>NW_024465369.1:0-1467500 GCF_017591425.1 Ochotona curzoniae | reverse complement strand
CAGCAAAAATGAGGTCATTGTCGTGGACCCTATTTCAATGTCTGGTGTTACAAAGAGTGTAGGACTTGCAGAAACTGACACACAGGTGAGGTTATGAAATAATAGAGACAGGATTTGGAAGGATGCAGATATATAAGTGGTTAGAACAGCAAGCATTGCCAGCAATCAGCAAATACTAGGGAGGGAAATTGCACTGCCAGCACCTTGATTTTGCACTCCAGATCTGTGAGAGTAAATTTCTATTGTTTTAATACTCCTAGCTTATAGGAGTATTCATTATAATAGCTCTAGGAACTTTTTATATGAGCCAGAACATACACACCTGGTACAATGTAAAGGGCACCTGTTTGCAAATCCCCTCAGTATGAGATTCAGGAGAAGGGAGTCTCATTTGTTCAGCTTAGGGCCCTTGTCATCATAGACTGCAATTCCCATGCATCATTGAGTGGTTGGAGTGTTAAAAAGTACAGACTTAGAGTCAAGCTGCAAGTCTTGAGGAAGCTGAGACTTCTGAATGATAGCAGAATAAAGCAACATTTGCAGATCTGTGTAAATCCCTGGTTCATCAAGTTGTGGCACCTTACAGACTGCTGGAGACTAAGCCTGAACTTGATAAGAAGAGGATTGCATTTTCTGTAGATATTCGACAGGCTGAAGATGAGGAATCCCAAGACTAAGAACATGAGTAATAGCAAATAAGACTCATGTGACACTATGTGCTGGTCACTGTTCTATGTGTTTTGCAATGATCAATTCAGTTAATCCCCACAACAATTTGATGAAATAGGTGTGCCTGTTGTTCCTATGATAGAAGGAAATTGGGTACAGAAAGATTCAGTGACTTGATTAAAAGTAACCAGCAAAGCAGATGTTACAATTTACAAAGTCTGACTCCTGTGTTTGTGGTCTAGATCACACATTCTTTAGAACCCATATTCTTCCAAATGAGGTGTTCCAGGTTCATAGCCATTACAGTTACACCATTGGGCCCAGAATTTCTAACGCTTCAGTGGCATGCTGTGATAAACTCCAGAAGAAAAGCACTGCTAAGAGGAAAACACAGTGGGTATAGGCTGGGAAAAAAGAGTGGGTTTTCCCCATTTTTAAGAAAGAGCCTCATGTCCAGTACACTTGGCCATACTCAGTGTGAAAGCATTTACTTCGCTATGCACAGTAAGCCAGAACTGTGATGAGGGGCTTACAAAAGAAAAAGTCATAGACCATGGCAAAGACAGAAGCTATTTCCCCTTTCAGGATAATTCTTAACTGTGCATTTCCACAGTCATCTAGAGGTTGAGACCCAGATTGTTGGGCTCCTTCCCTGCAGTCACTGGTTTGGTAGGTCTGAGGTTAGGCACAGAATCCACATTTTCCAGAGCACCCTTGTGGTGTAGATGCAGTACCTTGCTTTGAGATCCAATGACTCAACTTCCACACTCTGCTTTGGCCAAGGCTGTGGATCAGCTTCATAGACCATCCTGGAGACCACTGGTGAAGGTCTTTGGCCTGTTTTCCCAGGTTCCCCCATTGGCAGCTAGTTTAATAGAGCAGAGGTACTGAGCAGCAATTTCTGAGAAGCTGGATGGGCTTAAAATTTGACTGTTAGCCACAGAGGTAGAGAGTCAGTTGATCTGCATCTCTCCTGCAGCTGAGGACAATCAGGATTTTGGAGGAAGATGTAGGTTCAACCTCCTCCAGAGAAGAAGGAATTCTCATGGGTCTGAGATGAATTAGTTTTAATCCTTTCGGTGGCAGAGAGATTGACAAGCGTCCTCCTTCCTGCCTCTCCAATCCCTAATGCCTGTGATTATGGAATCCACATGTTTACTTTTCATAGCAGCTCCAGGTGGTAGAACAGCTTGATTCATTTCTGCCTCCTGACATTGTCTGCCTCTCCCCCAACTCCTGCCAAAGCAAAATCATGAATCAAGGGAAACTCTGTGGTTTCCATTCCACTCCTGTGCCTGCTTTCCCTGGATTCTGTCAGTTAGAGGAATATTCTCTTCACTCTTCCATTCAAGAATCCAAGGAATCCAGGGATTCATCCCAGTTCACCCTCATGTCTGATGATGATCACAGCTCTGCAGTTTGATTCTGCCCTCTTCCTGCGCTAGAGTTCAGGGCCATGCCTTTGTTATGTCTTTCTTGGACCAGTACCACGTGCTTGCTTGGTGGTATTTCTGCCTTGATTCTTCTTTCTCCTTTCAGTAGTCTATGTAAAACAGACTGGCAAATGAGAGGCTTGGGTAAGAAGGAAAGAAGGAAAGGAGGGAAGGAGAGAGGGAGAAAGAGCAGAAACAAGAAAGGGAGGGAAGAAAAGAGAGAGGGAGGGGGTGGAAGAGAAAAAGAAAGAAAAAGAGAAAAAAGAGAGGGAAGAAGGAAGGAAGGAAAGAATGTGGGAAGGAAGAAAGGAAAGAAGAAGGAAAGGGAGCAGTGAGAAACAGAAAGAAGAAAAAAGAAAGAGGAAGAGAAAGAGAGGAAAGAGATTTTATTTTTCGTGAAATTGGGCAGCTCTCCTCAGCCTGGTCACCCTGCCTTACAGAGTCACTCCAGCAAAGGCAGTCTCTCCTGCATTCATTACTCTGTTACCTTGTCAAAGAGCTGGCTCCACATAAGGCCATTACAGCACAGTTCTGAGGTACGTTCGGAAAGAACAGCTTTCCTAATTGTGGACTGCAGAGAGGTGGGGCAGACAGGGAGGGAAAAATGCACTTTCACTTGAGATCTCTCAGTAAAATCTATATGGGGCCAGGCTTCTGGCAGTACGCTTTGGAGGGGACTTGCCCAGTGGGTTTGTGCACATTCTTTGCACATGGACAGGAGATGGTAACTTGAGAGTCCGCATTCTCCCTGTAATTTAAGTCTTGTCCTCCCTCAGCCTGGTCACAGAAGAGGAAATTGAGACTGGGGGAGAGATGAAATAATAGGACAAACAAGATTACAGAGTTAAAGAATCAGCTTTCTGCCACACCTTTAGCACCCAAACGTAGGTGCCTGTACCAATTTCTCCCTGTCTTCAGCAAAAGGAGAGTAATAAGAACAGTAAGGAAAACCTTGTATTTAAAAGAAATTCTAGCTATTTTAAAGTACTGAAATAGATGTTAAGATTTTTACCCATTTTTAAATTAAAATATTCATATGGGTATGCAGATATGGAAATAGAAGGTATATTGTCGTCAAAGCTATATGTTGTTTATTGTTTTTTTTTTAGAACAAAAACCTTGCCACAAAATGACATACCCTACAGCCCAATTGTCCACATTATATTAATGATTAGGATGCCTTTTTTTTCTTTTTTGTGAAGATGGTTACAAGAATGTTATGCACATTTATATATGGTAAGCATATACAAGCAAAAATATGTTTGTATACATCTATTCATGGATAAATTTGTGAAAAACAGATTTTAAAGTAGTTCTGGGCTTGCCTTGCAGCTGCATGAACTTTACTCAGACATAAACCACTTAAAATTATATTGGTGGTGACTATCTCATAGTAACCCAGTGTTCCTCTGGAATCACAGTGCAAGCTTGGCCGGCCCTGGTTCTCAGATGCCCTTGGAACTGTGTTGTAATAGGATCAGCCCAACCATCGCAGCTTCACAGACCACTCTCTACGTTGTTTCCTGGGATCTGAGCTGAGGTTGAGAACAGAGTTGAACCTAAATGAATCCCCTGATGGAGGGAGACCAAACTAGAATTCAACTCTGCACTTTTGCTTTCTGACCAAAAAGAAAAATAATAATTTTTATCAGAATTGGAGCAGGAAATAATGTTCTACAAGTTTAAAGCAAATATCTTCCTTTGGTAAGATTCTGTGAAAGGCACAAATAAAAGTGAAGAAAACTCCAAGATGCCTTTTGTAACATTACTTAGTAGTTAATTTATATATGCCTATATTTCTTTCTTCATGAAATTATATCAGTGGTTGACAGTGGAAAGCTTGGCCAGCAGCGTAGTGTTCACATGATCAAGTTTTGATTTTCTTTCTTTCTTTTTTCTTTTTTAAGATTTATTTATTTTCATTGGAAAGGCAGATTTACAGAGAGAAAGAGAGATAGAAAGATCTTCCATCCATTGGTTCATTCCCCAAATGGCCACAATGGCCAGAGCTGAGCTGATATGAAGCCAGGAGCTTCTTCCAGGTGTCCCATGTAGGTTCAGGGTCCCAAGGACTTGGGCTGCGCTCTGTTACTTTCCCAGGCCACAAGCAGGGAGCTGTATGGATAACTGAGACACAGATGCCGGCACTTGATTGTGGGGAATTAACCTATTGAGCCATTGTACCAGTCCTCCCCACCTGCGCCAGTTTTTATTTTCACCCATCCAAGTACTAACCAGGCCCGACCCTGATTAGCTGCTGAGATCAGACAAGTTGGGTGCGTTGAGAGTGGTATGGCCATGGACCAAGTTTCCATTTTCTAATGAACTGTTCTCAATATTGTGAGAAGGTAGATAAAGTGTAGTATCTGTGAGTCACAGAATCGCTTTCTGATTTCTCATTGGTGATTCATGGGTTTGACAGGGGTAGGCAGAGCAGATGAGTGTACCAAGTAGAAATGGATTCAGACAGGAGATATATGAGGGTGAAGACTTCAAGCCTTATCTGACGTTAGGTGCTGTGTAATTAAATATCTACATCCTTAGACAACTTGTATTTTGCTTAAGGTTGAACTAGAATTCTCATCTATAGGGAGGGAAATGTTTGAAATCCAGAGAGCCTGTTATGCATAACCATGAGAGACTTGCTTGAAACCATTTAAATATTCAGCAGCAGGAATCTGGTTAGATGAATTAGGGTGAAATTGTTCTAGAGAATTCTATGAAAATAGCATATACCAATGTGAAAATTACATTAAGTATATTGTTTGGAAATGTTCATACCCACGTGTAGATATGTGTGTGGATGAGCACAGTATAGCATGCATACACACAGTATACAGGGATCTCTTTTTTTTAAAGATTTTTAAAAAATTTTTATTGGAAAGGCAGATATACAGAGAGGAGAGACAGAGAGGAAGATCTTCCATCCGATGATTCACTCCCCAAGTGAGCACAACGGTCGATGCTATGCCGATCCGAAGCCAGGAGACTCTTCTGGGTCTCCCACACGGGTGCAGGGTCCCAAAGCTTTGGGCCGTCCTCGACTGCTTTCCCGGGCCACAGGCAGGGAGCTAGAAGGGAAGTGGGGCTGCCGGGATTAGAACCGGCGCCCATATGGGATCCCGGGCATGCAAGGTGAGGACCTTGACCACTACGCCATCGCGCCGGGCCCTGTACAGGGATCTTATAAATGCTTTTAAAAACATTTTCATCCTACTAGTTATGTCAGGTATATATTAAATGACCTTCTTCATTGTTTCTCATAAAACTAACACTGTCATATATATTATCGAGGGAGTAAAACGAAGGTTTGATTTTATAATACATCATAGAAGAGGATAATGAAGAGCTAAAGGACTATGCTGCACAGCATAGAGAAATCATAATGTTATGTAATGTCATTAGTATTGTGTTGTATTATTTGTTCAGTTTGCTAAGTAATACCAGTTATCTGGGACTATATCCCACTAAACCCATCAGTACCTGGAATCAATGAGTAATATTTTATTCTTCATATCCTGTGTTACGATTTCATATATAACAGTGGAACAGTGGTGATTAATACTAGCTGATAGTGAAATTTTAAAAACTAATGAAATTCACTAAACAAAAGTTATATAATTGTAATCTCTCTATCTCATCAAAACAGTCAAAATAAATACTAATATTTTCAAACTGCAAAAAAAAAATTAAAAACATGAATGTGTATTTGTACTTAAGTAATAACCCTGAAAAGTACCTGGAAAACTGATTTGAAGTTCTGGAATGAGGGAATTTTTACTTTTTGCCTAACACTCTTCCATACAGTTTGAAAATAAGTTTGAATCATAAACAGGTATTACTTTTATGATGGACAATAGGGGACAAAACTGAATTTTTTTGAATCAGAGACTGTTCTCATGATAGTAAATTTTATGATGCTCAGTTCCTCATTTTTCAAGGATGCTATGAAGTGTGGGAAATAAATATGGGATGCAAGTGAGAGTTTTCTCCAAGTTCAAAGCGAGATCACCTGTTGTGTTTTTTCTTTTTGTGTTCTTGTGAACTCATGAACTCCCTGTTTGATTATTTGAGAGCCAGCTGCCAACAGTACAATGGTCGTTCAGATTTTCTCCAGAAAAAAACAGGAATTTCAGAATATTCCTTCTCTTTTGCCTCTGACAATTGCCTAGATCCTCGCTCACACCTTCTCCCGCTTCCATGTAACACATGGGTCTGTGTTTCCAGTGTAGTGGGAGTTGCCTCATTGATTCAAGAGGCACACAGCCATGACAGCTCCTCTGGCAGCAGGAAGGAAAACCCAGCAATCCCAGTGCTGTGTGAAGGCCCAGCTTCAGCTCATATGATTTATTTGAGTCCTTAGCTTCATGTTGGTCACTGTTGTCTAATAAATGACACATTGCCCCACCTGACAGAGAGCCCAGCTTTGTCTTCTAATAGGGTTTGAGAAGATCCCCCTGCAGTTGTTGGCCTTATCCCAGCTTCCCTGAGACCTGGGGTCTGGCATGATAGTCATGTAGATTCAGGCATAGCATGCCACACAAATACTGCATACAAGCATACAAAACCAACCTCGCTCACACTTAATACAATACATTCTCACTATTATATCTAGGTTGTGAACAAACTTCAGGACTATGAGAAGATACCAAGATAAATGCCTATTTTCACTTGTTTTAAATTTGTTTTTTTTTTTTTTTTTAATTTGAAAGGCAGAGTGACAGAGAAAAGGAGAGAGAGAGAGAGAGAGAGAGCTCTTTCACTCACTGGTTCACTTCCCAAATGGCTGTAGCTGGCAGAGATCCAAGTACTTGGACACTCTTGTACTATATCTGAAGTGAAGCAGCCAACAGTCATACCAGTGCTCAGAGATGGCATTCTAGTATCACAGCAACTTAAACCAATGGGCTACAATGTTGGCCCCAAGTGGGGTGACCATCAAGTGGGCATGAAGAAGGTTATTACATGCTTGAACATCACCTTGCTGTCTGGATAGCTTTTCTCCTTTACTTGTGTTTCATTGGGTGACCTCATCCAGCTACATGGCTATTTAAGTGCTAGTTAGAGACTGACAACTCCCAAATCTGTATCTCTGTACTGGATTTCTCTCTCCTGAATCCCAGGTCCACATATGCCACAGCCTACTGGGAAGATTGTGCTGGATGCTCAATAGACATCCAACTCTGACATACTCAGAGATTTCCATACTCCAGATTTCCTTGATGAAACTTTCCTTCCCTGCATGCTTTCTCGTGTCAGGTACCATAGTTCCACCCTCCTGGTTTGTTTGTTTGTTGGTTGGTTGGTTGATTTGTTTTCAGCAAAACTGTTGGATTCATTATTATTATTAATTTTTAAGGTTCCTTCTGTTTCAATTTTGAGGAGTATTTTTTACTTGTGCGCACACATACGTGTATGTGTATGTGTGTGTGTGTATGCTAGAAAGAGAGAGATCGCATTTTTTGGTTCAATCCCTAGATGCCTGCACAACCGAGAACTCAGGATCCTGGAATTCAGTTCAGTTTCTCCCCTTGGTAGCAGGAATGCAATCACTTGAGTTATATTTTGCCTTCACCCAAGCTCTGCATAACTAGTCAGGAGTCAGAGCTAGGAATTCAAGCAGGGTATTCTGACATGGGATATGGGCATCTTACCTGACGTCTTAACTGCTAGGCCAAAAACCTTCTCCTGTGTTTGAAGTTTTCTTCACATTCATGTTTATATTAGTGTGTAAGATCTGAATTAAAACATAATCTCAATAAGAGCATGTTCCTACACTTCCTCATGCTTTTGTCCTTTGAACCAGCAATTGCCTTTCTCTCTGATAAAAAAAGAAAAAAAAAAAAAAACCTCAGCTTGATGCTGAGTCCTACTTTGCCTCTGTGCAAGCCATCTTTCCTTAATAGTCCCAGTGTTCCTATAGAAATGCCAGAGAAGCTTTCAGCATGTGCCTCAGTTCCAGCACAGAATCGTGCCTGACTCCAGCTCCAAGCTGGCGCCCTTACCTTCTTCCATGAGCTCTACTGACTGTTCCATCTCATTACTCCCCACTCATCCTCATCATTTCTGCCTTTCTCTCTACATTTTTGCTGTTTTTTTTTCTTGGTGTCTAACATGATCTTGGCTTGGAACATTTATTTGTAAATACTCTCATGATTTATTTTCTCAATTACTTTAGGTCTGGCTAAATGCTGCTTCCGAGACACTGTTTTCTGTGACCCATAACAGCACATCCATCTGAGCCATTCATGCTGTTTTGTTTAGTATTTATCTCTATGAGTCATACATATTTTTTGCATGTGCACTTACACATAAACATCTCCTTCTGAAATGAAAATAGGGAATTTTCAAATAGGGAATAGGTTCTATGAAAATAGGGAATTTGTGGGTTTTATTCAGTTGTACATGGTTAGTGCCTAGTACAGCACCTGGCTCTCCAGAGGCCCTCGGTAAACATTTGATGAAGGGAGGGAAGGAGACAAGAAAGCAGAGAGACCATGATAAGGAATCATATGTTCCCCTGGGTCAGAACCCATGCATCAAACTATAGCACTTTCTGTTACAGTGATAATTCTTACATTCTTTTGAACATGGCCATAAGTAGTTTATTTTATATTATGAAACACTTGACTAAGTCAAGAAGCCAGTGTGAGTGTCCTATCACATAAATTGGTACATAAAAATATATTCAATGGACTTCAAAGAATTTGTGGAAAATGGAATAAAAATATGCTTATTTTTGTGCAAACAATTTTTGAAACTCATGCACAGGTTTTTCATGATGCATGTTTTCCACAAACTTTTTAAGGACACTTCATATATCTTTATGTGTATGTGTATATATATATATAGTGTATATATATATACATATATATATATATATACACTTTACATACACACACACCTACATAAATGGAACACAAAGTATTTTTCTGTTTTGTTTCATTCATAATATATTGATCCAGGATCACATAAATGATTGATTAAATCATGAGGGGGGTCATGAACCATGTTGTAAAAAACACCATACTTGGATGATTGGAAACTCTTCTTGTGGGATTGAAAATTAAAATGCTGTAAGATTGTCTGGCATGGGCATCCTGCTGTGAAGTGGTTGAATCAAACTGATGCTTTCTTTGTAAAGTATTAGTGTTTAGAGTCAGGCACAAAAGGGTGGTTTTCTCACCCAGGTGCCTTGGGAAAATGAGACGTGCCTTGGGTGCTGATGGCAAGGTGTTTTGAAATCATGATGACATTAGGGAGGAGTAAAGGGAGAAATTTTCCCCTTCATAGTGCAGGAGTGTGAGAGAGGGCCAGACCCATATCTGTATTGTGCGCATTTAATACTGGGCCAAATGCAGTCTCAGGTGGTCAGGCTGTCCTTTGTCAGCCAGAGGGCTTTCCTGACTCTTCCTTTAGGTGGAGACCACATGCACAGACTTCAGCTACTCTTCAGTCTTCCACATTAATGCCTTTCCCAGGAAGATGGACTTAGTTCTTGCTTTTGTACTCCAGTCCCTGACACAGGCTTTCTTCTCAGAAGTAGGCTTGAGGCCCTGGAGCAGGTCACACAATGCTTATTACCTGACACAGAGCCTTTATTAGGTGCCAGGAATTGTTCTCAGTAATTTGCAACAGCCCCATGAGATAGTGGCTCCACTACGCTGTTGGTGTGCAGATCTCAAGCATGATTAAGAACTTAGCCACAGTCAACTGCCTCATAAATGGTGGAGCCAGAATTTCAACCCAGGCATTCTGGCTCCTCAACTGTTTTTCTTATTCATTACTTGTTCTTGAAAAACATGATGACTGATACCATAGTGAAAATAGTACCAGGATTTTGCTTCATGAAAAAGAGGAGCACCAGGGGCATTGGTGGTAGCCTGCTAGTTGAGGAACAAAGCATGCCCTGGTATGAATCTGTCCCTCTATCCTACTTTTTCTGAATCCACATTTTAATAGAACTATATTTAATAAGGGCCTAAAGATGATTGCCTAACTTAGAGCTCATGAACTGGTTGTCAACTTATTTTTCCTAGTTGGCATTTGGAACTTATGACTCTGATTGCCTTGTGCAAATTCATTCCAGTCTTTCCCTGTTTTCCCCACCTGTTTATGTGATATACCTGGTACTAAATTCATCGTGTGTGTGCACATGCATGCACGTGTATGGGGTGGGTGTGTCCATGACAATGCTCTTTTAGAATGGGATCAGTGTAACTGGCGTTTACCACAGATTTCTAGCTCAGTGCAAGCACCATCTTCTTGTGCCATCAGTCTGAATCTCAGAGGGGGCAAGCTGGTAAGAACTGGTGGACATTGTTTTCGCAGTACTTCATGCCTAAGCAAAAATGTTGGAGAAGAACCCTCTGGAGCACTGTCCTTGACAATTCTTTGGTACTTCTTTTCCTGAAACTGATGTAGTAGTATATGAGCTACTCCATGAGTAAGAGTGACTTCAAGAAAGGAAGCCAAGGCAGTGCTAAATTGCCAAGATGTAGCATTAGCAGAGTGTGTGAAAGTAGAGGAATCCCGAAGCCATGCACATAGGCATTCATGGGCATTACTGGGATCAGTAAGAAGGGAAGTGGTTGAGGATTTAGTAGAGACATTGCTGGCCAGCCAGCAACATGACCTTCTGTTGGCAGGTGACCAGATGGTTTTGAGGCACAGGCATTTGGATACCCAGAGAACACTGGCTTCAGTTGGCCATTAATGCTTAAAAATATTTAATGAGTTCCCTCTAAGGGTCTGAAATAGTTGTAACTGAATGAACTTCTGTTGAAAATTCCAGCTTGTAATAAACTTTGTGCCAAGCATGCTGTGGAGCAAGTGCCAAATCTATCGTTTATCTCTGCTATCTGCACATCCATACCCAGGCTCTTTAAAGGGCCAGTAGTGCATGTCTTCCCTTTTTCATTTGTAATGAAGACTACTATGCCAAGATATTATTTATTTACAAACATATGAACCCAACACCAGAATGAGAAACAGAAGAGGATGTGTGTCATTTTCTCTAGAAATATTTCAGAATAGAAAAATTAAGATCACAGTCTTTGACATCCAACACATGATCTGAATTCTAGTTTTGATGTTTTCTATCTGTGTATTTAGGGAAATGCTTAATCTGAGCCTGAGTTCTCTTTTTTAGGCAGTAGATGGTGATTATAATATATCAGGCTGCTGTCATGAAAAGGATGAATGAAATGACTGACGTATATAAAGTAACTGGTTCATGCCTAATATATATATATATATATAATACACTATACATTATACATTATATATTATATATTACTTGTTCTTGAAAAAGTAATACTATACTATATAATTATATATTATGTATTTTATATATTATATATTATACTCAGTTCTGAAAGTTTATTATCATTAGCTTCTTGATGAAATCTTGAAATATTTTTTAACTACATGATATTTTATGATGTTCATTGCAATAAGACAGTAATAAGAAACACCTGTTTTTTTCATAACTCTTAATTAAGGTATGTCCAACCCCTTAAGCAGTCGATAGGAGAGTGTGTGAAGTACATGGTTCGATTCAGATAAATATGACCTTTACCTTAGTTTATTTAATGTCTTTGGAAATCTATATATGGACTTTTGTTGCTTCATCTGTGAAATGGGGATAAATTTTTGCATCTTTGGCATGTAAAATACTATGTGAGAAGTATTCTTAAATAACAGTTGTATCTGATATTAGGTATCCCTATTCAAAAATTGTGTTTGGGATGTTTGCCTCAATGATTGAAAGATTGCTTGGCATGCCTGCATCCCATTTCACAGTGCCTGGTTTAATGCCAAGCTCTACTTATAATCCAGCTTCCTGTTAATGTACATCTTGGGAGGAAATGGGTTGTGACTTCAGTGTTTGAATCCCTGCTATCCACATGGAAGACCTTGTGAAGATCCTGGTTTGGCCACAGCCTGGCACCATCCTGGCTGTTGTAGGCATTTGGAGAGTGAACCAGCAGGTAGAAATGTGTTTCTCTGTTTCTTTTTCTCTGTTGCTTGTCTCTCTTTCCCTTTCATGTAAAATGAAAATAAGTAAATTTAAAATTTAAATATTGTTCTTGCCTTGTCTCCTAAATCAATGATAAAAGACTGTTTAACCTCATATCCATCCTATAAATTTGTTTTTTCTATATTTTATTATATTATTATTATCATTTTATGATACAGTTCCATATTCTCTTCTCCCCTCCCCGATTCCCCCCTCTACCTAGTTCCTCTATATCATTACTAACATATAGTTCTTCATACACAATCATATGTCCATCATTGCGGCCATGGACAATGGCAGAGTCCAGAATCCTATTGTCAAGATATAGTAAACATTTTCATTGTAAGTCCATCTTTGTCTGGAAGCAGAAATGCATACTACACTGCATCCTCACATCTGGATGTTAGTCTCCATTTCACAGCTACTGTACATTCCCTTAAATGGAAAGTCATGATACAAAATCAACATTAGAAAGAAAAATAGAAATTTACAATGCCATGAAGTTAAATGACATGTAACTAGATATGACAGTCTCCATTACACAGCTACTATACATCCCCTTAAATGAAGAGCCACAACACAAAATCAGTGTCAGGGAGAAAAAAAAAATTAACCACACCATGAAGTGAAATAACATCCTAGTAAATGCCTAATGTGTAGCTGAAGAAATGAATATCAAGAACCTTCTTGAAGAAAATGATGCAACTGCATGATCTATGAGTCATTGAGTGATTTAATCAGCAGAAACTGTTTTTGAAGAGATGAAACCAACAGAAAACAATAAAACCCATGTGATAGAGTTTCCGCTGATATTTGTTGAACTGTGTCTCCTCCAGACAATAAACAGATGGGTTTTGTTTTTTAATCCAGTCTATTAATCTATGACGTTTGATTGAGCTTAAGCCATTTACATTCAGAGTTTAATATATATGAGTGGTACTTTGGTCCTGTCATTTTAGGAATGGGTTGTTCATTGGTTTAGTCTTCTGTTGTCATTTTACTTGGATGTTCTTCCCATTTGCCTTTGGTTTTGGTAGGTGCTATTCCTCTTCTCTTTCAAGAGAACATGTTGAAGTAGCATTTGTAGGGCAGGTTTGAAAGAGGCATATTCTTTCAACTTTTCTTGACTGTGGAAGAATTTTATTTCATTTTCAAAGATGAAAGAAAGCTTTGCTGGATATGTTATCCTCAGCCGACAATTTTTTTCTTTTAGAATTTAGAATATGTCCCTCCATTCTCTTCTTGCCTGTAGAGTTTCCTGTGAGAGATCTCCTGTGAGTTTAATTGGCATTCCTTTACATATCAATTGATTTTTTTCACGTGCACATTTAAGGATCTTTTCCTTCCGTTCAACTGAAGAGAGCTTGATTATCATGTGTTTTGGTGAAGATTGATTTTGGTCAAGCCTGTTGGGAGTTCTGTGTCCCTCCTGGATTTTGTTTCCCATTTCTTTCTCCAGATTAGGGAAATTTTCCTTTATTATTTCATTAAATACATTTGCAAACTCAGCTTCTCTTTCTGCACCTTCTGGGACTCCCATAACTCTTACATTTGTCCTCTTAATAGTGTCTTTCAATTCTTGAATACTTTTTTTGGCCTGATCCAGCTTTGCTTCCAGCTTTTTGTTTGCTTCCCCCTGGTGACAGGAAATATCTTCCAATTCTGAGATTCCTTCTTCTGCTTGCTTCATTCTATTTTGGAGACTCCCCGCTGTACTTTTCATTTGCTCTACTGTGTTCTTAATTTCTGATATTCCAGCCTTGATTTGCTTTATTGCTTCCTTAAATTCTTTGAACTCTTGCATGAGCTTCTCATTTTTTATCAGAATCTTTAAAATGATTCTTATGGATTCTGTGTCCCCCATTTTCTCAATGTCTTCCTCAATTAACTCTAAGGTTGGCATAGGGTTTTGCTCCTTTGCAGGGGAGTCTTCAGTAATATGCATTGTGCCTTTGTCACTTTTTTTTTGCTCTTGATCATTGTACTTCTGGTCAGCAGAATCTTTTCCTTGGGGCAGGTTTCTAAGCTGTGTCATCCACAGGTCTACAATGCGATTTTACTTATTGCGGTTGGTGCACAACTTTTTGCTTGCAGCCACTTGTGCCACAACCTCCAGCGAGTTCCAGGTCTGGGTTTGTATGTCAGATTTCCACTGTGGTTTTCACAGCCCAGTTCCTGGCTCACCACTCTCCACTTCTTGTGATACCATGCTGAGGCTGCACTGTTGTCTCTGCAGCCTTTCTCCCGGGATTAGAGAGACACCAGGTGTCCTATATAATTAGGTTGTTGGTGGTGCTGATCTTGTTGGAACGTGTTGGACGTTAGGTCTGGGTGCCACACGGACCTGTTTTGACTGGTACCATGCCACCGTCGATATTATTTTCCTGCAGGACCAGTGCAATCCGCGGAGCTCAATGAGTTCTCGTGAGCTCAGCACATGCGCAGTTTGCTGTTGTCCCCTGCAGTCCCAAAGCTACTGCCATAGTGTGCAAAATGGTGCCTGACATACCATCATTACAGTTCTTGATCTTCTGGCTGTCAGTTCAGATCCGAGGACTACCCAGACCTTCCCCAGGTGGAACCCGTAGAATGCCACATCATTGCAGCTCACTGAGTCAGAAATGAGTTCACTCCCAGCTAGCTCAGTGTATGCTCAGTCCTTTCCTTTGCCCTTTCCTCCTTACGCAAAATGGCGTCCAATTCAGCTCTAGGGGGCTGACTCGGCTATGAAATCCACCCTGTTCTTGCACTGTCCATCTGAGATCTGCTGCTATGCCTCTGTTTCTGGTCAAACAGACCAGCAGGACTGACAGTTCTTTGTCTGGGTTCACCTCCCAAGCTCCCAGTGAAAGACCCTTTCCACCTCGTTGCTGGTGGAGTTCTGGCTGCTGGTGGAGTTCAGATCGCCGTGCTGGAGTATCAGTTACTGCAATACCACACTGCTGTGCCCACTGCTTTCCTGTGTCTGTCAGTCTCCAGGTACCTCTCTACTGCTGTTCTGTCCTTTCCTATTTCCTGAAATATGTCCTCTCTGCTTAATCCTGATTAAATGTTTTTCCGTCCGTTTAAACGTGTGCTTACCCTATTCCGCCATCTTGATTTTCCCTTATTCATCCTATACATTTGTATTCAATACTTTTTTTGAGATACATAATGATATGGTTACTGTAATCATGAAAATTGAACATACTCATGAACTCACGTAGTTACGATCTTTTGCCCTTTGTGTGTGTGTGTGTGTGTGAGAGAGAGAGAGAGAGTGAGAAAGGTCAGAACACCTGAAATATACTCTATTGGCAAAAGTATCAAATATTCAATGTTAAATGTTGACTATAGTCTTCATGTTCTTTTAGATATTTATACTTTATCAGCAAATTTGTAGACTCTGACTTGAACCTCCCAATATTCTGTTCTTCTTTCCAAAAAATTGCATGAAGAAGCAGAGAGAAACTTTTTTTCAGATATTTCTATAAATGTGCCCCAGATCAGTAGCTTAAGGGACTGTTTGTTGGTGGATCTGTAGATGAGGCACTGATTTTCAAGATTTTAATTGTTTTGTTGTTGTTTTTATTGTTGTTTTTTAATGTCAGAATTGTCTGTTATGGAGGGAGTCCAAATCTTGGTTGTATAATGCCAACATTGAAGAAGTATAAGAATTCCTTAAAAGAAAACGAATCTTTATTACTTTCTTATCAGTAAATTTAGTGTGTGTGTGTGTGTGTGTGAGAGAGAGAGAGAGAGAGAAATGTCTAGTTCCCTAGACAGTTTCCTATTTAAAAAATGACAGTTTATTATGAAATATTTATAAAGCTTATTTTTAAACTCTCGTCTACATATATATATAATAATTCCTAATGTATCACTGGCTTCTATACATTCTCATTTCATTTGTGTTTCTGTGCATGCACATTAAAGTGTATTGTGCGTATGTGAAGTAAACTCAAAACTTTTAAAACGTAGGATCTTAATATTAATTGAATTTTATAGACTTGACATTATCTTATAATTCAGTAGCTTGTCTCCAAAACCCGTTTATAAGTAGCCATATTGCATTCTGTCTTATAGAACAATTATGGTTTCTTTAGCCACATCTGTTTATTTGAAATATAGATGGCTCCTTGTGTTTCATTTTCACAAGCGTCATTGTGAAGAATTTTTTATATATCATTTTAAAATATTTATTTGCTTCTGATCAACTCCAACAAAAAGTATAATTGCTAAATCAAGCAATATGTCAAATTAGTTTCTGGAAAGGCTATACTCCTTTACAATTGCTAGCACTGAATGGAGACGCCTGTGCCAACATGCCTTTAAAAAGCGGGTAACAGTACAGATTTTGTACTATAACATGATGACTTTGTGAAAAGTCTCATTAATCGCTTGGTTAAAACTTTATTTTAGAAAGATTTATTTATTTATTTTTAAGGCAGAATAAGAAAGAAGGAGAGGCTTATAGAGGTAGTGTTCCATCCACTGGTTCATTCCCCAAATGGCTGCAACAGCCGAGGCCGGGGCTGGCCCTGTCTGAACCAGGAGCCAGGAGATTCATTTGGGTCTCCCATGTGGATGTAGGAACTCAAGCACTTAGGCCATCTTGTAGTATTTTATCAGGCATGTTAGCATGTAGCTGGGTTGGAAGTGGAGCTGCAGAATCAAACTGTAGGCCTTATAGGATGACAGTACTCTAGTCAGTGGCATGAACCCACTAACTACAGCACTGGTCTCTAGCTGAAGAAATATTGAACCCAAAACTGACTGCCCACCCTGTAACCTTAACAAGGATGACTCAGTGAGGCTTAGAGAAGTGTCTTAAGATTCAGACCACACTGGTTGACAAGATCAGGAAACTGAAATTCACTTTTACAAAAGGTAAATCCAGAACTTTTCTGAAGTTGTCTTAACTGAAACAACAATTGGAAAACCAGAGCCTAGACTTTCTCCACTTGCAAAAGAATGAACTTTGTGTCTGTCCCTTGGCAGGATTTTGAATGGAATTTTTTTTTAAAGATTTATTTTTGTCTTTATTGGAAAGTCAGATATACAAGCAAGATGAGAGACAGAGAGGAAGATCTTCCGTCCGATGATTCACTCCCCAAGTGACTGCAATCGTTGGTGCTGCACTGACCCAAAGCCAGGAGCCCAGATCCTCTTCGGGTCTCCCACGCGAGTGCAGGGTCACAAAGCTTTGGACCATCCTTGACTGCCATTCCAGGCCACAAACAGGGGGTTGGATGGGAAGTGGGGCTGCCGGAATTAGAACCGGTGCCTTCAAGGTGAGGACTTTAGCTGCTAGGCCACAGTGCTGGGCCCTTGAATGGAATTTGATGTTGAGTTGATCCATCTGCAGAGCTCCACATGGTATAGTAAGTCATTGGTTCAACATTTTATTGTTCAGTATATGGAGGATATCATTGTGTTAGAGCAGGGAATTAAAGAACAAAAACCTTTCAGGAGAAAATAACTTCATGTGTTAAATGAGCTGCAGTTAACAGTGAGTTTTGAGCATGCATACGGAATTCACCAGAGCAATCTTCATACTCTCCTAATTAAATTACATCAAGCCACAAACCTGAGTATGCATTAGAGTATGTTTCTGATCTGGTAGTCTGGTATTCAACCTGAGAACCTGCATTTATTTTAGGCTCTTAGATGAACTCTGCCTGAGTTCTATGGACTATTCTTGAAAATTCTTGCACTGTAGGATATCCTTGCACTGGTTTTACTACTATTAAATACACCATCACCTCCATGGATTAGTGCTTTTGTTCAATGGGAGGTTATTGATATTTATATATAAGCAGCATTATACTTTATCAAAAATTGGGCTTTTAATTATTTCTCCATGACATGATGTCACATTTTTGGAAAGGTGATAGAATTTACCTCTCTCTTTGATCCATATCTTTATCTGATGTACATGTGTAGTCAAATGCACATTGCACAGGCATGCCCAGTATCATAAGAAAAAACACACAAGTATTTTCTAGCCAGGGTTAAAAACAACCACTCCTTTTCAAACCAGCACTATCAAATTTAACAAGCATTCACATTGAGAAGTGAAACTTCAGTCCCTTTTCAGGCTGATGGAGCTTCTTATATTTCCAGGGACTTGTCTGTGAATAGCCTGGGAAAGGTAAGTGACATTTCACAATATTGGAGAGAATCTCAGCTCCCAGACACGGAGCTGTGGCCTGTGAACAGACAGCCGTGTTTGGTTCAGAGTCATTCCAGGGAAATGGTTCCAATCCAAACACATGAACAGGCCAGAAAGCAGGATTATTTAATCACCTGGAAGCCCAGTCCTGCCGCTGCAGCTGTTGGAGGAACCTGTCACAGTTGGCTGCCAAGGATCCAGGGCCGCATCCATTCCCAAACTGACACCTGGGCCTGCAAACAGCCAATGGGATTCCATCAAGCCAAACAGCACAGCCTCAATTTCCAGTGAGTTCCAATGCAAAGGACTCACTCTCTAAACAAAGATTTCCTCACACAGGAAGTGAATGGGCAAAGGAAAGAGGTGCAGGCATCCAAGTCGATAACTGTCTGTGTCTTCTTACTATGACTTATTTTCATGCTATTCCCTAGGAACCAGCCACAACTGAGACATTTCCTTCCCAAGTTTACTTAAGTTTTTAAAATTTGCATTGATAAATTGAAAACAAATGTCGTCATTTGATACAAATTATTTTCAAACTATGGAGGATTAGTTAGTGATGAGATCATTCTTTCAGAAAAACAGTTCTGAATGAGATTGAAAGTTTCAGGACCAAAGTGTCTATCACTAAATTCTTTTCTTAAATCACATTGGAAGGGGCAAGTGGAAGAAGGTTGGAAGTAAAGAATGGAGACAGAATGTCAGCTAAGCTGCTAAATACCGATTGCAAATATGAAGGGTCTACAAGTCACTCCTGGAAAATATAATTTAAAATGAATAGCTGTGTTCCATGACCTGTTTGAAGACCCCCTTATAGCTATTGAAACTCTTTGAAACGATTTGTGTCCAAAATTTTCCTCAAGGGATTGGGAAAGAGAGACAAACATATTGTGAGTGGGCCATATATTTGTATGAATGCCTAAAACATGACCTTAGAAAGTCACACCCAATTCTCTTTGATGATGTGACCGTGGAAAGAAGACTCACAGGCACAACCAAATACCCCATGCCTTTGAGGGCCTGTGCACTGTCTGTTCTGAGTTACCTAGAGGTAATTAAGGCATGGAGGGAAATGCTTAATCCGTTTTGGGATTAAAGTATGTGGATTTGTTCTATGTAAGAGGCTTCCCTGCAAGAGCCAGCCCATGTTAAACCCTCACAATCTATGTAATGCTCCATTTCACTGGCTAGGGTAGAGGCAGCTGTCCCCCCAAGTTATTAAAGCTGTTCATTTTTTCTTAGCACCCCCTGGTGCAGAGTGTTGCCATAGTAAACGAGAAAATCACTGTTTTCCCTGCTAGGGCTATAGCCTGGGGTTCAATTTCACAGCCATCTGAATAACACACAGGAGCACAGAGAAGCAGAGGTGCAGGAATTTAGATCCTGGTGGAGTATGAATAATTTGCAAGGTAGGATTCCTAAGAAGAGTATTTATCTTTATCTTTTTTTTTCCTTGCAGAGAAACAGGAGGGAGAATGAGGTTTGCACATTCATCTCCAAGAAAGCAGCAGTGACTACTGAGTTGCCCTAGCATAACATTAACTAGGGAGTAAGCAAAGAATTCTAGAAAGGAAGCTGGGAGTCAGAGGCCTCCTGAGTCCTGGAGAAACTCACTCCATGGATTGCCCCAAACCATTGGACTGATACACAGGTTGTATGTCCATTGGGTTGTCTGGTTTTTCTACAGCACCACAACTGGACAAAAGGATGACTTTTCCTTTTTTTTTTCTTTAGATTGAAGGGCAACTGCATAAGTTGATTTTGCGATTACATGAGATGTGTTATTTAAAACTGCGATAAATACTTTAGTATGTGGCCAACACATGGGTTTATAAACAATAAAAATTATGATTACTAGTAAAACTGACATCTTGCATAGGGTCAGTACATGGAATACTAAGTAAAAACATTGCATTCATGCTGAGACATCTGGGAAAGTAACAGGTGAATTCCCTTGATTTCAGGAAGATGGTTCAACATGACCCAGCCATCCTTTATTTTATTTTCAATTTTTGGGTAGGACAGCCATGCATTAGTCATTGCTGCTATTAATTCTGCTAAAATGAGTGTGTACAATCACAGGAACACAACAAACAATCCTGCTTAAATAGAAACTGTATTTTCTTATTTGGGACTAATGTATCTTGCTCTGATACACATTCAAAATACACCCAAAGGAATGATAAAATAATTTATTTCAGTATTTAAAACTGGGTTTTCTTTGTTTTTCCTATGCTTGTGGTTAGATATAGGAATACAATGCAAAGCAAAATGATGAGAGACATTTTGGGAGTATAAATGTAAAGTTCAGACCACTTTATCATATGCATATAGTATAGATTGTGTATATGTAAGCTAATAAAAAATTCATAGAAAATGTGTAGATCCAGCCCCAGTTCTAGTTAATCCTCATAGAATTAGTAGCATATCATCAGTGTGTTAAGGATTAGTGTTATGCATATTAAATCTGCATTCTCTTCTATATTACTTTTTGTTGTGATTCTAAGTAGTTTCAGTCTCTGCTTGTATACAGACTTTCTGCACGGGAACCTCTTGTTCTAGTCCCCCCAAATTACTGTTTAATTTGTCAACCCAAAAAGACAGCAAACTCAGATAATTCTCATTCTCACCTTGTCCCTGGCAGGGGTGTTTGTGTGTGTGTGTGTGTGTGCTTGTGTGGTGTGTGTGTATTGATAGGAAGGTCCCATTTTCAACACTAATAAGTTCCTCTAAAATAAGACTTGCCATCTTAAACCTAGGAAAATTTTCAGAGAATAGGCATAAACTTATTCCTGAGAATTATTTTATCATTTCTTTCATAACATCATTGAACACTAATCTGAATAATAATGGATGTATACAAATATGTATGTTTATACAGGATTTAAAGTTTTTCTTTTATTACTCCATAAAAATATCAAATGACCATGTGAAGTGAAGACGCTAATTAATTATCTGCCATAAGTTGAATGAGGGCAATAATCTTATCATTTGTTTTGCTTCCATTACAGCGGATTTATTTCCTGTTTCTGGAAAGACCTATCTGAATTTCTGTACTTAAGACTTTTACTCTGGCAAGGGACACTCATGTACCTGCCTTCCCATGCCAGCCTGCATTGATCAATGCTAAATTGGCCTTCTGCCCGATGAAGGAAGAAAGATCGTGGCTTGTTCAGAATGTAGTTAGAAGATCAGGGCTTCTGTGGTGGCACATCGGCTCTCAGCTCCCATTTTGACTTGTTTTCAGAACTATGCCTTCAGGTTCCTAACTGCCTGTTTCCCGGTTATCGCTCACTCTTTTCTTGAATCTCTTTATAAATGTAAGACTTTAAAAAGTCCATGGCTAAAAGGAAATTAAAAGACAACATGCATTTTCAACAAAATGTTTGAAGTATGCCCATACAAACATTAATATCATGTGTAATTATAGTTTGGTGGGCATTTTGGAGCCCATTTGTCAAATTAAAAATTCTAGCCCTGCCCATTCCCTAGGGTATGCAGTTCTGAGAAATTCTGTGTAATTCTCAGTCTATGCAGGTGGTCTTTAAAAAGTTCAGGTAAACTTAAAGTTACAAAAAATGATGCCTGCAGTTTAAAATGTCTTTCCGTAATAATCTTCATTCCATTTTCTGTGAGATTTTAGTAGTATTCACACCTGTGCCTCAGTGATCTTCCTTCTAAAACATCCAGTTATGGCAAAGACTGAATGGGTTAAGGCATGTGGAAGACTAAGGAATGATTTGGCACACCACATGTGCTATATAAATATTTATGATCATTACAGCTTCTGTTACATACCTTATCTAATTTTATAAACTGCTACGGTGCTCTGAACATTTCTGATTTCATCCCAGATCCAACTGGGTGGCTTCTGAACCCATTTAGAGTCCCAGTTATCTAAGAAGATAGATTTTTTTTCCCCTGAGGATTCTGGAGAAATTGTGCTTTTCCCTCTTAAAACTTCCAAGATTGGAGATCATAACATAGGCTGGGATGAAATAAACAATGTGATGGAATGTATATATTGATCTGATAAGGATATTGAAAGCTATTAATTTAGTATGGATGTTCATGAAAGGAGGGGTGGAATTCATGACTAGACATGCAGATGCTGACTCCATAGAACTTCAGTCAACTATATCAGATCTGTGGAATGTGTAACAAGAGGTCTTCAAATTGATCATGCAAAATGCATACTATGCAAAGTTATGAATTATTTCTTTCCTTCCTTTCCTTTTTTCCCTTTCACCTGTATAAACTTACCTTTTAATTCCATCTTCCTTTCACCAGTATAAACTTATCTTTTAATTCCATTTTCCAGTGCCTTTTAACAGTATGCTTATACAGCTAGCAGGGTGGACCAAGTCAGCTTGGAAGATACTGGCTTTTCTGCTTCTCAAAAGATCAGTGATTGGATGCAGGTCACTTTCAGGAAGAATGGACCTTTAGGTGAGGAAAATCCAGAGGGAGTGGCTGTTGAGGGCTCTCTGCTGCTTGGAAACTGTCAGGGCAGAGAACATCCACATCTTCCACAGCTTAAAATCCAGACCAAAAGATCTCACCTTCTTGAGAAGATGCAACACAAATTGCTTATGTGGACTTCACACAGTTTGGCCCAACACCTTTTACAGCAAAGGGTTAGGGCGGGAGAAGATGGGGAGAAAGGAGGAGGTTACCCTAAGTACAAAGCACAAAGCAGAAGGAAGGAAGGATAGAAGGGCAGAAGGGTGATGGAACTGGAAAAATGGAGCAGAGGTTTATGTTAGTGTAGGAAATGGGCTCAACAGGAACCAGAGGAGACACAGAGTCTTTTCCATAGCAGTGGCTGTTTGAAGGCAATTTGGAGAGTGTGTTGGTGATGTGGACAGAAACAACCTAGATTCTTTTTCATTTTCTTTTTTTTTTTTAAAGATTTATTTATTTATTGGAAAGTCAGATATACAGAGAGGAGGAGAGAGAGAGGAAGATCTTCTGTCCAATGATTCACTCCCCAAGTGACCGCATTGGCCAATGCTATGCCGATCCGAAGCCAGGATCCAGGAACCTCTTCCGGGTCTCCCACACAGGTGCAGGGTCCCAAAGCCTTGGGCCATCCTCGACTGCTTTCCCAGGCCATAAACAGGGAGCTGGATGGGAAGTGGAGCTGCCAGGATTAGAACCGGTGTCCATATGAGATCTCGGTTAGTTCAAGGCGAGGACTTTAGCCACTAGGCCACGCTGCCAGGCCCTATTTTTCTTTTTTATGGAAGTTTTTGAAAAGTTGCTAATAGAAAATGTGGTGGAATTTGGGTTACTAATCCTTGGATTTTCCAGATGAAGGTGTTTTCCAGGACAATTGACTTGGCTCATTCTATGGTGGTTGCCAGAAAGCCACTTCTTGGAGTTTGTCACCATGAGCTTTGCCATGCAATTGGGGTGAGAGGGAATGGGAACGTTGTTGAAGGTTCCTGCATTGCCTTGCATGTACTTAGCAGCTAGTAAGTACTGATAAAAAGGAAACCGAACATGAGGAAAGTGAATTAAATGAAAATGTTATTTGGAGCAAACTGCCAATGATAAAATAGAAAATAAATTGAGGGAGGAAACAGTTATAGTGCCATAGCCAAGGCCTGAGCCAACACGTACAGACTGGGTGCTTCCATACTCTGCCTACAACACAGCAACCCCAAGAGCCTCCTCTCTACTATTTTCCTTACTTCCTCATTGTGGAACATTCTTTCTGAACTTCTCTCCCAGTTGTCTGTGGAACTGAAGTTACTGAGAATTTCATTGCTACTCAGACTTGACCTTGGGCTTGCCCCCGCTTCTACAATGCCTCAACCTATAGTAATTGTGTCTCCCATGGACTGGACATGTATTGGAGCTGATGTTGAAGTTTGGTGTTGGGAACATCCAAATTACCTGCCTCTAAATGTGTGTAGCAATAGCTTCCTTCAAACAGTCCAAGTACTTGGACCAAAGTATTTGGTAGAAACTGTTCTCCTATCTAAGATGAATAAGAGCAAATTCAGCTTATCTGTTTTCAAAATATGGCATGTGTCATAGTCAATATCCTCACAGGCTAATATGATTCACTAAGTCCAGGACCTACGGACTTTCTGATATCATGTCAATCATTCTTGGTAGTAATTACACTTCTAGGGATGAACTGCATTCCCATTAGTAACTAAATGTGTTGCATCCGAGAGGCTCAGGTATTATGTTTGTTTGTTACCTGCACCTTGCTTCCAGGTTACAGTAACTTTTCTGGTTCTAACATACTGCCTCAATTATCATCTCTATTCCTTGGACTGACATCCCTTATGCTTTGACTGTATTTCTGGTGGAGAAGGTTCAGTGCATTTTTCCACTGAATCTCTCTACTCGCAATGACAAAAGTATATGTCTAGCTACTCAGATTGCAGATTATGTATAGAGCCTGAAATAGGGTAGCGTCTCACTGAGGGCTTGTTGTATAAACTGTAAACACTTAAATACCATGTTTTGTGAGTGAATTAGTAAAATAGCAGGTTCAACAATAAATTTAAAAATAAATATTTCAAATATTAATGATTAGCGCACCCCTCAGCTTCACATGACATTGTTGTATCCCTAGATACACAGAGTATCTTTCACATTGTGAACTGATGCTGACTGCATCTTGGAGAGCAGGCTGGTGTGATAATTGGCATTTGATAAGCAGCTGGGAAGAGGGAAAGGTGAGGAAGGCAGTGCAAGTGAAGGGCAAAGCTGGAGCATGCCCCTACCTGGATGTAGAAAAACCCCCCTGTGACGGAGCAGCTTTGCATCTTCCTTGAGTGTCAGCCTTATGCTTGGATCTATGCTGTTTGTACTTGAGTCAGAAGCTTCTCTCTCCTCCTCTCAACCATTTCTCCCATTTGTGTGGTCTTCCTCAAATTGGTTGGAGATGGACTGTAGAAAGCGAGTCTGTTTCTTCCTCAGATATATAAGGATGTCTCTGCTAAAGGTTCCTTGAAGAATATTTGCCAAAAAAACTATGGTATTCCTGGAGGTTAAAATGGTAGTAGACCAGAGCAAAGAAATCATACTGTGTATAGTTTGTGTGTGTGTTTATGTGCACACAAACCCCATGCATGTCTGTGCTTCCAATAACAAAAGGAAAGAAAAGACACACCCCTCCTCCAGCCTACCCTTTGAAAAGACCACTGACCTGCCTTCTCTAAACCACCCCCACTTTGTCTTTTGAACTGAAGAAGCTTTGTCAAGTGGTAGAAAGGAGACTGCAGGGGGCTTGCTGAATGGCCTTGAGTCAGTTTGGGGCACTGTGGGCCATTTGGTAAGTGTAGGCAAGGGAGTCTGTCTTCTGGGACCCCACAGAAAGGCAGCACATCTCTACCTCCTCCCTGGGGTACGTGCATGTTGTCAGCTAGGAGGTCCTCTTCCTGTCCTAGGCAGTAGTCAGGAGCCATTATGAATTGGTGGGGGCAGGGCCTGACTGCCAATGCCATTCAGGGCAGGCTTAGTGAAGGCACTGATCACACAATGAACTGGGTCTCGGACAGAGGGAAAGTCAGTGGTTGCCCCCTTCCTCTGGCTTTCCTTACTGTTATCGCTGATTTTAAAGGCTCCTCCATACCTGGTGAAAACTGAACTCAGAGTCTTCTTATTTAGACAATCACAGGGCACAGAATTAGTTGCTTTCTCAATTTACACACAACCATGTCCCATGCCGCATTGCTCCCCGACCTCTCTATACTTAGATGAAAAGGAATGGAGCTTGCATCTTGTAGATGAATGAACTTACATAAATCCTGGTTGTAGCAGCACTGTTGGATCTTGGCTTGCACTCCGGACTTGAATGCAGTGTTTTAGATTTGTGTAAAATCTCTAAATCAAAAAGATTATGATGAGTCCTTCCCTACCCCTCTCCACCCCTCAGTCCTTCCCATTCTGTGCGTTCTCATTTCCAACCTTTTTATCTGGGGCAAGCAAAGTAGTTAAAAATGTCAGACTCACAGTGTGCACTGTCAACAACACAATGAGAGGGCGAAATGAAATCCTCCCACTTTGTGGTGATACTTTATACTTACATAGGCCCTTTCATCAAGAGCTTGCCAGGGCCTTCGGAACATTAACCCTCACCGTACTTCCTCAGTCTGGGCCTGAGGCCTGATCTTGATCAAGCAAGCAAGTAAATGGGGGACCACAGCCCCTTGCCATGGCAGGTGTCAGGGCAGGGCTCCTAGTGGGTCAATTTTCATAACTTTCTCCTCTTTAGCCAGACATCTGCCTGAACAGTCCCATCTCCAAAAGTTCTCAATATCCCAAACAGTGTCAACAAGCCAGTAGACAAGACTACACCTGTATCAGAAGCCCTTACCCCATGACGAGGGCGAAATTCATGTATGAGCTTGAAATTTGATATATCATGAAATCGCATCAAAGCAATCATTATGGGATAATCTGAACTCTGTTGGCGCCCCTTACACTTCATGGTCTAGTCTTGATTTATGTAGGAGGGCTACCTTAACATCTGCAGTTATTAAAATCTATAAATATCTGTATCTCAAGATATGTTTATGGAAACTGTTTTATCTTTTTCAAATTTTACTTCATGCCCAAGTTTGTGTCAAGCATGATCTATCACAAGTTACTTGCAATTTTCTAATTGATCACACTATTATTTCCTAAGGACATTGAGAAAAAAATACATGGTATCCATCAATATAATCTGTGAGTATAGACAAGAGTTATGTATTTTCTTTCTAAAACCAGTGCTTCTTAAAATATGGTCTAAGGATGATTGTGTGAAAATGGTGTGGTCCACTTTCTAAACCTGTAGCTTCTCAAGGTAACTTTGAGTTACCTTCTCAAAGCGACATTGATTTGGAGAATCCTGAAATGTTCCTATGTTACCCTTTGTACAATCTCCTATGTTTACTATTTCCAATTATAGTCATTGTTACTGGACATATGGGCTTGCCACAGGCTTTCTCTTTATTACTGGTAGAACCATTAACTCTGAAAGAAATAGTTACTGGAATAGAGGTAGGAAAGTTCTTGAAGAAAAGCAGGTGTCAAAACTTGTGCAGCCTGCTCTGTTACCTTTCTTCCTCCTTCAGTGCTATCTTGTTCATCCCCAAGTCATGTGTATCTGTGGGCCTTGGTCTCTTCAGTTGTGCAAGGGGAGTGATAACAATGGTCTGCAACTCACAGTTATTTGAAAGGCAAATTAAATAAAACATTCATAGCAAGTGACACTGAGAAATGCTCTGGAAGTGGCCATTGTTGTTTATGAGATTGGGAGTAGAATGAAATTTAAACACAAGTGAAAGAAACTGTGCCTGGGATGATGGTGTTGGTACATCTATGAAATACAAAATTGGGACAATGTTGTGATACAGTGGTTTAAACCTTCACCACTTGAGGTGCCAGCATCTCATGGTAGAGTGCCAGTTTGAGTACAGATCTCTGTTATTGTACCTGAGAAAGCAGTGTATGATGGCCCAAATCCATGGTCCCATGTGGGAGATCTGGTTGGAGTTCCTGGGTCTTTGCCCAGCTCTTGCCATTGTGGGTATTTGAGGTGTGAACCAATGAATAGAAGAAATCTTCCTCTTTCTGTCGCTGTGTTTTTTAAATGAGTAAATCTTAAAAAAAATACAAAATAATTCCCAGGAGCAAGTCTATGGAACCTTTGTTTTTCAAACCATGTAGAAATGATTACCACTTATGATTGTAGGAATTTTCTGTTAAAACCAAACATTTCAACCTGAAGAAAATAGCATATGATTTTAAAAACCAGTCAGATATACCCTTGCCTATTATCACACTGCCTTGTGATTCTTGACCAGAAAAAGCAGGCCCCACGCAGGGAAAGGACTGCTTGAGAAAGGAAGGAATAAAGAGGGGAGGGTGAGCACCTCAGCAGGTGAAAGTAGCTCTGGCAGGATCATTCATTGTCATGTGGTTGATTGCCTGGTAGAGCACTCAACCTTTATAGTTAAATGTGTTTTTAACTTACATTTGGGAAAATATGTTCCACATCATACCTAAAGGGCTCCAAATGTGAATGTACAGTTAAACAGAATTTGGCCTCAGATCCCTGTGCTGTGTGGGTCACAAAAAATATAAATATGCAGGAAATATGGGATGTGCTTTCCTTTTCTTGAAACTACTGCAGACATTAGAGATCTTCTCACTCCGAAACATGACAAGTATGCCTTCTCCAGAGGAATGGAAGCAGTTGCTTTGTAAAATCTATCTTACCTTGGTGGAAATTTCCAGTCATTCTTTTTCTTGGACATTTTTTTTTCTCCCTAAGGAAAAACACAATGTCTAATGTATGGCATTTGCCTAGAGTTTCTGCTACAGAGGCCCTGGAGGCAGTATAGGGTTAGTCAGACCAGACAGCTGAAAAAGCCCCAGGTTGCTCCTTAATGAAACTCTGGAGAGTCACTGCGGGTTGGCTAAATTCCCCTGCACTCCCTTCCCCTGAGGAGTTCCTTAACATCAGACCAGCCATGACCAGGAGCTGGTCAAACCTGTGTCCCTAGAGTTTTCTGACTTCTCTTTCCAGTGCTCTGTAGCAACCCATGAACTGAACCAAGGTGGCTCATACTTGTCTCACCTTAAAACTCTGTTTGTCAAACAGCCATTGCACAAGGGAAAGGTCAGCACTTTGAATTCTGAGCACTTCAAGCATTTCTTGAAGTGGGCAGAGTCAGAGGTTTTCAGACTAATTCTCAAAGATCAAGGGAAGGCAAGGCTGTGTCTTTGGATCAGGTGTGAAAATCTGCCTTATGCTGCTGCTTCCTAAGAGAAACTCCACAAATTTTACTCATTGTATCTGCAGGTCTTCAGTGAGAATGTTGTACATGTCAAACATTCGGTGAAAAAATAACACATCCAAGTTTCTCCTTGTGACTGATTTGGAAAATTTTACCATCGTGTATCTTTATTTTAATAGCAATAATGGGAACATGAAAAAAGTCACACAGATGTACACAAAAAGTGAAAATTCCTCCCATCAGTTCTGAAAGTTATCCACTATTAGTGTTTTCTAGAATTCTTATACATTACACTGTGAATATACTTATATTTATTTACTTAGTAATTAACCTACTTCTGTGTCTGAACTCTTCTCATATTTTTTTCAACTGGTTCTGTGTTTTCTGTAATTGTATGTTAATCTGCATAATTTTTCTTTTTTTCAAGTTGTCACCACTATATTGGAATACAATAATGATGAAAAGAAAATTTCTGTTTATGTCCTATATTCTTTTGGGTAGATACTTGTGGGATCACTATGGAAAAGTGGAATTGCTGAGTATAAGAGTTTGAGGGTTTTCAAAAAGTTGTGGAAGGAAGGAGGAAAGGGATATCATTGTATTCTTAGAGTTGTATCTACATATCACATTGAATCAGTAAAAACTAATTGAAATTTTTTTTAAAACTTTAAAATTTGATGGAAAATGCATGTTATGAAAACTACCTGCAGATTTAAAAGATTTTGCACAAAAAACAAGTTTATCTTTTGATTCAATTTCTACAAATGTCTTGATATAATATACCTCTCTTCCTCAGGAAATATTTTACTTCTTATTTACTTCCCATTAGCATTATGTTCACTGACTATCCATGAGTGGCATGCAAGGTACTGCTCTCTTACATGAAAGTGACTTATCTGGGGATATTGAGACCCTACCAAATCAATAATCAATGTTACCATTTGAGAACATTTTTCAGATAGTAGTGAGCATCTGAGAACATTTTTCAGATAGTAGTGAGCATCATGGTGGGCAAGCTGCAAAACATGAAATCATCGTGTTCCAAGTGCAGGGCGAATGCTTAATCTAAATGGACACCTGACTCCATGGGTCCTGCTGACCTTTCTGTCTGCATCCCCTGGGACCCTGATGACCCCTCCCCACCGCCCATTTTCTGTTAGAACACACTCTGACCATCATGGTTTAACAAATCAACAACATGTACAACACAATGGCTGCCCTCAAAGACCTTTCAAACTGAGTTAGAAAGACAGAAGACAGATGGCTAAAAAACAAACTAAAAATACAACTCGCTGTATAAAAAGCAGCAAGTAAATATAAATAGTAAGCATCATTACAGCATGGAAGAGGAAGGAAGGAAAACAGCTCTGGGGTGTTCAGGCTTCAAGTCAGAGTTGGTGTGTGTTGTGCCTGTGGGTTAGTGTGGGGGCTGGGGTGGGGACATAACTGCACCTCAGGCACCTGAGCCCCAGGAAGGAAGGGGAAACTGTCCATGGGAGTGTGGGAAAGGGGATGTCCGCTTGCATTTCAATTGTTAAAAGTGAGTAGAATTTATTCTGCTCTTTGAGGTCATTTGAGATGCTTGAGTTTTTAGTTATTACGTTTTTGAATTTTGGAGTGCTGGAAGTGATGCAGCAGATCACCAAAATGTGAAGAACCAGGAAAAGCTTTCAGCGCTGTTTGTGGGGCGGGCAGGTGGAAGGAGGGGAGAAGGGAAGCATGAAGGGGGAGCTGATGCACCTATTTTCAAATACACAAAAGTTTGCCCAGGATTCAGGAAGCCCTTTCTTCTGTCAAAACTTTCAAGTACATCTCAAAAAATCCATCTAGCACACACATTAGCCAGTTACATCTGAATACATCCCAGGGAAAGTCACTAGGCAATGTGAGACACGACCAATATTCGTTTATGTATGACTCATCGAATCTGAATTTGAAAGCAGGTGAGTAAACAGCTTGGGTGACCCACCTGGACCCTTCCAACTTTTCCCTCCACGTTGGTCCTGCCCGCATCAGCACGGGCAAAACTCTGTCCTTGTCGGACCTGAAAGCCTCCACGCTCTGGAAAACATGAATCAATGGGATTCTTTGCGGGTGTATAACTGGAATCCCCTCGCAAGACGCTGGGTTTGCTGCAGAAAAGATACTCTTGCTCCCCACCCCCTCCTTGCTTCTTGACAGTCAGTTAATAAAGACTCAACAATAAGCAGCTGCCAGTGATGTCATTTGGGACTTTGTCCACGGAGCTTGTATTTACAAGCTCGGAGCAACTACGGAGCCGCAGCCAGGAGAGAGTCCGCAAACTAGCCGCGATCCGCCGCTGGGTTGGGTTTGTGGCTGCGGCTGTGCAGGGAAACCGAGTCTGTCCCCGCGGCGCGGCCTTTGAACGACTCCAACTGAACAGGAGACAGCTCTGCGGAGTTCTGTAGCTGGGAGCGAGTGGTTGCAGTTCGTGGCTCTGTCTCCAGGACTGGGATGTGTGTTGACTGAGGAGCTCACTACAAGTAAGACTGCTCTGTGTTTGTGTGTGTGAGTGAGTGAGCGCGTGTGTGTGTGTGTTTAAAAAGAACTCTTGTAGCAGTTTTTCCTAATTTATACAGCTTGCTTTCCCTTTTAAGTGAGTTGATGCTGTTTATGTGTGTCTATGAGCTTTCCGGGCTGCCACAACGAGTATGCATTTGTTCCAAGTAATTATAGTGTGCTGAAGTTGACTAGGGTTAGGTGAAATCTCAAAGTGCAGGCACTGAATTGCTAATCGGGACTATTGTCTGTTTGCTTAAATAAAGGTTAGTCAACCACACACACAAAAACTATTTGGTTCACCAGGAAGTTCAGTAAAAACTGAACTGGGCTACTTGTAAAGTCACTGATATATTGCAGGGGAAGCCCCTTTCCTTCTTTCTTTGGTCTTTTCCTTGGCTGTGCGCCTTCTGATGCATGTGTGCTATTTGTGGGGGTTTCTCTTCCCTGCTCACAGGCTCCCCACAACACCTCCTTCTCACATCCAGCTCAGTTGGTTTCAAGAATTTGTACAGATAGAAAATTGTTCTGATATCAAAACTATTTTTATTAAGTTTGTGGTTTTTTTTTTCATTGATGATGTGAAAAAAATGTTTGATATCCTGACTTATCCTCCCCACTGGGAACCTGAGTTAATGTACTTCTGAAAAATCTCAAACTTTGATACCCAGCTAGGTGAGTGTGCAGAGTGCACATCCTCTCTTTCACTTTCCTTCAGGCTCTTTACAACTCCCTACAACCTCTTTGGAGTTGACATGGGAAGCTTGCACTCCACATTCCATCAGTCTGGACAGGGTGGACTTCCTCATACCCTGCCTGAACTGGGACCACCTGTGACTTGGTCTCAGTTGCTACCTCAAGTTCTCCTGAAAAGCCATGGGTAACTCTTTCCATGGTTCTTAGAGCTCCTCCGTGTCTGCAGTTCAGCCCTTTGCAGCCGGTAGCAAGTCACCACTGATTCCTGACTTCTAGACCTTTCAGCCGCTGTGTGCATTGGCACGAAGGGATTGTTGGCTTGTTAGCTCAAGCACGCGAACCCCATGACTCACTCCAGGAGCCTGGCTTGCTTCTGAATCCAACTGCTCTGCAAGCAGTCCAGCAGCGCAAGCACATCCCTTGATGCCTTTCCTGGGGAGACCAGTGCAGAAGGGCACTCAAAAGGCTCACTGTTTCCCGTGGAGTCCTAAAGGTGGGCAACCCCTTACCTGTTTAGTCAGCTCCCATTTATTCCATAAGCTTATCTTGGCTTGAATATGATTTATGTATGAAAGCTTAGCAATCTCTGCAAATATCTGTTGAAAACCAAGGATTTGCTACAAAACCAGTTGACTAATCATTGGTCAAAGCTGATACTTTTATAGAAGGACAAATTGAGGCAACAGCAGAAGTGATTTTTGCCCAGAACAACCAGCATGATGGAGCAGAGTCACAACTGGAAACTGAATCTCATCCTGACCTGCATTCTAGTTTCCAAGTCCTTAAAGATTAAAAAAGATGCAGGATTCACTCTTGGTTCACGTGCGTAGTATGCAGATTCAGGTCCAAGTCACCAGGCAGAATATTCCTGTTTTTCCTTAGGCTTCTGTTCAATTACTGAATTTCTCTGTTTCTCATTGTTTTTGCTAGCCAACCAACGATAACCCTGATTGTTTTACTGCTGGTGTCCTAAAGGCAATGGAAGCCAATGTGGCAGTTGAAATAGCATGTATAGAGATTATCCTGAGTACAGGTTAGGATGCTTTTTGGTGATACCCAACTCTGATATTCTGTCTTTCCGCTTTACATTCTACTCCCCAGATATTATTATTATTATTATTATTATTAACCACACCTGCTTTCTCTCTAGACACTTCTTGCCTGTGAAACTCTCTCTAACTTTTGTGGCGTTTTCTCTCCACCTCCATGACTTGCTGCAGGCTGGAGCTTAGATTTCAGCACCCATCTAGGTCCCATTCACCAGGGCACATTGCCCTTCTCCATGAGCCCTTCTTTGAGCTCACATTTCTGCCTTTGTAGGCTCCTCAGATTCAGGTGATTATTCACATGTCAGAATGCTTCTGGAGTCTTTAGTGAATTTTATTTATTTATTTATTTATTTATTTATTTATTTATTTACTAAAGAGGTAGAAGAGAGAGAGAGTGAAAGTGAGAAAGGGTTCCTTCTGCTGATTCACTCCCCAAATGGCTATGTCAAGTACCTGCCCAGGGCTGTGTCTTTGTATTAGCACTTCTTCAATCCATAGTCCCTAGTATAGGGTAGTTGCTGAATTGCCTATCCATTTTTCTGTATCAAACATCCAGGCCTCTGTATTTGGTGGGTAAAATGATCACAGATTATACCAAATGGCTTTAAATCCTGCACTGTTGTTTAAGTCTCTTGATTTCTAGACTTCTGAGCATGAAAACAGCATCATTCTCAATTTGATCCCTGCCAACCTACCCTGGCTCAGTTCTCTCTGCTTTGTCACCTGTCCTCATGTCTGTCCCAGAGACTCCCTATTGAGGAGCAGCACGGCTCAGTGATTGGAGACCTCAGCTCTGGAATTTGATGTCTGACTCAAGCCCCTGTTGCCTCCACTTGCCAAGGTTATGATCCTGATGAATTAATTTACATTTCCTATTTCAGTTTCTCATCTTTAAGTGCAGATAAGAAGAGTGCTTATTTCATGGCAGAAAAAAGAAGCTTAAGTGTATTAGTACATTTAAAACATGTAGCATGATTCTAGGTGTATATTGAAAACTAAATACTGTGAACTATTTATATTTACCCATTCCCATCCCAAAATGAATGAATCTAATGGGAATCACTGGCGTAGCTACCAGGAACTCCTTTCTTGACTAGCATACTGTTTTAATTAATTGATATTTCATTTTATTTGAAAGGCAGAGAGATAGACGTACAGACAGAAAGTTATCATCCTTTGGTTCATTGCTCAAATGTCTGCAACAGCAGAGGCTTGGACAGACCAGAGCTAGAAGCCAGGTCTCCCAAGCAGGCAGCAAGGATCCAATTACTTGATCCATCAACTGCTGCTTCCCAGGGTGTATATCAGCAGGATGCTGGGAACAGGAGCAAAGCTGGGACTCAAATCCATGTACTCTTTATATTGACTGCACAAGCGCTAAGTGGCATCTTCTGTGCTAGAGGACAGGCACTAACCACTGTATGCCCTTTAGCACTGCTCCACCTCTATTCACCTGCAGTTCCTCTGCACACATCCTCCTTAAGCTCCTGCCCAACCTTCCTTTCCTGTGAACAGCTTTCCATGCTTCACTCCTCGTAGGTGGGCATCCCTTTACACTATGGAACTGTATGCTTCTTGATTCCTTGTTATTCTGTTCTGCTTTACAGCTTCTGTATTTTATGAGTGTAGACCTGCTACCTACTCCCAGAATTTGATGCCCACCACACCTATTATTTGTCTTTAAGGAGTTTTTGTGGAACCAAAATATACGGTTTGCTACATTCTGCTTGATTCCATGCCCTATTCCTTACCCTTTCTCATGATGAAGGCTCCATCACTCTGACTTGGCTTCATCTGGCATCCCTTGGCTTCATGTGACATCATCATCCTCCTACCTCTCTGTTATTTCTTTCCTATAATCAACCGATCCCATGCCTGAAATAGTAGTGGACCACTATGTGGTCCCATTTTAAAAGTATTTTTTTGCAGTATTCCTTTGCCACTAGGTTCTAGGGAATATTTTTCTTTTCTTTTTTTTTTTTTGAGACTTATTTTTATTGGAAAGGCATGTATACAGAGAGAAAGATCATCTGTCTGTCTGCCGTTTCACTCCCCAAGTGACCACAATGGCTGAAGTTGAGCCAATCTGAAGCCAGGAGCTAGGAGCTTCTTCCAGATTGCCCACACAGGTGCAGGATCCCAAGGCTTTGGGCCATCCTCTTCCACTGTTTGCCCAGGTCACAAGCAGGGAACTAGATGGCAAGAGGAGCAGTCAGGACATAAACTGGCACCCACATAGGATTCTGGTGCTTGTAGGTGGATGATTAGCCAGTTGAGCGACCACACTGAACTGGTTCTAGTGATGCTAAATTATCAAATTTGTTATAACTCAGCAACTAATGATGGAAAAAGTGCATCAGTGTGTGGTTGACAATTACTATAAATCAGATTTAGAATGTATTCTTTCTGTAATCACTACTGTAGTATTCCTGTGATCATTGTCCATGCAAGAAATCAGAGGTTCAGAAAGATTAAATCACATGTACATGTCACGGGTGGTAACAGACAGATGTAGAATTTGAACCTGCAACACTGGTCTTTCCTTCCATTGAATTTTTCAAATGTAACAGGCTAATTTTTTTTTTTTAAAGATTTATTTTTATTATTTTTTCATTGGAAAGGCAGATATACAGAGAGGAGAGACAGAGAGGAAGATCTTCCGTCCGATGATTCACTCCCCAAGTGAGCGCAACGGTCCATGCTATGCTGGTCCGAAGCCAGGAGCCTCTTCCGGGTCTCCCACGCGGGTACAGGGTCCCAAAGCTTTGGGCCGTCCTCGACTGCTTTCCCAGGCCACAGGCAGGGAGCTGGAAGGGAAGCGGGGCTGCCGGGATTAGAACCGGCGCCCATATGGGATCCCGGGCGTGCAAGGCGAGGACCTTTAACCACTTGCGCCACCGCGCCGGGCCCAACAGGCTAATTTTTAAAAGATGGAACTTAGGTCTTTTATGCCTGGTCCTGGACTGATTGTATTGCATAAATAGTATATCAGATTTAACATTTCCAAGTGCTAACCAGTTAGCCAAACTGCTAAATCACATATTCTAGTCCTCCAAAGAATACCAAAGCCCATGCTTAGTCCCTTAGTATTTTTGTTTTGTTTTTAATCTCAGATACAAATTTCTTTGCAGATGAGCCCATGTTTATGGCTAAATGTCAAAATTATCTGCATTCTTAATATGGGTGTTGGTCAGCTGAGTTCAGCTTGATCAAGAGTGTAATCAAAAGATTCTGTAAAAAGAAAAAACAAATGGAAAATACTAATTGGCCATTTGGTTGTTCTCTCTAAAAGTTTGCCAAAAGAAGTGGTAATGTGTTGTGAAATTTGATTTGAAAAGCCAGAATGGTTTAAACTGAACACTGTGGCAAATCATTGAGCCATTTATGCACAAAGTACCTTTAAGCTTTGTTTTTTACCAGTTCTTTAATTCTGCAAGGTTTAATGCCTTTGGAATTTTGGACTCCCAATTGTGCTTTCTTTATAGATGAAATATAAATCTCTCAAATACACAGAACATTACCCACAGTGTTTGCAATGCTCCAATACATACTTGTCTAATGAAGTGTATTGTGTCCACTTGGAAGCCTGAGTTACACGAGGTACTTCCCAGTAGTTACATAAATTAGTCTTGGTATTTCCAGGGCAGGAAACCAGATTTCTTCTCTTAGAAATAAACTTTACAGGATTATTGATTCCTTTGAATAAAATTTGGATGCACTATAGGAACCCAGTGGACCAAGTTCAAGAGGAAAGTCCCCAACTCATTTTGGAGTGCAAGCTTGGATAACACAGCAGATAAATATTATGGTGCTGAAAGAAGCACTCTTGGTTCTGAAATGTGGAAACAAGTGTTACTGTCGAGATGCTTGTCTGATAAACCACCCCACAAAGGGTACTTACTTCATTTGGCAACTTGAATCTAGAACACAGAACTGGCCCAGGCCAGTCCAAAAGCAATGTCGTAAATGGTTTACAATGTAAGTGGTGCTTAAAAACGTTAAAATCAAAGTAATGCATACTTATAACTTCGATAGCCAATAACACTAAAATGTTTATTTATATACATGAAAATAATCTGTTCTTATGTATAAATTTATATATCTATCAGTTACAGGCCCCTGAACCATTCTTGTCATGTTTTTCTCAGTCTCATTTTTTGCTCTTTGAGCTACTTTTTCTGTATATTTCTAAATAATGTTTTTAAAAGTATATTATCAAATTATTTACTATTGTGTAGATTACTTTTATCTTTCTTATACCTCCTAAACATCCAATTTCTCAATATAATTCTATCTTGATTTTCATGAATGTATATTTAGTGCTTATTTTTGTCATGATCATAAATGTCATCACACTTGGTACTCACTGAGAAATGATTCCAGGAACACTTAAAGCTACCAAAATCCTTAAAACTCAAGGCTCTGATATAAACTAATGTAGAATTTGTATAAAACTCACGCATATCCTTCAGAGTATGTTAAATCTTTGGATTACCTTTAATTCCTAATATAATGTCGAAAGTGTATATGTGGTTGTCACAATGTACTATTTAGGGACTAATGACAAGAGAATCATGTATAGGCGTTCATACACATGGAATCCTTCTCCAAATATTTTCTGTGCATATTGTTTGAATTTCTGGATGAGAAACCCACAGATATAAAGGGTCAACTGTATTGATAAGTTAATTACTCTGAACACATCTTCTTTCTCATGGAAATATTTTGTCTTAAGGTAGTGATTGCTTCACTTAACACCAATTTAGGATCAAGCATTTAGTCTAATGGTTAAGGTGCTTGTGCCCCACAACCAAGTACTTGGTTCAGTTTCTAGACATACCACCTGATTCAAGCTTCCTGCTTATACAGATCCTGGGAGGCAGGGATGATAATTCAAATAATTGGGTGTCTGTTACCCACGTGGGAGATCTGGACTGTGTTTCTGTCATGGGTTTGTCTTGGCATACTTTTTTTTGCATACGTTCAGTCAGTGTGGACTTTTGAGAAGTAAACCAGCAGATTGAAGCCTGCTCTCACACGCTCTCTGTTTTTGCCTGAGTCTCTCTCTGTCCCTCCCATTATCCCTCCCTCCCTCCCTGCCTCCCAACCTCCATCCTTTCCTCCCTCCCTCCCTCCCAACCTCCCTCTTTCCCTTCCTCTGTATGTCTCCAATTAAAAAAAAAAAGTGTGTGTTTAAAGGGTGGGCATTTATCCTAAAGGTTAGCATACTCACGTTTTGTATTGAAATGCCTAGGTTTTGATGCCTGGATCTAGCTCCTTGTTAATGCCGACACTTGGTGATTGTGGTGATGGGTAAAGAAATCAGGTTCCTGCCACCCATGTAGAAAACCTAAATTGAGTTTTGGGCTCTCAGCTTTGACCAGGCCCAGTCCTGACCATTAAGGTATTTGAATAGTGAAGCAGTAGATTGGAGTATTCTGTTTCTATCTGAACTAGAACAAATAAATGAAAATAATTTTTAAACTTTTATAGGACTCCATAACTAATTTTCACTTTTACTCCAAGAGTCTGACAAATGTGTCTCTTATATGCATAGTTGAATGTTCAAGTCACCAAGCACTGTTTTCTTTTACCAGTTGTCAAGAAGGATGAGTTAATTATTACTTTGTCTTATCAGAAATGATCTGAAATACCTGACTTCAGTGTTTCTTTTATTCTAATTACACTCAATTATTCATATATTTAGGTACACATAAGTGATCTGAGTTTTGTACTTGGTAAATAACATTCATAATTGGTTTTTATGGACTAATGAATACACAATGCATTTGAATGTAAGAAACATCTCTTCCTTCTGAGTACTTTTAGCATCTGGAGTATCTTCCTGAAAGGAAAACAAGTGATCCTTCATGTCATGTTTCTTTCTGAATAACTAATGAATGGCTTACTCAAGCTGGCATTTATTTTTCCCATTTCTTATTTTTTTCACTCCTTCTTACAATCCAAATTTGTATAATCAGGATGGAAAATAACAGAACTTTGTTATTAGAGTAGACCATGTTAAAACATTTTACCTTTTGAGTCAGAATTTTTTACATTGCCAGTAGGGGGCCGTGTTCAACTGAGTAAAACCTCAGGCACAGCCTTATTGAAAGCAGTCAAAGCCACTCTGTTAAAGGGGCTTTTACTTTTAGGTTTCCTGATCAAGAGCAGTGAGACACTCCTGTTTATAAAGATACATTGTATTTATTTCTCTAAGGAGAAATTAAGTATCTTAACTTTTCATTTTCATTTTTTCTTTGGAAGAATCGGATCATTAATAACCCAACGACAAAATCAGGCCTTTGGATATCTACACAGGGCATTTCCTTTGGAGTTGGAACATAGTGTCAGAGTCTTTGGGGAATGAATATTAGCTGTTGAATTTGGAGGAGGAAAATGATGGCTGTCTTATCCTAGCACCATTTGAATTTGCCTTTTACTTTTGGGTGGGTTCCACTGTTAGCCAAAATGGGGTCTCTATCACTTGTGGCTGGACCAGAATCTGCTCACACCATGCCCTCAGTTTGGACTAGAGAGAGGGACCAAGAGCGGATATAGCACATCACATTCTACATCATATTCACCTTCCAGAAAAGGATGCAAGGATGGGAAATTTGTCTCTTCTCTTTCTGGCAATTCCTTTGCTTGTTTTCAGCTCTTCTTACCTTTTTTTCTTTCTTTTTCATATTTCCTCTGGTACATTCTCCTTGGAGGGGGTGGGCATGTCATGGTTGTATCAAGAGAACTCTTATTACTTGTTTTGTGAGGAGTTTTCAAAATGCTTATGAAAAATGTGTGCAAAAACTATGCATCATTTTCAAAAATTTTGCACTGAAATTAATGTTCATTTCATTTTCTATGAACTTTTAAAAGTATCCTCCTACAGTCTAATAGCCCCATATGCTTATTTTCCATAGAATTTAGCAATAGTGTAATTAATATGCTCAACTGTTTAAGAACATCTCCCCATCAAGGCTACACGTTCCATGAAGACAGAGCTTGTGTCTGTTTTATTTCATGTTGTGTTTAACCATTTTAACTATATATCTATATTTGTTTGTAAAGGAGAGAGAGACAAAAAAAAAAGAAAAAAGAACCAGAGACAGATTTTCCTCTATTGGCTTACTCTCTGCATGCATGCATGCAGCAGTCAGGGCTAGACCAGAGCCAAGAGCCTGAGGTTCAATCTGGGTCTCCCATATGAGTGACAATGACCTTACTAGTCGAGCTGTCAGTACTGTTTCCCAGGATGAGCATTAGCAAGAAGCTGGCATTGGGAGCAGAGCCAGTATGGATTCAGCTGGAGCAGGGATTCTGATGGGGGGAGGGGTGCAGGCATCCTAGGTGGTGTCTTAACTACTCTGTCCAACACCCTCCTCTCTTATTTAATATTGTAGCTTTAATACCTAGAACAATGACTGGCACAAGGCAAGTGGCCAGCAGATATTTGATGAGTAGCTAAATATAAGCAGGCTTTTCAACTTTTAAATTATTTTTTCTCTTTTCTGTTGGTGTGGACGTTAACTTTTATTACTCAACTGGTGCATTCAAATATTATGTCAATTGCATATAAACTCAGAGCGCAAAAGCACAATGCTGCTCTTTCCCTAACTTGCAATGAGTTAGTGCCTCTTTACTTGCCGTAGTACAAGGCTAAATATTCATTGAATTATTCAGATGTTGAATCCAGGTAGTTATGAGCATAAATGAAACAGAGAACAGACAAGAATTTCTTGGTGAGGAGAGGAGGAGTATAATTTCATAGCCACATAGAGTGGAACTTTATTTTTTTTTTTCTGTATTTTCAATTGGACTGAATATTTTCTCAAGACCTACAAATTGTGAAATATTCTATTCCCATGGAAAATGAAATACTAGAAAAACCAGGGTCTTTGGAGTCAATTGTGCAGATAGTGAAATGGAACACATATTCTGTGATTCTTGGGATATTCACCCTAGGTCCCAATACCTGATTTGACCGATGCTGGTCTTGTGTGAGTTATGAAATGCCATTACGTTTTGTTTCCCTGTCAGTAACATGTAGTAATATCTACAGGTATCTCATCTCATAGCCTAAGTAATTACACTGTATCTGGCCCTATTGTGCTTTCTGTATATATCATCTCATTTAATCCTCCCAGTAGCACTGTGAGATCGACTATACTTTACTCATCCCATTTTATAGATTAGAAAACCATGGTGCAAAGCAGTTCATTTTTATAGATTACATTTCATTAGCTCCATATAAGATCGTTATGAGGATGAAATGAAGTTAGTAACTAGAGTGTCCTCATGAAAATAAATTGGTAATACACAGTGGCCATATTTATCATAGAGGCTGTTTTTGCTGCTTGTTAATAGATCACTGCTATTGGGGAATAAGAGAGATGATGGTAGTGCTGTGTGTCATCTTAGGAATTTGTTGTTTAGACCTAGTGTCTAATGTTAAGAGCTCAATTTACTCAGTATTTTGAGATAAATGAATATGGGCAGCCCCAAACAACTTCCAAAGAAACTGTTCCCCCCCACACACACACCCCTCCTGGTCTATAAATACATGTATTATGTTCTCACCATATGGACATAGTTTTCATTGCTCAGAACATTGCATCTGTTTATGAGATGCCCCATGGCTTTATCATCTCTGTATTTTGTGTGACAAAACTGCCAATTTCTGTGGTCTTCAGTGTGTGCAGAACTGCTTGCTTCAAGTGCAGTGAAATCGGGTTATGGAATTGAAATGATGTAGGACTCTCCTGCTCCTTTTGGTGGTGTCTGTATTTGATCCCCTTTTTTGCATCTCTTGAGCATCTTTCCTGACTGCCTGTTTCTCTTCCCCGTCCTGTTCCTTCATTGTTTTTCTCAGTATTCTCTCTGTTTTTTGTTACCTCTTATGTCATTTGCATCTTACCTCTTCCTGTATTTTCTCACCCTCTTTGTTCTTCATCTCCCTCTTAATCTCCACTCATCTTTCCTCTTTCTCCTACTTTCACTCTCTAGTGCCGAGGGTAAGTGATGAGAATGATGGCCATTGTTTCCCAATGGGTCAGAGGGTAGAGAAAAAGGGAACCATTTCAGTCTTTTCTATTTCTTCATGTCTTCAAATGCCCTGGGCTTTGCGATGTACTGATCTTTTCAAATAAAGGACATATCCAACAGACATGACATCCAACAGCCATGAGAGTGGAGTGTCATCTGGAAAGAAAATTGGGCAACCCTGCTTATCAAATACTACCCCAAGCAGCTGAAGGATGTGGGAGGACATGGCCCCATCTGCAAAGTGAAGGGGTCAGTTTAGACAGACCCAAGGCCACTCCCAGTGCTGTGATCCTTTTATTCCTAATCAACAGAAAAGTAGCTTAGGGCTGGCCATGTGTGTGGCTATCCTGCAGGGTTTGTGATGCCCAGAAGTCTCTGTTTTCCCAAAGTGCTGAAGCCCATTCGTCACTGCACAATGCCGTATGTCCTCACAACAGATGTGAAAGGATCACCCTGGAAGGGTGTTTCTCCAGAGCATCTAATTATAACCCCTACAGAAGATTAACAGATGTTATAATTGTCTTTTCCCTTTGATTAAATAGTTTCTGCATGAGTAGCTTTCTTAGATTTTCCTTCTCTGTTTTGCATGAGCTTTATAAAGAACTGACATGTGTCTTCAATTTTCTAGAGAGTTCCTCAGCAGGCTTGGTAAGAATCTTTGCAATTTCATGATTTGATCTCGCTCTTTCTCTCTTGCTCTCTTTTCTATGTCTTTATGTGCATGGTATTATGACTATGTGGAAAGTTTGAGATGGGAAAGACCTGGAATTCCACAAGCATTAAACATAAATACAGCAGGGTGGCAGCGATGTGAGTGTGGCCAACAAACCTAATTCTCTCTTTGTTGTTTGTCCGTGGAGGTGATTCATACATTGATAGAATGTTCTCTAGCGAGAACTGTACCAAATAGGAAAGAACAATTGAACAAACTTTGGTCAGCAACCAAGCATGCCAGATGCCAAGCGTGCAAATGAGTATGGGGGCAGAGAGAAAAAAGCACAGCATCCTGTTAGGAATAGCTGCAGATTTGTTTTAGAAAGAGATACTATGACCAGAAAAGTTGGCAACATCAAAAAGATTATATTCAGTTCATAGTTAAGAACCCAGAATTTGTTATTCTCCATCAGGGATGCGGTTTGTGTTCTCTTGCTCATTTACCTCACTTTCCATTGAGCCTTCAGGAAACATGTACCACTAACATCACATTATGAAAGATGGCATCTTTCTCATTGTCTCATTGTACAAACGTTAATTCCTTCCTTGAAAGGAGAAAATTATGTGGCTAGCACAATGGTTCAACTGGCTGATCCTCTCCCCATGCAGCTACTTGTTTTGGCCTAGGAAAGCAATGGAGGATGGCCCAAGTCGTTGAAACTTAGTACCTGTGTGAAATACCAGGAAGAGGATTCTGGTTCCTGGCTTTGGATCACCTAGCTCTGGCCCTTGCGCCCATTTGGGGAATGAATCAGAGAGCAGGTCTTTCTGTCTGTCTCTTCCTCTGTCCGTAGATATGCCTTTTCAAGGAAAATAAATCTTCAAGATTTATTTGTTTTTATTGGAAAGCTAGATATCCAGAGAGGAGGAGAGACAGAGAGGAGATCTTCCATCTGATGGTTCACATCCCAAGTGACCGCAATGTCTGGAGCTGAGCCGATCCCGAAGCCAGGAGCCAGGAGCTTCTTCCAGGTTTCCCACATGGTGCAGGGTCCCAAGCCATCCTCCACTGCTTTCCCAGGCCGTATTCAGGGAGCTGGATGGGAAGCGAGGTTGTTGGGAGTAGAACCAGCGCCCATATGGGATCCTGGTGCATTCAAGGCAAGGACTTTAATAGCTAGGCTGTCACACCAGGCCCAGGAAAAAAAACTTTAGGGGAGAAGAAATTGTAAGAGGGGGTTCAGGCATCTGAGCAAGATAGGGGGTGATGAAGGCAGGAGAAACAGAAGTAAGAAATACTGAATCAACTCTTTTGGAGGGATTTAACAGCACTCTCTTTTCTGCTAAACCATCTGAAAAAGGCTCCTAAGTCAAGGCAAAGTACAGTTCTTAGTAAACTAGAAAGCAAACTAAGCAAATGTAATTCTGCTTCACTGAATACATTATTACCTAAACTTCTGATGGAAAACAATCTGCCCTATGTGAATATCATCATCTCTCACTTCTTATTTTAAAACTTCATTTATTTGAAATGCAGGGCGACAAAGACAAGCTGAAGGGGACCAAGGGAGGAGGGAGAGAGATAAAGAGACGTTGTTTATGCTCAAGTCCACTCCCCAAATGGCTGCCACAGCCAGGCCTGATACAGGACCAGGCTGAACCCTAGAGCCAGGAACTCCACCCTTGTTTGCCACAGGAGTGTCAGGGGCCAACACATATGGGTTATCTTCCTGATCCTTCCCAGATAATGTTAGCAAGAGACAGACAAGAGGCAAAATATCCAGGACTTGATCAGGCATCTGTGTTTTGATACCAATGTCCGAACAGTGGCCCTTCAATCTCTTATTGCATCAGTACCTTCTAAGAGGAGGGAAAATAACATATTGTCTTAGTGGACAATCTAAACAGAATATGTGTGCTCTTAGGAAAAGTGTGTTTTTCCTGCATCCTAGTTGTTGGATTCTTTACAGAATGGAGTGTTAAGGGGAATAGGGGCTGGAAGAAGGATAGCACAGAAAGTATCACTGTGCTGCTAAATTTGTGTTGTGAAATACATGAAATTTGTTCATGTTACGTGAATAAAATAAGTTTTTAAGAATTAAGATAAAGAAAAAAAGAAAAATGAGAAGAAAGTGTCTTTATGAGGCTCATCATGTTTTAGGAGAATGTATTTTATCCCAGATAGGACATTTTAAATGTGTTATGAGCAAAATAATAAAATTATTTTCTAAATAAATTAACAGCTTTGGCAAGTTAAAAAGTTTTAGATTTGGTGACTAAGATCTTGAATTCATTTCATATGAGAAGCCCATTCTAGAACCTATGTTGTATGGGAAATGGTTTAGAATAGTAGATTTATTTTAGTGTTTTTTGGGAAAACAGATATTTAACAGATTTTTGTAGTTGTAACGTATGTATCTGTAAGTGTACCTAAGCAAAGAGTTTGATCAGTTTCTACAAACTGAATATACTCCTATGACCACTGCCAGACCAATAAATGGCAAAATGTCTCAGTATTCCTCCTAGAGTTTCTGTTCATTCATTCACACTTCTAAGGTAACCACAATGATGACTTCTAGGACTATAGATTAATTGTGCTTTTTTATGTACTTCCTGTAAGTGGAATCACATAAAGAGCACAATTTTGTATCTTAGTTTCTTCATTCAAGTAATTTTGTGTGATTCATCCACAAATTTAGAAATTTAAAAGCACATTGTTTATATACTATCCCATTGTGTTAGTTGTGTCATGATGTGTTCTTATAATAACACTTGTCTGTCATGAACTAGTAAATTAACGTACAAAAACCAGTTGCATATTGTCTGTTTGCATGCATGTGGAAATGCTATATTGTAAATTGCCTAAAGAGACACTACAAAACAGCCTTCCAAAGTGATTGTACTGGTTTGTGTTCCTACTAACATTGTGTACAAATAAAGATTATATTTTCATTTACTCAGGGGGACACTGCTATTACCAAGGATGGGAGTTGAGGAAATGAGTTGTGGCCTAGTGTTAGGCAGAACTTCATTTAGAAATTCAGGGAAAGAAAGCAGGGCTTTGTGAAATAGGTACTTGGAAGTCCTCAAACAGGGGTAGGGGTGTCTTCAATGAGAAGATGAACGAGAGAGTTCTAAGGCATTTTTTGTCAATTTCTTGTGTTTCTAACATAGAAAGTCCTGTGGAAACTAGAAGATGAAAGAGGTAGAAAGATCACTGCAGTGGATCAGATGGTTATATTATTGGAAAAAACACTTAAGTAAACAGGAGCAAGTGTACAGACAATGCTGACCTTGTGAGTAGGGGCAGAGGTCATTCAGGGAATGCAGACAGCTATGTGGGCCTGTGCAGGAAGTGGTGGAATTGAGAAGGGTTATAAAAAGAGATAACATGTTAGTGGATGGAAGAAAGAACAGTTTGTGTGCCACAACATATTCAGCTAAAGTACAAATGGAACACAGACTGACATAGATCATTCTCTTGTATGCTTAAAACAATCATGAGGACTGTCAGGTAAAGCCAGGACAGCTGGTCAGCTCAGACAGAGCTCATGTCTCTTCTGTGAAATGCCTTGGAGGAAAGGAGATGCACAGAGAACTGGCCAACCACATTTATTAGCACCATAAAAGCAAGGCAACATTTCCATAAGACTCCTTTGTTAGCTCTACCGTGCTTATAGTTCTGCTCCATTTTTTTCCCTGTGTTGGCCACTCTGAAGTCTAGCATCAGCTCATCTTGGTGCCTCATTATTTTCACCTCCTCTGAAACAACTCCTGGTGCTGCTTCCCAGCTAATTCCTGTTATGGCCATTCCAGTTTCCTAGCCCATGCTACCTGTTGTCAACCAAACTCCTCATTGAACTATATTCTTGTCATTGTCAAATTCCCCATCCTGTCAAAGGGAACAACATATACCACATTTGGAAAACATTTACTTGGGACCAAATTTCCTATGGGTGTATCTTAATTCTCTCTCATTATTTGATGATATAATATTTTATGCTTCCATTTAAAGACATGAGAAATATCTTGTAAAAGTCAATATAACGAACTTACACAGTCTTCCCTCAGTGACCTTGGGGAATTAGTTCTGCAACCTCTTTACTCCCAAAATATCAAACTTTGTGAGTGTTCAATAACTTGTTAGTGTAAAATGGCATAGTATTTTGTTATGTGTTAAATCTAGTCTAGCTTGCTTAATTATTAACCCCTAATATGTTAGTATTATATAAACAGATATTATATTGTATTGCTCAGTGATTAATGGTAAGACATTTGTACGTGTTTGGTACAGATGCAGTTTTATTTTTCAGATATTTTTTGGCTCATAGTTATATCATAGGCATAGGAGTAGAACCTGTTGAATTGAAGAACTTACTGATCCCTGATCATGATTTCTTTTCATTTCAACTTCCAGGAAGCCCAGAACTAAAATTACTTGTTTGGTTATTAGTGTTCTATTGGCTTACAGATACTACAGATTTAAATTTTTTTTCTTTCATTTTGAGTTTGCGCTTTATGATAAGGTGAATATCATGATGAACTCCAAGAGCCAGGTTCTTGGGTGTGTGCACCTGCTGTACAATCTTCTCCTTTGAGTGTGAGCAGGACCTGACCATATGGCATCTGTAACTCCTGTGATTAGGTTGCCTTATGTGGCAAAGATGGGGGAATATTTTCACATGTAATTAAGGTCATTTACCAGTTGACTTAGAGGTAATAAAAGGAGATTGAAGTTGACCTAATTAGGAAAAACCCTTAGAAGAATCCCAGAATATCAGAAATCTTCTTGCTAGCACCAGCGTAGCTGCTGGGAGTTCTGCTTCAAAGAAGTGAATTTTACAGGCCACAACAAGCACTCAGAAGGGGACACAGAGTTTCTAATGACATATCAGGCTATCTCAGATCTTATTTCAGGTGGTAAGATCAGAGTAGAGGTTCCATCTGTGGTGTGCTCAAATTCTTGATCTGTGGAAATTGCATATTATTTTTTTTTACTAAATTAATTTGCTATATAGCAGTAAGCAACTGATAAGAAAGTATATTGCAAAGTGCATTGGAGTGTGTATTATGAAAAAAACCTATTACATGGGTTTTAATTTTTATAGCAAAAACAACTTTAGTTCCATTTTCCATGAATGTTTTGAAGTTTTCTCATACAAGCACGTTCACTAACATCTATTTCTACATTGATCATTTATAAATTGTGTATGTATATAATCTCTTTCATTCCTTTGTGATTTCTTCAAAGCTGAATGGATGAATCGATCAATGAAATGGTATCCTTAAAAACCCTCTCTTGTGCTGCAGGAGGGGCAGTGCTGTCTCTTCACAGGCGTTAAGCTTCTTTTTGCCTCTGAGAATGGCTTATGCCCCTTACCACCACTGAATGTCCTCTCTCCCCACATCCACCTGTCTGAACTCCATGCAAAAGGAAAGACTTCGCTGGAATTTCACATCCTCCATTTGTTCTGCAATCTGAGTTTTGGAGACCCCTTTACTTCACATTATTGGATCTCCATAGCTTCGGTTCCCAGGGTGATGATTGACAGTGACTGCCTAATCCTGTCCTGGAGGTTTTGCTGAAGTGCTGTGTCTCCTCATTCCCTACTCCTCTGCCTGCGCCAGGAATGGCTGTCATTCTTCTGAAGCTTGGAAAACCTTTCCAGGTTATATCATTGAACTGCCAGCTTTGGCAATGGATACCCTGTCTTGCTTATACAAGTCAGCTCTGTAAATAATGTCTTGTGTGAGTCATTGTCTGTGTTTAAGGCTCTCAAAACTTTAAGCCATATTTATAACTCACCTCTTGCCTGGACAGCACATTGCATGTTTCTTTAAATAATCTTAACCCCAGCTTTATTATTTCCTCACTTGTATATCCCCTTCAGCTTTAATTCCTCAGGTATCTATTTTATCTTTTTTTTTTCATGCATACATAGTTTTGTTTGTAATCATAAGGTTTAGGGAGAATGAGCTTAGAAATAAATAAATAAACAGAAAAGCAATGTACCTTTCTTTAATGCCTTAATGCATCTGAATCTTGTTTCCCTGGCAACAATGTAGACCTCTACAGGGCTCTGTCTTGGACTTTCTTCATTTCCTCATTGTATCTTCTGCAACCTGCACATATAGAAACAGTCATTATAAAGTAAAGATTGACAGTTGGGCTGATAAGAAAGGTTTTTTGTGTGTATTGTACAAACAGTGTTGCTTTTTCTGTTTTGATTTCTCCTTGTTTCCTTACCCACCCTCCTCTATCTTTGGAATCATTTAACAAATAATTTTCCTAATCCCAAGCATTCCAGACAAGTACAATACAGAGATGCAGTTGTTCAATTAAACCCATCTGTCCCATTGTGCCATATAACGGACACCTTTAAAGACCTAAACTGAACAATAACCATGTTATGTATGATAACTTTGGAATACATTTTATGTTGTTGAAGTATTTACAGAGTTGAAAACTTGGGACAGTTTAGTTAGAATGAGGGCTCTTGGGCCCAGCGCAGAGGCCTAATGGCTGAAGTCCTCACCTTGCACATGCTGGGATCCCATATAGGTACTGATTCATTTCCCAGATGCCCCACTTTTCATCTAGCTCCCTGCTTGTGGCCTGGGACCTTGCACCTGCACAGGAGATCCAGAAGGGGCTCGTGGCTCCTGGCTTCGGATTGGCTCAGTTCTAGGCTTTGCAGTCACTTGGGGAGTAAACCCACAGACGGAAGATCTTGATCTCTGTCTCTCCTCCTCTCTGTGTATCTGACTTTCCAATAAAAATAAATAAATCTTTTAAAAAAGGAGGGCTCCTTTATATATGGGATATCTATATATATCTATAGTTATCTAGATATAGATATAGATATAGATCTATATATATAGATCTATAGATATAGATATCTATAGATATATAGATATATATAGATAGAAGATAGATACGTAGATGATAGATAGATAGATAGATAGATAGATAGATAGATAGATAGATAGATAGATGTCTTTCGAAACAATTCATCTTCCAGATGTGGGTTTTCACTGAATTATGTTATTTTTCAGCCTGCTGATGCTGTGAATAAGCACATTTTAGGTACAAACTGGTAGTGAGCCCCAATCAATCGCTGGGGACCCTCCTTTCCTTCCTAAGCTCCCATTGAATGTGCTGCATTCAGGACAGCAACTATACCCTGATGTTGAAGCACACATCCCATGATGGCCCCTGAAATCCTGTACATAGCCTGCATTAGAGAGGAATGGAGCCTTCTAGAGTAGGGTAGCATGTCTATTATAAAAAGTTGGAAAATACCTTAGCATTGACCCACAGAGGAAGCCAAGGAAAATCTGGGAATTGTACTTGTGTAAATATTCCTTCTAAGCTCTTTCTGCTGCTTGAAAAACATATTATTTCCTGAGCCCTGATGAGTCTAATAACAAGATGTCTCTTTGTTGTTTGATTGCTGGCTCCCTCCTTCTCCCTTGCTTACCTACTGTCCTTTCTGCAGTTCTCTTTGACTTAGATACTTCGCAGTGAGTGTAGGTTTATTGCCTTTGGTTTTCTCTTGAGTGTATTTGCAAGATCTGTTCTCAGTTGTCACAGATCAGCTGTGTTCTGAATCTGCATTCGTGAATGTGTGTATGTCCACAGGCACAGGGTACATATCTGTGCACACAAACATGAGCCTGTGTGTTTCAGAGCTTCTGTTTCTGCCAGCTCACTTGGATAAAACCATTGTTACTCGTTCTCAGATTTCCAGCTTCCATTAACCACTCTAGCCTAATTTTATTTTATTTTAACAAGACGTATGGATCTTTTCTGTTTAAATCAACAGTATGTCCTGGTAAGGGCTTTTTTCCCCCTGTTTTCTCCAATTTTACATGAGTCATGCTGAAGCTGTTGTAAATCTTTTCAAGGTGAAGTGTTTGGATAATTGAATCCTGCCTTCCCAGGTTGTCCTCTCATGAGATTATGAAATTCTTACACCAGACCTCAAACATGTTTCAATTTGTTTCTTGAGCCAGGTAATGAGTGTGTATGGAATAATTGTAAAGATTTAAATTCTTAGAGCTGGCATCTAGGACATCTAGTAGTAGGTTCTTGGTGTGGTAGCCACTGAAGTGCATTTGGCATGAAACCTGCCCTTGTGGGTTGGCAGAGCCCACAGGGAAGCATGCAACCCACAAACTCTGCACCACTCTGCCACTTGCTTGTTGTCAAGTCTATAACACGTTTTTAATCTGCCCTTGAACTAGAGTTTACTAAAGCTGTGTTGACCCTGGGCAGAGGGTATATCTTGCAAGTCTAGAAATCTCAGTTTGCTTTTTTTTCCTGCCACAGAAATTTACTAAGCTCTAGAGAGATTTTGGTAACAATAGCATTAAGTTAAGCATTTAGCATTCTAACTCAGGTAAATAAGGAAATCAGGTGAGGAAAAATAAAACAGATTGAGTCTGAGCTTCTAGTTCTGAGTACAGCGTTATGTTTCACTGGTTTTTTTTTTTTTTCTGCATGTCTTTCTTAAGGCCTGATCAGGAGTTTCCATAAACCTGTGTTGTATAGGGACCAAAAAGAGTTATGCTTTCCAACATACCCTTTTAGAGGCTTTCAAAACCTGTACCTTGAACATGACACCTGGTCTACCAGAGCACATAAGAGTACAGGCATGGAAATTTTGGGGTGATCGACAATCGTAAGAGTGAGTTTAAAGTTAATTATTCTGTGTGCAGGAGATAGATTAAGTGAAATGTGATTTTGATTTTGAAGTTTGTTAGTTACATTTTTGGGAAGTTGTAGGCATTCTGGTTGCCTTTCTAAACCAAAAATACAGGCAATTATTGGGATAGTACAGAAAGGTGAAAGGGATTTGATTAATAGAAATGTGAACTTATTAAAAAGCAGAGAGCACCTTTAACTATTTATCCTAGAAAACAGTTCATCTATTTGTGTTAAAAAGTATGCACAAGCAGGTGCATTGCAGCCAAATTTGTAAAAGTGATAAGTTATTTGCTGCCTAAGTGTCCATCAGTCAGGATGAAGTTAGATAATCTTGCACCCACCCTGCACAGCCCTTGTAGCCAATAAAAGCTGCAAAAGGGCTACGTGTACCTTGACATGGAAAGGCTTCTGACATTCTGAGAAGATGGGGATAAAATCATCAAAAACATGTAGAATAGGGCATGACTTACGTTTCAAAAGTCTATGTATGTGTAAACATACATACAAACATGCATATACATATTCATATACATATGTTTGGAAAAGGTTAGGAAAATTTCTAGAAAGGTAATAATGGTGGAGATTTTTTGTTGTTGAGAGGCTATAATTGAGAATGCATGAAAATGTAACTTTAGCTACTTTCCCATGAAATTTTTAATGTAATTTTAACTTTTTGTTTTAAAAGTCTATATTCATGTATTATTTTAAAATGTATTATTTTAAAATATATGTATATATATTTGTATGTATAATATTTATTTATATGGGATATTCTGAGGAGTATTTTTATGAATTATGGGAAAGGGACTTATTTTTTCCAAATCAGTAATCTGAGATAATTGAAGGCGTTTTTTAAAAAAAAAAAGGAAAAGAAAGAGGAACAGAATCTTAGATTTTCTCTGAGTACATTGCAGTTCCTAGACATGGTAGCATTTATTTATTTATTTATTTAACTGCCAAAGTAAAGTTTTAAATCGATTAATATTTTTTAATGATATAGTTCTGAAGGCTCTGGGATTCCGTCTCCCGTCAATCCCCTTCTCCCACTGATTTTCAATATATTGTTACAATATTGTAATGATTCATAAACAGTCATAAGTCCATCATTCTATTATTTAAGTGTATCCTGACATTGTAGGTATGCAGAATGGCAGAGTCCAGCATCCTATTAGACATGGTAATATTTAATTAAAGTTACAAATCATAGCTGTTTAGATGTTGGTCATCAGCTATTTCTAGTAGGTGGAAGTAACATGGAAAGAAATCCAGATCTCAGGAGGTTTACTTTGTTTCGAGACAAGCGAACTCCTCTCAGATATTGGTATGTGAACAGAGATCTCTGTCCTCAAGGGTAACCCATCCGATGGGGAGGAATAGGCAGCAGACAGCTGCCGTTTGTTTATGGGTACTCACACAAATGAGGCTGAATACACTACTCAAGATGGAAGGAGTGGTAGAAATGCAGAGGAAGGAACTAATGTTGGTTGTGCTATTGCTAATCTTCTAAATACTTCACAGTAATGATCACCATGAATCTTTACAGCAATCCTGATTGTAAAGTGTATTGGGATCCTACAATGCTATGTGTAGGACTATGATTTCCAGTTTATTAGTAAGGTATGTTCAGACTCAGAAAAGCTAACACACTTATGCAAAACTGTGACACCACACCTGAGTAACCTCTAAAACCTCTAGTGTTTAACACATGCCAATACTCCATCTAGAAGCAGCGCACCTCTGGGTTTTGTCTTTAAGTGAGTATCATAGGTATTGCCACCAGAGGGTATTTACCTATGTTCATTTTATATCTCAATCAGCTATTATTCAATGGGAAATCTTTATGTTAAGCTTAGTCTACCTATGATTGGACTTCTGAGAAACTATGAATACTTCAAATGATTCTAAAAAATGTATAAAGTATGTAGAAATGTTAAGTGTGTGTGTTTTCCCTAGGTATTAGGCATTTGACTTCAAACTTTCCAAGACCCATTGACCTAAAATGACTTTCAGGATGAATACAGGCTCTGTCTCTGAGGAAAAAGTTTGGGAGTAAGAATTTATTTCATTTTGCTTCCAAAACTAATAATTGCATTTTATATCTTCAACAGCATTACTGTAATTTTCAAAGGCAGTGGTAGAGTAGATGCTTTGGAAAGATTTGGATGGAATCTCCCCAAAATAAAATTGGAATTAAGCTTCATAGTCCGTTTTGTTTAGTAGTCCAAAGAAATGATTACTTTAATGAAATAAAGCGCAAATATTCAATCAAGGCAATAAGCTTGAGATGATGGAAACATTTATTTATGTTTTGGTCTCTAAGGAGCTATATTTTTCTAAGGTAATGGGATTCAGTGAAGTTTGCTTGCTTGTTGGGGTTGAATGCATCTTCAGCAAATGTGGGCTACTAACACAAAATCAGCATTGTGTGTTCACTAAGAGCTCTGTGCATATAGGCAAAAGATGATAATAGTCTACTGCAACTTATTCTAAGTTATTTAAGTAGGTTAAGCATTCACCTTTAATTAAAGCAAACTGCATACAATCCTTATGCGTCTTCCCATGACTTAATAAATTAAGATTTAAAAATAAAACTGGAAAGTGTAAACATAATACTTAGAACTAAAATAAAATGTTGACATTGTTTAAAACAGAATGTAAAAGGGCAAATGAGAGCATTATAAAGTAATTTATTATGTTGATGCTTAAAGTGGATAGAATAAAATAATACATACTGTAATGAAAAAAGCAATGTAATTGGTAAATAATAAAAATGGAGTCTGCATTATGGCACAGAGGCAGTCAAATATTGGAATTAAGTTCAAATTCCCACCCATCGTCTTTTGATGCAGCTCCCCACCAATGCTCCAGGGAAGGCAGCACATGACTCAAGTATTTGGACCTCTGCCACCAACAAGTTTCTGTCCTTGGCTTCAGCCTGACTCAGACCTGACTGTTGTGATCATTTGAGGAGTGAACTTCTAGATGAAAACTTGATCTCTCTCAGACTACCCTGCTGCCTCTCTCACCTCCCCCTCCTTCTCTCTGTTATTCTACCTTTCAGATACATATATGAATCTTTAAAAAAAATAAACACCTTCATATATTTAACAAAGGAAGGACAAGAGTTATACACAAAAATTTAAAAATATGTTAAAAGACATGTATTAGTTCTCATTTTGCTACATTAGCAAAAGTACCTGAGGATAACTTCTTAGGAAGGAAAATGTTTATTTTAGCTCACAAGATGGGTGCCTCACGTGTTTCATGGCTGGTGGAAGCTTGTAGTGGTGGAACACATGCAGAGGAACCATCACATGGTGATCCAGCAAGTAAAAGGAAGCTGGGCCAAACTCAACTTAAATCATCAGTCTTTTCAAGAGAACTTCCTTCTGAGAGAAAAGCTCTAATGACCCGAAAACCTCTCACCAGGCCCATCCCTCAAATGTTAAATTAGATTGTCTCCATCCTTAATCTGTCAACCCTTCATATAAAACTCAGAGTTCAAACAATTGATATTTGGGGCATCAAATCATGTTCAGTTCATAGCACTAAATAAATACAAAGATATTGTACTTTCATTGATCAGAAGACATAGTTTTCTTAGGATTACAACACTGGATTAATTTGTTAATTCAACATGCCCTCTATGAGAATTCTGTCTGGCTTTTCTGTATAAATGTATAGACTAATCTTTTTCAAGGTTTATTTATTTTTATTGGAAAGGCAGATTTTACAGAGAGAAGGAGAAACAGAAAAAGATCTTCTATCTGCTGTTTCACTGCACAACTAGCCATAATGGCTGGAGCTGGGGCAATCTGAAGCCAGGAGCCAGCAGCTTCTTCCAGGTATCCCATTCAGGTGCAGGGTCCCATGACTTTAGAGCATATTCTGCTGCTTTCTCAAGCCACAATTAAGAAGCTAGATTGGAAGTATAGTAGCCAGAGCACAAACCAGTGCCTATATGGAATGTTGATGCTTGAAAAGGGAGGATTAGCCTATGGAGCCATCATGCTGGACTCCTAAGCTAATCTTAAAATTCATATGAAAATGCAAGGTACTCCAAATTGACAAAACCATCTTGAAAATGACGAATAAACTTAGAAGACTCCAATAGGTTAAAAGAGAAAAAAAAAGGGGGGGGGGGAATGCAAGTTCTGAACTACATCCTGTGACTTCTACATTGACATTTCAATTATTAGTTTATATATAACTGGTTTCTATATACCTTAAAATGGCTATAGATTAGGATTCAGCTGTCTCATGTCTATTTTAATTATAGTATTTAGCAGTTTATAGTGTAGTAGCATGATTTTGCTGAACCTGGCTGTTTTTAGGGTTGTCTAACTCTGTAACTCTAACAAGACATATGTCAACACTTTAGGTGAACAGTTTTAGGAGGGGTGTGCAGAGAAATCTTGCATTTTTTTTTCTCTTTTAACATATTGGTTACTCAAAACCATGTCAACTAATTCCATAACATTATAAAATGTTACTGATGTAATGTTGGAGCTTTTAATTGATCGGGGTGGTACTCTGCCGGCTGTACCTTCAGACCAGAGAGGGTCTCCCCAAGAAACCGTTGAACTTATCTAAGGACAATAAGACGCTGGACTTTATACTTGGTAGATGCTTGCAATGAAAGAATCTCAACTGAATTTGAACTGTGGTAATGCGACAAGGTGGAGGAATCCATCATGGGGGGTGGGTTTGGGGGAGGAGTGGGGGGAATCCCAGTACCTATAAAACTGTGTCACATAATGCAATGTAATCAATAAAAAAAAAAGGTAGAAGATTCCTACTTTCAAAACTTACTACAAAGTTTTAGAAATCAAGACTGTCTGCTAAAAAGCTAGACATATACATCAAAGGAATAAAATTAGAAAAATGGAAATAAAGTCTCATGGTGAAAAATAACCTTTTTAACAAATGATAGTAAAGTAACTCTGGAAAAGTAATATGCCTATCTCATGCCATATAGAAATGAACTCAAGATGGACTATGTGAGAACTAAAGTTATAACATTCTACATGAGGAATACACCTCCATTGCCTTGGATTAGTCAAAGTATTAGTAGATGTGACTTCAATAGTATTTGCAACAAAAGGAAAAAAAATAGATATCTTGGGCTTCATGAAAAATTCAGAAATTTGGGCAACAATGACACTATCAATAAGGTGAAAATTAAACTTACTGAATGGAAGAAAATATTTGCACGTGGTATTCATATACCTACCAAGGTATTGTTGTCTATCATAAATGAAGAACTATATTATAATAAAAATTATATATTACCTGAAAATGTGCAAAAGTCTAAGTAGACGTTTCTCCAAAGGACATATGCAAATGGCTTATAAGCAGTTGGTAAGATGTGCGACATTGTTAATTACTAAGGAATGGAAATCAAAGCTACAGTGAAAATACCTTTTAATAGGCAATAACATGTTTATCATTTGAAAAATGACAATAGCAAATGTTGGCAAAGTTAAGAAAAAAATTGAATTTTTATGCGATGCTAGTGAAAATATAAAATGAACAATTACTTTGGAAAATAATTTGGCAGTTCCCCAAAATGCATTTGCTGTGGCAATTCTCATAGGTCCAAAAACTTGTACACAAATACTTATAGAAAAAAGATGGGAAATCACCCAAATAACCAGTAAGTTATAAACATCATGTGCCGTATTTATACAATGAAACCTCATTCAGCCTTAAAAAGTAATGAAGTATTGAGTGGTGCTATCCATCAACATGATCAATTCTATGAGATATCCAGTGAGACAGTAAGGGAGATTAGTGATTGCCTGGGGCTGGATAGATGGGGGGAAGTTGGGGCTGGATAGATGAGATTTCTTTTTGGAATCTTGAAAATGTCCTTAAATTAGGTTGTGATGATAGTTATGCAACTTTGTTAATTCATTCAAAACCATTGAATTCTATACTTCAAATGTATCACTATGTTAAGTAAATTCCAAGGGAGCTGTGAATTTGAAATGAATTTAGAAGCATTAGATCCCTTTGAATTGGTTGTTGACCAATGTACTTTTTAAAAAAGATTTATTTATTTTTATCACAATGTCAGATATACAGAGAGGAGGAGAGACAGAAAGGAAGATCTTCCGTCTAATGATTCACTCCCTAAGTGATTGCAACAGCCGGTGCTGCCTCGATCCAAAGTCAGGAGCCAGGAACTTCCTCTAGGTCTCCCATGCGGGTGCAGGGTCCCAAGGCTTTGGGCCATCCTTGACTCCCTGCTTTCCCAGGCCACAAGCAGGGAGCTGTATGGGAAGCAGGGATGATGGGATTAGAACTGGCGCCATATGGGATTCTGGCGTGTTCAAGGTGAGGACTTTAGCCGTACAATTTCTTTAATTTGCACAGTCAGGTGATATGAAAATAAATTATTATTCATCCTTCTACCTCGCTGTATTATTATTTTTTTGTGTGTTGATATTTAACATGTAATCCTCTCTGTCTGGAATTTTATGTTAAATCAAGCTTTAAAACCAATGATCACATTTTAGAAGAGGAGGAAATTTTGTGAGAATTCATGTAGTCCTGTTGGCAAGTATAGGCTGTATGTTTCTCAGAGGTGAATTTTGTTTGGTTTGTGGCATATTTTTTTAAAGTCCAGCTAATCTCCTGAAAATCAGGATATTTACAAGAATATCTGGATTCTTTTTAAGAAGATTAACTGTTTGCTACAATGAACCTTTATTTCTGCATGCTGGTTATTAGTTAAAATTGAGTGCTGGCTGCCCTTTTTAGAGGATCCCTGTCCAGGTGGGCTTATTCTCTGGGGTCCAGGTGTACTCGTTGTCAGTGCTGTTGTGACATATTAATCCTACTTATTTGCAGCTTCTGAATTTGACCATCTAGATCCATGTGTTCACAGCATAATGACATGTCGATGAAAGAATGCACATCCCATAAGATGAATAGCCTTTCAGTATTGTTTTTGCTACATCCCATGGGTTTTGATATTTTTGTTTTTATTGTCATTTTCAAAATAGTTTCTTTCCTCTTATTAAATTCTTCCCTGACTCATAGATCATACAGTAGCATCATTTTCTCCAAGGTTTTTCATTTTCTTTTTCATTTCTTCATTGACACGTTGGTCATTCAGTGGCATGTTATTTAGCTTCATGATGTTGTAAATATTTTTAAACTTTATTCCTGTTGTTTTTATTTTATGGTTTTTAATTTAAGGGAATGCATAGTAACTGTGTAATAGAGATTATCATAAGCAAATGTAAAGATAAATTACAGTATGAGGTCCTGGTGCAGTAACCTAAAGGCTGAAGTCCTTGCCTTGTGCAAGCTAGGATCCCATGTGGCCACCAGTTCGAATCCCAGTGGCCCCACTTCCCATCCAGCTCCATGCAAAGCCTTGGGAACCTGCACCCATGTTGAAGACTTGGAAGAAGCTCCTGGCTTCTGGCTTCTGATAGGCTCAGTTCTGGCTGTTTCTGCTGCTTGGGGAATGAGCCTGTGGATGGAAAATCTTTCTCACTGTTTCTCTTTCTCTCTGTATTTCTGACTTTCAATTAAAATGAATAAATCTTCAAAAATAAAACAATGCAGTATGCATCTCTACTTCCAAATCAAAGATGGACTCCCAATGCAATGGTTGAATATACTTAGACAATAGGATGCTGGAATGTCTGCCATTGTATGTACCTGCAATGCCAGGATACTCTTAAACAGCAGAATGATGGACTTATGGTTGCTTATGAGGGACTATATTATTGTAGTAATATAAGGAAAATCAATGGGGAGGGACTTGGGGGACAGAGAAAGCCCAGAGCCTATGGAATTATATCATACAATAAAATATTAAATTAAAAAAATTATAACATTTTCCTAGTGAGCTCAAAGCCACTTTCACAACACTGCACATTATTCACTTGTGTACTGTGATGCTGCCAATCCTGAAGAAGTATGGCAAAATGATGTGATATGGAATACTTTATAATGATAATTTATAATTGTTACTGTTTTATGTGCTTACTATAAAATACTTTTTAATCACAATTTTGGATTGGACTACTTCTGCTTGTAACAACATGTTTACCCTATCTGGCAGCAGTCTCATACATCTGGAGTTTAATTTTGTCTCTTGATTCTGTGGAGAAGCTGCATCCAGAGACAGAGCTATACCATTTAGGTTTATGTAAGTACACTCCAGCACGTTTACCTACCAACAAAATGACTTAATGTTTCATTAAGCCATGCATATCTGCATTTCTCCGCAGGTAATTTATCAAGTTAGTATGTCCCTCATGAAATCATTCAGAACTCATTTTCACCGTATTCTTTTGTTCAGGAGAGTCATAAGCCTTGCTGAAAATACATTATGTCAAGTTGGATTTCCCCCCAAATAAGTGCATAAATCTCAATGTATTTTATATATTTATATAGAAATACACTCAACAGATGCATAAATTAGATTCTAGGACAAACTAAGTTATCACAGTATTTGGTGTTCCTTCCAAAAGCCACAGTGTATGAACAGATATATGAATATGGTATATCTGTGATATTAAACTTTCATGGGGGGAAGTAGAGCAATTAGAGAAAAAGAATAGCTGTGTTAGGGTAGGGGAAGGGTTGTTGAGCAATACTGATATAATGGAGGGCTCAGAAAGAACAATCTTGGATCTAACATTCTCCTGTGAGATAATAGCTTTTTCTTGTAGAAACACAAATATTTGTGTAAAGGGAATAATAATCAAGTTAGGATGGAAACAAATGCCTTTCATCCATACTCCAGGAGATCAACTTATCTAACCACAAAAACAGCCACATGGTTTATTTCCCATAAAAGCTCAGGGAAAACCAACATTTTTAACATTGATGACATCCATAGAAATTATTGCAATATAACTGTTAGGAGAGTGATTGATATTGCCTGGAAAGTCAAGCATCTGTGCCATCTATGAGATGATATAATTTTTGCATACAAAAGAAAGACCTCAGCCTTGATCACAAGGTGACTGAAGAAGAATGGCCACAGTATCACTGTGTGCGGCAGGAAGGGCCAGAAATCATAAACAGCCTATATATTTGTTTTTCAGGATTGGGTAACTGATTGTAAATCCATTCATCAGGATTTTGAAAATATTTAAAACGAATCAGAATTCCTATTTTAACATGGATTATTCTTGAAGTCATTATGTTAGGTAGAAAAAACAGATAATAAAAGTAAAATTTATTCTATAGAAAACCCCCTTAACTACAGGATTGTGATTTCTGCTGGGGAGAAGGGCAGAAATAGAGAAATGCAGCTATTTCTTCACATGTAAGGCTTATTTCTTTAAAAAATAAAGAAAATCTTAATCAAAATGTGGTGAAAGACTAACTGTGTTAAATGTGAATCATGTGTACATGCATATTTATTACTACTTGTGCTTTCTGATATGGTTGATATTTTAAATTAAGTGCACTGTAAAGCACTATTAGGGATCCAGGAATTTATGGAGGTATTTCAAAAGGCTCATGAGAAAAGAATTAAAGCAGAAGTTTATTCTCCCCCCAAATTTTGACATCTATGTGTAGTTGTTTCAAAAAATGCATTTTCTGTGAGTTTTTCAAAGGCTGTTTGTGTAAAAATGTTCTTCCTTTTGGTCATGGATAGCTACAAGGAGACTGAGTGTTCTTTTACTCAATGGTGAAAGCATTTCCAGGAATTTTCAAGTGAGGAGCAGAAAAACCCACTGGCAAATTTCTCTGTTAGGCCATGCACTATAACCAGTAAAACAAATAAAGCCTGTACATATAAATGAGAAAATTAGAGAAGTTGATTTAGCTTAGATGGTTGGTTGACCCGGTCTGTCTTCGCTCTTTTCTTTGTTATGGTTCTGAGTCCAGCATTTAGATTAGGAAGATCTCCAAAGAAACTTCTTGTATGTGCTAACAAGTACAGGGCCTGGCACCGTCCATCGCTCCAATCAGCTGGTGGTTGCAATTCCTGGGTTGGTTCTGTGTTCACTCCCGTCTTCCACTGGAGCCAATGGGTGTTGCAGTCCAGTCTGGTTCTGCCCAGCACATACTTGGCCCTCACATAAACCAGCGGGAGCTGTAGCCTAGGTTGGAGCGACCCACAATAACCCCAACCAGGCCCACCCCCTACCCTGGTTTGCCAGTAAGTGTAGCAGTAATCCAGTCTGTCCCACATCCCATTCCACCCCAGCCGCTGTCTTAGTTTTATGTCCTCCCGTGGAAGTGGTAACCCAAGAGGGATGAGCCCACTATTTCCCTCCCAGGCCTCTCCCACTCCCAGATTCCAGTTGATGCTGCCCAAACAAACCTCGCCCACTTTAATTTTGTTTGCACCAGTAGGAATAATCCGCCCAGCCTGGCTTTTCCCTGATCTAGTCCACATGAGGCGCACAGGTGTGGTAGCTCTGCCTAGTCTGGTCTGCCCCCATCCCAGCCCATGCTCTCCTGCGGAAGTAGCTGTCCAGCAAAGGAACCCTCCCTTATTCCCCTGCCAGCTCTGCCCACTTCCTTTCTTGTTCTCAGGCTGGTTGGGCGCTGCGGTCCCTTCTGGTACAGGCAACCTCACCTCGGCATTCCATAATGTGCACTAGTCTTTGTTGCGACCGACCCTGGGTCGACCCACACTGGTGCCTGGATTTGCCAGTGGATGATGTGGACAGATTCAGCCTGGTCTTGCCCCCACGTCTGCCAACTGTATGCCAGTGGGTAGGTTTCCATGGCCTTTTCTGGGCTGTTTCCTATCATGTTTCTTGCGTTTACCTGCTGGGTCTGTGTCCTGCCAGAGGAGTTGCCCAGGCTCCTCCATCAGAACCTCTCCCAATGCCAGGTTTCACGCTTACCAGTGGGTCCATGAGCCAACCCTACTCAGTCCACCTCCTGTCATAGCAGGAACTGTGGCTTTTCCTGACTGGCCTTCAACCCAATCTGGTGCTTGCTGTTGGATGTTCCAGCCCAGCCATGGTTTGTCCATACCCACGTATGGCTCACACATGGCTCAGTAGGGGTTTGAGACCCTGCCTAGTCCATCCCACATCTGCCCTGGTCCTCCAGAACACCAGGGGGAGTCGGGGTCCGGCCCAGTTCGGTGCATCCAATCCCAGTCCACACTTGTGCCAAGGGAGACTACAACTGTTTCCAGATCAGAACGCAGCCCCCTTCCAGGCCACGCGCCTCTTGGTGGGAACCTCAGCCCAGCTAGGGTTGTCCCCTTTGCTCCCCAACCGGGTCCGTTCCCAGGCATAGATCACATGCCTGCCAATGGATGCTCTGACTCAGCTTGGCATAACCCCTCCCCTGTCCCGAACTCTGCCTTAGACACTGTGACTCAGCGTCCCAGGCTCCCACAGACCAGCAGGTACAAGAGCCTAGCTCGGCATGACCTCTGCTCCCTCCTGGTTTCTAGTTTTACTTGTGGGCTAAGGTTTGCTCAGTCGTGCCTAATCTACTCTGTTCCATTACCAGTTGACACATTGGCCAACTGTTGGAGCTACTTGTGCAGGGCAAGCCCCAAGCCATAGCTTCTGCATGACTGGTATTTGGTGCTCAGAATTATTACTGATTACAAGTTTTGCTAAGGAAGAGTTACTGCCTCTTTCAGGTCCAAGAAGCACAATGGGTTCAGCCTGGAGCTAATTAAGCAGCAACTCAAAGAACCAAATCCCCAGAGCTCCCCAGCCGGGCGGCCAGCAGGCGGAGCCTGGCAGCAATGGCGCACTGGCCGCCCGAGAACGGCTCACCATGTGCCCATGGCGGCCGTCCGGAATCCAGGCATGAGACGCCCCGTCCTGAGACCCACCAGCTGCCAGGAGGCAGCTGGAGGTTTAAAATTCCCAGGCCCAAGGTCGCGCCCCTCCCAAATCCCCTTCACCGCCCAATGAGGGCGGTGGCTGGGTGCCGGACCTGCCCAGTCCTGGAGGCCTCCCCCCCTCGGTCTACTCACCCCGAAGGAAGCGGCCCCCGAAACCCAGCAGGCCCGGGGAGGACGGCTCACCATGTGCCCATGGCGGCCGTCCGGAATCCAGGCATGAGACGCCCCGTCCTGAGACCCACCAGCTGCCAGGAGGCAGCTGGAGGTTTAAAATTCCCAGGCCCAAGGTCGCGCCCCTCCCAAATCCCCTTCACCGCCCAATGAGGGCGGTGGCTGGGTGCCGGACCTGCCCAGTCCCGGAGGCCTCCCCCCCTCGGTCTACTCACCCCGAAGGAAGCGGCCCCCGAAACCCAGCAGGCCCGGGGAGGACGGCTCACCATGTGCCCATGGCGGCCGTCCGGAATCCAGGCATGAGACGCCCCGTCCTGAGACCCACCCGAGAAGTTGATTTTAAAAGCCAGTAAATGATTGAAGTCAAGAAAAAATTTTTAAAGTGATCACATAAATGAAAATAGAAATGTATCATATCAGACTTTTGGGAATAAGTGTTAGCAGTACCAAGAGGGAAGCTGATATCAACCAATGCATTTAAAACTACATTTAAAATTTTTAAGAAAAAAAAAAATCTTCTTGTTGTACCTCAAAAACTAGAAATACAACAAATCAAATTAAATTAATAGAAGGGGAAAAACAATAAACTCAGAGCACAAATAAATGCCACAGAGACTAAAAATGACAAATAAATAAAGGACTGGTTGAATGAAATATGAACTGCTGATAAGCTTTTGGTTAAATTAACAACAAATGAGAGAAGATATAAATACTTCGAATCAGAGATGGATATGTATTCACGATGATTGACACAACAAAGCACAAAGGATTGTTAAAAATAATTACAAACAATAGGATAGCAAAACACTTGTAATCTATAAGAAACTGACACATTTTTGAACACATACATCTTGCCAAGATGGAATCTGGAGGAAATGGAAGACTTAAACAGACCACTGAAGACCAGCAAGATTTCCTCAGTAATTAAAGTCTCACATCAAAGAAAAGCTCAGACGCAGAGGGCTTTATTGCTGAATTCAAATATCTGAATAAAAATCAATACTTATTTTTAATTAAAGTAAAAAAAAGATTTTTTTAATTTAAAATTTTTTTCTTAATACAGTTCCATAGGCTATAGGATTATATACACAGTTATATTCCTTGCTACTGCTTTCTCCTATATTATTACAATAATATAGTCCTTCAGCAATAGTCACAAGTCCATCATTCTTCTGTTTATGTGTATCATGAATAGTAGAGTCCAGTTTCCTATTATTAAGATATATTTAACTGTTTCATTGGGGATCCATCTTTTATTCAGGAGTAGAAATGCATACTGCATTGTATCTTCACTTCTCAATATGCTAGTCTCTTTTACACAGTTCCTCTATATGAATATATATACAGAGATCTTAAATAGAAGAGGAAGAATACTTCAAAGTCATTCTGTGAGATCAGCATTACCTGGTACCAAAATCAGAAAATAACAAAGCAAGAAAAGAGTTCCACATACGAATATCCTTTATGGACATTGATGTTTGAGTTCTCCATAAAATGGAATTCAACGTCACATTAAACATTGGGTTTCAGATCCGTCCCAGTGGTCTAGCAGCTAAAGTCTGCCTTGAATGCACCAGAATCCCATATGGGCAGCAGTTCTAATCCCAGCAGCCCTGCTTCCTGCTTATGGCCTAGGCAAGCAGTAGAGGACTGCCCAAAGCCTTGGGACCCTGCCCCTGCACAGGAGACCTAAAAAACTGCTGACTCCTGGCTTCGGATTGGCTCAGCTCTGGCCATTGCAGTCACTTGGTGAGTCAGTCAGTGGAGGGAAGATCTTCCTTTCTGTCTTCCCTCCTCTGTATATATCTGACTTTGCAATAAAAATAAATAAATCTCAAAAGAAAATTGGGTTCCATTATCAAGTGGAATTTATCTCAAGAAGAGACACAGAAGAAAAGATGGAAATATTTTATTTATGTCTTCATTCTCCAAGTAATTGCAGTTGCCAGAACTGGACCATGCTGAAGACAAGAGCCCAGAACATGCTGGTACCTAACATGTGTAACAGGCACCCAAATATTATGGCCTTTCTCTGTATCTTCCTAGGCATGTTAGCTAGGAACCGAATCAGAAGCAGAGTAAACTTGACATGCTCCTGTGATAAGGTTTGCTAGCATTGCAGATGGTGGCTTAACCCGCTGTGTCACGGTGCTGCTCCCCCAAATAAAACATTTTTAGGAAGCTGAAGTAGAATACTGGAAAAGATTGAATTAGCATGTTTAGAGCCGGAAAGAGTACTCAGAAAAATCATAAAGGTTCATTGTTTACTGATAAATAACAGTCTCCTTCCTCCCAAATACATATAACCAATTAGAAAATGCAATTGACAAAGTATGTAATTCTCAAGATGAACAAAAAGCATAAATCCTCAATATTTAAAGAACTTGTGACCGAAAGTTACTGAATGAATGTATTAACACTGTAATGAAGGTTATTGAAGGTCATATTTGCAGTGTCAACCATGTTTTTGAATTATTTTATCATGAAACTTACATGGAAGATAATTTTTTAACTTTAAGAATACAGGGGTACTTTTGAAAGTTAGTAGAAACTAAAAGGTAAGTTACTTTTGGTAAAAATATTTTTGAAATCCATGCATATTCCAGATATTCCATGGAAAAGGTCTGTTAGACAAGAATTATATATGGATTTCACAAGTTTTTTTTGTACTAGAAGTAGAACTTACCTTTACTTCCATTTACCATGAGTTTTTTGAAGTATTCCCATGGTCTCTGAAGTTTTGAAGTATCTTTTGGTACAGTTATTGTCTAATAAATACTTATCTTGAAAAAAAAAATTATAAGGAGATACTCTGTGAAGTGATCTTTTGCTAGCTAACAATTCACACCAATACTTGGTTACTGAAGATAGCAGTGACTTGTTTTTCTTGGGATTCCATGCATTATCAGTCCACATGGTTCTTCTGTTGATCTCCCTTGGGTGTCTCCCATGAGATGAGGCTGTGTTCATCCAGAGCTTAACTGGAGCAGAAAGTCCCAAGTTGAGCCATCTGGCCATGAGTGTGAACATCCCATGAGATGCCTGACTCCCATGGGAGACTCTGATCCTCCAGATGGGCTACACTGGGCTTTCTCATTGTACAAGAGCCTCAGATTTCACAGAGAGAATGGAAGCTTCGCAGTTTTTTCAAGCCTGTCATTAGAACTCAGCATCATCTTAGACATCTATTGGTCAGAAGAGTCAGACACTCTTCCAGATGTATGGGGCCGGGAAATGAGCACTTCCGTGCCTAGGAAGAGCATCAAAGATCCACTGCACAAAGGACTCGTGACGTCCTGGCAGGTGAGGAATTTGTGACTATTAAATAATCTACTGTATATTTCAAGTCACAGACTCTGAAAACTCAAGAATTTATGCAATAATATAAATCTCTTCTAAGAAATCTACAAATATAGTTAGACCAACCCAATAATAATCTGTGTGTTACATTTTGTAGAACATAAGGATTTGATTAATTCAACAAAATAATAGCCAAAGAAAAATGTCACATAACTTAGGGGGCATTTCAAGTCAGCAAGGAGAAAAGTCACAGAATTAAAGAATTCATGTCCTTTTAAAACTAACATTAAATTGATCTTTAACACCACAGAGTTTTCTGAGAGTGGCTTAGAAAGAGGACATAATGGGAAATGTTTACAAGAAGGTTGATGCATTTGACTAGAAACACAATATTCTGTACAATGAAAAGCAGAATGAAGAACTTCGGCATAGGCTGGAAGGAAATATTTGCAATATTTATTAATAAGGAATTAATACTCAAAGTACACTATGGGCCTTTATAAAACAATAAACAGGAAGAAGCAATAGAATGAATCAATGCTTAATTTAAGCATGCAGTCCAGGAAAGAATTATTCAAAGGATGTGGCAACACACAAAGATGCAAAACTGTACTAATAATCATGTAGTATAATCATAATCATGAAAAGAGTAAGATTTTTAAAAAAAATCTTGGATACCAGCTGATTAGGAAAACTCTTCAGATTAATTCTGGAGGATGTCATTGTGGCACACTGGGTGAAGTCACTGCCTTGGATGCCAGGATTCCAAATGAGTACTAGTTCCAATTCTGGCTGCTCCACTTTGATCTAGCTCCTTGCCAATGCCTGGGAAAAGCAACAAAAAATGGTCCAAGTGCTCACTTCAGCAGCACAAATACTAAAATTTAAACAATACAGAGATTAGTATGGTCCCTGTGCAATGATGACACACAAAATCATGAAGTAGTCCATATATATATATATATTTTTTTTTTTTTTAATGAAGATGGTCCAAGGTTTTGGACCCCTGTCACCCATCTGAGAGACTTACTTGAAACTGACTCCTGGCTTCCACACAAGGAGTGATTCAACAGATGAAAGATTTATCTCTCTAAGTCTGACTTTCAAAAAATTAAATAAATAGATTTTTAAATAGAATTATTTTATTCAGCATTGACAACTCTGTGGAACTCAGGTACTCCAATTCCATGGTAGGGGCAGTGTGCATTCTTTAAAAATATTTTTGGAAGGTCATTAGACATTTTGCATCGAAATTTAGCATTTTGCACTGTAATTCTGGTTTTGGAGGTCTATGCTTTATAGAGAATCTCACACAGGAATAAAAGCTGCATAAATGTGCTTGTAGCATCAGTGCCTAGAAGCAGAGAGCAATAGCAACTGCTTAAATTTCCAACTATAAGTTAGTAAACAATTTGCTGATCCTTCATGAATAGAATAATAAGAAGCTATAAAGAAATTAGCTCTTGTATATTGAATGTATCAGGTGACAAAGCTGTAATCTTAGAACAATACATATTGATCCTGTTATTTAGAAAAAAAAATCTATGTGTGTATGTATGCATGCATATATGTATGTATGAGAGAGAGAGAGAAATTTTTACAAGTAAACAAATAAGAAAATGTTAAAAGTTGTGATATCTGTGGAAATGAGGAGGAAGAAACTTTTCACATTATACTTTATATCCATGTTTAATGCCTATCTCTAGCAAGTAGAATAAACATATTTAATATGGCATAATCGTTTCAAACCAGAAAGTAAGCAATTATTGTTGCATAGATTTTTTTTATGTCAAATTGTAAGACATTTAAGAGATAGTTACAGGGAGGGTTAGGATTGTGGGAAATTTTTTATAAGACAAGATGTTGAACATTTTCTCAATTGGATAGTTAGCCTCAGGTGTGAAAAACTTGCTGTTTGCTCCAGAGAGTAGAGCTATGGCCATGCGTAAGATTGCAAGAAACAGACTGGAACCCCATTAAAATTTTATTTATTTTTTTAGAAGAAATTGTGGTGGAGGGACGGAGGGAGAGGGGGAAGAGAGAGAGAATTTTCCATCCTCTGGCCAACTGGGCCAAGTGGAAGCCAGGAGCCAGGAGCTGCATCAGTTTCTCACTCATGAATGGCAGGGATTCAAACACTTAGACCATCATCTGCTGCTTTCCCCTGCATGTTGGCAGATAGCTGAATTGGAATGATCGGGACTCGAAATGGACTCTCATGTAACATGTTGGTATCACAGGCAGTGGCTTACCTGGGTCCAATGTTGGTGCTAAGACAGGAGCTTCTAATAGTACTGAATACTCACATATTCAGTAGATATATGAGATGGGTTCCAGCGAAAGGCAGTGGGATTTATTTGTCCCTGGAACAGCCAGAGCCGCTCGATCCCTTCTTTGTCTAATTTTATTGCCAATGACTACACCAGGGAGTATGGAGGAGGTGCAGAAAATACCATTTAAACCTCGAATTGGATTTCCAAGTGCTCTAAGTGAAAGCTAAGGCAAGATTTGCTGCCCAGGACCTGAGTTGTATCCCAGAAAGTGCCTGCTAAGTGGGCAGAACGTTGTAAGAGGATTCTTGGGATTTTTCTCTTATGTGTACATCAGTTAAGATATCTGTTAGTTTCATATCCTTTGCTATCAAAGTACAGTGCACAACCAGAAGCATCAGCTTATTAGAAATGCAGAGTCTGGGATTCTGTTGTGGACCAGGTGACTCAGCAGTCATAGTTTCCTGGAATCCCTTGGTGATTCCTGTGTATGCTTTAATGAGGCACTGGTTTATCCAGCCTGTCTGTAGAAAACCATATTCCGGAGCCATCAAAGCCTGAACTAAAAGAAACAAACCACCACATTATAAAGTCCAAAGAAGTAGGAGGTGTTTTAAAATTGATAATGAACAGGGAGAAATAACAAGAAGATGACTCTCTGTGTGAGTATATTCATGTTTCTATGCATAAAGATATACCCATATGTATATTCATAAGCAGACTTTAAACAGTTATCATAACATAGAATTAAAAGGTAAGTCTGTGTGGATGGATAAAATTTTGAAGCCCGTGATTTTTTTTTCTTAGAACATGGTGCCCACAAAGTCCTTGAGGATCCCTGATGCCTGGCTCTCAACATTTTTGCACCATAGTAAATGCCTTTTTATCATCAACTTTTGAGAGTATCTTCATACATAAATGACCATGTATCCTAGCACAGAGACTGTGCATAAATGTATATATGCACATGCATGTACAGCCCTTTCCAGCTATCAGCTTAAGTGGTAATTTACTATTTTACCTTTTAAGAGATTTTTAGCTCACCTTCTTCTTAATAAATGAATGACATTCTCAATACGATTACACAATTAATGGGAACACATAAATATTATTGAGACATTTTATTTTCACAGCTATTATGACTTGGGACATATTTAATGTTATATCCTGTATTTTATGGTTTATTAGAAATTGTGTCTTCTGTTTTAAGTGTGTTAATGGGTTTTTAAAGTTTAATCTCTTAATTGTTGGAAATTGGATTTCAGCCTTTAAAATTCACTTCAGGATTATTAGGAGATGCATAGATAAGTAGATGTAGGGAGATTATGATAAAAGAATAAGTAACATCTTAAAGTAAACAAAGATGCTGGATAATTTGGTAAATTAAAATTATCAACCAAAGTTTTGACAAAGATACATTGGCTTCCTGTTTGCTCTTTGATTTTCTGGATCATTTTGGTTTTTCACTGTGTGCAAAAACATACAATAGAAAATACTTAATTCCACAGTACATGGGAACATCACAATTAAACCTTTTGCTGGGTTTCAGAAACCATTGCTTTTCATTAACAGTTTTCTTAACAAGTGGTGTTGTCTCTCAGCAGGCTGTACAGAATTTAAGACAGTCTTCCAACTAGCCCCAGATGGAAAATACTCTCTTGAAATTGGATGGCTTTTTAAGTGTGGCTCTCCACAGCCTGCTCTAAGGCGGGCGGGGGGAGGGGGGGAGAGAAAAGAAAGCTTGAACAGAGTGTGTTTAGTAGCATGGTCTGTAATTCCCCCATCAGCCCACGTATTTTGATGTTTTAGCTTTTGGCAGTGAAATTTTTCTAATTTAATTAACTCATTAACGTTAGCAGATGACACCGTGTGAAAATACTTTCCCCTAGCCACTTATCTAAGTGTTCCTCCAATCCACTGGGGTTATGTGCACACTTATTTATTTATAAAATATGTTTATGTGTCTGTTTTATTTCTATACTGACTTTCTCCCTAGGAGTTCACAGGCAACATGTAGACATTTTAGGTAATGAATTAGAAACCTGTCTTAGGGTGATAAACGCAAAACAGACAGAGGGAAATAAATAGTAGGGAAAGTTTTTGCAAAGAAACACTGGGAGAGAAAGAGCAGATGGCTAGAGGAGAGCAGCCAGAGCTGAAGTGCTTGTCCTGTGCCAAGCCCCTGTCCATCTCTCTTTTAGCTTGTACTTCATACCCTATAAAAAGTAGCAGTGGTTTGTGCATGAAAATCAGCTGGTGATACCAGGAATGGCAGTAAAAGCCAGTCTTCCAGAATTAGTCCTATCTTAAGTGAATCGTGCTTGCTCCATCATGTACCCATTCATTCACTAATTCATTCACATCTTTTATTTTACTAATCTCTATACAGATTTCTCCATTTTAGTTTTACGCACCTTTGAAACTTGAGAATTTGTCCTTCTTCCTTCGATTTCCTTACTGTTTTCTTTTTGTTGTTGTTGTTCTTCATCTTCACAGAACCTGGGAAAAAATAAATATTAAAAATATTACTGAATATTGAATTAAAGGATTTGTTTTGATTATACCTGGTAGTAATTGATTATCTACTCCAGTATTTTAAAAACAAGCATCAGGTGCACAGTGCGGTAGCCTATTGGTTAAATCCTCACCTTGAATTTGCCAGGATCCCGTATAGGCACCAGTTCTAATCCTGGCAGCCCTGCTTCCTGTCCAACTCCCTGCTTGTGGCCTGGGAAAGCAGTCTAGGTTGGCCCAAAGCTTTGAGACCCTGCACCCGCTTGGGAGACCCAGAGGAGGCTCCTGGCTTCTGGCTTCAGATTGGCGCAGCTCCTGCTGTTGTGGCCCCTTGGGAGGTGAATCAATGGATGGAAGATCTTCCTCTCTGTCTCTTCCTCTCTGTGTATCTGACTTTCCAGTAAAAATAAATACATCTTTAAAAAAAGAAACAGGTATGAGTAGCTATTGATACAGCACAGTGTGTGAAACCTGTGCTTGAGATATCTGCATTCAACATTGGAGCACTGATTCAAATGTCTGTTACTCTGTGTCAGGGATAGCTTATCGCTGCATTGAAAAGCAATGGAAGATGGCCCAGGTGCCTGGGTTGCTGCCCCCCATGTGGGAGACCTGGATGATATATCTGGCTCTTAGCTTCAGGTTGGCCCAGCCCTTACTTTTGTGGCTTAAACTAGTAGATGGAAGATCTCTGTTTGTACCTCTGTCTCTGTCATTCTGCTGGCAAAAAAACAGACACACAATTTTAAAACTAAATAAGACAGGCAGCATTTAAATTATCAGAATTACCTAAGGAAATACCGTTATTATCTTGATTCCGTTAATGAGAAAACTATGAGACATCAAATAAGTTGCACAACATCACAAACTTGTAAGGTGTTAGGTTGAGAATCTCAACTAGGAGCTGTACAGGATGCTGCCACCCAAGAGGATGAGCCGCTTGATGTAGCCTGGAGCGGCAGTGTCTGGGGAGCATCCCTGGGCCTCTGCTGAAGGACACATAGGCTCTGTGGCAGACAAGTGAGTCTCCGGGACAGGAAGGATTGGCACTAGGCCGCAGACTCTAAGAGGGTGGTAGGTATGTGGAGGTGAGTTATGTCTCAGTGACATTACTTACATAGTGTTAGACATCACTGAATTTTGGGAATGTTAGATATTCCAGGAGCCTTTCCTGGCCTCTGTTCCTTAAGAACTTAGTTCACATTCACATCAATGCACTACATGTTTAATTTCACTGGGCTGCATCCTGAACAATAGCCTGTCTGCCCAGGTTCACATTTAGTGTCTTTATGTTACAGGGAAGTTTTATCCTATGAAGGGGCTAGAAGATATAATTTTTGGGGATATTTCCAACATTTAAATAATCGATTAAACTTACTGAATCTGTTTAGTGAGAAGTTTAATAAACATTGGTTTATGATGCCATTTAAAAATAGTTTATTTGAAAAAGACAGAGAGAGAGAGAATTGAGTTCTGTTCAGTGGTTCACTTCCACTCCCCAAATGCTTGCAGCAACCAGGCTAGGCTGGGTGAAAGCTCCATGAGAGTCTTCCATATGGGTGACAGGAACCCAAGTCCTTGAACTATCTCCAGCTGCCCCCCAGGGGATGCTTTGGCACAGAGCTAGAAGTAGAAACAGAATCAGAACTTGAACCCAGGTATCCTGATATGGGACGTGGGCATTTTAACCTTTGTGCCATGTACCCAGTCCTGGAACCATTTCATAAAGCCAATTTTCAGTATCAGGTGAAATTTTCTCTACTTTTAAAGAAAAATAAAATACTAATACATTCCTTGAAAATTGTTTCCAGTAACTGATTTATCTAACAGGGATGGGCACTTTTGGTGAATCATTAGCATCCAGTCTTCCACCATATCAATCTCAGTTTGCAATAAGGATTAAAAGACATGTTGTGGTTGAAAATCACATATTTTGTATTTTTACACTCATATCCAAAATGCACACCACCATTTTCTCTGGTGTAGTTAGTATTATGCAGAGTGCATATGAACATTCATATATACTTATGTATCTGTATGTGTATAGCATACTCACACTTGTATGTACATAGAATCAACAAATACACTCATACACACATGCATATTATACATGCTCACATGTGAGTATAAGAGCTGTACACGTGCAAGTACACACATCAAATACGTATACATTCACACACACTCTTGTCTGTATGCATTATCAATGAATGTATCAGTGGGAAAGAAATAGCCAATATATGCTACAAAAGTATAAATAAAAGAGAGGCTGTTTTACCTAGTTTTACCAGACACTGGACCAGGCATCCAGGTTCTTTATCAGTGCCAGGTTGTTGTCCTGGAACTGCTCTTAATTCCAGCTTTCTGCCAGTGCAGGCCCTTGGAGGCAGCAGATGATGGCTGAAGCAGCTGCATTCTTGCTTTGTCTGGATGGAGTTCCTGGCTACTGGCTTTGGTCTGGCCCTGTCCCAGCATTTGTGGCCATTTGGAGACTAAATTAACAGATGGGAACTCTGTTTTTCTCCTTTTTCTCCTCTCTGTTTTTAAAAAAGTGAATTAAAAATAACAAAATTATACAGAAACTTCAAGCTTTCTATTTAGCAGCTCCAAGTGTGTCTTCATTCCTTATTTTCTTCCTGCTGGGCTTTGAATGGACTTGGTAAGCTGCACGAGAAGCATTGTGAGAAGAACTGGGAGGATGGTTTGACAGTATTTAAGTCCTGTGTCCTAAGTAAATCAGAGTCTTTTCCTCTGACTTTCTAAGACAATTCTTTGAAAGCTAGGCTTAATATTTCTATATTGAATCCATATTATTTTCTGGACAAAAGGAAGGCCTCATTAAACGGAAATACACCAAGTTTTCAATTGCTGGTAGAAAAATGCATATGATGAAAAAAACTTTACATAGATGTTGATTTCTTTTGCACCAAATTAACTTACCTTTTAATTCCATTTCCTGTGAGCTTCTTTCATTTTTTCCATGAGCTTCTTAAAGTATCCCTATATTAGTGAGCCCCAAGGAGTAGGGTAGGGAGAATGGTGATTGTTCACATTCACATGATTTGCACACAATGTTTCTTTTGAGTCAGAATTTGTCAAATTACAAATTACAATAGCTTGAAAAAGGCAGTTTCTGTTGCCAATAACTATGTGTCAGCACCTTGACCAAGGAATGGGGAGCAGGAAAAGTGTCACACCTTCACCCTCTCCAACTGTTGTTGAGTGGGCTATGTATTGCCGATATGCGGGGATCTTAAATTAACAGCACCTGACTTCCATACCTATGCATCCTAAATCATTCTGGGGTATGGGGCTAGATGCCTCCCCAGGAGATCCTAATCTGCAGCAGAGGTTGTAAATCATTGCATTCTCAGTAGTGATTGTCAACCCTGGCTGCTCTTATATTCTGATACTTGGAGATTGGCACAAAGTAAGGGCTTTGGTCCTTTTTCCACATTCCCCAGGCGATTTAAGGAATAGCCAGGATGGAAGACCCACCGAGTGACCTTGTCACACAGAGGAAAATTGCTGTCCTTTTGATTTGTCCTTAGCATGTGGTGTGATTTCAATGTGGTTTCTTTCTGCCAGAAACACATGCTGGCATTTAATTAGTATTTAGAGATAGTGGGGCTCATAAGAGGGGTTTGGGTCATGGGGACTGTGTCCTTTTAGAGGGATCAATGTACTTCACCCAAGAGTGATTAAAATTGTCTTGAGAACAGATTGTCATAAGGCATCACGCCCCTCTTTTGCAGCTGTCTTCTCATAGGGCCACTTTCCTTTCTACTTTCTGCCATGAATGAGAGTAGCAGCATAAGATCCTCCACTGAAGCTGAGTAAATGTGGTAATCTGATTTAGGTCTTTCAGCATGCAGAACTGCAGGCTAACTTAAGCTCTTTTCCTCATAAGTTACTTAATATCAGGCATTCTGTACAGAAAACAGATTTTTAAGAACAGGTTCTATCCTGCAGGTATTGTCCATGTGCCTACTGTGTGGAAGCTGGTGTTGTGGGTGCTTTGGGGAAGATGACATTGTGTTACATTTTGTGTTCCCTGGATGTTGATGAGGTTGCAAGTGATCATTTGTTGATTGTAACAGATCCTTTGTACCGAAGTATAGAAGGCCCTTCTTATGCATTCTCACACTAGTCTGGAGCCTTAAAGTAATTTGGTGAGAAAGGCAAAAGAAATGTAAAATCAGGAGTTACAGATTTGCTCACATTTCCATGGCAAAGGGGCTGAGAAGTTTAATCAACCTGAACATATGAAAAGGAACCATCTGAACTTTGACCTTGCTATTTTCTGCATTTCTTCTGTCACTGCCTTTAATATGCAAAAGCAAGAATGTGAAGGTGGGGGACCAGAGATGCAGAAATTGGGATGGAGAAAATGATGTTCAGAATTTGTGCTTTGCCTCTGGGTGTGGAAGAGTTATGCCTTTGAAATTTTATTTACTGGTACCATTTAGTTACTGTCTCACAAAAATTATATAGCCTGTTAACAAAATCTAGCAAAAAAAAATTGAAATTACTGGCATTTATAGAAGCGTTAAAAAGCTGTCTAGCACCGAAAGGTCATAACTGTCTTTGAAGAAATTTATTTTTTCACAAAAAGTTTAAGGTCAACTTAGATGCTGAGTAAAATAGTTTTCACCAGCTTGAGATGTATGTGGGAGGGCTGAGGAGGACAGATTAGGATTGCTAATCACTCACGTATAGAAGGATTTTTAATTTCTTGTTCTCCTTTAATTCATAAGTATTATTTCTCCCCATGGAAGGAGGAGAAGGAATCTAACATATCACAGGGTCTACCTGAATTGACCAGAGAAAACATGGAACATACACACACACATACACACACATACACACAGATTTTGCTGTCTGAGCTCAACAGGACCTAACAAGTAATTTTTACCATTAACAATATTTTAAATAGTATGGCAAAGAATTTTCTTGGACACTTGGATGTGTGTGGATTAATAACTTGACTATTGTAAATGCATGCCCCATACTTTATATGCTCCCAAAGACACCTCTAAACATTCATTCCTTTACTCATGAAACAAAAAATTGCTCCTCAAGTTTTTTCAATACCATCAGAGTGAGTAGAGACTGTAAATACTATCCCTATTTGTGTTGCATGGTTTCTTAGAAAAGAATATAGTGTATTACTTCAAAGGAGGAGTCCAATACTCTCAAGGAATGTTCAAAGGTGTCCCTATGGGGTGTGCACACCACACTGCCAAGCCTGGAAAACAGAAACTAGATACTTTAAGCAGAGTGGGATTTAAGGTGTTGGAAGGGCTGAGAGACCAAAATGAGCAAGGTGAATGTTCCTACTCCCCTTCCCTAGCAGAGCTACAGGAAAAACCACAAAAAAGTTGCCACAGCCTGTCCTCAGTCGCCTACTGCTGCTACTGCACTGTCACAGCTGGAAGCAGAACCAGTTCCCCTTTTTTCGTGCCTTCACATCCTTTGTAGCTCCCTCCTACTGTCAGAATTCAATAGTAACCCACTGGCCAATGAGTCTTTAAAACAGCATTGTCATCTGTAAAATTCAAAAAGGTAATGAAGGAGTTAGTGTCCTGGCATACCTCATAAAGCTGTCACGTGAGAAACCAGCATCCCATAAGGGCACCAGTTTATGTTCTGGCTACTGCACTTCTAATCCAACTCCCTGCCAATGGCCAAAGCAGTAGACAATGTCTGGAGTGTTGGGCTGTGCCATTCGTGTGGGAGATTTGTTTGGCCCCACATAGACCATTGCAGCCGTCTGGTGAGCAAACTAGCAAATGTAAGTCCTCTTTCCTTTTCTCCATCCCACACTTGTACCTTTTTAAGCTTAATTTTTTAAAAATATTTTTTAATAGTGAGTAGAAGGCCCAGCACAATAGCTTAGCAGCTAAGGTCTTCGTCTTGCATGTGTGGAATTCCATATGGGTGCTGGTTCTAATCCCAGAGACCCCACTTCCCATCCAGCTCACTGCTTGTGGCCTGGGAAAGCAGTTGAGGATGGCCCAATGCCTTGGGACTCTGTAGCCGTGTGGGAGACCTGGAAGAGACTCCAGGTTTCTGGATTCAGATTGGCTCAACTCTGGCTGTTGTGGCCACTTGGGGAGTGAATCATCAGATGGAAGATTTTTCTCTGTCTCTCCTCTCTGTATATCTGACTTTCCAATAAAAATTTTTTAAAAATCTTAAAAAAAAATGAGTAGAGGGTCCGGCGGCATGGCCTAGTGGCTAAAGTCCTCAACTTGAACACCCAGGGTTCTCATATGGGCACCGGTTCTAACCCCAGCAGCTCCACTTCCCATCCAGCTCTCTGCTTGTGGCCTGGGAAAGCAGTTAAGGATGGCCCAAAACTTTGGGACCCTGTACCCGTGTGGGAGACCCGGAAGAAGTTCCTGGATCCTGGCTTTGGATCAGCATAGCATTGGCCGTTGTGCTCACTTGGGGAGTGAATCATCAGATGGAAGATCTTCCTCTGTCTCTCTCCTCTCTGTATATCTGACTTTCCAATAAATAAATAAATCTTTAAAAAAAATGAGTAGAAGGTGAAATTAAAAGGTAACGGAAAAGTTAGTAGAAAGATGAGATTAATTAGAAAAGTTAGTAAAAAAGAAGAACTAAAAGGTAAGCTTATGTTAGCACAACGTTTTAGTCTATGCATAGCTATTTTTATAGTTTGTGCTTTCCATGAACTTAGATGCATGAATTGTAAGAATTTTTTCATGAAAACAAATATTTTATTATATTGTCCATCAACTTTTTTTTTTATGGTATTTACCCTCACCATCATCAGTGAGTTTTTTTTTTAAAGATTTATTTTTATTATTTTTTTATTGGAAAGGCGGATATACAGAGAGGAGAGACAGAGAGGAAGATCTTCCATCCGATGATTCACTCCCCAAGTGAGCGCAACGGGCCGATACTATGCTGGTCCGAAGCCAGGAGCCTCTTCTGGGTCTCCCACGCGGGTGCAGGTTCCCAAAGCTTTGGGCCGTCCTCAACTGCTTTCCCAGGCCACAGGCAGGGAGCTGGAAGGGAAGTGGGGCTGCCGGGATTAGAACCGGCACCCATATGGGATCCCGGGCGTGCAAGGCGAGGACCTTTAACCACTTGCGCCACCGCGCCGGGCCCTGTCCATCAACTTTTGAAGCTCCAAGGTACAGGGTGAATACACAGTTTAGTACACTAGGGCAAGGTGAGGGGTTTGACGTAGCAAGGTCCACACTCAAATAACTGACTGAGAGGAAGGGGCATGGGCATAGCTGCTGCCACGCAGCTATCATCTTCAGTCTTTCAGATTCAGGAGTTTGACTGTTAGCACATTCTGATATGATCATGTTTTGCAAGCTCCCTGAAACTGTTAGGGATTGAATTGTTTCTGTTTCTCTGGACACTAACTAGTACTTTGAATCCCTAAAACCCTTCTCCCACATGGCTTTATTTTAAGGTTAAATTAGATCAAAAGAGTAAGTCTCTCATTCAATAGAACTGGTGTCCCCATACAAAGATGAGATTTCAGGGATGTGTATGCACAAAGGGCACACCAGGACACAACTAGGAGGCAATTGTGTGCAAGCCAAGGAGGGTGCATACTCCAGAAACTAACTCTGCCATTTCCTTGATTTTGGACTCCAAGCTTGCAGAGCCATGAACAGATAGGTTAGGTCTCTCTTCTTTAATCCCCCTAGCATGTATTCTCTCATTATCGCAGAGCTGACAATGCACCAATTGCTATATGAAGAATATAATGGGCCTATCAGCAAACCGCAGATTTGTACTAAAAGTATGACTTCCTTAAAGATTCCTTACTTACATTCTATAGTTAGTAATATCTTCTTTTACTAAAACCACACAAAACTCAAACGATATTGGAAGGTTGCTTGATGGCAGTCTTCTCTGAATCAAGTAAGTGGATGGTTCAAATGCCCATAGAGTTACATGCATTGTTGGAATCTGATCTGTTCTTTTCTTGTCTATGCATGTAGCCTCTCGGATTAAGTGTGGGCACTATCTCTTCTTAGCAGTGCCAGGGATAGAATGTAGCAACCTTTCTGATTTTTCCTTTATTGGCCACTACCGTTTTCATATTGTTGTATACTGATTGCCATTTTTTGTTTTTTTTTCATTGGCCTTGCTTTGGGTCACTTAGAGGGGAAAGCGACTTCAGTGTCAACAGGGACATCTAAAAGTAAAAAAGGCAGGCCCTCAAAGCAATTCCAGTTGGCTGCTAATTTGGGCGTTAGCAGTAATACAATGGATTTTTTTTCCTGGAAAATACTGTGCAAAGTTTGTTTCTAACTTTTAGTTGTTGCCAACAAGCATGTGTTAAGAATTTAACACAGATTTAATTTTCTTTTTAAAAAGTGTTTATTTTTATTAAGTCAAAACTATAGAGAGAAGGAAAGACAGAAAGATCTTCCTCTGCTAGTTCAACAACCTCCTCCCCGCCAAGTGGCCACAATTGCCTGACCTGAGCCAATCTGAAACCAGGAGCCAGGAGCTTCTTCTGGGTCTTCCATGCGAGTGCAGGGTCCCCAAACCCTAGCCATCCTTGACTGCCTTCCCAGGCCACAAGCAGGGAGCCATATGGGAAGTAGAGCAGCCAGAACATGAACCAGTGTCCACGTGGGATTCTGATGCATGCAAAGCAAGGACTTAAGCCAAGAGGATATCACACTGAACCCAGATTAAATATTCTTAATCCAAAAATCTGAAAACTGAAATTTTCCAAAATCTAGTTTATTGAGTGCTGATACAGCACTAAAAAGGAAAATTTCTCACCATGAAACTTCATTTTGTGCACAAAATCATTTGATAAATTCCATTAAATTACCCATAGGCTATGTATATAAAGCATACATGAATCATAAATGAATTTTATAAATAGATTGGATCCTATCCATGAAATCTCTCTCTCCCTATATATGAAATAAATATGAAAATATTCAAAACAGCCCCAAAATTTAAAACTTGAAATGTCTGTATTTCTCAGTATTTCAGATAATAAATACTAAACCTGAGCATTTAAAGACTTATTGTAGAAGATTAAGGTGATAAATAGGTCCCTGAAGACTACCCTGGACATTGGGGAAGAAAGGAACCATTATTGAGCAGAGTTATAGAGGAAGTTCTGAAGGCAATAGGATCAGAGGCAGGCCCTGGTGTAATTGAATGAGTGAAGTGGAGATGAAAGGACAATCAAAAGCATGATTTCAGGAATATAACTTAGGATGCTTGGGAATTATCAAAAGCTGGTTGGCAGGAAATACACCTCAGTCATGGTGTTGAAAACATTAATTTTATCCTAAGTTCTATTTGGTGCAGTGAAAGTTTCAAAGCAGACCAGGGAAATCTTGAAATTAGTGTTTCCAGGCCCAGTGCAATGGCTCAATTGACTAATCCTCATGTTTGCAGGTGCTGGGATCCAATGTGGGCACTGGTTCATGTTCCAGCTGCTCCAGTTCCCATCCAGCTCCCTGCTTAAGACCTGGGAAAGCAATGGAGGATGGCCCAAAGCCTTGCGACCCTCCACCCATGTGAGAGACCCAGAAAAAGCTCCTGGTTCCTGGCTTTGGATCAGCTCAGTTCCAGGTGTTTTGGCTAACTGAGTGTGAAGAGTGGATGGAAGATCTTTTTATATCTCTTTCTCTTTTTAAATCTGCCTTTCCAATTAAAATATATTTTTTTAAGAAATAGTGTTTCTGGGCCCGGCGCGGTGGCGCAAGTGGTTAAGGTCCTCGCCTTGCACGCCCGCCCAGGATCCCATATGGGCGCCGGTTCTATCCTGTATGGCCCCGCTTCCCTTCCAGCTCTCTGCCTGAGGCCTGGGAAAGCAGTCGAGGACGGCCCGAAGCTTTGGGACCCTGCACCCGCGTGGGAGACCAGGAAGAGTCTTCTGGCTTCGGATTGGCATAGCATTGGCCGATGCGCTCACTTGGGGAGTGAATCATCGGACGGAAGATCTTCCTCTCTGTCTCTCCTCTCTGTATATTTACCTTTCCAATAAAAACATAATAAAAATAAATCTTTAAAAAAAAAAAAGAAATAGAGTTCCCAAAGGTATAGATGGAATGACTAAGGTGGAGGAAGGAGCCTAAAATAGAAATCAAGGCTGTCAGTTTCTCATGATTGACATTAATTTTGCCATTACCTGCTTTGGGTACAACTGTGTCAATTCTCTTGATGTAGGAAACCAAGATAAATAGATCACGTACAGTGGACTGTGAGGTTGAGTCAACTTGAATGATAAGACTTGTAATAATGGATGATGTCATAGAAAACTGATTGCTACAGTTTCTTTTGAATTTCAGCTCTTCCATGTCAATAATACACTGGCTATATCAGCAATTTCTGAGCCTCAGAATGCCTTGCGAGTCATAAATAGCATATTGAATGATTCTGAGGGTCAATTATTTTAAAATGTAATTTGTAGGTAATTATAACTTGCATATATATTATAATTTATTGCCTTTAGATCAACTGCATACATCATTTCATTTTCATTTTTATTTTATAATAATTGGGGAAAAATTGGGCTTCAGAGAGGATAAATGAGCTTTTTAACTAATAGGTAAAAAATCCTCAGCTCAAACTCATTTTTTTTATTTCAAGCTTTTTATATTTTGCTGGAAATTGGAAGCTAGCACTTAATATGAACACATCTTTATTGACCTGCATATTTAATCATTCTTGAACAAACAATCTCAATGGAAGGCAGGGATGAAATATATCTGATATGGTAAAATGCAATGAATTCTATAAATAACCATTGGCAACAATGACATCATCTTCTGTTCCTTCCAAGTCAGTCTGTCCCCAAAGGAATGTCTCTCACAATGTTTCTCAGATATTTAAAAATTACATATTTCTAAATTAAATATTGACCATCACGTTCACATTTAAGTTTCTCCTCATTGAGCTTTGGACTCAATAACTCTTAGTTATGGAGCGTGGTTTTGTCAGATTGATCTTGTGGAATTTGCAGACAGCTTCTATGTGCACAGGAACAGAATGATTCTGGCTGATAGAGGACGGGTGTGAGCAAGTGTGGCATGAAACGGACTGTTTGCTTTTTTCCACAGTCTGCTGATTCAACCTGCAAACCCATTCCCCAACTCCATTAGCAAAAACCTCTAAAAAACACAGGGGCCTCCATAAAGACAACTCTGGTGTTTGCAAACCCCAAGAGGTCTTTGGGACTGACAGAGTCCAGTTCTATGGTCATGATTGGGTTGGGGTATTTTTGTTTGTTTGTTTCAGCACTTGTTTTTCATTACAAAGTTAAAAAGCCAGGATCTAAACACTATGCTCTTGGATGGTAAAACACATTTTCACTTTTTGCAGTGATCCTGGAAATAGACGGGAAATTCTTATAAATCACAAAGGAAAATAAATAACCTCACCCATGGATGGAAAGAGGCAGCTTGAGAAAAGGGACTTTGGAAAAAGGCTGTCTCTAGACAGCAGTCTTGTGGTAAGTACTAAATGTTCCTTTACCACTCTACATGTTTTGGCTTAAAAGTGCATTATTCTTTGGCTGTTATTTCCTGAATCTGGTGCTAACCTGTATTTCAGTTACCCCATTAGCAACATCCTTTGGGATTTTGCTTCATTTATTTTTCACAAAACCAAAATCTAGCGAATTATTCAAATGTTTGTGTAGTGTCTTTATAGGCAAATGTCACAATCTGTCAATATTATGTATAATTACATTAAATCCAGCTCAAGTAGACTTTAGCCTATACAAAAATACTACTATATAACTCATGCCAAATGCCAAGCCTATATACATGAGTAGTTTTTTCAGCACCAATTTATCTTAACTTTGGGGCAAGTTGAGAAACAATTTAATACAGCTTCAAATACTGAAGAGCCAAGAAACTGGGATCTTCTCAGGTATGTAAATTGATTTAGCTGTGCATGAACTTGCTAAGAGCTTTAATGCTGAACAACATTATTTTTAACAACCAGGATTGGTTTGCTTTTTGAATATAAGAATATGATTAGGAGTGTACAGAGTTAGTCGCTGATTTCAGAAGGCTGGCTGTTGTTTCCCAGCTTTGGAGCTAACGTGTGGGTCACCTTTTCCATTCTGCAATATGTGTGAACAGACCAAGAATTCAAACCAGGCAGGTCACTCTTTTCTCTTTTGCTCATCTCCTGAAACAGAATTAGCTTTGTTATTTTTGCATGTGCTTGGAGACAGTGCTTTATTCATTCATATACTGAATATTTGACCCAGAGACTGGTACAGAATAGGTGTCCAAATGATTTGATGGGTTTATTTATCCGTTGAAGCTTCCAAACTCTGAAGATACAGGTGCTCTCTGGTTGTGTATGGATTAGCTGTTCAACACCTAACAGCTGGGGCTTGACTTCACAAGCTGTTTATAGACATCAGTTGATGGGAATTGAGAAAGGATTGCAGTAAGATTATGTGTCAAAGTCTTCCCTTGTCATTCAGAATCAGTGTGGGATCTGCCTTGACTGGCATACCTCCTGACACTGAAGACTGTGCTGGTGTTTTAAGTTCTCTATAGAGTAGATGATCTCCTAGATCATCCTATATCCACGGGGAGAAAATGTGGAAAACGTGGTGAAAACAGCTATGTGTCTGTCTGTGTGTGTATGTTTGTGTGTTTGTGTTTAGATGCCTCCTCCATTTCAACTTCTAGGGATCCTTGAGATAAAAATTATTTTTTGGCCCTGCCTTTGTAGAACACTTCTGCCTCATGCCTAGCAGAGAGACAGAGACAACCATAGGAGGCAATGTGAACAGTTCAAGGAGTGTTCTTTGAGTTCAGAAGTATCATCCTTGTCTTTTGGTCCCTGAAGTCACAGATTTCTGCTTTAGATCTCAATTAATTTGCAAATACCTACTATTGGCAGACACGCTAAGTTGTTATTTCTCAATAATTCGTAGTAGCACTCATTAATAAAAGGCCTAGGATTATTGCCAAGTGTCAGCTGGATGAGCAGAAAGCATTGAGGGAATTGGTAAACAGGAAGATGCAGGGTACAGATCACAGTGCTCGGAATTCTGAACTTGGGGCAGGACATAGCATGGGTGGAGGATAGGACCAGACAACATTCCACAAGGCTGTGGAGTAGTTCCAAACAAGAGAGGAAACAGTAAAAGCTTGTCCATGTTTGAATTTTATCTAGAGATAGTTTGATTATGGATATAAGTAAAATTGAGTCATGATACCAATGCTAGCTGAAAGCCAGTGTCAAACTTGCACTCCTATTGGCTTGTGGCTGTGGCTCTATTCTGACAGTGACTGTATGTGTGGAGGTGGGTGGGGGAAATGTGAGTCTGATCCTAACTTACTGGAATAGAAGACTGTGAAAATGAAAAAATGTTCCTTGGCATCCCCTGAGCTGATATTAAAAAATCTATATTGTGATCAAGGGAATTTTTCTACTGGTGAAATATCTTCCCTCTATCCTGGACACCATTTAAGCATTACATGTACATGAACAGATTGAGAAAGTCCTGAAAAATAGGGCTTTCTTCCATGATGTTATGCTTGGGGTGTTGTTGAGTATTTTACGACCTAGGGAGTAGAACTTCATTTTTGCCATTAGGTTTAGCATTCTGTTCTCTCCTCGCATACGATGCTACTGCTGTGGTAGTGATGGCAAGAGTGAATTCTTTGGAAGTGGAATTATTTGCAACTGCCTTGAATTAACTGCTGTGAGTATCAAGAAGAGAGCTGCACAGAAGATAAGGTCCGTGGTGGTGGATGGACTGCCGAGGACATGAACCAAAGCCATTGCTCCTGACTCCATGCTGAAGCCAGGCCAGGAGATGACAGAAATCATACCAGATAAGGACTACTGAGAAAGACAGCGACAACAATACATCTGGCATCACATCATACCCTTCATTCCCAAGGCATGTTGTTTTATTCGCCTTCAATTTTTCTATCACTGAATGCCAAGTATGAATGGGTTAAGCAGGAAGAAGAGTGAAGGCCCAGAGAGGTTAACTTCTGCAGGTGAGACTATGCAGCTAAGACAAGAGTGGAATACAGGTCTCCTTGCTGTCACTTTCTGTTTCATTATGCAGTATGCCAGGAAGACATGTCCTTTTGGGAACCTGAGGAGAAGAAATAGGAGCATATTAAATGTTTAAGTCTTGAAATTTCATCACAGCAATCATTCTGGCCTATATTTTTGAGAGTTAGCAGGCCCAGAGGTAATTTCCACTTTTAGATTTTACAGGAAAAAATTCCTCATAATGGAGTGTAAGAATAAGGAACTATTAACTTCATTGTACTTTTATTTTACATAATCAAACCATGAACTGTTGAGCAGAAATTATAGCTTCCTTGCAACACCCTTCACATTTAGGGACTGGAGAAACCTAAGGATAAAAAAACTCTCTGCTAAAAATTTGCAAAAGTACTCCAGCGCAGGGACCTGAGTTTGTGATACCTGGGCACAACTTTGTTTTGATGACATGGCAAGGAAGAGAGCTTAGAGAGCTATGGATGAGGAAGTAGGGATAGAGAGAAGAAGAGGGGAAGGGAGGAGGAGAAGATAAAGGAAGGAGAGAGAGAGAGGATACATGTATGCCACGATAGCACTCATTTATTCTTTGATGTTGGAGATTTTTTACTTTATAAATTACTCGTTTTAAGGATAAAAGTGTCAGGTAAGTGAAACAGAAATGAGAAATGTGTTTCAATGTGGTGGTGGGGGAGAGGCGACGGATAGCTGCAGAGCAAGACAAGTGACTACAAGTTTGCCTTCATCAGCAGGAGTGTGTCAAGTAGCTGTATATTCATGACAAGAACAGTCTTCCCTCTGATAACAATAAAAATCTCCCCAGAAATCGAGGCCTCTTCTTGACCCAAAACTCTTTAGTCCTCCCCAGGATGCTTTTTGATCGGAAAAAGTCAGCATTTCACACTGTGCTTTTTTGTTGGCAAGAATCATTCCCAGGCTGCTTATATTGCTGTTTGACACTTGTAGCTGTGATAACGTTCTGCTGGGGAGTGAATTTTCATTCATAGCAGCTCATGTGTTTTCAACAAGCATTATCTTGCAATTCAGGGGAAATTTTTTTTTTTTTGCTTTGAGTATAATTTCCTAATTCATTCTTAGTACCCCTGTTTTCTTCATCCCCACTAAATGAAGACAAAATGTTGAGTACACTAGATTCTAGACTTGGATCTCAGTATGGTTTTCATTGACTCACAGGGGCAGAAATTTAGCTACACATGTCTAGTTTTATCATTCAGCTCCCTGGACATTTACATCCGAAACATCATAGTCATCAAGTCCTCTACTGTAACTAAACCATAACTAAATGAAGGAGCAAATGTTCTTGAAAACCTGCTACTTCCCATTTTCCCTTTCATATTTACTCTGCATCCTTTTCTACATGGCTGTGCTGCCTTGACAATGAACTACATAGAACATGGGGAAAGAATCACATTCTTTGTAACCTCTGACTGGGTTTGGCCTGTGAGGAATCAGTGGATCAAAGGAAGCAGTGTGTGTTTTCTTGCTCTCTCCTTGCAACCTCAGTAACTAGGTTCTTCCACCTAAGACTGCAGTTTTATCTGGACAAGTCCTTCCTATAGCCATCATATCCATTCTGTCTGGCACCTCCTCTCTCCTTATGCTCCTTCTAACTTCATAGTAACGGCTATTGGATGCTACTGGCCCATCTCTTTATGCTTTTCTCTACCCAAATTGTGTCAAAGTCTCAGGGGTAGAAGATTTGCATCCGTTCCCTGTTTACTGTAGGATTTCTCATGGTTGAAGCAGAGAGGTCTTGCATGGATGATCATTGCCTAAGTAGGAAAGAGCAGAAAGTGGATATGGATAATGTGGAAACCACAGTAATAGCAGTGGAGATCACTATGGGAAGAAATGCAGAGGTGCTATATGGGATCTGTGGTTGGAGCTGTGCTTTGAAACAATGAAGAGAACTTGGTCATCAAGGACTGAGTTATGAGAGAAGAGAGGCTACCCGAGGACACCATTCTGTACCCTCTGCTGACAATTCAGGTCATTACTGATTGTTTCTTCCAAGGAAGCTGCTTCCTCATATTGACTTCAAACCTCTGCAGATTTATCTTTAGCTATTTCCTTTATGTAGAAAGGAGAAGTAATGTTACAAAAAGGTCAGAAAACTCTCACCGTAAAGATCCAAGGAGTCAACATTTCAACTTCGCAGGCTGCATGAAGATTGCAACCACTTAGTTCTACCACTGTAGCAGGAAGACAGCCATGGATGATACAGGAACACATGCATGTGACAGTGTCCCAATAAAGCTTTATTTACAAGGTAATGCAGCAGGCAGGATGTTTCAAAGACTGCACACAGAAGAGCAATGGGAAATTGGAAAATTCAGGCTTACTGTTCCTGGGTGTGGTGTATATTTACCTTTCGTGCATGCAATTCACAAGTCAGGCATAGGAACAGGGTTAGGATGTTATGCAGAAGTATATATACCCTGTGGCAAGAATGAGCATGATAGAAAACATTTGCTAAATATTTGGACACAAAAGATAACCAGATTCCCTGAGATTTTTTTTTCTAAGTGAAAATAGAGATATTTGTTTTTGTTGCTCAGTGCAGTCTAGAGCCTGTAATTGCAGTCACATGTCCTGTAATGACAAAGATACAGTCAGAGGAATGTGTCATTGGGAAATTCAGCCATTGTACAAACATTACAGAATGTACTTGTACAAACCTGGATGGCCAATGTCAATCACTGGCTGTGGCCTCTTAATGCAATCACGAGACGTGGTAAACACCAGATGTGAGATTGCTCTGCCAGCACAACACAGCATCCTGTTTCACAGTAAACTGTTAAGTAGAGAGACCCTGCTATAAAATAATGTTAACAAGTGTACATAGCAAATACATTAACTGGGAATGTAATTTTTTATTATCAGCAATGTAGGCAAATCATATTGCTGTGATTTTAAGCTGCTGGCAACGCAGTAGATTTGTTGATGGCATTATCAGCACACGTGTAGCTAGTTGCATTGCAGCACTAACCCTGGCTGCATCACTAGGTGATGGCAATTTTTCTGCTGCATTAATAACCTTATGGGATCACTCTTAAATTTGCAGTTCACTGCCAACTGAAATGGCAACATGTGTTACATGATTGTACTGAGGGGGAAAAAAAATCTTCATTTTGCATTGCTTCAAGCATGATTGACACTCACTTGAATCTCATGGAACTCTTGTTAGACACTCTGCACTGTGGAGAGGCTGTACAGAACATAAGATACCAGGCTTCTGTGAAATATTTCCAGCTGCTCAGATAACAGCTCCCTGGAACAATTCTACCGACAGAAGCATACGTAAGACACTGTTTATTCAGTGCTTCTGTCCAATGGGAAAATGCACAGTTGTTCTTTGTGAAGCCAGAATTTTGTTCTCTGATACCAGAATGGATATGAGATTTTCCAGAGGATCAGAGAACAGTAAGGGAACTTTTACTTCCCCTAACTGCTTTTACCCTTATCAGAGATATTCTCTCTGTTACCTCCTGGATGTACTAAGAAAAGGGAACATGGCCTGGAATCAGGTGTGAGAGATGCCATGATATCTGCAAATGCACAAAATCATGTTTTTAGGGAAAAGCAAACAAGCAAACAAACAAAATAATAAGTGGAGAATAAACTAATTGTGGCCTGGGGTAGCAATTTTTTGATAATGTTATGGTGAATATTTGACTGTTTCTCCCAGAAGGGAGCAATGGAAGAACTGTACCAGGCCCTTTCGGTATGTATTTATTTACCTATTTATTTACCCTCCTACTCTAGTTTAGCTCTACTCATCATGCTTCCTTGAGAAATTACAGAGAAATGCTCTGCCCACCTACCTTCCAGCAATGCAGATCTCAGGTTGCCACTAATGTATTTGGGGGCAGATATGGTACGTTGAGCCAGCGAGATACTACCTGTAAGATCTGGGTGCTAAGAGAACTGAAGAGGCTCTGGAACAGCAGAAAAATGACAGAAACTCACCATGATTCTGGGAATGAGGATAAAAGATTTGCAGCAGTACAGTTTTAAAGACAGAGTCTGAGTGTGGAACAACATGGGGAGCTGAAGCACAGTATTTCCAGGTAGTGGACACAGAGTGTCCTGCAATAGGGATTGGTGGATTCCAACATCAAAGTCACTTTAGCAGACATGTCAATAAGGTCAGCTTGTAAATCGTTTATTACCTCCACACCAGGAAGGCTTTCCTTCTTTAATAGTGGTAGCTGCAATTTGGACTTCTTCCATCCCATGTGGTAGATCCAAGTGGGAGTGGATGACCTCAGAGTTCTTGGCCTCCGAAGGCACTCCAATTCCCTGTGGTCTCCTTGGCAGTTGGGGTGTAGTCCTTGGTGCTCATACTGATAGTCCTTGGTGAGGATCCGAGAGTCTTCAGGGTTGGGATACAATAGCTGCAATTTATTGAGGCTTAGAATGTGCAAGGTACTCTGCTTAATGTTTTATATGAAAACTGTCATTTAGCACTTATAATAGCCCCTTTAAGGCAGGAATTCTAATTAATTATCCCAATCTTGCAATTGAGACATTTGAAACTTAACAAATTAACCAGCTTCCCCAGGGCTTTATCCATATGAGTGCTGGTGATGGTGAGTGTATATATATTATGGATCTTTAAATTTTATGTGAATGAATTGATTTTATTTGAATTTACTTAGAGAGAGAGGGAGGGAGACAACTCTTCCATTCACTGGTTCATCCCCAAATGCCTAAAGCATCCAGGAGTGAGCAAGTTCAAAAGCAGAAAGCTGGAACTCAGTCCAGATCTCCCATGTTGCTGGAAGGTACCTAAGTACATGAGATATCACCTGCTGCCTCCCATGGTCACAACACGAGGAAACAAACAGGAAGGTAGAGTTAGGACTGAAACCCTGGCAAATCTGACTTGGGGTGGTGTATCCTATATCCTAGCAGTGTTTCGTTGCTCTACCAGAGCCCATTCTCATGGCAGAAGTATTAACTAGAATGAGAGTATGGAGGAACTGGTGAGAGATGGGACACATCCAATGTATTACGCCCACTGGTATACAGCAACATGGGTGATTATCCTTCAATATATCACTGTCCACTAATGTACAGCAATGTGGGTGAGGATCCTTTTTTAAAATTATATTTTTGACAATCTTTACATAGTTAATTAGGGTAAAAAGGCACACGGTCTATAGGAAAGTGGGTAAGACTATTATTTCCACATTGTTTCTTCATATATCTGAGGTAAAGGGAATATTGAGGGAGAAGCCCCACCCAGTCTCCCACCCACCCCAGGTCCCGGATGTGGGGCATGCTCTGAGATACTTGCTCAAGTGGTTTTGATAGTTCACCAGTTATGCATTGCTGCCAATCTTGCCACTCCAGGCACAGTGAGGTCGTTGAAGAATCCACTGATTGACATAGTTCATCATAGAGTCTCCATTTGTCCAGTATTTCACTGCCAACATATAGCTGAGGTGGTTGATTGACCTGTTCTGTCTTCTGTTTTTTTCTTGGTTAGGGTTATGAGTCCACCATTTTGACTGGGGAGATCCCCAAAGAAACTTTGAAGTATTCCCAGACCAGATTCTTGTATGTACTAGCAAGTACATGGCCCGCCACAGTCCATTGCCCCGGTCAGCTGGTGGTTGCAATTGCTGGGTTGGTTTTGTTTTCAGCCCCAACTTCCACTGGAACCAGTGGGTGTTGCAGTCCAGCCTGGTTCTGCCCAGCACATACCCGGCCCTCACATAAACCAGTGGGAGCTGGAGTCTAGTGGGAGCGACCCACAATAACCCCCACCAGGCCTGCCCCTACCCTGGTTTGCCAGTATATGTGGCAGACAAGTCCAGTCTGCCCCATACCCCTTTTGGCTCTCATGCATGTCGAGGGGTATTGAAACTTAATTCCTTCTAACCAGCTCAACTATCCAGCCCTCACAGATGTTGTTGAGTGCTTCTCTGTGTAGCCACCTTAGCCCCCATCCTAGTTTTTGTGCCCTCCCATGGGAATGGTAACCCACTATTTCCCTCCCAGGTCTCTCTCACTCCCAGATTATGCACTCTCTAGGTGGTTCTGTGGTTATACTTGAGAGAATTAGCCCCTAGTGCCAGCTTCTGCCAGCTGATGCTGCGGCCAAGCCCCAACAACCATCACCCATTCTAATTTTGTTTGCACCAGTAGGAATAATAAGCCTAGCCTGGCTTTTCCCTGATCTAGTCCACATGAGGCACACAGGTGTCGTAGCCCTGCTTGGTCTGATCTGCTCCCATCCCAGCTCATGCTCTCCACTGGGTATAGCTGTCCAGCAAGGGAACCACCCCTTATTCCCCCTGCTGGCCCTGCCATGTCCCTTCCTGGTTCTCATGTGTGCTGAATGGGCGCTGCAGTCACATCTGGTACAGACAACCTCATCCTGGCATTCTGTATTGTGGACTGGTTTTTGTCATGACCTAACCCGGCCCGACTCATACTCTGTTCTGGTGCTGGGATTTGCCAGTGGATGACGTGGACTGATTCAGCCTGGTCTGCCTCAGACCCATACGAAATATATGCCAATGGGAAACTTTCCATGGCCTATTCTGGGCTGTTTCCTATCATGTTTCTTGCGCTTACCTGCAAGGTCTGTGTCCTGCCAGAGGAGTTGCCAGGGCTCCTCCATCAGAACCCCTCCCAATGCCAGATTTCATGCATACCAGGGGGTCCATGAGCCAGCCCTACTCAGTTTACCTCCTGTCCTAGTAGGAACAGTGGTTTTTCCTTACTGGCCTTCAACCCAAGCTGGTTCTTGCTGTTGGATGGTTCAACCCAGCCATGGCTCATCTACACCTACATATGGCTCACACATGGTTCAGTAGGGGTTGAGACCTAGCCTAGTCCATCCCACATCTACTCTGGTCCTCCAGGACACCAGACAGTGTTGGGGTCTGGCCGGCTTGGTGCGTCCAGTATGGGTGAGGATCCTATTCATTGGCTCCCTATTACTTTGGCTGGATGTTGACTGATGTAGGTAGGTAGAGAGCTAGTAAAGTTTCCTATGAAGAGATTACTTTAGAAAGGCCATTTCCCTCCCCTGTACTAGTACTTGATGTCACCAAAGACCTCTGATCTTCTCATTTATTGATATGATTCCCTGTGAATGATTCTTTTCTTTTTCCTCTCCTTTTCTTTTTTTTTTTCTTTTGATAGTTTTACATAGTTTATTAGGGTACAAAGGGTCAAGGGCTACAGGAAAGTGGGTAAGACCATTGTTTCCACGCTAATATCGTCATTTTTTTCCCTGTATCTGGAGTCAGGGAAGAAACAAAGGGAGAAGCCCAAATTACCTTAGTATGCACATCTTCCAGAGGGCTTAGGAAAATGCTCTTGACTGAACTGCTTTATCACTACATTTACCATGGTTTCGTAGGCTTATTTCTTTTCCAGCAGGGTTTTGTCAGTTTTGACATTGTTAACATTTTGGTTTTAGCATTTTTTTGTCATGGATGCTGTCCTTGCATTGTAAGAAGTCTACCAGAACACATGCCCTCTTCCCATTGGATGCCAGTAGCAAATAATCATAAGACATGACCAGATTCTCCTGGGGGAAAAAAAGCACCCCTGAATGGACAAGACCATAGAATCCTTAAGGACATGGGTTGTGTACTATTCACATTTGTATCCTTAACTTCTAAAACAGAAGAACTGCTCAGTGAAATGAATGAATGAATGAATGAATGAATGAAATTGCTACTGAGTAGCTGTTCATGAACAAAGTGCACATTAGCAGGTAACACAGGACACAGTGGAGAAGGAAGGCACTGGATAATGTTGTGTTGACTTGAAGAGGAAGATGCTGCACTGTTCAACCAATTCCCAAAGATGCTCCTAGTATTTGTGTGTAAAAGGTTTTTTTAGTTTGCTTATTTTTTGTTTTGTTGTTTTGGTTTATTTTATAACCAATAGTCTTAGCATGATGTCCTAGACCTGCTTAAGTTCGTAAGTGCTTGACTAGAGAAATTTCTTGAAAGATTTCCAGGATTTTGAATTCTCTGAAATGATTTTATATTAAATTTTTGGTTATGTACTTTTCTGGGAAATGCATTTTTAGTAGGTATAATAAGATTCTTGAAGCTCTCCATTATCCAACAATGGCTAAGGAGCCTCATTGGTCGTTTGTGCTCTTCAGAGCATCTATCCATGGTGGATTCCCTGTCTGTGGCCACACAGCACTCAGGCCATTTCTGTCTCCAACACTTGTTATCAGCTGCTGCCTACAGTGTTATCTGATAGGATTCTGTGTATCATTAGGGTCTTTGTGAGTACCAAATAAAAATAGGAACTGGGCATATCTTTGCAAATGTTAGGTTATTGACAGATGATGAAATGATACTGCCTCTACAGCAAAATTAAGTACAAATAAGCAGATGTGTTTACTTGACATATGTCATGTTTTCTTAGGGGCCCAAGATTTGCTTATCATTCTCCTGGTGTTTCATTATCTTTTGATAATGGAACACATCAGATTATGTAAGTTTCCATAGCAACTGAGTTGTCTATGTCATCCTCTGGCACTGGCAGCCTAGGCTCATTCCCATGGCAGAGCCTCTGGTGCTTTGTCCATAACAATGGATGGAGCTTTCATCGATCTTCTTAGAAGCTGGTCCCCAAAGCCAATGGGCAGCTGAGTGCTAGCTAATATCTGCATGTTTTCTTTTCTCCACTTTCTCATTGATCAGCAAAGGAATTGAGCACCTTTTGGGTTTGAAGCCCCATGAAATAATAAATGCTAAGAAATGCCATGCATGATTTCTGCTTTACAAAGCTTTGAAAAATCTGGATATATATATGACATATATCTATATAAATACATATATATGCATATATATATATGTATAAGTGTACAGTGTTACAAATCAAGACTGATGGGGTTTGCCCTCTGGCTATATTGATCAAGGAAGGCTTATCCCATGGATGAGGGTTATCATATGTCCCTTTAGAATATTGGTCTAGATTTGATCTATGGTGTGCCTGAGTTCCCTAGAGCAAAATATTGTTGAGAAAGCAATAATGCCTTAAAACATCAAGGCACTGGGCTTATGTGTATAACTCCAAGGCACTGGGCTTATGGTTGGGAAACTACCAAGATGCTAAGCAAGCTCTGCTGTAATCCTGTATTAGGATTTTAACTTTCTTCTATCTCCCTTCATGCCCCATCCCTAATCTTCTACTCTTCTACTAACATTCTTGTACTCATTTCTCCTGGTACAAGGCATAATGTATCACCCAGCTAAACAATTTTGACTGGTTTTCTACCCATTCATCCATCAGTGTGTGTTGTGCCAAATATATATATATATATATATATATATACACATATATGCAGGTATACACACACACAGAGATGGGCATTCCAGTAGCCTATCTTACACTAATTTACCAACCTTGTACTATGGTTCATTATTACTAATTAATATTTATTAGACTTCCACAAAGTTCCTGGCTATGAATGAGGCAGCATTTCTCATTGTTTTATGTTGCATTACATTGGCTCAGCCTAGCCAGTATTTGTGATCTCCCTGCCAGTTTTGTCACAGCCCTCATCTCCAGCCCAATTTTAATTAATATTTGGAGAGCAAATCTAGGAGCCGTTGTATTAGAATGCTTCATTTAACACCAGATGCATTGCCACTGTCTTCTTTCATGTCCTAATTTTACAATTCTACAATTCTCTCCTAGCATGCAATCTCAAATTGTCTTAGCAACTCTCTACATGCCTAAACAGTAACCTTTCTGGTTTCTTTACATTCCAAGCATATATGAGATGTTTCCTCCTCATAAATTTCAGTTCCTTAACTAGGCTTAATGGATTGTAATTGTCCATTTCCGAAGGTGCCTCAGAGGTTTTCCTGCCTTCTGTCTTTCAGCACCTTTTTGATGCTTACTTTCAAACAGTTGCCTTCAGCTTGGTAGATTTCCTAATACAATTAGTGCATTGACTGCTCTCATGCACAGAAAGGAAAATAAAATCATTTGGTCTAATAAATTCTGGGATCCATCTGTCAGGCCTGGCAGATAAGTAAGCTCAGGGACTATTTTTGTTGTTGTTGTTTTTTAAGGAAGAGCTGTTTTTCAGAGGCCCCCACTTTGGAAGCTGGAGTGGCCATAAGGGCTGGCAGAGTCATTCTACATGGCTGGGCATGTTCCTGAGAATCAGCTCCTTTAAGGTACAATTTAAGCAGGCTGGATGAGAATGGGCACTGTTGTTTCTTCCTCCCCAGGAGGCACTGTAACTGGGGTGCTAGGCATGGGAGAGAACTATTTGAAATTTGGGGGAGGGAAGGAGAATAAGTAGCTCTTTGGAGTTCTTCTGAGTCACATTTGCTAGCTCCCTGAGAAATATCTGACTTCATGTCTATTTGTTGTGGGTAGTAAGGAGGAAGTGAGAGGAAAAGATCCAGGTTGAAAGGAGTGAGCATATCTCATCCTCATAGAAGAATTTGAATAGATTTCCAGCTTTGTCTACAAAACCATGGATCAACAGTCTTGTTTCCCGATTCATTGCATTAGCTGAGATCCTGGAAGGAAACAGATGGCATACACAAGCCAGGTGATGGAGGGGGCTTGAATAAACAGCCTCTTTACAAAGGGGTGACAGGAAATGGGAACACAGTAAGATGATACTGCAGCTCCCTGAGGCTAGAAAGGGAAGAAGGCATTACTGAGAGGTCTAGAAAGTGGCTCTAGAAAGTTGTGATTCTAAGCACAAAGTCCCTGGCAAGAAATGCCATCTTGGATTGAGGGTTATGGCCACAATGTGGGTGGGCCCGTTGCCAGGAGATCAGGACACAAACACTCCGCCATCACTCTCAAGTCTACTACTTGCATATCCTTTGGTTGCACCAACTTAGATTCCAGAAGGAAAGTGGCTTGTGAAGCATTCTGGAGTCCAGAGCAGAGCAGGTAGTCCATGTGGAAGGGCTGAAGTTAGCACCGTCATCCTATGTTATAATGCACAGTACACAGTACTCCACCTACAAAATCCTTCTCTTCTCAAATTTTTACACCAAAAAAAAACATAGTAGCTAGTTCATTTGTAGGTACATTATTTGACAAGGGTTTTTATGTATTGGCTTACAGCCAATTTCTTTGAATTTGACCAGTGTCCTAGGACACTATCACAAGACAAATTCCAGGTAGAAAGTGGCATGGTTTTATCTTCAAGGGTCATGATGAAAATATCTAGTCCAGGGATAAGAACATATCATGTGATACTGGGACACAAGAAGAATGATCTAAAGAATTGATCATTGCATTCGAAATCTAAACCCTTTGCATGAATTTAGAGATAGATGAGTCCACTAGTAGTTTGGTGGCCATCAGCAAGTTTCATAATGTTTCTAAATATCTCTCTCCTTCATGATGAGGTTCCTGGGAAGGCTAAGTGAAATAAAGAGCAAGGGATTTTTGTGAATAGTATAGGAACCTATGCAAATGAAAGTTAGTATAATTGCAAAAATGTTACAGTTCCTTCAGGTTAAGCTTCAGCTTGTCAAAAGGATAAGCAGAAGGGGTAACTTCAATAAGAAAAATGTGTGCTGAGTTTATTGTGTGCAGAGCATCCATTTTAAAAAATGATTTTTTTTTGTATTTGAGAGATTTTAATAGAGAGGAAAAGAGAGAAAGAGAGAGAGAAAAGTGTTTTTCTCAATGGTTCACTCTCCAAATGACTGCAATGGCCTGATGAGCTGATCCAAAGCTGGGAGCCAAGAGCTTCTTCCAGGTCTCCTACATGAGTGAAGGGTACCAAAACTTGGGTCATGGGTCATATTTGGTTGCCTTCCTGTATCATACGCAGAGAGTTGCATTGGAAGTGGAGTATTGGTTCCTAGAGTGGTACCAATATGGGATGCCAGTGCCACAGGTTAATTAGGTTGTGACTCCACTAACCTACAAAGCATCTACAGTGCAAAGAGTACAGGCTGATTTGAGAACTGGCCTGAACTGGGTTTGAATCCTAAACTGCCTGGTCATGTTACCTGCTTTTTTCTGAGCCTCTGAGCTCTCATCTGTTGGTAGAGGCAATAATGTTATTCAGGATGCTACTGGGAAAATAAAGGAAAAGGATCCACAATACACATTTAGCACACAGTGAAACATATAGGGCCTGCTGATACAGCCATTCCAAATGGTAACTTTCTCTATCTGTATATGGAAGGAAGCATTCAGAAAATACTTCAAAATGTTTGCCACACACACACACACACACACACATACTCTCTAACATACAAACACAGAGATGATGTTTAACAACCAAGTGGCACATGCATGATATTACCAGACAAAAATGAATGTTTGGGACTCCCCACAGGTTGAATGTGACAAGCCCTGGCTTCCTTTCTTAGTCCAGTTGCTCATTAGTCCCATATTCATGAGCTATATGCCAAACTTCCATATATGAGGCATTATATTTTTTTTTCTGGAACGTTTGGCCTTCTGCTTTCACCCCTGCTACTCGGCCAACGTCTATTTATAATAGGTGCCTTTATTCCAAAGGCTTCCAAAGGTGCTCATAGTCTTTCAAGTAAATGGACAATGACTTCCTGTGCCAAGGCCCTGCTGGGTCTTTCTGCCCTGGTCTTGGTAGAACCAGCCTGGAGAACTGGACTGTAGAGCCCTCCTTTGTCTCAGCCCTTTAATTGCTTTGAGAATTTCTGACTCAGAGCCATAGGAGATGGGTTTGGGGGAAGGGACTAGGGAATATTTCCCATCTTACTCCTTTTTTTACTTCAGTGGGAGAGAAAGATTTGAAGGGGTTGAAGTGGAGGGAAAAATGTCACTATATAAAGAGAAGGAAATAGGAAATAGGGTCTCAGTGGCCTCTTGCCAGACCCCAGGAATGCGCCAACCCTGGGAATTGGCCCCTTGCCAACCTCCTCAGAGGCTGCTGACTTGGGAAAACCAGCTCTCTGGCTGCTGCCAAGAATGCAGACAATGGTCTTTTGGATAGTTCAGCTTTTGAAAGTTTGTCTTTTGTTTTATTATCACCAAAGGTAACATTTATTGAGCACCTATGTATGCATTGCCAAAAGATAAATTGCATGATTGGAAGTCAGTGTAACTTAAACTGGGCAGAAGCACCAGGGTCCTCATATAATAGTTACAGCCTGATTCTAATTGGGCCCTGCCCTAATCTTTTGCTTGGGAACATTACTACTTTAGACAAGACATCAGAATGGCACTGAAATTCTAGAACTGAAGTTAGTTTCTGAGTGCTAAGCTATGCAATATTGTGTCACCTGCACAGATTAGCATAAATGGAATCACTTTACCTAGTTACCATTCAATGCAGAAAGGTCTTAGGGAGTATCACAGGTGTGTTGTGAAGGATAGGAATAGGTCAAGACCACCAGTTTGTTCAGAATGGTATATAGAACATTTAATTCTAGAATGGAAAGAGACCTGTCAGTTAAATACTCCCTTTCAATGTGCTTTCAGTTAATATGGATTGCTGTAATTAAGCAAGTTAATAACCTTAAAACATTTAACATGTCTCTTTCTTCCTGTCTGAATTTATTGTATTGAAAATAACTATGGCTACCAATATTACAGTAGGGTGCTAGGTTTAAATATGTAATTGATATTGGCCTATTTGATTTAGCCCACTGTTTAGGAAGAAATCATATGAACCCCATCATTCAGACAAAGAAAAAAACTGACTTGTCCAAGGTCACATGACCAGTAAACACCAAAGTTGGTATTACTGCTAAACTCATACTGCTGATGCCTGCACAATCCACACATCTCTTGGATACATTTTTTGCTTCCTTCTCCTGTGGTGAGGGATTGGTTATTCCCAGGAAACCAGCTTCCATGATCTGGTGCCCATTTTAAAAAAGCACTCTTCTTAAAGAAGCTCTCCCTTTGCTCAGATAGCTTGAACTCCAATAGCAGTGTGATCTCTACTATTTATGGAAACCTTTCTCTGTCCTGTCCTGTGATGAGAGATTTTAAGAGGACACTGAGTAGAAGGACACATGGATGTGATTTTCTTCAGTTGGCTGGAAGTAGTGTGGTACAGCACCTCATACCCTTCACTTCTGAGTTTTCCATAGCTCATGATGAGAAAATTCTACTTGTGTGAATCCAGTTTTCCACAATAGATGTACCAAGCATTGCCTTTTCCTCTTTCCAGGAAGATTCCTCACACAACTGAAGACTTACCTGAAGATATCTTTAAGTAGCCGTAATGTGTTTTAAATGGAATTGGATTTTCAAAATTCCTGTTTGCAATAGTAGTTTTCCATGGGGCTAAACTTACGACAGCAAATCTTTTCTTTTTTCTTTCTGTGATGGAAAACAGATCACAGATGGTGTTTGGGGTTTAAGTGTTTTACCCAGGAGCTCTGAAGGCCTGGAGAGCCTGTCATTGCACATGAGGAAGTTTTCCTGGAGGGAAAGGAAGGCACAGTCACAATCAGGGATTCCAAGCCTCCGTCCTTCCCTGCAACATCTCCCTTGTTAGTTTCAGTGCTGTTGATCAACAGATAATGGATGGATCAACCCCCTCATTAATCTGGAGCAACTGTATAACATCTTCATTATCCTCCTGTATATACGGAAAAGACTTTTCTGGTCATGTGGGTCTGTTCAATATTTTCACCCCCAGCCAGTGATATTCATTACACATTTATTTTGATGCATACCACATACTCCCAACCCCAATCTCTAATTAAATGAAAGTACTCAGTACTCAGGGGAGGTGAATTAACTTTAATGGAAATTATTAGTTATTGGTGATATGCTAGGCATAGTTGCACATGTTTTTCTTTTTTTATTTCTTTATACTTCACATATTTACTGTACTTTGTTCTACCATGAATTCTGTGAGAACCGTGCAGATGGTAGAGCATTTATTTTCTGGAACTTACTTTCAAATAGCGCCTCTAATAGGCTGCAGTGTGTGCATTATGATTCCCATTTTAGGGTTATAGACATTTGATGGATATAGGCTTGGAAAAGCTGAAGAACTTACCCAAAATCACACAAGTTAGAGTTGGTGCTGAGTTTCAGAAACAGAATACAGTCTGTGAGTCTGTTTTTTTGGTATTTTCTGTACACTGTCATATTTGCAGCACTCTGTTAAAGATCAAATGGGTATTTCTTTGGTGATCTCTACAAAAGTATCAATAGTACCTTTTTAAAATTTCAGAGACATAGAAAGCCTTTATCTGCTGGTTCAATCCCCAACTGCTCACCAATGAACAGGGCTGGGCCAGTTTGCTAGGAGCTGGGAATTTAATCCAGCATTTTCACATATGTGGTCGGACCTCGAGTAATTGACCCAACACCTGCTTCCTGCCAGGGTCTTTACCCATAGGAATCTGAAATGTGGAACCAGAATTCAAATTCAAATTCAGGCATTCCAATATTGTGTGTGGGTTTTCTGATATCTTAACTGATCCTGAATAAGGATCAAGTAACAGAATGAAAGAAAAGACTTACTTGAAAAAGTTCAACAGTGTACTCCAAAATCATGAGAACATTCATAATGCAAGAGTGGGAGTAGAAAACAGGGGTTATGACCCTTTCCCACTGCCTCACAGAAGGGAATATCTGAAGATGTTCTGTGAATGGTTAAGTAGAAAATAGAGGAAAATGGACTGTATAATAAGGGTAAGGACAGAGATTGTTGGTGAGGTTGCCTTTGTTCCACTTAAGTACCCAGCTGAATAAAGTGTTATTCTGGTGAATACTATGAATAGTTCAGGTAGTTTGTTGACAAAATAACTAAAGGCAGTTCACTCCTGAAACCTGAAAGTGCTTCTGTTTTTAGGACATCCATTCCACATGCTCTGCCACCTGGACACGATCTAGCATCATTTCAGTTGCCTGCATCCAATAGTTAATACATTTTGCAAGCCAAATGGATCATTTATGTTGTGCAAACCTAAAGTGAAATGTCTAGATTCCTAAAAGCAGTGTATCGTGATGATGATACTTAGTGTTCCCTGTAAGATGACCCAGATTTCGAATTCATTGACCAAATGTGTTCTAGATATATTTCTAGGTAATTAAATGCAAACTTAAAGAAAAGTTTACAGTAGTTGCCTTTCTAAATCCTTGTGAATGATCAGATAAGCAATCTGAAAAGAAAATGACCTTGGGTCAGAAAGAACTTGGAATCCACTCAATGACTGAAAATCAAAGAATCTGATAAATAATAATGCTAGGCTGTCGTCACTTTTTCTCCACATGGAGTACTGAGTTGCTTTCTGGTGGTAGCCGCTGATGAGGTTCCAAGAAGATATGTTCACTTGACAGTGCTTTTACAATCTGACCTTTCCAAATGGATTAAAGACAGTCAATCTAACTTGTACTGCTTCAGAACTCGCAAATGACTGAGATGAAAAGACATGGGTATTTACCTCTTCAATGACAGTGTTTAACTTGCAAACAAGCTTTGCAAGTTAAATATTTATCTGACATTCAAATGATAGAAAATTTCTTAGTGGCTCAAAGCTGGCTCCTTAACACAAATTTGTACTGGATCTCAAACCTTTAGTATCTACCTTTATGTGACTAAACACATCTTCAAAAATCATTACCAAAATGTAAAGCCATTGGCCTCTAGTAGCCCCAATCCCAAACTGGAATATTACTGATTAACCTTGCAGTGGTAGAGAGCCACCTGTTCCCCATGCAGAAAGTAAGCTCTAACAGGTTAGGTTAAAAACCTTTTATGGGTACTAACTGTTGTGAGCTAGCTGACAATGGCTTGATTCAAGAGACCTAAGCATGACTGCTAGATTTCTGGGGCCGTAAAAACAATTGTATCTGTGAAACCCAAGATAATGAATTATCAAGGCTTAGAAAGTGATCATGACTGGCTTCTGGGTGTGAGTTGATCACCTGTTTAACAGAGTGCAAACTCAATCGCTTTCTCTAGACCTGTGGGATAGCCCACATTCAAGCTGAAGATGGTTCTTGCATCCCTTCCTTCTGCTATTCTATTTCCCTACTCCCCAACTCTAAACCTCTGCTCAGCTCTATTCTTCCTCATACACACTCTACTAAACTGTATGTAGTTTAAATATCCTCAAAAGGATCTGTGATTTTATCTGACCTCATCTCCTAGCTTTGTTTGTTTGTGTTTTTTTCACCCATAAATCTGAAGCTCTTCTTTGATACTCTTACTTGCCCTCTTGTGTGGTAGCTACAACTTTCAAACACTAAATTCTCATATTCTCACAAAAAACAAATAACGACAACAACAAAACACTATAAATATGAGTGTCTGTGTTGTGGCTGAACATTGTTTTTTTCCCCTCCTCAACTAAATCCCAAACTGAAAACCTATAATGAGACTTCAAGGGTTTGCTGCTTATGAGAACCTATTAGATCACAGGAGAGGAGCATCTGAAGTGAAAAGGGCTCTTAGAGATCTGATTCGGTAACAAATATAAACACAGCTCTGGGAACTGCATTTGTTCATTTTTCAGTGTTCTGTTACCTGGGTAGGGTCAGGGGTGGAGGTGGGGGTCTGTCTATCTCTCCAAGAACAACACACAGAGAAAATCCCCTGGGGTTGCATTCTGTTATGTACCAGAGACAAAGTCCTGTTATCTGAACCTAGTTAGCTCTGCTTTGAACTTCCTCTTTGCTGCCTTCTCTTTTTTTGTCACAGTCATATATAAAATTTGGAAATGCCGAAACTGTCTGACAAACCAGCATACCTTGTGGAATCCAAGCCAACTTTGACCTGGTTGTGCTGGGAAAAAGCAAGGGACAAATTTGCCACTGCAGGGAGCAGCCCATTCCTACAGAGGGAGCAGGTGTCCTGTGACTCAGCAGCCAGGTTAAAGCCATGAAAGTGGTGCCTAGGAAAGTTGAGTTAGGTACGCTGCTCTCAGCACCTTAACACCTCTCTGTCACCTGCCTAAAGGCATGCTCTGTGGCAAGGGGTTTGGGGTGTGAAACCTATTCATGAGCATCTTATTCACCCCATTCATATCTTGGTCCTCACTGAAACTTGCCAGGCTGAAGTTTCAGGCAGGAAGCCATAGCAACCAATTTAGCATCAATGTTCAAAAACAGACTCATTGTAATTAAGGAAGCATTAAGAAAACAGAATGTCTGCCTCCTTTTGGCCAGAGTTCAAAGACGATAGGCTGTGTTGTCGTAGGGCCTTTTCTTTTCCTGTAAATCAAATTTTGACAGCCTTTTATCCTTGAATGTAGATGAAATGCTTCTGATATTTGGAAAATAAATGTGTTTCAGCAACTTGTCAGTGCTAATCTTTTAAAATTGGCAATTGCTTTAGCTTAGTTATATGCTCCCAAACCTATCAATCTGTGTAGAGCTGTTTCCATGGAAATAAGCTTTACAAATTATTTCAATCCAGAATATGAATTAATTCAGGAAGTTGTAGTTGTCCTGACAGTCAGTGGTAATTCTGGTAATTAGAACTCTCATCTATGTTGTTCTCTTAGAGAAATGTCTTCCTTGATTTTGTTGTTTGTTTTTTTGCGTAGCTTGTCTAACTGGCTTTGCCTTTTGAAGTGGTTGTTTGCAAATACAGTTGATAAATTTCTATTTTAATAAAACTTGTTTGAATCCATCATAAAGGTGATCAAATTTTCCAAAATAAATGCACATTTCCCTAGAACAATAGTTCTTCAACTTGAGTGTACTGCAGAAACACCTAGAAGGCTCAGTATATTTGCTCAACAGAATATTGTTTGGTCACAACAAAATTGAAAACCTGTGATGCATGTTATTGTTAAGTGAAATAAGCCAAACACAAAATGATCTCATTCATTTATAGAAGTTAGAGGTTGATTTCACAAAAGTGCAGGTTGCTGTTGTGATTGTTAGAAGTCACAAAGGAGGTAGGCTGGTAAATGATATAGAGATTGGATAATGGATATGTAAAAACACAATTATAGAGGAAGATAATTTTTAGTTTCCAGTATAAGGTGGTAACTGTAGTTTAAAACATGTATTATATAATCCTTAAAGAATCAGAAGAAAGGAATTCAAATGTTCTCAACACAAAAACATGGTACATGTTTAAGGTGATAAATATGTTAATTACTCTGATTGCATCATGATACATTGTGTTCTCACATCGAATTATCATTTGTACTCTGTAATTATGTACAAATGTTATATGTTAATTAAAAATAAAATAATGAGTAAAATACAGATTACCGGCACCACCTTGAGAATTTGCATCCAACTGGTTTACTTGGAGCCATGAATTTGCATTTTCACTGATGATGTTGTGCTGAAGCCCACTTCTTAAAGATCAAGTGCTAGTGGATGCTCAGTTTCGCAGCAGTTGTTATGTGCTTAGTACTGCCCTAAATGTTTTGCCCTAAATGCTTGTTCATGCTTGTGAAGGGCCTGTCAAAATGTCATGGAAATGTGTATTGTGAAAAACAGTACATTTATTTAAAATTATTTTTTCCACTAAAGTTGTTTTGAAACCATTCTTCATAACCCTTTGAAGCTGCTTTGCGTTTTTCTGCTATCCCAATTATGTGTGAGTTACATGGAAAATCAAGGGGTCAGAAAGTAACCTATACATGAAGATAAAGTTGGCATTAGCTGAAGAACTCAGAGCAATCTTTGGAAGGATGTTGGACCATAAATAACCAACAATATGTGATTTTGATCAAGTGAATAATTTTTAGACAGAAATAACAAGTAGCCCAGTGGCTCAAGTGGTGCCCAGTGTGTCACCTATTGGTTGTCTTCTTCCTAGCTGAATAGGTTTCCAATACAGGACTTTCCTGCTGAAATCAATCAGTACACAAGGAAGAATTAACAAGGGCTTTTTATTAAGCAGGTAATATCTTTTTGTCTGTAAATGTCAAAGTTGACTTTGTTGCTAATATCATCATCGTCCAAAGCATTTGTCAGATACATTTGACTAAAACATTGATGAAAACAATGTTTTGTAGCCTTGAATATTGTCAGATTTTATACAGGCTCCTGTCTTGAATGAACTTCTAAATAGAAGCATGATCTGTCAAAGCAAATATATTAATTTAGTCTAGATATCAAGACATTATGACTTTATATGAGGCAGGCCTAGTATGTTGCCTGAGAGTAACTAGCAAGGAGCTGTTTTACTGTTGGTATAATTAAAGACAATTTCTTTGCTGACAGTTCTACCCACATCTATTATTTATTCTACTCAGACATATTAATAGGTTTATTCCGAAGTACTACTAAGTAAGCCCCTACTGTCCTGTTCTACCTAAGAGTCTTTTAGAGTACCCAAATGTTTGGAGAGCTTTCCATGTCCAACTAGCTACAGCTCTTTAGAAACTATTGTGAAACAAAAGTGGCAGAAGCTCTGTCCTTAGACTATGAATGTTGAGTGAGTCCATCTAACACAGTTGTTCTTGGCCAGTCAATGGGTTCATTCTGGATCATAAATCTTCACATAGTACCTATGGTGGCTGCACTGACAGCTGATGTGTTCTGTACTAAAAAAGTTACTTTACAGTGCCAGAGTATATAATTAGGGTTGCCTTTTAGAATCGGGTGCAAATTGGAAGTATTGGAAATGGATTGAAAGAGTGCATAATTTGAGCCATAGAAAATGGCTGGGAAGTATTTCTGTATGTTAAGAGATGATCCCTTTCAAAGTTTTAGCTAGGGCTGCAGAAGGGAATGCAAAATAAAGGCTATTAAAGAAAAAGAATGGAGATATGTCAGTGAGTCAACAATGAAAGAAAGGGAGAAACCCTAGGTCCTGGATTTTGGATAAGATAAAAATGCCCCTGTCAGTATATTTATTGGTAAAAGTTTATTAATTTTTTTGGTTGGAAAGAAGGAACAGTTAAGAAGCAATAAAGAATCAGTCTCAAGAAGTAGAGGCAAATGGTAAGATGAAGTAGAACAAAGCACTCTATGGGCTTATAACTCATTGGAGAGGTTGTATCAACTCTAAAGAACCAAGCCTGGAAACGAAGTGTCCCATGTAAACCAAATAAAAGACAAACAAATTAGACTTTCCAAATGGTAGAAAGACCTATTATGCAGGTAAGAAATTCTGAAATCTCTGCTTCATGTCTCCTGGAGCATGATCTGACTCACCCTTGTAGAAGAGTAGCTGGTTGGGCTTTGATTTTTCAGGTGCTCCCTTATGTCCCTGCCTTTGTGTCTGATCTTGACAGCATTATTTATTCAGTATGCTTACTTCGTATCTATTTGGCACTACCTACTCTGATTTATTATTCTTCCCTGTACTGTAAGGAAATAGAAAAACTTGCTAATGGACTGGCAGTATGGTACAGTGGGATTAGTCAGCACCTGCAGTGACATTATCTCATATGAGTGATAATTTTAGTCCTGCTGCCTTGCTACATGCTACTGTGTCCAGCTCCATGCTATTTTGCCTAGGAAATCAGTGGAAGATGTCTCAAGTTCTTGAGCCCTGCCACTCACCTGGGTGTTCCAGGAGAAGCTCCTGGCACCAGACTTGGACATGGCTCAGTCTCTACCATTGTGACCATATGGGGAATGAACCAGCAGATGGAAGCTCTCTCCATAACTCAAATAAATAAATCATTTTAAAAGAGAAATTTGTCTATGGCCATACCACCCTGAACATGCCTGATCTCATCTGATAAAAGAGAAATTTGCTGTAGAAGATAGTGGAGTATTTTTAAATGATGTAGGATATAATGACTAAATACAAACTGCTTTATAACTACAATATAAACTGAAATAAGAATCCAATATGAAACCCCGAGGCAGGATCATCATTCCTTTCTTGCTTTTTGATATGTGTTTATTGAGCACTGGCCATATGCACCTACCATTCTCAGTGTTTGACACTTATCATTGAATGAAACTGATAGAATTCCTTGATAACATAGTGTCCACAGACTGGGTTCACAACCTAGTTTAGTAGTACCCACATTGATGTCAAACCCTCAGCAAAATCATGGATGGAATTTGATCATCTTGAAAAAGATAGAAATATTTTGTCACTGGTAAACCATGGTTTTTACTTATCTACTACCTTTTTGCTCCCATATGCCTAATCTAGTTTCTTTCTTCCCTATGACCCTGATATATTCGCATGCATGCCTATTTTATACCTTAACTGCCATTTACTGGCTTTCTCCACAGCACATTGAAATGTGTTTCAGTGAAATTTAAGTTCTGTAATAGCTAGAGTATGATTTAGAATAGTAAAATGTTGCTGAATGTATTTCTCAGGGTACAGTGACCTTCGCTAACTACACCCAACTTTACACCCCACTTAGTCAGATATTTATAACACCACATGACTGTTTCAGATAGACAATCTTAACATAAAATAAATAGAAAGCAATTTGTCAGATTTTCCAGTGTGGATGTCATTAATGACCTTCACCACAGAAAAAGACATGGTGGTTTCTGATAGCCATGTGAGTCACTTGCATCTTAAATACTGCGCCAATTCTCCGTGCAACTTGCAATGCCAGCAACAGTAGATGCCTAGATGCCTCTGTCACTTCCCGGTTTACTGGTTCAGAAAGAAGTAGTCCGAGAATGGCACCTTACACTTAGTGTATGGTTTTCTTTGTAAAGGAATTGTGGATTCACTTGTGGAACACTGGATTTTGCCTCAGATCAGCAAGAGTTTAAAAGTCACAGAATTAGAATTTTTGAGCAGCAAAAAATTTGTTCTCTTCTTTTGGATTGTATCCATTACCTTTATTCAGCATGGTTATTCCTATTTTATAGATGCAGAAATTGAAGCTTGGAAGGGTTAAATGGCTTTTGTTCTTAGTCATGAAACTGCTAAGGACCGCAATCTGAAAAGGAATCTATTTATGTTAATACTAAATACAGTACATCTTGGAATTTCCTTATTACCTTCAAAGTCCATTGACAGGAAATACAATGTACTATAGGCATTGTGGATATCACTTAAAATCACAGGTCTAGTCCTGCTTTGCACCAAACTCTGTAGAGCTGCTGGTAACATCTCCCAATACCAGTATATTCTGTCTACTCTATCCTCTTAACAATCTCTTCAGTTATCTTCATTTTGCCTTGAGGTTGAGAAACTAGTCTACAACCAGGGTCAGGCATTTAATACAGTGGTTAAGTTGCTACTTAGAAGGCCCATATTTCATATCCAAGTGCCTGGAATGAATTCCAGCTATTCTTCTTCTGGCTACCCTCCATCTAATAAGTCCCCTGGGAGATAGCAGGAGATAATTCAAGTACCTGTATCCCCGAAATTCATGTCAGAGAATCAAAATGGTTCTTAATTTTGTTCTGAACTCACTCTGTCCACTGTGGGGTTTAGGAAACGATTCACTGGATGGAAGAGCTCTGTCTGTCTCTTTATATGTTTGTGTCTCTCTGCATTGCAAATAAAATAATAATAAATATATAGATCATTTTTAAAGACACTAGTGAGTAGTATAATAGAGGTTAGAGTGCATATGGTTCCTGAGTCCGAGCTCCACGTTTTTATCAAGGACCTCTCTGGTGGAAAGACAGACCTACACACAATACCACTAGATCCAGCATCTGATGTTGATGGGGCTGGTGTCATGGGGGACACCACTGGTGTCATGGTGTCAGGTCTGGCTGGGAGTCGATTGGAGGAATGATAAAGTTCTTCCTAGAAGAGCTGGGAAAACTTAGAGAAGAGCTTTGTGGAGACAGGAGCTCCTGGGGTCAGTACTTCAGAGAAACAATCCTGGCTACAGGAACTAATCAACTGCACAAAAACAATTTGAGCATTTTATAAAGAAATAAAATAGGGGGGGGGGGGTTTCGGGGGCCGCTTCCTTCGGGGTGAGTAGACCGAGGGGGGGAGGCCTCCGGGACTGGGCAGGTCCGGGGCCCACCCGCCGCCTTCATGGGGCGGTGAATGGGATTTGGGAGGGGCGCGACCTTGGGCCTGGGTTATTTAAACCTCCAGCTGCCTCCTGGCAGCTGGTGGGTCTCAGGACGGGGCGTCTCATGCCTGGATCCCGGACGGCCGCCATGGGCACATGGTGAGCCGTCCTCCCCGGGCGGCCAGTGCGCCATTGGTGCCAGGCTCCGCCTGCTGGCCGCCCGGCTGGGGAGCTCTGGGGATTTGGTTCTTTGAGTTGCTGCTTAATTAGCTCCAGGTTGAACCCATTGTGCTTCTTGGACCTGAAAGAGGCAGTAACTCTTCCTTAGCAAAACTTGTAATCACTAATAATTCTGAGCACCAAATACCAGTCATGCAGAAGCTATGGCTTGGGGCTTGCCCTGCACAAGTAGCTCCAACAGTTGGCCAATGTGTCAACTGGTAATGGAACAGAGTAGATTAGGCACGACTGAGCAAACCTTAGCCCACAAGTAAAACTAGAAACCAGGAGGGAGCAGAGGTCATGCCGAGCTAGGCTCTTGTACCTGCTGGTCTGTGGGAGCCTGGGACGCTAAGCCACAGTGTCTAAGGCAGAGTTCGGGACAGGGGAGGGGTTGTGCCAAGCTGAGTCAGAGCATCCATTGGCAGGCATGTGATCTATGCCTGGGAACGGACCCGGTTGGGGAGCAAAGGGGACAACCCTAGCTGGGCTGAGGTTCCCACCAAGAGGCGCGTGGCCTGGAAGGGGGCTGCGTTCTGATCTGGAAACAGTTGTAGTCTCCCTTGGCACAAGTGTGGACTGGGATTGGATGCACCGAACCGGGCCGGACCCCGACTCCCCCTGGTGTTCTGGAGGACCAGGGCAGATGTGGGATGGACTAGGCAGGGTCTCAAACCCCTACTGAGCTATGTGTGAGCCATACGTGGGTATGGACAAACCATGGCTGGGCTGGAACATCCAACAGCAAGAACCAGATTGGGTTGAAGGCCAGTCAGGAAAAGCCACAGTTCCTGCTATGACAGGAGGTGGACTGAGTAGGGTTGGCTCATGGACCCACTGGTAAGCGTGAAACCTGGCATTGGGAGAGGTTCTGATGGAGGAGCCTGGGCAACTCCTCTGGCAGGACACAGACCCAGCAGGTAAACGCAAGAAACATGATAGGAAACAGCCCAGAAAAGGCCATGGAAACCTACCCACTGGCATACAGTTGGCAGACGTGGGGGCAAGACCAGGCTGAATCTGTCCACATCATCCACTGGCAAATCCAGGCACCAGTGTGGGTCGACCCAGGGTCGGTCGCAACAAAGACTAGTGCACATTATGGAATGCCGAGGTGAGGTTGCCTGTACCAGAAGGGACCGCAGCGCCCAACCAGCCTGAGAACAAGCAAGGAAGTGGGCAGAGCTGGCAGGGGAATAAGGGAGGGTTCCTTTGCTGGACAGCTACTTCCGCAGGAGAGCATGGGCTGGGATGGGGGCAGACCAGACTAGGCAGAGCTACCACACCTGTGCGCCTCATGTGGACTAGATCAGGGAAAAGCCAGGCTGGGCGGATTATTCCTACTGGTGCAAACAAAATTAAAGTGGGCGAGGTTTGTTTGGGCAGCATCAACTGGAATCTGGGAGTGGGAGAGGCCTGGGAGGGAAATAGTGGGCTCATCCCTCTTGGGTTACCACTTCCACGGGAGGACATAAAACTAAGACAGCGGCTGGGGTGGAATGGGATGTGGGACAGACTGGATTACTGCTACACTTACTGGCAAACCAGGGTAGGGGGTGGGCCTGGTTGGGGTTATTGTGGGTCGCTCCAACCTAGGCTACAGCTCCCGCTGGTTTATGTGAGGGCCAAGTATGTGCTGGGCAGAACCAGACTGGACTGCAACACCCATTGGCTCCAGTGGAAGACGGGAGTGAAAACAGAACCAACCCAGGAATTGCAACCACCAGCTGATTGGAGCGATGGACGGTGCCAGGCCCTGTACTTGTTAGCACATACAAGAAGTTTCTTTGGAGATCTTCCTAATCTAAATGGTGGACTCAGAACCATAACAAAGAAAAGAGAGAAGACAGAACGGGTCAACCAACCATCTAAGCTATGATGGACTATGTCAATCAGTGGATTTTTCAAAGACCTCATAGTGCTTGGAGCGGCAAGATTGACAGCGATTCATAACTGTTGCAATATCAAAACCACTTGAGCAAGAACCTCAGAGCATGCCCTACACCCGGGACTTGGGGAGGGTGGGAAATTGGGTGGGCCTTCTCCCTTAATACCCCCCTTTTAAACATGAAGGTAACAATATGGAAAACATATTAGTATTATCCACTTTCCTGTAGCCTTTGAACCTTCTTACCCTAATTAACTATGTAAAGAATGTCAAAATAAAATTTATTAATAAAAAATAAATAAATAAATAAATAAATTAATTAAAAAAAAAGAAATACATTAAACTTGCATAGCTTTGTTTTTATCAATAAACATAAACAAATCATAGACCTCTTTGTGGCAAGCAATGTGCTGAACTCCTGACCTCACAGGGTGCTTCCACCCTAGCTCTGTTCATTTGGCGTTCACTGTGGCCCTGACACTATGCTCTCTCTCCTCTGGGCAAATACAAGATGCTCTATTGCATCTTGCTAGACTCTCCTTCACCTTAGAGGAACTGTTGCCGCCTCTTCCCAGAGAGCCTCCACTAATCCATAAAAAAGCTGATGCAAGGCACTAAGGAGCCCCAGTTTCTGTGATGGTGCCATTCAAGGCAGTTGTCATTGTCTGATAGCATGTTACTTATTCTTGTATATATCATTTGTTTTCCATACAGGTGGCAAGCTCTGTAAGAACCCGTCTTCTAATATTTCTCTATTGTCTAAAGCAGGACCTGACACACCATGTGTGTCATAAATATTGAGTGGCTGTCTATTGAATGGTATAATAGTATGGATAATTTTTTATTTGAAAAATGCAGAGAATTAGACAAAAAAGAGGTTTCCCATCTGTTGGTTCACTGCGCCAAAACCTGAGACACCTGTAACAGGTGAGGCTGGGACAAACTGAAGCCAGGAGCTGGAAACTCTGTTTGGGTCTCTCAGGTGTGCAGCATGTGGCTGAATACTTGAGCTATCACTGTTGTCTCTCAGGATGCCCATTAGCAGGAAACTTGAATGGGAGTGTTAGGAAATTGGAACAGAAAAACAGAGGCACCAAATGCTGGGCAAGAAAGAAAAGAAACAGGGAGCAGACTCAAAGCCAACTTGAATTTATTCTAGGTAAACTTGAAGAGGTGGCCATCTGCCTCTGCGCAGACGGGGCAGCCATGTGGCTGAGGCCCAGTGCTGCAGTAGACTGTACCTTTTGTAGTTTGGGGACTTAGGGTTATTGAGAGGTAGGTGGGGCCCAGGACCAGCTTTTCAATGGCATTTCATCTGTAGTAGATAAGGAAATTCAGATACTGGGGTGAGGGCAGGTTAGATTTTAAAATGCAATGATGGAGAGCCTGGGGAGAGATTCCCAAATTTACCATCCTGAGGGCATGAAGTACAAACTGTGTTCTTGCTCCTTGAGGCAGCAGGAACAGAACTAAAACTCAGGCACTTCAATGAGGAATGTAGATATCCCAAACAGCATCTTTATCACTGTGTTCAAAGCTTGCAGAAGTTTTAAGTGAGTATGAGATGAGTTCCAAGAATTTCTCAACACCAAATTCTTTCCCCCTTTTCACTGATTAATGTTTGTTTGTTGTTTCCCTGGGTTCTTCTGAGAAAGTAAGCATGACTACCTCCTTTAGACCTCTCCTTGAGGAAAATTCACAGCTGTTAACAGATGTCCATTTCTGCACTCAATCTTCATTCCTCCAGAAAGAGTAGCTAAAAACGTGCATTCCCTCAGGTATAGGCACCAGAAAAAATTTATACTTAGTGACATCACTTCTTTTTCCTGGGGCTGGATCCATGGGCTTGATTCATTCTGCCCAATGATATTTAAAAATATCCCAGTTTATTCACAATGATGATATACAGGGTGCTACCTCTTCCAGTTTCCTCCCTTTCCTTACCTTCTGTGCAAACCCTGGTCTCTTGGCTTAGGACTTTTCTCTAGATCCCACTAACATTCTCTATGCAACAGAATTTGTGGTTTATTTTTTTTTGATGGAATGCCTCAACTGTGTCTTTCACAGTTCTTCATCTCTCCCTAGGTGTCACCCTCACAGAACTGCTCTTAGAATTCATCAGACCTGTGGTAATTTTCTAGAGCTTTTCTGCAACATCAGTATGAGTATTAGCGTGAAGCAGTTTTAACAGCTCATTCTCAGTAGGGATAAGAAACCTGAAGTAGCATTTGGCAAGTTTCATGTGTGTTACTTTCTTGAACCAGTTTTGGAACTATCTGGGAATAACTGCTCCCTCGGGCATAGAGACAAACTATTGCCATAATGGTTTTGTGTTGTCCATTCTGAGTCTGCCTGAGGGTCTACAGCATGAAGAGATTTTACTCTGAATTGGGAGTAAGTGTTAAAGTACTCTGTTGTGGCTATTTCTAACTGGGACATCAGGAAATTATGCCCAGAAGGAAATGGTTGTCAAAGATTGTTCCTTGACTGTAGGACTGATGCCCTATCATGGAGATCATCTGACCATAGTTCTACCACAATCCTGAGCCTACTTTTTTTTTTTTCCAACCTTGGCTATAAGTTCTTTGCTCAGTGCCATGGAAAGCTCCTCTCCAGTGTCTATTGAGTATGATATATTTGAAGTAAGATCTAGAGGTTATTATTTGATTATCACCATTTCTGTCACATGCATGGGAAGTTGCAGATGCTGGGTGTTCTCTGCCATCAGCTCCATTTCAGATTGAAGGTTCTATTATCTAGGACCTTGGGCATTTAGACAGATTTAGTTACTTCCTAGTACACAATAAAAGTAAGAAAACCTAAAGTCTTAAGTTATGGGTCATTTCATTCCAAAGCCACAGGTTGTATGTTATTTCATTGCCCCAAGATTTAGGTAATTCAAGAATTATCTTTAAATGTAGACAACTAGTAATATGGGCAGATAAAAAAATTTAAGAAATTGTATACGGTTTCTTATTAAAATTCTGACTCTATTTTGCTGCAAGGAAACTGCCAACAACAGTGAGGTGTAAAAATTACTAGCAAATATAGTTGTATCACAATCTTTAATACAGAAATTCTCATGACTCCTCTGTATGGGTGACTTATGTCTTCTCCAAGTTATGCCTGGAACAATCCCTCATATAATTCATTTTGAAATCTCCCTCTGAATATCTAATAGTCATCCTGAGTCTTGTCTGCTTTTGGAATTGTCATTTGGGGCCTTCTGAGGTGATGAGTCCCCATATTGATAAGAGAACATATCTGTTGACAGATAGTTTAGGATCCTGGTTGCTGCTAAGTGCATATGCATATAATTTCTGTTAACTGTTGACAAATTTCTCAGTATAATTCAAGCATAGCAGATCCAAAGGAAATACCTAACTTCTTGTGAGATTGCCAGAAGGGAGATGTGCTATGTCTCCTTATTTGATGGAAGGGACAGAGGTATAGGGGAAATACTCCGCATGTCTGGACTGCATGGACATACTCGATGTGTTACCTTAGGGAGCCGTGACTATAGAGTCCAGGTTCCATTTCAAAATGTGTAGATCAATCCACTCAGTGAGTCACATTAGAGGCTTAAGATTGATGTTTGTGTGCTTGCTAACAGCTCAGTTGCTATTTTAAAAACCCCAGCTACTTAACTAGCCCGTATTAGAACGATTTTGTCTTTTTTTTTTTTATTTCCTTCAAAGATGTGCTTCAAGACGTCAAGAGATTTGGGAGAAAAAATTTTTTTAAAAATTCTCAAAGTTTAATAACTAAAACATATCATAGAAATAATATTAATGAATAATAGTAGATAACAGTAATGCTTACTTTCTCATGCACTTTGAGCAATACATTTAAAGCATAACCACATTTATCTCTTCATTTTAGGAAACTGATAAAAGATATCAGTAAAATCAAAGAAAGATTAATTTACTAATGGCTACAGATCTAGGACTCCACAGAGCTGAGAGTGAAAATCTGTCTGTATCTAGTACCTGTACTCTCTACCTACAAGTTCAGAGTCCAGGCATTCTGTCAATTTGAATACTTGAGGCTTGTGAAGGGACATACAGGTACATAATGTTAGGAAACTGAAACAGAACAGAAGAGTGAGGTGGTAGGGGTTCACAGCCAGATGGGATTTATTATCCACCTAGGGTAACCAGCTGCTATGTATAGATGGAGAGACCATGTGCCAGGGGCCCAGTCCTTCAGCAGCATGGGATTTTTATAGTTCGGGGTCATGGAACAAGGAAGTTGGGAGAGATGGGTAAGGTGTGGGGAGTGGTGGTGGTTGAGTAGCTTTTCCAGGGCACTTTAACATTTGTAGCTCCTTTTTCCTGGGGAAAAACCGTTGGAAGGAAATGCCAAATGTGGTGAGAAACAGGTTAGACTGGTATTTAGAGATTCTCTATTTACTCTCCTGAGGCCATAAGTTGTTGCCTTCTGGCATCATGATGGACTGGAAAGAGAATGTTGTGGTTGAGGGTTCTATCAACTGGAGTGCTTGACTTCTTTGGGACCTGCTGCTATCTGCATGGGATATGTGATGAATTTCTCTTCATCCTCATACACAGCCCTCAGGGAAGCAAGAAGGAAGAGCCATCCAGGGTGGGTGTCCTTCCCCTTTGCCTCATCTTCAGTCCATTAAAGCCATTCTCCAGGTGACCGATTCTTAATTATCAAGGGGGTGAACCCTCCCCACTTCTCTTTGCTAATAGCCCAAATTCTCTATACTGTCATGCAATACAATATTTTTGTTGTTGTTGGAAAGGCAGATTACAGAGAAGAGGAGAGAGAGAGAGGAGGATCTCTTGGTCAATGATTCACTCCCCAAGTGGCCAAAATGGCTGGAGCTGAGCCAGTCCAAAGCCAGGAAGCAAGAGCCTCTTCTGCGTCTGCCCATGCGGGTGCAGGGTCCCAAGACTTTGAGCTGTCCTCTACTGCCTTCCCAGAGCACAAAACAGGGAGCTGGATGGAAAATGGGACCAGTGGGCTTAGAACTGGCACCCATATCGGATCCCAGGCGAGGACTTGAGCGACCAGGCCATGGCACCAGGCCCACAATACAGTATTTTAAGAATGATAGTGACATTTTAGAGACTGACTAACTCTATTCCTCAGTCCTCTGCCCATTTTATGCTCTAGGTTTAGAGATGGTAAACAGAACATTCAAGGAAAGGTGATTCTTTAGCATTACAGTCAATAGAAACTTGATTTAAAAAAATACCTACAGATTTATAAAAACTCAAAACTCAAAGTTACAGTGAGAGACAAGAAGTGACAGAGAGAGATCTTACGTTCTCCAATTCTCTTCCAAAATGGCCAATACAGCAAGACCTGGGTCAGTCTGAAGCTGGGAGTCAGAAGCTTTTTCCGGGTCTCCCATGATAGGATCAGCTACTGCTGGATCAGAAGTGGGACAGCCAGGCTACAAACTGGGACCCCCATATACAATGTGGATACAACAGGCAGGGGATTAGTTCGTTATGCTACCATGCCAGCCCTAGAAACCTTGATTTTTTTTTTTTTTTTGAATTCCTATTTCATGTCTGTTTTCACAGCACATGATCACATCCCAGAGGCAAGTTTTCCAAATCCTGGCCCTTTCTTTCAGCCTTCCTGCCTATGTTCAGGATCTCATTGTTTAAAAGTATCTCCTCCCTGCTTCCAACTCTCCGTAAGCTCTCCTCAGTCTTCCCTTCATTGTGTCTGTTTCTTCCTGTGCTATTTCTGAAGGCACATGAATGTTGAATCATGTCCATGCCTACAGCCAGTGCTAGTTTGTATTTTCTTTGTGGTCAGGACAGGGGTATGAAAGAAATGTGGACTATGAACAGCTGTGACTGAGCTAGCCGAACAGGAAAGTGCCCCAGGCTATTTTTAAGCCATGTTTTCAAAGATGCGGGATTGGGCACTGCCTTTTAGCTTTGCTGCCTGCTGGGCTGGCTGGGTTTTCCAGGGTTCAATTCACAAAAGCTATAGTCATTGTTTCTTCAAGGGCTTGCCTCCCCCAAGCACAGTCCCATCCAATAACAGCCTTTATGAAAAAGTGTGGGAAGACTAAGTTACAGGAAATACAACACTCCATTGAATGAACTAGTGTCCATCAATGATTCTAGTGAATAGATTGCCAGTTTTTTTTAAGAACTAAAACAATAAGGAGCTCCTCACAATGCCCAACAGTACTAAGTTACAGCAAAATCTTGGCTTTATACATCAGTGTATTTTTTATATTTCACAATTGAACCTGTTACAGAGTCAAAATTTCTGGTACTTTAAACTTTAGTACAGTTGATAAAACTTGATTTTCTACTGATATCTATAATTTCTGATTCTATTTCAACTTCCGTGTTTGAAGCCTTTTGTATATATGCATTTTTTGCCGCACTTGAGTTCCCCTAAGTAAGTAGATAAGGGATCACCAAGAATGTAGTACCTCAGGAAATGGAGTAAGCATTTCTCATTGTTTTTACATGAACCAACTTCCTAGATGGAATTTAACAGGAATATTAAAGATATTCTTCATTTAAAAAGCTACTGGATCCAGTATTATAATTCCTTGTTATATAACGCTGTTTGAGATGCCCATCTTCCGTGTTAAAGTGCTGATTTGAGACTTGACTACCCTGCTTCTAATCCAGCATTCTGCTAATTTACCCAGGAAGCAATGGATGATGGTACAAGTACCTCAGTTACTTTCGTGTTGGGGAGATCTGGATTGATTTACTGGTTTCTGGCTTTAGCCTGGCCCAATCCAATCTGTTGTTGATATTTGGGGAGTGAACATGCAGGTGAAAGAGATCTATTTTTATCATACTGACTTTCAAATAGATACAGAAGTAAATTCAATGAAAATACTGCTTCTGATTATAATTACAATGATGAACAAATTGAAATGAAATTCAGTTAATAACTGATATGGCTTACCTAAGACTATAAACACAATGGAGTGCAACTTGACCACAAAAAAAGTAAAAAAAAGAATGAAATCACTGTCGTTTGCATCAAAATGGATACAACTGGAGATAATTATGTTTCATAGAATAAGGCAGACCCAAAAGACAGATATTGTATATTTCCTCTGATTTGTGGTAGTTAATAATATAAAGTTTACAAAATGCAGTGTTCGTGAGTGCAATTGACATGTTGGGATTTTATTATTGTTTATGGCCTTTGTGGTCTCTCTACTTCTTACTTTAATGGAGGATTAAGTCTCTGATTTTAAAGATAATTAAAAACATAATATTGCAAAAGTTAAAAAGTGAAAGAAAAGGGAGGAAAGAAGGGTAGGGAGCATCATCATATCCTAAGAATTGTGTCTGTGAACTTCATGAAGTCTGTTCTCTTTATAGTAATAAGTAAATAGAAGCAAATAGGCAAAAATATGTAGGACATTTGTCTACTTCAGCAATTAGCATAGTCAATGGTGAATCAGTTTTCTGAGAAAGAGTACAATATACTTTTATGAGTGATCAGATTTGCTGGGGTTTGTTTTTTCTCTAGAAACAGCCCTGTGTTTTCTCTAGCATATGTTGTATTATTTTTAGGCTTTGTCACTGTCAGGGCTCACAGAAGCCTCCCTTTAGTAAAGACACATGTGAGCTGAGTGTGTGCACACACATACACATATGCTCCCACACGTAAGTTCGTATTTACTAGTTAGCCACAGGATTAAAGAGTGATTTACTCAAAATCACTAGCCTATAGTTTTCTTCTTTTAGATGGTCATTGAAAATCATGCATCGTCACATGCGCCTCACAGAGTTGTTTGAGTTTTTGTAAGTGCCAACTGACTCATAGATTTTTTAATGATGTTGTTGGCCCAGTATGAAATAATAGTTCTGTTACAGGAGTTCTTTAGTATTGGGCTGATATCTTCTCCCTTCCAGTATGGAGTCAAAAAGATACCACATAGAAAGTTGTAAATTAGAAGTAATAAATTTGATTGAGTTCTCTATATTCTGTTGATTTCTTTTACCTAATGCATAGGCCAAGTCAATAGCTGGTTTTGTGGCCATGAAGCACATTTTCTACTTGAATATAGAGTGTCTGTTCATGACTTAAATTTATGACTTTGACCTTATCACTAGTTGTTACTTTGGTGATGGATCCCAGCCTCCATAGATTAAATTGGAAGAAACTATTGGGTTCTTTTTTGGAAGATGTTTATAAAGCTCTGCAAGCAAATCTGTGCCGTTTCTCTTGAACATGGCTATCTAGAAGCAGCCAAAGTTTAGTAAGATTGATCAGCTTCTTGCCAATGAATAAATTTGTCCATTTGGAGAATTTTTGGGATGTGCATAACACCTGCCTTTCTACATTTTGGTGTCAGGTACAGGTGTGCTGTGTGTGGTAAGAAAATTTCTTACCTAAATGCTTGCTTTGAGCTATCACATCTTTCTCTTCCCTCACAGAAATAATATTAATGTTAGAACCTATAAATGCTTGTTTATTCACTAGTTACCCATTTTTGTAACTATTTTTAGTTTTTTGGTGGGCATAAAATGTGTTTGCCTTATTCCTTTTCCCTGGCATGCAGCTCATTAAGTGGCATTTTATAGGGCCTCATTGTAGAAAATGAATGATGAGATTATAGTTTGATATAAGCCAGAAGGGGGTTGATTTCTTCCATTTCAAGATGAAAAAATTAAGGCATTAAAAATCTGAATGCTTAGTCTGATTTTGCATATCTGATAGCAACAGTCTCTGGACTACTTCAAGCACACACACACACACTCACACACACACACACAACTAGATTTCCTGTTATACACCTGTTAGTATTCATCCATTCTTTTGTGTTGTTCAATTTCAGTGCTGAGTTCTAGCAAATCCTTTGCCTGTGTTGGAAATCCAAACATCTTGGGTTGAGAATAGCACTAGGTAGCTCAAAGGAAGATTTACTCAGCATTGTGATATTAAAACACACAACTACATGAGAATAAGGACTAGACCAGATGGTTCTGCTGGTCCTTTCCATGTTTTCTAATCTTGGTGATTCAATACTAATAATCTCGTATTTTCCCCCAAGCCTGTCCTCACAGTTTTAGTGGCACAGTCCTAACAGAGGAGTAAGAAGAACCGTATCAACAAAGGACCTGGTCCTTTGTGTGCAAATCCATCTTTTTGAGGTCCTAGCTAAGCTTTAAAACAAAAAAAGTGAGAAAGAAAAGGAAAAAAAATGGAGAATTTGCACAGAGTAACAGTCAAGTGATTTCTCATCCAAGTTTTTCTTCTGAAACATAAATCCAAAGGAAATTAATACAATAAAATTATAATTACAGGCACTAAAATATTAACTGCAAAAGAGGTATTTAATGTTCAGACCCCAGACTGTAGCTATGATTTTCAAATGTGGCTGAATATCAGAATGATCCTGGAAACTTGGTGCTCACTGCCAGGCACTCTGCTTCAATAAGACTTATCCTGGGACTCTTGGTCTTCTTTTTAGTTAAAAAAAAAAAAAAACTCCCTGGGTTATTCTAATGATCAGTTGCAGTTGAAAGCCCCAGTTCTAGAAAGCCTGGAGCTTTCCACATGATAAGTTTTATCTTTGAATCCACTTTTCAAAAGTCAACTTGTTCTGGATTCTGTTGTAAGAGATCTGTTTGTTTGTTTACCTATTTGGAAATCATTGGCAGGGTCCTCAAAAACTTATTAATATTTAGTAAAATTCTGCATTGTTCACAGCATGCTTTTTAAAGTTGAACAGAATGTAAAAATACATACATCCATTTAAAGTAGGGGAATGTTGGACTAGTTTTCAAATTACTTACTGTATTTTTATGATCTTCTTGGCAAATGGTCAGTGAGACTTAGACTGCTCCTGTGTGGAGAAAGTGTTGGAAGCCAAGTAGTCTCAACTTTGTTGCAACAATTCTTTTGAGTAGCTTATGTAAAATATTATCTTAGGAGATAGACTCATACATCTGGTGAACTCGTGACAGACACCAGATTAAGAATTGACAAGAACCAGATGCACTGTAATAATGCAGGTTTCCTATTTGCAAGTTGGATGCAGATTTTTACAAAAATAGCCGATTTTCAGGACTATATTTGGAGTCACTTAAAAGAAGGAATGAGAGATGATACAATAAAAGGAAAAAAAGCAAGGTAAAGGGAAAGAAATGGAAGAAAGAGAGAGTGAGGGAAAACAAAGAGAAAAGAAAGAATTTGGATTAATAAACTAGGTTGGTGGTAGATAATATATATATTTTGGACTTAATAAAGTAGTCTAGATGTTAAACAGGTAGCAGACATAATTGAATTTAGTAAAATTTTTAGATGATGTGTCAATGAATAGGTTAATAGATAAATAATATTTGTAGTTACATTAAAGGGCACACTTCCTAATTTTTTGACAAGACATTAGGAAAATGAATAAATTAGTGGAAAAAACAATATGTTGAAAAATTGTAAGATTTGAGATTGAATGTTAAATTTATTCTGCAGCTCCTCAACTGCAGAAGTAGAAAACAATGGGTATTGGCTCTCAGAGTTACTGTGTCATAGAAGTAGGCTTTTCATGAGAAACCACAAAACCCAATGATTTCTAGAGGGGTGGCAGGTAAGAGTAATAGGGATGACATAAAATCATGTGGAGGCTTAGTCTTAGATATGGAGACAGTTAGTGAGGCAATGCTGGGTGTCAACATTCATCATGCCAGGTGTGGGCCTTGGCAGGAACACTGTGAATTACTGCCAGGGGACTGTACAACCCATCCATAATGTTTGTTTTTCAAGAACCATTTAATCATACTGTCAGATGTTTCAGAATTTCTTGCCTTCCAATGCAATAGTTACACTGGTCTTTAGCAAGAGTTATATATTTGTATGTTTTCAGAACATTTCTTCTATTATCCAGTGATGTAATAAAAGTCCACTGGAAATAAAGTCAAGGATGTGTTAGGAATTTGGTTAGCAAGGGATAGAAATAAGTACCAGCTGATATGAGGGAAACAACAGAGTTTTTAGAGGAACAGAGAATAGGTCAGTAGCAGAGTAGAAGTTGATCTTGCTGTTGGAAGAATGGATGGCAAGACTTTCGGAATTCTTGGTGTGAAAACTGGCTTAATCTGTGACTTACCCAAGGAAGATAGTAGGTCAAGGACTTGAAACAGGCAAATAATCTGGGAAGTGATTTCAGTGGGCAGGAGGAGATGAGTGAGAATGGATTTAAGGATTTAGAGAGCACAGAAAGATATGCTATTGAATCAGCCACTGATGACAGGTATCCTGCCTTTTGCCTCTGAAGAGGAGGTTTAGCCTGAAAAACAGAAAGGATTCCCTCAGTCTTCTGTGGCGCCTCTGCAAGGTTAACCTTTACAGCCTCCCAACTTCTGCATTTGTGCATGTGTCTTCATATGGGGGAGCTCCATCTACAGTTTCAGAAAAGCCCCAGGAAGGAAAGAAAAAAAAATGCCAAGGCAGTTCCCCAAAGGAAAGACATGAAGACTAATATTACCAAAAGATGCTAAAATGCTGATTGAAGCAAAAACCAACAGATTCTTCTTAACTGCAGCTAGTTGATATTTGTGAAAAGGGAATGAGAAATAACCAACTTTATTGGGACCTAGTAGGGTATTTGTATTTACCTGGCCTTCATTCTATAAATACTGTTTGTTTAAATCTTAATTAAATCAAAGCCATATCCTCCACTGTTTCATGGAGTGAAATACATCTCACCAATTTTTTTTTTCCTTTTCCTAAAATGTTTTAAAGATGTTACAGCCATTCAATAAGAATCATGGCTTATACTTCTTTTGAATATCTCCAAAGAATTTGTTTCAGAGTTAGTTTCCATTGGAGCTCAAAGCACAACATATCAGTGGATGATGCAAACTCAGTGGTTCAAAACACTGAGCTAGAAGTTGCAAACTCTTGTGACAAATGAAATAAATACATTAATCAGGTGCTTATTTGACTATTATACATTTGGTTTAAAAACAAATTGAAGGCCAACAATTTAAATCTAAATATTTCACTTGTGACAATATGGAGTGCAGTTTCTTACTGTTCCTCCAGATAATAATTAACTACAATTGCATCTCTCTGCTTTAAACAAGACATGGACTATATTTTGCTAGTCTCTAGTACACCTTAAGGAAATCATGTGCCAGATCTTCTCTTTATATCTGTCTGGTAATTCCCTGACATTACATAGAACACCTCAGCTTCCTCATGGCTTTAGAGAAGAAAGGAAATTTGAAGTTTGAAATCCAACTGTGCTAAGCGTGGTGAAATCACTATCCTCTATCCTGTCTTAAATAGTTGCTCATTTACCTATCAGAAAAATTAATATGGTATAATTGTTATTATAGTTGCATAAGAGTTGGTAGTTTACAGTGTACCCTATCAGACTATAATTAATTTTATCTGCAACCTCAACTTTTGCTGTTTGAAGTGGCAGAGCAGGTAGCATGATTATTCACCTGCAATAATAAGAAATCAAGTCTTCCAGGAGATAAAGATGCTCAATGATAGTGGTAGCAAGTATTAGAGTTGTTGACTCCAAACACAAGGTTTTGTTTGCGTCTACTGGCGGAAGTTTTAAAGAAACCAAAGATCATTACCTTCAAAGAATTCATTATCACATAGATTGCTAGGAAAAATGTAAGTGGATGTGAGGAATATATTTCAGGAATATATGTAGTATTGTCAAAGTAACAGGTATAAATAAAGTGCTGGAAGCTTATAGTACGGTGGGCTTAGATGAGTTCATCATGAGAGCTAGATTGCTACATTCAAATTCTGAAAGTTTGAAGATTTAGTTCTTTATGCAAAATCAATATTTTCCTTCTGTGATTTAAAAGATTTTCATGAAACTACATGATAAGAGAGTGTGAAAAATACTGCTATATAAATGTCATGAAAATGTAACATAAGACTCAGTAGTAATTAAGTAGAAGACAGGTCACTGATCAGCAGGACACAAAAAGCTAACTGGTCTTCTGAAGCCAACAGAACACAGTGTTCAAGCTTAAACTAAATCTGCCAGGGTTTTAGGAAGGGTAGTTGCTGAAGACTCTCCATCAACATACTAAGGGCAATGTTTAGAGTTTGTTGACCTGGGGATTCTTTTATTCAACAGCCTTGGAAAAAATGGTTAGCTGCTGGCCAGGTTAGTTCATCCCAAACTTAAAAATCTCAGTATGGGAAAATCATGATTAAAGACAAGTTTTGGGAAAAGTATTGAGGGTGGACTACAAAACATGATGTGTGGAAAGGAAGAGTGTCACAGAGCCTGGGTAACTTCAGATAAGCATGAATTCCAATCTCACAACCCTCTCACGATGGGGAAGTGTTCTGAAAGAGAAAGGGTAGTTATAAGAACATCATGTATAACTACCTTATTGATTGAGGCACTTTCTATTAAAGAATCTGGGAAGTCACATTGTTTTCTGAAGAAAATACTCATCTATGATACAAGATCAATGCTTCATAAAACCAAGAAGCATATTCAAAATGTGCATGGGAAAAGGTGAATATAAGACAAATGGTTTTATTTTAAAATTTTTAAAGTTTAATTTTACTTGTGGATTTCTTTTATTTCTGAGTAATATCATTGGCTCTAGGGGAAAAATAGATGAATAATAAATTAAAAGTGTGCAGTTAAACCGGTCTAGAAAGTGAAGGCAAAAAAGGGCATCATATGCTGCTTGATGACACATCTACCATTGATAAGGACCCTGGAAACGGAAGAATGCTGCCAGCAGCTTTAATTACACCAGTGTGTGCCTTGCAAAGTGAGGACTGCCCAATTGGAATTGATGAATCTTGGCTAATGAAAAGCCTCACAGGTTATGAAGTTGCATGCTGTAATTGAAGAAAATCACAATTATCCTAAAGTGGTTGCTTTCCTTTTCTCCTGTGCTTTAATGCTTACTAAAAGGTAAAAAAGTATCTGATGTGGCCTTGCACTTGGCAACAAGTTTTATTTAGGCAAAAGGTTTGAATAAAAGGGCACCCTTGGTGATAATTTTTTTATTATTCCTAGGAAAAATCCTGCAGGGCTCGATAAATTCTATGGTCATATTAATTTAGGTATTTTTAACTTTATAAGTGCTTTCAAATCACGTTTAAGATTCTGAGGCTGCTCAACTTCCCAAGTAATTGCAAGACATGGATAGGGGATGAAGGATTTGGGGCTTGACTTTGTCTATGAAGTAGCAGCACAAAATTGATTTTTGTTTTTCAAGGATTTTTTTTTTTATTAAATAGATTTGAGATAGCTAGCTGTTGGGTTGCTGCATAAATTTCCCCATTTCTAAATGCCGTGGTGTTAAGTGTGTGTAGATGAAATATTATCTGCAGTTATGATAAGGGAATACTGATGCCTTTAATCAATGTCATGCATCATTCCCATCATTTCCCTCAAGAAACATAAGCCAAGATAGTACAGCTTGATCCAAATATTCCAATATTTATTTTGGTATACTTGGACCAACACTTTTCTGTACATCTATTGAAAGCATTATTGAAATCTAACTAGTTCATTGTGGGAAAGCCAGCATGTCATAAGTCCATATGAAAGAAATTTATGATTGGGAAACAAAAATTGAGTACTATATACTCTAAAAGGAGAGATTGCCTCATGTGTTATTTTAATCTTCCTCCTTTTTAGAATGAATATGCATTGAACATTATAGCTTGGACTTGGCCTAGAAGAACAAGTAAAACTGTATCATAAATACAGTAGGTTTTGGGCTGAGCTCAGCCTCCATATTTGTTTAATATAGTCATCATATCACTTAACTTTTTAATCCTTTGTCAATATCTAAAAATCTAGACTTTGCTTATAAGTTTGGAATTCTGGCATTATTGGAGAAAAAGATCTGACAACCTGACAATAACCTTGGAAGAAGAGGAGTGAAGATGCCATTTATACTTCATTTAAAAATTTTAAAATATAGTCATTATTTTGTATTGACATAGATAGTGTATATTCATGTGCATGGATTTCAAAAAAAGTTTAAATATGTATGTATGTATGTGTATATTTTATTTCAAAAGGAGAAAGACAGAGAACAGACACAGGAAAATAAATCTCCTGTACATTGCTTCATTCTCCAAATGCCTGCCACAAACCAGAACTTGGTCAGGCTGAAGGCGGAGCTCTAGAATTCCAGCCAGGGCTCTGTCATGCTTTGCAGAGCCTGTGCTTGAGCCATTATTACCTTACTCCCAGGATACACATGAACAGGGCTCAGAAACAGAGCTGAGATAAGCTTACTCCTTCCAATTTTAAATGCAAGTGATCCAAGTGCTGTCCTCACCAATATACCAACTTCATTTTTATGCAACCTTTTTGAAGTACCCTGTCATGGTTATGGTATATAATGACTTATGCACACACATGGATATACAGTGTGAATGGTTAGATCATGTACTTCACATGCATATTATATCATGACTATGTGATTAAATTTCAAAATCTGTCCTCTTAAATTTTCTTATATGTGATACATTGCTACTAACTATACTCACCATGTTATATAATAGATCTCTTAAACTTACTTTTGCTGTCTGAAGTGTTTCCTTTGACCAACCTCATCCCAATCCCAGGTCTCACCCTGCTCAGCCTCTGGTAAACACCATTCTACTGTCTGCTTCAATGAATTCAATTGTTTTAGACTATAAATGAGATCACGCAGTATTTACCTTTCTGTTTCTGGCTTACTTCACTTGACCTGTGGTCATTCAGATTGATTCCTGTCGTCACAAAAGACAGGATTAGTTTCTTTATAAAAGCTTATAAAGGAGTTCTGAAACTCTTGAAACTATTGGAAAGAGAGTATTAGCTCTGGATGAGTTCATTTATCCAAAAAGAATTGTGCAAAGAGGGTTGATGATGTCTAAAACCCAAAAAATATCCAAAAATTTAAATAGTCTAAAAGAGATAAAGGGAGAACAATGATCAGTCCTTACAAAATAACCATAAACATTTAGAATATTTTTAAAATATTTTGAATAACATGTACTATCTAGTTCAGTTTTCAACTAGCCTTTCCATTTCCCTTATCATGTATTTGTGGATAGAATCTGTCAGCTTCTCTCTTCCAGCTCTTTATTTATATGTAACAAATTATGGGTTTTTTTTTCTAAATTTTTCTTATTTTTAATACATTTTACATAGCTGAGAGGGATGCAGTCCATGTGGGCCTCTGATTAGGGTGAGGAGAGTCAAGATATGGAGGAAGGTGGGTGCCACAAGGGTTTCAGTTTTTCTTTTTTAAAAAAAGATTTATTTATTTTTATTACAAAGTCAGATATACAGAGAGGAGGAGAAAAAGACAGGAAGATCTTCTGTCCGATGATTCACTTCCCAAATGACTTCAACAGCCAGTGCTGTGCCAATCTGAAGCCAGGAGCCAGGAACTTCCTCTAGGTCTCCCACGCGGGTGCAGGATCCCAAAGCATTGGGCTGTCCTTGACTGCTTTCCTAGGCCACAAGCAGGGAGCTAGATGGGAAGAGGAGCTTCTGGGATTAGAACCGGCACCCATATGGGATCCCGGCACATTCAAGGCGAGGGCTTTAGCCTCTAGGCCACACCTCTGGGCCCTTTTTCTTTTCTTTTTTTGTTTTTTTCCTCCTGTGTCCACTGTGTCTTACTGTCAAACCATCTCAACCACCAGCTATGGGGGATGATCCTTTGATGACACCCTAGAGACCATAATGTGGGGAAGAATGTTCCAAGGGTATTTCTTGAGTTCTTTTGACAGCTCTGAGACATTGTCGTCTTCACTGTAGCAGGGTTGAGAACACCCTTCCAAGGTCTATTGGATGACCATACCTACCTTAGTGCATCCACATGCCCAGGAACTTGTTGCAAAGCTTTGCCAGATTTCCATTCTCTGATAAGACACTTAATATCCCATGCTGTCATGGATTAGCTGACTATTGCTGGGGTTTGAGCCCAGCAATTTAGTTGGGGAGTCTCTCAAGAAAACTTGCCTGAGATGACCTCAGATTTAATTGGTGTGTGTTTGTGTGCTTGTCACTGTAGGGTCAGGCTCAATCTGTCACCTGCATCAGCCAGTGCACATACTGGTGGATACAGCTCCATGGTCAGTTACATCCACAGCTCCATCTCTCACATGAACTGATGGGTGGTATGACCTTGCTCAACCCCAACTGCTCTGCTGAAGATCCAGCATCACACACCGATTGATGCTGTGACCTAAATGGGGAGACTCTTCCCAATAATCCCCATCAGGCGTGCACCCAGCTGCTGTTTTTGCATGTGGTAGGTCCATCCCACATCCCATTCAGCCCTCGTGCCCACCCATGGGTGCTGCAGGTTAGGATGCACCACCCCCAGACCCAGCCCACATGTATGCCAATAGGTGCTGCTGCCTTCTGGAGGGTGCTGCAGCCCAGCCTAATATGGCCTAACCCTTACTCTGACACTCGTAGGCAACTACTATAACCTGGCTCGGGCAGGCATGTCCTTAATCCCCAACTTCTGTGCATATCAGCAGGCAACTTAGCCCAGCCCAGGTCTCCTATATGAGCAGGTGCCTTGGTCATACCCAGAAATACTTTCCAGTTTCTCCCCATCTAAACAATCTCAACTCACAGTGACCCAGGCCTTGGAAGCCCACTGAAGTCATTCTTCCCTGTCAAAAAGGCGCTTATCCATTTCCATTCCAACATTTTCCCAATATCCCTTCCACATGCAATCCACAGCATTCCTGCCTGGAGGCTGGGGTAGTGTGTTTAGCCTGACGATCCTTGCCTTTCCTACATATCTTCAAAGTAAACAAATAAATAAAAATACAATAGGCAGCTATACTGGCACACTGGTATAGTTAACACAAACTAGAATTCCCACCAATTATTGGTTGGTTTTGTTGCAGCAGTGTAACACTTGCTTAGTTACTAAGTAACCTAGCAGTTGCCTACAATTATGGGTATGTAATACATTGTTGGGCGATCAGTCATGACACCATCTGCTGTGCAACAAAGATGGAGAACTTGCCATTTATGTCTGATCATGTTTTGCTGTCAGTTACCCAATTTCTCTCTATACTTCCTCCCATACCTTTCCTAGTTGCTGATAATCATTATTTAAATATAGATTTATGACTTTTAAAGATCTTTCTTCTTGTTTGGGGAAGGGTGCTATTTTTTCTTCATTATTATTATTCTTTTCATGATACCGTTTTTGCAGGTATAAGGGTCGTCCCTCCACTATGCCTTTCTCACTGACAAACAATTTCCCACATTATTTTGGAATAGAGAAATATACTGTAATGTATCTTCACTTCCAGGCATGTTAGTCTCTATCTTATTTATTTATCTGTTTTGTATTTTGCATCAGGGAGAACATACGATATTTGTCCTTTTGGCACTGACATATTTCACTGAGTATAATGGTCTCCGCTTGGGACCATTTTATTGCAAATGGTGAAATTTTGTTCTTTTTAATGGCTGTTTAGTACTCTGATAACAAATGTGTTCTTTTTGTATTTATTCCTCTTAGGACTGTTTATGAGCTTTTTGAGGTACCTAAAAAGAATAACAAAACAATACATCTGTCTTTTCATGTCCCTGGGGGATTGATTCTAGGACACCTTGTTGGTCCCACAATATGATCAAATCCCATATATAAAATGTTATAGTATTTTCATATAACCTATACATGTGTTTTTGTATACTTTAAATTATTTCTATATATTTACAATAGATAATATGAGGCAAATGTTAAGTAAATCATTGCTTCCCTGAACTCTTTACGGAATAATGACAAGAAAAAAAGAAGTCTAGGGGGGCAGTGTAAGGCTCATTTAAATAATCCTATACCTCTAAGAGCATGCATCCCATATGGATGTGTCTCAGCTACTCCACTTCTGATCCCACTGTATGCTTATGTTCTGGCAAAGCAGTGGAGAATAGTCCAGGGCCTTGAATCTCTGTACTATGTGGAAGCACAGAAAGAAGCTCCTGGCTCCTGGCTTTAGCCTGGCTTGGCTCCAGCCACTGTGGTCATTTGGGGAGTGAGCCAGCAGACAGGAGATCTTTCTTTCTGTAAATCTGCTTTTCCAATAAAAAATAAATAAATTTTGAAAAAAAAAGAAGAAAAAGTCTGTATATGTGCAGTACAAACCCAGGTTTATTTATTCTCTGATACAGAACTCACAAGTATAGGGTGACAATTTGTGTTTTAGTTCTTTGTGTGGATCAGGACTTCTCTAAGCCTTTATATAGTCATATTACCAATGACCACTACTTGAGAATTTCTGTGAAGTTGGGAATTTACTTGCCATGTGGCTTGGTTATGTCATTAGATATTTCCAAAAAGAAACAAAGATTATTACTCAAAAGAACTTTTATAAAAATTTTATTTAGTATAACCAAAAAATTGAATACACCTCAAAATAGTCATCTATATATACATAGATATACAAATTATGTATAGCCATGCAAAGCAGTATTTATCTACAATGTAAAAGAATAAATGTGCTGTTCTATGAATCCCATAATTATCCCTCTACATGAAAGGACTCAAGCAAAGTTATCTGTTATTGATTATACTCTTTCAAAGTTGTGCACCAGTAGTAGCCATGGGCATGGATGACTGTGTCACACACAGAAGAGGCTTTGCCCATCAGAGGCAAGTGAAGAATCTTTTACAGTAGTAAAAATAGTTTGTGTCATGTTTATAGCTGCAGTTTTACAACTGTGGACCACTCAGGAGACTGATCATACTGTATTCTTTATATACATTGTATATACATTCTTTCAAAGAAAATTAATTTAAAAACCAAATATTAATTTAATCCTCTCAATTATTCTAGTTAGTCCTGTGTTACAGTTAGGTACATTGGGCTCCACAGAGAGCACAATGGTAGTTGATAGAAAGGGTTTGGTGTGTAGTCTGTTCCTCAACTGAAACCAGGGGATATCTGAATTTCTACCTCCTTCATTCATCTGTTCCTTTTTTCAGGTTAGTTCACTTCATTTATTCTTTTATATGTTGATTTATTCTCTTTATTTATCAATACATATTTGCTGGATATTTGTGTACCTAAGTATGATGGTAGGTTTCGGATATGAGGATGAAGCTGTTCTGTCCTCAAAGGCCTTACAGCCAAATGCAGAAGCTGGCCAGAAGCAAAATAGTGATGAAGATGTAAAAGTGTCTCTCAGGGAGTGTGACTTGGGAATAGGAAGATTCTCCTAAAGCATCCAGGCTGAGTACAGAAGATCAAGGTGTTTTGAGTTGAACAAATGAGAAGTTTTTCAGTGAATTAGAGGTGAGAATGTCCTGCATAAACATATTGAAAAGCTAGGACATAGGAAATAGGGTACAGTCCAGGAAAGTGTGACCAGAATATAGGTATGAGATGAGTGTGACAAGATGTGAAGATACTGCAAAAAGTGCAAGGAAAATGGAGTTAAAGGTTTATTTTGTTACAAATTATTTTTAGTTTGTGTATACCATGAATCTTCTCTAAAATTTCTGAGAATCACTTGTATGAAGCTGGGTAAGAAGATGGAACTGTTTTATGAGCAGATTTTTTCAGGGTGAGTAACACTGGCTAAGGAAGATACAAAGGTTTGGGGAAGTTTAACTACCATGCCTATTGTAATAATATTTAGAGTACTTTACAAGGACATATTGAGAATTTTAGATAAAGTCAGTGAAACAAAAATAATGAAAAAGGAAAATGACATCAACACTAATACATATTGTTCAAATGGAATTAATACATGATTTTAAGTAGATTTTTTGGGGGGAGGAACTCTGGAGAAATTCAAGATCCAACCAGAAAATTCTCTCAAGAACACCCTGTGCAATGTTGACCGTGATAATAGAGGAGGGATGTTTACACAACCTGATCAGGGTAGGAAGGATCGATGGTTAGAGAAATGTCAGTGCGATCATTGTTTCCAAATTTTCTGTTTCTTCTTCCTGTATTTGGGAGAAGAGGGGAGATAAGGAGAGAAGCCATACCCAACCTCTCAACTGCCCCACTATCCTGGGATGGGGTACAGCCACCTGGTATCCATCCAGGGTTCCTGATGTGGCACATGCTCTGATGGTTCTGCCCAAGTGGTGTAACTAGTTTTGAAATGCCATCAATCTCACTATCCAAGGGTGAAAAATCCCTACCAATATCCATTGGCTGACATAATCGACCCCAGAATCTCCATTCACTCAGACATGTGCTGTTATTGTTTGGTTGGGGTAGTTGTCCAATTTGTTCTGTCCTCCTTCCTCTGCTATGGTACCAGATGTCTTCTGTAGGCCCAAACGGGTTGTGATATGCATCTGGGCCAACTTTTCCACTGAAGAGGTCCAACTTTGAGGAACTCCACAGTCAGACCACCAATCCTGGATGTGAGACCCCACACAGTCCCACTAGTGCCATCCCCAGACACCTGCAAGCCCACATACCCAGTCCCCACAAGTACGCGCCTGGGAAGCTGGTGAATTTTGTGTCAATTGGTTCACATCCTCATGACTCAGTTTCTTAATGGCCAAAATCATCATCATTATGCTTGTCTCATAGATTTGTAGTAGGAGTGACCACGTGGCACAGGGGGTAAATCTGATGCCTGCGATGCTGGCATCCTATACAAGTGCTGATTTGTATCCTTATTGCTCTACTTTCTATCTAGCTCCCTATTAATGTACTTGGGAAAGCTTCAGAGACTGACCCTAGTGCTGGGACTTCTGACCCATATGAAGACTCAAAAAAAGCTTCTATCTCTTGGCTTCAGGATCCAGTTTAGGATATTGCAACCATTTGGGGAATGAATGAATAGATGGAATATTCTCTTTCTTTCTCTCTATCATTGAAATACATATTCAAAAATGTAGTAAAGCTAAATGAAATATTGAAGAAAAGTGACTTGAATGCTAGATAGCACTACAAAAATTTTTTTTCAGAATCATCTATCTTGGATTTAACATTAATTCATTTTGTGAAGATTTGCATGAAATTTCTCTATCTTCCTGTTCACAATATTTGTTTTTTCACCTCAGTGATAATCACAGATGTCTAAGAAAACTCATATTGTTGAAGCCTCCCCAAGTTTGGTCAGCAGAATGGTCATTAAAATAAATAGTTAACATGAGCAAGAGGCTGGGTTATATGTCTTTGGAAGTATACCTTCTGAGATAATATCTGATGCAGGAACCTCAAGGGAAACTAAACTCTTTAATCGATTGAAAACCTGCCATACAAAAGCTTTTAAACATTTAAACACCATCCCATAAGTCAAGTTAGAAATATCCCACCAAGGAATAAAGGAATTCTTGCTATGTAAAATATTAATTTGCCTTTTCAAGGCAGAGTAAATATTTCGTTTAGGACACTGTCTAGGAGATAGTGAAGGGAGTAAAACTGTGAAATAAACGAACAATGTTGATCTTTGATGCAGACTTCAATGGCTTAGATCTTTAGACTTCTTCACATCCTGACACTTGACTCCAATGTATTTTATCTGAAGTATCCCTCGTGCTCTTGGTTACATTACATGGTAATTGTTCTGAACTGCTTATTAGAGCAAATGATTTCAGCCTGAAATTAAACAGAAATACTGTGGGAATTGCAAAGCAATGTTTGAAGTAACATTGGACTTTAAAATGTATTTTCTCTGCAGAAATAGCTATTAGTAAGTCACAACATGGTGAACAACTACCACATGGCTATTTCTTCATTTGCCTCAATATATATACATCTGGAGTAACACCAAAACCAGCCTGGAAGACTACCAGAAAGGAAACTATATGATTAAGAGTTAAAAACTGATTTGCATCTAAAAATGTAGCATATACTCATTTATGTGCAAATGTAATGGAAAAAGGCTGTAGGTAAAGTGGCTAAAAGCCTAAACAAAATAAACACTTAATTTTCTTTTATTGTACCCTGTGACTATTAATAACATTGTGGTACCAAGTGAGAAACATGAAGCCGAGCAAGGGAGCAATAAATGTTGCTAGACTGTGCACCGGTGTTGATACTAGCAACTAATCGCTCCAGAGTTCACATAAAATGCAGATGGAAGTACAAAGAAGATATTTGGTGAAGTCAGCAGTGGCAGCCAGCTGCTCACAGGTGAAACCAATAACTAGAAGGCTGGCTCAGCAGGGGTAGAGCCTGTGGAAGATAGCAGAAAAGGGCTTTGTAAATCATTCTGTTTTAACATATCTGAACTTACTGATGTATGGATGTGCTGGGCTTATGAGATTCTTCTTGGTCGTTGTTATGGCTGATAATACTGTTTGAGAATTTGCAGCTCGTCTTGCCATCTGATCACTGTAACTCACTGGGATGTGTAAGATGGTTGTTGTTTCCCCTGTTTCAGGGATGAAGAAGTCACAGTTCTGAGTATGGCTACACACCAGGTAGCAATCAGGAGTGAAACCCTAGGTTTGTGATTGTAACTCTCACGTTCTTGTGATGATCTCTTTAAGTCTTTAAAAAAGAAAGATTTATTTATTTTTATTGGAAAGTCAGATTTACAGAGAGAAGGAGAGACAGTGAGAAAGATTTTCCATCCACTGGCTCATTCCCCAAGTGACTGAAACAGCTGGAGCTGAGCTTAATCTGAAGCCAGGTGCTGGTGCGTCTTGGGGTCTCACACGCGGCTACAGGGTCCCAAGGCCTTGGGCGGTCCTCAACTGTTTTCCCAGGCCACAAGCAGGGAGCTGGATAGGAAGTGGGGCAGCCAGGATATGAACTGGTATCCATATAGGATACCAGAAAATGCAAGGTGAGGACTTAGCCACTAGGATGCTGCACTGAGCCCTCTTTAAACTATTTTCATGTGTTGTGTAAAATGCTGCTCAGGGTTCCATTTCTGATAGTATCTTAGATTGAAAACTCCAATCATCTTGATAAGAAAGCTAAAAATGCTGATTAAATTATAAAATAAGAATATAAAAAAAAACCCCTACCCATTTAAAATACTTTACAAGGCTGGATCAGTATAGGCTAAAAAATCAGTTGTAACAGGAATGTGGAGGGGAAATGAAAATCAACATATTTGAATATCTCTGTGAATCCAAGTGCCCAAGCAGCACTGACAGTTTTCATGGTATGGTGGAATGATAGAGATCAAGGTGGAACTTGAAAGGACTGTGTTTGCAGAACTGTAGGAGATAGAATTAGCTGAAATATTAAAGAAAGTAGCAGGGAAACAACTTGCCTAGAGGGCCAACAACACTTAAGTAATTTGGTTAAAAAAAAAATTAACATTGGTCAGAAAAGTTTGAAAGAACCTTTCTGAAAGAACCCAACCTCAAAATGTTCATAGGATATACACCAGATAGTTTCCGAGTAGACAGATATGAACTGATGATTGAAAATCTCCAAACACAAGGGAAAGCAACATGATGAATGGAAAACAGCAGAAGCAGTGAAAAGTAGAGTTAGAGTCAGTCTAATAGAGAATTTGATATTGAACTATTATGCACCACACAAAATCTTTGTAGTTCAGATTGTGAATTAGTAAGCTATGCATAAAATGAATTTTCACACACTCCCCAGTAGGCAGGCAAATTATGGGGTATATGACTACTGGACTTTCTACATTTGCCAATTCCTACTTCAATAGAGTGTAGTCATATAATTAGCAACTCACAAATAGAATGTGAGTGGATGATGTTTCACTGCCCTGTCCTAGCCTTTCATACTTTGCTGAAGCTCAAATAGGTATTAACCCAACCTTAAGCAGACATGTTGTTTGTGTCCCAGAGGATATGGAAGGGGACTCTGAATCAGCAGAGACAGAACATCTGCCCCATGGATCTGGACCATTCAATTCGAGATCAGATTGAGATGTGTACCTCTTAGTATGTTACTTCTATGTATTCTATTGCTGAAGTCAGGCTTTATCCTAGCTAAGACATTGTTAGAAAAATAATAATTATATTAATTTGGAGAGGTTGGTACCATGGTGTGGTGGGTTAAGCTTCTGTTTGTGATGCTGGCATTCCATATGAGTGTCGGTTCCTGTGCCTTCTGCTCCACTTCTGATCCAGCTGCCTGCAGTTGGCCTGAAGAAACAGGAGACGATGACTCCAGTGCATGGTCCCTGCACCCATGTGGGAAACCGAGAGAGAGAGGAGGTTCCTGGTTCCTGGCTTCAGATTGGCTCAGTTCTGGCTGTTGTGGCCATTTGGAAAGTAAGCCAGGGAATAGGCAAATCTGTCTCTTTCTCTCTCCCTTTCTGCCTCTCCTTTCTTTAAAATGCCTTTCAAGTAAAAATAGAGTAAATCTTAAAAAAAAAAAAAAGTAACTTGAGATTGGGAACAAAACCACACAAACTCCAAAACAAAATTATCAAGGAGACTTGAAAATAAATTAACTAGAATTCCTAGAAAAAAATATTTCTTTCCAATTTACATAACTCATAACTGGGAAAAAAATAGGTGGATGGGAAATGTTATATCTCCATTTTCCAAAATTAGTGATTTGGAATTCCTTCCAAATATGCACAGCTTGAAAATTGTTGAAGATCTTGCTGTTTGCATTCCTCCAACCCCATATGTTCTTCTCTGGCTACAATGAAATATAGTGCTTTGTGGTTATGCAGAAACAGCATAGTTTAAGTTTTCTATGAACCAGTAAGACAAACACTTAAGTCCTTTCCCTTTAAACTCAATCTAAAAATAATCTAATCCATTTTTCTTTCTCTTACATAAAATATGTATCTTTGTTTTTCTCTGGAAACTATAAACAATGCTCTGATTTGGCTTAAATCTTATAAATTCTATATTTTAGCTTGTTTAAATTTTTTTGTGACTGTATTAACTGGTTTGTAAAGGAGATATTTTATGTACACAAATACCTACAAGAGAGGGTTTTTTCCCCTTAGTGAGAATCCTGTTTTTCCCAAGATTTAGTTTATGGCTGTTAATGTATTTGTGTGCTACTTCTATTGGTTAAATAAAAATATAAAGTAATATAATCTATCATTTATGATAATTCTACTTTAAAGTTAAATGACTTGCTTTCAAGGTTTTATTAGAATTCTACACATCTGTTCATGTTAAGTGTTATTCTACTAAGTGAGCTAATTGTAAGTTAGAGTTTCATTTCATTTAAGGTTATAATATGAAAAATATCACTATATAAAAAATACTGATGGGTGCTTCTGAGCTCTCTTTGATACTTAAGTAGTAATAAGATAATTTACAGCAACACCAGTGTTAAAACCCATTGCTCAAATAGGTAATATGCATAAAATTAAAATATATTGCTCTTCCTTGTAAGATTTATTCTGCCTTTAATTCTGAAATCAGGTAGCTGTAAGCAGACCTCTGGCAATACAATAATTCATTAGTGGATGTATTTCAGCACTGCATGTGATTCTGCTCAGTAAGTGAGCAATTTAATGTTTTTGCTGAATGATAAAGCATATTATCTGGGATGAAACCATATTAGATGAATACCTGGGAGCTAATTTCCTTGTTATTGTTGGAAGGATAGAAAAGAAAATGGGGTTTGCAAATAGCCTAAAAGCGTAAAGCTATAAGCTATGAGCATTAGCCAAAAAAGAAATTAGCTAATTGGCTTATAAGGAAAGGCACAATAAATTGGTGCAAGTTTTCTCTTTTCTGTTTTGCCATATTCTCCCCCTAAAATTATAAATATTAAATAATCAAATAGCTATCACATTTAATTTTTTAAGTTTTATTTAGTTTTATTGGAAAGGCAGAGTTACAGAGAGAGGGAGAGACAGAGTAAGATCTTCCATGTGCTTGTCTCTCCCCAAATATCTACAATGGACAGAGATGAGCTGACCTGAAGCCAGGAGCCTCCCACATGGGTGCAGGGACCCAAGAACCTGGATCATCCTATGCTGCTTTACCAGGCCAAAAATAAGGAACTGGGTGGGAAGTGGCACAGCCAGGACACAAACCAGTGCCCATATGGAATACTGGCACTTGAAGGCTGAGTATTAGCCAGGTGACCCATAACATGTTAAATTAAGGTTGGGAAAGCTTTCATTGTATATGGTCCTATGTGTAGTACAGACACATGTAAATACCTTCCTAATGAGTTTGTAAACCTCCTGTATTTGTGTAGCAGAATTACCAGAAATGCTTTGTATAAGATTTTCTTGGCATGAAAAAAATTGGTAAGCTTTGTGGATTTACTGATGATTGAAATTAAAAAAAAAAAATTAAAAGGAGAGAAGTTATCTGCTTTAAAAATGGATTTTTACATTTCCTTCGACAAATTACACAAATAAGTGCTGTTGAGTGGCCTGAACGCCTCTCCTCACATGGCAGGTCATGGGTGTTATTTTTAATCTGTGCTATTGACTGCTCTGAATGAAATCGTTTCCATAAGATTTTGTTACTTCAGAGTATCTAAAAGCAATTACTTTCAAATTTATCTGGACATCCTAACTATTTCACACTTGTCTTTGAAGTAGCTGCAGATTTTTTAGAAAGCATCCTGTTTTCAAACAGGTGAATGAAGGCTCCATTGCCATTGTGTCTAAGCTGGGACTTTGGTGTTTTCGTGATAATCTTTCCCTTGATGTTAAGTGGAAAATAATGCTCAGTGGCAGGATTTGATATCTCAGCAACCCAACTCAGGTCATACAAGGCTCTACAAATTTTTAAAGTTATTATCTTAAAATGCTCTAAATTCAGTTAAGAAACAGAAAGATGGTTACATAATTACCGGAAGTTAACAAAGGTCATTGAAATCTTAGCATGGAGGAGGTCATCAGAAACTATTTAATCCAATTTCCCCTGGCACCATGCAGGCCACCTGGGAACCGCTTTGTCCGATCGGATCTTCTCCTCGCATGCTTCTCTCCGGAAAGCAAGTCGCCTTGTGTGAAATCTGATGCATTCTGGTCCTTACTAAGTGCCTATTCTTACCTGGGCCTCTTGGTTATCAGCGATGCACATTAGAGATTTTAAGCTTACATGTGCCGATACTGGTTCATGAAAGATTCTGGTTGCATGGAGTAGAAATTGAAACACAAAGATTGTGTTACACTAATGACTTGCCCAATTGTCCTGTTTTTTTTTTTAAAGCATCTACATAACCTCTGACAGAAACATAAGAAAAAAAAAATAGAAAAGAAAGGAAGGAAGGAAGAAGCGTGTTTAACACTTACGTGGGTTGGCACATTTTATTTTCCTTTTGACCAAACTATCTGGAAATATCTACTTTTGTAAAAGAAAAACAAACCTTAAAAGACCAATTAAATAAAAAACAGTTGTCTTTATTCAACCTGTTACTAGTGGAAAAAGCAACTGAAACTGATGTATTACTGGTTGGGGGGTAACAACCACCTTCAAGTTTTCTAAATAATATGGCTATCCCACCGTTTAGGTATTGTATATACCTGCAAGTAAAAGACCTAAGAGGGCATGGCTTGCAGAAAAATGTGTTGTATTGTCCTCTTGGGTAACATGAGCTCTGCAGAAGGCAGACCAGAGCTGGTATATGTGACTTCCAATGTTGTCTGGGAGCGCACATGCTGTCAGCCATTCTTCTCTAGCCTGTATTCTCAAGATCACTCAAAGTCACAGTGTAGTTAATGGGGAGACTGGGAAGTTAGGGGCAAGGGAGAGCAAATGTGTTCTTAACAACACAGGCGCTATGAGAAGTCTTCCTGGAAGTAGCACACAGTAGCAATGCCTTCTGCTTGCATCTCTTTTGTCACCCCTTCTGCAGAGGGCCTAGGTCATGTTCTTCCACACTTGTGAAAATTGCTACCCTGCAGTATCAAGGCTTTGCTGGTGATGAATTGATGAAATAATGGAAACTCCATAGGAAACACCCTCTCTCTGAAACAGATCCCAACCTTTGTCTTTAGCACATTACCTGGGGTCACACAGTGATGATGTAATTTCTCATGAAACAACAAATGTGTAGACTACTGAATCAGGAATGGTAGGATGCCTTCACTTAGAGGACAGAGCCTGGATGCTGATTCATTTTAGTGTTTGACGTTGTGGGTATCCAGCTTCTCAGCTTCTATGGTTAGGAAAGTAAATAATGAAATGTCTTCATTTTGACTGACTTGATGATGAGTTTATTGACTTCTAACTGTGGGTGATGGAAGGCAGCATGCCTGTGAGTTTAAGTCCTCTGATTGTCAGGATGTAAAAGATAAATTAGGACCTGGTGTGGTAGTTCAGTGGCTAATGAACCTTGTATGCACCTTACGGGCACCAGGTTTTGTCTTAGTTGTTCCACTTTCCATCCAGCTCCCTGCCTGTGGCCTGGGAAAGCAGTTGAGGACAGCCCAGGGCCTTTAGACCCAGCACCCACGTGGGAGACCCAAAAGAGGCTCCTGTCTCCTGACTTCAGATGTTCAGCTCTGGCTGCTGCAGCCACTTGGGGATTGAACCAGTGTATGAAAGATCTTTCTCTCTGTCTCTCCTTTCTGTCAATCTGATTTTCCAATAAAAACAAATCTAAAATAAAAATAAGCATGAATTAGAGACTTAAGTTCTGTTTTTATGTAGAAGTGAAATAATCAACTTTGTTTCTCAAAGTGCAGTTTATTCTTATGTTCTTGCATTTGTTGGAATGTGGGGGAGAGTGTGGGTAGTGAAATGGTGTGAAGAGCATTGGGTGGTTATTAAGAAATCTTAGTTTCTGATTAGAATTTGAATAAACAAAATAATCCATGGGAAATCAGATAGAGAAACTATTTGCAAAAGAGACCAAATGGAGAATCATCATCGTGAAGCCATTCTGGATGTAATTACTCTACTGGGCAGAATAATCGGAGTCATGGCTGTGATATATAGGGCCCAGTGGTAAATGTATGGAGAATGAGTTTAGAGTAATAACAAAAACCTGTGTCATGATAATGACTGAATCTATTTGGTTATAATAAGTCCTAGAAGGGGAAGGCCATAATTTTAATACTCATAAAGGCATATTGAAAAATTGACCTTGAATTTAGACAGGAATGAAATGTGTCTATGAGTCATTTTATGACATGTATCATTTTGAACTTTATAAAAATAGCTATCAAGACTCTAGGATATTTTAATCATGCCAGGAAAAATTGTATAATCTTTCTCTTTTGATTATCACCTAAAGAATACCCCCTCATTTTTTAATATATTGTTTTAGACAAATCTAGCCTGCAAGAAAATTGCATCACCATAAAAATAGAAAACAGTACTTTGTCGAGATTTTAACAAAGATTCTGACACAAATCTTCACATATACTGTTTTGGAAACTGAGTCACAGAATGCAATATAATGTGCAAAATGATGGTTTTCAAATAAGTACTATTTTTATCTTTAAGGGTGCTGTCCATCTATGAATCTGCGATTGTTTCCATGGCCTTAATAACTGTTATTATTGTTTAAAAAGCAGCCGATCTCCTGAAACTGTGATTCAATGGACATGAAAATCATCTTCTGATCAGGTGTGATTCTCTGAGAAAATGCATTTACATCTTTATCTGTGAACTTCTTAGCAAATGACCTTTTGAAAATTGTTATTTAGCCTTGGTGGCTTTCTAAATGTGTTTCAACCCAAACAAAATAATATACTCAACTTGAGAATGTGGTGCTTCATATTAGCTCAATTCTGAATATTTTTTAGTGGTTTATTTATTTCTATTTGGAAGGTAAAATTACAGAGAAGGAGTGGCAAAGAAAGATCTTGCATCCATTTTTTTCTTGTTGTTTTCAGAACATATTTATTGAGTACACATTATGTACTTCAACACAAAACATAGGATTCCTGCCTGGGAAATGAATAAGAAGCAATTATATAGTTTAAAAGTAGTGTGGCAGTTGTTTGAGAATGAGAGGACAGGGTACATGAAACAATGGATGACAGTTTCTTCCTTTTGATTGTTTTTTTTTGGAGTTTCAAGACAGTTCCTAATGAAATAATAGAATTTTTATGTAAATCGTGAGCAAGGGATTGCTATCTTTTCAGAATATTCCAGGAAGAGCTCACATGGTGATGTAAGGGGTTAAACTATCTTTGTTTTCTTCATTGTTTTTTTGATTTTTAATTTATTTCTTTTTAATTGCTATTTTCATTTTATGATACAGTTCCATAGGCTTCTGGGATTCCCCTTACCCCCTCCCCAAGTCCCTTTTCCACCCCACTGAATTCCCCAATATTATTACTATAGTATAGTTCTTTGTAAGCAGTCACATGTACATCATTCTGGGCATGCACAATGGCAGAGATTCCAGCATCCTATTGTCAAGATAGAGTTAACAGTTTCATTGGGAGTCCATCATTGATCTGAAAGTAGAGATGCATACTACATTGTATCTTCACATCTGGATATGATATTCTCCTTTACATGGTTACTGTACATCCCCTTAAATGAAAAGCCACAAAACAAAATCAACAACAGGAAGAAAAAAAAAAAGGAATTAAACATGCCATGAAGTTAAATAACATGCTATTGAATGACTAATGTGTCACTGAAGAAATGGAAAAGAATATAAAAAATTTTCTTGAAGAAAATGATGCTGCTGTATAATCTATGAGTCAGTGAAGAATTTAATCAGAAGGTGTTTTGAGGAGATGAAACAAAACAAACAAAACATCAAAATCCATGAGATATAGCTTCCGCTGATCTTTGTTGGTGAGATGTGTCTCCTGTAGCCAGCAGATAGATTTTTTAAATCCAGGCTACTAATCTATGATGCTTGATTGATGAGTTTAATCCATTTATATTCATGGTTAATATGAATGGAGTGGGTCCTGAAGCTGTGGCCTAGCAGCTAAAGTCCTCGCCTTGAATGCTCCAGGATCCAATATGGATGCCGGTTCGAATCCCAGCAGCCCTGCTTCCCATCCAGCTCCCTGCTTGTGGTCTGGGAAAGCAGTCGAGGATAAGGATAGCTGAAAGCTTTGGGTTCCTGCATCTGCATGGGAGACCTGGAAGAGCTCCTGATCCTTGGCCTCAGATCAGCGCCGCACTGACCAATGCAGTCACTTAGGGAGTGAATCATCAGACAGAAGATATTTCTCTCTGTTTCTCCTCCTCTCTGTATATCTAAGTTTACAGTAAAACTAACATACATCTTAAAAAATAGTGTCTTTCAATTCTTGAACATGACTTTTAGCTTGACCCAGCTCTGCTTCCAGCTTTTTGTTTGTTTCCTCCTGGTGACCGGAAGCATCTTCCAATTCTGAGATTCTTTCTTCTGCTGCCTTCATTCTGTTTTGAAGACTCTCCACTGTACTTTTAATTTGCTCCCCTGTTTTCTTAATTTATGATGTATCAGCTTTCATTTGATTCCTTTCCAGTGTGATATGTTCCTTAAATTCCTTGAACTCCTGTGTTATGTGCTTTCTTTTGTTGATAAAAAGTTTTATAACAAGTGTTTTGAATTCTGTATCCCCCATATTTTCAATTTCTTCCTCAGGGAACTGTGAGGTTGGCAAAGGGTTTTGCTCCTTTGCAGGGGAGTCTTCAGTAATATTCATTGTGCCTTTGTCTCTTCTTTTGCTCTTGGTCATTGTACTTATGGTAAGCAAATTCTTGTTCTTGGAGAAGATTTCTAAACTGTGTCGGCCACAGGTCTACAATTCGGCTTTACTTATTGCAGTTGGCACACAGCTCTTTGTTCGCAGTCACTTTTGCCACTCCCTCCAGAGAGTTTCAGATCTGAAATCTTATGTTAGATTTCCATCATGGTCTCCACAGCCCAGCTCCTGGCTTACCAGTCTCCACTTTCTATGATACCATGCTGAGGCTGCACTGTTGTCTGTACAAACCTCCTCCCACTTCCAGTTGGAGCAGTTCCCAGGATTAGGGAGACACAAGATGTCCTGCATAGCTAAATTGTTGTTGGTGCTGATCTTGCCAGAACCTGTTGACCGTTAGGTCTGAGGGCCACATGGACCTATTTTGATCTGTAAGATGCCAAAGTCATTATTTTCTGTGGGACCAGTGCAATGCACTAAGCTCAATGAGTTTGCTACCAGCTCAGCACATGCTAACTCTTGTCCCTGCAGTCGTAAAGTTTTTGCCATGCTGTACAAAATGACACCTGGTATGCCAGTGCTAGAATTCTTGATCTGCAGTCTGTCAGGTCTGAGGGCTACCCGAACCTATCTTGGGTGGAACTTGTAGGATGCCACGTTGTTGCAGTCTAAAGAGCCGGATGAGTTCAGGCCAAGCTCAGTGCATGTTGCAGTACTTTTCCATAGCCTTTGCCTCCATATACAACATGCTGCCTGATTTGGCTCTTAGAGGGCAAACTGGGCTGTGAAATCCACCCTGTTCCCTTACCGCCCTTCTGGGACCTGCTGCTCTGTCTCTGCTCCTGGTCAAATTAAACAGGCCAGCAAGGTGCATGATTCTTTGTCTAGGTTCACCTCCTGAGCTCCTGGTGAACGCCCCATCCCACCTTGTTGCTGGTGGAGTTCCAGCTGCTGGTGCAGTTCAGATCGTCGCTCACTGAATGCCACTGGGATATCGGTCACTGCAATACCACATTGTTGTCTCTGCTACTTTCCTGTGTCTGTCAGTCTCCAGGTACCCCTCTGCTGTCATTCTGTCCTCTTCTATTTCCTGGAATGTGCCCTCTCTGCTTGACGTTGGCTAATATTTGTCTGTTTAAATGTGTCCTTACACTATTCCATCATCTTGATTCTCTGCATCCACTCTTCAATTCCCCAAATGACCACAACGCCTGGAGATTGGCTGGTCCGAAGTCGGGCGTCTGGATTCTGGAGCTTAATCCAAATCTGCCACAGGGGTGTGGAAGACCAAGCCATTGGGACATCCTCAGCTAATTTCCCAAGTGCATTAGAAGGGAGCTGAATCACAAGTGGAGCAGCAGGACTCTAACTAGCACCCATATTGCAGACAGAGGATTAAATTGCTATGCCACAGGGCTAGCTCCAATTCAGATGTTTTGAATAAATATGTATGAGATATGTATGAGATCCTACCTGTTCCTGTTTTTTTTTTATTATCAGAATATATAGAATAACTTGAGTCCTGCAAAAAGGTTTTTTAGTTGTAGATAAAATATTGTGGACTTGTTGAAAAATTAGGAAAAAAGGAACAAAATCCTTGAATATATGAAGACCTGTATTTCCTGTTTACGCAGACAGTGTAGAGATACTGGGTCATCGCTAAAATGTGGAAAAGTTTATATTTAGCTAGGCTTAGTTGGTATAAGTATGGCTGTTTCAAAAATCTCAACCAGATCTAAAATGTTTCAATTCCCGTGGAAGCTGAATTCTAACATACTAAACATCTTTCTTTGACACAGAAAGGCTTGAGTGTGCAAATTTATCACTTTGTCGATCACATTGAAAGCTAATGCAAATGAGTGTTTAATAAATATTACATGGCTTTTTGTTAATATTAATGAGTTATGCATCTTAAGGGCACATAGAACCCAGTTACATATTTTCCCGGTGTCTGAAATCTGGCTCATACAGATGTAATTCGGGTAAGAAACAGAAAATTCATCAACAAACTCAGTGTATTGAGGTATAATTACTTCTAAATATATCTATGATGCTTTGCAGGTGGCAATGACATTGAGGACACTGAGTCGACTTAAACTGTGTTATCTGATGTGCATATCTTGACCCCTAAAAGCCAAATTCTTTTTTAAAATACTATGAGGATTTTGAACCATGTAAGACTAATTTTTAATTTCATAGTTTTTTTGTCAAATACCTAGTTTCTTAATCTTGAATTATATTATTAAGAATGAATATACATTGATTTGTGACTGAAAACTGACGAAAGTGACTTAGTTGAGAACTGTTGCTGTTTTTCAAATAAATATTAAACTAAATTAAAAATAATGAATTGTATCCAAGTAACAAGTTTGACAGTGATTAGAGAAGCATCCTTCCAGGCTATCTTCCTTTCTCTTTTCCTTCTTCCCTTTTGTCATTAGAGATTGTATTGTGTGTTCCAGTTTTCATAAACACTATATTATCCATATTTCCAGTGGAATTAACATTTTTATTTACTTGTATTAGCATTTTATTTTTGGTGTTTATTGTTTATATTTAATAGTCAATATATGTAATATTTACCATTAATAAAATTAAAAATTTTAATATTTAACAGATCAGAACAATCCTAAGAATACAACGATGTTACCATTCTCCTTCCATCCTCTTTTTTAAAACTTTGGTGATAACAAACTCTAGACTTATACCACAGCAAAAGGCGTACTACTTCACTGAATAAGAGGTTTAACAAGTAAAAGGCAAAAAGACCTTGGTTTAATAGGACTACAGACAAGGAGTATAAGAAATAACTGAATAGAAAAAAGGACTATTTCATCCATATACAATAAATTAAAATCACAGTACAAAACTTCAGTAGTATAATCTGTTGGTTTCAGAAAGGTATAAAATTGTTTTTACACAACTATATTTGCAACAAACCAACACACAGACATTTTTTTCTTGCTTTTTTTTTTTTTTTTTTTAATTCTAGCTCCCACATAGAAGGGAGAACATGCGGAATTTATCTTTGTAGGCCTGGATTATTTCATTCAGTATGATGTTCTCCACACTATGACAAATCTATTTTATCTATTTTTGGTTTCTGATGAAATCTGTGCACTGTTTTCTATGGTGATTGCGCTAATTCACATTCCCACTAGTGGTATGTAAGTCTTTCCTTTGTCCATATTCTCGCCAGCACTTGTTACTCTCTGGTTTTTGGATTTTAGCCATTCTGACAAGACTGAGGTGATTTTCATTGTGGTTTTAATTTGCATTTCCCTCATGACTAGTAATGTTGAGCATTTTCCCTTATAGATGTTGGCCTTTTGTATTTCTTCTTTTGAGAACTCTCTATTGAAATTCTTTGCCCATTTCTCAATTGGACTGATTTCATTTTGTTATTGTCGTTATCTTGCTAATATACTCAGATATTAATCATTTGTCAGAAAGGTGGTTTGCAAATATTTTTGTCCATTTTGTAAGATGTCTTCCCATTGTATTGGTCATTTTCTTGCAGTGCAACAGCTTCTTAGTATGACATCGTCTCATTTGTTGAGTTTTGCTCTTGTTGCCTTTGCTTTGGGAAACTTACCCAAGAAATCATCTTCTACACCAATATTTTGGAGTGTTTCCCCTAAATTTTCTTTCAGCAACTTCATAACCTCAGGTCTTAAATGTAGGTCTTTTTTCCATCTTGAGTTGATTTTCTTATATGGTGAGAGATTTGAGTCTGATTTCCTTCTTCTGCATATGTACATCCAGTTTGCCAGCACCATTTATGGAAGGTATTATCGTTACTTCACTGAATGATCTGAGCAATTTTGTCAAAATCACTTCATTATGTGTGTGGATTAATTTCTGCACTCTCTATCTTCTTCCATTGATTTGTATGTCTGTTTTTATGTGAGTACCATGCAATTCTGATAACTTAAGCATTGTAGTATGCTTTGAGGTCAGTTCTTGTGATTCCTCCCCCTTGATTTTTCTTGTTCAAGATAGCTTTGTCTATTCTGGGTCTTTTGTGACTCCACGTAAGTTTTAGAATTGCTTTTCCTAAATCTGTAAGGAATCAGTAAATTTTAATAAGCACTATTTTACTGACTGTATTCTATTCCACGAACTGTATAAATTTTACTTTTTCAATTTCCAACTGAATATTTTCTCTCTTTTGTTAACAAATTTAGAAATGCATTTAACATCTTTGTTCCTAAGAATTTGTCTGTATCTATTAATAATGTCAGAAAATTCTATTGAAAGTGAAATGATTTCATCATTGCTATGTGATATATTTTCTTCAGATTTTTAAATGTAAAATGTTGGGCCCTGCAGGGTAACCCAATGGCTAAAGTCCTCACCTTGCACTCACTGGGATCCCATCTGGGCACCAGTTCATGATCTGGCTGCCCTGCTTCCCATCCAGCTCCCTGCTTATGGCCTGGGAAAGCATTCAAGAATGGCCCAAAGCCTTATGTCCCTGCACCCATGTGGGAGACCTGGAAGAGACTCCTGGCTCCTGGTTCTGGATTGGTGCAGCTCCGGCTATTGCGGCTGCTTGGGGAGTTAATCGACCAATGGAAGATCTTCCTCTCTGTCTCTCTATATATTTGACTTTGCAAAAAAAAAAAATCAGTAAATGTTTTCATGTGTTGATACTATTGTAGTAGAGCCTGGAATTATAGGTGAGTTTAAAGAGATGGAGATTTCCAGGGCCCTTTAACCAGTTTTGCATAAAGTATTAAAAGCATGGGTAATAAAGTTATTTTCATACTCTGAACCTTAACAATTTTCTATTTATCATAATGTTTTCTGATTGAAGTGTTCTGATGACAAGGTAAGATTGTTGTACCTTGTTAAGTTTCAATGGCTGCTGTTTCTATAGGGTTAAATGATATTAATGAAATAGTCCAAGTTTTATTGCTTTTCTATTAAAATAATTTTTGGAATTTTTGGCTACCTCCCATTTTGTTGATATAGTCACTTGTTTGGCAATGAACTTATTTATGTAGTAAGACTAGGAGCAAGGGGAGATGAAATAAAGGATAGCAGATCTCTGAAATTGTCCATTGTCTAGTAATATAAAGAAGTATGTTACACTAAACTGTGGTTTGCTTAGAAGTAGAAACTTGTAACAGCAGGGAATGGCAATACAGAACAGTGTTGCCATCCTTGGCTTGGTCGGGACTACACAATGAGGGTACAGAGATGTGCCTTCTGAGAGGACTTGCTCTGTGATGTTTTACAGTCTCACTCCTAGTGCTTCAATCTTGTTCTGAATGAATTGGCAGATTGATTTTCCCCTGCAGCCTCTGGTAGCATCTCTGATGTATCAACATATTACATTTTAGAAATTATTGAACAGGGGTCATCTGGAGGATACTGTCCAGGCAGGGAATGCATCACCTGCTGCCTCACCCTACCTCTTGCTTCTCACTTTTATTTATTTATTTATTTACTTATTTTTGCTTCTTATATATGTGATTGTGAATTATATTGACTAATGATACTAATTGACCATTGCTACATTCCATGTTACCAAATGTTAATCTAAATTCCATCCTTGAATTTCTTTCCTGGGTGTATATTCCCGTTATTCAGGGCTTCCTTTCCGTTATTACATCTTCCCATTTGCACATAATGCTTACAGAATTGCTAGTTGCTTTCCCAAGCAGGCAGTCTCTCCCACAGGCTTTGGTTCTTGAAATGGTCCCTTGTCTTTGGAACAGGAATGCCCTTTAGTGTGCTTTGTGCTAGTATAAAAGACCAGTTCTCCCAAGAAGAGACTGTGTTTGACTTGTGGCTGTCTTTGAGCCAAGTGTTATTATTTTTGGCTACTTGACTGTTTGTTCCTCTGTCTTGGAGAATTGAACTATTTTTGTAATGGAGTGAACGTGGTAGCTGTTTTAGGGCACTCACTTGCTAGATCACCTGTCCTGAAGAGGGCTAAATGAAATCCTTTGTTTTCTATGGTATTTCTCCCCTTTTGAATTTGCTTGTGCAGTACACATAGTCCATAATTTTGTGCAAGGGAAGAGCACTCTCTGTTGTTTTTAGAAGAGAAATGTTTGAAGTTTCTAACACTGCTCAAATATTCATTGGCAAACCATATAGGTGTTATCAGGCCTGGCACTTTCATACCAAGACTGTAGGATTGTACGTGGTGAGAATCAGTGATGCAAGTAACCTCATTGATAGATACTGCTCCAGTCACTCTATTAAGAGTCCTGCTGTGAAATGGAAGGTTTAGTTTAAAGATTGCGCCAAAGCAACATGCTAGTAGCGAAGTGGATATGTTAGAGTGGTAGAAAAGAGAAGAAAGAAAAAAAAAAGATGTCTTTGATTGATTGCAAGATGGTTGTATGTGGCGTTCCAGAGAAAATATCTGTTGCAAGATAGATGTGATTTCACAACTTCTTTTACAGCGAAAAAACAGCTTGACTTTAGTGACAAAGTTTCTTCCTAATAAAAGATAGTCATGTGCTTCTAGGGTTTCATTGTTCTCATATCTGCTAGTGAGTAAGTCCTGACAGTCCAGGGATACTCTGGCTTTCAATTCTTTGCAATGTGGGATGCAGTCAGTAGTGACAGGAGGGAATTCTTAGTGAACTGGCTCTTAATTATCTCTGTTGATGGCAAAGAAGATTAGCTCCTTGACCACATATTCTGAGTAAAGAATGGTTTCTAGTCCCATCGAAGCTTACTGTTTATATGCTCAAGATTGCAAGGTTTCCTGTTTTCTTTAAGAGTGGCCAGCACATTGAAAAATTCACCAAGAGCATATTCATGTTGCAGATTGATTCTGTGACACAAAATGAATTTATCTTTAGGTTAAAAGAATCAAGAGTAAGACACACTAAAATCAGCAAAGAAAGAAAGAATATTCTACATAATATGTTCCCACATTCATATTTTACGTAAAGAAGTTTCTTTAAAGATGTGCCTTGTGGAAAGCCCATAAAATGTGTAACTTTTCTTTGTATCTTTTTCTGTTATATGTTGTAACATGCTGTCTAAATACTGCTAATGCTAATACTTGCTAATGCTGTTTGTCAGGGTCATCTATGCCAATGTAGTCTTAACTGAGTATTTATTTTTCCAGCTCAGTTCTTTTTTTTTTTCTTTTAGAAACTCAGGGCAGGTTGGCATTTTATTAGATAGGAAGGAGGGTGCCCACCCACCCCTTCCATTGGCTCAGAAGGGTAACTCCCCCCACTCCTCTAGAAAGTGGGGGGTGGGGGCTGTAACACTGAGATCAAGGCAGAATTAAGGCAGAAGGCTCCATAAGGAGGGTGCTGGGAGAGGCCCTCCTCTCAGTCTTAGGACCAAATGTGATTTGTGTTTTCTTCTCTCAGCTTCATATTGTAGCAAGGAAGATTACACCTGGCTTTTCCCCTACACAGAGGGTCTGCTCAAAGGAGGGACAGGTGGCTGGGCTTTCCCTTGCATAGACCTAGGCAGGGGTAGGGACAGCAGCTTCTGGTTCTGCTCTGGGGGTCCCTTGCTCCCTGGTCCCCCACTGCCTTTAGTGTTCATCGAAGCCAGGTACAATGAAGGCCCTGGCAAACTGCTGCACACGGTGTTGGAGCTCTGCCAGCCGCTGGCTGGTTGCTGGGTCCTGGAAGCAGGAAGGATTTGAAATCCTGGAGCTTGGCAGTCTTGCTCTTGACTTCCAGACCAATGTTAACTCCTTCAACTATGAAGTCCGCAACTCTCTGGAAGTCATCCTCATGGAACTGTCATGAGGTCAAGGGTCATATGTATGTGCCTCTGGTGTATTATGTACCAGCTGTGGGTGTCATGGGGTTTTGATGCTATAACTGGTGTAAGAGGCTATAGTATAATTCCTTCCCTTACTAAGATTATAATATGGTAGAAGCAGAATAATGTCCCTCAAGAAATATTTGCAAAACATTAGGTCTCCAAGTATCCTCACTCTAACATCTGATCAATGCACAGAGAGGAATGTGGTAGAGTGAGACAGGAAGAAGGTTTTGTGTACCCAGCATTTGAGCAGGTAGCAGGAAGATGAGCACCATCTGTAAGAGATCAGATATGTTTTCTTCCTCAGGTGATTTGTAACAACTTACCACAGGCTGCACGGCTTGTAACAAAAGTTGATTCTCTCACAGTTCTGCAGTTCTGGAGGCACCCAAGATGTCAACATATCCAACTTACTTTTAAGATCTATTTAATGCAATACCCTCAGTTTAGGAAATAAAAGAATAAACTTTTTTCTATTTCATTGTTTGGCATGATGCTTTAAAAACAAGTTTAGCATGTGGAGACCCGTAACACCATTTTTTCATCTTATCCTTTTTGAAAATGTGGAGAAATATGGTCTGGTGACAGACTATGTGTTTGTTGAGTTGTTGTTCCCAAGAGTGGTTGATGTCAACAAGAGAAAGTTTTTGTGAATGAAGTAATGGTAGCTATGCATCTCTATCTCTGAATTTCAATGAGGGTAAAGCTAAAATAAAATATAGTTCTATCACAAGAAGGCTGTCAGCTTACTAACAGTGTTTATGAAGTGGTCAATAGTAATGTCAGTATGAATGACTCTAGGTAACAAAGGAGATCTTCATCTTCTTCTGTGCTAGCCAATTAGGACTAAACATAATTTTTTGGTGAACATCACTGCTTCCTAACAGGAATCTATTGGGCTCATTGGAATTTATGCAGAAAATGACTGTGAGTATAAAATGACTCAAAAATGTCATTATTTGATGGATTAATGATAGAATTTTGGCTATTCACCTGAAGAGCTGATGGGCAGGTTTGTCCCAAACAGATGGGTTTTAAGTGTTCCAAGTTATTCGTGGATGTATTTAGAAATGCTGTTTAGCTTATCCTGTATGGTCTAAAGAAGCACAATTTGGACAGATCACAGATCTATGAATGCTTCCAAGAGATGTATCATTAATGCTTGTAATAAGGCCTTGTTAGAAAGATCCATGGGCCACCAGGGAGACTATGTCAAACCTTAGCATAGATGTACAGCTGTTTTTGCAGAGTCCTCAAGGTGCAACAAGTGACTACCAAAGCACTGTGAGAGGCAATCTCTAGGCGTATGTATGCTTCCAAGCCTTATAACATCTCATTAAAGATCGTTCCATGGAGCTCTGTGAGATTTGATTGGGGTCTAATATTGAATTATATGTTTTAACCTGCTTTTACCACTTAAAAATATCTTGGCATATAAGAGGATAAAGGTGAGAAATTTGAAATTATCTATGATTGCAAGTTTGACATGAAATCCACTTCAGAATGGCTTGTGGATCTTGGGAGATGGAACATTTTCAAAGTTGGAGTGTCGCCTTTGGGCAAACCTGTGTGCTTCACAAGTTGGAAAAGACCTAGAAACCCAACTTATTCAAATTTTCAGGATTTCTGGCTTCATAGTTTTATTTGAGGAAGAACTTCTATTCCCTGTGGCCTCTAGAAATCCATTCATGTATCTTCACAATTTCCCATTACTCTCATATGTTATTGCATGCTTTCAAATATTCGAAGTATAAAATATTAGTTCCAATCACTTTTGTCTAAGGTGCAAGAATTCTGGATTTCCAGGCTAACATTGACAAAAGGAGGCAGGCAGAAATTCACTTTCTATGTATATGTACACATGCACACACAATGATAGTTAATAGAAGTTTAGGGGTCATTCTTTCATTTATTCATTCATCGAATTGCCAGTGATTTATAGAGCAGCTACCCTGTGACAGACAACTAAAATTTCAAGTGACTGTTAAGGCACCCTTGATCTTACACTCATTGTGTAGAGGTGAGATTTCATTTTATACAACATGAAAAGTGCTCTAATGGAGAAATAGGTAAAATGCAGAGAGGTGCCAAAGGTCATTATATCCACTGTGGAAAAAAACACCAGGAAGAACAGCTTGCATATGTTTTCATGTGCACAATGCGCATATGTCTGTGTCAACAGTACAACTTGTCCACCTATATTGTTTTATAGAAAAGACAAAGATGTCTGCAGAGATTAACATTCATATAGATTGACAAGTTAAAATGGTTCCTGAAACTCAGTTTCCTCTTTTATCAGCAGACTCCCTTAATGGGAAAAAATGCCTTAAGAAAAATTTGCCCAAACATGCATTCCTGGGCAAAGCTCAATTTGCCGCCTTTGGAGAAATCTTGAAGAAAATCAAATCAAGTACTTACATCAGCTACTCTTGTTTTAGATTTAACAAGTCTTTCCTCTTGACTGCTCAGGATAAACAATTGGATTACTTGACATGACTCTATACAGAAAGGATTAGTTAAATGTGGGTTGCTCTCCTCCCAAATAAATGAGATGCATGAGTCTCCCCACGCTGGAAAGGTCTGAAGGTTGGATTTGTGGCAAAGAAGTTTCCAGAAGCTTGCAAATGATGCCCAAACCCTTTGTTTACAGAATCAATGTGGTATTTACGGATGGCAAACATGCTGACAAAGGGACTAAATGAAACAGAGGAATAATGTTTTCATTTCAAAAATGAGCATAAATTTCAAGAGTGAATAAAATAGAAATATGAATTTTAAGTGTAACCTGCTCTAACAATCCCTCTCGTTGCTTCATGTGTATCTGTTATATTTAATAGACATGTTTACTTTTAAAAATGTTTGTTTTATGACTTATTTAAAAGTCAGAGGGAGAGAGTTTGTGTGACAGAGAAAAAGTAGAAAGGGATCTGTTATCTGCTGTTTGATTTCACGAATGACTGCAACAGCTGGGGCAAATCCAGGAGCCAGAACCTGTCATGGTCTCCCCTGTGAATGGCAGTCATCCTCTGCTGCTCTCCATAGCACATTAGCAGGGAGTTGGTCCTGATGCAGAGCAGACAGAACTACAAGTAACATACCAATATAGGATCCTCGCTCAACAGACAGTAGCCATCTTACTGTGCTACACTCCCAATTCCAGCATGTCTGCTTTAATCTGGAAAGGATGGGGGAAGAGGAGATTCTCATGAGCAGCAATCAGTTGAGACCTACGTAAGCCTGATGGCACATACCCAGGGACAGAATTATTGCAAGTACGTATGCTTTTCAACTTAGGTGCTTTTGTGACCCATTGAGAGTTGAAAATATCCTGAGTGAAGATGCACTTAATACTCCTGACCTGCCGAATGAATCTCTTAGCAGTACTGGGCAGTGTCAGGTGTTTCCCCTCGTAATCGCGTGGCTGACTGAGAACCATGGAATAGCACAGAAACCTAGCATTGTGGAAGAGGTTGGGACAGCATGTCACTCACAAAAAAAAAAAAAAGTAAGTCCAACATGTGGTTTCTATTGAATACATTTTCTGCATAATTATAAAGTAAAAAATTAACAGCTGAGCCCTTGTAAGTCTGGGTCTGTTTGTGCTGTGTGTGGACCCCTATCTCTGTCAGGAAGATATAGAGTGGTTTGTCTTGTGGCACCAGTATGCAGACCACAGCTAGAGGTACAGGTTGACCCACTTGTGTGAATTTCCCTGTGCTTTTGAAAAACAAACAAACAAACAAACAAAAAGCAACAAGACTTTAAGGGCTCGTGTTAGATGCAGTAGGCTGATCTGCTGCCTGTGACTCCAGCATTCCATGTGGGAGCACTGGTTCAAGTCATGGCTGCTCTACTTCCCATCCACTTACTTGCTAATGTACCTGGGAAGGCAGCAGATGATGACTCAACTATTTGGGCACCTTCCACCCAAATGAGAGACAAATATGAACTGGCTCCTAAATTCAGCCTGCCCCGGACCCTTCCACTGTGAACATTTGGGAAATGTTTCAGTTCATCAGTTGATAGAAGATTTCTCTATATCTCTTTCTCTCCCTCCCTACCTTCCTCTCAAATAGTTTTTTTTTTTTTAGAGAAGAGCACATTTGAAAATAAAATTATGAGCCATAGATTAAGTCTGAGTTTATTACCTACATAATGTAGAGATACTGTAATTTAGCTCTGAAGTATGCATGTGTCTCTGTAAAAGATGTCAGACTTTTCATTAGCTATTGCCCACTCTGGCATTTTCTTCTTTCTGTCACTGCTGTCTTGTTGGGCAGAGGAGGCAGAACATGAGCAGAAGGCAGGGGGAAAGGCAGATGGGAGTTGCAATGTAGGAATCATCTTTGTCAGGATTCTTTTTTATGAAGCTGTGGAATTTGCCCATATCTCTTGGTAAATTGTCCCTTACTATGTAGACTTACTCATGGTCCCTGCATCATCAGTTCCTTGCCCAACTCTTCTTCATTTCTTATTATCAGGTTGTTGTGCTTATAACCTACCCAGAGACCTGCCTTTGTTGAAAACACTCTTTATGGTCTCCATCTCTGGTGTCTCTCACTAATCACACATGGACATTTCAGAGATGCATTCTCTTCTTTCTCCTATCTGCCTCCTTTCCCCATCACTTCTCACCTCCTCCCCAAGCCTCTCCCCTCTCTTCCTTAATCATCCTCTCCCTTACCCCTAGCAAGCCAGTCACACTTCCATGCAGATGTGTTGTGGATATGGACCATTAGCTTTGGTTACCCTTGTTGACTTTCACCTTCACTTTGACCTGCATCATATTAGGCATCTTGGTCTAGTTATTCCACAGTCCTATCAACCTAGCTTATTCAGAACCAAGTCCACCCTACAGAAGTAACTTAGCATGGTGGTCAAGGGCATAAGCAGGTTGCCTCTATCCTCTACCTCTATCCACCTCCATCGTGAACTAGTGTGTGACTTTGGACATATTTTTTCAAGCTTATTTGCTTCATTGTCCTCATCTTTAAAATAGAATTTAATATGAACACTCTCAAATGGTTGTAGTGATAATGAAAATAGCTATTATGCATGTTTAGAAATACGTGGCATATAATAAATGTACATGTTAACTGTTTTTATTGTGTTTATTTTCATTCATTCAGAGAATCCTCCAAGGTCTTGAAAGTCTCCCTTCTTTAGGATTCTTAATATTTTTGACAATAGCAACAATGTCACTTAGCCGAGCTGAAAACATAAGGCTTCCATTGTTCACTCACCTTCAACCCTCTTTAAATTGTCAACCGTTTTACATTTTCTTATTTTTGTTTCTCATATCTTTAGTTTTCATTTTCCTTTTCCTGTCAGTAGCTACTACGTTAATTCTTTCTTGGACCACTGAGGAAAATTCTTCCTCCTATTTGGGCCTTTCCTCTTCTTTCTGCAGATATGGCTGCTTTAAAAGAAGACTGATTTTCCTGAAACTAATCATGCCATTCATTTGAAATTACTATCACATTGACACAGTGGCTTCTACCTGAGACTGAAAAGTATTCAAATCCCATAGGCCATTAAGAAGATCCTGAACAACATGTCTGTTTTACTTATTGCTCATTTATTGCTGTTACTGTTGTTTGCTCAACAGGCTACTAAGTAAACCAAGCTGCTCCCTCTGCTATTCCCTAATAATGCCTAGATTGTTCCACTCTGTGCCTTGGTTCATTATTCCATTTATCATTAACCTAGACCTTCATTCATATCTTGGTGCTGCCAAAACTTGGGTGGTGGATGTTTGGGGTAGCACATGAGATGGCAGTTGGGAAACTTGCATCTTTGTTCAAGTCCTGATTTTGGTCCTAAATCCTACTTCCTGCTAATGCTCACTGTAAGAGGTGCCAGGTGATAGCTCAAGTTCTTGAGTTCGTACTATCCATGACAGATATCTGGGTTGATTGCTTGCTTTGGTCTAGCCATGTTGCCGGTATTTAGGAAGAAGAACAACAGCTGAGAGCTCTCTTGTTCATGACTCTCTCTCTCTTTTTCTTCCTATTTCACCCTTCCTACCTCCCTCTGCAGTTACAAAAGAAGAAACAGGGACCATGGGATGCCAATCTATGTCACTGTATCTTCTTCATCACCTTAGTGACAAAATATTGCTTCCAGAAAGAACACTGTGTCTATTCCTCTTAAGGAATAATTTCCTGTAAACCAAAGACCTGGATTTTATATAGTGAGAATGATTTGTAGTCAGAGGATCTAGGTTTTAATTAAAGGTCTCCTACAGTGAGTCTCTATTTTCCATGTATAAAATTATGATATCAATAATAACCATGTTGTCAGGGTTTTTTATGAGAATTAAATAAGAAACATAAAAAATGCTTTAAAAACAGTTTTGCTAAGAACTTTGTTTAAAATAGGTGCTTAGAATTTTGTTTATATTTTTCATAACATCTTTCATAATGTTGGCTTTTCAGAATCAGCATGAGTAATTCTTGGTGAATAAATCTGGGTGATTCAACCCACAAAGCATTCTTAGTTCCAGCTCCTTCTTTTCAAAAACTTACCTCTCCTATTAACTTGAGGTCTACCAACTGTGGGAAGGACTGTCTGAAGGTCATGGAACATGAGGAACAAAGTTATATGATTTAATACTTTGCCAACTAGCCTTTCATGTGTACAGAGAATTGCCACTCAAATTATTTCCTTCCTTCAATGAGTCACTCAGTCTCAATTTCATTGTCTTCATGTGAAAGTAACAAAATGATCTTAGAAATTTTTTTTCCACCTCCAATGAGTTATCTTCCAGCCTCTTGAGATCTAAAGACAGGGAGTTAGCTAAAACATGTGTTCCCTTGGCAAGCACAATCTGTGGGCCAATCACAGGGAGTGACAGTGACATTGAGAAGTCAGCTCAGGAGGAAACCTCTTGGGGAACAGATCAGTTAGTCCCAAGGGGCAGCAAGGCCACCTCCTGGCGCATGTGTCAGGCCTGCAGGTCAGAAGGGCTGGTATTTAATTCAGGGAGGGGCCTGCATTCTGCTCTGTTGAGCAGAAAGGACAAGATCACAGGGTGAGGATGGAAAACCCAGGTGCTGGTAATAGCCTGCAGATGTCACAGAGAGGCCTCTAAGTGTCTCCTGATTTTAGATTGGCTTCACACATTCATCATTTTACTTTATCCTTTTACTGGGATAAGGAGGGCAGGATTTGTCATCCTCTGTTTGCCAAGAAAGGGAGAAAGGCAGTAAGTCAACACTCAACCTTAATAGCTATTTTCAAACTATACCAGTGGGCATGTGCCTCTGAAAACATTCTCTTTTGATTTTGGCTTCAAAAGCCATTTGGACTCTTATTTATTGATTCCCTGTGATGCTATGTGTCTTTAGCTAAATGATGTCAGAAAAACTGGAGAACTTCAGTCAGCTAGCCTTCTGACCTTCTCTTTCCATATCTGAATAATAGGACAAGCTGTGGGAAGACTGGACAGCCTCCTATAGGATAGTCATGGGAGTAGAAACAATTTGAACGTTGAAACATACTGTAAAAAAGGATAATTATGTATGTACTTTACATGGAGTGCTATAAAACTTTGCACTTGCTAAGTTGTTACTGTGGATTAATTAATGTTTTAGGCAGGAAAGAACAGCCAGTTTCTCTGTGTGTGAAATTGTCCATAACATACAAGTAAATAAGGCAGAGTCTTGATTTATAGGTTCAAAAATTACCTATGAAGGTAAAAAGCTAACAATGATCACCAGAAAGCTGACTCAACAGTCCCTACTCTCCATCCTTCCCAATCCCTCTCCCCTGTAGCCCTGATGAAGCAAAAGAGAGGCTTGAAGAAAAGAGAGCAGGAAACTCCAGGGTGAGTGGGGTCACAGCTGACCAAAGACTACTACAGCTTAGAGCTCACAAAGTAGAGTGACTTTCCAGGGGTGTGGCCTGGCAAGGGCAGCAGCAGCCTTGGAGCATCTGCAGGGAGATCTAAGCATAGAGAGTTGCAGGCAGTCCCCAAAACCTTGGGATGTTAGAGCCAGGGTTCCAAAGTCAACTGAAGGGCAGGGAGTATACTGGAAAGGAGGGCCGCTCCCAGGGAGGAGCTCCTCAAAAGAAAAAAATAGAAAAACTCTTACCAAGTGTGGGTTGCAAAGGCAGCCAAGTCTCTATGCATTGACAAGGTCAGATAATTAGGAGGGAAGGTTTATGGAAATTCACAGAGCAGCCAGTGACCATTTCTACAGGAGCATGGTTATTTACTTTAGGTCAAATTCACAGAACAGGAGAACGATGCAGAGCCAAGTCCAGCTTTGAATCCAGTGAAGGTTGGGAAAGTAGGCTCTAGTGGGGGATTAGCACCTCATCCTAATCTCATTCAAGAGCAGCAAGAGGAGAGCAAATGAGAATATTCATGATAAATGTGACAGTCCTGGGAATCAGAAAGCCATAATGTGGTTCTGCTGTACTTTTTTCCTTTTGTGTGTGTGTGCGTGTATGTGAGGAGACAAGTCTGGACATTAGGCAGATCAGGTGGACCAAGAAAAGATATATCTTGGCAAATGTGTTTTTGGAATTTGGGGATGACGTAATTCATATCATTTGAAAATATAGCACTCAGATGCAGCTTCAAGTTTCTTATATCTTTATTAGAAATGAGACCTTGGCTATTCACCTGTGGATGATGGGTTAGGCATGTGTTCATCTCAGAGTATCACTAGACTGTTCTCCCAAAAGCCCCACGAACTGTCACCAACACTGTAGTAAGTGTTAGGCTACATCTCTGTGGCATTGAGTGGACATGCGGCAGCACCAAGGAGCTGGTCCTTCTTATGTGAGGTATGAATGAGGATGCCCTTGATACAAAGGCCACACAGTGTAAGACCCACATCCAACAGGGGCCCAGGGGCCTTGATGGGCTTGATGATGATGTGATGATCACAGCCTTGTCTGAGTTAGTGATCTGTGTATTTCTTAGGTTGATTATAATGGAAAGATATGGGAAAGATGGTGTAGCTATGTAATTTGTTAGAAAAAAAATCAGAAACAACTACAGAATTAACATACTAGGTTTAATAACAGAGATCTGTTATAGGCATGTGTGCTAGTGTGCACAGGCAGGTACACAATTGGGATAAAAATGTAAGCAGAAAGATGTATTGCACATATACAGTGTAATTTTAACTCTTCAGAATGCATGTAGAATAGACTTTAAATCAACCTGCTTCTCTTAAACCTTCTCTATCATTACAACACTGTAACTTATTTTGATGTGATGTGCAGTATAGATTTCTTTACTATTAGATTTGAATATTGTACTCTTCTTCATATATCCAACTACATTATTACTTAGTTTGCATTATTAATAAGAATCTTTATCTGATTTTCTCATAATCCAAAAAGCACTGTCTGGATTTAAGTGGTCATCATAGATGGAAGCATGAAGCATCTTGTTTTTGTTGTCTTTTGTAAAGGCAAGGGTACCTTTTTTCTTTGCTTTTGAGAGGTAAAGTCTCATCCTTAAAGAAGCAACAAACAATACTTCATTGCAACTTTATTTATTTATTTATGGGAGAGATAGAAAGAGAGAAAACAGAAAGAACAACTCACAATTTAATTTCCAAAATGTCCACTATTGCCTGGATGGGGCCAAGGTGAAAACTTGTATCTTAGACTTCAATCCGGGTTCTCCAGTTGGTTGACAAAAACCCAGTTACTTGAGTTGTCACTATTGCCTTGGAGAGTGTGCATAATCAAGAAGCTAGAATCAGGAGCCAGAGCTGAGAATTGAATGTGTGTACTCCAGTGTGCGTTGAGTCTGAACTGTTCAACCTGTTCCCAGGTATGTAGTTTTGATTTTATGTACACACACACACACACACACACACACACACACACACACACGTTTAGTATTGAAACTTAAATAAAGGTTATTACAAAAGGACAAAAGAGAAGATGGAATGTGGGGAGACAAAAATGTGGGAGAAAGAGAATGTCTGAACACGTTGTCCACAGCATTTCTGCTCAGAAAAGGTCTCAACCAGCCCAAGTGCCTCTGTACTCATTTCCAGATGAGAGACAGATAGATCGATTTTCACTTAGTTCGTATAGCATTTGAACTGTTCCCTAAGTTATGTTTAAAAGTGTCATTTAGAAGTTGGATTGCCCAGGTGTCAATGTTTGCTTTCAGTTTCTATTGAATGTGTTGCTACTTCTTTATTCTCAGGAGAAATGCTCCTCAGCCCCTCTCCTCTACTTGAGCAGCTCTCCACTTGGCTTGTTGTTCAGATGCTTCTGCCACATTATTCAGTGCCTGGGAAAGTTTGGCAAAAATGCCACCCAGAGGTGGCTCTCTCTAACCCTGAATCACAGCCAAAAATACTTGTCTTTTCTCTATTAGCTTATGTATCCTACCCACTGTGTGCATAGAGCACTGCAAAATGGAATGAAGATCAAGATTCCTAAGCTACTTATAGGATGGACAGAGTCAAGACAAATCTTCAGAAGGTGGAAATAACAATCAAAGCCATGAGGAACAGGGTTCAGATATCAGTGGTGCAAGCTAGAGCTTTTTCAACTATGACCCTATCAACTTGCTTTATAGAATGTTTAGGAACATCCTTGGTGTCAGTCAGCTTCCTATATATTAGCAGTGCCCTTCCTTTTGGTGACAACAAAAATATCTTTAAGTATGGCCAGATGTCCCCTGGGAGGTAGAATAGCCTCCCCACATTCTCAACCTTTCAAAGCACTGGTCTGACAATGTTTATTAGCAGTCAGAGGGGAACTGTTAGGTGGTCTGCAGGGAAGGGTGGCTCTCAGCAGTGACTCACTATAAGTACAAAGGAAGTGGGCAAATCTATCCATAGGCAGTCACCGTAATCCAGTAGTCCAAATCTGCCTTCTGTTTTAAAACCCAGTTCAGAGTCCTCCTTCTGGCCTGGTTATGAAAACCTATTTTCATTCTCTCCCTTTCTTGATTTGGGTACCTTACTACTTTTCTCTCCCTAAATAGAGCTTGCATGTGAGACAATACCCGTTCTTTCTGAAAACCAGAATACCATCCTTGATGTCTACTGCTTCCCCCAGGGAGACAGGTGTCATTTGAAAAGCTCCTGAAGTTCCCACCAAGATGCAGGTTATCCTCGGTAACTTGCACTCCCCAATACTCCACTTGGGTTTTCTCTCTGTGTTTCCTCACTAGGATTTTTTGTTATGTTCTGTTCCATTAAGAAAGTAGTTTGAGTGTGTTTCTAAGAGAGTCTTCAGCCTGAAATTCAGTGACATCGAATTTAGAGGTGAGAAAAAGAATGGGTTTTTGTGATTTGGAGACTGAAAGAGTCAAACTTGATCCATAGAAGACTCTGAGGATATAAATAAAAATTTTTGTAAGTGGTATTAAATTCCCCTGGGCTATCTTTGGAAATGCCTAGTGAGACTGGCATGTCCTGTGAAGGCTACATTAGAAAAAACATATGGCTAAAAAAGAGGCAAAGATCCTGAGGCCAGCAATGTGTATGCAAGAAAGGATGGAATTGCTCTAGAAGAGAAATCAAATACTGAGTAGATTTCAAAGGTAGCTTAAAATCACCTTAGTTCATATTTTGTTTTTGGAAAACATTTGTTTATCTATTTGCAATTCAGAGTTACAGAGAGGTGGAATAAGGTGAGATTTTCCACGTGCTTGTTCACTCTTCAGATGGCCACAACAGCCAGTGCTGGGCCTAGGACAATGCTGGGAGTCAGGAGCTATTGCGTATCCCATGAGGGTGCCAGGGGCTCCAATACTTGGTATGGTTTCTGCTGTTTTTCCCCCAAACTATTAGCAGGGAATGGGATCTGAAATGGAGCTGCCAGGGCACAATACAGCCCAACTGAGATGCGAGCCTCAAAGTAGTGGCTTTTCTATTACACCATAATGCCAGCCCCTCGTTTTTTTCCTTTTGGTACTGAGCTCTCATGATCTTTTTTCTTGTAATTCCCAAACAAGCTTGCAGAATATATAAATTCATGAACATGTAACTGTGTTAGAAGTTTTTCAGTACATTTTATATACCAGTCCTGCAGTGGTTTGCAGCTGGTTGAATAAATAGCACTTGTGTGTTGATGTAGCCCGTCTGCTGAGAAAGTCTTGATATTTAGACATTGAAGAACCTCAGTGAAGCTTTTCTTGTTGTTCAGTTCTGTGCAAGATTGGGGCTGGTAATTGGTAGAACAGGTATGATGTCAGACAAGACACTGACATCCTATATGTTAGAGTCGTGGGTACGTATCCTGGCCTCCTTCCTGTTTCTAGCTCTCCTCTAATGAATACCCAAGAAGGCAGCAAATGATAACTCAAGTGCTTGGATCCTACTACCCACATGACAAACCTTGACTTAGTTCCTGGTTCTTGATTTCAACTCTGTCCAATCCAGGCTGTTATGTGCATTTGGAGGAGTGAACCAGAGAATGGCAAACATTCTCTCTCTCTCTCCCAGTCACTTTCAAAATAAAAATAAAATAAGTAAATAGGGTCTAACAAAAGAATCTAGACCTTGTCCTCCTCACACTCCTATTATTAAAAAAGCCATTTATGGCTCCCACTGAGACCCTCTGTAGGAAAGACTGCTTCACTGTCCTACAGTCATTTTTTGTTAATATTTGTTTGTTTATTTGAAAATCAGAATTACAGAGAGAAGGAGAGATACAGAGAATGATGGAGAAAGTTCTTTCATCTTCAGGTTCACTTCCTACATGACCACAGTGGCTGGGGCTGGGCAAGGTTGAAACCAGGGAATTCTGGAACTCCATCTTGATTGCAGGGGCCTATCATTTGGACATTTCTCCACTGCTTTCCTAAGTCCTCAGCAGGAAGCTGGATTGGAAGTGGAGGTGCTAGAACTTGAACAAGCAGCCTTATGTGATGCTAGCTTTAAAAGTGATGGTTTAACTCTCTATGCCACAATAGCAACACCTAGTATAGGTTCATCTCAGGGGCTGCTTTAGCTCTCTCTGCCTAGTGAAACTTCCTTGCTTCTCTATGGCAGATAATAAATTTATTGCACTTTCAGATACTGCAAGTAGCAGACTCAGAGGAAGGAAGAGTCAGACTACAAGTGACCTAGACCATCAATACATCACACATGAGCTTATCGTTAGTAATATTTAAAACTACACTGTGTAAAAGGCACTGTAAGGGAATTAGATTAGTCAACTTACCCAATCTTCCTGACCTAGGGAAGGAAGTTGCATTAGTATCCATGTTGTAAGAAAACCGAAGGGCAAAGATGATAAGCCAGCTGTTCCAAATCCCACAGCCATAGACTTACAATTAAGATTTGAATTTAGTCTTCTTTCAGAGACCCATTTTCAGAAGCACTATATTCCAACCCCCTGCTTAAGCTGATGCTTTTGTTCAACAAGAAACTGACTGTGGGTTGAGCGCCTAATCCATACAAGGCAGTACAAGAATGTCATATCATCACTTCATAGCATGTATTGTTATATGCTTTAAAATATATTTTAAAATGATTGTATTATTTTATTTAGGTGAAAGGCAGAAATACAGAGAGAAAGAGGAAGAGATTGAGAGAGAGGTCTACCTCTTTCTGGTTCACTCCCCAAATAGCAGCAACAGCCAGGAGCCAGGAGCTTCTTCTGGGTCTCCCACATGGTTGCAGAAGCACAAACACTTGTGCTATCTTCCCCTGCTATTTAAGGCACATTAACAAGGAGCTGAATTGGAAGTGGAGCAGCTGGGACTCAAACTGACACCCATATGGGATGCTGGCTTCATGGGCGGCACACCATACGTGCTGCACCACAGTGATTGCCCTGGCTATATCCATTTTACAGGTGTAAAAGCTTATATGCCACAGTTGTCAAGGGGGCAGAGTGAGGATCCAAATTCCTCTCTCTGTCTCTCTCTCTCTCTCTCTCTCTCACACACACACACACACACACACACACACACACTCCTGCTGCATCTGGTGAAGTACTGATTAAGCTGCTACTATATATTTTGCATTACATGGACATTGAAGAAATATAGACTGCTGAGTTTGCCTTGGAAGCTCTTTTGCCATCACCAGGGAGACAGTATGAAAACAAAAATGTGACACAATTAGCATATAATGGGAACATGCTTAGCAGTTGTCCTGTAATTAATGTAAAGAAAAAAATTATTCCCGGAAAAGCTTGTAAAATGGGGAATTCTGTAGAGATAGTAGCTGTGTAAGAATTGTGTTTCTGGACAGCTCCATTTACAAAAACAGCTGGTTTGTTATTGCTTATTTACCAGTCAGCTCTTGTGTCAGAATGATTAGTTCATATTGTATTCAGATGTTGTATGGGTTTCATGAGACCCTGTGGAGTCAGGTATTTGTGGCCTCAGATGTACACACTTTGGATATATGTATGAGGGCACTTCAAAAGCTTCATAAAGAAGATGGCACTAACAGGTAAGGTCATTTTATTGCAAAAATTACTTTTTTGGACATTTCTTTTTGTTTATTTTAAAGGCAGAGAAAGAGATTGAACTTAGATCCACTGGTTCACTTCCCAAATAGCACAATCGCATGAGCTGGGCCAGGAAGAAGCCAGGAGCCAGGAATTTCTATCTGGTTCATCCATGTGGGTGCCAGGGGTCCAAGAACTGATGCTTTCCTGAGTGTGTTAGCAGGGAGCTGGATGAGAAGAGGAGCAACTGGGACTCAGACCAGAGCTCTCATAGGGGATGTTGCACTTCAGGTGGTGGTTTAACTTGCTATGCTACAACACTAGTCCCATGGTGCAAAAAATACTTATAATTTATACATAGTCTTTTTCATAACATGCATTTTTGTATTTCTAGGATTCGTTTATAGGACCCTTCTCCATATGGATTGCAAACCTTTTTTGCACAAAATAATAGACATCTGTTCTCAAGTACACCTAGCCCTTTAAGTGTTGAATTGGCATTGTTGCCCCCTACATCTTTGGGAGCATTTTAATCTTATTTTCAGCTTCTAAAAAGAGCAATATACCCAAGTACAATAATTAATTGAATACGATTCAACCTGGCCCCATCTTTTAATAAGAAACCAAAGAAGGAAATTCAATTAGACTTACCCTTTCCAGATCAAATCCTCCCTTTTCATAGTTAAAATTATGAAAAATTATCTCCTTAGTGGAAGACTACAGGAAAATTTGGATTCCTGTCAAATACTTCATGTAATATCCTGGGATCTGGATTAATATTCTCTTTCAGCAGCTTGCTCTGAGTTTCTGTCGATGCAATCTCCCTTTTGGAAGCTGTTGAATAAAAGGCATTCTATACCCTTGTATGACTCAAAGTATTCAGCAGCAATGGTAACAAGATCAAACAGTTTTAGGACAAGTTATTGTGCCTTCTGGTCATGAAAATTCAGACACCTCTATTTTATTCCATACTTCTCTGTTGATTTGCTAAGTCCTCGAACAAAATGGAAATTATTAAAGCCAGGTTTTAAGTCTGGGTGAATATCTTGGGCTGGATTTAAGATTATAAACAAGACCAGCAGTAAAAATAAAATAGGATAGTGCCAGATGCAACCTAATCATCTTTGTTTTGTAGAATCACATCAGACATTCCCAGAAAATAATCTTAATAAAATGACTCTTGTTGGAATTAGAGTTAATATGAGTTGCATTTATTTTAGTTTCTAGGCACCAATGACTCTCTTTTCTCATGCTCTGTTAGTATGACTCCCAAGACATTTTTCTGTAGCCCCTAAGTTATATCCTGAATTATTTTACATTTCATTCTACATACATTGAGTAGATATGCCAGTTTTGTCAAAAGTTAAATATCTCTTATGATGTTAGATAAAATTATCTATATCACCATTTTGGGAACGAGGCTTATATATAAATGCATGGGATTATTTTGTCCTCCCCAATTTTTTTTTCTCTCTCTCTCTTATTTTTGCAGTCTGATGGTTTGATATAAATATAATGGTGAAATTATTTATTCAAAGCCTCCCATGTCATTTCAATGAGTTCTGCCTCCAAGTACTGTTCAAATAGAAACCCTAGTGTCCCCTGATATTCCAGCTAAAAAGTAAATATTTGTAATAGACACACTGTGGTAATATTGCCAACATTGGCAAGAGTCTTCATTCCTCTTTATGCCATGCTGCTAAAAGCTGGCACCCAACAACACCTGTTTCTCACACTGAAACTTGAGTCCTGGATGGATATTTTCTTTTCCACTAACAGGTCCTAGTGAACAGGCTAAGTGTGGATTCCTGTCTCTGAATTTCAGGAGAAAGAAAGAACACTGGCTCCATTGGCAACTCAAGTTACAAAGATCCCAGGGGGAGAACTGAGCTAAAATCCCCACTATCAAACATATACTAGAACAGAGATTTTTCAGAGTATTTTTAAATGCAGTCAAACTCCTTCTTCAAATGAAAGATTGCATATAATTCCAACAATTAGCAAAGATGAATAATAAGGACTCCTGTTTATTCAGACCTTTCTCTGGGATAGGCATCATACTGAAATCCCAACATGATTCATAATAATTGATTCTCAAAAGGATTATACAAAATGGGTACAGTGAATATCTTCCATTAGGGTATGATTGGAAAGTTTAGTGCAATGCCTCCATTAACTAATCCTTCCCATTCAAGCTCCAGGATCTCATATGGGCAACAGTTCATATCCTGGCTACTCCACTTCCCATCCAGCTCCCTGCTTATTACCTGGGAAAGCAATGGAGAATGGCCCAAAGCCTTGGGATCCTGCACCTGTGAAGGAGACCCATAGGAAGCTCCTGGCTCCTGACTCCCAGCTTCAAATTCACATAGCACTGGCCATTACAACCATTTGGGGAATGAAATAGCAGATGGGAAATCTTTCTCTCTGTCTCACTTTCTCTCTGTAAATTTGACTTTGACCTGAGCTAGTATGATGCCAGGAGCTACTTCTGGATCTTCCAAATGAGTGCAGGAGCCCAAGGCCTTTGAGCCATCTTCCACTGCTTTCCCAGGTCATAATCAGGGAGCTGGATTGGAAGTGGAGCAGTCAGGCCATGAACCAATGCCCATATGGGATCCTGGCACTTGGCGAGGGAGAATTAGCCAATGGAGTCCATTGTGCTGGGTCCCATGGCTGACATTTGTAATAATCTGCTTCCTATATATTAACATTTTACTAAATCTCACAGTGCATGCATCATTTTGCTTCATGATGAGGATTCATGAATCTATTTTTATTTGAATTTTCAGCATGACATTGAATTTTGTAGATTTTAATTGCTTAGTGAGTACTCATGGTGTGAGTGCTCATGATCACCGTTTAATCAGATCCTCTCACAATCCTGCTGTGTACCTCTTGGCTAGAAGAAATGGGACTAATCTGCTTATTCTGGCTTACCTGAAGGTACTTGATGTACCTAATTGTTGCCAAGTTTCTCTAAAATATAAAGATTCTATTAAGTTTTAGTTTAAAAAAAAAAAGAAGAAGAAATGTGTAGGCAAGCCATGTTTTCTTTCTTTCTTTGGTTTACATAAGCCTTCCAAATAGTTACCATATGCTCTTAATTGTGATTGCAGAGTTTTCTAGATACATTCTTTTTCCTCTTCTTCTTTGATACATTATTCTTTTGACCATTTTTTGTTCCCTTTTTTCAAATTGGGAGATAGTAATTACACATTTTGATGCTAGCACATATAGTGTTGATAAACTCAAGATAGTTTTGTTATGTATCGTAGCAAGCATTATCATTTCTTTATAATGGGAACATTCAAAATCTTCTTATCTATATATTTTGAATTATCTGAGACAATACTGTGAATTATAATCACCCACTCTGTACTAGAGCTTCAACTCTTATTTCTCCTATCTGGCTGGCTGTGACTTTGAACCCATGAAACAGAAGTTATCAGAAGTTAAAAAGGGAGGGGAAGGGAGGATGAGGAGGGATTTCTTCATGTATTTTGAGCTTACAAATGTATATATAATTCAAGAGATGCCGTAGAGTTGAGCCTACAGTAAAACGCATGACAATGTTATATTCTTTAGTAAATTCATAGGAAGAATAACCACCAATTTATTACTCATGGTAGGATGCTCTTGAGAGTAAATGGAAATTAATTATGATTAAAATAATAAAGCATGGATCGACTGTGAATGTTCTCAATAAACTGGTTCTTGGACAGTGAAGGATCCAGATGCAGTGCTTGCTAAATTATTTTTAATTGATATGTAGTATGTGTACCTACACATGGGTTTCTGTGTTATAATTTGATACATATATACAACATGTAATGCTCAAATTAGAAATTAGACTTTTAATTTCCTCACATTATTGTTTCTTTGAGGTGTAACTTGCAACTTTAAAAATGTATTCTGAAATGTGTAGTTGTGGACTATAACTGCCATATTGTGCTAAATAACATCAGAACTACTTCTTCTCCATAAAATATGCTTGATACCAGTTGTCTACCTTCTCATTAATCCCCTCCTCACTTGTCTTTCCAGTTTCTAGTGACATCTATCTTATTGTCTACATCTGCATGACCAACTACTTTAGTTTCTGTTACTGCCAAAGCTCACTGCGTTCTTTCCTCAGCTTAGTATAGAAATAAAAATCTGAGAATCTATTGCAGCGAAATTTTATTTGCAAAGCAAACAAGTGATCAGGAAAAGAAGGGCAGAGCGTCTCTCAGGAGGGACCAGAATATGGAATGTTTCCTGAAAGGAGAAGGAGAGAGACATGGGGGCTTCAGGAAGTGCCTTTGGTTTTTGAGAGTTCCATGACCCCCTCACTGTGTCAATAAACTGGGCTGGGGATTTCTCAGTTGGATGCCCACCTGGGAAGAACTTTGAAAGACATTTCCAACTGATGGTCTCTAATTAATTAAGAAATGGCTCCATAATTCCTGTGCTGCCCACCTGAAAGTATGATTTTCCTCACCTCCTGATATGGTACAAACGGTGGCCTTCACACAAGATGGCAAATTTCTCTTCTCACTGAGGTATACTGCTAAAAAGGGTTTAAATGCAACATTTGCCAACACTCTCAGTGCATGCAAACACAAGGCAGTGAGATGGTAGCCTGGGGAGAATGGCCTCCTAAAGCTTGCCCCTGGAGCTGACACCTTAGTTTGGCAAGTCTGAATGATCTCAGTTTTTACAAATGAGTGAGAACATAGGACATTTACCTTTCTATTGGCTGAATTACGTCACTTCACAAACTGTCCTATGGTTCTATTCATTTTCATATGCTTCATATTATGACTATAGCTATGTAGATATGTGCAGGTTATCCATTTGCACAGAGGAGTGGTACTCATGCAAGACACAACTGATTTTAGAGAAAGGTGATGCAGAACTGATGTAATATGAAGGATGAGTAGACATTTACTGGGTCAAGAATGGGGAAAGAGTAGATTAAGAAGGTCACATGCCAGTAGGGTGTGCACAGCAGGGTCAGTAAATATTATGAAACCAAAGAATGCTAGAACATGATTGAAAGGCCAGTGAATGCTAAGGATTGTGAGTAGTCATTGAGGGTGGAGGGTGAGGAACGGTTAAATACAATGGACAGATAAACATTCTAGAAAAGTAGTTCTGTGCACATGGTGCTTCTTTAACATATTATCATAGGGGACTTGCAACTCGAGCCAGAATGAAATGATTAAAGAATAATTTCTGTGAAGTGTTTTATGAAATACCAATTCTTAAGACTCCTTCTACACACACACACAAGTTAAGAAGTTTTCCACTTGAGTTCCTTATTCATTTTTCTTGGGAAGGCAGATTTACAGATAGAAGGAGAGAGAGAATAATCTTCCATCTCCTGGATCACTCCCCAAGGGACCACAGGGGCCAAAAATGAGCTGATCTGAAACCAGGAATCAAGAGCTTCCTCCAGGGATCCCCCATGAGTACAGGGACCAAAGACTTTGGGCAATCCTCTACTGCTTTCCCAGGCTCCATGCAACGAGCTGGGTGGGAAGTGGAGCAGCCAGGACACTAAGTGTTGCCCATATGGAATCCCAGTGCTTGAATGGAGAGGTTTAACACAGGGCCCTGACCGGTACCTTTTCTAAATTCATTGTATGTATTCACTTAGTCATTCCCTCATTTTCTCACTCATTCTCTTTCCAACTTCCTTAGCTGACTGCCATCTAAGAAGGGAATCAATGATGCTCTGCCCTGAACATGGTGAGCCCTGCGTAGCCTGGCTGTCTTCCAGCCTGATGAAGCCAGTCTCTCTCCCTTTGCAGTACTGTGAGCTCTGTGTCTAGTCATCCTATTATCTGGTGATACCTATTCAAAACAGTGTTCTTTTTTACTCCAGAAACAAGAAGTGCTTTTCTGTTGTGAATGATGTGTCTGTTAAGTACATGAATTAAAAAAAAAAAAAACAAAACTTTTTTTTCAAGCTACTGGGATTTTCCACGATAAGAAGTCATTACAGATACTGTGTTGTTTCAGATGTCCGGGGGATTAAGTAGGCCTAAGTCAGCTCCTGAGCATTTTCTTAATGAATCTATGTCATCTGAAAATCTTGCTCTGGAACGTTCCCACCCACTCCCCAAGCCCCACTTGAATAAAAGAGTAATTAGGGATGAGATCAGAATCTCCACTTAATCTTGACCCATCCCAGATGGTGTAATAGACATGGCCTTATCAGTAAAGAGTGGAAGGACAGGTCAAAGCTGTGCCAAGAATATAATACTTGAATTAAGTCAGAGTCATTTGGATTTGTGTTAAGACTCTTACGTGTCTTCTCTAGTCCTCCTGGCTTTTATTTAATATCATTCATCACTCTCTCATTATTCATCCTAATGATATATACAGGTTATGTGTACTCTGTGCCATGGAACTGCTTTTGAAAGTTGTCTGTCAGTTCTATGTTCAGTCATTCTTTACAGATACAAGATGCTTCCTTTTCCAGATATCCTTGTAGAAAGTTCTTTGTAGCAACCTGTTCACTACTCACCTGCTCTGTGCTGGATGTGGTGTTGGGTACAAGGCAACAAGGTTATAGAACCTGGACTGTTAGAATGTTTGTAATCTCAGAATAGAACATATAAGAGTACTTCAAAAATGAATTAAAAAGTAATTAAAATGATGAATTTAGGGACATACATTATAGCAAAATGAGTGAAACTGCTTGAGACACCAGTGCCCCTGGGTATTCCACTTCACATCTGACTTCTTGATAATGTGTCCTGGGAGGTAGCAGCTGATGACTCAACTGCCTGGGCCTCTGCCACCCACATGGAGAATACATAAACGAGCTGCAGGCTCCTAGATTTGACTTGAGCTATTCTTGGCTGTTGCAGATATTTGAGGAGTGTATCAGCAAGTGAAAGGTCTGTGTGTATGTGTGTTTGTGGAAAATAATTATTTTGATGCAAACTTTTTTTAAAATCCATTTAAATCTATACATATAAGCCATTTTCAGAGTATATGGGGAATGGGTATTATGAAAAAATTATGCATGGATTTCAAAATTTTTACAACCAAAATAATGATTTAATTCAATTTTACATAATGTGTTCCAAATATTTTTTTACATGACACTCTAAACCATGTTCTAACTAATTTCACATATTAACACTTCATTTTCACAGAACTGTAACATAGCTATGATCATTATTAAATAGTTTCACAGATAAGGAAATAGAAGAATATGGAATTGAAGTACACATCCCATTCCAGGTAGCTCATCAACGCAGCACTGTAATTGGGCCCCGGACCAGTGCATGCTTTATTTCTATTCCCATATTCAACTATAATTTCAGTGAGATACAAAAAGAAAACTCCCCTTGAAACTATTTACAGAATGTGGTTATTGGTTTATCAGCAGTTGACATTAAGCTCTCTGTTTTAGTGATTCTTGAAAAGGGACATTTTTAAGATAAGTAACCTTTCTCTTCTTATCAAGCACTGCCCAACCAAACAGAAAGAAAGCAAGAGGTAAACATTCAAATGTATCTTGGGTTATCTGTGAAAATTTTTGACCTCTTAAACGAAAATATTTTTATAGATATTCTTGGAATCTTTTCTTTTACTCCAAGTGTTTAAGCAGTGAGTACCTACAGCAGTGAAAGAAGTCATAGATAAATAATTGCACAATTGCACTCATTGCTGAGCTACACAGGCAACTTCTACCTTGGGCTCCTTGCTGAGTGCTACAGACTGCCCAAGCATCCTAAATGTATGTACTCTCAAAATCAAGAAGCCTTGAGCCCTAGCAATCTAAAGAAGTTAGATAGGTTTCTATCCCTAAAACATTTGCAGAGCAATTTTATTAGGACTTGAGTTTCTGGGCAAGTTTTGTTTTTATCACACTGTTATTGTCTTAAATCTGCTGTTCACTCAAAAGGTTTTGTTGGCCTTAATTCAATTCTCTATTTTCTGGACTCTTAGTGTTTTGTTGAGCACTTTTCCATCCAGACAGATAACAGGATTTGGTGACAGCCTTCAATTTCATTACCACTGAAACTTCTGTGGGTATAGAGTTTCTCTGTGTAGGCTGGTTCCTGACTATCACTTATTTAGTCCATTATTTATTGGCTCATAAAACTGGCCTGTTCTGCAAAGTAACTCACTAATTCTTCTAGTGTGAATAAATGCCTCTAAAGATACTTATCAATGTGCATGTAAATAATCTGCCTGAAAGACTCTTGGTCTACAGTAAATCCTCTTAAAAAAGAGACCCTTGGGCAGTGGAAGTATCAGCTAGATTCCAGTTTTTAAGGATCTTATTGTTCTCAGAGATACTCAAACTAAAAGCGATCTAATTGGCTGAGAAGATAAGGTACTGAAAGTAGGAAGGACCTTTACTTCTGTCTTTTGGTTCACTCCCTCAATAGTTCTACCCTGTAGCTGGGCAGGCCCAAAACCTAGAATCCAGAACTCAATATGGATTTGCCTTGTAAGTGACAGGAACTCAATTACTGGAGTCATTACTTGCTGGCTCCATAGCAGGAAACTGAAATCAGGAACAGAGCCTCAACAGACCTACTCAACTCCAATTAGAGATGCGGATGTACCAAGCGGTGGGTTAACCATTGCACCTACCCTGAAACTTACAATAGAAGAAACAAGTTGAAAACAGTAGTGCTAAATGGGTAAATAAATGATAACATCCCCATTTTATGAAATATTATGCAGGTGTGTCAAGTAGAACGACTTACCAATGTAATCCGTTCAACATTCATGTGTATTAATGACCTACTGTGTGGCAGGTACTGTGCCAGGTTCTGAGACCATACTGAAGGATCGATAATTACCATTTACTGAGCTCGTGGAGCTTGTAGTCTCACAGAGGCGTTAGATATTAACGAAATTAGCATGTTACTTTCATGGCCAGGTATCTGGGGAGGGGGTGGTACATGGGGAAGGGGCAGTTTGATTGTTTCAAGTCATCCCTTAAAAAGCTAGTATTTGTGTGTGGAGCTGAGTCACTGTGTAGGATGGATAATCTGATGTTGCAGAAATGTGCGGCATAATAGCCACCCTAAGCAATAGGAACATTGAGGCACCATGGAGGACGGAAGCAACTGGCACAGCTCCCCAGTGATCTGTGCCATTAGGAAACCTGAAGTCACTTTTAAATTCAGTTGAGGCCTTTTTTTTTTTTTTTTTAATAGAATGAAATGTTTAGAGTAACAGTATTTCTGATTTTTTCATGTATTTTGTAATCTTATGTGCTGGAGACAGCATGAATAATTAATAAGAATTTTTATTGTTTATCTCATGAAACTATAATGATGCTACAGTTGTTGCATGCCACAGATAATATGATAGTATTAGTTTCATAGTTCTATAGTAAACTCTGTGATGTTCTATCTTCAAAGTTTAGTGTGCTTTTGCTATGATAGAGGGCAGCATAAGGAATTAAAGGAAAATTTGCTTTGGAACTAATTTGCAAAGTTTGAGATTGCTTTCATGACATGAGTATTCATCTGATCTGTGTGTTTTGTGACTGTGCCTATTTTAAAAAGAAATGTATTTTGTCTTCTAAACAGGAATTTCTTTTCTGTGGGCATTTAAGGATTTGTTTTTATTTATTTTGTAAAGGAAAATTAAAGAGAAAAAGAGAGACAGAGAGCAATCTGTCTGTTAGTTCGCTGCCCCAATACCTGCAGTGGTTGGAGCTAAGCAGGTCAGATGGCCGGAGCCAGGAGCCTTCTCCTAGTCTCCCACCTAGGTTCAGGAGTCCAAGGACTTGAGCCATCCCACTGCTTTCCCAGTCTGTAAGCAGGAACCTGGATCAGAAGTGGAGCAACCAGGGCATGAATCAGTATCCATATGGGAAGTTGGCAATGCATGAGGAAGTTTAGCCTACTATATCATGGCACCAGCCACATTCTGTGGGCATTTTTACAACATGAATAATCATTAACCATCTTCAGATTCTTGAACTTTTATTCTTGTATAAATGGTATTGATTCTTCTCTACAATCCAATGCAGCAGTTATTATTGTTTTCCTGTTTTGGTGATAAAAGGAGTTGGCATTTTTCTTTACTCCTTTATTAGCATTATCATTTCCCTTCATAATAGTATCATGATGAAGTCTTTGCGTCTGAAGTACTGTCTTAACATCCTGTTCTGAAAAGCACACTTTTAACAAATCCTATGTGGTCCTTTATTTATATTTATAGGCTAGATCCCACAAAATGAGTAATGAGTGAATTATATGTATATTTAAAATCTTCACAGTTATTGCCAAATGGTTTTTAAAAATATGTATAATAACGTATTTCTTCTTCAAAAATGTGTAATATAGCCTAGTTCCCAAAATTTTTCATATCATTGGGTGTTATGGACATTTCTAATTTTATTGAATCAATAGATAAAATGTTTGATATCTGTTTCATTGACTATGGTAAACATATTTTCAAGCATAAGTTGGCTAGATGTGATCTGTTTTTGAACTGTGTATCTGCTTTTTTTTTTTTTTTTTCTTTTTGGCCATTTTCTCTGTTGGAGTATTTTTTTTTTTTCCTATTTAACTTGAGAGAACTATCTTTGTATGTGGGACACTGTGTCTATTTATTACACGAGCGAGACATTTTGGGTTTCTTTTCATGGCTTAATTTATAGTTTCTTTAGTTTGAAAGTATTTTCAGTTTCATGTAAATTGAATCTGCTTTTCCCTATGGTATCTTAGTTAGATGAATCTTTTAGTTTTAGTTTATACAATTTAATATTGTCTGCCAGAGTCTTGTTTTTCAGGGCTTTAAAAAATCTGATAACTTAAATCTCTCAAAAGTTCCTTTTGGTAAATTGTCTTGAATAGAGTTCCAACAGACCCTCCTTCCACTCGCACACCAATTCCTCATGTAACTTGGTGGATAATATGATTTACTCACGTGCAATTTTCTTACACCTGTGAATATTATTTTTGTCAATATTTTATTTTACTGACAGTATTGGGATTCAGCATGTAACTATGATGATGGACCAATTTGTAAGCTTTCCATGAAGTGCCTCTACTTTTCTGGTGCTTGTGCCAGTACCAGTGAACTTGCTGCATGAGTTAGAGCATTTTTAAAAGATTTGTTTATTTTGTAGTCTGAGGGCTGCATAGGGAGGTAGAGAGGCGATTCCCATCACTAGTTCATCCCTCAGACGCTTGCCGTGGTTGGGGACTTAGGCCAGAACCCAGAATGTGGAGCTCAGTTTGGATCTCCCACATGACAGTATGAGGGTCTGAGTTGCTTGAGCCACATCGCTGCCCCACCCTGGAGTCTGCAGCAGCAGGAAGCTGCAGTGCAGAGCCAGGGGCAGGTGCCGAACCCCGGCATTCCCACCTAAGGTGGGGCATCTTACATGCCATCTTAACTTATTTACTCACCCTTGCTGACTGTGTGTCAAACCATATTTTGGTATCTTATAAAACTTCCCTGAAAGATTTTCAGTATTCTTGCATATTCTTTCTCCCTTATGAACTTTGAAGTAATATTTACTTTAATGCAAATTTCATTATACATTTTATTAGAATTATATCACCTACATATCACTTAAGGAATAATCATTAGTTTTACAATAATATCTATAATCCAATATGTATTTTTGCTGCTTTGTCACTTGTCATTTTTTAACCTTTCATCATATGGGTCTTCAATGAACTCTGTTGGTAAAGTTTTTACCTAGAATTCAGGATGTTTCAATATTTTACACTGTGGCATACATATCATGACAATGTTTTATATTTTTATCCTATGTTCAATTGCCTTAACATATTGTTAATTTAATAACTTAAAATGTCAGATCTTTAAAACACTAATTAATTTTATATAACTAAAATACACTATACTCAATTATGGTAGATTTTGATTTCATTAAAAAATCTAATAGGGGGCCCAGCAGGATGGCCCAGTGGCTAAATCCTCACCTTGCACACAACAGGATATCATATGGGCAACGGTTCATGTCCCAGCTGCTTCAATTCCAGCTCCTTGCTTATGGCCTTGGAAAGCCTTGGGATTCAGAACCCACATGGGAAATCCAGAAGAAACTCCCTGGTTCTTGGTTCCTACTTTCAGATTGGCTCAGCTTCTGCCATTGCAGCTACTTGGAGGAGTTAACCAGCAACCAGAAAATATTTCTCTCTGTATCTTCTGCTCTTTTAAAATCTGCTTTTCCAATAAAAATAAATTTCTTTTTTAAAGTTTTAAAAAGACCTAACAGGACATTCAATTTAAAAAATTTATGCTAATTTTATATGAAAATTTAGTTTCTGAATCAGATTTTTTAAAAAAATTATTTGTTTGTTTGAAAGGTCAAGTTACAGAGAGTGAGAGACAGAAAAAGTTCTCCCATCTGCTGGGTTGCCCCCCCCCCCCCCCCCGAGGGCCTGGGTGAAGTCAGGAGCTCCATCTAGGTGTTCCATGTGGATATAGGGGCTCAAGTACTGGGACCGTCCTTTGCTGCTTTCCCAGGCACGGTAGCAGGGAACTGGTTTGAAAGAGCAGACAGAACTCAGATTGGGGCCCTTATGGGATGCTGGTCCTGTATACAGCAGCTTTGCATGTCTTACCGCAACACCAGCCCTTTCCGAGAATCAGATTTTGAGATCAGACTCCACTGAGTTAATAAAGTGAATTATGAACATTTTCATTTTTCTTCTGGGGAACAAATTAAAATATGTGACAACTACTTATTTCTAAAAATGAAGATAAAATGCAACTCTAAGACCATGTTTACCTAGTTTAAAATCAGAATTCTAGCAGCATTTTATTACCTTTTATATCTATTTCAGTTTGGTACTTGTTATGCACAATTTTATTCATTTGTGATGTGCTTAGAAAAGCATACATTTTCTGCTGCAGTGTTAGAAAATTGCACATAATCTCATTTTTCACAACATTTCTCTGCTCACTCATGTCTCATTTCCTAGTTTTCATGTTGTGTGCTTTTTTCTCTGTTCTTCAATCAGAGTCCCAGGAAGTTAGTTATTTTATTCATCTCCTCAATTAACTAGTTGTTATTTCACTTCATTCTTTGTCTGCTATTTTTGTTTGTTTTGTTTTGTCTTGTTGCTGTTCTTGTCACTTAAACATATTCTCTGAGATTTCTTTGCATGGTTCTCTCCTTACCTCTTTATGAAAGTCTCAGCACACATTCTTCAAGGAGCTCTTTGCTCACTGCTGTCTTTCAGCTACCCTCTTATTCCTGGACATCTGTTGATTTCACCAGTTTTGTGTTCACTGTGCGTTATCTCACCACCTGAAATTGTACACTTTTAACCTTTCTAATAGATTCATTTTGTTTTTTATTTTAGAACAGTTTAGGTTGACAGAAAAAATTTAAAGATAGTATGTAGATAGGCACAACACAATGGCTCAGTGGCTAGAATCCTAGCCTTGTATATGCCAAGATGCTATATGGACACCTATTTGTGTCCTGGATGATTCACTTCCCATCCAGCTTCCTGCCTGTGGCCTGGAGAAGCAGTAGAGGATGGCCCAAAGCTTTGGAACCCTTGAGGCACATGGGAGACCTGGAAGAAGTTTCTGGTTCCCGTTTAAGGATCAGTTTAGCTCCAACCATTGGGGCTGCTTGGGAGGTGAGCCAGCAGACAACAGATCTTTCTCTCTGTATCTCCTGCTCTCTTAAATCTGCATTTCCAATACAAATAAATAAATCTTTTTTTTTTAAAAAAAATACTATACAGAGTTCTCTTATATCCCTCTTTTAGTTTCCTTCATTTTCTTTTTTTTTTAAAGATTTATTTTTATTATTTTTTTTATTGGAAAGGCAGATATACAGAGAGGAGAGACAGAGAGGAAGATCTTCCGTCCGATGATTCGCTCCCCAAGTGAGCGCAACGGCTGATGCTATGCCAATCCAAAGCCAGGAGACCTTCCAGGTCTCCCACGCGGGTGCAGGGTCCCAAAGCTTTGGGCTGTCCTGGACTGCTTTCCCGGGCCACAGGCAGGGAGCTGGAAGGGAAGCAGGGCTGCCGGGATTAGAACCGGCACCCATATGGGATCCCGGGCGTGCAAGGCGAGGACCTTAACCACTTGCGCCACTGTGCCAGGCCCGAGTTTCCTTCATTTTCAAAATCCTATTACTGAGTATGTTGGGCACAATTAAGGATATACTCTTTTTGTCTAGATGTCCTACTATTCAAGTTTTCTTGGTTTTACCTAGTTTTTTTTGTTTGTTTGTTTTAAATCTGTCTCTATGGTCCATTCAGGCTGCCACATTTGTATTTAGTTGACACATCTACTGAAGTTTCTGCTGTTTGACGATAAGTTGGTCTTCCCTTGTTTTTGATGACCTTGGCAGTTTTGATGCATACTAGCAAGCAATCTGTTGGTTTGTGGGGCATCAGATAAAGCAACACTGCCATCCTATATCATAGCAGTGGCTTGAGTTTTGTCTGCTTCCAATATAGCTTCCTGCTAGGGTGCCAAGCAAGGCAGCAGCAAAAGACTCAGATACTAGTGTCCTTGCCACCTTTGTGGAAGACCTAAATGGAGTTCCTGACTCTTCAGCCTGGCTCAGCCCTGGTGGTTTGGAAACAGCACATGGAAAATCTCTGTCTCACAAGCTCTCTTTTTCACTTTGTCATTAAAATAAATAAATAAATAAACAAGCAAATCCTTTAAAAAATCAACCTATAGGACAACCCCAAATTTGTGTGACTGCTTTTCTTTTCTGATTGCTCTTTGAATACTTCCAGGACTTTGTTGAAGAGGATTGCCATGAAAAGGTATTTCTATTGAAATGCTCATGCTGGTTTTACCTTTCCTTATTTTAATGTTGTATACAGCACATAGATTTGGTTGGATTTGTTACAAAAATCTTGCATCCTAATGATAAATCCCACCTGATCATGAGGTATAATCTTTTTGCTGTGTTGTTGAATTCTGGGATAGGTCATACTAGGGTATATGATAAAAACTTAATTTTCTTACGTCTTTGCCTGGTTTTCATATCGACAAGCTTTAATGTTAAAATGATCTAGAAGTATTTTTCCTATTTGTATATTTTGGGAAGCATTTTAGAAAACTGTCTCTTTATTTCTCTTATTTCAGTATTTTTAGGAATAAAAATATTTAAGGCTACTTATTGTCCTCTGGCTTTAGCTGTATAGCATTGTCATTATACTTGTATCTAAATCACTAGCACTTTGTACTTCTGTTACGTTTTCAATCCTTTGTTTGATTGAGGATAATTATTTTAAGTTTAAAAATTTAGGGTATATGGTGTGTGTGTGTGTCTGTGTGCTTGTACTTGCTCATTCACTTCAGGAAATTTTTAGTATTTTCTCTATAGTCATATGCAAACTCATTTTCTGTGAAATTACTGTATAACAGGCATAATAAAAAAGACTACATATGTACTACTTATAAGACATGAAACACACACACCAACAATAAACATGGTACTAAATCTCTTCTGGTTCCCTGACTAAAACACCTATAATTCTGGTTTCAGACTGTTACTGTATTTTTCATGATAATGCACATGTATATCAGAGAAGAAAAAAACTTCCTCACCCTCTTATTGATTTATTGTGCATGGCTGACATACATTTTGACTTCACACTCAGTAATTTTTGGCTCATCACTTATATATTCTTTGCTCTCTTTCTCTGGTTTGCCATGGGGCATCAGTTTTCCCTGCTGTCTATGCCTGAAATATTCCCTCTAGGATCCCCATCCCTCATTCCCTTAATCTGTGATGAAATCCATATGCCAAATCCTTCCTGAATTATTCTACAAGGGGATACCCAATACACTCTGTACTTTCACTTGCTTAGCCCCAGACCGCTGTGTCCAGCTTCCAATTGTATCTCAATGGGCGGGGGATCCATGAGTTCTTTCAAACTTCATGTTCATAATAGAACTCTTGATTCAAGGGTCAAAAAGTGGCTCTTTCTCTACTCTTCACCTATTGTAAGCCACAAACCCAGGAGTCACTCTCAGTTTAAATCCCTACCCAGGGAGATATTGGGAAGAGGGGTTGGAGACCTATCAGGTGGGTAGAGGGGAATCCTTCTCGTAACTGTGCTGTGCCATGTGAAGTGGATCCTGACATTCTACAAGGCTTCTTGTGGACGAGCCATGTAATTGTCTTCTTTAAAGTTTCAGGTACTTTCTGGGTTTTGCAACTGTGAAGTTAAAATTCACAAAATGCAGAAAGCAAATGACAATACTGTTTTTCATTTTCTTTGAATTGCTTTGAATTACAAGAATGTCTTTATTTTAATAACTATATCAAACCTCTCTTTTTAGAGATCTTATTACTTCTTCCCCCAGGATTAAACAAATTCTTTAACAGAGCTTTTCAAGCTGTCAACTGCCTCTGGATCACCAGGGATTTTACAGAAATGCAGATTCTGGGCCAGGAAGTCTGGAGCAGTGAGGGTTGTGGTTTCTAACAAGCTCCTGGGGATGTCAATATTGCTGGTTGTACAGAGCACACATTGATAGGAGTAGCAAAGTCACACAATCCTTCTGGGTTTTTGAAAATATTGTGTTGTTTAAAAACTTTGTTTTATATCTGTGTCAAACCAATGATTAAGAATATTATACTATTTAGTGCTAATGATTTGTGATTATTCTAATTTTTTTAACTTATCCTGTTTTTATTTTCTGCACCCCACCAAAAACTCAGTCTCTACACTTTATAGATTCATTTCATTTTTTTTCCATGAAACTTTTTGCCCTCTTTGAAAGTCCACATTATGTATTAAGCCTGTATGTCAGTAAATTTTGTTTTTATAAATGTTAACCATAATTTAAAGAATTAGAAATGATAGACAGATGCACAGTTTATGATTTTCTCTTCAGTCGGTTCTGAAGGTGATCTTCTCACACGATCTACCACAGTACTACCCAGCAGTGTGGTAGATGACCATTTGGGACACCCTGGCCCTTCCTGGCTTTAACCCTGAAACTTGACACTTGTTAGGAGTCCTCAGAGGACCACGGCAGCACTAAGATTGTTTTCTGACCCTGGAAAGTGACAGGCTTTCAAAGTGACTGCCCTGACACTCACGTATTTTGATGTATTCTTTAAGCAATCACTTCTCCTTGTTTTTTTTTTTTTTTTTTTTTTTTGCAGATGTGTAGAACATGTTTCGATCTGCTTCACAAGGATGAACTGATGCTCTGAGTCCTTTCTGTGACTTGAGGCTTCAAGCTCTTTATCTCTTCGTTCTTTGATAAACACACCATTGCACTTTCTTGCTAAAACTAAAGATGTAAAGAAAGCTAGCTCTGAGGCACTTACATTTGCTTTGCATATACTCTCCAAGACTAAAAACAAAATACAAGGAAACAAAAAACACTGATCTCCTATTTTGTAAAGCCAAGTACACAACAGATAAATGGGATTCAGTTAAAATCACATGTCTTTTAGATTGGGAGTTCTGTGTAGCTTATGAGCTGATAATTATGTCAACAGTAATGGTATTCATAATGGTGCATGAAAAATTTGCTGCATATGTGCTAAAATTCACTAGAAATGCCTTTTAAAAAACATAGGTCATATCATACTATTCCTTCTAATGGCATTCCGAGATAAATGACCTGAATCTGTTCTAATTAGTTTCAAAAATCCCTGAACACTTGGCAATTAGTAGTAGCAATTGTTCTATTAATAATGTGTAATATTCCTAATGTCAAGTGTGTTATGTGTTATTAAGCAAAACAGATTCTGAGAATGTCTTGGCTAGTAAAAGGGCAACCTTGAGCACTGCAAACTTTATTAGGTTTGGACATTTGTTAGGTTTGTTTATTAGGTCTGGACATTAAAGGTGGACTTATAGACTGAAATCAAAGATGTGCTCTGAATGTGGAGGAAGGGTGCATGGTCACACTCTGCTCATCATCCCTTTCTGCCTACAGTGTCTTGAGCCCCTACCTAATAGTGGGCATTAAATGTGGGTCATCAGTTTTCACTGAAATGGTGGCAATGTCTGTAAGTGTTGATCAAAATCCTAAATACCTTGTAGCAAAATATTGCAACAGATTGTAAGCATTGGCTTGGAAATACTCAGGGAGGCATGCATATGCAACTGGAAAAGTGCCGGAAAAACTGGCTGATAGAGCGGCAGCCATGCAGAAAGCTCTGAAGCTTGGAACGCGTCCCAGTTCAGAGGCAGTGAGATCCCTGGGTTGCTTTGCAATTCAAATACACCGGTACTTTCCATAGAAGCCTCTGAAGCTTCCCCATGGTGGTGGGGTCCTTTGAATGTTCACACGTAAATGGGAGTCTTTGTACTCTGGAGCTTGAAGCTGAAGTCAGCTTTGGTAGCTGAGCTACTAGTGGAGACTCCTGCTTTGGTGATAAATTCAGATCTTGAAAAGGGGGGGGGGGGAAATCCCAAAGTGAGTGGCTTTGAGACCTCTGATCACAGAGGAAGTTAAAGATCACAGCATGCCACTGCCCAGTGGCTCTACCAGTCTGCCTAGATTATTTAAGAGAGCCATCAACAGTTCATTATGTGTTGGGAAATTCTATGTTGGAAAAGACATGGAAAGATGAAAAGGGTAGGGGAGAGATTTGTTTAACTTTGGCCAAGGCTGCTTGTTCCATATTCATGCCTTCGACGACAGAAGTTACTCTGTCATCTCTTTATCTAGTCCCCAAAATGAGTCACAGGGAATTCCTCTACTCGGTATGTTTATCTGCTATTTCAAATCTCCAAAGAATCAAATGTTGTTGTCGTCCCAAGAATTCCATAGGACACAGCCAATCTTCTTGCTGAGACATCTTTGCTCAGATGTGTGGTGCTAGAAGTAGTTGATGCCCCAACTGGTCATTGATTGAAAAGTGGTTGTCCTGAACTTTGCATGAGACATTTTTGCACAGGGTCCTGCTGCTCTGCAGAACGGCAGAGTGATTGGTGCTAAATCTAAGGCAATGTCTTCATCTCAGACCCAACTTGGGCCATTTGGAGGTGTCACTCTTGACTTGGACCATCTGGGGAATTCTCTGGCCCCACTGACTTTGTCTTTTCCCAGTCATTTTAGAATGGGAGTTCCCTTTTACTCTGGCATCATGGCGTATGCCACATGATTCTATCTGTCTCCTCTATTAAGTTCCAGGAAATGGATCCTTTCATTTCTGGATCCCCGATATAAAACACAGTAGTTATTTAATCTAAACTTAAAGAAGGGAATAAAAGTAAGACACTTCATAAAGGTTAGCTGAGTTGAACTGAAAAGAGCAGGCACACCCTTCTGGCTATCACTGGGGTGGGATTTAGTGCAGGTGATGTAATGCAACTTGACAGGGTAGTTAAATATTGACAGGCAGGAGGAAGCACGCTGGCACTGTTCAGAAAGAGGGAAGTAAGGGTGCTGTGGCTGTCAGATCAGAGCTGAGGCTGGAAGTGGCTGCAGTGGTCTCAGTGACCCAGCTGAGGTCATTCAGTATATTTGGCACTTGTTTCAGTCAAGGTAAGATTTGGAGGCTGGCTGGGAAGATAATGGGTTGTGATGTAGGGAAACGCAACCTCTGCACCTGTGGCTTACAGATAGATGGCTGGCGTCCCAGACGCTCCCTGCTGGCTGCCTACTTGCATCAGGTTCTGGCAGCTCTACATTGAAGGCATGGAATCTGTTTTCCTCTCTCCCCACCTTACCCATGCTCTGCCACAATCTGTACTTTAACATAACCTCTTAACGTGATTGGGGTTGGAGATAAATGCCTGTATTCTGAGTGTGTAGTTGAGGAATGTGTCTGTTTGAATTCGTTTATAAGGACTCTTTGATGGTGATGATTAGAGACATGCATAGTGATGGTATTAGAAGATCATAAGCAAGTTTAGTGCTACCTGGCTGTTGCTTTACAGAGGCAGTGGTGGAAAAGGGAGGGAGAGGCACATTTGACAAAGCATTTAGCTCTCATGTGCAAAAAGGGTGTAGGCAGAGCTGAGTACAAGGAGGGTATTAGGTTAGTGAGAAAATGCCAACAGACAGCAGACAGAAATGGTTTAGTTGAGTCTAACTGCATTTAGAATAGGGTGTGTGTCACCTTGAGAACAAAATGCCCACATTTGACTCTAGAAAGATGGTTTTAATCAGCCAGCCTGGCTCAGGCAAGTGTTTTAGAAAAGAAGAGCTGGTGTTGCGCTCATAATTAAACAGTCACAGGCAATAACAAGAAACAGGTAACATAAATCTGTGTTTAGTTGCTTTACTTTGAGAAGGGGAAAATGTTGGGAGATGTGTGAGCACAGAGTAAGGCAAGTGACTGGGAACCTGGGAACTCAGATCTGTTTCAGATCTCAGTTTAAACAAGTGACTGGTTAAAGGAGCCAGCCTTAGTGTTTTCATTTCTTCAACTGAGAAATGGACAGAATGAGAACTGCTGGCTCGCTGAGGTGAAGCTCCAATATAGTCATGGATGGGAAAACACATCAGAATCTGGTGAGCCCTGGCAGCTGACCACGAAATTAATACCTCTGTTCCAAGTTGAAACTGCTCATTCTATTTTGTCTTTTAACATGACAGCTCTATTAAAACATGATCTGTATAGCATCCAATCCAAACACAGAGTGGTGTATCCATCGCCTCAGTCAATCCTAGCACATTTTCATCATCACAATACAAAAGTCAAACCCACTAGAAGGCATTCCCTACCTCCACTTAATTTCCCTAGCGCTTATGGCCCTAACCTGCTTTTTGGCTCTATGGTATTGACCTATTCTGGCACGTTAGATAAATGAAATCATGTAATTTATGATACTTTATGTCTCCTGCTTTCACTTTACTATGTTTCAGGGTCTCTCCATGCTATGGTAGATGTCAGTATTTCAACTTTAAAAAAAAAACATGCTAGATAATATTTCCTAGTATAGATATAAAATGTTTAATTTTTTTAAAGATTTATTTTTATTATTTTTTTTATTGGAAAGGCAGATATACAGAGAGGAGAGACAGAGAGGAAGATCTTCCGTCTGATGATTCACTCCCCAAGTGAGCGCAACGGCGGATGCTATGCCAATCTGAAGCCAGGAGCCTCTTCCAGGTCTCCCACGCGGGTGCAGGGTCCCAAAGCTTTGGGCCGTCCTCGACTGCTTTCCCAGGCCACAGGCAGGGAGCTGGAAGGGAAGCGGGGCTTCTGGGATTAGAACCGGCACCCATATGGGATCCCGGGCGTGCAAGGCAAGGACCTTAACCACTGCGCCACCGCGCCGGGCCCTAAAATGTTTAATTTTATCAGTTGACAGAGATTGGGTTGTTTTTCCTCTTGGCTTTTATGTATAGTTCTGCTCTGAAATTCATGGACACATTTCTGTGTGGACAGGTATCTGTCTTATCAGAAAGTTGCTTTAAACACTAGATGTTGGCCACTATATCTTCCTCAGAACTTAGGAGAGCCAAGTAGGGGACACTTGAGGAAAGCATGTTTTCCTCAGTAGAAATTAAGGAAAATATTAAAATGATCATCACTTTTGTTTAGAAATTGCAATACTACAAGTAGGCTAACCACTTGTTCTAGCCCATATGGTTACAGTGCCAGACTCACCATCAATATAATATCAAGTGTGTATCACGAATGCATGAAGTCATGATGATGTTTGCATGTTGCACAATCAGGGATGGATTGAATAAGTAGGGAAGTAAAAGCAGCCTGCAACAGTAAAGTGCTTATAAGGTCCAACAGGTAAATAACTCATGAAAATAATACACCTGAGTGGAATGGATGGGGAATGTAAGTAGGACTACAGGCATTCTGAGTGACCAATGGCCTTATTGTCAGGGAGATCGTGGGGAGTGGCAATGACCGAGGGAAGCTCAGAACAGGCCTCATCCAACAGCGGCAGAAAACATTGAACTTCAGCTGATTGTTGTCTGATAGGTATACGACAGGTATATCAGCTCTCCTGACTCTGCTCTTTTTTTTTTCTTGAGGACACAAGTTTAGAACTGATGGTAAAATCCACTCACTGGGCTAAGTAAAATTTACCCCCACCAAAGCTCGATGTGTTGTTGTGTCAAGTGGGGTGAATTGTTTACTTGGAGATACAGGGTTTAGGGATCATTCAAATGTAATTCCTCTACTACTTACTAATTGTATTATTCTTTGTCACCATTTGTCAGATCTCCTATTTCTTATTTGAAAAGTCTTATGGAATGTATTCAGTTGATTCTTTTGCCTGCAATGTTCTGGAATTGCACAACAGTCACCCAATTCAGAGTTCTGCAACTGGTAACAGCAGCCTAGAATGTCTAAGAGGTAGAGGCACAGAATTCCAGGAACAATAAACCCAACAAAAGTTGGGATGCTCTAAGCAGCTTTCCTGCAAATCTTCTAATGATTAAATCTCTCAGCTTTAGTTCAGAGAGCTTTTTTTTCCCATGTTACTTTCACTCTTAGAATTCTCAGTGTACAGGGCTGTATTTCTCTTTGACTGTGACTGAGTGTGTCCTCAGTCTGAATCCTTCTTCATTACCATGCTGAAACAGACTTGTCTGCTTTGAAAACTTCTGTTACAAGTATCAAGGACAATACAGTTCTATGATTCTTGGAGGATTTGGAGGGTTTCATGGGGAACTATTTCTGATTGAAATATCCAGAACTGCAGAGGCTTCATTAAAGAACAAGTTGTTTGCCTGATGCTAGTTTGTGCCACACAGCATGGCCTATTTTGGAGCTGAACATGTGGGAAAGGCAACAGTGAAAAAAAAAAAAAAAAGCAAAGCCTCAATGCCACCTTGGACTATGCTGCTGCACTTTCTTTCCATTTGCCCTCTGATCCTACTGTTCTCATCAGGCTAGTGTGGGAGTAACTCATTAAAACAATACTAAGAGAGCCACACATAGTTTTATTTGAGAGTAGCCCTGGGGTCTGAACAGTCTAATTACTACATACTTGGGTTCATGTGCTTTTCATTCCTTTTATAATTTGTTCCTCCAAGCCATCCTGCCAGCTAGAACATAGCTATTGTCCCGGTTTGACAGTTAAGGAAATTGAGGTTCTGCACTGGTTTGAAGTCTCCAAGTTGATTAGCTGCAGAACTGGAATCACCATGCTCATCACCCAGGGTACTTGTCAATCACTCAGCCACAAAGAAAATTTCTGTCTCTGCTAAGTAAATCATTAAAGTAGGGTCACAGAAGTCCTGGGTAGCAGCTTCTAATACTATCCTTTGAGAAACTGTTAATTATGAAAGAACAGTTTATGAAGGCTAGAAGTGTGTGTTGCAAATGCTTAAGTGAAATAGGCCTCCCATTTTTTTAAAATCTTTATGTGTCTCTTGCATTGAGGTAAGTTGGCTTAAAAACTCTTGACTGAAAAAGCTCAGTTTTAAGCCTCATCTAAGAATTGTATTCCCTCCTCACTAATTTTAGTACTCAGCAGCTCCCACTTGTTTGACATTTTCTACTTATGTCAAACAAATTTCTCACATTGCCGTTCACTTTCATTTTTCCCTGCTCCTTTATCCTTGCTCAAAATGTTGAACAGCTGGCCACATTCATGACATCATAATTCCTGCACCATTATGGCCTCCTTGACCCCCTCTCCAGCCTTCTCTTCCCCTCCGGCAGAACAATCCCAGGGCTATTTAGCCTCTGCTCACAGTTCCTGCTTGGCCACCCTTTGATCTACATTGTAGTTCTTCTCTTCATCTTCCCACTGGAGGCCCAGGAGGACAATAGATCTATCCTGTCAGGAGCACAAGGAGCCCTCTCCAATGTGAGGGGGCTGCCATCCCAACCACAGGGATTAGCATATTTCCCACACTGAGTAGCCATCCGCTTTTTGCCTGGAAGAACACCTGCTGCCGTGCAGGCAGTGATGGGCAGCTTGCCATCTGACCTCCTGAGCTTACCAAATCAACCTGGGAAAGTGGGTCAGGGGTTGATTACAGGCTGTGACACCTTGAGGAGTGCTGCAGGCTCACCTGTGGGAAAGAAGCACTGGGGTTAATGGGAAATTGCCATTGGAGATTGCCATGAATTATGATGTGCTAGGAGGGCTGACCTTTCTGGGCGCTCCAGGGCTGGCCTGAGCCAAGTGCTAACTGTTGGGGGCCAGTCGTTGGAAGAATCCGATGGGCCAAATGGAAAATAGTGGCCTATAGTCCTTATAGAAAACAAAACAAACAACAAAAAAACACCTGTTTTTCCTTTAAAAATATTCTTTGAGGGAAAACAATTATATTTTCTTTTTTTTTTTAACAATTAGATTTTCATTCTTAATATACAAGTGTAAGGAGAAAAGTGATTTTCATGGTAAACAACAATTGAAAAGCAGAATATATAGCAACATTTTTAGGGAAACTTATTTCTCACTCTAATTGTAAGCATTGTCCCACCTACAAATGCACACGAAATCAAATGTTACCAGAGAAAGGAGTTTTGTAAAACAAAAGGATGCTACCCTTGGAAGCCTGTCTTTCTCTTATTAACTTATTTGTTTGTTTATAGTGGGGCAGCTAGGAGAAAAAGCACTCCTCTTTGTTGGTTTAGTTTCCAAATGCCGACAATGGCTAGGGCTAGGTCAAGCTGAAGCTGGAGGCCAGCACATTAATCAGGGTTTCCCATGTGTGGGGCAAGCACTCGATGACTTGAGCAAGCACTTGCTGCCACCCAGGGTACTCATCAGCAGCAAAGTGGAGTCAGGAAGAAGTGAGACCCAATTTCAGGTATTCCTGTAGGGAGATCAGGTATATTAACTAATGCTTTAATGACTCTGCTAAAGGCCAACCTCTGCCTCTCTTGTTTGTTGCTTTGAATCTGAAGTTTTCTTGTTTGATTCATGGGCATGAGATACTTTTCACACAATATCTGGTTGATGTGTGTTGTTTCTATTTCAATACAGCATCAAACTATTGTTTTTATATATTTAGGCTCTGGGATACCCCCAACCCCTCCCTAAACCCTCCCCTCATATTGAATTCCTCCATATTGTTACAGTAGTACAGTTCATAACCAATCATGATTCCTTCATTGTGGTCATGGACAATATGGAGAGTCCAACATCTTATTGTCCAGATAAATTCAACGGTTTCATTGGGAGGCTATTGTTGGTCTGAAGGTAGAGCTGGCAGAATATCATCCCCTCCAATGAGATGCCACTACACAACTTCAACAACAGGAAGAAACATGGAAATTAACAACATCGTGAAGTTAATTAATGTGATATTGGGTGACCAATATGTTAGACAATGCAAGTTCTTAACCACATCCTGTAGCTACTTCTTTGACATCTCAATTTTAGAATATACATACCCAGCTGCTATAAACCTTAAAATGGTTATAGGGTACTATTCAGCTGTTTCATTTTTATATTTAGCAGCTTATAGTATTCAAGCATGATTTTTACTGAACTTCACGAATTTTAGGATAGTCCAAACAGTCTTATAACTCTAACAAGCCATATGTTAACAATTGGGGAGCAGAACAATTTTAGGAGGGGTGTGCAGAGAAATCCTCAATACCTTAGTGAGGAGTAACTGATCTTTGTGTCCTAGCTAGTAAGGTATATGGTAGTCCCAACTGACTTTTTCCTGTTTGTTTTAAGCTTTCCTCATTGCTCTGTAATGTCATACTATAGTCCTTTCAATGCCAAGTTGGGCATTGGACCCTTTCCTGTAACTCCAGTTTAACAACAAAGGGTGAATCCGAACCTTAGTACTGGAGTGTTTTCTAGAAGCTGCTGGTTCCATTGGCTGTGATCCTTCTCACCAAACGTGCAGAGGATAGATTCTTGAAATCTCTTAAGAGTGCCACATTCTCAGAATCCTTGTAAGTGATTTTGTGAATATTGAAGTGTGGCATGAGTGATTTCTGAAAAAAAAATCTGAAGATTGTATATCTGATATATTTGTGTGAGAAAGTTCCCATCTCCTGACACATGGCACATGTATTGGCTAGCAAAGGGTGACAAGAATGGAATTTCCACCAGTTTCCCTCTCTGAGAAAAGCCCCTCATCTTTCTTGTTTACACTGGCCCCATATGCTACTGGCACAACTTACATGTTCTCTAGATCAGAGTTCAACACATAATAGCCTGCCTTCCCATCCCATGAAGAAGGTGAGAGCTGAGCTTTAGCAGGGCTCAGCAGAAATATGGAATCTCTTAGTAAAAGAGTGTGAATATTAAAAGAAAACTAGAAATAATGCTTTTAAGCGGGACTATGGATCGAATACGCTTATTTCTATTTTAAAATCAACTCGGGTTGGTTCCTATCCACCAATCACAATGATGTTTTCCTTTTGATCAGATAAACTCCTGTCTGGGAATCCAGGCCACATTTATCTCTATCTGTACCTATTTTTGTAACTATTGAGTCATAATAATTAGTACATAATTTCAAAACCAGAAAGACAAAATAACTGTCTTCAAAAGCTTTGTAAAAAGAACCTTGGCGTATTGCAACAAAGTATGTGAGTAAGAAACAAAAGCATCACTTTGAGGTTAAGCTTTACTTTTTGGGTTGGAGTTTTACTTACTTAAACAAGCTGCAAATCATTCACATGTTCTGCAGCTCAGTGGTCAATGGAACCCCTGCTGACCTAACACACTTGTTCAAAAAGAACCAAAGCCCCTTTGACCTTCCAATGTATTGTCTAAGGGAGTTATGGTCAGCTGGAACCCAAAATGACCAAGGCTGGCAGCTGCTCTGCCAGCTGGCTGTAACGGGCTTGCAGCAGAAAGCTTGGAGGGAGTTGTGGCCTCACCAGATGCCTTATAGTGGGGTCCAGCTGATGCCCCACACGGTGAAAACTAATTCTGTGTTTCATATAAAATGGCTTGATTGTAATATCCTAGCTATTAATTTTGGTAAAGCAGCAGGAGCATCTTACATCCATATTTCAATTTCCAAATGCATGAACTATGCTTAGATCATTGATCACAGGCAACAGCTGACTCTCAAAACTGCAGGTATTTTACCAGGAATTCCAATTATGCCATTTCCTGGGCTACCAAATGGTGCAAATAGCAACCTTGATAAGTCTGCTTTTTCTAGAAGGAGCCCAGGCAGCTTCAGCAGGGCCTGCTGGATTGCACTGACTTGCGTAACCTAACTGGTTCCAGCTGAGGGCCTAATGGATAGAAGCTGCTTAGTCTGTTTACCAATTTATAAAACAGCTAAGCATAAAGTGAACAGATTGTGGGTCAAAGTTCAATATCAGGGAGGAATGAGCAAATCCTATCAGTGAACCCTTGACTCAACAGCCCATTGGAGGGACCATTAGCCAGGACCTACATCTGCTCCTGAATTTTAATGTAATTTAACTCTCCCAATAAGTTAACTAATATGTTAAAGAATATGTAAAATAACATATTTTCCCCTTATTTTGATATTCCACCCTTATTAGACTCTGTGTGAAGAAAATCTGATTTTCTTAGTAGAATTATGGGAAAAAACATCACAATTAGAATAACCTAGTCAGGAAAAATGATGACATCTGACATGATGTGCATGGTGAGAAGGCAATGGTAAAGAGATTAAATTATGTATTGTATACACTAGGGAATTTATGAAGGTTTCTAAAAATAAGTGCAAAGATTGACTTATATATGTGAGCCAAAATTGTGTTTTTTTGTGCAAAAGGAAGTGACCTGAATTTATATTTCCTTTCTTTGCCCCATTGTGCTTCCACCCTCCCTCTCCCCCGCCCCCTGCAGCTGTGACAGGAACATGGCATTGCATCGCCTTTGGGGTAAATAATTCCACTTGAGTAGTTTAGCATGTGGAAACCAAAGAGGACAAGTTTCTAATGTGGAAAATGTTTTATCCTCAGAAAACCAAAACACATACTCAATCTGGAGTGACACCTTGCCTTTGAATCATAGAGTGTAATATGTTGAGATTACATCTATACCATGTGTTTAAATACTTTCAATTTTAGTAAATTAGGCCTTACCTAATTCCTATTTCATAAATAACCTCAGAGTATTTGTGACTTTTAAAACTGACTGTATTTTTTATGGCTCATGAATTATGACAGAAATTGCTATAGCATGACTTTTCATATGTCATTGATTTTTCTTGGAACCCATCCTAAGTGGTTTGGTGACTATAGGATAGTACTATAATGATACCCATTTTGTGCAAGAAAGAAGGGCATCAGGATAGTGAGATACCCTTGAGTCCTTATTCCTAACACAAGATTCAACTCCAGACAGATTTGAAAGCTCAGATGAGCTTTTGGATGACCAAGTTAACTCTTTCACTCTTCACAGAAGAGAGGAAAAATGTAATGTCCGTAGGGACCAGACAAGGAACATAAATAGTGGAGCAGGCAGGCAAAGTGAAAATGTCAGTGCCTATATCCAAGACACAGAGCTTCTTCTGAATATTATTAAAAAGGAAAAAAGAGCACGGCGCAATAGCATAGTGGTTAAAGTCCTTGTTTTGCACATGCTGGGATCCCATATGGGTGCTGGTTCTAATCCTGGCAGCTCCACTTCCCATCCAGCTCCCTGCCTGTGGCCTGGGAAGGCAGTTGAGGACAGCCCAAAGCCTTGGGACCCTGCACCCATGTGAGAGACCTGGAAGAGGCTCTTGGCTTTGGATCGGTTCAGCTCCGGCCATTGCAACTGCTTGGAGAGTCAATCATTGGATGAAAGATCTTCTTTTTTGTCTCTCCTCCTCTCTGTATATCCGCCTTTCCAATAAAATAAGTAAGTCTTAAAAAAAAAAGGTAAAGTGGAAGCATGAGCTGGGCCCAGTGGTGATTGATTTTCCAACTTTTTGGGAAAAAGAAACAACTGAGTAAGAAGACACTTATGGAGAATGTGATTTATTAAGCTGAAATTATTTTTAATAATTTATTCATTTATTTGAAAGGCAAAACTACAGAAAATGAAAGGTAAAAAAGCAGAGAGAGAAAGAATCGCTCTTCTGCTGGCTCACCTCCCAGATGAATTCAGTGGCTGGAACTGGACCAGGCCGAAGCCAGGATCTCAAAGCTTTTTCCAGGTTTCCCACCTAGGACTTAGGTGCAGGCACCTAAGAACATGGGCCATTTTCCACTGCTTTCCCAGGCTTATTTGTTGGGACCTGGATTGAAAGCAGGGCAGCCAGGTCTTGAACTGGTACCCAGATAGGATATCAGTGTCACAGGCTGAGACCTAACTTGCTATACTGCAGTGATGGCTCCTGAGATCATTTTTTAAAGCTTTTTTTTTTTTTTAGGTCACTGTAGATCTGCAAGTATCCATAAACATAATACATGAGAATCTCATATACCCTTTCCCTGGTGGAGAGGTTGTATATATCTGCTGCACAGCGGCTTCTTCAGAAAGTCCATGGAACGTGCAACGTTAAACCTATGTATGTAACTTAAGATGTTTTGCACTAAAATTACCATATGCCATAATTCTGTTTTTTCATGGACTCTTTGAAGTTCATCAACATTGATGCTGATACAATAAACCTACTTTATTTACTTATTCTTTTATTCATTTTGCTGATTTGAGAACCTTCTATGTATTTTATTATTTGAGAAGCAGAGATAGAATGAGTTCCCATTTGCTCATTTCGTCCCCCAAAATGTTTTCAACAACCACAACTAAGCAAGCCCAGATCTGGCAGTCAGAAACTCAGTGCAGGTCTTCCACATGGGTGTCATGGCTTCCATTTCTTGAACCATCCTCATCGCCTCTGAGGATCTGCTTTAGCAAGTGTCTGGAACTGGGAGCAGGGCTGGCACTGAAGCTCACATACTCCCATGTGTTGTTCCCATACTCTCACAGACTGCCATGTGGGTCTGCACTGCTAGGCCAGACACATGCCTTGGGCTCGTTCCTTTTAAACTTTGAACGTACCAATCAAATACATTTGAAAGCTAATGTCAACCTGTCTATTATTACTATTCGGAGCATCTGTGTATTACAGTCTAACTAGACATAAAGGACCAGCAGGTGACTCTCCAAGTCCTTATGCCTGAAAGGTGGGAAACTGTTCAAAACTTTGGTAAAAGATAAACCTTGTCTAAGACTTCTTTTCTGGATAATTTCTGGTTCTCTAGTCTGATGCCATCCCTGCTGCTTAATGCTGTATGCTCACTGTGCCTGTGCACTGGTACGTGCATCCTCACATGCTGACAGTGGCTTTCCACTTATCCTGTCTGTTCTTCATGTGACCCTCATGCAGTCTGACACTACAGGCCCTGGCTTCCTCTCAGCCCGTGGGCGTACCACTTTTACTGGCTTCAAATTCCTTCTCAGCTGCTATTCCTCCCTCTCTAATTACTGAAAGCAAACCGTGCTAGCCCACTTCAAGATGGAAGGTATTCAAAGTATTTTATTTATTTGTGCTAAAGTTTTGAACTCTCAAATATGTTTTAAATATAAGGTGAGTGATAATTTGGGAATTACAACTATTTTTTAAAATAATAATTGAATAGGGCCCGGCACAGTAGCCTAGCTGCTAAAGCCCTCGCCTTGAACGTGCCAGGACCCTTATGGGCACCAGTTCTAATCTTGGCTATCCTGCTTCCCATCCAGTTCCCTGTCTGTGGCCTGGGAAAGCAAAGCAGGATGGCCCAAAGCCTTGAGACTCTGCACCCATGTGGGGGACCCAGAAGAGACTCCTGTTTCTTAGCTTCGGATCAGCTCAACTCTGGCTGTTGCGGCCACTTGGGGAGTGAATCTGTGGATGGAAGATATTCCTTTCTGTCTCTCCTCCTTTCTGTATATCTGGCTTTCCAGTAAAAATAAATAAATAAATTAATTAATAATAATAATAATAACAATAATTGAATAAAAACCCAGTTTCACTTATAAAAAGATTCAGAATTTCTATTCTACTAAAAAAGGTTACAATTAAATTTTAGAGTGCTTGGAGGTAGACATCATGGTTCTAGATTTTGTGAATGAAAGAATAAGTCTTTAGTTTTGTCCAGCCTATTGTTCATTGAATGCTCTCTGACCTAAGTGGCTTTTCAAACACAAGCGTAAGAATAGTTCCTTTGCTTTCCACTTCACCACAGTTGAGGTCAATTTTGGCCATAGCTGCATCATGGCACATTCATAAGGACCTGGATTTTTTGGGTATGAAGAACAAGGACAGAAAAAGAAGGAATCCACAATCAGAAAGAAAATACCAGGAAAAGAAAGGGGTAAGATCTAACATCCACACTCCACGCGGTCAGTCCATTCAGGTTATGGTCCTGTACACTGGTGGAAGTCTCAGATTTTTTGAGGCTGGACACCTGAGATCAGGGTGTCAGTACAGTTCTGGTGAGGACCCTCTTCTTGGTTGTAGTTATCTGACTACTTACATTCATGTGGAAGAAAAAGCCTCATAGCTCATTGGAGTCCCTTTTATTTATAGGTCATTTAGTAGTGACACTCTCATCCTTAGCTAGCCTCCCAATGGCTCCATTTGCTTCTCTGGTCACTTTTGGGCTCGAGATCCAGCACTGGACGTTTGGAGAGACACATTCATCGAAGTGATTATGGTCAATGAGGGGAGATTTATCTGTCTGTGGATGACAGACAGAGGCAGGAACAGCAAAGGGACTCCTTCTTAAATGACAGTAGCTATTGGTACCTAGGAAGCATAATGATTCTGCAGTACAAACATGTACATCATGAGGAAAAAGGCATGGATGGAGAGGAAAAATATTTATGTAAGCGCGATGGATTCAATAAACCCAAAGTCAAAGCTAACAACATCATTATTATGTGTCCAATCTCTTGAAATTCATGGGTCTCTGGGTTTATGCCATTCTTCCCAAGCAAAAAAGAAAAAGAAAAATTAGATTTTAGAGGATCCATGAACTAAATTGCTCCCCTGGGTATCCCACCCGTCTATCCCCACCAAATCAGAATTCATAATGACTCTCCCTGTACCATTCCACCCCAAGCCATGCCTTGCCTTCAAATTTTCTGTGAAATCTCAGAGTCTGCAAGCATCTTGATCAATGCTGCCTCCCCCTGCACTGGCCCCAATGAAGACTGAGTAGGGACTTCATCCTCACCACCAATGACATCTGCTGCAGATCTTCCTGCTCACACTATACAACTCCAACTGAGTCCTACATGCCCTGTAGTCACTTCTTGGTGACTTGGTGGCACATTTCCCAGTGATCATTTGGCAGCCCTGCCTTCTAGTATTTCATCAAAAATATAAAGTCTAACACTGCTATCCTCATTACACCAAATATTTCTCGTTCTCACATTCCTAGAGGTGATTGTTGCATCAGAGGAGGATGTGGGCACAGCTTGGTCCCTGTGTTCCTTCTACCTTTGGATGTGATATGGCAAAGGAAGAGGTGTTACCCTTCTCTTTTCTTATCTTTAGCTTCTTCATTTTTTTAGATGAGGCAAACAGAAGCTTAAGAGTTTTTCCTAGGGTTCCACAACTGAATAGTAATACTGGAGCAAAACAAAGAAGGAAAGCAAAAAGTTGATGGGATTTGTTTGTAAAAAATGTATTATTGTTATTAGTATTTTGCTTATTTGAAAGGGAGAGGGGAGGAGGTAGAGAGAGAAAAAGAGGTCTCTTTCATTTGTTGGTTCATATTAACACGTATTGACAACATCCCAGTCTGGGCCAGTCTGAAACTAGGAGCCAGCAGTTTCATCTGGAGGTTAAAGAGACCCAAGCACCAACCTATCATCTGTTGCCTCCAATGCTACGCATCATAGGAGACTAGATCAGAAGCAGAAACAAGAGTTAATCCTAGACCCTCCAGTGTGGGATGTGGTGGTTTAAATGACAGCTTAATTAGCTATGCACCATACCCAACCCTTTACAGAGTTTCAAGTATCTCACTCCAAGACAGGGGCAGAGATGTGAAATTTCTTCATCATTTAAATCCCCGAGATCCCTTGGTAATTTCTAATCCCTACAACTAAGGTTGGGTTTGGGTGCAGACTGTGAATATTATGGTGTGAAGTGTCCAAAAGAGATTTTAATGTACATTTGGTATTAAGAGTAAATTCCTAGATAAGTGGTTCTTTACAATGCATCAGAATTGTATGGAGGGCATGTTAAAACACATTTCCCTAGTCTTCACTCCCAGGATTTCTGATTTTGTGAGTCTGTGGTAAGTCTGAGAATTTGTGTGTTGAACACATTTCTAGTGATGCTACTTCTGCTGTTCTGCAACCTAAATCTGAGAAGTTCAGACCTGGATGGAAGGTTGGAATAAAAATGCATCTTAACATTTACCTGAACCTTCTGGGCAATAGGTAGAGTAATTATGCTAAGTAGGAGATAGTAAGTGGAATTCCATCTCCCCAAGATTCTTTTGACTTACTCTGTCTTAAATACAGAGGAAACAGATGCCTGACAGGTTGGATCTGGGTTACTCGAACTAGGATATGTGAGGGTGTGTTCAGATTTGGAAACCACATGATGACTGGTACAGAACTTCCTGAACTGTGAGTCTCACTGGTGTTGAGAATACTCATATTGCTGAACAGTTCTGGGAAGAAAGTCCTTGTTAACCTGTGTGTAACTTCCATCTGGTGTAGATTCTAGGCAGTAGTTAATTCAGTGATGGCTATAAATGTTTTTCATGTCACTTCACACTTGAGATGAAGAAGTAAAGGGGGATTGAAATGAGACTTAGGAGTTGTCAGTATTCCCCTGTGGATATCATCATGTGTCAGAGCTACCCGAGCCCTTGTTTTTTGCTGGATATGTGATTGACTTCCATGATAACATGGAATTTCCTTAATTATAACATCTCTAGTGTCATTTTCATTAGTCATGAGTTATGTTCTAAAGAATTTTGATTAACAAACTCTGAACTGTTTTAGTTATTATGTGCCTCTTTTTTGGTCATTTGATCAAAAGCTCATTCTTATGTGGTTTGCAATGTCACCTTCCACAATAATATCTGTATGTATATAGAGCATATGTATGTATTACACAGCCATATCTTACATATTTTCCCAGAGGAATGCATTTCTTCACCTTTTTGAGTCATGGACTTCTTTGCATATCAAGTCCCCTTAGAATGGTGTATGCAAATACTCACACACACACACACACACGTACCTGCTCATAAACACCTTGATTTACAAAATGTTCACAGATGGGCCATTAAGAACCCAACCAACTTTGCTTCCCCATGCCAAGGCCTGGGACTTGTCTGAACTTGTATCTCTGGTACACCGATTGGGAAGGTACTCGTTCTATGCCAGAGAATGAATAATTTCTGCCAGACCGATGAGATGGGAAGTATACTTGTGCACTGTGACCTAGATGTATGTTTGTCATAGCTTGTTAGGATCTGACAAACATGAGAACTTATGTCAGAACTTCTGCTGACTACCCCTCTCGGGAACCTTGTTGGCCACTAGTAGGAAGACAATAGCTTTCCATGTGCAGGAGAGATTGCTTTCCTACTTGCAGAAGGCTGGCTATGGAAACTACCGCTGGGACTCATAAATCAGGCCAGGATGATAGCCTGTCATAGGCAAAAGTATGCCCACATCATTGCCTTGTTGTCTGCTGCACTGAATTTATTCCATCTGACTTCCTGCTACCTGTGCCTTTGGGCCTCTGTTAGACTGGGTAGAATCTTCAAAACTGGCTCCAGGGATTTTCCCTTTTATTCTATCTCTTTTGGTATCATGCTTCAAGATTTTGAAAATATAAGAATTTTTTTTAATCACATTTTGGCTTTTTAACTAGCTTAATGAATGTGGCAAATAGCCTCATTGATTAAGTTCAAAGTACTTGGCATTAATTATGATTTAGTTATGTTTGTGAGAAAACTTTGTAAGGGTCATGGAAATGGAGTTAAAGGAAGTCCATTGTGGCACACACAAAAAATGAAATCCACAAAAAGAAAAGTCTTTACAAAGTTCATTGAAAATGTATATTAGAAAAACTATGCTGGGATCTCACTTTTTGGTGTCAAAGCTTTTAATAGCTTTTCGCATAAACTTTTTAAAGCACACTCTTACATTAGCTATTCACTATTGTGACATGAACAGGGTTTGAGAACCTAGTAAGGCTTTTGTCTGTTCCAGTAGGGATGGCACCTGAATCTGGATTCTGTAAGTCTGTTGCCTAGGTCTTCTGAGAATGCATTGTAATTTCCCGATGCCTACCAAAAGGGTCACAACATGATTTTGCCTCTGAGATGTTCAGGGTCTGACTCCAGCAAACCATACATGGAAGGTGGTGGTTAGAGCACTGAATAAACAGGGAAATGGCATTTCCCTGAGCATGTACAACAACAGGCATTGGAGCTTTTTTATACCTTCTTACTGATAGAACAATATTTAACAAATGTTTGCTTATGTATAGGGAAATCTGGTCTGAGGTTTGCTTTTGTGATAGCTCAGTAGTAAGGTCAAACTTCACTGGTAGGAGTTTTGTAAGCTGTCCAAAAGAACATACATGTGTTTCATGAGAAATGAGCTTAGCAGAGTTCACAGCACTTCAGCTCTATGGCAAATTTATTTCAAGAAAGATAAATTTCTTTCAAGAAAGATTCCATATATCACTTTAGTTGTTATTATCACAATTTAAAAAATGCAACATGATCATCAAAGTTTTTTTTTTTCCCCCTCATCTGTAGCTCTGGGTGTTAGCTATCCCATTGCGGGACCCTGATGTTCTCACTGAGCCTGAATCCAGGATCTAGGTATTGTTGCATGGCAGAGGTCTGCTCATTTCATCCTATCCTAAAGCCCACACCCTGGCAGCCCTTCTTGATACCAGGAGCATAATGTTCTCATAGAAGAAGCCCAAGGTTTCTATGCTTCTCTCTTTACAATCATGCTTCCTATTAGATATTTTGTCCCTACTGTGCTGTGGGAAAAAAAATACATCACCCAGACCCTAGCTCTCCAATGCTTTGTGCAACTGAAAGCAAACCGCTTCAGTGTTCAAGGTCTCAGAAAATTCATTCATAAAACTGTGTCTGTAGATAAGCTTTCAAAGCCTGGGAACCCCATCCCCACCAAATAGATACAGATTCTCTTTGACTTCAGCTCCATTATGTCTTAGTTTCCTTATTCTTTCCCTCCCCAAATCATAAATACAGAATGAAACTCACATGTATTTGTGTGCAGTCTATTTGTTTTTATTTATGACTCAGCACTCCACTTCTTCATCATTGCCTGCTATGATGTGAAGCTTAAGAAATGCTTGAATCTGAGTTGAAACTTGAGTGTGTTGTGCACTGTCCAGAGTGGCACTTCCCTGGTGGTTTTGCTCATGACAGTCACAGTAACATTCAGAATTCAACATAGCCATTATGGGAATTTTATGGAAGCTCATGGTCTTGGATCTCTCTTAAAAGCCCCCTATGTCTCATGGACAGTCATTGACCCATTGTGGAGGGTGTCCACAAAATGGGATTCCTTGCCTTGCCTTCTCTGATTCACCCACCAGTATCAGTCAGTCTTCTCAGGCTTGCTAAATTGTTTTGAATGCTGTGGTAAGTGGATTATTCTTAACTGGAAATCTAGGCAAATCTGGTTTAGACAGAAAACCATTCAAGGTTTTCAAAGAGGCCAACAGAAGGGGCTAGGATTAGTTTGGTTTCTCCGTTTCCAGTGTGTACAGACAAGCCCGAAAGGAAAACAACTTAGTTATCCTGAGAGCAAACATTTCTGTGTTTCTAAGAAAACTTGAAAAGCTTCACTGATGAGCACCTGAACCATAGAACCTCCTTCCTTGCAAGTTCAGGCAAAATTCCTTTTGTCATTGTTTCATCTTTAAGACCTGGCAGTTAAATTTGTTCCTTATCAGAAATCAGGCTTCTGTGTCTTTCGGGTGTTTATGTATGAACTCACCTTGTTGCAAAATGGATGTGGCTAGAATGAACTTGTATAAGAGAAACGTCCTGTTTCCCATTTGGGAGGGGATTGCTAGGTGCTCTTTAAGTTGGATCTGAGACATAGGAGAACTCAAAGGTTTATCAAAAAAGCTTGGATTCACATTAAAAGACATGAACTGCTTGAATTTTCTCCCAAATCCCCAGTGCAAGAGAGAAGAGTTCGATTTGCAAATCTCCAGAAAGACAGAACTCAGTGGAGCTTGAATATAGACTTTAGTTCTTTGTCTTAAGGAGGGGCTACATTGGGTTTAAGTTCAGTATTTTCTGGAAATATGACAGGGTCGTCAGCATCTGCCTAAATCTATAGAGACTAAGGTTACTCAGCAGACAGACTGCACTCCTATCCCAGATAGGTTAATGGCTTTGATCTTTTATTAGCCTAATTAATTATTAAATATTTTCCTGTTTTTTAGTCTCTGCCTCTTTCCTTCTTTTGTTCCTTCATTTCTTTTTCTCTCTACAAATATTTATTTATTATACTTATTAGAGAGAAAGGGAGGGAAGGAGGAGAGAAGAAGAAAAAGAGAAAGAGCATTTCCCAAATGCTGATTCACTTCCCAGATATCGGCAACAGTCACATCTGGACCATGCCAAAGCCAGGAGCCTGAATTCTATCCAGTTCTCTCATGTGGGTGGCAGGGAACTAAGTGCTTGTTCCATTACCTCTCCCTCTCAGGTTGCATGTTAGCAGGACATTGAAATCTACAGTGCAGCCAGGACTCCACTCTGATATGCAGTGCAGGTGTCCAAGTAGCCTTATAACCATTGTGCTGCCTGCCTACTACAACCCTTTATTACTAGTTTTTTGTTTGTTTTAAACAAACTTATGATACTCCAAATGGGACTGAGTCAGTCCCAGCCTTGAGCATAACTTTAACATGGGCAGGATTGACTCTGGAGCCCCCTACATTCCCTTTCCTTGTTTCTTTCTCACCCATACAAGTCCTGGTTCTAAATCCTAGTTCTCTGAGGCAAGCTCCTCATTCATTCAACAGTTGTCTAGTAAGCATCTGCTATGACTGAGCAGTCCCTGATGCTGGGAATACAGTGTCAAGGCAGAGACAAGGGCTACTCACATGGAGCTCTGCCTCTCTTAGGGAGTAGATAGCAGTAGCAGGGCAACAACATCTGCTAGAGTTAAATGGCAGTAAGGAAGCAAGACAGAAGTTTAAGGCCAGGAAGGATCAGAAGAGAATTTCTGATTTGCAGGGGAAGCCAGCTAAAACCAGCATGCTAACAGAGGCAGTCACAGTCATGATCATGGTGACGATAGGCAGGCAGACATTCTGAGGTGGGGGAGGGGTCACAATCTAGGCAAAGGGAACAGCGCATGCGAAGCCATGAGGCTGGTATTCTCTTGATGTGGTTGAGAAACTCAGAGGCCTGTATAGCTGAAATGCAGCAAACAAAAAGAATATTTGTAGGATTTGAATTCAGAAATAGGCAAAATTGACTACTTGTGGATTCCATTATTTTAATTTGCCTACTTACTGAAATTTGTTTGGATACCCCAAATTAATAACCACAGTGTTTTTACTGTGACTTGTAGACATGGCCAGAGTGGCAAGAAATTTGAAATCCCCAATGCACATGTCCCCAGATGAAGTGCAGCGAGGCCAGGTGCTGCCTTCTGATTTCAGCTCTCAGACTGTAAACAAGTATCCTTTCTGCAATCTACTTGGTGCCACATTTTTCACATTTTTGTGATTCTTGTTGATGATGTCACTGCTTAAAATGACCTCCAAGTGTACGCTGAAGGGCTGTCTGGTATCCTTAAGCAGGAGAAAGCCACGAGGTGCCTTGTGCTGAAAGTATGCGTGTTATAGATAAGATCTGTTCAGGCATGAGGCAAAGTACTGGTGGCCTTTAGTTCAATTTTAATGAATAAACATCATATTAAATAAGGAGTTCTTAAAGAGAAACACACATGAAACAAACTTATGAACTGACCAGTTGAAATGTATCCACAGATTCACTGGAACCTTGCCCTGTGTTTCTCCTGAGAACACTGGCTCAGTGTTGGCAGCAACTTTCTCAAGCTTGACTACCATGAATGGTGGGAAGTGACCCTATAGAGACAGCCAGCTTGTGATGGCCTCATAAGCCTTATTAGAGAGTTTGATTCTAGTTCTAACTGTGATAGTAACCTAAGGACTGGGGTGAAGGCCAGGGAGGAAGTGCTGGCCCCATCACACTTCTCACTGATTATGTTCTGCTGCTTGAGGATTGGCAGAAATGGGCAATTCATGGCTGAAAGGAGGAAGTCAAGAAGGCTAGTTGCTGTTAACATCATTTGATCAAATAAAAGATGCCCCAAAGTCAAGAGAAAATGCTAACCATTGGCAAAAGAAAACTTTGAGCAAATTCCCCTGACATAACACAGAAACAAAGAAGTGATTTTCTGTTTTTAAAATGAAAAATGACAAATCCATATCATTCCATTTCATGATATTTCTCTGCATATAATTTGCTTTTGATATGCCCTGTTCTATTTAGGTATTTGTTGCAGCTGCTATGGGACAGGGAGCCCAAGGTCCACTCTCCCTGCACTCATAGTCAAAATGAAGCTTAGGTTAAATATATTAGCAAAGCTGGGGGCCAATGTATTTAATTCAATTCAGAATATTCTAGGAGAGCAGAGGTGCAATAACTGGACTAAGGCCTGAAGAAAATAAGGTGCAGGCCAGTCCAGCAGCCATAGATCTGAGCTGCTCAGGTAACCAGCTATGGCCAAAGCCTAGTATAGGCTGCCAAGAAGTTTAGGTATGACTGGTTAAGACTAACACACCCGCACCTACCCATGCTAACCCACATATGCATATCCACACATTGCCAGACTATCCTACAGCTGATTTGAAGGTTACTGTCTTTGAGGGTCACAGTTCTGAGAATGCCCTGTAACACTGCTGGCCCCCTTTGCTCCTTGTTAGTTAGCAGGGTATTTGGGATGGGTGGAAGTGAAAGGATTTGGAGCATGACAGGGTATGCGCCCACAGTGGAGACATCCTGCCAGGAAGCATTTTGCAAACAAGGGCAAAAGGCAGGGCCAGAACGACTAAAGCATTTTGTACAATCCACCATTAAAGCTAGCATCAACCTGGACTTGTTAAATTACATCAATAAATGACTCTTCCTGAAAATCTACCACAATGCACATGGCTGTGAACTTGTAGTCATTTGGAACTAAGACTCTTACGTTAAATGCTAGACATCCAGACTGTTTAAAAGTCGGTAAAACGTAGGTGGCTAGACTAAATGCACTTAGTAACACATACAAGAAATAACTATCACACACTGTGGCAAGCTCTGCCTTTGGCCTTTTTACTTTACTCTTATGAGGTGCTGTTTAAAATCAAAGCAGATTAAATCAATTTACAGGGTTTTTGCTTTTAAGACTGTGAAAATTCCAGTTGTCACTGAGAATCACCAATGCATGGCATTTTAATTATACATTAAACATTTCTTTTATGAAGTGAATGCCTCAATCCTAATTGAATATTATATTATTTGTTTTAGAAGTGAATTTTGGCAGAGCTGTTTAATTAGTTGTGACCTACGACTTCTCAGTTGCCTGTAGCACAGCCAAGAGACCACTGTTAGCTGTCCTTGGGGTTTGAGCTCCAAGACAGGAAACATACCATCTGAGACTTGAAAGTCTTTGTCCATTAGGATTAACTATGGTTGAATATTTCTGCAGATAAAACAAAAATCTTTTCTGTCCCTCAGAACTTAGTAGCAATCTGTGACAGAGGATTTGATCAGGCAGGTAAATCAGACACAACAAAGACTCTTATCTATTCCTTTTTTTCCCCCTTAAAAATCAAAGCAAAACTTGTAGAGGCTGGTGTTGTGGCATAACATGTTAAACCATGGTTTGCAATGCTGCATCCCATATCAGAGTGCTGATTTACCTTGGGCTGTTCTGTTTCCAGTCCATCTCCCTGCTAATGCCCTTGGGAAAGCAGCTGATGATGATCCAAGTATTTGGGCCCTTTCCAGCCATGAAGTTGACTTTGTTGGAGTTCCAAATTTTTGGCTTTGGTTTGACCCAGCACTAGTTGTTGGAGCCATTTGGTGAATAAACCAGCACCTCTGTGTGTGTGTGTCACTTTGCTTTTCAAATAAATAAATAAATCTTTTTAAAAGTTGTGACATTGAATTTCTAGGAAAGAGGGAAGAAAAGAGAGAAAGAGGAAGGGAGGAAGGGAGAAAGGGAATGAGGAAGAGATTTGGGCTCTGCATGATGGCGAGAGCCTTGCTACGTGCAGAGATCCCATCTGAGCAGTATTTTGTGCCTTGATTTCTCCACTTCCTATTCGGCTCCTTGCTTGTGACATGAAAAAGCAGTGAATGATGGCTCAGAGCCTTGGATCCCTGTACCTGTGTGTGAAACCCAGAAGAAGCTCCTGGCTTCTGGCTTTGGACCAGCTCAGTTATGGCTGTCATGGCCACTAGAAGAGTCAACCAGCAAATGGAAGACCTTTCTCTGTCTCTCCTTTTTTCTGTAAATCTGCCTTTCCAAGAAAAATAAATAAATCCTTTTAAAAAGAGAGGAGAGAGGAAACCATCTGGCTAACTTCCCCAATGCCCCCAGGGACCAAGAAGGACCAAGGTTGGCCCGACTGAGGCTAGTAGCCAAGAATCCAATCCAGGTATCCCATGTAAGTCATAGTGAGAACCCACTCAAGCCATCACGGCAGCCTCCCAGAGTGTGATTTAGTAAGAAGCTGGAGTCCAGTGTTATAAACAGGAATGAAAACTAGCTCCTGCAATGTGGTATATGACTATCCCAACCCATGGTCAAATACCCACGTCTAAGAGTGTAGTTTGTGTTTCACATTGCTATTACAAAAGTTACCATCATGTGTAGCCTCTATCTCATCTTGTAGCTCTTTTAGCTTCCCAGCTAAACTGGAAGGGAGCTTTTGCTACCAGCTACCAAAATCTGTCCATCTCTTTCTTTCTCGCAGAGACTGTATATTCAGGTTTCTATTCTTATGAAGCTGTCTGAAACTGAAAGCTTCAGTTTCGTTATTAGGCTTTAGTAGGGAGTGTTTGTCATTCCCCGAATTGCAAACTGAATCATTCTCTGTAGTAGCTACTGGGCCTCCTAAGTGCTCTGGGCTGCCATCTTTCTACAAAGAGTACAAGCAACCTTCTGGATTAAACCTCACTCAGATTGCTCACAAATGGTGCATTTGGGAAGTCACAAATATTCTAAAGCATCGTCAGTGAAGCCATACAGGCGACATAGAAGCTGACAGTAAACACTCCTCTACCACCTCCTGAGAGAGCACAGAGCTTTTCACAGTCTCAGTCCTTGTACTAGATCTTGAGAGATGATGGAAGGCAGACTCAAAAAACATGAGTGGATTAGCCTTAGCCTCGTGCTATTGACCTAGCTGAGGGATGTAGAAAGATACAGATAAATGTGACCTGTTCCTGGGAGCTTAAGGAATACTGCTTTCTGAGCAGAGGAAGCTATCAAGGGTGGAGAGGTAAAAAGGAACATTCTTGTAAGAGCCGCTACTGGGTCTTGGTTGAATAACCCAGGTGAGGGAAAGACGTCATTTATAATATTCCCCACTCCACAGCAAAGCCATCCCAAACCCTCAGAACTGCCCCCATCTGCTTTTTGAAGAAAATCCTGCTGCTGTCTTCCTCTTGTGCTGGCTGCCACTGCATCAGTCAGTGCCATCTCCAATTTCAACTCTGCCATACTAGTAAAAATCACCCTGTTCTCTCACTCCCCACTTCTAAACTTGCACCATTTTCCCCTGTGTCCTTTAGCAAAAAAGCTGGATATTATTTCTGTCCTAGACCTGAACTCGACCTAATTCCAAATTCCTTTAGTTGTACTGTTAGTTCCTGTTGCTGTGTTATCTCTAGGCATGGGCAGACTAGATACCTAACTTCTCACTGGGCTTCAGAACTAATTATTCCATGAGCATCAAGCTTCTGGCGTCCTTGGACCACCTAACTGGAAGCCTCTGTGCAGCAGGTCAAGGCTGTGACCTTCCAGTTGGAAGAAAGAACCCCACCTAGCAACATCCATTTTATTTGGAGACAAGGAATTCAGCTTAGTGCATTAGTGCATGCACTAATCCTTGAATGAAATAGGATTGTTCTGTTAATTCATGTGGGTGATATAACTTTAAATAAAATCATTTTAAGGTCACTTAGATTTATGGTCCAGTTAGTTAAAATTAAAGAACAATCATTTTCTTTATTTAAAACATGAAAAATTTCATTGTGAGAAGAATAGATGAATATACATATAACAAAAATGTATTATATAATCATTTGTGATGAGTTTTCCAGAATTGTTCTGGGTACTAGGGTTATGCATAATATAAATGCTCAGAGGTAAACTAATAGGGTATTTTTTTTGCATATTTTTCATAGTTGAGGCCATGCTGTAGGTAGGTTTATTCATGCTATCACTTAGTCTTATTTCATAATTATTGTGAAAAGTCAAATGAGATTCATAGCCATCATTTTAATAGCTTAAGTTTATACTAGAATAGATGTAATCAGCTGTTCTCACTGAGTACATATATAAATCTCTTCTAAATTTCAACAGAGCTGTTTTCTTCTCTATAACACTGTCATCAAAGGATGCAGTCAAGCCACTAAAATAAGTAATGAAATTATTACTGGCCCAGTAGTCCAAAATTAATCTCAAATATATCTTTAAAATATATATACAGGATTCTGCCAATGCCTCTCAAGTTTCAGAAGTCAAATATTTTTAAATCTGTGACTATGTTTCAGAGATTTTATCGATGCATATGAAATTTAAATAGTGATTTTGAATCTGATTTTTAGTTTTAATATACAATCTGACTTAGAAGCACCAGACAATGCCCTGAGGTTAAGGTGTCTCCTAAAATTCTTAAGTGTAGTCATCTGAATTAACTTAATTTACATTTACTCAATTCACATGCATACCTGTCCTTAAGGCTGAGTAAATGCATCTTGATCCTTCTGTAAACTAGTACATTGCCAAATATATTGTATGAATTCAGTAAACTTAGTGGAATTGGGCTTTCTCTTAATTCTGTTACAAAACAACATGAGCTTCATTATACATTAAGCATTTACTGACTTCATTTAGCTCTTGCCTTGAAGAAATGTATCTTATCTTGTTAGTGTAGTGTTCCTTCTGGATTACAGATTTCATTTCATTGTCTTGGCAGCTAACAACATGGAATCATACAATAAATCAATGTTTAAAGGCTACTGCCATTAAAACTACTTTGTGATGATTTTAGTAAGCAGCCTTCAGAGATCAATTTTATCTTCACTTTAAATTGCATTAGAAATGCTTTATTGCAAATGCTCATTTTAATCATGTTAGAGGTTAGAATGGGCATCTGTGCTGTTCTTGTCCATGACACATCTGACATCAAGTGTGTGGGGTTTTCATGTTCGAACAACTCATTCATCATCTCTTCAGGTACCAAATGTGTGTTCACTGATTCTGGTTACTTCTGATATTAACCACTGGGACTCAGCCTGGTTCCCATCAGCTGAGCCCCACAAGATTATGTCCACTTCAGCTGACATCACTAATCTCTTCCTCCCGTATTTTTGAGTGGCAGCTTATAAATTAGGAGTTCCTTTCACTTCCTTGTTGGGGTGATCAGGTTAGATAATTTGCTGAAACAGTTCATGGAACACAGGGAAAATCTTATGCTTCCCATTAATTGTATATTATAAGGGATACAACTTGAGAACAGTGACACAGAAATGATGTACACAAGCTTCAAAATATGACAGGGGTATATCTTTAGAAGGATCACCAGTCAATTTTCTACAATCCTGTCAAATTAAATGTTGCTCCATAGGCCAGGCACGGTGGCGCAATGGTTAAAGTCCTTGCCTTGCACGCCCAGGATCCCATATGGGTGCCAGTTCTATCCCAGAAGCCCCGCTTCCCATCCAGCTCCCTGCCTGTGGCCCGGGAAAGCAGTCGAGGATGGTCCAAAGCTTTGGGACCCTGCGCCCACATGGGAGACCCGGAAGAGGCTCCTGGCTTCGGACCAGCATAGCATCGGCCGTTGCTCTCACTTGGGGAGTGAATCATCAGACGGAAGATCTTCCTCTCTGTCTCTCCTCTCTGTATATCCGCCTTTCCAATAAAAAAATAATAAAAATAAAATCTTAAAAAAAAAAATGTTGCTCCAGTGACAAGTGGGAACTAGAGTTTTAAGATACTGAAAATTGTGATAATCATGAACCTCACATGGTTTTCTTCACAAATCTATGAAAAAAAAAATAGATGAGTGTAAAAAACAAACGAAGTGCATGCATGGAAAAGGAATATGAGCATCCTTAGACTCCAAAGAAAATTCCAAGTATTTAGAAGTATGGGGCAAGGTGTAGGAACAGAGCTGCAGAGCTCTGTGCTCTCTTTAGGAACACCGTGCTCCCAGCACTCAGATGTGGTCCCCATCCCAGAAGCCCTCCATAAATCTTTTCTTAGGGAAATTTACAGAGGTCCATTCCATCAGTGTGGTTAATTAAATTGTTGACCATGGAAAATTGGCCCCCACTGCCCCACTGTAAACCTCTCTTTCTTCCACATTCTTAAATCCAATCAACTTTCTGTCCTCATCACCTGAAGCCGGCCAAGGGCTGACCATGAGGCACCTATTAAAAATTATTTATTTTTATTAGAAAGACAGATTTATAGCAAGAAGACAGAAAGATCTCCCATCCACTGGTTCACTCCCCAAATGGCTGCAACGGTCAGAGCTAAGCAGATAAAAAGCTAGGAGCTAGGAGCTTCTTCCAGGTGGCCCTTGCAGATGCAGGGAGTCAAAGCTTGGGCCATGCTCCACTTTTTTCCAGGCCATAAGCAGGGAACTGGATGGGAAGTGCAGCAGCCAGGACTTGAACTGGTCCTATATGGAAGGCTAGTGCTTGGAGTTGCAGGATTAGTCAGCAGAACCATTGTGGTAGCCCCAAAATGGCACCTGTTTAACAACTGAGTTATAATTAGAAAGGGGCTTCATAGGACAATAGAAGGTTGTTAATTCCTGAAGTTTTAAAAGGTCCATAGCTACAATCAAGAACAAAGGCCAACAACATTATAGGGGGAATCAGCCTTTTGTATAAAGACTACAAACTGGGCCTGGTGCAGTAGCCCAGTTGCTAAATCCTTGTCTTGCATACGCCAGGATCCCATATGGGTGCCAGTTTGTGTTCTGGCTGCTCAACTTCCATTTGATTGGGTAAAACAACAGAAGATGGCCCAAAGCTTTGGGACCCTGTTTGGAAAACACTGGCTACTGGCTTCAGAGCAGCTCAGCTTTGGTCGTTGCAGCCGTTTGGGTAGTAAACCAGCAGATGGAAGATCTTTCTGCCTTTTCTTCTCTCCATAAATCTGCCTTTTCAATAGTAATTTTAAAAACCCTTAAAATGATTTTAAAAAAGGACTACAGATTTAACACAAAATCAATAAAACATAAATGGATATCATGTAATCAGTGTAGCATTGTAGATATGTGTGTGGGAGGGGGATTACTGCTGCAACACGTTATCACACATGGTGGCTTAAAGCAACAGGATGTTTTCTCTCACATTTCCGGAGCCTAGATGTCTGCAGCCAAGCAGGAATCTACCCCCTTCGAAGACTGGGAGAGAATCCTTCCTCACCTTTGGCAGCTGTTCTCTGGTGACTAGAGACATTCCTTAGCTAGCCCCTCCCTTACTTGATGCGCTGGCCCCATCTGCACATGACCTTCTACTCCTTCTTGCTTGTCTTCTCTCCATATCTGCTGCACGGATGTCTGTAATATGGGGGCTTATCCTTCAATTGGGGGCCCACATGATCTCATCTGGTCACCGTTAACGATGTCTTCAGTAGCATGATTTCTTGAAATTACTTTTAGATTGTGGGATATGACAGGGGCATCTCTTGTTGAAGGTTACCATTCAACCCACTGTAATCACTGAAATGTCCCTGTAAATATCACATGTTGCTCCAGTAGCAACCACAAATTGGATTTTTACAGATTGACAAGTGTGATCATCAATGCACCCAAAGTATCTCATTTATGATTCTGCTAAGAAAAGAATGGATACATGCAAAATGCGAAGAAAAATGTGTGGAGAAGAAAAACGAAGAGTATTAAGTTAGTCAGAACTCAGAGAAATTAAAAACATTTAAGAAGACTGGTTAAGAAACATTGAGATTAAAAATGGAAAGACTTTTGTTTGCCAAAAATAAGTTTTTGCAGACATATAGTCTTACAGACCTGCTCTATGTATTTATATAGCAATTTAATAGAAGCCAAAACTGTGGTCAATATCAATGGAACTTTTCTGTTTTGAATTGGCATGACTTTATGTGTAAACTGACTAGTTTTCACAGTTACTTAAGTCTATTTAAATTGGGAGAACTACTGAGATCCTCTAAATCCCCCCGCTTTTTTCATTAATTTTAATGCACAAAAGTCTATCTGTCTTGTGTTATGTAGTCAGAAATGGAGCCCTTACCATTTATTTGAAAACGTAATGAATGAATCAAGTTAGTTTTGCTATGCATATTTCTGAATATTATAGACATTTTCATCCTGTCATTTTTAATAATCTACTAAAGGTGTTCTTATTTAAGGGAATTTCTCTTCACTGAAAATGTTGAGGGTTAGGGGGAAAAAAACCACATACAATGCCAAACAAAAATCCTCAAGTAAGCCTTTTTCATTTGAGTTCTCACCTATCAATAAAGGTATAGAGTCTTCGTATCTGCCACTCCCATCCCACCTCCGTTTCTACTATATTAGCTGTTTGGTTTTTAGCCTTTGGGCAATGCATTTTCCTGGACTGAGTGGGGATAGACTCTCGGTCTTTTTCCAACAAAAGCCTTCCATTACCCAATTCCTTTTCTTCCCAAAAGACACCACCTTCTGACTGCCACAGCACAAAATCAACAACAGGAAAAAAAAATCAGAAAATTACAATGCCATGAAGTTAAAATGGTCAATTCATTTTTAACGTTTTTAATTGTGAAAGTTTATAGCGTACAGTGTAATCACTTGATACATGTATATAATGCAGCTAGCATTGCCCCTCATTAACCATTTTATCATTTTGTTGTAAATATGTGCATCTGATGTGCATAGTGTTTCTTTGAATACTGAGCACTCACCTGTTCCAGATGTATTGGTGTAAAAATAGTAATCATCTGTGATAAAAAAGACAAAACGTAGAACCTCACTGAGGCTGGGCATGAAGGGAGGGTGAGGGCTCAGTGTTGCCAGGCTGCAGGCCTGAAACTGACAAGCTGCGATTGATGAACTTCCTGGTGAGCCCTCAAGTACCTGGGAGTCCATGTGAGACTTGATATTGGTTTGGTTCCTGGGTCTATCTCTGCGTAGCTCCTTCGTTTCTCAAATTCTTTTTCTTTCATCTTTCTCATTACTCTCTGAAAATTAGCCTCCCCAACATTATACATAATGCAGATTTCTAGTGCAGATTCTACTCTGTAGACTTTTTACATTCATACATTCCATCTTCCCTGTTGCTTTTAATTATCCGTTCGAATCGGGGATTTTAAAGGCATCCGGGGGCTGGTGTTGTGGCATAGTTAGTAAAGCTGCTGCCTGCAGTGTTGGCAAACCATATAGGCACCCATTTGAGTCCCAGCTGCTCTGCTTTGAATCCAGCTTCCTGCTAATTGCAGCAAAGCAGTGGAAGGTAACTCTGGCCCTCGGGCCTGGCACCCACATCAAGACTCATCTGAAGCTCCTGGCTCCTGGTTTCAGTCAGGCTACAGCCATTTGCACAGTGAAGAAGATGGGAACGTCTCTCTCTCTCTAATTTGGCCTTTCAGATAAAACAAATCGTTTATTTAAAAATGCATCCGGACTCACCTGCTTTAGGAAGCACTGGCTTGGGTTGTCCCCCAAACTCCATTATGCTTTTTGCTCTCTTTGTCTTCTGAGTTTTATTTCCAGGCACCCAATAAATCTTTCCTCAGTGATGTCAATTCTGATGTATCACAGTTTTGTTACCCTTGAACTGTTGTCATTGCCACATTTCGTGCTCTCCAACTAAAATAAGCATTTGTTCAAAATGGACATTTTTTTCCCCCTTCTGCTTCTTGTGCTGCTTAATTTAAAAAAAAAAAAAACTAATTCAGATTGATGCCATTGACTTATTTTGTTAGAGACATTGCTCTCTTGAATTGAGATTGCTTGGATGACTCAAGAGCAAACTGTCCTTTTAGAGAATTAAAATGCACAAACTAAGGTCTTTTTCACATGTCAATATGTCATATTTCTTTTAAAAAATTACACTTCTTTTTTTCAAACTGCGAGTTTCCGCTCAATGAAATTGTCTCCCAGGAAATTCAACTTTGATGTTAGTCAAAGAACATATTAATCAGAACCCTGGGGACCAAGTCTCTGCTCTTATGGAAGCTGCTGAGGGCAAAACATTTCCCAGAAAGAAATCCACATCTTAGCTCCTAGATCTGTCTTTGCTGAGGAACACCAGCACTGGCCAAGCCACCATTTCCTCAAAGCTCTTCCTTACTAAGGTGTTTCCTTTAGAGCTGACACCAATTTGGGAGGCTTTGCCATGACAGAGGACTTTTCAGAGGATTCTCCTCGAATCAATCTCTCATATTGCTGATATGTCATAAATTGCACAAAACTCTCTTCCTTGGGCTTAAGCCTCCAGAAAAAAATCTGTTAAGAAGAATGAGGGACAATATTGATCAGTGAAGGTCAGCCCATTCAGTGCCTTCGTGCAAATTAGATAGAACACTTCTGATACAGAATAGAAAAATGGTTGCAATGTTCAAATTTACATTGCAACAAGCTTGTCATTATAAATATAAAAAATCTTGTGCTTTTCCATTGGGTTATTGTGTGCCATGTTCAATGTCCCAGGCATTACCCATAGCCTTTATTACTCAAAACACCCATTGAGAAGCTACTATACAAAGAAGGCTGTCTGCACAAAATATTTTCAGGCACCATTGAACACGTTTTTCTTCCATTCCAAGATCTGTGGTTAAGCAGTCAAACCCAAATACTAAAAGACGCCACAAGGATTCATTTAGATTTGTTTCTATAGAGCTGAATAAACAGCCATAAACAAAACAACAAAATTTTTTGTTGTTGTTGTGGGAAGAGAGGATTTTTAGAGTCTTAGAGTTAGTAGAGGTTTTGAGAAACTCTTTAAAAATCTTAGAGTTTTCCTTTTTTGGAATATGGAAAGAAGGAAGTCAATTTTATTGTCTTGCAATATGAGAGGTCAGACATGAGATTCCAGCGGGGGTCAGCAGTTATTAGTCATGTATTACCAAGCAAGGATTTGTCTCTTCTTTATAGATGCTTTTTCCTCCATTGAGTCTTCACCTTGTCCTGCTTTGGTAAGCATTTTATCCCTGCCTTTCACAGTAGGGCAGCCGAGAGCAAATGACAGAACTGAGCTTTAAGTTACGTGTTTCTGACTGCAAGATGGGTCTGTCTTGTTAAAACTGCTGCTACACAGACTCAGTTAAATAAAGATAATGGTATCTTTCTGTGGGATGAGAAGAGCTGCCTCTGTGAACCGTTTGTATATTAAAGTCCTAAACCTCAAAACCTCAGCCTGTGACCTTATTTGAGATGTGATTCTCACTGAAGTGTTCCAGTTAAAATGAGGTCTTTGGGGGCTAGTGTTGTGGTGAAACACAGTAAGCTGCCATCTTCAACACTAACATTTTACTTCAGAGAGCTGGTTCAGAGCTCAGCTGCTCTGCTTTTGATCCAACTCCCTGCTAATGCACCTGGGAAGGCAGCAGAAGATAGCCCAAGTGCCTAGCATTCCTCCACGCACATGGGAGACCATGATGGAGTTCCAGACTCCCAGCTTCAACCTGGATCAGCCCTAGCTGATCATCTGGGGATTGAACCAATGGCTGGAAGACCTCTATCTCTTTTCTCTCTCTCTCTTCTTCCCTCTCTCCCTTCCTGTCATTTTATCTTTCATATAAAAAAGTACGTTGAGTATTTCAAACAGGTAAAAAAAATTAAGGGACAGGGTGATGTCTCTACAATTAGGCATAAATCTGTATTTTAGATGTACTCATACAAAGAAGAAATTTGGACATGAACATCCATGAATAACAACATGCGGAGGCAAAGATCAGGCTTATTTTTCTACAGTCAATATCAAGCATTGGCAAGAATTATCAGAAGCTGGGGAGAAAGCATTAAATAGGCATTCTGTCACAGTTCTCAGAGAACTAACCCTACCAATACCTTGCTGTGCAGAACTTGACATGGTAAATGCTTCAAGCCACTCAGGTTGTGGTGCTTTGTTGTGGCTTCTTTAGCAAATTCATACACTGTATCTTTTTGCTCATTTTGTCAGACACCTTTCATTTCCTTGTTGGATGTTTCACTGTGGTGTGAGAGTCATTTTAGGGTCATCATGGATTTTGCAGAAATGAATAGGTTAGAATAGAATACATGGCAGTTTCTTTTAAAATTCTAATTTATTTGATTGAGATATATAGAAAAAGAGACAGGGAATTCCTATCTACTGGTTACTCCTCAAATGCCCACAGTTACTGCAGCCTTCGTATGATTAATGGCACATGGCAGCATGGATTAGAACCCAATTCATTCTCTTGTGTGGGTGACAGAAACTCAGATCTTGAGCCATCCCCCATGCCTCCCCAAGATGTGCATTACTAGAAACTGGAGTGGGGGAGTTGGGGTGAAGCACTGAGTGAAGGAATTTCTGTCAGGATCTGATAGACATATTTCTTTATTCAGTAGGCATCTTAAAGACTAGTCCAACCATCCACCCCAAATGGTTCTTGTTGAGTGAAAACCTGAGAAAGTTGAGGAGTCCCTGTAAATTTTAAAAGGTCTTGGAACAGCTGTGTTCATTTAACTATAATTTTGTTTTATATTTTCTAATTTTGTTTGTACCTTTAATCAAAGATGACAAACTTCACTGGATATTATGGAACTTGGTGAAATTCCAGCAGATTTTTTTTATGAACATTTCTTAGCTTGGCAATTTTGCTACCTGTACATATTTGTTGAATTTTATAGATCTTGGTGATAGAAGTACTTCTCTATATTATCCTCACTGGAAATGGATAGCAAAGTTGAAAGAGAGAAAATGTGAGAAGGGAAGAGAAAGAGACACAAAAACCAAGTGTTGGGTGTGGAGATCATTTATCCGTACTGCATATGTAACAGTGTGTTCTTGAGGAAAAGCAAAAGTTTTTGGAAGAAAATAGAATAATTTTCCTAGCAATTACTACATCATGGCTTGGTAATTTCAAGAATTTTCTCGTGAGACATATTAAATTTCTTTGAGAGACAGATAAGCAGAAAAAGAAACCTCCCATCCACTGGTTTACTTCCAAAGTCCAAGAACTGGACTGGGAATGGTGCCAGGGTCCAGGAACTTAGTCCAGCTCTCCCACAGGGGTTTCAGGAACTCAACTACTGAGCCATCACCACTGCCTCCTAGGGTCTGAACGTGTTGCAAGCTTGAGTCAGGAGACAGAGCTGGGTATTGAATCTAGGTACTCTAGTATGAAATGTGAATTTCCTAACTGGTGTCTTAATTAACCATTAGGCAAAACAGCCATGAAAGTGATAGTATTCACACATGTACATATAGAAATACTATTAATAGGAAAGTCTCTCATTAATCCTTAAAGTCAAATGATAACCAGTACTACCCAAAGTGAATGGCATACTTCTGACCCAAACAGGCATGTATATTTTAATTTTAGCACATATTTCTCCCCAGCCATTAGCAATGAGCAGCAGTATTCCTCTCCTGGTGTTGAACAGTGTGTCTATGAATAGGAATTGATGGATGACACTGATTCAGCTACATAATCCCTTGAGCTCATCTGCCTCTCACAAATGCAGAGAGCCCAGGGGATAGGGCAGGCAGGTCCTGGCAAGCTGCTCCCCACACAGCCCAGGCTCTGTTCCCTCATTAACCCCTTTGAATGCTTTCATGTTTTGAGCTCAGTTGTTTTGTTTCTTCGTTAAAAATGCCTTAACCATGGAGGCTAATATTGCTATTATTAACTAAGTTCTCGTAGATGGCAATGCTAACTAGAGCCACCTTTCAATGAAAATTGACTGCTACGGACAAGCACACTGCTATGTAGTATCCCTGTCTGCCATAATCTTTCAAGGAAAATTGTGAGAATACTCTACTATCTCAAAACAAGGTGGACAAACCTGACTTTTAAATAGTTCTGTCCACTGAGGGCTGCCAGACCCTGAATTCTATATTTTCACACATGATTTAAAGATCTGATCCTGTGCTCATCTTTGAGGCCAAAACCTATTGACTTTAGTCTGCCTTTCTGATGATTTATTTGATGACTTTCCTCATCTAATGCTGATCTAGGGTTTTGACGTTTCTCCAACAAAGTTGCATGTGGGTTTTTGCAAAGAAACATCACTATTTATTGATGCACTGACTCATTTGTTAGATTTGGATACTTTCCAGAAACTGTACTGAAGCATTCTAATGTATCTTGTTCCTGTTGCTACAGAGAGATTTTTTGAAATAAATGCTACAATCCCACCTTTAGTCTTTAAACTCACTGTACACCATGTTCTTGCCAGTTCTGGGTTCTCAGCTATAGCACAATTCCATAAAGAGACTTCAACATTCTTAATCTTCTGAATGCATTGCCTTTCTCAGCTCTTTCTGTGAATCAGCTCCCTTGAGAATTTTCCTTGACCTGGATATCTGAGCTCAGGGACTTCACTAGATAGTCTAATACACTTGGACTGCAGTAGCCCAATCTCTTTGTATATGGATATATGTGTGTATAAGTATATACATATATATTTCATTTTAATGTAATTATTAATATAAAGAAGAAATACTTTATATTTCATAGGTATAATTCTAAGAAGATAACTATCAAGACCTTCTTTCCTCTCTCCCACGCTCAATTCCCATTTTTCTTCCTTTTTTAAAGAAAATTCTACTATAATATCATTTTAATCTGCTTTATTATCACAGGCTTAATGCACCACTAGCCATAATATTCAGTTAAAAAAAAAAAGTAGAAAGATCACAGTGCCACAGGAGTTTGTAAAGGGCATTTGTAGTCCAGATACCTACAAATAATTCAATAGTAATAATGCAGGTTAGTACCTAAAATAGTATCTGACTTCCAAGAGTTAAGTCAGTGTATTTGTTGAAAGAGTGAATGAATAATGTCTGAGCCCGTTCTCACATTTCCCAGTGTTGTTGCTTATGTGAATCACCCATTATGCAGGGGGGCAGGGCTCCTTCCAACTTGGCTTTTGTGTATGGAGTGACCCAGACAAGGCCTACTTACTAAGAATGGTGAGTGAAGAAATAAACAAATGGGACCAAGACCCTTGATAAAAATCTCTTACATCATCTTTTGACCATGGTTTCTAAGCAGTCGCAGTTCACAAGGAAGGAATAGCTGTAATGTTGATTTACTCCATGACTCCTTCCTGCTACTGGTTACCTTTTCTTTCCCAAAACTTGTAACACCATGGTTCTGGGTGGTCCTTTGTTTTACTTGCTAGAAAGATGACTTAGAAGACTCTCATGGCAGGAAGGGTGAGTAAAATTGCTGTGCACTAAACTCTGTTTTAGAAGCTGAATTAGGGAGCTCATGAAACAGGTGGTAAAGCTAATATTTTCATTAATATTGGAACTGATAACTTTATATATACGTATATGTGTAACAGTCTGTACTGGAGGAATGTGATTTATGTGTAGTTATAAACAACAATAGTTCCCTGGATATTCCATATCCATTTTATGGAGTTAAAAATGCTTACTTTTTGTTTGTAACTAAAAACTGCAAGACATTTTAATTTAAATTAACTGCCTCTTATACTCAAGTGGTTCTTTGAATATTTCTAGGGCCTCCGGTGATGGCTGTTAGGCAGGTGTGGATGAACGTGAGCTAATGATATGCATGTATAAGTACATTTTTGATAACAAAAAGCTTCCATGTGCTCACCTAAAGTTCAGACACCTTGGAACAAACATACAGAACCAACACTTTCTCAAAAGGTTGCTTGATATAGAATTTTAACAAGGTTAAACAGTGTATTCCTCAATGGCTGAGTGGTTTCCATTCAACTCTCTAATAAAATAAACATAAACTATAATTTCTCTCTTAAAAGCTCCGTTCACTCATTCACATCTCTGGTGTGACTTCCTAAAGTCTGGCTTCCAGACTTCTGCTTGGTTTGACTATGGGACTGTGAGATAAGCCAGTGGTTCTTGATCTAGCAAAAGAAAAAAAAACCCTGCTTCTTCTAAGGAAACAACTCTTGACTCTGTTTTCTGCTAAGATATGTACTTGAAATACAACCGAAGTAGAGAAGCCAAGAGCCAGTTTGCAGCTGTTGCTTTCTGGAAAGTATCATTTCACAGTATACTTGTGATTTAATAATTCACATTAGCTGTTTGTATTCATGGATCCTGACAGTGAGTTAGATTCTCCCAAGGCTGAATTAAGTTGTCTTCTTGTACCTGAATGCAAAGGGCCTTTCAGGGAATATATTTAGAAATTATCTTTGGGCTTGGATAAATGAATTCAGAAATTAAAATAAATTTATTAGATTTTGAGGTTATTCAAAGGGAGGAAACTATTAGAGCTTTAATCATTCATTTGTTTCAGCAGCATCTTCAAGATCCTTGAGCTGTTCTAGCTATTCTTCCAGATTCTGAAGGCATAAATAGAAAATCATAAAAATGATAACAATACAGTCACAGCCATTGTTTTTAGAGAGGTCACAGTCTAATAGGGAACACAGAAATAATTAAGGGCATGTAATTGAACTTTCTGTTTAGTGCTTTGATGCTTGAGACACATGCCTTATAACAGCAAAGCAATTAATCAGGGCATGTGAATATACAAGGGAGGGGTGAGTCTCACAGAGAAGGAAGACAATATGATCAAAGCCATGGAGTTGAAGGCAATAAAACACCTAGCAGTCAAAAGGAGGTGGTAAGCTCTGGGTGTTGCTGCAATCTGAGTCATGGGTTCATAATTCATTTTATTTGAGGCTGGAGAGCGGGCTGTGGTGAGATATTGGAGGGCATTGTGTGCAGGTTTCGGACTTAAAATTTCTCATGTGAGCAACAGTCCACCATAATAGAACTCAGTTTTCTCTTGAAATGTTTACTCTGGTGATTCTGCACTAGATGAGTCTGTAACCAGCAAGTCTGGAGGTGGAGACTCACCAGCAACTCTGAAATGGTTAGAATCTTGGTAAAGGGCACAATGTTTTGGAGACACTAACAACAGATTTAGAGTAGGAGAGCTGGTGAGAAGAGGGGGAAGCAAAACACCCAAGTTTGAAATTTGCTTGATCAGATCATCAACTTGGAGAAGGAGTGGGCTTAGTCAGAAGTCAGAATGTTTCATTTTTTTAAAAAAAAATATTTTTATTGGGAAGACAAATTTACAGAGAAGAGGAGAGGCAGAGAGAAAGAGCTTCTATCAGCTGGTTCATTCCGCAAGGGACCACAATGGCCAGAGATGAGCTAATTTGAAGCCAGGAGTTGGGAGCTCCTTTCAGGTCTCTCACACGGGTGCAGGGTCCCAATACTTTGGGCCATCCTCAACTGCTTTCCCAGGCCACATGCAGGGAGCTGGATGGGAAGTGGAGCAGCCAGGACACAAACCAGTGCCTGTATGGGATCCTGGGTATTTTTTTTAAAGATTTATTTTTATTATTTTTTTATTGTTAAGGCAGATATACAGAGAGGAGAGACAGAGAGGAAGATCTTCCGTCCGATGATTCACTCCCCAAGTGAGCGCAATGGGCCGATACTATGCTGGTCCGAAGCCAGGAGCCTCTTCTGGGTCTCCCACACAGGTGCAGGTTCCCAAAGCTTTGGACCGTCCTCGACTGCTTTCCCGGGCCACAGGCAGGGAGCTGGAAGGGAAGCGGGGCTTCTGGGATAGAACCGGTGCCCATATGGGATCCCAGGCGTGCAAGGGGAGGACCTTAACCACTTGCACCCCCGTGCCGGGCCCGGGATCCTGGATATTAAATGCAAGGATTTAGTCACTAGGCTATCGTGCCAGTTCTGAGAACATTTCATTTTTGACATGTTGAGTTTGACTTGTCCATGAGTCACTCAAGTCAATATGCTTAACAAAAGCTGAGTGTCCCTAATCCAAAATCTACAAACTCCCAAATCAGAAACTTTTTGAGTGACATCATGTCGTCACTAGTAGAAAATTCCAGATTTGACTCATCTTCCCTCATGTGACTGATCAAAACACACATGCATGAAAAATATTGCCTAAAGTTACCTTCAGGTTATATGTAGAGGATGTATATGAATTACAAGTGAATTTTGAGATTAGACTTTGGTTCCATTCCCCAAATAGCTCACGTGTTTGCAAAAAATCCAAAATCGCCAAAAAATCCCTAAATCTGTAACACTTTTGATCCATTCATTTCATAAAATGGATATAAAACCTGTACATAAATGTATAAGCTTGTCTGAATGACGAGGAAAAGGTGTGGACTGAAGATTTGAACTGGGAGGTCCAAAGGCACTAGATGGTAGTTGGCATTGCCATAGAAGCAGAGACTCTGTGGGGCAAACTGCAGGCAAGAAGAACTTGGGAGTTGAGGAGAGGAATAGCCAGGGCACTAAGAGAAAAGGATGACATATCTCCAAACATATGCCTGGGCATTCTCAGTGCTCAACGCTCTTGGTGCCTACAAAATTTCTTAATGAAAACAGATATATCATCAACCAATAAATCCCAAAAGTGTGAATGAAAATTAAAAGTTATAATTAATAAACAAGTCTAAGAGAGGTGGTTCTTTCCCTTAACTGCACACTGGAGTCACTGACAAGCCATTATAAATTATGAATGACCAAGCTTCAGTCTCCAGATCTTCCTGAATTTGTCTGCGGTAGGACCTATATATATATAAGCCAATATTCATGTACACGGGCACACACGCACACACACACACACACAGTTTCTATAATGTGTGTCTGTGTATTTTTAATTCTGCAAGTGATTTTAACATGTGGCCAGGCTTAACTTCCTGCCAAGATGGATAACTTTTTTTTTTTCTGCCAGAGGCTATTTATTTATATATTTATAACATTATTCACAGGCCATACAGAATTATCAACTTAAATGTTTAGTTGTTATATATTTATTGAATTTCAAATCCCACCTGCAACTGGCTTGGCAGGACAAGACGAAGTGATTTCACAGGTTTTGACAGGTCCACAAACCACAGGTTCCTCACCGATTAAGAGGTAGCTTGAAAGGCTATCCAGGAGTGGAAGGAATGGAGGAATGAAGAAGAGAAAAACAAGAAACGTTGTAACTTCATGGAAAGGAGGAAATAAAGATGAGAAAGAGCATATTCCATAAAAAAAATCAGACAATAATCTTGCCCTAGGACTGCATCAGATGTTTGGGACTTGGATTGGAAAGAGGAACTGGTGGGAATATGTTCCCCTAGAGTCTGCAGTCAGATGTTTCTAGATATGTGTCCTCTCCAGGACACATATGAAGGAGCATTGAACAGACAGACCAGGAACTGGGTCAACACTGACTAGCATCTAGCATGCTCATAGTTTCTGTTTGTTAGCAAGTAGAAGACACCAAAAAGCAATCTTCTCTTTGGGCCCGAAGGGTATCAGACATGGATTTGTCTTGCGAAATAATTCTGGCCTGGGCAACAGTGGGTATAGAGGGATAGAGTCACTTAATTGTGTGTGTGTGTGTGTGTGTGTTTCATAGCTAAGCATTAGCATGTAAATATTTAATATTATAAGCTTCAAGGCTACCTCAGTATTGAAGATTTAATCAACATGCTTTAAGTATTTTCCAAAGAGAAAGAAATGAGAAGGCGAGATGATATAAACTGAGAGCTCTCCTAGGCCTGCACCTGCATTAATGTGTGAAGAACCATAGGATTATACTTTCTAATTATTATAATATCACAGAATCACTGTGATGCAGTTGGGCGTGACACAAGGTAGAACTATGTGGATCATTCAGTACAGTTAATTATCAGCTTTGAATGTTAGAAACTACTACAAAATTATATTATAGAGCAAGAGAACGCTGTGTTTATGTTCTTCCATGTGAGTCTCAAATATCAGCGCATTAGAAACTTCCCTCTGATATGTTCTGTTACAGAAATTTCTCAGGTTAATGATTACCCTCACCTGGGATGAATGCTGAGAACTATGTACTTTCCATTTCTGCCTCAAAAGTCTAACATGTGAGACCCAGATGGGAGAATCAGTCTGAGATGACAAGACACAAATCATGATGGCAGCAGCATGCCTAAATCCAGAAGGATGGCTTATCCTGGGCTTCAGGATCACAGATCCTGTTCAGATGCACTTTACAAGTCACTGATAACAGCCACCTAGCTACTGTTCCTCAGAAATTCCAGCATGCGTCGCTCTTATATGAGTCTATGACCTGAAGTGATTATTCTGCAGTTACTCCAGAATCAGTATGTACCCCTAGACACCAGGCCTTCAGTTGTTCATTCATTCACTAGTCATTCAATAATCACTACTATGTGTCAAATCTTTGTTTAGGTGAAGTGAGGGCTGGTGTGGTGTAATATCAGGCTAATCCCCCAGCTGTGGTGTGGATATCCCATATAGATGCTGGGTTGAGTTCCAGCTGCTTCACTTCCAGTCAGGCTCCCTGCTGATGACCTGGGAAAGCAGTGAGGATGGCTCAAGGCCTTGGGCCCCTCTACCTGTGTTGGAATCCTGGAAGATACTCCTGGCAGCCTATTCAGCCTTAGCCATTGTTGCCATTTGGGGAGTGATCCAGTGATGGAAGAGCTCTATCCATCACTCTCTGGAGATCTTTCAAGGAAAAATAAATAAACCTTAAAGAAATAATATCACACTGGTAGCCCTGGGCTTTTAAACCCACAGGCTTTTAGCTCCCACAGGAGCTCCTAGCTCCTGGTTTCCATCTGGTCCAGCCCTGGGAAATAAATCAGTGATCAGAACATCTCTCTTTTCTGTATCTCCCTCTCTCCTTCCCTCCCTCTCCCCCACCCTCCCTGCTTTTCCTCTCTCTCCCACTCTCTCTGTAACTGTCTTTTAAATACATAAAACTAAATCTTTTTTTTTAATGAAAAAGATAGTCTAAGGTATCTAAGAATAAATGACATAGATTGAGTTTAGATTGAGTCATCTATCTTCGACTCTGAATAACTTTATTAATAGTGGGTTTTGTCTGTAAAAAACTACTGGAAGAAGGGGAAATAAGTCTACTGAGGATTTGACACAGGTGTTCATTGTCAACTGGCAATTTAGTTTTAATTGTGTTAAGCATGGGTACCTTCAAGCAACTTAGGGGTACCATGCCCCTAGAAATAGCTATGTAGAGTTGTCTGATGTTTTCCTTTTTGTAGCTTACTCCCTTTCTGGCAACATAGGATTCCCTGTGTCTTACAACAAGAAACGTGTGGCTTTCCCTCACAACTAGGGGATACATTACTTTCTGTTTTTACATTCACATACGTGTCTGAGGCCAGCTTACTCTACCAGAGTGACTGTAAGAACCCCCTGGTCAACTGGAGAAATCTTGTTTAGATTTTATTCCCAGTTGGGCTGTATCATAACCAGCTGTGTGAATTTCCTTGAATCAGTATTTTCATCTGTGTGAGATATACAATTGAACTACATAATCTAAAGAGTTCTTCTGGGTTTAAAGGTCACTAATTGCTATTTCTAATCTCACTCCTAACTAGTAATACAACTTGTGAAATGATGATAAATATTTTTCGGAGATAGAGGGCGAAGTCCTTAGTCATTGTGAAACTCACAGTGGGTTTGCATCTTAGTGGGGATTTAAATCACACACCCTTCATTTATCATCTCTTAATCAAGATATTCATCATGTCCAGCAATTTTTAAATAAGGATCTCGGAAACATTTCTTCAGAGGTGCTAACTTTGATCCATGGGCCATGGCTGCCTATGATGTTCTCAATATTCTATTGAGAAGGATTCTGGTGCAATTTGACTGGGAGGAAAAAGTACTATGATTGGTACGGGGTAGTGAATGCTCTGGCTAGAGTACATTGTCATCCTATGTCTGAGAGTTTGGTTTTTTTTTTTCCTGTTAACACTATCTGCTGGTAAAAACCAAAAATTACCCTAGGGTTTTTTCAAATCTACATTGGTTCTGAATTGTCTTGGCTTGTTTATTGTGTTGTGTTTCCGTATCATTCCTCAGTATTTGACAGGATAGGATAATAGGTGGGGGGTGGTTAACGTTTTGGTCAATGGTTGACATTTCGTAGCACTTCCTGTAGAATATATATTAAGTCTACTTTTCTCTTTCTAAATGGACATTGTTATAGGAAACAAAAACTCTATTTTGCTATTGTTTGAGAAATAGACAAGAAGTCAGTGTAAGTCTTCTAAATTATTTCTTCAACATTACTTTGCCTATGTATCACCTGGGAATGTTGTTAAACCCAAGACTCCTCTTTACTCTCAGGGATTCTCAATGAGGCTGGTAGGCTGGGGCCTGAGAATCTAAAAAAAACTAACTAGTTTCGAAACACACACAGTGTGAGGAAGGTGTGAGTGGCACTCATTGTCGTACAGAGATAGAAATGGAGACAGCGACATTCAAGAGCTGACTGGGTGGTCATTAGGCTATACACTCAAACTGCCTATTCTTATCTGAGCTGAACTTTGGATGCTTTGCCTCTTTCTTCTAAAAGTTCAGTGGGGGATAGAAATTACTGATTGAAATGAATGAAAAATTATTATTTTTTTAAAGATTTATTTATTTTATTACAAAGTCAGATATACAGAGAGGAGGAGAGACAGAGAGGAAGATCTTCCACCCGATGATTCACTCCCCAAGTGAGCCCAACGGCCAATGCTATGCCGATCCAAAGGCAGGATCCAGGAACTTCTTCCAGGTCTCCCACGCGGGTACAGGGTCCCAAAGCCTTGGGCCATCCTCAACTGCTTTCCCAGGCCACAAGTAGGGAGCTGGATGGGAAGTAGAGCTGCTGGGATTAGAACCGGCGCCCACATGGGATCCTTGCACGTTCAAGGCGAGGACTTAAGCCGCTAGGCCATGCCGCCAGTCCCATGAAAAATTATTCAAATTGAGATCTTTGAGTAATTTTATCTCTAAGTTTTATTAAGCTGTTAGAACATAGGTAGTTAACTGCAACATTCTTTTTGAAATCGCAATTATTTTGTTTTAATGCAGAAAATAAGACTTACAGACAATGTAGAAATGGGTAAAATAAAAAGTGATAAAAAATAATCACTACCAAACCTGTCCTTCAGCTTTATTAACACTACTAAGCAGTTTATATGGAGTGTTTTAGACTTTCCCTGTGATTGTATAAATCATGTCTGTGTGAAATATACAAATAAATAATTTAGGGGAAAATTATTGTTTTCCTACCTAAAAATTAAGATTTAGAATGAGATCAGTAGGGATCAAGAGGAAATATTCCTCCCACTCAAATTTTTATACTTTGCTTTTTGATACTTAAATGTTATAAAATTCATTTTAAATAAATATAGGCTTTATTTCCTTTTGGTATTTTAGTTGTGTTAGGTGTCTTATCTTCATTTGACTATAAATTCTATTTTTTATAATTTTGCATTTGGCAGAATGTCTTATAAATATCTAGTGCACTTTACTGCACTTGAAAGAATCTCAATATTATATGAGATCATTTTCTTAAATGTGGCATACAGTAAAAATGGCTGTTCTTTACTCCATCGACGTTTATTACACAACTACTGTGTGCCACACATTGAGTAACTATAGAGGATCCTGGGAATACAGTAGTAAATAAATGAGAAAAAAAAAATGCCATGGCTTCTGTCCACATTGAGCTGACAGTCCAAGCTAAGACTAGGTCCAGTGTTTCACTGCATGTTTTTAAATATTTATTTACTTTATTGGAAAAACAGATTTAGAAAGATAAGGGGAAAGAGAAAAGATCTTCCATTTGTTGATTCACTCCCCAGGCGGCCTGAGCTCCAGTCTGAAGCCAGGAGCCAGGTGCTTCTTCCAAGTCTCCCATGCTGGTGCTGGGTCCCAATGGGCTGTCCTAGACTGCCTTCCATGCCATAAATAGGCTGTTGGATGGGAAGTGGAGTAGCTGGGATAAGAACTAGTGCCTCTATGGATACTGGTGCACACAAGGCAAAGACTCCAGCTGTTAGGCTACAGTGCTGGGCCCTTTTCACTACATTTTTAGTCCTGCAAAGGTAAGGCCTTGTATTTTGTGGGTTTTTAAGGAGAATAAGGAAATCCTATTACATTTACTCCCTTCATTTGATACAAAAGGATGAGACTAATACTCGCCCAGAGACGGCTTCCTTATCTTTGGCCAGATTCCAGTCTGAACACATCTGTAGTTCAGATGTGTGGGGGGGAGGGGAACCCCGAAAATAATTCTCTGAGAATGATTCAAAGAGCATGCAAGGGCAAGACTAAGAGTTTATTATTTCCACCCAAGAGCGAGAGAGATTCACTCTGGAATTTGCAGGAAGTGTGGTAAGCTTCGTGAATCTATTTGTTAAAGCAGTGAAGTGTGAAATAGTGGCTTTGATGAATGCAAAGGTGGAGTGTGAAGTCATGCTGCAAATTCAGCTCACGGTGTCTGTAAACGCCATTGGTGTATCGCATAGATAATTCTATCATTACCTAAGACTACTGATACTGACAAAGCAGCTGTTAATTACCTGGTTACATTATCTGGATATTGAGAGCACCGAGATTTATTCTTCTCTGTCATAAGTGTTTATTATTATTATTATTATTATTATTAGGATTTTGTAGAAAACTCATTTATAGATATAATTAGAAACAAATTGCTCACATCCACATTGGCAGGATAAGCTTCTTAACAAATTACATACCACAATCTTTCCAGATTGGGCTTCTGGAAAAATATCTTTAAAAACTTTGGTTGGGAAGAGGGAAGATTATAGAGGCTTTCAATGTAATACTTGATAATCTACTGACAATGCTTGAGCAGCATTTAATGAGCTTACCGTCCCTGCAATTAAGATGTTCTGAAACGGGATGAGATGGAATAGGTGAAGGTTTCCTTCTTAATTAATTTCTTAGGTGGTAGACAATGCTTTTCGAGTTACTCTTTCCTCAGCTGTCGGACACTCGGCTGCTTGAATAGCTTGTCCTAGCAAGGCAGGGAAGGCAGCTTGATCATACCTGCTACTCTGTAGCTCCTCACTTCACCAACAATATGTATGCAGGGGAAGGTGCAAGTGCATATAAAACATGGCAGATGGGGACTAGCAAGTTACATTCAGATTCTTGACCTAACTAATCAATGACAATGTGAGGGCACATATCAGAATTCAGTTAGATAGCTCTGATAGGGCCCTTTCAGTTTTAGCTTTATAATCTTTTTCCATTCACCAATATGTTTTATTTGTTTTTCCATTTTCTTCCAGCAAAAACTGAAACCCAATTCAAGTTATTATGTATTAGTTTACTTTGATATGAACTGTCTGAAATTATTCCATAACAGGAAAGTTGAACATATATCCCACCTTGGAAAACCCTGCTTTTGGTCCAACTTTGGTCTCACCTGTGACGGATGATGTTTGCTGTGAGATGGAAAAGCAGCTGCTGACACCTGTCGGTTGTCTGGCTCCCTGCCTGGGCTAAGGTTGTCCCTTTTCTCATGACAGTCAAGTCAGTTTCCAGCTTACCTGTTGACTTAGGATTACTAAGCACAGTCTTCTCCCCTTTCCCTGTTCCTCTCCTGCCTTCTGTCTCCCTCAAGAGGCCATGCCCTCCTTAGAACACTGGAGTGTTGATACCTTTATTCTGAACTTAGTGCACTCCTGCACATAGTTAGGCCTATGAATTTCCAGGCAGATAAGGAGGGCCACGGAAGCCTTGCTGGGCAGGAATGAAAGGTACTGTTTAAACCCATTTTTCTAATTTTCTTATGACTTAGGGCTCAGCAGGTGAAATGTTTTCACAGAATATATTCACTGTGCTTTTCCTCCCAGTTTTTGACCCAGATAAGGCCTAGTGATAGGAATAATTTATTCCTTCTTACTTGCTGAGTGAAGTAAAAATATTGCAGTTGTTGGCAAAATACTTGATATAATATTCACCAGGAATGCAATAAGATTGGTGTAACACCTTTCTTCTATTTATTTCAGCCTATGTGGTTTTCAGAAAATGTTGATACACTTAATTTGAAACCTTCTCTAATCTCAAATAATTTACATTAAGCTCTGGAATGATTGATAATTTAAGCTAATGAATTATGGCATATTTTATTTTTTGAATATGTATCATTTTTAAATGTTAAACTTAAAATAAGAGATGGCAGTCATATATGAGTTGTGTATAGATGCTTGTACATGGGTGAGAGACCAGTATATATGAAAAAATTTGCTAACTAGCAAAAACAGGAAAAAACATTCACATGTAGAAATATTGGGGTGTTTTTTGGTTATCCCTAATACTTTTCCATTGTAAAACTACAAAACCATTATACCCATCTCAGGTGTTACTGTTCATTCTTTTTGATGAACGCTGTTTTCAGAACTTATTCTAGGCCTCTCTCTGCAGAGATGTAAGGTTATATATACTCATTAAAAAGGAATCCAAGTTCTTGATTGAACATATCCGTAAATATTTCCCTTTATTTCTTGTGGATACTACCTCCAATCTCTACCCCTAGCAAATACCTTGTACTGCTGTGGTTTGGCTTTTAATAGTTGTATTACTCTGCCTTCCATTTTGTAGTCAAAATATGACAGAGACAGGAAAGGAAAAAAGGATGGGATCAGAAAGATATGAATATTTTATAACGTGTGCAATGACAAGTGTTAGGCACAGCAGTTGGTGTCCTATGGGTTATCATAATCCCCTGAGTCCCAGCTCTACTCTTACTTACAACCTCCTGTTAACGTACATGCTTCAAGACAGGAAGTGATGACTAAAGTACTTGCGTCAGATCAACTCACATGAGAGACCTGGACTGGGTTCTTTCCTTCTAGTATCAACCTAGCCTGCTCCCAGATGTTGCTGGTATCTGGGGAGAAAACCAGCAAATGGAAGGTCAGTTATTTCTCTCTCTCTCTCTCTCTGCCTTTTTTAAAGTTTGTAGAAAAGCAGAAAGATCTACTTATTTTGTAAGTAAAATTGAAATCTGAAGATTAAAAAGTTTCATGGAGAATACATATAGTAAAAACACTGTCCATGGATTTTAAATTTTCATACCCAAATAAACATCTTTTTTTTTCATGACCTTTGGATGTATCCTTGTATATAATATAAAAATGTTGTTGACTCTTTGGCAGTGGATGATACCAGAAAGTTGTAGGCAGGGGAATGTGGTGACCAAATCTGTGAAGAAAGGTATTTCTGGTGCATAAACAGGAGCCGGGTGAGACTGGAGCTGGGCAGACTGCTGAGGAAGTCGTTGCTTCAATCTGAAAACCTTGGTAAAGCCAAAGTCTAATCACAGTCACAATGAGGGTGTAAAGAAGGGACTATGAGTCTTTTCGGTGTGTTTAGAATGCAGAAGCAAGGGAAATTGGTGATGTGAACACTCCAGCAAGTAGAGGAGAAAGAAGAGTCAATCTCAGATTCCTGGCTTGTGAGAGTAGAGCAAGATGGTGATTAAGTAAGACGTTCCAGCAATTATATTTCACAAAAGCACCAGTTTGAACAGCTGTGAGTCCTCTTTGCCCTCCCACTTGTAAGAGGGAGACAGAATTCTCAAAATTCTCTGTTGGACTGGTAAATGCTAACATTGGATGGATTTCAGGGGACCCTGTTCCTCCAAAGCTTCAGGTCAATCCCAATGCTAAGTGGACACCTGTAACCCCAGTGTATCAGACTAATGTCTCAACTAGAATTGCCTGTGTGTGCTTAAAAGTCAGGCTGTGAGTTCACTTCAGCAGGAGGAAGCTGATCGCAGTGGTTTCTATAGGCTGTGAGCTCAGATATGATTTTGCATTTTGGCATTGGTAGCCACAGAATTCTCATGTATGTCTCCATCAACCCCAAGCAGCGCAAATGAGAGTAACTATAAACTGGAAGAAGAAAAAGTTGTGTGCCAAGTATGTGGACACTAGTGCCTCCATGATTCCACAGTAAAGGCCAGAGCCAGTCACAATCGCATTGTGCCTGACCACTGGGTGATGCCTAACCATTGTGGACAGGGCATCTAGGCTGATAGCTCCTTAAGGTGGAGAATTTTTTTATAGAAAATTTATCTGCCACTTCTTGAAATTTTTCACTTTTTATGAACTTCCTCATTTTATTCTTTTTAAATAAAGATTTATTTATTTGTTTGAAAAGCAAATTAGAGAAAGAGAAAGAGAGGAGAGATACACACAAAGAGCTCTTTCATCTATTGGTTACATCCCAAATGAATCAGCCCAAATTCATCTGGGTCCCTCATATGGGTAAGAGGGGCAAAGCATTTGGGCTATCTTCCACTGCTTTTCCCAGGCCATAGCTGGGAGCTGCATTGAAAGCGGAACATCTGAGACTCAAACTAGTGCTCATATAGGATATTGGCATTGCAGGTGACTACTTAACCCACTGCGCCAGTGCTGTTTGGAACAAGCCTAGGATAGGACCCTTTTTAGTACTGAAACAGCACTGGTAAGCAAAAGTCAACTTACAATGAACTTCAACTTAGGGCACCATCTAGTGTTAAAATAGCAGAAGTGTCTACAAATGGGGAGAAAATAAACTGCTTAGAATTTCTTGAAGGACAGGCACAAAGCCAGCTTGTTAAAACTGGAGACAATACTCAGTCCTTCAGTGTGTAGATGACAGTGTGTGCCAAACAGCAAACACTCTCAGACAACTATGGCTTTGCCTAATGAACAAATTAAAGTGTCAGAAACCAATCAGATCACAACTGAAGTCTGCAAATTCTTGGATGAAGAATTCAAAAGAGCTAATTTAAGGAAAATCAATTAATTTCAAGAAAACACAGGAAGATGATTCAGCACTATAACAGTGAAACTTAAAAGAAAGATGGAAGTAGTTTTTAGAAAAGGAAACAGAAATCCTTGGCCTGGAAAACAAAAGCTAAATAAGTGATAGGATGAATATCAGTATATGCCAAACCAAGAAAAGAACGAAGGAATTCAAAAAGAGGTTACTTTAGGGCCCTGCGCAGTGGCACAAGTGGTTAAAGGTCCTCGCCTTGCACGCCCGGGATCCCATATGGGCGCCGGTTCTAGTCCCGGCAGCCCCGCTTCCCTTGCAGCTCCCTGCCTGTGGCCTGGGAAAGCAGTTGAGGACGGCCCAAAAAGAGGTTACTTTAAAATCTCCAGTTAAGCTTACATTTATACAACAGGGGAAATGTGGTCTTCTCTTTTTACTTGTTGAATATTTAATCAATAACAATTAAGCTTATGAATAGAGAGGGGATTTAAATGATGATTGTGCAAATGCTGTCAAAGACAGTAAAGGGAAAAAGGAATATTGGGAGGGGCAGAGGGGTGAGGGCAGTGTGATTACATAAAGTTTGTTCTCTTCATTTCAATGAAAATTTTTTAAAGATTGTAAAAAAAAAAAACAGCCGAATACAGGGAGGATCAAGAAAAATGAGGAAAGCTTATGTAACAACAACATTAAAACAGCAAGTGTCTGAGTTGTTGGAATTCGAGAGGGACTTGAGAAGGCCACAGTGGTAAAAAAGAGATAATAACAGAAAACTTCCTGAATATAGATAAGCAAATAACTTTCCAGATTTAGATGGGTCCAAGACCACAGATTCAAGTCTATCCCAAGATACTATTACGAAGCTTTTCAAGTTTGAAAATAGAGGATTCTTAAATCTGCAAGAGAAAAGAAACAAATAGCAGCATAAGTATATCCCATTCTTCTGACTGTGGACTTCTTGGCAGAGGCTTTACAGGAGGGGAATAAAACACTGACAGCACAGAAGGAAAAAAGCACTGCACCCATCCAGGCTATCCTGAGGATGTGAAGTCAAGATAAAGACATTCCCAGAACCTGACCTCCAAAAAAAGAAAAGAAAACAATGTCAAGAGGATTTATCATCAACAACCTTCTCTCCAAAAAATTCTAAGTAGGACATCTTTAAAATGAAAGAAAGAAGTGTAAAAAGTAAAAAAAAAAAAAAAAGTTAGAATGTAGATTTTTTTTGGTAAGAATAACTATTAAGACAAATTCTAAATGCACTGATAGTATAAACATGATGTGTAAGTCATTCACATCTTTAGAAGAAGCCACAAGAATACTTTTAAAAGTATTTTAAAAGTTCGTGTGAAATAGGATTCAAGGATGTTTACTTTGCTGCAAAACTTGAAATCCATTCATACCATGGATTTTTCAAAAGGTTTGTGGAAATGCAATGCTAAAATGTTACACAGGGATATTAAAAAATACATTGATTTCCAGGATTTTGTTTTAGGTAGCTTCCTATGTTAATTAGTAGGCAGTATAGAAAAATGTAATCAGAGGCATAAAAATTCAAAATATTGGGAGTAAGGTCATGCATACTTTTTGTTAATATTTGCATTTTGTTTCTTTTCCTATTATTATAAAGAATGTCAAGTTGTTGTCATTTAATGTAGCTTTTTAAAAGCCAAAATATGTTTTTGTAAGTGTTATAGGTCTATAATAAAGGGACCACAAACAATAATCAAAGAATCATAACAAAAAATTAATGAAATTATTTAATTCTGAATGAATAGTGTTAGATGGAATAAAAGTGAACTCAATAAACTGGAAAGCAAGTATTAAAATGGCAGCACTTTAAAATGAATGTGGAAGTCAGAATAGGCGAATTTTTCACCCAAAAAGGATTCCTCTTAGAGTCTTGTCCCGTGGCCTGATAGGTATAGCTTTCATCATGCGGTGTCATGCTGTGGCTGTGCACCCTCATTGCCAGGGTCTTACAGACAGAGAGGGAGTGAATTTATAAACATGGGGTTGACATGGGAGAGTTTGAAATTCAGCTGACTCTGTGTTCTACCTTTAATGGGATTCCAGGAGCCTTCTGAGTGTTTCTGACCAGAGGCGAAACAGTTAATGATTCCTTGGAGAGAAGGTTAGCACAGTGTTCCTAGAAATGATCCTTTCTCTAGTCATGTGGCTTTTACTATGATGTACTTTTGGGATGATTTTCTTTGTGGACAGACCAATAAAACAGAACAAAGTAGGTTTTTGCTTCTAGTTTTTTTTTTTTCTTAAGTAAACTCTTGTTTTAGGTTCACAGAAAAATGGAGCAGGAAGTACAAATTTCCCATATACTCCCAACCTTTAACCCTGCAGTTTCTAATACTGTCAGAATTCCACCAGAGTGCTGTAATTATTGCTATCAATTAGCCTATCCTGTACAATATTAGCCAACATTCACAGTAACCTTCGGGCTTACTCTCCATGTTGTATGAGTTTACATCCATGTTAAATGATGTGTATCTACTATTATAGGTTTATACAGAGTAGCTTCATGGCCTTCAGCATCCTCTGTGCTCTGACTACTCATCTAGCCTTCATCTTAACCTTTGGAAAGCATTGACTTTTTATATTCTCCATGTTTGGGTTTTTTCTTTCCTCTTCCAGCATATTGTTTGGTTATAATCAAACAGCACATAGTTGTTTTAAGATTGGCTTCTTTTAGTAAATGGACATCATGCATTTCCTCTTATGCTTTGCAGACATATTTGTCTATTCTTTCACCAGTAATATACTGCCTTAATTATGTAACTTTATAATGCTTTAAAAAGTTATCAGTCTTCCAAATTTGTTCAGAAAAATAAGCATTATTTTTAAAAAACAACATTGTGTCTTCTATCTATGAACATGAAATGCTTCTCCATTTATGTAATTCCCTGATTTCCTTAATCAGAGGTGCAGTTTTCCTCATATATATCTTGATCATGTTTAGTAAAATTTATACTTAAGTGTTTCAGAAGGATTTATTTCAGAATCATTACCACTGAAATACTTGAATACACTGATGATCCAAGTTATTATGTTTATATTTTCTAAAATCAAGTAAGTCAAGAAAATGCTGCAACCCATGAAGAGATTTTACTAGTGAGTTTTCAAGGGAGTTCTGAGTTGCAATGATCACAGTGGTCTTAAAAAAGAAATGGGACCCTTGAACCGTGTTCATAAAAAAATCATAATTTTATCTTCAAGGTTAATTCATCTTGCAACAGGTGGAAATCTAGATCCTAGATATCTGTCCCTATTGCATTGATCTTGAACAGGACCTGTGAATATGTAATTTAAATAAGTATTCCTAAAGTTATTTGTGGTCAGTAAACCTCAAATGGTGCTTAAAAGTTGGAGGTAAGGATCAAAAAACACTTCCTAGGATATCAACCTATGAATCCAAGAAGAATGTCATGATAAAAAGCTAAGACAGTAGAAAAGGAGGAAAGAATCATGGGCTTTATAATATGCCATCACAAGACATGGAGAAAGTATCATAGTCAGTAGCAAATAATTTTTTTAATTGGACAGTCAGATATTCAGAGAGGAGGAGACAGAGAGGAAGATCTTCCATCTTTGGTTCACTCCTTAAATGACCACAATGGTTGCAGCTGAGCCAATCCAAAGCCAGGAGCCCTGAGCCTCTTCAAGGTCTCCCACACAGGTGCAGGGTCCCAAAGCTTTGGGCCATCCTCAACTGCCTTCCCAGGGCACAAGGAGGGAGCTGGATGGGAGGCAAGCCTGCAGGGATTAGAACCAGTGCCCATATGGGATCTTGGGTATGTGAGGCGAGGACTTTAGCCACTAAGCTATCGTGCCATGTCTAGGAGCAAATAATTTTTACTAAGTGTTCTCCAGGTATGAAAGATCAAATACATAATTCCTTTTTCCAATGAGGTGAAATTAGATTAGTCCACTTTCTCTTCCACTTTCTACCACATTCCCGACTATTTCCATAATGTAACTTTCTTGACAGACTCACCATTCATTTTATTGACTCAAAACTGGCCATATACTTTCCTGTCCCCGCTGTCTTTGCTCATAGTAGTTGGCCCTAATGATACTCTCTCCTTCCTGAACTCTCTGTATCTGGATCACACTCATTCTTCAGGGACAACAATCTCAAATCTTATCTTGTTAGACGGAAACAAGAGTACTTTCCTCTGGGATTGTGATTCTTCATTCATTTGTCTTTGAATGAGTGGGATGTATGCATCTTAGATTAATTCCATTCTTTATCTTTTGCAAAATCTGGAATAAGGAAACATTAATATTTTGAGGCAGGATTGCAGAGAGGTGTTTGTTGAAGCCATAGAACTCTGTGAATCTGTGCTTTCAAAATGCAGGGGGAAAAGGGAAAAATGAGTGAAATAGCAGTGAGAGGAAGACACAGTCCAGTAAAGAAGTGCTGAGGTACAGACAGAAGCTACCAGGGCAAGAGATTTAAATACAAGGTAGAGAGGGAAAAGAAGGAGTTGCTTCCATTCTTTATTAAGTCAAACAAAGCATATGTGGGTGAGTGCCTATATTCTTTTTAGTAAAAATGAGGATTTAAAACTTTACAAAGCAAATTGTATGTAAAAGAACATTCTCATTCATTCAGACTTGAAGAAATATTTATTGAGTCCTCTCTGTGTACCAGATACTGTGAGTATTATCTAGCAATATTATAGACATTTTTATTCCTCATTTCTGAAGCATACATGACAATCTCCTTGATTCTTGGCACCCTCCAAATACCTGAATTCTATTATTCCTACCACATTACGGAGCATATAGCGTTAGTGTTAGTAGGTGTCTAAATACATACAGATGTTTGATTGTATCTCCTGGCCTATGGATTCAATTCTAAAACAGAGGCTGCTTTTGTCTCATCTCTGGCATACTTTTATTATATGATTAAATATGGTGACTCTCTTAAAAAGAAGATTTTAAAAGAATCTCATTGACAAGAAGTAGAAGTCTGATTTTTCATCCATGGCTGATGGTCTATTGTACAAAACATGTCTGATACAAAACCAGAAGGTTTTCTGTCATTGGGCATCAGATATCTCTGGTTAGACAGTCACCTTGGATTGGAGCTACAAGAAAAAGAAGACATTTTTACATTCTGCTTCTTGTTTTCCTACCAGAGACTTTCACTTGAAAAGTTAGTTAACTTTTTTTTTTTTTTTTCAGACAGATGACTAAGAACCCATGTATGTTTCCTGGTTATCTGCATTTGGATAGGAAGCATTTTTATGAGCCTTGGCAAATTCACTTGAATGAATCTCATTTGTTACTTTCAGGTCAATAAGCATCTTACATATTTGAAATCCTACAACACTGTCTTTGTTATACCTCCTAAATTCTAAGCAGGGCCCTCCTTGGAGGAGAGTTAACCAAAAGAAATGTAATTCGTCAAAAGTTGCAGATAGTATGTGTATATTTGGGGGGAAAAATCCATTTGTGGATAAGACATTTAACAAAAAATGTTGAAAACAGGTTCGCTAAATTTTTGTAATTGACTTCATTAACTTCTTGAAATCGCGCACACATTAATAGATCATTTATCATTCATCCTTCTAATTTGCTTATAGTAGACGTTGAGATTTGCCTTATTATTTCCACGTATCTAGCTATGCGTTGATGACATTCGTTAGACATAATGGAATCTGGCAATTCATCACCAAGATTAAAAGCCTTTTCCACATAACCTCCATTTATCCTTTTCTTTTAGAGACATCTAGTTGGCATCAATCAAGGGCACAATGTAGTTCCCTGGATTTCTCAGTTACAGCAGCTCTGTGTAGTTCTGTCCTTCCCTTGTGTACTGCCTTTCCTGTTAACCCACATTTGCATGAAATCTTCATTGTTTGGTTTCAAGTGAAGTGGCAAAAAGTACATAAAGTTAAGTTGTTTGGATAAATGCAATCTTGTCCTTTCTATCATTCCTTTTCCAAGCTTTCCCTGGTCATATTTCTTCACTTGAACCCTGTTCTTTGGGGAACTATCAGAAATCAATGCCCTTTACAAATGCTAAATGGCTCTTGTTATGAATGGAACATTAGCCACCTAAGGTCTCCTGTCTTTTCCCAGCATGACTAATAGGATTGTAATTTCATCAAGGTCTCCAATGACATCAAAAGGGATACCAGTTAAACTTTAAGTGGATTTGGATGTCACTTGATCCCTAAGATGAAATTCAAAGCACTGCCTTAAAAGTTCAGAGAGGATGAAGTCCCAGCTAAACAAACCATCCACTCTGATTCAACCAAGGTGTCTCTGAAGGGCAGCTGGAATGAATATAAATCACTTCTTAGAAATAAAACACAAATTCCTAGACAGGCAAGGAAGACAACACTACTTGTATTTTGGTCCGTTTTCTACATTTGTACTCTCTCTTTCTTCTTTCGTAAATAAATCAAAGAGAAACATTTGAATGTTACTTAAACCACATAAGTTTCTGTTGCAACATGCAAAATAAGGTGCTGTTGATCTAGGAGCTTTATATTTGAAGGACTTTTGCTTGATTTAAAAACTGTTTTGCTTTTGCTGGTATTGACTTGTCTGTCTTTCCTATTCTCAGCCTAGCCCTGCATTTATGCTAGCTGTATGAAACAGACGAAGCATGCTTCAGTCTTCAAAATAGACTCAAGCTACACTGCAAACTATGTGTTTGAACCTGGCCCATTTACCTCTGTGCTCCCGTCTGCACTGTGAAGCAGCTATGATATTAATGAACATGGGGAATCACTGTCCTGCTTACTCTGGCTCCTCTTCTGAGATGGAGGACCTCACCTTCAACCATCCTTCTCTGTCGTGATCACTGTTATCAGTTGTATCCAAGAAAGCAGAGCGAGCCTTTGTCCTAGTGGTTAAGATGCCTGCGTCCCACTTCAGAGTGACTGGGCTCAATTCCACCCTCTGACCCCAAACTCCATCTTCTTGCCAATGCAGACCCTGGAAGCCAGACATGATGGCTCTAGGGGTTGAGTTCTTGCCACCCATGAAGCTTGCTTCTCATGAAGGGAAATCTGGCTGGTATTCTTGGTTCCCAACTTTAGCCCAGCCTGGTCCCAGCCATTAGAGGCATGTGGGAAGTGGATAGAAGCAGTCTTTTCTCCCTTCGCCTGCCCCTCCCTCCTCAGCTGTCGCCTGCTTTTTCTCTTCTTCTTGGCGCTCTCTTTGCCCTCCTCTTCTTTCTTCCCCTCCTGTTTTACTTCTCTCTCTCCATGACTTTTTGCCTATCGCATAAATTGTTTTTGAAAAATAGCAACAACAACAACAACAAAGTAAAATGTTGGACCTTTTGACTCAATCCTTTACTTGAGCTTCAAACTCTGATTCCTTGTCAATTCACCCTGCCTGCTCCATAGCCCTGTCCTTGGTCTCTGGGATTCATCAGCCCTTCTTAGCTCATCCTACACTGCTGAAAGATTCTCACCTTTTAAGTTCCTTTTATGGCATAATTCCCTTGATGGAAGTCAGCCATGGCTTGTGTTCTTTTTATATTGTATGTAAGACCCACTTGCCCTGGATTTTGAAGTCTTTGTTGATGTGATACACTCCGCCTGTTCAGCACTATTCCCTCTCACAGGCAGAGTATTAGGGTCACCCTCAGTCACTGCCATACCATGTGAAGATGACCTTGTGACAGTCTCTTCCTGATCCTGTTCATTTGTAAGCATAATTATCCTTTTCACATGCAGCCTACTCTATGGCTAGTAACTTTTTAAATTCTACTCTTCTGAATGCAAGTGGATTTTCAGTGTATTTCATGCAAAGTTAAGCTTCACTTCTTTTATTTGTGACTCATTTACCCCACCCCCACTGCCAAGAGATTTTTAGCAAAAATAGTTGATCATTCCTTCCTTTCTATATTTCTTGTCTCCTCAACTCAAGTTATTACCTCTTCAAAGGCAAAGGTCATATCTTATGATTCATTTTAAAATGCAGTGTGGGATAATGTATAAGACAGAGGCCAAGAGTCAAAGGCCTTGAATCCAAGTACAATTTTGCTGCAAATTAAAATGTGACTTCAGCAAACCATTTGGACCCTAAAGAATAAAAATTAAATAATTTTAATATAATATATAACATCGTATCTTAATATAAATATATAAAATATAATAATTGCACTTTAATAAAGATAAATGGCTCTTATTTTTCTGTTCACAAAAATAATTATTTTCTAAACATAAAAATATCACAAAGGGAATGAAGCTTGCCACTTCTAATGCCAGTGTTCCATATGGGCACTGTTTCATGTCCAGGCTCAACCTCTAATCCAAATTCATGCTAATGGCATGGGAAAAGAAGCAGAGAGTTGTTTAAGTACTTGGGTCCCTGCTATTCAAGTTGGAAAAGAAACTCCTGTCTCTTGACTTTAGTGTGCCTCAGTACTGGTCTTTGTAGCCTTCTGGGGAGTGAACCAGCAGTCTGTGCTGGTTCCTTTCTCTGAGAAACTCTTTCAAATAAATAAATCTTAAACAAAATACAGAAACATTTCAGAAAGAAACTTAGAATTTGCACTGTCCTGATACAAACAGAATTAATAATTTGGTATTGATAATATCATAATTTACATAATTCCAATAATTTTAGAATTTTGCACATATAGGTAAGACATTTATTTCTTAATCTCTATGTCCAATAGACAAATATCAATTTCTTACCAACTTTTCCCACTTAATGTAAGTTAAGCATAGTTTTATCTCACAGATTGTTGTAGCATTGTATGGACATTAGAACATATGTAAAGAACCTTCAAATAATTCATGGAAATATATATTATGAGTGTATACCTGTATTTCAAAATATTTCAAATAAACTTATCTTTTAGTTCTATTTTTTCTTTACAAATTACCCTCATATGATCCCAGTCTGGAGAATGTATCTTAAAGAATGATATAAGAACTAGCATTAATACATACAAAGATATATCAAAAAGTAAATGGGGACTTGAAATTAATAGTATGAGTTTATTTTGGTGGCACATTTTTTTCATAAGAAGCTTCTTCTGCATATTACAAATAAAAACTTTTATGTGCTAAAATGCCCCCATATTTTAAAAAATATTTATTTATTTTTACTGGAAAGTTAATTTACAGGTAGAAAGAGAAACAGAGAGAAAAATCTTCCATCAATTGCTTCATTCCCCAAGCAGCCACAATGGCCAGAGCTAAGCCAGGAGCTTCCTCCGGGTCTCCCATGTGGGTACAGGATCCCAAGGCTTTGGGCCATCCTCTATGCTTTCCTAGGATAGAAGCAGGGATCTGGAAAGGAAGTGGAGCATCTGGGATACAAACTGGCGCCCCTACGGTGTCCAGGTACATGCAAGTTAAGGACTTTAGCCACTAGGCTACCATGCTGGGCCCAACCCCCTAATTTTTAATTCCATTTTTCCAAAGAGTGCTTTTAGTAGTCTCAGGGTAGTGCTAGAGAAAAATCAATAATAAGGTCTCCAATTTGTCAGCCTTGATGAGTTGTTTCTATCTCTGGCAGATACTCTTATTTAGACTCTGCTTCTGAATCGGACATCCATTTCTCTGACTTTGTTCCATGGATATGCCATTGGGCTTGCCTCTCCCAGCTCCCAGCTCCTCATGACTTCTGCCTTTGTCTGCCATATGGGCATTTAGTTTCTAAGCCACATCCACCTCAAATCCCAACAACTCTCAAAGTAAAAAGTTTTTTTTGTTTTGTTCCAATATTTGGCCCAACTTTGTAAAAAAAATATATTTATCTGATGTGATTCCTTACGGTTACTTTAGAGTTTTCACTGAATTGATTCATTGCGAACATTCATGCTTCACCTTAGAAAGATTAACGCATTTGACAAGTTGCCCTTGCAGGGAGTTCTTCGTATTATATATTCTCTCTATCCATTATGTGATAAATATGAAATTCTCTGAATTCCAAATTGCATCTGGTACAAAAGGGTTGAATAAGAAGCTATAGCTCTTTCCTCAATTTATGAGCTTCTCAATCTCTATGATTACAGCTAGTATCTTGTTTCTCTGGTTTGTGTTCATTTCAAAAGTTAAGTGAGCATGGGGCATTATAGTAATGTTTTTCAAACTTGTATTTTTTCTTCACTTTAGAAAAACCTCTTCAAATTGAGACTTTGCTAGTAAAGCAACTATATCCCAAGTCACCTGTTGCTTTTATTAGATGGGGAGTCCAGAGTTCGGGGCTGCTGGTGCTCCCTAGTTCCCACCTGCCAGGATCACCCCTGTTCTGGCTTTGTGGAAACATCTGAAGTGAAAGTCTAGTTTCTTAGTGAGGGCAAATCTGTACCTGACCTTGGTGACGGGGCCCCTTGCCGGATGGGAAATGCTACCGTTGCATTTCTGGGAGAGGACTTGTTGATACTTGTGCTGTTGTTTGTTCAGCTTTTGTCTTATTTTGTTTTTTTGGTTATATGTGCAAATGCTCACACCCTGCCCTTTAAGAATTTTAGGGAGATTCCAAAGAAGACCTGGTTGATTTCAAAATGGAATGCTTGGGAGTTGAAGACCACTTGCTTCAGGGTAGTTTTGTCATTTTCAGTGTTCTGACAGGTAAACTCATACTGAATGTTAACTGCACATACATTATTGGATATGTGCATTACTGTTTTATCTTTATGAGAAATTCTGAAAGTAAGAACGTTGCTTCTGCACTGTATTTCTTTTGTAACCAACTAGTAGTCTCAGTGCCTTGAAGAAAAGATTGTACCTGCTTGTCAACTTTGAGACCCATAAAGTCTCTTCAGCTTCTGAAGTTAAAAGTCATTATTTAAGAAATACACCCCTAGCAACCATGTTTGTGTACTTTTATGGCCTACTATGATTTTTGAAGCCCTGGAAAGTGTCCCATTAAAGCCCTATGTTTATTTAATTGTCAATATTTGATTCCAATTTGTATTTCAAATTTAAATCATAAGTTCTCTGCTAAATGTTTAATTTCATCTTCTTTACTTTATGACTCTTCATAAGATATCTTAAGACAAAGGTTATCAGAATGTTTCTTTGTTACTAAAATGGTTATTGCAAATTGCAGAAATCACAGCTTTCAAAAAATCTGCATAACAAATGATTTTTCCAAACTCTACAGGTTTTTCTGTAATAAGATGAGTTATTGCTGCTCTCTCTTATTTTTTATTATGTGTTTTAAACATGTGTTATTACCAAAAGATCTAAAAATTAAGTAAGAGCATATTTTGGAGTAAGCGATTTCTGAAGAAATATTGATGGCTAACATCTTATGTGGGTATTTTGTTGCCAGGAGGAACACTTTGTAACTTTAATTATTAAAGACTTTTTCTCACAGTGACTGAATTATAGAGTGAACACATTTTTCAAATTGAATGAAGCAATAGTGGTCAAACAATATACATCTGACAAGAAAAATGAGAGGAAAAGTATGACAACAAAATAAACTGGACAGAAGTCAAAGCAATAAATAAAAAGGGAGACTTTTGTAACCTCTGTAATTATGTTTGTGTGGGCTGAGTGGCCGCCTTCAATCTGTTTACAACAAGCCCACTTGGTGTTTGGTTGTAATTGTAAAACTGTTTATAAGCTGAGGAATATATGCTAAAATAAACTGCCTTTGTGTCTGTAGAACTTAGGTTTTTCTTTCTCAATGAAGAGTCAAGTTATAAACTCACATATATTTTACATTGGGCAAATTTGGTAATGAGTTTCCAGAAATCCCTCCTGCTAGGGTTTATCATCCAAAAGTAACCAGCATTAAGCCTGGCATATCCAAGGAAACAATGGGTACCAAGATCATGACCAAGGTTGGTCTTTTTATCTGATATTTAGAAATAGCCACACTAAAATCTAATTTATTCTCATCAATGTGTGGATAAAATAAGGAACAGGATGAGATGCTCAGAGCCTCTGTCAGCTCAGTGGTTACTTCAGTCATCTACTAGAAAACAAAGGCAGATCTGATACTGTGTTTGCTTGGATTCTCAACCCTTTCTTAATACTCAGCACTGTTATTTGTCTTGTATATGTGTATATTTGAGCCAGCCAGCAGATGGAAATGTGCTCATTCTCATATTCTCTCTCTCTCTCTCTTTCTTCCCCTCTCTCCCTCATTTCTTCCATCCCCCTGTCACTCTGTTATGAAATGATACTAGGTACTTCTGTGGCATAAAGTACTGGAGCATACAACTGAAGCATAGTAAGTCCTTTATAAATGTGAATTTTAGCTTTTGCTGTTATTGCTATTATTTAAGTCTCTTTTCTTTTATTCAGTGACAAAATGTAAATAATGTCATAAGTCTGATAGAAGGAGGTTTTTTCCTTCATATATACTGTGTGTTCCTGATCCATAAATCAAAGCTAAGTAAGTTATTGTTACTAACTAGCTCTGATTAATTTACCCGCCCCCATCCAAAATCTGTCTAGTAATTTTGAGGGTCGCCTTTGTCCTACAGATCAACATGTCTTTTATATGAAAATCATTGCTATTAATATTTGAATTACATTATTGTAAATCACTGTCCAGAAAGAGCTTTCTCATGCTATATACTTCATCAAAAGCTTCTTAAGCACTTTGTTGTAGTTATCACTTTGGTGTTGTTGACAATGAATATCAGAGAACTAATAACATACCCTGCTCTACAGACTAGTCAAGATGCAGAAAAACCATTTATAAGTGGTCTTGCTGTTAATATTGTAGCTTTATGTGTTATAAAGTCACAGTTTCAATTACTTAATGTTGTCGTTGACATACAGAAGCAACCATAGATAGCATGTCAACAAATGTGTCAACAAATATGTTAACAAATATGACTGTGTCCCAATAAAACTTTGTAGAAATTGGCAGTGGGCTACGAATGCTGGAATGGGTCAGTGTAAAACAAGTGATTAACTGTGGATTTCTGATGATAAGCATGGTCTGCTTATGTTGCTGCTGGCTCCAATACAGTGCAATTGTTATACAGAGAACCTTATGGTAAAACTGCAGATTTATCCCATGTTCTTCTAGCTCTCATTTCTGTATTCCACTACTTGGCCATCAAGAAATATTTCACTCAATACCCAGTAGAAATTGAGATGCACTTTGCCTCCTGTTGCCTCTCCTGGAAAGACGAGTGATAATCATTCTCTGAAGGTCTCTCTTGAGTTGTTTTTGACATGGTCAATGTTCTTTAAAAGGAAAAAACCAAAAACACAGCTTTTTAGAAATCTTCGGGGAGGTACAGTAAGATCAGACTAACCACTGATTCCTAACTGTTGAATACATCTTTTCCCTTTGATTTTGAAAAACTTTAGAAATGTCAAAATGTTTATAAACACCCACACACATCCTTCTGCTTTTAAGACATGGCTCCTCTGACTCATCGGGCTTTCCCTGGAGGTAGCCAACACTGCTTCCACAGTCACATTTGGAGCCCGTCCACTGCCCCTGGGTGTAATTTACAGCTGGACATGGACATTAAGTAAAGCAGCTTGCTGATCTCACTCCTCTTGGGCTTCCTGTTTTCCTCTTCTTTTCAAGCTAGAGATTGTTTGCCTGGATAGCAAAGGTGGAAGCAATATATACAGAGTTGAATGGTTCTGTTTTCTCTCCAGCTTCTCCCAGCGTTGCGTCATTTGCTTCAAGCTCTAAGTCCTTCCCATCCTGGTTCACATCTGACTCTAAACTCGGTCTTAACCTTATACTCCCTGTAGATTCCTTCAGGTTTTGTAAGCCCCAGTAAATGCTGGACTGTTTAACACTGCTTTTTGCAGATTTATGCTTCTCTCTAGTCCTTGATAAATTTCCTTCCTTCTATAATACTCTTTATATCTGCAGTTCCTATTTAAGTAAAAAAATAAGCTTATGAATGCAGATATAGGGCAAGGCTTTAGCAGGACAGATGGTGCTACCTTGCCAAGACATTCACTGCTCTTACAATTTTTCTACGAACACCAGGAGCTTCTTCATTTGCCCACCTTGTATAGTGTTGTAATAGATGGCAACCCACTGTTCTTTCCAGTATTCATCTCATTAGGCTATGAACTGTAATATGTAGTGTAACATGTAACTGGATTATTTTAATGTTATCTTGTAGCAGAAATATGCCATTAATCCATTAAGATCACCTCCGTTTTCTTCTTGTTAGCTTTTAATGAGATCATCATAAACAAAAGTGCAAATAAGACGGTGATGACAAAGCAGTGTTCAGCTCTGAGTTCCTTATTAATGCAGTCAGAATATATAATATATTTTCATGCCACTGAAGTAAGATACAAAGTTTAAATTTATATACAATGTAAATTTGTAATTTAAATTACATATCGAATTTAATTTAATTTAATTTTGTGGATTCATGAAAATTTGGTTTTGAATTCTGAAATCCCTATGGGTCTCTCTTTCTAGCTATTTTTAGGATTGTTGACTAAGACATTCCAATGCTTTCGATGCCTAAGCATCCAGTTAGTTACTTACACACTTTTCTATTCAATTTTATCTAGTCACAAGGACTTACGCTCTCAAAATCTTCAGCTTTCTTTTTCCTTCCGTATTTCAGAGACAGAACGATCTATTTTTTTAAAAAGATTTATTTATTTTTATTACAAAGTAGGATACATAGAGAAGAGGAGAGATAGAGGAAGATCTTCTGTCCGATGATTCATTCCCCAAGTGAATGCAATGTGCCGATCCAAAGCCAGGAACCAGGAACTTCCTCTAGGTCTCCCACACGGGTGCAGATTCCAAAGCATTGGGCCGTCCTCGACTGCTTTCTCAGCCATAAGCAGGAAGCTGGATGGGAAGTGGAGCTGCCAGGATTAGGACTGGCGCCCATATGGGATCCCGGGCATTCAAGGCGAGGACTTTAGCCACTAGGCCACGCTGCCGGACCCAGGACAATCTATTTTACTGGACCATGTGGTCATAATAGCTGGAACTTTGTTGCTGCTAAAGGCAGCATCTAAGAATGCCACGGGTCACAGGAATTCAATTAATTGAGCTATCAGAGTCACTTGTCAGGGTTTGTAAGGAAGCTGGAGTCAGGAGTCTGGAATCAGATTCAGGAATCAAATTGCTTTGCTTTTATCATTACTCTCGAATTAAAAGCAGGAGTACTTGTGAGGTTGGTGATGCTCTCCCTCTCATTTGAAATGTGGGTTTCTGGAAAAATCCCATCTCCAGTTATATGATAAAGGTTATCTCTGAAGACCTCAGTCTGAATTCTTCAGCTACCAGACCAACTTCTGACCTCCTTCCTGGGGTTAACTCTGGCTTTCTTGCTCCTAGTGTATGGGGTTACTGGCAATGCTCTCAGTGAGTTGATTTTCCCCCTTTCGTGGGAAAATTTTTGAGCTACTTACTAATTCCATTTCTGAGACTTACTTCCTGATCAGCTCTAAGTTGATTTGCCACGATCCTAAATTCACCAGCATTTTAAGGGTGGCTTTCTGTACTTCACATATCCGACAAAACTATTTTCCCAATTTCCTCCATGATTGATCTTTCATTGTTTCAGAAGCGCCTCCTCTGTCTAATCATTTGAGGAACAAAGCATTATTTTTATTGCAAAGTCAGACATATACAGAGGAGGAGAGGCAGAGAAGATCTTCCATCCTTGGTTCACTCCCCAAGCGGCCGCAAAGGCCCGTGCTGCGCAGATCCGAAAAGCCAGGAGCCCAGATCCTCTTCTCCCTCGTAGGTGCAAGGTCCCAAGGCTTTTGGCCATCCTTGACTGCTTTCCCAGGCCACAAACAGGGAGCTGGATGGGAAGTTGAGCTGCTGGAATTAGAACCGGCACCCATATGGGACCCGGGGTGTTTAAGGCGAGGACTTTAGCAGCTGGGCCACTGTGCCGGGTCCTGCAACAGAGCTTTCTGTCTCAAAATCCATCACCTGCTCTGATACTTTTCTACACACAATTTGCAGGTCCAATACAAACAAGCCTCGGTTTCTGGGAGAAAGGCCTCTCACTCTAATCCTATCAGGACACTGAAAGATCTCCCTTGCTGCCCAGGGTTGAGTCCTTAGAAAATGCCAAAATCCCTACAGGAACCTCCATGTGCTAGGTTCCTATTGGCCACTCCTTACACGAAAGCTTGCTTTATATTTTCCTTTGTTACTACTAGAAAGTAAACATTTCCATTACGTGTGTTCTCTCTTCTTCTTGCGTGTTCGTGTTCTCACTCTTCTGTTTTGTGTTTCTCTTCCGCTTCACTTATACGCTGATTTATGCACAGTAATAATACTAATCTTGCCTTCAAAGGCAACACACACAAGACCTCTGTCCTCCAGAACATTTCTCTCCACCCCTCCAAATCCCTCCACACTCCTACACTCTTTTCTTTGCTGCCTCTGTTCATGTTGGATGTTTTCTGGGTACCCATAGTGCTCAGTTATTTTAAATAAAAATAACATGCTTTTTCCATCTTTTTTTTTTTTGAAAGCATGAATTTTTCTGCTTTCAGAAAAAGCATTTCCTAGGAGTGATTTCTGAAATTAGTGTCCCTCTGACTTGATATATAATTGCTCTGATTCTGTATTTGGTCTGTGGGTGACACTTTCCTGATGCCAATCTGCTGGATTGCTCAAAGTTGTCCCCTGCCTCCATCTACCACTCCAAAATATCGATTGCCTGGGATCTCTGTGAACTGTCTGATAATTCATGTTATCTTTCAAGTATTTCCCCATCCTAAGCTGGTGTTAGGGAATTCAGCCAAGGAAATGATAGAATCTTGACCTTGCTGCACCATGTGCTATCTGTTGATTGCCCACAACTTCCATCTGAATTGCCTGACTCTAATGCGTAGTCATCAATTTCCTTTTCACCTCCTGTCTCCAAAAGGTTTAATCCATGGAAGAAGGAAAAGTAAACTTTTTTTTAGTTTGATTACTGTATCTACTTTTAATTTCACAGTCATTCAATATTTTCTTCAAAACTAATATACCCCACATATGTATGATGTTATCAGTGATATAATTTTGAGAGATGTGACTCAAGAACTTCCTTGTAGGATGCAGACTAGAGTTCAGCTGGCATTTGAAAAAGTATCATATTAAGTGTTCTTCCTAAGTCATTATAAATTGATCTGACTGCAGTGAAGTGGTTCACCTGAGTGATGAATTCAATAATTTATCTGGTTATGATATTTGTGAAATGATTTTTGCTTATAGATATTCAAATATATGGAGTTGGTTGTAATCCCAGGAAAAATGTGAGTTAAAAAAAGAAATATTCCTAAGTCATTAATGTTGAAACTTATCTCCAACACAGATTTTCCTCATGATAAATCATACAAAATCTCCATAGCAACCATGCATAATTATGCAGAAGTTTTTTGTGCAGTACAAAACTAAATTTAGGAAAACTTGTGAGGGGAAGTAAGACAGAAGGAGACAGATGTGGAGATAGGTGACACCAAGAAGGGTGAATGGGGATGTTTCTAAAATGTGAAAAATACACAAAGGACAGAGAGGATTGCTTGCTTTGTGCTTTAGAGAATACTGATTAAGTCACTGCATTATCTGGGAATTGGAGACCCAGAGTGGCGCTATCTGATAATACCAAGTTGCCTATTAAAACCACCATTGTTAAGGAAATGTCAACATTTCTATTGAAAATGGTGTTTGCTTCATTAACAACTGAAAAAGTCTCTGTAAGCAATACATCGACATAAAAATTGAAATTGGGAAATGATTGTATCATTTTTAATTTGAGAAATGTGCTTGAGCTGCTTTTGGGTGAAAAGTCTGTAGAAAGTCCTGAAAATATCAAATTATGTACTATGAAAGACAACGTTATTCCTTGTATTTTAAATTTTTGTTACATATAAATATTAGCACATAGAGTTAATTCATGCTTGAGTATTTATTTGTCCCACCTAGATCCCCAACTTACTGTGACTTACTCATAGATCATTGTCAAAAATACAGTTTTTGTTAACAGCTTGGTTAAAGAATGTAGCTGTTGTTATACTCTTGTTTTGAAGGATATTTGTAACATAGTTCAACAATTCATGTAAGAAAGGAGGATGATTTCTGAAAACTTCTGGGATTGAACAAAACATTGAGAGACAGCATCTTATTGATGATACGATTAAAGAACAAGATAATGTCACCACATGAAGGTACTTCAAAAAGTTTGTAGGAAATTAGAATTAAAACATGTTTATTTTAGCATCAAAAATGAAGTTTGAAATCTATGCATGATTTTTACATAATGCGCATAATGCACATAATTTTTCACATTTTCATGATCTTTAGAAGATCCTAGCAATGCCTGGATTTCAAAAATTTTGTACCAAAATAATATTCATTTTAATTCCAGTTTTCCATGGACTTTCTCAAGTGGTTTGTTGTTAATTCCATGAATACTCTGACTAGTTTCAAAACAGATATTAGGAACATAAAGATGAGTAAGACATAGTTTATATAACAAGAATGCTTTGAATAAAGACTAAGAAAAGTTGGGAAGAAGGTTTATTTCATTGTGACATAGAAAATACTGAGATATACTCAGTTTTATATTGGAGCCACAATAGAAGGACATTTGGCTAAGATCTCCTCAAAAGAGATTTAATGAATGTTCAAGAGAGCGTCAACAAGAGGAAGTAACACATTGCAGGAGAAGGAAGTACATAGGCAATGGTGCAAATGTATGAGGTAATGCAATCAGCAGCAGTTTGCAGTGATCAGGATATTATAGTTTAAGGCAAGGCATAGTAGGAAATGTAATTATACCAGCAAAATGGATGTAGTTGAGGTTGAGGAAAGGCCCTTTATAGAAAGCAAGAAAGCCTCCCACTCAAACAATTGCTCTTAAAAGAATGGTAGCTATTGATGTTTTGAAGAACTTAGGCAAGGAGATCTGTGACTAGATTTGCATTATAGATAAATAAGGTGACCTCAACTTGGAGGATGCAATTTGTAAGTCAAGATTAGAAGCAAAGAGACTGATTTTTCAATGCACAAAACTTTTCTGTTATCATCCCCTTTTTTCTACACATCAGGAGTAGGGATGAGCTCAAATGGAAACATACCTGTGCCCTCTGTTAACCATTAAGATCTTCAATTGATTATTCCTGGGGTGATTTTTAGCTGTGTCTTGCTACCATTAAAAATATGAATTAAGTTGATTTTTTTGTATGTTATAGAAGCAGTTTTCATTTTAAGGCTTAGGTAGTACTATTTTTTTTTTTTTTTTTTGCTTTCAAACAGAACATATAAATGATTGTGGGAATGTAAGAATTTATTCCATTTTAAATGTTAGAAAGAAAAAGTATTTTGATATTACTCTACTCATTAATATAATAATGTATTGGCCAGATATAATTTTGGAAGGATGTATAAGAAATAGAAAAATTCCTACGATCAGAAAATCATCCATTCATTTGCTTATCTGTCTATCTGTCTAACATTTCTGAGAGCCAATGAGGTGACAGGGCCTGACCTGAACAAGAATGAAAAAGAAATGATGTGCAAAGCAGCCAAGAGCTTGTCCTTCTGCAAAGTATAATCCATCAGTGATGCAATATGTTAATTAAGCAGATGTATTATCTTTAAGCAAGTGATTAAAATCTATCTCATAATGCACTTTATCCATTTCTTGCTTTTTATGTTGTTGAAGAATTTTGATTCCTCGTGCTTCTCAGCTGACTGAATTGTTTTTGAATTGCATGAAAGGAAGTGTTGAAAATGATCATGTATTTCCTAAGCATGGGAAAGTAGTTTTAAAAACATCTTCAATCACACAAAAAATCCTTCTTTAATATTTTGTGTCTATTATTACCTCTTCCGTGGTCTCTAAAACTTAACTAAAAGGTCAGACTCAAATGTCAGTCATTAAATAACAGGCAGTTCTCAAGAAAAATTAATACTTAATTTTGACTCCTACATGAATGACTTCCTATGTTGGTATATAGAGCATTTTTGAAATTCAGCATAAGTAATGAAATCCCCAAATGTGCAGTAAGGTTTAGAACATTGCTCTTTCAAATGTAAAATGCAAGAACATGCGTTTTTCACAATTTAACTTTTGTTGAAAAATTTAATTCAAAAACATGGGTTAAAAAAAAAGGTAGATATAAAATGAAGTGCTTAGACTCCATGTATAATGTTTGTGGGGACTCTCTGATTTGCTACTTTGCATTGAAGATAACTTCCTGGGAAGGGTAGATTCTCAGGTGTCCTTTGCAGTTGACTACAAGGGAAGAGGTTGGTAATTTCAAGTATGTGAGTATTATAGGACAAGGATTGAAGACAAGCAATGACCAGAGACAAATGCAGAAAAAGAAAAAAAAAAAAAAAACCCATACAACCATGGCCTTGCGCAATGCCCTAGCGGCTAGATCCCTATACATCATGTCCCAGCTGCTCCACTTCCCATCCAGCTCCCTGATTGTGTCCTGGGAAGGCAGTGAAATGCAGACATATGGGAGGCACAGAGGAAGCTCCTGGCTCCTGGCTTCAGATAGGCTCAGCTCTGGCCCTTGCGGCCACTTGGGAGTGAACTAGTGGATGGAAGATCTGTCTCTCCTTTTCTCTGTAAATCTGCCTTTCCAAGGAAAATATATATTTTTTAAAAAAAAATTAGTCAAAAAAAAACACACCCTACAACAGACAAAACACAGCCTTTTAGAAGAAATAAGTACTCTCAAGAATATGAGGTCTTCTAACTCAAAAATAAAACTCAGAATATAAATTGTGGCTACCTGGAAAGCCACTATTTTTAATGGTATTTGAACATTTTGAAAACAATTCTAGGAAAAAAATTGCCTGCCATTCAGTGTGATGTTATCACCTCATATCTCAAAATGTTCTGTGTGCTCATGTGAATTATAATAAGATGATTTGTTGGTAGATATATGCAGAGCTTTCCATATAACTCTGAGTACACTTTATTTACATGTAAAGAAGCACATTTGTCAGCAATAATGAATCCTAATGGGAGAACACTATTATCCCAGTCAGGCCATAAACATTTTCATGGGGACAATGGCTCTGGTTTAACAGCCTCATGATCACTCATGTGAAGTACCAGACCATTACCAAATCACACCAGAGATAATCCGAAGTACAAAAAGATTGTGATTTCATTTATATGTGTTTATATATGTTTTCCCTTATCTACTATTTTAGGAATTATAAACATTAAATTTTAACTTTTTATTCTAAACAGGGGCCGCAATTATTTTTAAGTATAAATGTTAAGAACGTTAAATATTTTATTCCACATCATGTTAATCACCCAGAGCTCATTTATTTTTTCAGCCAAAATGATGCTATTATGTATAAATTAGTTAGAATAGGGCTGGCGTTTCATGTGGTGAAGTTGCTGCTTGGGACACCAACGTACAATAGTGCCTGGGTTTTATTCCCAGCTCTACTTGCAATCCAGCTTCCTGCTAATTGTGACCCCATGGAGCCGCAGATGATGGCTCAAGTGCTTCCATTCCTACACCAGTGAAGGAAATCTGGGTTGAATTTCAGCTCCTGACTTTTGGTTGCTGTATATGGGGAGTGAACCCCCAGATATAAGAGTTCTTATCTTCATTGTCTCTCCTGTCTCTGCCTTTCAACTAAGCATTTTTTTTAAAGTTAGAATATATCTAATTAATGAATGTGAGGATTTAAAGCAGTCCTTTTCAGTGTTTTTTTTTTTTTTGTATGTCTTCTTTGATAGTACTTGAAAAGAGCTCATGGAATATGTATTTTAAAGATAGTTTAATTAGAGGTCAAGAGATATTAACTCCTGTTTAGTTTTCTATAATAAGCCTTTTTTATAACAGCTTTTTAAAGGCTTTGTTAGTTCTCTTTAGATCAGACAATGTTTTCTAAGACTTTAGAATGTTTCTTATTTAATTATAATTTCTCAATATTTTTGAAGTTATCTTTATATATACATATGTATTTTAATAAAGATTTTGTTTATTTATACTGGAAAGTCAGATTTGCAGATAGAAGGAGAGATAGAGGGAAACGTCTTCCATCCACTGGTTCACTCCCCAAGTGTCCGCAACAGTTGGAGTTGAGCTGATCCAAAGCCAACAGCCAAGAGTGTCCTTGGGTCTTCCATGCCGGTACAGGATCCCAAGGCTTTGAGCCAACATCGACTGCTTTCTCAGGTTACAGGCAGGGAGCTGGAAGGAGCAGCTGGCACACCAGATAGCACCTATATGGGATCCTGGTGCATGCAAGGCAAGGACTCTACCCAATAGGCCAGTGTTCTGGGCCCTGAAGTTATATATATAAAATCTTGCACACACATTAGAAAAAACAGAGGTAAATTTGCTGTATGTGTTCTCATCATTTTCACGGGGTATTCTTTCAGAAATCAGTCTTCAGTCTGAAGTTGCTTCCATCATTAATAAACAAGGTTCTATTGAATGATTTAGTTACCTTCTACAGGACATTTTAGTGTATTTGTTGATGGGTCCAACCAATTGCTAGCAACTCCCCAGGCCAACATTGCTGGAAATTCTGTCCCTGATCCCAACATGAAGTATAATTATCACGTCAAGGGATCCTGTAGACAATAAGCAGAAAGAGAAGTGAGCTCCTGGAAACAGATACAGGAAATGTGTAAAGAAGGAACCTGAGGTAAGAGTTACACCCTGAGCACTGGGATGATGCCTTGAGCAGAAGGAGACAGGTGCAAACAGTCAGCAGATGCCTTTCTGTTATCCTCTCTGGCAAACTTTTAAAGGGCACTTAGCTCTAAAGCCTAGGGAAGAGACTGATATAAGAAACCCAGTATCAGAACAGGGGATCTGCAAGGCGCCTTCTAGCCTGAAACACTATGAAAATGTCTGTCTCTTAGACTGTAGGTGATAATACAGTTTCTTTTCTCACGCTGTGTGATTTTGGCAGTAGTAATAGCATTCATACCTCAAATTTTAGAGCTCATTTTTTAAGGTCTACATGCTAATGCTGTTTTTTTCTTTATCCAAGTGTACTTCCCTTGAATTTGTAATGCATTCTAATTGAGAATTCAGTATCAAATGCTCAGTCCAAGTTCATTTAAATACTGTCCAGGGTTTCTTTTGGGCTCATCCACTCAGAGCTTTGGCTTCAACTTCAGCTTCTAAAAAGACAAGATTGTCTGTCTGGCATAACGTTGTGGTGTCACAAGAGAAGCAATTCATAGATTCCTTTTTGGCTTTTATTTTACCAACATCTGGAAAATAGATGTTGAGTCAGTACCTCAGCATATGTTCTGGAAATTTCATTCAGATTGATAATGGGAAATTAATTTGGCCACTGTTAAAACTGTCTCATTTTGGATCCCAAACCAGTAGGATTTCTGGCCACAACCTATCCACAAGGCATATCCTCGAGATCAGGTGGTCCATAAAAATTATTGTCTGATGGGCTCGCGTGATGGGAGCGGCTCCTGAAAGAACACACTTGTTATGTTTTACAAGCTCAGCCCTCACATTTGACAACTCAGCAGCCTCACAGTGGCCAGGTTGATATGGCTATCTTTGAAGCACTGTCAGTGCTGGGGCCAAGTCTGGCCCAGTTGCCTGCCAGGAGGTTGGGCATCATGAGCATATACTAAGGAGCTCCCTTGTTAACTTCTCTGCCCAACACACTTCGGACTGAGGCTCAGGGCCCACATCTGCACATGATAACTTATGCCCAGTTGTATGTATAGAGTAATTCTTTGCTTCAAAGCAATGGTGCCTTCCTTCACTCATTTTTTAAGGCAATAAGATTCTAGCCAAGTTTATTGGAAAGAATACACTTGCTAGGGTCTGGCACGATAGCATAATGGTTAGCAAGCATAATGGCATCCGCAAGGATCCCATATGGGTGCCAGCTCATGTCCCGGCTGCTCTACTTCCCATCCAGCTACCTGCTTGTGGCCTGGGAAAGCAGTCGAGGATGGCCCAAAGCCTTGGGACCCTGCACCTGCATGGGAGACCTGGAGGAAGTTCCTGGCTCCTGGCTTTGGATCGGCACAGCACGGGCCATTGCAGTCACTTGGGGAGTGAATCATCGGATGGAAGATCTTTCCTCTCTGTTGGTAGAGCAGGCAGACATCTTGGGAAATAACTTTGCCCAGTCAGTATTCATATTGGAATTTTTGTAGATATAGATTTGGGCCCTCCAGTTCTTTTCCTTCTCTTCTTGGAATATTGTAGAGTGCTTTCTGGGCATAGAACTATTGACCCATCCAGAACATTACCAGCACAGTGTTCCTGGCCTCAACAGCCCCCTTGGAGCAGGGCAGAGAAGATTGCCCTAGGAGAGACAGAGCGATCTTCCAACAGCTGGTTTGATCTCTAAATGGCTGCATGGCTAGGACTGGGCCAGGGAAAAGCCAGGAACTTAAAGCTTTTTCTGGGACTTCTCATGGGTGCAGGGTCTCAAGCACTTGGGTCATCTGCTGCTTTTCTAGGTACATTAGCAGGGAGCTGAATTGGAACTGGAGTAGCCAGGACTTGAACTGGTATCCATATAGGATGATGGCACTCCAGATGGTAGCTTAACTTGCAACAACACAGCTCTGGCCTTGGAAAAGAAAGCCCAAAGATCTGAAAGATGACACATGCAACAATTCAATAAAGGCAGGGAGAAGGGACACAAGAGTGCAGAGGTTGTAATTTTAAGTGTATGGTTAAGGAAAGGCGTTCCTTTGAGGGGAGATTTACAAGGAAGAGGAGGTAAAGTATGTCAGGAGAAGAGAGGAGGTAGGATGCGGTGTTCTGCACCATGCCAGCACACACGGTGTCTCGGCACAGGGGAAGGAGGGCTGTGAGGGATCTGGGTAGGTATGACCTGATACTTTAACAGCATCGTGTAACTGCTCGGTTGAGAATATTCTGATGGTATAAGCAGGTGCAGGAAGGCCCATTTGTAAGCTGCTGTAATAATCTGGAGGATCTGTGATGGTAATGGATGTGGTGGGGAAAAGGCAAAATTAGGAATATGTTTTCAAGAGAAAGCATATATAGTCTCCTGAGGAAGGTGATATGGGGTATTAAAGATGGGGTGATGTAGAGTATGATGCCCAAGTTTGACTCAGGTTGCTGTGAGGAGGACAGTGGCCCCTGCTAAAAATGACCTGGATCCTTGTAGTCATGGGGAACCAGTGGTGGATGGAGAACATTATTCCTCACTGTATGTCTGTGGTGAAATAAGGAAATTCCCTACACAAAGAGGAGTGATACATTTAAGATGCCTTTAGCCAGGCAATCAGAAGAGATAACTTGAACTGTCACGGGTGCCCATATAAGTCCCGGCTACTGCACTTGCAATCCAGCTTCCTTCTAATGCACCTGGGAAAGCAGCAGAAGATAGCCCAAGTGCTTGGGACACAATATCCACCTGGGAGAACTAGAAGAAGCTCTGAGTTCCTGACTTTACCCTTGCGCAGGCCCAGCCATACAGTCATTTGGAAATGGAACCAATATTTACCTATTGGTATCTCTGCTAAGCAGTGTGGAGTTTTTCATTCAACCGTCCAGACTCTTAGGAAGGAGATGAATTTTCAATTAATACTGTTGCTGGATAATACTACTACAACCACTATGCTTTAGAGATAAAGACAAATTATCCTGGAAAGAAGTTAAATGATGTGCATAAATTTCCCTAATTTATAGGTGCCAAGATTTAAATTGGGTCTCTCTTCCTGCAAAGGAGAAATCATTAAACGAGCCATAAGGGTACCAATTTCCAGGGCAGGTGCAGTGAGTTATTTTCCCTTTCTTTTTTTTCCTCAAGTATTGCTTTTATTATTTGTGAAACTGTAAGCTGAGCTTTTACCCAGTCGGGCCATGACTGTGGAATAATTGTCTACTGTCGGGCAAATTTGAATTCCTTAGAGATTCTGGTTGCATGATGCTGTGCAAATTCAAAAATGCCCTCTGCCTCATAATAGCTTGCTCATTTTATTTGTAGATACAAATGTAATTACAACTATGATAAAGGATTCAAAGAGGAGCATTTAGTAGAGGAATGTGGCTTGATCTGTGGAAGAAGTAATGATTTTGCTGGGCTATTGCAGGTAGGACTTATTAGGCTGAGTCAGAAGGGGAGGACAAATAGTTCAGGTAGAGAGAACAACAGGTGTAACAGCCCTGTTGCTAGAAGAAACCTTGTGCAATTCACAAGAACTTAAATAAATTCTATATTGCAGGGGCTCCAGAGCATGGAGTGCAATAGTCCAAAACGAAACTTAGAGTTCTATATAGGCTGAACCAGATCACATAGGGAATGTAATGAGATGAGTACAACATTTGTCATCCAAATCACCACACTTTTGAGGATATGTGACAGGAAGCTGTAAAGCAGGGTGGGAGGAGGAGTTACATGATTGGTTATGCATTTATTTTTAATTATTTATTTGAAAAGCAGAAAGCAGCCAGTACTGTTGCACAGCAGGTTAAGCCACTGTGTATAGCACCAACATCCCTTCAAGACCTGATGTTCTACTTCCAATCCATCTCCTTTCTAAATTACCTGGAAAAGCCGAAGAAGCCCCAAATTCATGGACCACTGACAGCATCCACATGGGAGACCCAGATGAATTTTCTTGCTGCTGCCTTTGGCCTGGACCCTGGCTGTTGTGACCATTTAGGGAGTGCCAGGGTATGGAATATCTTCTTTCTATTTCTGTTACTCTTTCAAATACATAAACAATAAATCTTTTAAAAATAATTCATTTATTTTTATTGGAAAACCAGATCAACAGAGAGGAGACACATAAATAAAGATTTCTCATCCTCTGGTTCACCCTCCAAATGGTTGTAATGGCCAGAGCTGAGTCAGATCTGACCCAATCCAAAGCCAGGAACCAGGAGCTTTTCCTGGAGTTCCCATGTAGGTGCAAGGTCCCAAGGCTTTGGGTTGTCCTCCATTGCTTTCCCAGGCCACAGTCAGAGAGCAGGAGGGCAAGTGGAGTAACTAGGACACAAACCAGCACTTATTTGGGATCCTAGTACACATAAGGCAAGGATTTAACCACTGAGCCATCACACCAGGCCCAAGAACAAATCTTTTGAAAACAAAGGCAGAGAAAGAAAGTCTCCCTCCTCCAGTGGTTCACTCAGATGCTCACAACAGACAGGTCTGGCTAACCTAAATCCAGAAGTTAGGAACTCGGTTCAGGTGGAAGATAAGGATGGAAGGACCCAACTGTTCAAGCCATCCTAGGCTTTCTAGGGTACAATTATCAGGAAGAAGCTGGGATTGGGCATGGACATAAGAGTTGAACCATGTCACTTGGGCATGAGATATAGTCATCTTGAGAAACCTCTTGTACGCTAGACCAAATGCACATTCCAGATTTGCCTTTTAAAGGATCATATAGTTTAGTTACTAGGAGTACAGCAACATTCATTTCTGAAATGTTATCTTTATACTTATGTAAAGCATTACTGTTAGGAAATCTAGGTAAAGGGTACAGAAAACTCTGCTCTGATTTTGCGATTTCTTGTAAATTTAAAGTCAGTTCAAAATGAAAAAAAAACATCCTTAAGTTTATTCTGCTGAGAGCAGGGAAGAAGCCAATTTGAATCAGAATTTGGAGAGGAAGGAAATGAATGCACGATAGTACAGATGAGTTGCAGAGAAGTAACTGAAGAAATGTTAAAGACACAAAGCCCCAGGCTGCTCTGCTTGTTTTTTGTGTTCTAAGTGAAGTTCCTACCCATAGGAACCCCAAAGGGTCAAACAACTGACTTTTCACAGTTCCACAGTAAGCTCAACCCTTGTGAACAAACAAGCAAGCAAAAGAAGGACAGGAAGATGGGGATGATTTGCAGCATTAGGAATCCATGCATTATTGGAAGGAATCTGAAGTATATACTACGTCTGCTTTATCTAGTGTCCTTTAGGGAGAGAATGCTGGGATTTCCTAGGCAGAGGGCAAAGCAGAGGCTCACGTGGGAATGCTGAGACCTATCAGGAAGCTGGAAAGGGGGAGGTTGACTGGGAACTACCTAAGCACTGGCTGTGCATAGCAGAGAGCAGGCCTGAGATTGTCTCCTCTCATGTCCAATTTCCCTCTGTGAATTGCAAACTTTGTGCTTCCTAGGGCAACCAGAGAGTGTCTGGGAAAGCCAAATTCACACCAAATTCTTCGTGTCATTTTTACATTTGTACTTCTTTCTAGGGAATCAAGGTGATGTTTCCCTCAAACTAAAAATCACAGAATGGGAGATTCTGTTGTTTGAATGGGCCAAATAAAAAGCAAAATTAAAAATGTACCTGCCAATTTTGTGGAGAGAGAAAGCAGTAGACGGCAAAGAGTGGACATGACATTTTCAGATAATTAAGAAGTGAAACAGAGGGATGCATGCTCAAAGTAAACTGCTTTTGAAGACAGAATGCTTGAGAGTTATTTTTGGAAGTGCATGCATTATATTAGCACTAGAGACAAGATTCCAGAATTGGAAGAGGTCTAATAGAAGATATTTTGGTTTTTTCATATTTTTCCTTATTTACTTTCATATCTTTGGAAACTTTATACATATTAGTGCTTCTTTATTATTTTTCCTTTTTTTAAAAGATGTATTTATTTTTACTGGAAAGGCAGATTTACAGAGAGAAGGAGACACAGAAAGATCTTCCATCTGTTCACTGGTTTCACTCCCCAAGTGGAAGCAATGCCTGGAGCTGAGCGGATCAAAAGCCAGGAACTTCTTCTGGGTCTCCCACATAGGTGCATGGCCCCAAGACGTTGGGACATCCTCCACTGATTTCCCAGGCCATAATGAGATGCTGGATGAGAAATGGAACAGGCAGGACACAAACTGGTGCCCATATGGGACCCGGCCATGTAAGGCAAGGGTTTAGCCACTAGGCCATTATACCAGACCCTTTTTGTCTTTCTTTTTCTCGTACCTCCTTCTCAACTGAGCAGCGGGTTGCAGTCTTGATGAGATAAATCACCAAAATTGGTATTTAGCTGTTTTTCATGAGCTCACCAATATCAGTAAAATTTTCCCTTGTTGTCCTTTTGACACCATGCAAATGATAGAGATCAGGAAGCACTCCGTTTGTTGTGATACAGTGTGGGAATGTGGATGTGTCATTGTCAACAGTCTGTGAATTGTAGTACAAGGCATTGTTAACGACAGTGACAGTGCCGGAACCTTTGTGTATAGAACGTGGTGATGATATTAATACAATATTGTGCGATGATGTTCTTCATTGTTTCAAGAAACTGTCTGACCCGAAAGATAAAATGCTGGATTTGTGACTTTTTTATATACAATTAGATAGATGAATAAATGGTTAGATATACATAATGTTGGAGCAATTTCTGAGCAATATTCTATATACAGCATTTCACATACTCTCTGTCTTGACTCTAGTAGTTATCTTCAAATTGCTTAAGGAGATTAACTCTTTGGTTATATCATTCATTGCCTTTTCTATGCTTCATCCAAACTTAACTCTATTGAAACAATCCATGTCTTCTACCACTATTAAGTTAGAGTCATTGGAGGTGGGACTCAGATGTCAGCATTTTTCAACACTTCTCAGCAATTCCAAGGTGCAGCTGAATCTGAGAAACATAGATCTATGCTTGGAACATCAAAATGCCCACATCTATTACTGGAAAGAAGGACATCTCTATTAGTTTATTAACAAGAATTAACATTTTGGGAATAATAATAGCTGTAATTTCAGAAATATGAGTTCTTAACAAGGAAGACATTTTTGATCAGGGAGTTACACATCTTGCAAAATTGCTTGTTTCCCAAAATGTTCATTTTAAAGTCTCAGTTTCCAGCATAATTCTCTAAGGCAGTGATTCTCAAATGATGTTCAAAGGGGGCAGCTTTACTAAAATCATTAGTAGTGGGGTAACTTTCAGATTTGTACATTCATCTCTGGCTTTTCTCCTTTGAATTTTGATGCCTATGTGATAAATCAATCATGCAAGCATAGTATGACCCAAACAGAGCTCCTCATATTCCTGCTACATCTGTTCTCACCTCAGTCTTCCCCATGGTGGAATAACTAGCCAAAGCTACTAATTATAATATAGTGTCAAAGACCAAGTGTCATACTTGAGGTTACCTTTGATACCTCACTTACCCTATCACATCATCTATCAGTGACCCTTGATAAGTCTATCTTCCAAAGGTATGTCCAATCTGTTTCTCAGTGCCTCCACTTCTACTACTCTCTAAGCCATTCGTATCCCTTAGATTACTAAACAACCTCCCTAATTGATCATCCCATTTTTTCACCTCTGCCAAGAACTGTGTACAACAGTTTTCTCTGCTCAGTAGCCTACTGATTCCTTTAAAAAAGAGATTTATTGATTAGCATTGGAAAGGCAGAACTACAGAGAGGAGAGACAAAGATCTTTCACCTGCTGGTTCACTCCTCAAGTGGCCACAATGGCCATAGCTGAGCTGATTTGAAACTGGGAGCCAGAAGACTGCTTCAGGTCTCCCACATTGGTGCAGGATCTCAAGGCTTTGGATCATCCTCCACTGATTTCCAAAGTCATAAACAGGGAGCTGGAAGGGAATTGGAACAGCCGGGATTAAGCCAGTGCCCATTAGAATACCGAGACTTACAGACTAAGGATTAGCCAACGGAGACACTGTGCCAGAGCAATAGCCCACTGATTCTTTAAAAACATAAATCCAGTCATCTTCCTGCCTTTTTTAAACCTCTTCATCGACTTCTCATGGATAAAAATATGCAGACTTATCCCAGTGCCCTCCTGTCTTACCTACCTTCTGACAAGGGCCTTTCTGTTTCTCAGATTTGCCAAGCTATTTACTGCCTTAGAAACACTGTGATCATCCTTTTTCCCTCCATTACACCCAAGTGATTGCAGAGTTAGTCTGACATAGTCTGACATAGGCCTAAGAGATCAACTGTCTCATGCAGCTCAGGCCCTTTCTCCAACTGGCTTCTTTAACACACACTCAGGAATGAGGAGAGTGAGCTTGAGAGCTCGTGGTGCATATCCTTTGCTAGCTCCTCATCCAGGAACATCACATTGTTTTAGTCTGAAATTGTCCATGGTTAGGAGTATTTTCAATAAGGCAAAGGCTAAAAACAAAGCCTTTTCTTTTCTCAAGCTTGCTGTGCAACATTGTTCATTTATCAAGATTTTATGCTTGTGTGTTTTGCTCTGACACTACGTTAGAATTTAAGATCAGTGAATGCAAGTTTTTTACATATGGTGACATTTTAATTGTCTGTGATAAAACTTATAGTTGGGATTCAATCAACTTATTGGGTGGAGGAATTAATGGATTGATAGATATAAGTCAGATTTTTGTCTTCTCATTCTAATATTCAGAAATGAAATGTTTCAACGGGTAGAATTTCTTATTTTTTCTGCCTTGCATTTTCCATTACTAGTCTGCTCTAATCACAGCTTCTTTTCTTTCTTTCTTTTTTAAAAACATGGCAAATATACATGTTTTTAGAAGCATAACCTATATGTCATTTGCTGTCACCGAAAATTTTCTTCTTTCTCATAAATGTCTATAATAAACATGCCAATATTTTTGTATTCTTCAATGGAGCTGTTAAATTTTGAAACCCAGGCAATTATACATAATGAATAGTGTATTGGTACTCTATTAAGTTGCACAGTGACATAAAATGATAAGTTTTAAGTGTTGTCCCTTATGAGCAGTGATTGCTTAGCTTGATACACTGTGAAAATTCTAATGAATGCAGTCATTAGCACAGCATGTCCATCAATCATTGCACCTGAATCTGAGTTGCATTGCCTTGATGATTTGTATCTGAATCTCCAAGAATGAGCCTTCACCTTTAGTACACGTTAAAAGATGGAATCAAGGGAGCTCAGATTTACAAAGATGGCAGCCCTCTTGACAGGGTCATCCCATCCCTCTAGCTGCGGGAATTGTCTTCTCTCTGTCCCTCACTGCTCTGACATGGAAGAGATGGCATTATCCTATGGGAACCACTTCTCCTAGTCTGTCTTGTATAGGCACTAATTAATCACCTACTGTGAAATCTGTCAGGAGGTCCCCCAAGCTTTCAGAGTTTGTAGACAGCTAAAGAAAGAACTAATGACCTCTGGGTGCTTCTGTCCCTAGGAGCATGGGAGAACACATTTCTTTAGTTAAAAGGCACACTTGTGATATTTGATTTAACTGTCACAAGCTTTCACGTTCACAGTGTACATGTATTGGTGGGAGACGCATGCTTGTGTAAAAAGCATATGACATAAAGCCTCCAGAGTATTTTCAGAGAACACAATATCTTCATAATAAGACCTGATTATAACTGGGAAAGATACAAATAAAAAGCAGGAGTTGGGGATATATTTTTATCTTGCCTCCTCTAAACTTACCAGAAATATGTTCTACTCCCTTTAAGTACATATCAACAGCATTTGTAAAATGTAATATATAGATAATCTTCAGATAACCTGTATATGGGACTGGCACTGTGGCTTAGTGGGAGAGCTGCCACCTGTGGTACTTGCATCCCATTTAGGTGCTGAGTTGAGTCTCTGCTGCTCCACTTCCCATCCAATTTCCTGCTAATATGCCTGAGAAAATAGTGGAGGATGGCCCTTGTTGGGCTCCTACACTCATATAGGAGACCTGGAAGAAACTCCTGGCTCCTGGCTTTGGACCATCTCAGCTGTGGCCATTGCTTCCCCTCCCCCTCTCTATCTTTACCTTTCAAATAAATAGCTCTTTTTTCTTTTTTTTCTATTTTAAGCAGCCACAGATGACCTATATAAGCACATTTGTTATGCCAGTTAAAAACATAGATTCCAGGCTTGGCACATGGCTTGATTGGCTAAATCCTCTAGCTTCAAAGTCCGGCATCCCATCAGGGTTTTTGTTTGTGTCCCAGTTGCTACACTTCCTATCTGGCCTCCTGCTTGTGGCCTGGGAAAGCAGTAGAAGATGGCCAGGGCCTTGGAAGCCTGAACTCATGTGAGAAACCTGGACAAAGCTCCTGGTTCCTGGCTTCTGACTTTGAATTGACTCAGTTCAGGCTGTTGTCATTTGGGGAGTGAATAAGCAGACGGAAGATTTTTCTGTTTGTCTCTCCTTCTCTGTAGTTCTACCTTTGCAACAAAAATAAATAAATCTTAAAAAACCAAACCAAAAAAACCCCACACATTTCTGGGTTTTGTCCCAACCCCTGTGTATCACAGTCTCAGTAAATATCAGGTTCCTTGCCTTCTGCATTTTCTTTCCCTGAAGTTCTCTTATTCTCTCATCCATAAATCATAGTTTACCAGGTCAGGACAAATCTGAAGTTGATTTGTAATCATCAACTGGAAAAAAATGTCAATTTAATGAGGTTGTACATAATCTTCAGTTCCAAGCTCTGTCCCAGGTGCTGGAAGTATAAAAACCAAAAACCAAAAATACAGTTTGACTTGAAAGGGGTTCACGCTATGGGCAGAAAGACACACAGGTAAAGTGATATTATAATCTACTGTGATCACCTGTCATGTGTGTTGTGCAACCTTATCCAACAGCTGCTAAGTTTTGAGGGACACTTGAACATTGATATTGTGAATTTAGATATATCTAAAATTAGGTAAATTCTTTGATGACAGATTGGTAATAGGTGAGTAGCAGAAGTTGACCTGCTATTCACTGAGTGCAACATGAGGGAGATACCTATATTCAGGAAAGTAATTTTCCCAGTTGATTCTCCTCCCACTGGAGCTTCTACTTACCATCCTCTCCTCCCACAACCTCCACATTTAGAGGCGCTACCTGAAGGAGCTCATGTTGATGGGAGGGTAAAATGAGTTATTTCCTTGATGAGGTATGTGGATCAAAAAAAAGAAGAAGAAGAAGAAAGAAAGAAAAAAAAAAAAGAACCACTGCTCATTTTCAGGGTGACAAGTTAGATTTAGGTGTTATGACTGATTCAGTGTGTCCCATCTTATCTAGCTTTGTTCTGAAATTGTTATAACTGTATGTACATAAATGTTTCAAAATTGTGAAAATGAAATTTAAAGATGCATTTTTTTCATAATATGCACTGTCCATTGACCTTTTTAAAGACTCCTTCATCTGCCCTAATAAATATTTCTTCCATGGGGTGCATGAGTATGGTCACAGGAGAAAACAAGGCATCCATTTGATCTGGTGATCTTATTGACTTCATGCAGAGGTGAATGGGGGTTAATGGAATAGATGATGGTTTTAAAATGGTGTGGATTAGGTCAGGTGTTATACTGCAGCAGGATAAACCCCTGTGACATCCTGTGTCAAAGTGGCAGTTGTCATGCTGGCTCCTTTGCTTCTAGCTCAGCATCTGGGGAGGCAGCAGCTGGTGGCTGAAATCCCTGGACCTCCGGTACCATGGGGGAGACCCACACGGAGTCCCAGGATCCTGGCTTTGAGCATTTGAGAATGAACCTGCAAATATGAGATCTCTGCCTTTCAAAAAGATGAACCAAAGTAAACATATTTTAAATGACAGAAATTAATATTTTAAATCCATCTGGAAAGACCTAGGAGAAGATCTAGAGTGCTTACATGAAGTGACAAGGGAACTGTATTAATGTGAAATGATTTTAGTAATATTCCTTGGGAGATCTGGCAGCAATGATGTCTCCAAAGATTTGAGCTGGCTAGGGTAGGAAAAGGAACGCAAGGGTTCACTCCTTGAGAAATGGAGTTTTTAGGTGCTAGAATGCCTGCTCTTTCCCCAAATGCACTTTAAGATTTGAATTGATCTCTTTAAGTACGAAAAGGTTGTCTGTTCTTAAAGTAAGGATTACTGCCAACTCTGAATTCTTATTACCGTTATTTATGTCCCTCAAATGCTATTCTATGGAAACTTACCAGTGAGGTCACTATTACCTCTTTCTAGGTTTGTCAAGTGCATGATGAAGATCTTGCTGGGCAGGTGTCCTATCTTACTTGTCTCCTCTTTGCTTACACTTCGTCCAGGAATAATGAGAACTATTGTAAATCAAAAAAACCTAATATTGTCAATCATATAGGATCCAGTTTAGTGCATAATGGAGTGTTAATTAATATTTGTAAAATCATTAGTGTTAATTAATATTTGTAAAATTAAAACTTAAAGAAGAAAGGAAGCTTATGACTTCCAGTGTTTGAAATAGCATCATGTTCTTTGGCAAAATTTAGTCTGGCCATATGACAGGACTTTTGATGGGAAATTAATTCCTTGAGAATTATCTATTTTAACCTAGAAATGGCTCCCTGTCACTCCACTAAAAACCATTCATTCCCATGAATGTCAGCAGGTGCAATTTTAAAACATGCAATTTTCTGGTCAGGGAACATGTATCTTTTAAATTTCAATATGGCTTGGGAGTATGGGTTGCTTTTCTAACACCAGGAAACTAAAAGCAAAATGAAGAAGAAATAAGGAGTGAACTCACATGATTACTGGCAATGTGCCCTGAAGTTGCTCCTTAAACTTTATATTTAAAACTAGAGCCCACTTCAGAGTTTCTAGATTTGTAGCTGGTGTATGTTGATGTTCTTCTAAATTGATTTCTCTAAAATGTATGGCCTGTTTACAGGATGGGACAGGAAGGGCAAGTATTAGGAAAAAGCAATTGAAAAACAAAGTGAGATTAGTATTTTAAATAACTAACTCTTCCTATCCAAAAGTAAGAGGCATGGCTCTTTATCAGTTGTTAAATACAAACTAGAGAATCACCATGTCAAAATGTCAAGACAGCACAGGTGACCAGGTGCAGTAGCCTAGCATCTAACGTCCATGCCTTGCACTGATTCGTATCCCGGTGGGAGCCTTGCTTCCCATCCAGCTCCCTGTGTGTGGCCTGGGTAAGCAATCAAGGATGGCCCAAAGCATTGGGACCCAAAGCCTAGAGACCCAGAAAGAAGTTACTGGCTTCAGATTGGCTTTGGATTTGCGCAGCTCTGGCCATTGTGGCCACTTTGGGGAGTGAATCATCGGATGGATGATCTGCCTCTCTGTTTCTCCTCCTCTCTATACAGACTTTTCTTAAAAAAAAAAGACAGCCTATGCTTTTCACACTGGCTCTAGCATTTGTTAATTGCTTTACCATGTTGATATCCAAGAGAAACCATATGTCTTGGTAGAAATAAATCGAAGGCTGCCTTGTAGCATGTTACTGGGTTTGGTTAAAATATGGCTGCTTGGGCCTGGCATGATGACTCAATGGATTAATCCTCCCCCTTCAAGTGCTGGCATCCTTATGGGAGCCTGTTTGTGTCTTGGATGCTCCACTTCCCATCCAGCTCCTTGCTTGTAGCCTGGGAAAGCAGTGCAGGACGGTCCATAACCTTGGGACCCTGCACCCCTGTGGAAGACTTGGGAGAAACTCCTGGCTTCGGATTGGCTCATCTCTGGCCATTGCAGCCATTTGGGGAATTAACCAGAGGGTGGAAGGTCTTTCTCTCTGTGTCTCCTTCTCTCTCTGAATAATAATAATAGCAACTACTACTACTACTACTGCATCTCTGTTCTGGCAGTGCAGTCTACTTGTTCATTGAGCTTCCCTTCACACACAGAATCTCAAACACCAACCCTAGTAGAGTCCCAAGTCCAAGCATTTAAAGACCATTGCAACCCACTGTCCATAGATCTTACTAAAAATAGCTCAGAAACATGGATTCACAGCTCAGGGGACTTTTTCTATAGAATCCCCGCTGCCACCCTAGCAGCTTAGTCTTGTATTCTTTCAAAAGAGGGCCTGGTGCTATAGCCTAGTGGCTAAAATCCTTGGCTTGCATGAGCCAAGATCCCTTATGGACAATGGTTCTAATCCCTGTGGCCCTGCTTTCCATTCAGCTCCCTGCTTGTGGTCTTGGAAAGCAGTTGAGGACAGCCCAAAGCTTTGGGACCCTACAACCCACATGGGAGACGCAGAAGAGGCTCTAGACTCCTGGCTTCAGATCGGCATAGCTCCAACTGTTGTGGCCAATTGGGGAGTGAAACAGCAGACAGGATCTTCCGCTCTGTCTCTACTCTGTTTATCTGTCTTTCCTTGCATCGGATCAGCACAACTCTGGTGGTTGCGGCCACTTTAGGAGTCAATCAATGGACAGAAGATCTTCTTCTCTGTTTCTCCTTCTCTTTATATATCTACTTTTCCAATAAAAATAAAATAAATCTTTAAAAAAAGATCAAGAGAAAAAGATTCCATAAACTTCTCAGTATTTCTAGGTTATTGCTGCTTCTGGTAGATTCATTTTTTTCAAGTTCTGTACAACTTCTGGTTTCTTTCTGTAGTTGAAAAAGAGTAAAGAAGGAGAAAAACAAGAGTGATAAGTAATTGTCAAGAGTTTTATCATATTGACTATTGAAATTACTTTGCTTTTTCTCTCAGTGTGACAATAGCAGGATCATGCACAAATGGGAGTGGCCTTGTATTTTAAAGAAACCACGTGACTTCTATGTCATAGTACATTGTATCAAAGTAGGGAATTACCCTTATTTGCTAAAGCAAGTGATGCTTGGTTTATGGTCTTGATGGTGCTCCTTAACAGTCCTAAATGCCTTAGCAAATTAGCTATGGCTTCATATTCTTCTGTGCCAAAGCTGAATTTACTACTTATTGTATTATCTTTCTGGAATGATGCTTAAATGACAACTGATCAATGACAGTGCAGTAGAATTTAATCTCTTGCATTAAGAGCTACACTGTTGAGAGTACTGTGTGTGACTCAGGTTGCTAGAATGGCCCCAGAGACTTCTATACTTTATTCTATTGTTAATGAGTAAAATATAATGGTAGATGATGTGTGTGCCTCCCTCACCCCGAAGCAGGATTCATTCTTGTCCACAGAACTGCTGTGTTTTGAAAAAAATATTCTCACATCACAGAACATTTAGTGTCAGCTTTAGAGAATTTCATGTTGCTGTCTCTGTATCTTTGGAACTTCTCAGCCTTTTGGCTAAGATCAAGTACAGAACTTCACCAGTTTACAGCTTTAAAAACTAAGTGCCTGAGGCTTTTCTCTTTTCATATTTTTAAAACTGCATTATTTAAATTTAGTTTATTGAAAGTTTATTTCAGCTCTCTATTCCATTTTACTTCAAGTATTCCGAGAATCTTTAGTTTTACTTACTGCTATTAAACTCTAGACTTGGAAATTTGATTCAAACATATGTACTTGTTCACACTCAGCCTATGTAAACATCTGAATATAGCATATGTTATAATGTTGATTTCTATTCTAAAGAGTACGTTCCGGGCTCTGGAGGAAGAATTATTTAAGACAATGCATTGTGTGCCACAATATGAAGTTCATCATAAGAATGGTCTATCCTCTGCGAGGGGGCAGCATATTGGTATAATGAGTTCATTCATTGTCTAAGGCTGCTGTAACAAATAGCACAGATTGAGTGGCTTAAGTAATAGGAAATTATTTTTTTTTTCACAATTCTAATCGCTGAAAGTCTGAAGTTATAGGCAGGATTGGTTTCTTCTAAGATCTTTCTCTTTGCCTTGCAGATGGCTGCCTTCTCACTTTGTGTTCTCATGGTCGACACTCTGCATTCACATGATTTATTTCTTGGTTACTGTCCTGACCTCCTCTAAGGATACCGGTTATGCTAGGTTAGGGCCTGCCCAAAAGACCCTATTGCCATCAAAATATTTCTTTAAAGATACTATTTCCAAATACAGTCACATATTGCAACACTGTGGATTTATATGAATTTTGGAAGCACAAAAATGAGTTAACAGTGAGGGAAATTCTTTCCTTATTAGCCTGATCTGAACCCACTTCTGTAACACAGACACTGAACATAGCTGTAATGTAGAAGATGTTTGCAAGTTGTTGCTTCTGCAAACCTGCCTCTTAAACCAAGTTGCTCTGAATTTATAGTATCAACAACATGAGAACTTTCAAACCAATGAATACTTAAAGTGTAGAGAGCGTTAGATGAGTTTCAAGCAGTACAATTAATGGCAGAGCTTGGTTTAAAATCCAGGTATGTTGAGTGTGAGTTACATATGCTTGGTGAAAAATGAAAATCGTCCATCATTTTGACACATTTGTACATTGTATCTTTCATGATGACAAAGTGAAGGTGATTAAAGAGAGCAGGAAGTATATTTAAAGCAGCCTGTGTTCTAGTTAAAGCCATTGGAAGTTGTTGATTTATAGCACCCAACTGTAAATGATCTGATGTTTTTATTTGTCAGACTTTTGCTATACAAATTCTATGTCTGGCTCTCAGAGACACCTCAGATCAGGGGGACAAATCAGGGTGGCAGTACTGAATGAGTGTCCCTGCAATGAGTGTCCATAGTAGTGAGATTCTGGACGGGGGTCTGCAAGCCCTTCTGCTTGTCACTATTCAGAGATGGAATTAACCTGAATAGCCATTCCCCTAGCAAAAGGATAGAGAATGTAAAGTTTACCTGTTAATTCAACAAACTATATGTACTGGAGTGATGGGGGATGTATTCAGAATCTCCTGATCTGGGCTGAAGGTTACTAATTCTCCTGAGCTGACAGGCAATGAAGATTGCTGTGATGTTGTACTGAATTTGGCTTTCCTCTCTGTTGAAACTCACTAATTCCTGCAATTAACATGAGCATATCATTTGCACTTTTGCTCTTATTGTATCTTCAACTTAAAGCTTTATGCATTTTCTTTACAGTTCACTGTACTGTTAAAACTAGGTGACAAAACTCACTTGTGTCTGAAACATTATTAAGACATTCAGGCCAAAGGGTAAAAATCACCATGAGACTCAAGTTTGCATTAAAATACATCCATTTATTCAGTTTGCAGTTGGTGGAGTTAGAGAAAATAAAAATTGTGGCATTTTTTTTTTAGCTAGCTGATTGAATTTAAGTAATAACGTAGCCACTTGTCAGGTATTTGATAACTCCCAGATTAAAATCCTAGCATACATATATCTATTTACTTATTTGTAAGAATAATAATGGAAGTAGCTGCCTGAAAAAATAACTGTATGAAATAGACAAAATGTATTCATATTTTATTAAATGTCATTTCGGGCATACTTGAAGCATACACTAAATGGTACCTCACTGGTCCTGTTTTGATGCCTTTAAGCATTTGAAGAATGAACTAGAGAAAGAATAATATCTGTATCTCTACATATCTATCTCACTCTGTCATTCTATTAAATGAAAAGAAATAAGCTCTAAGGGAAAGGACAGGGACCAGTGCAGTGGCAGAGGAAATTAATACTCCGTCTGCCACTGCTGATGGCTCCCATTTTGGTGTCCCATATAATTCCCCCACTTCCAACCCAGCTTCCTGCTGATGGCCTTGGAAAAATAAAATATGATCCAAAGCCTAGGGACCCTGCACTCGTGTGGAAGGCTTGGAGGAGGCTCCTGGCTCTCAGCTTCAGAGCAGTTCAGAGCAGCTCAGCTCTGGTCATGATAGCCATCTGGTGAATAAACAAGGGATGGAGGATCTCTCTCTATCTTTGTATAAATATCTTCCATTCAAATGGAAATTAATCTTTTAAAAAACTCACATAATTCCTTATTTTAAAAAACAGTTTAAAAAACATCCAATATTATGTACAAGTTCTGTGTGTAAACACTAACTACTCATTCATTTTGCTTATAAATTCATGCCCCAATCTTCATACTCTGATTAGCATATAAAATCCATTTTTGAAACTGAGATAGAAAAAATATCAGTTTTAATTACTCCATTTAGCCAAGTAATCCTTAAAGAGGATGATAATTTTCATAATAGGCAATTGATTACAATAGTAATGTGAGGAGTGAATAATTATTTAAACTTTGTTCTTAATGGGCCTTTTAATGACAGCATAGAATATGCAAAAGTAAAGATATGTGTGCACAGTCAATAAATCATTAGGCTCAAATTTTAATTCAGCTTTTTAATGGTCCCTTGACTTACATATTTTTTTATGAAACAAGAGACAGATTTAAAATGAAAAGCTTTACAGTATGAGTAGTACATATGTAAAGATAGAGAATGGGAGAACTAAGGGGCTTTGTGTAATTGTTTTGGTGATATATCCATTCTCACAACTGACTTCCAACACTCTCTGAGTATAATGTTTAACCTCCATCTTCACATCCATGTTTGTCCAATCAAAGCGGCAGGGTGGGGTAGATGGATTCAGCTCAGATACAGCATTTATTCATGTTCAAATAAAAATGGAAAATGAAAGGGGAAAGAGTCTACTACAGTGATTATAACCCAGAAAATAGAGAGTAGCTGTATGTGTACCCCCGATTTACTAAAGCATTCCACAGGTACCATGAAAAATTGGGCTTGTATGCTCTGTGCCCAGCTTCAGATGTGTACAAACTGGGTGACGACACAGTTATGCCATTGTGCTACATAAAATAATGAAGGATGATATTTGTGCACACTTAGCTGAAAGCATAGCATGTAATTAACACTTAGGAAATGTCTGCTGTTATTAAAGAAGGTCATGCATGTCTGAGAGAATGTACTTATGCTTGAGTTCTATAGCTCTTTGGCTCCCAGCAGAGGCTTGATTCCATCTCCAGAGATGGAAAATCTGGCATCAGTAAAAGTACTTTCTGCACTATACCACTGTGAGGGACAACTGCATTCATGAATTTGGTTAATTGGTTTCCAGCAAGGCATGTGGTACTCCACATTTTGAATTTCCATGCATTGTCTTTGCATTTTGTAAAGACAACTTGCAGGCATCTTGAAGGGGATAGTTGGGATTGGGGTACATATAACTGAACAGCAAAGCCTAACTGTCATGTGCTTAATGAAAGAAAACTATTTTTATTTTCTGTGCAAGTACTAAGAACTGGTGAAAGGTCATGTGCAGTGATGGGAGAAGCATGAATGTGGGAGTGGGACAGTCCAAGGCTGAAAGCTCCACTTGCCATCTAAGAAAGGTCAAGCAGAGGGTTTCCCACTTATCATCTGTTGCTTATAAAACAGAAACAGTTATTTCTCATTATTTAAACAAATCAGTTAAATAAAATGTGAACATAAATGTGTCTAAGGTTGGTACAGCATGTCTTTCATGCAAATAGTTTTGATCATCACTGCCAGAGCTCTGCTGGATCAAGTAGTAATTAAATATAACTTTCTTAAAATGTGAATTAGGACTTGTCATCTTTATTAGCCCTATGTGCCAGATGAAAAAATTGAGGTCCAAGAAGGCTAAAGGATTTCAGAATATAGGATACGGAGGGTCTTCAAAAATGTCTGAGAAAATACATGTTGTGACAATAACTACGCGAAGATCTCAGAAGTGATTTATTCCAAAGTAAGCTCATCATTCAATTCAATTTTTTCTCCAAATTTGTTGGAAACATCCCTGAATAATCACTGAAATAAAACATCTCTGCAGGAATTGATAACTGGCCTTCCACATCTGCCTGTTCTGATAGCAAACTGTCACTTCAGCAGCATTTATCACGAAGTACTGTACTAGATTTGTAAACGCACAGGTGTGCCAGTCTGGGAGATTGCAAGATCTTTGCTTCTATCTGCATCACTCTTAGTTCAGTACAGCACCTGATATAGTCACTCACTGTAGAAGTGATCAAAAGCACAGTATAAAAAGTGAGGCAAAGGAGATTACACAAGTTTCTTCTCTCAGGGCAGTTTTTTAGCATGGTCTTTTGTAATGCAGTCTCATTGACTCTCAGGACTTACTTAGGTGTGATTATGGATAATGTTGATGGAAAACAGGAAGATCCTGTACTGCTGACTCTGCTGGTAATTCCATCCCAGGTGACAGAATGTGGCTAATGTGGATAGCAGATGTGGAAGTGCATATCCATTGAGTATGTCTCTGGAATGTCACATGTGGAGTTTGTTGAATTCATCAAGGCCATGGCTGTGCTAGTCATGGGAAGAAAGAGAAGGCACAAAACTCACTGATAATTGAGTCAGGGTCCCAAACTGGGCTCCACATGTAACCCTGAGTGACTGCGTGTCTTTTGCTCTTCCAGAGTTCCACGTAAAGACATCTTCAAACTCAGGACTTCAGCATTTATCTTAAAAACGAGGCTGCATGAAGGATTTAAGCCTTATGATCCTTGGCTTTTTTTACATTTTTTTTAAACAGAGAGCAGTTTTTAAATGAATCAACTTTTGATTGCATAGGAAACTTGTAGAGCCGCTAGACCAAATTCTATTTTCTAAAGTGACCCTGAGAAAATTTTGCAGAGATTTTGTATGTTCATTCTGCCAGGGGATGTGAAAGAAACACTTAGAGAAATAATGGTGAGTTTTAGGTTTGTAATTTTTTTAAGCAAGAGCTGGCAAAGAATCTCACTTCTGAGTAATAGAAGTTCTGCTGTGAACAACCACAAGAGTGAGATTTTGGGAGAAGTGGTGTTGAGTGGGGCTCCTTGAGAGAAATGGATTCACTCGTGAGATGCTCAGACCACTTATCCTATGTCTCCCCTGACCTGCATGTGGATTGTCCAGCTGACTCTGAAGGAGTCCTTTCACCTTCCACCTCAGACCATTCACCTGAGAAGTAAGCAGAAAATTTCAGCTCGCCTTGACTCACATAACAGAACAAACAGCAGGAAAAAGGAAGCACTAATTTTTTTTTTACTATAAAATACTAGAGGTCAAAGATGTATGGGTGCATTTAAATTTCTCTCAGCCTTATCATTAGCCCCAAAACCCATTAAGTTAGTTCAATTGTCACAGAATCTTTTCTAAAACACATTTTGATCTTAAGCATGAGCATTCCAAGAATGTATCTTTGTATGATGACTTTATAATTATGACCTAAGGATCTGTATTCCAGAAAGCCATTCTCTGTATAAGAAACTAAACTGTGTCATTGCTGCAAGTGACTCCAGGTGCAACAGTGAAATGTGTTATCTTGTCTAAAATAATCAGAGGCTCTTGAACATTGATTTTTTTTGCTTTCTAAAATGGGATATTTAACCTGACTCTGATCAATTTAGTACATGGAGAAGTTGAATTCTGGTTATTGGAGAGCTGTGATCTATTTAGAAGACAACGTTTCTGGGTGCTTGATTTATTTGTAAGGCAATTTCCTTAGCACAATGATGCAAATGTGTATTAAGGAAAATAACACAGGATGACACTTTATATTGAGCACATTTTGGTAGGGCCACTCGGAACTAAAAATGAAAAACAATTACAATGTCCCCATTAGATGTCAATTTCCAAGGTGATACTGTGCAGTTTCCCTGAGGGCATGCTTTTCTTTATTACTTGGAATCTCCTGTCTGGGTCACATAAGAGATGGTGGTGTTAGACTGAGGTCACGGTGTGAGTTAAATATAGCTGCATGGGAGAGAAGGAAGTGGATTTCCTGGCAGTTGTGAAAATAGTATCTACTTCCACCCTGGAAATCTGTCCCAGGAAAAACCATGATATGATGGCTGCTGTGTCCTCAAACCAGGGGACCTGTTCACTGCTTGTCAGTGTGTGTGTGTGTGTGTGTGTGTGTGTGTGTGTGTGTGTGTGTGTGTGTGTGAATGTGGTGTGCTCCCTCCACAGAGGAGTTATAAAAGGTGCTTTTGTCTGGCAGCTGTCCATACTCTTAATGGGCACCTCAGGTGACATCATCCTGCAGTGCAGCTGCTGTCACAAAAGCTCAGCCACTCAAAACAGCTCCTGGGTTGACTGTTTACGCGCTTAAGTGGAAAAACAGTGCCTCCGTAGTCCCCGAGATTTAGTGAGGACACAGTAATTGCTTTCCTTCCAGCAGCAGGTGATGCATTTGCCGCCATGGAGTAGAACACGCCGCCGCTCTCAGTCATAATGGGAGTGACGAGACAAACTCGGGAGGAAATAGAAAATGTCAAGGAGCTCCAAATCAGAAATTGCATTTTGCAGATGCCATTAAGCTGTGTCAGGAGAGAAGATGGAAATGCTAATTGACAGATTTAGGTATGTTTTATTGTCTTCAAGTTGCTGAGTAAGTCATCAGATGATGCCACTTAATCATTACTGTAAGCCTTAGGCGAATTCATCAGTAGTCTGCGTTTCATCCTTTATCCTCTCCTCAAAAGTGCCTCTAAACCTCTGTATACAGCTGACAAAGAATGAGGAGTACAAATATTTATATTCAGTTGAAGAACTCTTAGGTCATAATTGGCATGGCCCAAGAATATTAATTAATTAGAGAATAAAAATGTATCAGTCGAGGACAATTAGGATATAAAAATTTTTATCTATACATACTTAGGCATACATTTTCACCTACAGTGTTCCTTTGTTTATAGAGTGTAATAATAACATATGCCTGACTTGTTGTGTGTGTATGCCTGTATATGTGTCAAATGAGTTAATAATTGTACATATGTGCTTGACACAGTGCACATTTAATGTTGTATAGCTGTTACTGATACTGCATAATAAAAAAGTTATATGTCAAAGTTATAATTAAGAGGCTGTTTTCGGTAATAGATTTTTATATGCTTACCGTAGCATTTTGTCTTAAAAGGCAAGAAATCATATCCTATTTTTAAATTTTAAATATTGATATACTTGGTAAAAGGAAAAAATGTGCTTTTTTCCCCCTTCACTTGCTTTATGTGGGAAATCATGCTCGTGTATTGTGATCTCTGTATTTCTCATAGTCTCTTACCCATGAGTTGTCAGGTTCAAGACAAATGTTCAGGGGTTGCTGAGGAACTTTCATTTTTTAAAGATTTGTTTATTTTTATCTGACAGGTAGACTTACAGGGAAAAGAAGAGAGAGAGAGAGACTCTTCCACTTGCTGGTTCACTCACCGAATGGCTGCAACAGCCACAGCTAAGCCTATCTGAAGCCAGGGCCAGGATTCTGAGTTTCCCGTGTGGATGCAGGCACATAAGGACTTGCGCCACCCTCCAGTGCTTTCCCAGGCTTAAATAGAGAGCTGGATTAGAAGTGGGACAGCTGGGATATGAACTGAAGCCAATATGAGATACTAACACCACAAGTGGAAAATCACCTTGCTATGCCACTGTACTGCCCTACGAATATTTTTTTAAAAGTTTGCATATACTTAAATCCAGTTGCAGGAGAGGGAAGAAAAAAGAGAGAAGGAAGGGAAAAGGAGAAGGAAGGGAATGGGAAGAGGGAGAAAAAAGGGAGGTCTTTCATCTGCTGGCTTACTCTCCATATGACCACAGTGGCCAGCACTAGACCAAGCTGAAGCTAGGAGTTTCATCCAGGTTTCCTAGATGGGCAGCAGGGGCCCAAACACTTTGAATCTCTTGCTGCTAATTAGCAGGAAGCTGGATTGAAAGTGTGGCAGTTGGACTCAAACCTGCATTCATATGAGATACAGGTGTTACAAGTAGTGGCTTTATTGTGCCACGATGAACTTTTTGAAAGCTCAAATTCCTCAGGCCTATTTCAAACCCACAAACCAGAAAAATATCTCAGAATTCCTATTTTCAAAAGATACCACTGATGACTTCCTGATGACACAGGCTGTGTTGACCATTTCTGTCATTATATGCATCACGTTTGGAGGACAGTATATGAGGGTCATTTGCCTCCTTTAGGGTTTCCCAGATGTTGCAAAGTTCTTGAGTTACAAAATACCCACAATCTGTCCCAGCATTAAATTCATTGAGAAAAAAATGAGTTAATAAGTTTATTATTGATAGGCCATCATGCAAATATTCTCCTTCACATCCAACTTTAATCTTGGCAAATCTGGGCTTTATGTTCTGCTTATTGATTCAACCTAGCTTGTTCTCTTGTTGTCAAATAGCTTGCTTTTCTCTCAATCCGTTCCCTTTAGTCAAATTTCTTCCCCTATTCTCATTTTTTAAATTTGGCTATTCATTTTTAAATGTTTGGGCTGGTTTTTGTTTTGTTTCATATTTTGAATGGCAAAGAGACACACAGAAAGAGAGACATAGAAAGATCTTCCATGCACTGATCAGTTTCCAAATCCTCAGGAGCAAGGAACTTCATCCATATCTCCCACATGGGTGTCCTAAACCCACTTACCTGAGCCATCCCTACTGCCTTACAAGTGCACATGAGCAGGAGGCTGGACTTGGAAGTGGAGCTGGAACTCAAACCAGGCATTCAGATATAAGATACACGTATCCTGAGCAGCACTGTCACCACTGTTTTCTGTATGAAAACAAATTATATCTGTGTGGACGTCTAGTTTAATTAGACATCTGGAGGCATGTAAAGCATAACTGGTGCTCCCCCCACCCCCCTTATAAATGGCTATCCCAGTCCTTCTGCTGCCCATGTGGCTGTTTCCTGGCTGGTCCCTGCCTTCTCACAGGTATTGGAAGTGTGCCCGGCAGAACCAAATCTGGATGGAACAGATCACGTGTCCACCTCTTCCACCCAAAGCTTCTTTAGCTGCTTGGAGGCAAGTTTTTGAAAGGTTAATACAGAAAAATGAACAGCTAATGTATGTTCACAAAGGAAATAGTTAAAGAAAAATCAAAATGTTCCTTTACAATGAATGTGTCTCTTTTTTCTTTGTAATAGGAAGCTCAGGGTAGCTGCAGGGTCTTTTCATTTGACGGGCATATTTAATCATTTGTCCTAAGATTATGCAGGCCCTAGGGGAAGAAATTCTCATATTGTGATTGCTACAAGTTTTTCTTTCCATGAAAGCTTCCAAGGTTTAATAATATTTAAAACCTGCTCATCTGAGGTTGAAATGCAAGTTCATTTTAAATTAAGCATGAACTTCTATATCTAGTCTACCCTTCAAATAATATGTATATGGGATTTTTCACTTGTAGTTGATCTGTGGACTTCAGTGGGTGGATTAGTGGCTTTAACCCCTAGTTGAGTTGGTAGTAGCTGATACTTCCTTGCCATGTTTCTGTTATATGTTCTTTATTTAATGCTTTGAAGTATGTAACACTTTGGTTGTCAAGATATGTCAAGTTCTGTGCAAGCCGTGGAGACTCCAGCGATGTTTCTGGTGGCAGAGAGGATCAGAAATTGTTTAACTATGTCTAGTTCTTTGTTTGCCGTTGATTCTGGGGTCTTTTATCTGAAGCTTTAGATATCTTGAGTCCCACAGAGTTCAGGCGTTAAGATTGAAACCAGATAGAAGACAATCTTTATCTGTGTGTACTTCTTCCGTTCACCATGTGTCTGCCCACAGTTATCCACCTAACACTGGTATGGCAGTGGATTCTGAATTTGAGGACTGAGAATTGGAGGTGAAATTTTCAGAACTCCCCAAAGGGATCATCATGGAAAGACTTCGAGTCTGTGGGACACTTGGGAGACTTCATGTTAGGATGAATACAATTCAGCTTAGGAGGACCAATGTTCTTGGAATAGATGGTAGTATGTGCAGGGCAGAAGGCTAATGACTAAACTCATAGAATAGGTACCGTATTTGGTCTATGTACGTTTGTCAACCCAGGCATGATCTGAGGTGGATGACTGTTGCTGGGGGCTTGCCTGGACATTGTAGGATGTTTAGCAGTCCTTTTACCCAGTCCTTTTGCTAGTTTTTACCCAGTGGCTACCATCAGTGCCTGCCCTCCACGTTATATGACAACAATATCCTACTGTCCCACAATGGCCTATGTGTTTTTTCTTGGTCCTCACAGTAGGAATCATCAGTTATTAACTTAAGACAGATCTAGAGCAAAGGAAAAACAATACTTAAGCATGTAATAAATACTCTAAAAGTGTAGGTAACTATATTTTTACTTGTTTAAAAATACATAGAAACTCTTAAAAATGTTTCCCATTTCTTCCTAGTACTATGCTTATATTTTGTGTATCCTCAAAAAAAAAAATCTGTTTACTCAAACCAATCAGTATTATTAGGTCTATATCCTGAAGCAAATTCAATACCAAATATCTACATATTTTTCTTTATAACACAGAAAATACTAAGTAATGTTACCAAATACCTTTTCTGGAATTGGGATTTCAGTCCTTAGATCTTTTCTTACCTAACAAGACAGTGAAAAGGCTGGGGCAAAAAAGGCAGCATTCCAGATGTTAAGGACATAGCATTTGTTTGAAAGCCTTTGGGAGGGAGAAAAAGAAAACAGAAATAGCTACAGTGGGAAGAGTAATATGTCTCTATCTGTTGAGCAACAAATTCAGGTGGGACAAGAGCCAGCAGCTCAAAGTATGGCCTGGAACTCAAGCTAGATTCTCAGTATTTTCCTTTTTGACTTCTCCTTAAGAGTCACCAGGGTGGTCTGGTATGTTCCTAACTCCCTTTTGTGAAGATTCTTATTTAGATGGCTTGAACTCCTGTCCAGAAATGGGGAGGTTTAGGAAGTTCCCCAGTGAAGTTGATGATGAGCAGGATTAGGAAGCTAGGAAGTATTAAAACCCTTTCCGTTCAGAATATAGTTTCTACCCTAACAGCAGCAGCAACTAGGGGTTTGTTGGAAGCAGGTTCCTGCTCAGATTCTGATGCAATTGGTCTAAGGCAGTGAGCCTGCATATCTAAGAAGTACTCAGGTGATGCTGGTACTTGGAGGTGGGCACTGTGTTTAGAGTCCTGTTGACTTGGTGCAGAAAAGAAGGATGAATTGTCATTAAATTTCATGCTGTGGTTAAAGGCATAGATCAGAGGTTATTAGAAATAGGATAGAGGTCAGTGGAGATGAATCTTAGAATAATAGGTTTCTTCCTAATGATAATTCTAATCTCAGGCATCTGTGATGTTATTCCAATGATGGACGATGTCTCTAACAGTAAGATGTGCTACTTCAGGATCCTCTGTCCTCATTGTCTCCAACTGAACAACCAGCTCTAGGCTGGGGCTTTATTTAATTTATTTAATCAAGGACATCTGAGTTATTGCTGTTCCTCCGCCCTAAATACTGAAATATTCACCTATAAGATTGCCCCCACTCAGAATGAGTTAAAGAAGAGCACTGTATGTTTTTACCCATTTATGAATTATATTGGTGAAAGGAAGCATCTGAACTGAGTGTAAATGACATCAGTTTGGAGTTGTTGCAATTTTGCCAACTCTACCATGTGCTATCAGTGGTGTTTTATTGATGAAATCAGGCCAAAGTGGATGTTTTGAGGCATCTTTAAAAAAGAAGGAAGCCAAATAGCAAAGTGAGGGTCCTAGGAGGTCTATACTTTACCAAATGCCAAAGCTGTAGGCTAAGAAACACAGGGAAGATGCTGATCACCTGTTCATCCAGCAATCCTCTGATTGCTTTCCATGCCCACCCTTGAGCCAATTGACACCTCCAGGTGAGGTTAGTCACCTCCCCAAGCTGCATGCTGGGAGCTAGAGTGCAAAGTTGGGAAGCAATGATTCCCCCAAAGAAGAGGGTTTGATTTCCATTAAAAAAAAACAGATGTCCCTTACATGCCTACATCAATAGCTTTAAGCAATGCAATACTCTTTGTACCAACATGGAGTGGTACTTTAGAAAAATGAATGCAATATTGAAGGGAGGCTACAATTGAAGAAACAAAAGTGAGTTACAGTACATGGAAATCTTCATCTTGAAGGCCCTACACCAAGAAGGAAAACCAGTTTCTGTTAGAGGGCTACCTTATTCTCGGCCTAATATTGACACTCTGTGAGAATACATAAATGCTGTCGTCACGAGCTTATACTCAGATCCATCCTTCTTCAAAGGCGACAACACACAAAGTTGTAGTTATAATTCTCCATCTCGCTCACCCACACCAGCTGTGTTTGTATGTTCTAGCTATAGTTCTGCATTCATAAAATAGCAGTGCCTCCCCCCACCTTCCAGGTAGCTGTTAAGACGAACTACAACAGTGATGGAAGGGGCCCTTGCCAGTTTTCATTGCTATTTAATAATTTTTAACACTGCATATGAAGGCTAGTCAGTTGAATTTTCTGAATGAATGTCTTTTTAAAAATGTGTTGATTTGATGGGTAACTGAAGATCTCTCATTCACTGATTTGCTTCCCTAGGTAGTATGACTACCCTGGAGCAAGGCCAAAGCTAGAAGCCAGGAATTCAATCCTGGTCTCCCGTATGGGTGGCAGGGACCCAATGCTTGAGCTACTGAGACCCTTCAGGGTCTTGCATTATCAGGAAGCCACAGAAAGGAGCTGGCGCTGGAACTTGAACCCAGGCCCTCCAATATGGGATGCTGGGATATAGATATTTTAACTGGTATCTAAATCACTAATCCAAGCGCTTACCCTGGTAAGTAGTTAAATGAAAGACTCTAAGAAGTGCTTAACTTGGAGTGAGCATTTAGTAGAGCATTCAGGCTGCTAACTTGGGATGAGCACATTCCATAGCAGTGTCTAGACTTGAACCTCCATTCCAGCTTCCTGTTACTGCACACCTTGGAAGGCAGCATATGGGTGAGTGCTACCACATGCTAGACTTAGGCTGAGTCCTGAGGCTCCTGGCATGGTTATCCAGTCCTGGCTGTTGTGTAAATTATGAACTATATCAGCAAATCAAATGGAAGGTTCTCTCTCTCTCTTTCTCTCTTCCTCTCTCTCTGCTTTTAAAATAAATAAAATAATTAAGATATTTTTTTACAAAAGTGTTCAACAAATGTTAGTTCTTCACAAGTACTTGACATATGTGAGTGTTTCACAAATTTCCTGGGATCCGAGACTATCATTTTTAAGAATTTGTTTTTATTTCAAAGGTAGATTTCACAGAGAGATGTAGAAATATATAGAGAGAAGCCTCTTCTGGGTCTCCCACATGGTTTCAGAGTCCCAAGACTTGAACCATCCTTTGCTGTTTTCCCAAGCCATAATCAGGCAGGAGGGAAGTAGATTGGAGAATTACTGCACAAATGTAATGCCAGCGTACAGAGTAGTGTATTATCTTACTGCGCTCTGGAATAAGAGATTAAAAGATAAATTGCAGGACCAGCACCAAGCATAATAGGCTAATCCTCCATCTGTGTGGATGTTATCCCATACAAGCACTGCTTTGTGTCCATTTCTGATCCAGCTTCCTGCTTGTGGTCTAGGAAAGCAGAAGATTGAGCAAGTCCTTGGGTCTCTGCACGCGCATGGGAAAACCAGAGGAGGTTCTTGACTCTTGGGTTAGGATTGGTTCAACTCTGGCTGTTAAATCATTTGGGGAGTCAACTGGGGGATGGTAGAATTTCTGTAACTATGCCTTTTAAATAAAAAAGAAAATAATGATTTACATAAATAAATACTTTACACCAACTTTTTGAAATACCCACAAGTCTTTTACTTTTCTTCTTATTATTATTGATTACAACTGAGGCTCAGCTATGGCTCTGTGGTGGATTCTTGTTTTGGCTAAGTTCAGACTTCCTGTATGACATCCAAGTGAAGATTTTACAAGAAGTTACAGCAACTTGTCTTGCAGCAAAAACTTTGCCTTGGTTTTAGAGGTACATCTCCCTCCTGCACAACCACGGAAGCTAGAGAGAGCCTGGAATTTTCCAGGAGCTTTTCTGGCTGGTCAGTCTGACTCAGCCAGCTATAAAACAGACTTTCCTACTTCTGAAAAAAAAAAACCTTTAAGAAATTTTTTTAGTGTAATTGCAAGTAAATATTTCAGAAAGTTCTCTGTGAGTCAGATTTACGTTGGAGAAAGCTACATGCTGCTCGGATCCACAGCCCTCTCAAAGGAGGGTAGATCTGTCCTTTGAGCTGTCCCTGGAGGTGGACTTCGTCTGTTTGCATAGTAAGGTTCATTTGTACAGGGAGAGGTAAGTGGAGTTTCCTGCATTCCAGCTTCTTCAAGTTTTCATTGCAAACGTTGGCTGTAGCTTGGAAACCTCCTGGGGTCAATGATAGATATAAGGGCAGGCAATTTTATAAGCTGAAGCTTGAAATCAGGTTTTCTCTCTGAAGTGTCAGATCTGTCTCATTGTGGTGAGAGTGACTCTGTGCCACTTGCTAGCAAAGTTATTGGGAGAGTCTTTGTGCAAAATTGGAAACTGCTGATGCCAAGCCATGGCTAGGGAGATCACTGAGCGTATTGAGAAGCAGAATTCAGACCGAAGCTAAAGTCTTACTGAAGAAAAAAGTTAGGGATGACTGGATGATATGTATCCACAGAACATTCATCTTCAGAGCAGGTCATTTGGAGCTGGGTGAGTGAATTGAGTTTATCTCCTGGCTGCATTCTTCACTTTTGCTGGTCCTGTCCACTGGTGTCGCTACTCCTTGTGGTCTGTCATAGAATGAGGAGGGACAGAATATACACGTACCTAGAGACCTGGCTAGCACTCATGAGAGCTGGATTTTTTTTTCTTTTAAATAATTTTATTGGTAAAAGGAAAACAAATTTCATGTGATATGTTTAAGGCATAATGATACTTCTAAAACTCTTCTTCCTTACTCCCACCTGCCCTTCTCCTTTCCTTCTTACTTTTAACTTTACAATGACATACTTCGAACTTACTTTATAATCATAAGCTGAATCTTCCACTAAATAAAGAATTCAACAAGTAAGGAGAAAAAAAAGAGCTCTCATCCTGTCAGGAAATGGTGGTATAACTTATGTGTCATCACCTACTTCTCTTCAATCCACCTCAAACCCTGCCTTCAGTCCCTGCCTCTATGTCACCTAGATTTAACCCTTACTGTCCTTATAAACAAGGAGGAAAAGTCCAAAATGCCTAACTAGGGGAGATACTTACAAGCTGAAGGAGAAATACAGGGTGTGAAGGAGATTTTGGTATGTGGATTATATTTCAGCAATGCATGTAGCTAATGTTTTCTGAGTTCTTCCCTTCTGCCAGACACTGTTAATTTTCAGAGGCTTTCTTCATTGTAATTCACACATTATCACAGAAGGAAAGTGAAAGAAAATTGTCAAACACTCATAAATTCTATCATTCTTTTCAACTAATTCCCCTGGTTTGTAACCACACTAGGAACTTCTTGAAAACACAAGGATAATTATTCCTTGTTGGCCAAATACATGGCTGGGAAAAACAGGTGGGTAATGGAATGATGCTTATTTGCAATTGGACAATATGTATAGAATATGTGTGTGTGTGTGTGTGTGTGTGTGTGTATGTGTATAGAATATTAGGTGGTTCTTAAATTGGGTCCCAGATCAACAATGAGTATGTCAGAATTAGTCTCCTTGGAGCGGATTAAAATGGCAGTTCTTGGGGCCGGTGCAATGGCTCCACTGGATAATTTTCCACCTGCATGTGCTGGCATTCCATATGGACACTGGTTCATACCCTGGCTGCTCAACTTCCCATCCAGCTCCTTTCCTGTGGGCTAGCAAAATAGCGAAGGATGGCCCAAAGCCTTGGGATATTGTATCCCCCCACAATCCCACCTCGTGGGACACCCAAACAGGCTCCTAGCTTCCTATTTGCTCAGCTCCAGCCATTGTGGCCATTTAGGGAGTGAACCAGCAGATAGACGATCTTTCTCTCTGTCTCTCCTTCTCTCTGTAAATCTGCCCTTTCAGTAAAAATAAAGAAGCCTTTACAAATAAATGGCAGCTCTGAGTTATTTCCCTAGATGTACCAGATCAGAAGTTCTGCAGTGGGACCCAACAAGCAGTGGCTTAATGTGCACTTCAGGTGCTACTTTAACTTGCTAATTTGGGTGATCAGGGGTCTGGCTCTAGCTTCTTGCGTAAGAGAGGAAAGGGATTAGGAGGACTGAAGGCCCACTTGGCCCATATGTGTATATTTTGCAGAGTCTTATCCCAGAACAAATTCTCAATGCAATTTTCAGAAACTTTCCATATAAGTAGGGAAAACTCCTGGAGAAAAGGTAATTTCCAATTTTTGAAAGTAACTTTTTGTTTCCAATGACAAGCTGAAATATTGTTCCTGGAAGCCCATGAGTCCTGGTTGCCCATCAGTGAAATGGAGATAGAAATACTTGTTTTATTGGTATGTTATAAAATCTAATTAGGTTACATGACAGAGTGTGGAAGGTAGAGGGCTGTGTAAAATGTAATGAGTTGGTGAATGATTTTTCCACAAGCTCAAAGAAGCATCTTTTTTTAAAATGTGTCTTTGGCGGTAAAAACTTGTCTTTGGCGGTAAAAAGATTGTCAACATATTTTATTAGATGTGATTTTGGTACCTCTTCCTTTTTTTCCCTCCATACTCTGAGGTGGATGGTTATGTCTTTAGCAGAGCAATATTTGCATGGTGGGTACTAAAATGTTTGATTTAACTACTGGTGTTCTTACAGATTAGGACTATGCCTATTTAATCAAATATATTGACTTTCTGCTAAGTAAACATTGCATATACAAAACGGGTTTTAGAAAGTGAATGAGGGGATAATACTTTACAAATTGAGATGAAGAAATAGACGCATGGAAATCTTCAACATAATTGTTATATGGCCCAAGTTTCATGAATATTTTAAGTTGACTATGGTTACTGTTAGACTAAGCCAAGCTATAATATAGTAGTGTTAGCTAACAACTTAAAGTGAAATGGCAGTTGATTTAGTTATCATTTTGTTTTATTTTCTCTTTCAGTGTATGTTAAATAGTGGCAAGAATGGTTAAAGACATCACATGTGACAAGAGAAAACTCAGTTATCAGCTTAGGTTGTAGCAAGAACAGGGTAACTAAGCTAATAAAACCAAAAAACTTGGGTGTTCTGAACAGGCTGCCAGATGTCTTCGTGTTTGGGTAGATGTTGTCCTTATTTCATTCCTTCCTATTGTCTTATTTTACACGACAGCAACTGTCTCTTTTCTCTATTTAAAATAGGGAATGGATGTGGTATTCCAACATTGAAGTTTATCCTTTGTTTTAGTACTGCTTTGAGCTTTTCTTCATGCCAAAACCATCCTACTAAAACCTGGTATTTTTATTCTATGCCTAATACTAATGGGGGGAAAGCGCTTCTCAGGGCTTTGTGACCCCTTAAGAGACACTACAAACAACATCATTCCTTTCAAACAGATTAAAGTCCTCCTATACTTCCATAAACCTGTGCCTCAATATTGAGCTAGCATGGAATTGATGTAAACCAAGAGTGTATCTGCACCTGACCTCTTTGTAAGGTACCGAGAAGGACTGAGCTTAGATAAGTAGTGAGTGCTGCAACATGACTGGGATGCAGCTGATCTATGGGCATCTCAATTGGAGCGGAGGTAGTGACAGCAGAAGCCCACTGAGAGTGAGTTCTCAGACAGGTAGTAAGCCATTCATGACAGGGCTGTCTACTTGAGACAAAAGAAGTCCTTGAAGAGTAGCTAGACTTAGTGGAAGAAGTATGCACTTCTTTTTGTGGACAAGCAAAAGGGCGTGAGCTTCCTGGGCCCGGCGCGATGGAGCAGTGGTTAAGATCCTCGCCTTGCATGCCCGGGATCCCATATGGGCGCCGGTTCTAATCCTGGCAGCCCCGCTTCCCTTCCAGCTCCCTGCCTGTGGCCCGGGAAAGCAGTGGAGGATGGCTTTGGGACCCTGCACCTGTGTGGGAGACCTGGAAGAGGCTCCTGGCTTTGGATTGGCATAACATTGGCCGTTGCACTCACTTGGGGAGTAAATCATTGGATGGAAGATCTTCCTCTCTGTCTCTCCCCTCTGTATATCCGCTTTCCAATAAAAATAAAATAAATCTTTAAAAGGGCATGAGCTTCTCAGGGGCAATGCAGTTCAAGGCTGAGCCCACTACCAGTAAGGAATTCACAGCTTATTGAGAGAAGCTGAAGCCCTATAATGAGTAGGTGAATAGGTGGGGAGTAGGGAGGAAGTGTCGTCATGGTGGAGCACCCAGCTAGCTTGTCCAGGTTTATCTCTGGCGTTAGAACTGAGAGTTGAATATTCTTGTAAACATCCTTACCCCAGGCAAACAGGACTGAGCTATCATTCAGCTGCCAGGAGACATTTAGAGTATAATTTCCCAGCAAGTAGACCAAACAGAACTTTGCCAGCAAAAAGAAATCCAGTGAGCTACTAACGTGGGTTTTCAGAGTTGGGGACAGCCAACATGGTACAAGTCCCAGTTATCTGCTGCTTGTCAGCCTGGGTTGGGCAGGTCCTGAATGGTAGTTAGATGTTTTAAGACAACTGCCAAATACAAGTTTGGCTTTATTTTATCCTAAATATTAAATGATAGCACAGAGTCCTTCCTAAAAAGAGGCTGAAAGTCATTCTGGTTAATGATAGCTGAAAAATCCTTAGGAAATGTTCCAGTGTTTCTGCATGTTTTTATCTGAGTCAATGCTTCCAAGAATCAGAGAACCCTCCAGCCTCTTGTTGTCTTTGATTTCCTTTGACTTGAATGAATAACGATTCCGAGGTCTGGAATTGGATTCACCTGCAGTTTACCCTCAATTTGCAGCCTTTCAGTCATAAAAATGGAAGTTCTTTCATGTTAACTAGACTTATTCTTGAGTATGATTCCTTATTATAGCAAACTTAATTTTGCATGAAAAAGTATAACTAATTATGTGACATTTGCATACTGGGAACAAATTTGCCCAAATATTTGCATAAATTTCCCAATGTTCCTTGCACTCATTAACAACCTCATCATAGGCAATTGCCTTCCTAAATTGATTTAACGCTTTTGCCTTGTCTGAATGTGGCTGATCTTCATCAAAAATAAGGATTAGAGTAGTTATCATCCACTGGAAAATTAAGTCAGCTATCTCAAATACATGTGTTTGAAAAAGGAGTTCCTGTGTGATTGTTCTACAACAGGGCACTTACCTGAACTTAGGTGCCTCTTTGTATCACAAATGATGCTTTAGACCATCCACAGACTGGTTTCACCTATTGAGGCTTTGAGAAGACATAGGTTTAAAAAGATAAAGTAACTGTGACCCATGTGATAGGTCAATTGACTAATCCTCTGTCTGTAAGCATTTCATCCCGTATGGGCACCAGTTCATGTCCCAGCTGTTGCACTTCCAATCCAGCTCCCTATTTGTGGCCTGGAGCCTCTGTACCACATGGAAGACCCGATAGAAACACCTAATTTAGGGCTCTGGCTGTTGTAGCTATCTGAGGGGTGAACCAGCAGATGGAAGACCTTATCTTTCTGCTGCTGCTTCTCTCTCTAAATCTGACTTTCCGATAAAGATAAATAAATCTTTTTTTCTTAAGAAAATGAAGGAACAGGGCAGGTACAACTGCATCATTTGTCATGGGCCTTGCTACCCTGCTACTTTTAAAATGGAACCTTTGCTGTTAGTACAAATGGTGGGCTTCATGGCAGTTTGTTGTTAATGATTTCTCCAAACCCTATCCTTAAAATAGGTTTTGAAAGAAACTGAATTGTTACTGTGGATAGCAACCCAAGAAACTAACTTCAGCTGACTAATCTTAAACAGGGAGTAGAGTAATTGCAACAGAGAATGAATGACTGTGCTAATGGGTTGATTTATACCTCATTTTCTGAATACTGGTTCTCTAAGTTGACAAAGATCAGAATCCCTTGGAGGGCTTTCTGAAAACACTGGCTGTGGGGTGCCTCTCTCCCCAAAGATCAGTGGGTCTGGGGGACGCTTAGAAATCAGTAGGCAAGATTGATGGATTTAGTAGTACTAATGATGCTGGTTAGGAGATCCTATTCCGAAAACAAGTGAAGTAAATCTGAGGTATTCAGAAGGATGTGGCTTTTTCTGAAGCAGGTGTTTGGTTGAGGTTAAGGGTGCTGCTTGGGTGACCTCAGACTCTGTCCTGTGGGTTATGCTAGCAGGGAGTCAGGTTGAAAGCGATGAAGTGCTGCATTACAGCTTTGCTTCCTTCCCACAGATGAACTGGCAAAGAGACAAGGACTAGACACAATATCTCCATCACAATTTGCTGTCTACTAGCTTGTCTGCATTTTTCAATAGGGTAGTTAAAGGATTCTTGTAACCATGTTTCATCACATATTAATTTTTTAAGAGAAAAACTGCTGATTTAGACTCAACTACTGTCACAGCAAAATGACTTTCCAATTAACTTTCCAACAAGAAAACAAGCCTTTCTGTTTCAGCATGTGTCCACCTTCCAGGTTACTGCCAATTACAATATTTTCTAAAAGACATTTGGGGCCTGTCTGAAAGTAATCACATGTTAATTTATGTATAGCATGCTAGGGTTAAGAGTGTAAGATGCTAGGAAACATATTCAGTACTAAACTTAAGTGGGGTGGGGAGGGAGAAATGTTAGCTGGTTTAATTGGGTATCTTCTTTTTCAAGTCCTTTACATGTTCAAAACCATGGTAAACTCCTTGCTGTGTGATTAAAGTTGACTTTTGTGCACATGTATTTCCTGAACGTGTTTCTTCTGTGATTAGGCCATGAAGTCAAGTGGAGACTTCAATTCTTTAGAGGCCAAGTTGAAGGAGAGAATGGCCAGTAGCATCAGGGTTACCTACTTCCCACTGTTAGCCTGTTCTTTAGTTTCCCTTCACAGAAGAGCTTGTGAAGATCACAGGCTTTAGAAATGCATTCCTCTGAAAATACCACACAGCCCTGTGATAGGTTCTTCTTCCTTTGGAGCCAGAAGACCACTGTCAGGAGTTCTTATCCTTATCTCCCTACCCTTTTAGTTCCTACTTGGTGTTTTCATGATAAAATTTAAAGATGTAAAAATGATGCGTGGTATCCAAATGTGTCTGCTTTTGCTAATGTGCTTGTTACATGTGGTGTGAGTAGACAGAACCGTATCTATATACCTAGTAGCCAGCCCTTGGGAGTTTGGCACTTATCTATGGGGCTCACCTCCTCTTGGATAAGTGTCTTTAGCAATAAGTTTGACACTGCTGAGGTATGATGTAGACCTTTGCACACTATACTGAAAGCTTCCACAATGTCAGTGCTGGGAGAAGAGAAGGGTCTAATGAATAGGCTTGCAGATAATTCAAACTCATATTCAATTTTCTGCTTTGACACAGATCCCCATACCTCACCCTAGTCTTGTGACACATCTTTTTCAGGAATAAGATTAATCCTCACAATATTTTTTAAAGATTTATTTTTTATTGTGTTTTATTGGAAAGGCAGATTTACAGAGAGAAAAAGACAGAAAGACCCATTTGCTGGTTCACTCCCTTAAGTGGCCACAATGACCGGAGCTGCACCACTCCAAAGCTAGGATCAGGAGCTTCTTCTGGGACTGCTATCAGAGATCAGGGTCCTGAGCCTGTGGGACATCCCACACTGCTTTGACAGGCCACAAGCAGGAGCTAGATGGGAAGTGGAGTAGCCAGGACAGAAACTGGTGCCTAAAATGGATCCCAGTGCATATAAGGCAAGGATTTAGCCACTAGGCTATTGTGCTGGGCCTGATTCTAGGAATGTTTCTTGCGTTGAGTTCAAGTCCCTTTGCTATCTATTCTTTAGTATGTTTGGGGAGGCTGTTGGCCAACATCTAAATGAGTCACACAGACTGCTAACCAAGAGATCCTGTCTACTTTTAATGTCCCATTTGATTTTGGGATTATTCTGCATGAGGCTCTATCTGTTTAGTGTTCTCTAAGGAATTTGTGGTTTGTGGTAGGTGCGTGTGTGTGTGTGTGTGTGTGTGTGTGTGTGTGTGTGTGCTTCCTCATTGCTTTTGTCAGATTCCAAGTTCTTGACTGCGATGGTTTTTCCTAAACTTTTTGTGTTCTTTGAAGATAATGGACAATACAGATTTATTCAATGTGTAAGCACACATACCTTATAGAATGTTCCATCAGAAAAAGTTGCTCAATGATGACATATCTTCAGACATTCCATTTTTTTCTGAAGGATGTGTGATAAAGGGAGACCTTTTATCTCCTGTAACACATTATTGGATGTTAACATGGAGTCCAGATTGAGGTGAGAGGGGGAAAAGGTGATGGTCAGTCATGGTTATCTATGCTTTTCTCTTGTAGAAACTTCAATAAGGCAGAGCTGGAGTCTTCAAAATAACAAAATGAAAGGTGTTTTAACACTTAGAAACAATAGTAGTTTTAAGTGTGCTTTAACATTTAGTAGAAAAAATAGCTTGCAGCAATGTTTCCACATTCTAATCATGAAAAGAAAGATACCAAAATGCTCTAATCCTCAGTGGTACACCAGTCCACCCATAGGCGATCATCTGCACTCCAGGCCAATGTCTCCTCCTTGAATATGATGGATTAGTGCCTGCAAGTGAAAAATGTGGTGTAGCAGGCAACTTAGCTAATTCCTCAAATCCAATATTGCAATCTGGTTTGGAAGATAAAAATCCATGCATAATTTGTGTGTTGGTGCATAAATTCATAATGCTTTTCATGAAGAAAATTATATTTCCAGGGAAGATTCTGAAGGCTGAACATGAACACAAAAGAAATCTGCATTTTGCGATTGTCCTTCGGGGCTTAAAGCATCTTTGGTGATGGCCACCTCTAGTTTTCCTAAGAGTTCTTGAATCTGTCTTGGATAGAATCATCTAATTCTCTAATGACATTGCCTCTGCATATCAGTGTTTCAGAGGAAGGTTTGGTTTGCTGAACAGTAGGGATGGGTGATGTCTCTTGACACAACAGATGTCTAGAAATGGAACCCTCACCTCCCCCTGCCCATTCTGGGAGAAGATACCCCACAGTGGTTCCCTGGAGAGAACCAGTAGTACTTTCTTGCAGTTTCATGTGAAAGTTAGTCCTCTGGGGCCAGGCTCATTCTTAGGCTTATGAAACCAGAATCTCTAGGATGGGATTTGAATTCTGCCATCTTCTCAGTTTCCCTTCATTATGTCTTGAATATATCTATATATTCTATACATATTTTTATATATCATGTATTTTATATATTGTATAATATATTTATATATTATATTAAACACTTATATTACATATTAAAATATATTTATATGATATTATATATATATTTGAAGGTTGCGCAACAGAGAGAGGGAAAGAGAAATCTTTAATCTTCTGGTTTACTGCCCAAATGATTGCAATGGTAGGGTGTTGAGGGTGGGAGAAGCTGAGCTAGAGTGATATCAAGAGAATGTAACCTTCTCTGGCTCTCCATGTGGGAATGAGGGCTCAAACACTTAGGCCATTTTCTGTTTTCTCAGGCACGTAGGCAGGGAGCTGGATGAGAAATAAGTCAGCCAGAACCTGCTTTGGCACTGATATGGGATGCCGGCATCATGGGCAGCAGTTTAACCCATTGTAGCAGAATGTTGGCCACTCACCTTGCCTTAAGAATCACATGATGCTTTTTATCATGCTTTGTTTCTACTTTCTTTCTTTCTCTGACCCTGGAATCATATTTTAATCTCATCCCCCTAGGTATTTGGAGGACCTGATCTGCCAAACTTGCTTTTATAAAACCAATAATGGCCTCTGTACTAGAACATCTGGTGATGAGTTTTGGTGCCTGTTTCACTTGAGCATGGATGGACTGGCTCCAACCACTTTCCTGGAACTAAAATCTCTCATGATTCTCCCTGGTTGTTTCTCCTTTATTCACTTCCTGCTTCTGCAAGTGCTGAGTTTTTGTTTGTTTGTTTGTTTGTTTTTTTAAACCAGTGTTCCGTCTTTCAGTGGTCTGGTTTGACATTACCCATACATACTGCTATCCAAATTCCTGAGCCTAGGAGCCATGTCAACATGTATTCTGTCATATACTTCAGGGATCTTGAACTTCACTACCCCAGGTGAACAACTTACCATTGCTTGCAACTTTCTCTTGTTAGGAAGTATCACAAGATCTAAAAGCTTAGGACACGAAATAAACATCATTTGTGATTTTTTCCCATGCTTTGATTAGTCCATCAGCAAACTGATAATTGTCTCCATATCTTTCTTTTTTTTTTTAAAGATTTATTCATTTTTATTGCTAAGTCAGATATACAGAAAGGAGGAGAGAGAGAGAGGAAGATCTTCCATCCAGTGATTTACTCCCCGAGTAGCCGCAATGCCCGGTGCTGTGCCAATCCAAAGCCAGGAGCCAGGAACTTCCTCCAGGTCTCACACAGGTGCAGGGTCCCAAGGCTTCGGACCATCCTTGACTGCTTTCCTAGGCCACAAGCAGGGAGCTGGAAGGGAAGAGGAACTGCTGGGATTAGAACTGGCGCCCATATGGGATCCTGGTGTATTTAAGGTGAGGACTTTAGCTGCTAGGCTACAGAGCCTGGCTCTGTCTTCATATCTTAAAACCAACAACTTGACAGGACGACTGTCTGCTCTAGTCAGTGATCATCCCTTGCGAATTCCTCTAGCAGGTTTTGTGCCTGTGTTACTGTTGCTCTCCCCTCTTGCAGTCAACAGCAGCCAGGTTTGAAGAACTTGAGACTGTTTCGTTCTGCGAGTCTTACCTGTCTGTGACTGTGGCCTTCACTGTAAAGGAAAGACAAAGTTCTCCAAGAACTGTGAAGCCACATGAACATTTTCTCCTCACCCACTCTCCTGTCTCTGACTTTCAGCTGTACTCACTTTGGTGCTGTTCCTGGTACACTCTGGCTTGCAAGTCTTTTCCCCTTCTGCTTGCAAGGAGCCTCCCATAGCATACAGTCAGGATAAGTTTCCTCATTGCCTTTACGTGTTGCTGAAACTCCACCTTCTACTTAAGGCCTCTTTCACTGCTCTCAGTGCACATTTTCCAAGTGATATTTATCTCTACTAATTTTGCCTGTGGCCTGTACAAATAATCTTTGTGAAGGTAGATGTGTATACATTGTGCTGGGGGTATATTTCCTCAACCTGTACAGGAATGCCTGGCACTTAAAACTTTTAAAATAGGGAAATTGATGTTTATGTTGATCATATTTACTCTTAGGCGTACAGTGGATGGACACAGGGCTAATCTGTGAGTGAATCTCTTACTGTCAGCCCAAGAATCTGTAGGGGGTGGGCCTCTGGCCAGCAGGATGAGAGCCAGTGTGCCACATGATTCCAACGAACAGATAGGAAGCATTAGTAGGAAGAAAGAAACAAATGTGCCCCATTCCCTGAGTGATGGAAACCAGTCTTTAGAAATATCTTCAAGTTGTAACAGTGCCTAATACTGAATAATATTGAGTGTCTTTTGTTTCTGGGTGATTTGCCATTTGCATGTCATGTTATTTACAGATACTGGAGCTGTAGGGAGTTTATATCATGGTGTGTTCAGGAAAGGTAAATCTGTGACTTTACCAGAGTCTCTGCACAGCTCTAGGGAGTAATGCCAGAAGAAAATATAGCATAACTAAACAAACATTTTAAGAGCACTGTTAACAGAAGTCTCAGCACCATGATAAACCTATTGATAAAAGGGCATTGTATGGTTCAATGTTTGGGAGGAAGAAAATGTGTGAAAGTATAGTATATTGAAGCAATTGGTCCATATGTCATGTTTTTCTGGGATTTGATGTAATATTGGTGCTTGGATTTACATTCAAACATTTTGTGGCCATATTCTTCCAAAGCTGGCTGAGGAGTCAACTGAAGTTTTGACTTTTGTCAGACTGTGTTGACATTTCTCCATCATAGCAGAAGTGAGGTTGAAATGAGGACTGGGAAGCCACATTAGATTTTTTATGGAGACTTTTTCAAATGTAAGCATCTACTCTCGTACAGAGGAATAATATATTACTGATTATCAGCACTCTCAAACACACTGAATCTCATTTCTATTTCAGGAAAAAGAACACACACACAAAATAAAAAGCATCAGTTTTAACTCAAATGATTTCCTTCATTTGGCCAATATATATTTACCTCTTAAACTGCTATAAAAATAATACATAGGAACACAATGTAAGCTGCTTAGTAATCCACTAGTCATTTCTTTTTCACATAAAACCACATGGAATACTTACCATTCTTGTCTAATACAAGAAAATGCATCAACCTATGTATGCTTGTCTTGTGTGCTTAATACATGTATATGCATGAAAATAAAGAGAACCAAGAAAATATTCAATATTACTGCACCATCATTGTCTACTATGATTAAAAGGTGTTAGCTTGCATATAGATTCATTTATTAGAACAGGGTATTAAGCATGAGAACATTTCTTTCCTCATCCTTATTTATTTAGGTCAGAAAAACCAAAACCAAACTTAAGAAGCTATGCGATTGGTATGAACTCGAAAGTGACTTCTTGGCATACTACATTTCCCTCCGAATGAGTGGGGAGTACCATAGTGGAGGGAATCCTGCTGCAACTTGTTTCTATCTTGGCAGCATAAAATCCACATTGAGGGCAATTAAGTTAGTAAAGGCACTCCTTGGGGTAAAAGACAATGTGAACTGACTGAAAGGAAACTTTATGACATTTGTCATTGACCCTGGCCAAATCACTTAAAGGTCATCTGAGTCTCCTCCATTTTAACAGCACCTGTGACTCAGATGATGCAAAGATCAGGTGTAAGTGTGTGACAAAAGGCTTCGGAAGATTATGACGAGCATGAACTACCTCAATGAATAAAATTCATAGGTATTAGCTACACATGTTTACCATGCCGATAAATACAAGTTAAGCTACTCTAACAAGGAGGCTCCAAAGCACAGTGCTTCCAGAGATTTTTCTTTTCATGTAAGTGTCCAAAAGAAGGCAGAAAGGGGATGAGTAGTAGACAAGTGGCAGCTTTGATGTGGGTTCTGTCACTGGGTGCAGCATTATCCCTATTTCCAGCCAAAGGAGGAACACATAACAGGCCAACAGCTTATCCTCAGCTGGAGGATTTCCTGGATATTGCAGCTACAGTTTTTACTCTCATCTCATTGGCTTGAACTTAGTCACATACTTATCGTTTGTAGCTTAGAAGACAAGTAAATCTATTTCAGTGAAAGATATTCTTCAAAGGAATGAGTGGTAAGAGCTGATTGGGGAGGGGCAGTGTAGCATTTTCCTAATTGAGATTTCTTTTATAAGAAAGGTCTGCTAAGCTGTCATAATTGGGATTGCTTTCATCTTCTACCTTGATGGCAATGGGCAATAAAGCTTTCTAGTCTTCATGTGCATTATATGTGTGTCCTGTCACTATTAATTCAGTGAGATGGAATTTCCACACATGACAAGCTCTAGGGATGTTTCCACCTGACCAAATCTACTAATCATAATGTAATCAGTTACCCATCTGTTGGATAACAAGCTTGGGTTGCCTTTTTGTACTGTGCTCAACTACTTGAGAGCCAGTATACCTAGCATGCCACAGATGAGCAGTGCATCTAAATCCACCTCAGGATTAGAAAATTAGAATTATATGTTGATTTTTTATATTGTTAATAGCTTGTATTTGGAGTTCTGTTTCTGGTTTGTGCCAATAGATTGAAAACATGAGTATAGAGCAATTGTGGAAAATATTAGTTTGATAAAACAAGAAGTACCTGTTTGACCTCTGTACTTCACTTCCTGGCATTTAGCTATTAAAAGCTTTGTAGGGGGAAATCTTTTGTTCTAGCATGTACATTTTGACTCCTGGATACTGGCGGAGAGCTCTTACATCCTTGAAATTTCCAGAGAGGAGCATTTTTGTTCTACTGAGATCATTGTTGGTGTGCTCACAATAGAAGACATTTACTAGGGGAACTAATCATGTGATAAAAGAGTTGAAACTTTTGAGGTTCTTGCCCCCACCCTCTGTTGAGAGGAGAGGGGCTGACCCATGTTGATACCCATGCTCCATGATTGATCAATGATGCCTATATAATGAGCCTTCCATAAAAATATGAAGGACTGTCTGAGCAGCTTCCAAATATCAATCACATTATAGCTGCTCAGAAGTGATATGCCATGAGAAGACATGACAATTCCATGTCCTTTTTGTATGTAGCTTACCTTTGGAATACTATAATAAATGGATAAGCTTAAGTGTTTCTCACATCTAAAGAGGAGCTGGTGGAGGAACTCTGTCTGACAACCAAGCCAGAGATAACAGGTGGCAGTCCACATTTTGTGATTGGCATCTGAAGTTGGAAACTTTCTTTTTTTCAGATTTATTTATTTTTATTGGAAATTCAGCCATACAGAGAAGAGGAAAGACAGAGAGGGAAGATCTTCCATCTGCTGATTCGCTCCCCAGGTGGCCACAACAGCCAAAGCTGAGCTGATCTGAATCCAGAGGCCAGGAGCTAGGAGCTAGGAGCCTCTTCCGGGTCTCCTACATGGGTGCAGTGTCCCAAAGCTTTGCACCATCCTTGACTGCTTTCCCAGGCCACAAGCAGGGAGCTGTATGGGAAGCAGGTGGCCGGGAGTAGAACTGGCACCCATGCGAGATCCCGACATGTGCAAGGCAAGGACTTTAGTTACTAGGCTACTGTGCTGGGCCCCTGAAATTTGGAACTGTCTTAAGGGACTGAGTCCTCAGGCTGGGGGAATCTTGCACTGTCTCAAGAAGATAGTGTCAGAGTTGAGTTAAATTATCGGACACAGAGATGAGCTGGTATAAAAGGAAAACTCTGCAACTGTCAAGTGGGCTGAGCCTTGTGCAGAGTGGTTGGGGCAAAGCACTTGATTTCTGATGTGTTCTCTTAACTGCCTTCTGACTTTATGATCATTATAATTTTTGAGATTAAAAACCAGTTCTGGAAGACCACACTTGTCACTTGATGACAGATTCTCTTGTGATCAGACTCACTACATAGAGCTAATATATTCACTCATTTATGTATTGCACACTTTTGTGATATCTTAAGTGCTATTTAAGCTACTGGAAGTTACAAAAAGGAACAGGTACTTTATAGGTTGTGCAGCTCATCTGAAAGGACCTATGTGGCAAGCAGCCAGATGATGGGATTAGATGTCTAAAGGGCGATCTGGCATGGAGATAAATATTTTTGTGTCTAGCTTCTTGCTGATGGCTTCAAACTTAGCAGTTAATGGAATTCTCTGACAAGTAAAAGAGGGCCTGGGCTAAAATGTTAACCTTCATAGAAAAACAGCCAGATGCAGTAATAAAAATGACTGGGATTTCAGTGTTCAAGGCAGAGTCATTTGCAAAGAATACTGGGGAAGAAAAGCATGTAACTTAAAATGACAAGTGCTGTGGAAAACAGTCTCCAAGAAAAAAATGAAATCATTACACATACAAGTATACAAAAATATAACAATTAAATGTAGCATATATTATTAATATATATTAAATATAGAGCTTTTAGGTTGATTTTACGGTGTTTCATATTTAAAACGGTTCATTATAAGAATGAATTTGTTGTGTTGACGTAGGAAAAGTATGCTGATCAAGTATGAGATAATTTTTCATTGTTTTGCTTGTGCAGTTACCTCATTGGGTACATTTTGATTGTTTACCTTTGCTATGCAGATGTATCTTTTCATTAAAACACAAAATACTTTTTGAGAGCAGCATTACTTGTTATGGTAGTTATTTCCTAATTGTAGAAATCCCTGTACCTAATGATATTTCTGTTCATTTGAACCTCTGGCCTCCATGGTACATCTTCCGCCAAGGTTGAGTTGGGGATTCTGTATTAAGTATTGCAAAACTATTGGCAAGTTTTCAAAAGCTTGAAATTATGTTGATTATGCTATAAAGATTTTTGGGAGCAATCTTGGATCTCTGTGAGCTTTAATAACCTATATTTAAATTCCACTTAAAGAGAGCGGTACATTTACTGAAATTCATTTGAAATAGGCCTTTTCCAAAATTGACCTAGTAGAAACAAAAAGAGGTTTGAATTAAATGGGCTCATCTTACATAGATATGCAACATTTGGTGTGTCTGTAATCCTCTAATCACATTAAATATTTCATTCTAATCTCTCTGAAATATTTACATTAAAAGAAGTGGGAGGCAAACTTCCTGAAATATATCTCTAAAATGATTCTGATTTTTATAAGTTTTAACTAAAGAGTAAACTGTTTTTTCATGCTGTTCATGTGTAAAAAATTTTTTTTTAATTCCACAAATATGTGTAAATCGATGTCCCCAATTCTTTTTTTTTTTTAAATTATTTTTATTGGAAAGTCAGATATACAGAGAGGAGAGACAGAGAGGAAGATCTTTGTCCATTGATTCACTCCTCAAGTGACCGCAACAACCAGAGCTGTGCTGATCTGAAGCTAGGAGCCAAGAACCTTTTCCAGGTCTCCCATGTGAGTACAGGCTCTCAAGACTTTGGACCATCCTCTATTGCTTTCCCAGGCCACAAGCAGGGAGCTGGATGGGAAGCGGGGCCACTGGGATATGAACTGGCACTCATATGGGATCCTGCGGTGCAAGGAGAGAACTTTAGCTGCTAGGCTACTGTGCCAGGCCTATTGTCCCCAATTCTAACCTGGAAATATTTTAATCCAACACTGACAAGGACAGGTAGCAATACCAACTTATTACCCAGAATGATACAAGAAAAATTGTTTTGATACTCTATTTTGTATCTAGACTTCTGTAACATAATTGTTATCAAATTTTTAAAATAGTTTCTGGGGTTATACATTTCTAAATCACTTTTAAAATTTGTGTGGCAAGATCTGAACATAGGACATCTTGTCAGTAAAATACACAGTAGTGCTGGCTCATGGACCCACTGGTATGCGCAAAATCTGGCACTTGGAGGGTTTCTGATGGAGGAGCCCGGCAACTCCTCTACAGGTAAGCACAAGAAACATAGAAGGAAACAGCCAAGATGTCATGGAAAGTTTCCCACTGGCATATATTTCGTATGGGTCAGGGGCAGACCAGACTGTATCAGTTCATGTCATCCGCTGGCAAATCCAAACGCCAGAACAGAGTGTGGGTCGAGCCAGGTTCGGTCGTGACAAAAGCAGTACACAGCACGGAATTCCAAGGTGAGGTTGCCTGTGCCAGATGTGACCGCAGCACCCAACCAGCACACATGAGAACCAGGAAGCGGGGGCAGAACCAGCAGGGGAATAAGGAGTGGTTCCCTTGCCAGACAGCTACACCCACTGGAGAGCATGAGCTGGGATGGGGGCAGACCAGACTAGGCAGGGCTACAGCACCTATGCGCCTCTTATGGACCAGATCAGGGAAAAACCAGGCTGGGCTGATTATTCCTACTGGTTCAAACTACAATTAGAGTGGGTGAGGGTTGTTGGGGCTGAGCCACAGCATCAGCTGACAGAAGCTGGCACTGGGGGCTAGTTCTGTCAAGTTAAACCGCAGAACCGCCTGGAGAGTGCATAATCTGGGAGTGGGAGTGGCCTGGGAGGGAAATAGTGGGCTCCTCCCTCTTGGGTTACCACCCTCCATGGGAGGGCATGAAAACTAGGACAGGGGCTGAGGTGGCTAGACACCCAACAACATCCGTGAAGGCTGGATAGTTGAGCTGGTTAGATGGAACAAGGTTTTAATACCCATTGACATGTATGAGACAGGAAGGGGTGTGGGACAGACTGTATTAGTCTGCCACACATACTGGCAAACCAGGGTAGGGGGTGGGCCTGGTTGGGGTTATGGTGGGTCGCTCCGGCTGGACTGCAGCTCCCACTGGTTTATGTGAGGGCTGAGTATGTGCTGGGTAGAACCAGGCTGGACTCAAACACTCATTGGTTCCAGTGGAAGACAGGGATGGAAACAGAACCAACCCAGCAACTGCAACCACCAGCTGATCAGGGTGATGGACTGTGTCGGGTCCTGTGCTTGCTAGCACATACAAGAATCTGGTCTGGGAATACCACAGACAGAGTTTCTTTGGGGATCCCCCCCAGTCAAGCTTTCGGACTCAGAACGCTAACCATCAAATGACAGAGGACAGAACAAGTTAATTAACCACCTCAGCTATATGTTGGCAATGAAAATACTGGGCCAACGGAGACTATATGATAGACTATGTCAAGCAGTGGATTCTCCAACGACCGCATTGTGCTTGGAGTGGAGAGAGTGGGAGCAATTCAGAACTGTTGAACTATCAAAACCACTTGAGCAAGTATCTGAGAGCATGCTCCACATCTGGGACATGGGGTGGGTGGGAGACTGGGTGGGGCTTCTCCCTTAAAATCTCCTTTTACATCAGATATATTAAGGAAACAAGAAAAAAAAGAAAAAAAAAGTAAAATACACAGAAAAAAAAATAGACCCATTTTACTATATGCCGTGTACTGTTTTGAATGTTTTATATACACCCAGGTTTTCATATCATCAGAAACAATAAAATTTTGATGACCATCATTAACTTTCATCTGATTGCTTTCTATGTATACTTTTTAGATATGAAACATGTAAATCAAAAGGCATTTTGAATTCACAGCATACATCACCATGTAGCTTTCTCCAACTACATGAAGGCTTTGTTTAAAGGTCAAATAGGGGCTGGGATGGTGGCCTAATGGGTTAAGCTGCCCTTTGAAATACCAGCATCTCATATGAGCACAGTTGTAGGCATTTCCACTTCTTATTTAGCTTTCCACTAATGCACCTGCGAAAGCAGCTGAACGTGGTCCAAGTGCTTTGGCCTCCATATTCAAGTGTGAGACCTGGGTGAAGCTCCTGTGTTTGGCCTGGCCTTTGTGGTCATTGGGGAGTGAACTAACAGATGGAAGGTCTCTTTTTCCTCTCTATATTTTCCTGTAAGTATACCTTTTAAATAAATAAATCTTTAAGTTTGTAGAACATGTACATTATCTTAAGTCATACCCTTATATTTAAGTCTCTTTAAATCATTGATAATGGAAGAGTAAATTTTGTCTTCTGTACAGAAAGACTTATGCATCCTCCTCCTTCACTTGATTCCTGGCATTGCTCCGGGAATCACAAAGATACATAATATTATAAACCTTCTGTCTAGGGTTTTATGTTCATTTATAACTTACATTTGTCTTAACATCCTTTGAAGCTTTCCTATGCATTATGAATTCCACATTTCTTATTCATGGTTCAAGTGTTGGAATGTCCATACGCATTAATGTAAAATTAGGTATACAATTTCATTCCTGTGTTAGAAATTTATCAGACATATTTGAATTCTCATGCATATTTTTCACTAAAGAAATATTTGTTAAATTTTTGAACCATGCATATCTGAGATTGTCTTTTTCTGTCTCTCTGAGACAGGAACTGACTAACTGGATACTGCTTATAATTTATGACTGTAATTTCAATGATGGTTTGAGGATTTAGCATTGATAGAAGTGCTAGAGTGGATCTTTTTGGATTTTTGGTTAAAAAGTCTGCATGCCTATAGCCTTTATTATTTTCATTTTTTTAATATTCAATTCTTAAACAAGTGGATGTGCGATTGTTTCCCATTGATGCTATCAGAAATATATAAACTTTCACAGAATGAAATCCTTTTTTCTTTCCTAAAATGTTTCTTTAATTATCCCTTATTTAATGTTTGTTACCATATGTTCACATGCTCAAAAGACATAATTGTTAGACAAACCTAAATTTTCTAACTTGGTGTTGATCTCTATTGATTTTCATATTTATACATTATCTTAATTTCACTAGATTAAATTTGTCCTGCATGAGACTATATGTATTTTCATTATATCTTCTGTTATTACACTTAATTTGAGTTTTGTAATTACTAGAAAAAATAGACTAGGTCTTAACATATTTTTGCACTGAATGAGATGTGCTGCATGAAGCAAGCTTGGGAAAATGATGTTTTTTTGTAGATGACATGTTGCAGATGCCAAAAATGAACATCAGTAAAATTGGAGGGTTTTGAGATCACAGATTTCCAGATTACAGTAAGGTTTAGTTAGTCTTCATTAATATCATTATACACATACTGAGTACTATTGCCACAAATGTGAGAGAAGCGTCGGTGAGTATGCAACTCCCTAGGCTGGGAATTTGATTGAGACACTGAAAAGTAGATTTGAATCTATGTGACCAGATCAGTGCCACTACACTGGGTCTTATTACATGTTCTTCTCTGAAGCACAATTGTGCTGACGAGAGCCACCCCAAGATATAAACTGAAAATACAGCGATAAGCCAGGTTCAATTTTCTGAATCATGTTCTGAAAAAGATTACTCTTACTATTTGGTATTCAAGATGTGATACACTTGATAACACTATATAATCTTTATAACACTTCCACACCTGTTGAGTATTATCATTGTTCTGCTGAAGAAATCAAGACTTAGAGATTAAATAATTTTCCTAGGGGGAAAATCTAAACCTGAATTTGTGCCTCAGTGTCTTTCATCCAAAGAGTGTGCATGTCATCATTATGGTTTTCAACTTCAGCATCTGACTTGAGAAAATAAGAATAAACAAAGTGTCAAATCCACTGACTTTAATCCAAACTGGCTTCCAAGGCTTGCATGTGATTTGTTCTCTACTTAACTCTCTTACTTCAATTTAGACTCCACACACTAGTGTTGCTGTTCCCCGTTGGCTTCCTTATCTTTCTGTTGAGAATAGTCTTGGGGCTTTTGCAGATCCTGCTTGTTTGGCCTGCCTGTATCTGACCCTTTATCTCCCTGTGGCCTCCATTGCCACTCTGAGTTCAGACATCACTGCCTCAGGGTCCTCTCCGAGTGACTTCAGGGGAAGTAGCCACCTCCCTTATTTATCACTTCGCTATCACTGTTGCTAGCATGTAATGGATCTGAAATGTGAGATGACGTCTTGTTTCTCATGACAGATTGTAAGCTTCTGGAGGCTGAAGTCTTCTCATAGTACTATATCTGTGGAATTGAGAATAAAAGTCAAATGAAGAATGTATGAATGAGTTTGAGACCTGTTTCTACTGAAAAATAAAGTCTCAAGATTTTCAGCTGAATATATTTGAGAATTAAAACCTCTGATCATGTTTGGCATTACAAACTAAAATTTAGCCTTGATTGGAATGTTGAGAACCATGACCGCACATGTGGTTGCTCAACAAAAGTTTATGGTAAATGGAATGATCAGGCAAATTTATTGTCCTGTAAATTTTTTTGAGGTTGTGATGGTTTTCATAATACACATTTTTATGAGGTTGTTGAAACACCCTTGTATTTGCTACATGTTAGCAATTGTTCCTGTAGTGCATATGAACCGCATACTGAAGAATCACTAAGGATTCAGATGCAATAATCTATGGATTGTTCTGTAAGATTCCCATGCAACAAATTCCCCACTTTACAGGCATATTTTTTGAAAGTTTGCTTTGTAGATATCAATGTTTGTACACATTTTCATAAGACAGAATGTGCCTAATCTTTCATGTCACTTTAGAATCAAAGATATACATTCTAAGACTAAGGAAAAAGCAAAATACACCATCTGGTTTCCATGTGAAGAGGACAGAAAATGAATTTGTCTATCAGGGAGCACCAAGTGTGCAGTGAATGTGGAATGTATAAATGTATTCCATAGTGTTTTTATCGAAAAATGATTGCAATAAAATCACTAAAATTAAGAACGGTATTGTTAATTTATTTTGAGAGGCAGATACACAAAGAGATTAGACCTTCCATTTGCTGGTTCACTCCAAAAATGACAGCAATGGCTGGAATTGGCCCAGGCCAAGCCTGAGAACCAAAGTCAGGTCTTGCATACAATAAGCTGGTATCAATCACTTGAACAATTGCTGAGCTTCCCAGGTCTGCAAATGCAGGAAACTAGGCCCATGAGCTAGAACTGAGTATTAAACCCAGGCATTATAATAGGGGATATGGGTGCCTTAAGAGCTAAACAAAATTGCTGCTTCCATGTGTTTTATTCTTATTTCACTCTCTATAACAACTTTGCTGCACATACTTTTATAAAGTAAATTACATGGTCCTAAGGGTAGATGATTAAAATGTAGGGTTTTGTGTGTGTGTGTGTGTGTGTGTGTGTGTGTGTGTGTGTGTGTAATTAGCGTTTTTATGTAGATACAGTAACATTTCAGTGGCATGATGATACATTGATCAGAATATGGGGGAAAAGTACTTATCCCCAAGTAGCTATGCTGATAAAGCTTAGAACTGTGGAACTTGGAATGATGCCGGGATTAACTAATCAAAAAATATTCCTTGCAGGGATCAAGAGTCTTACAATTATGGTGACTGTTGTCATGAGTTTTAATTATCTTTTGTGCAGGAATACATGGACTCTAATAAATACATTGAACATCTGCTAACTCAACTAGAGGAGCAACATAGAAGTCTCTGGAGGTAAGTTAAGTTCATGTTCTTGCTTGTGGATGGTGTAGCCTCTGCATTCTTGACCTCAACTATAGCCATGACTTGAAAACAGTCTCTTCTTCCAGTGAGTACCAGAAGCACTTTTGGATGCAAGAATCACCAGAGGCTGCCTAGAAATTGTGTTTATTTTGATTAAAGAAGAACAGTGCCCAATTTGACCTTGTTTCCAAACTCTGCTGAGAGCAGAAAAGAACAGGGAGATTTAACAAGATGAAGAGTTATAGTAATTATCCCAAGATCACATGGCAAACTTAGAACGTTGTGGGAACTAGAACCCAAAATTTAATGCCTGTCTACTTAAAGATGGGTATTTTCTCTAATTAAATTGCTGAATGTTTCTACTTAGATGTTTCCACTTCTCTTGTTATAGGAAGATATCTTAATCTTGCTGTGTAGTTGTGAGAGCCTTCAGCTTATTCCACATTGGGGGCAAGGGATGGTTGTAACTCTAGGTAAAGGATCGGTCAATATTTCTGCAGCTATTTTGGAAATACAGATTAATATTGTAGAGGTCATAATTGTAAATCACTTACACATTTCCTGGGACATTTTTGGAATAGAGGCCAGCAGAGATGGCTGTGAAGTCATTATTGAGGTTTTAGGATCCACATGTGGTCATGTTTGTAATGCTTCTATGGAATTTGGACCTCTTTTTATAAGCTGTATAACACTGGGTTTTTGAAGTAGATTTGGTCATTTGTAATTACTTGATGGGTCACATTTACAGTAGAATTGTTTCATATAATTACACTTTTCTCAGCAATTCTTAGTAAACTCCTGAAGTTCTTTTTAACTCACTTGCAGAATAGCAGTATTAGCAGTTAAATATTTACAAGCCCTATGGATTTCATGCCAAACTTCATCTTCCAATGCATCATGGCTAGGCTCTGTACCTGGTCATGTTGACATTTCACGCCACTTTATAATACATTCTAGTAACCTGGAGATTGCTATCACCTTATCCAAGGAGTTCTAGTTCCTATGCAAAGTGTCATAATATCTTAACTTATGCTGATATTATGTTGGTTTTCTACTGGAGAATAGATCTCGGGTTACAACAGTAGAAAATACTGTATTTCTGTAAATTAAAGGAAAAAAAATGCTGGTAGTGTACAAAAGTGGTTCAGTTTTAAAGTCTGATTGCCTGTAAGAGATATACTAGTTGGCTATATGTAATTTGCCGCAGTATATGAAGATTTATTTTTAAGATCTATGACCTAGTTTTGATAACATAGCTTTCTTTCATGAATCATAACATTAGCACAAAATGGAATTAAAGTTGTGGGCCTTCCACTTGTATAATTATGTAATTCATAGGTGACGTTTTGACTGTATGAGATTTTGTTTGTTTTTCAAGGGAGAAGTACACACAAATGGGGAATAAGATCTGATTCCAGAAATTTAAAATTTAATTTTGTGTATGAGTGTATATTCTACACATTATTGCATAGAAGTAATGGTTTCGTGGATTCTTTTGAACTGAAAAAGTCCTCTATGGAAAAAGCTATTTTATTTGCTTCCTAGGTGTAGCTAATAAAAACCTTTTGGTCTTTACAGATATGGTTAAATTAAAACCTTCCTTTTTGGCGATGTTGACTTAACATAAAGTGAAAGCTCAGAATTGTGCATGCAATCATTTCCATTTTCCTTCAGAAATGGAATTATTGCTGTTAAAGAAGCAAAGCCTTATACAAAGTGTCACTGGCCCTAATAAGAAGGCTCCATTTGAATAACAATAGAAGGAAATAATGACATTTGAATAGGCAGGATAACTACCAGTGAGAAAATGGAAATTAGTAATATTGAAAAGAAAATGAAAAACCAATAATAGTAGACTTACATACAACTTATTGAATCATGAAATTACATTTGAGTGTGTTTTGCAAACAGATCCTGACATGGCACTGAAAATGACAGGTTTTATGATGGTTATTCTAGCTATACTATAGTGGAGTTGCTTTTGGTGAAGAATATGTGATAGCAAACAGTAGGTAAACCTTTGCTGACCATGATTAAATTTTAAATGTTTCATTCATGTCTTAAGGTGGAATATGATGTGCAAAGGATCATGGAAACTTCATGGCAGTACAAAAGCACAACTGGGTTGTCTAGAATTAAACCAATGCTCTCGTAAATTGGTTTAGACTTCTCTGATTCCATTATGCCTTTGATTTGTAGATGCTGCAATGATCGTGAAGTGGGCTGTTTGTCGTTGCTGCTGATACTAACTGGTGGTCTTCCATTTACATTTGAGCTAACTTGTAATTTAAGGAAGAAGTTCTGAATGTTTTAATCTGCCTAGAATAATTTGGGTCAGCATTGATTTACAAACAGCACGTTTATAGATTGAACAAAAGCATTATATAAACACATTTATTTTATTGCCAGTTGGTGAATGGTAAAAGAAATTGGACAAATGTATTGGATTGGGAGCAAGAATTAAAAAGTATTTCATAATCTTCACAGATAGGGCTACTGATCTTTAATAGATTTTAATTGTTTAGTTTTTTTTTTAAACACAACCATCTGTTGTGGCACAAAAATACATTGTAATCACACATGGATATAACTAGTTATTCTGGGGACTTATTTGGCATTCTCCAGAAATAATCTGTGCATTTTCAAATTGCAAAGGAATTTATGAAGTTCAAATATAGCTAACAATGAATAGTCCTTTAGCTCAATTGTTTCTTTAACATAAACATATCATTTCTAAAAAGAGTAACATCTGAATTCATCTGAAGAGGATAATTGTTAACTGTGGGTGGGTTTAATACCCCCCCAGCCCTTTGATAAGTAAACATGTTCTCTGACAATAAGTGTTTTACTGATGTTGAAACAACATCATTTCCTGCACCCTTATTCTAATGTGGAAAGTTAGGAGTAAAAGAGTATTTTTTAGATTCATTTACTTTCTTGAAAGAGTAAGATAAATACACTCAAAGACAGAGATCTTCTATGCACTGGCTCAGTACACAAATGGCTACAACAGCCTGGTCTGAGATAGGCCAAACAAAGAATCCTGGAATTCCATCTGATTTTGCTAAGTATGTTTGAGACTGACAAAAGACTGTGAGAAACAACTGACAAGTTTCTCTTACAGTTTGATAAAAATTCTGACCCTTTTGCAGCTTCAAATGAAAAATTTAGAGTAAACACAAGCAGTTCGGAATACAAATCCAATCCATTAATATTTATGGCATTGAAATTTCTCTCCCATGCCACCTACATGAAATTATGTCTGAAGAAAAAAATGGAAGCAATATAATATAATGGTAATGGAAAAGTCATTGCATATTTTGAGGGCTTGGATTCATGTCCTTGTTTGCCCAAACTAGAATTAAGTAGCATTTCTCAGACCAAGTGCCCTTATCTTCAAGAAGGTATCTTTATAATACTTACAACCCTGTTTATTATCAGTGCAGTTTTATATAAAGCATTTAAGATTACTGAGCACTAAAATACACCTATAATATTCAGAATATGATTATATTGTATAGCCTATAACAGTGTATTATAGAATATACATACCAGTAACTCAGGCAGATAGTTCAAAAATGCTCATTTCAGATTTGTCTAAGGCAAATTGAAACTGTATTATCAAATGTCTGTTAGTTCACAAAGAAGTGAGTGGGTCTGTGTGGCTAAAATCAGGTGATAAAATCTGGGGCAGGTAGAGTGCAAGCTCACAGGCTCAAAGTCTTGACCTAAGCTGCATTTGAACGTGTTGTATCTGAACTAAGAATTTTTAACCAAGGAACTATTACTATTACTAGTACTAGTACTATTACTAGTACTATCACTAGTACCATTACTAGTGTCACTCTCACTTTTGCCTTAGAAGCTGATGGTAACATCCTCTTGTGAAATAGCGAAAAATGCCTCTAGACAGTTCTGGATTACTCTTTATACTTCCTATGAAAATTACTTTCTCCTCTCTCAGAACCGGTGATTTCAAAGAAAAAAAATCTATGCAAACATAATCCTACGTATATTCTAAGAAATAATGATATGTTAGGTCACAATTAGTATTTTAGTAAAAAGTTATTTCATGGTCAAAATTTGTAAGAAATGTTAGGTAAGATCAAATTTCTTTAAAGTTTTGTTTTATTCGTAAACTTTGTTAGTACAATTGATATTGCTCAAATGTGCTAAGTATATCGTATACTTAATTTTAGAATTAGCAAGTGCTGGTGACAGCTCAATTGGCTACTCTCTGCCCGTAAGTGCCTATATCCCCTATGGGTGCCTGTTCATGTCCAACTGCTTCACTTCCCATCCAGATCCCTGCTTATGGCCTGGAAAAACAGTGAGGATGGCTCAAAGCCATGAGACTTTTCACCTTATGGGAGGAGGCCCCTGACTCCTGGCTTCGGATTGGCTCAGATCAGGTCATTTGGCCATTTGGGGAGTAAAGCGATGGCTGGATCTTTCTCTCTGTAAATTACATATGTAAAATATGATATAGATACATATGTTGATATATATTTTACATATATAGATATATGTGTAAAATAAAGATATATATGTAAAATACATGTAAAATAAAAATACATATTTTACATATAAACATAAATATATGTAAAATAAAGTATTTAATTATATATATATTAGAATTACAAAATTCCTAAATTGAATCTGTCTTGGAGCACTTACTCTATGGGGCCAAGACACATTCCTTGGGGATTAGCTATCTGTCCTGCTGATAGCCCATTAGGTCCTATGACTCTTTCTTCTTCTCCCCAGCCCAGCAAGTTCACAAGTCCTGGATGGGATTTCTTGGGGTTACTTGCTGAAAGGATATCCAGCAGTGTAAGGAGTTCTGGTCATTGAAAAAAAGGGAAAAGCCAATATATGGAACATTTAATCCCAATTTCCTTTGCATTTTCCAGTGCGGCAGCCCAAGCCTAAATACCTAATTCCAAGAATCACTGAGTTACTGAATATAAACTGCTCTTGCAAAGCACCTTACTTCTGCTTCACACGAGGGGGTATAATAATGGTTTCTTACATCACTAGTTGAATAATACATTTAATTGAAAGGCATGACGAGTTGCCTAGCTGGAAGGAAATAACATATAACTTCATCTTTATGGCTTGCATAAAATTGCTATTCTACCAAGATGAAAAAAAAAAGGGTGAAAATTTCTGATTTCACTTTTTACTGGGATTCAGATTATGCTGATCACAAATACGTTGAGTATGTACATAAAATAATCTATAAATCACATTCATGTTCTCTATTGACTTGAATATATTGATATATTGTGGAGTAAATATTGGCATTGCTATCTGCAAGTTTTTCACAGTGCTAGGGGAAAAGATTTCTGAAGGGCCATGCCCCAATTTTCTATCCCTGAGAAAGGAAAAGTCGTTAGCTACTGTGGCACTAGAAAGTGCCTTCCGGTTGTAAAATAGAGGTGATAAGTATCATATAAGATCTGAGTAAAGCCAGTGCAAGGTCTCTGACATTTTCTTTTATGAATCCCAGATCTTAGAATCAGTGACCCCATCATCCTAAGAATTAGCACACCTCTATCCTCACAGAGTTAATTTTTGTAGACTAAGAAGTTGCTAACTATTAAACAGTTTGCCTTTGTTGTAATCATAGGTCTCCACTGAGAGTTCTTAATTGGCAACAAGTAAAATTGCTCTGCATGAATTCTTAATAGTGGACACCAAATAAAATACGAACTATGATTTGTTTAAATCCCTTCAAGAGAAAATGAGGCTATCTCTGGGGGATAGAATGTGTAACAAACAAAGAGAGAGCTCAGTGCTCTGTAGTAGCAATAAAAGCTCTGAAAGCAAAACATCACGCTATGCCAATTCAATACAGCACAGGGTTCCCTACTCTGCATCCCTGTCTCACTCTGCGGGAGGTCAAAGGAGAACAGGACTAGCAAGCTTTCCATTATCTTTCCCTCCTCTCAACCCCTGGGCTTAATTTCTAAATCATAGCTGTATTTCCCAGCAAGTGCAAGCCACAGGGCTACCCTTATAACCCATCAATGTCCTTCCCCAATTACCCACCAAGGGATGTGTCAAAGATGCAGACACTCTCAGACCCCTGCCAAGATAAGAGTCTGCCCTCTGTGGCATGCCTTCTGCCCAGCACAAAGAAGAATAAATCAAGGTTCTGGAAATTGGATAGTGCCACATGCTTGAATGGTTATGTCACTCCTGGCCATGGTAAGGAGGGTTATGGGCTAAGCTGCACACGAAGGGATACTTATTATAGATGGATGAGTCCTGCTTTAGAGGAGCAAGGGAGAATTAAAGCCTGGACTCAGCTCTAAAGCTCTTGATGAAATGATGTCACCACCTTCAAAGCAAGTTTCATTTTCCCACAATGGAATAGATTTTTAAGGACTAAGTCTTGAAAGACATTAGGTTGATTGAACCAGAAGATCATCTTAGTGACCTTTCACCTCAGATTGATTTTATAGTTTATATAGGTGACTTGTATGTGATCTGCATGTTGATCTACGTAGGGCATGTTTTGCGTTTGTATCTAGATCTTCAAATGCAAAGAGAACAGGAAGATCTGGAGTAAATAATGCCAACGTGGTATACATGATTTTTTGTTTCTTGCCAATTCTTTCCTCTTCTTTCTTGGAAGAGGCATGCTAATCGATCAGAACATATTTGGATCTAAAACTAAAATTCACAGGATAGATGCTTTGGAAGCTTTGTAGGTTTTATCCCTTAGCCTTTAGGACAAACTTTGTTTGCAAAAAAAAAAAGAAAAGAAAATTACCTGTCAAGATGGATGGTTCCATGGAAGCTGGAGGGAGGAATCTGTAAAATATCTCGCAATACCTTGTTCTTCAGAAGTTTAAAGGCAGCTTACCAGAGGAGAAGTTCTAAGTCTTGTCTAGGAACCAATGGGTGGAGTGAGGGCGCAGGCAGTTACTGAATAAATTGAACTTAAATTGCTTTTGAGATTTTAATGACCAAATTGTGCAGAGGATGATGAGAAATTCAAGCCTAGTGCTCTTTGTAGTTGAGAAACCACAGAGGAGTAGTAATATATCTACTGAGATGTAATGTTGTTTCCTAATATACCTGGTGAAATATCCTCACTTTCAAGATGGATTTACTGTGGCCATGAAAAGCTTGAGTTGAGTAATATTCTATAAGTAAGCACCTAGATGATTTGCAAATAACTCTACTTGTGGTTTAAGCAGATTTATGTTCATGAGGAGACTCTCAAAATATCAAAAAAAAAAATATGACAACAAAAAGAGATTTGGGGGTTGACCAGAGAAATTTACCATTATTCAATATGAAGACATTTGGCTGAAAATAGTGTTATTATCAGATCCATTCTTATCTTAATATGAAGGCCAGGAACATAGTGTGATTTATTTATCCAAAACTTAAACAAAGGGCCTCAAGCAAAAGGCATTTTGTAGATTTATATTGGGTAATAAAGATCACAAATACTCCCTACAAGTTGAAAGAAAAAAAAAAAAGAACTCCAGCAAGCAACAGTTTAAAGGACCCACTTGACCTTAATACGTGTCCGATGGCTAAAGTACATCCACAGTAAGAAATCGTAAGATGCCTTATAAAATCTGGAGCAAGGAGGTAATTTACCTTGGCATTCTATTTAGATTTTAAAGACAAATTTGCTTTTTAGTGCTTTGACATACTTACAGTTTGTTTTTTAATAGAAATTGTTAGGTTGTAGCTGCAACCTCTATGCAATCTCTCTGTGTAACTCTGCATTTAACTGATGTAATTATTTGAGAGGTAGACACCTCCCATCTGCTGGTTCACTCTCCAATACCATGGCTCGGTTGAGGCTGGAGTCAGAGGCAGACAACATAATGCAGGTCTTCCATGTGAGAAGCTAGAACCCTATTTTTTTGAGCCAATCACCACTGGCCCCCAGGGGTTGCACTGACAGGAAACAGGAATCTTGGAGCTGTAGCTGAGCGTCTCATACAAGTACTCAGTATAGAATGTTAATGTCTTAGCCAATATGCTAATACCCTGCTCCATCTCTGAATTCACACTGCTTGAATTTTCCATGCTCTGAAACCTGGGAGTGAGTGCCCTGACCACCCACCAATCTTACAGAACTGTGATTGGACCTCTCTGAAAAGAAAATGCAAAACACTTTTTTTTTCTTAGAGGCCCTAACTATGGCACACTCCGTAATTTTGCATTGCAAATTAGATCTCATAAATAACAAATAGATCTGCAGAGGCACCCCAAGACTGCAGCTACCTTAAAAGCACAAAGAGAAATTTGTAAACATGTCTTGTTCATCTTTGCTCCTAAATAACTTTAGCACATTATAGTCTTAAGACAAGAAGGGATTGATGACTAAAGAAGAGAAATACTAAAAGATCCTGTGTTTTTAAAGCACAAATATATCTATATTTGTAAGCCCCCAAAACACAAGCATACCAGGAAATTATTACTTTCAGTGGTATGCAAGTGCTAAATGTGGCATGGTTTTTAGATAATTACTGTTAGAAAGTGAAGGTTGGGATATATAATGAAACTATAAATATTTTTTGTGAGATATATATATATATGTACACACAAAGCTAGTACAATGTTTTTTGCACTAAACTTGTAATATGCACATCTTTCAAAATTTGTCAAAATTTGATTAGAGTACAAATTCTAACATTTGGCATGTTTGTGATCGTGCAATTGCATATCATAGTAAGGGCTTTAACAATATTACTAATAAAAGCTGTATCTCTCATACTTTAACTTCATAGATCCATCAGTTGTGATCCTGACCTGTAAACAACCTACTTACTAGAAACAATGAAAGATTATCCCATAATTTGGAAAGACAGCAATTAAGAAACTAACATAGACTAAAGAAAAATCCATGGTAAAATGAAGACTTAAAGTATTATGCATGTATAGGAGGAGGTGACCACTATGCCTTGGATAAATGAGTTAAAAAATTTAGATGAATACATCAAGTTATTTCAAAAATTAGCAGAACTTCCTTAGAAAATGCTGGGAACAACTATAGAGTTAGTCAGTCTTGAAAATTTTCACAAGCTGAATATACACTTAAAATTAAAGCAAACTGCACTTTAACGTAGTGATGCGGGATACTGAATTATTAGTTTACAAAGGATGAGTAACTACAAAAGTTACACAACAAGTAGGGAAAAAATCAATAACTGAAAATAGTTTCATGAACTGTCTGCTGTAGATCACCTAATTATAAATGAAATATTTTTAAAGGATTTATCTTATTTTTATTAGAAAGTTAGATATACAGAGAGGAGGAGATATACAGAGAGAGAAAGATCTTCTGTCCACTGATTCACTCCACATGCGAGTGCAATGGCCAGAGCTGTACCAGTCCAAAGCCAGGAGCCTGAAGTATCTTCTGGGTCTCCCACACGGGTGCAGGGTCCCAAGGCTTTGGGCTGTCCTCAACTGCTTTCTCAGGCCACAAGCAGGGAGCTGGATGGGAAGTGGAGCTGCCAGTGACACTAATTGGTGCCCATATGGGATCCCAATGCTTCAAGGAGATGACCTCACTAGGCTACTGTGCCGGGAAATGAGACACTTCTTTTCTTTAAACCGTAGTTCTGAGCCTGACTTTAGGTTCAGTTGGAACTTATGTCTCATGTCACACCAATATCATCAGGGGTTCTAATCTGACTATGTGGTGACTGTGTTATACTGTTGCCCAGTTTTAGATAGCATATGTGGCCATGCCACGTAATATAAAGTTCAAGTCCTAGTTGAGCCGCTTATACTGTGGTGCTTTAAGAGTCAGCAAGCATGTGGATCTTATTTTTTCCATTAAGACTGAAATAAGAAATGACTACTGATATCATTTAGAACATGTCATCTATAATTTTTACTTATATTGGTTAAGTCATTGAAAGGTTGAGATGTAAAGGAATGATAACTATACTAATTTAAAAGTGGAAATTTGCCCTGAAACTATTTTCATGTTTTCCTTAAAGCTCTGTTGAGCTGTGTCTTGGCACCAACTATCCCGGAGGCAATAAAACTGTATGCTGGCCAACTAAGGGTACCAGAGCAAGGGAAAGAGTTTGTGAGTACTTCCAAAATGTTTCCCAGGAAATGATTCAGTCAGATAATGTTTAAGTTTCCATAGAAATTGAGAGAACTGGTTCTGGCACAATGACTCATTGACTAATTCCTTGCCTTGCAAATGCCGGGATCCCATATGGGTGCCTGTTTGTGTCTTGGGTACTCCACTTCTGATCCAGTCATCTGCTTAAAGCATGGGAAGGCAATAGGCTATCTCAAGTCCGTGGAAGCCTGTAGCCATGTGGCAGACCTGAAAGAGGCTCCTGGCTTTGGATCAGCTAAGCTCTGGCTGTTGCAGCCATTGAGCAAATGGAAGACCTTCTCCCTCTTCTCTCTCCGTAATATATGCCATTCAAAGAAAAATAAATAAACCTTTTAAGAAACAAAGAAATTTATAGAACTACATTGTGTGGAAAGAAAATTCAACTGTATAGTATCAAAATGAAAATATTCCTTAAATGCTAGGGTTCCTGTTAGGATGCTTTCTTCAGTATTTGCACTCTCACAGATAGGTTAACTGAAAGCCAAACGAATATTTGCTTGGATTTATTCAGTTGTATTGTCTAATTTTAATTTTTCCTCTTCCTTTGCTTTGGAAGTAACAATTTGAGTAAGGTCAATTGCTAAAGGCTATCCTACAAGAAATATTTTTGTCACAACCGAGCAAAAGTGCTTATGGGTGGATCAGGCATATAATTTGGACATTTGACTTCAGGGACCAGTTATCCCCAAGATGATATAATTTAAAATGTACTAAGAATCATGTTTGTCCAAAAATAATTTATCCACTGGACTGTTTGAAATTCCACTGCTTGGAAAACAGCCCATTTGGTATCCAGGAAATCATCTTGAACACTGCAGGTTCTACCTGGGAATTCTAATCATCATTGCTTAGCCTCTGTGTCAAGAATTAGTTTGCCAAATCAATACTTGTGGAACTCTTGAATCTTTATATTTATTTATTTATTTATCAGAGCCAACAATGTTTAGAATGGGAAAGGTTTATTAAAAAGGGGCTTATTAAGAGTATATGTCTTCCTCTCTGTCTCTCCTCCTCTCTGTATATCTGACTTTCCAATAAATAAATAAATCTTAAAAAAAGAGTATATGTAACTATACTTACATATAAGTATATGAGTATATAGAAGGGTTGTAGCATAAATCTACATATTTTCATTAAGTTTTAAAATCTGAAGGAGTTCCTAGGTTCTGGTTCATTTCCAGAACGCCTACAAAGGGCAATAAGGTAGGAGGGTGATGGCTAAAGTTGAGAGGGAGGAACTTAAACTATCCAAGTCACTTGAGTTGTAACTCCCACTCCTTCCCTCCCTGTGTCTGCATTAGCATGAAATTGGAGTTAGAAGCTGGACTCAAGTATCAAATCCATGTGTTCACAAGTGAGGTGTGAACATCTTATTAGACTAAATGCCTGATTAAATGCCCACCCCCTAATTTTGTAGTTTTTGCGACATGTTTGTGCTTATTATGATTCATTTTTGTTTTCATTTTTTACTGTCTTCCTCTGTGTTTGAAACAGACACATCTTAACCATCCTTCAAGTTACAGCCAGGTCTCATGCTCTCATTTTCTCACTTTGGTTCTTCAGCTCACCCATAAATGCATTCCTTTCTGTTTCCTCTCCTCCACTCCTGTACTTGGTACTGTAATATGTTTGTGTACAATATTAATTTCATCTTATTCCACACTCTTTAATTTTTACTCTTGACTGTGAGGACATGGTCTTACATTTTATGTATTAAAGAATGGCTAGTATAGAATTGAACAATATAGGCATTCACCTAATACATGTGGATTAATTTTTCTTGAACAGGGTATTTAAAAGTTCTCTGTGGTATTCCTGATAATTTGAATCCTACCAAAAGTATTTATTTAGTAAATCAGAGACTCTCTAAACTAAGGAATTTTCATAAGGTCAGTCTGAAAACTAACAATGGTGCAAGGAATTGGAGACATTTACTTTGATAAAGAGAAGACTCAAGGAGTTTCTGCTAGTTGTTTTAAAACGCAGTGACTTGTCTTGTGAAGAATTGCGTAGAGGCATCTGGCATAGTAGGGCAGAATTAGTAAACCATCTAACAAAGACAAATGCATTCCTGAGAGAGCAGTCTCTACCTGGGCAAATACCAACACAAACTGTAGTGTGGAATGGATTTGGCTACTTTGCGTAAGAAGCTAGAACCCACATCATGTTGGGTAATCCAAAATCTGGCCCTCGCCTTCTGGTTATAATGATGCCATCAGTGTTTCTACATTTAATAATGTAACAACACTTCTTGGTTGCCACCTCTTCTAAAGATCTGAAGACAGGTTTTCTTTTTGTTGGTTTGTTTTGTTTTTGTTTTTGTTTTGTCTTGGCTTTTCCAAAGAAAGCTATTTAGGAACTTGCTTTCCATATTTCATTTGACCTATTGGACATACTCATTTGTCCATGTTCCTCTTAGCATTTGAATTCCAATAAAATACAGTGTATCTTATTATGACCAGATTACAAGTCCAGATTTAGTAATCCTTTTAGAAAGAGCTGTTATTCTAAATTTATGAATTTTTCCCCTAGTGGTACTAATTGCTAATAACCTTTAGGTAAAATGCCTAAAATTCCTGTATTGCATCATGCATATCCAATTACTGGCTTGTAGACTCAAAGAACATAAATCATTATTTCATGAAAGAGCAGAGAGTGTTTTAAATTTAGAAAATCTGCTCTTTTTTCTCCACTACTCCTTTATGCTACCTCCTCCCTTTTAATTGCCCTTTTCCAGTCCAGATCTTCATTTATCCCAAAGCCAACATTTCACTTAGAATTAAGTGTTCATAGTGGAATTAATAATTATAAGAAAATTAGACCATTCCAGAATGAGGAAGTCCTTTTATTAGGCAATTGCTCGAGATTTCAGAAGGAGGAAGAGTGTGAATTTCAGGTTATCAATGAAATGAGCAATTACTAATTTATCATTAACAATTTCATTGTGGAGGGACATTGGGGAGAACAGTGCTGGAAAAAAATAAAAATCATAGAACATAATTATATGAGCAGAACTACAAAATGATTGATGAAATTAGAAATTTGAATCAGACATTTAATGTTTGTCATGGCTCACATCTAGATTCATGCAGTTTGTGTTATAGTGTGACTGTGGTATGTGTATTTTATCAAAGCAGACGGCACACTATATCTTCAAAAAGTGATGCCTTTTCGGATTACTTATTTTAAAAGTCCAGTTCCAATAGCCTATCTTGCTAATGTCCCTTCCATTGTCGAAATCCCTGGAGATTTATTTCTGGCCCATTGACTTATACTTGTAAGAGTTTATTTTCCTGACTATGCTAAACAATCATAATGTAGATTTCATTTCCAAGCAGTTTTTTTTTTTTAAGATTTATTTTATTTTTATCGGAAAGGCAGATATACAGAGAGGAGAGACAGTGAGCGCAACGGCCGATGCTATGCCAGTCCTAAGCCAGGAGCCTCTTCCAGGTCTTCCGCGCGGGTGCAGGGTCCCAAAGCTTTTGGGTCGTCCTCGACTGCTTTCCCGGGCCTCAGGCAGGGAGCTGGATGGGAAGCGGGGCTGCTGGGATTAGAACCGGCGCCCATATGGGATCCCGGGCATGCAAAGGAGGACCTTAACCACTGCGCCACTGCGCCGGGCCCCGCCAAGCAGTTTTTAAACAATCATTATTCTTCATAGTTTTAAAGCTAATATTTGAAGATGATTTCCAACTTTAATAATGTAAAATGGTTGAATCACTTTTGTATCTGTCATAATGGTGACATTTTTGCAACATAGTATGTGGGCTACTTTTCCTGCCAAACAGCTGCTAGGTGTTGAAGTACATTACCTAGTTGCAACCATAGGCAGATGTAGATGCTCTGATATTTTCACAGAGATGATTTAAGGCAGAATTGGGTGAAACGTAAAAGCTGATTCACTTGTCAAAACATATTCTGAAGGGTTTGGTTAGAGCAGTGTGGGATGATCATTTTGGACAGCAGATGCTTATACAATAAACTTCTATGATGTGGGGCTTCTGACACTTCTAGGCCAATGAGACCTTCATTTTCCTCTGTGGCATGCAGTTAGGCTCACACTCCATTGGCTGTAGATAAAGCAGCAGCATAAAGGCATGCTCTAAGGCAGTGGGAGTATTGAACTCTTGCATGGGTGTTTGCATATGTTGAAGGACAAACCACAGAAAGTTCAGAGGTTCAGCATGTCTGGAAGATTTCCTGCTTCTCATCTGGGAAACCAAGGAAGCAAGTGTGGATAAACCCTTAAAAATGTTTTCTCATGTGATTTCAAAAACCTGACTCTTAGTGCAAAGTTAGAATGTGACAATGTTTGCTGCAGCTATCCTGCTAGGAAATAGAACCTGTTACAGTTGTTTAGACTAATACGTAGTTAGAGTGGGGTTTGTTAAATGGCCACCTAGAATTTACAACACATGATTTCCAAAATACAATGTTAGAAGACTTACAGATAGAAGCTGGAACTGCTATAGAGACTCATGACTTTATTCCACCTCTGTCTCTGGCAGAGTTGACCAAGCAGGAATTTTTTTGTGAAGTTCAAACCATTGTGATATGACCTAACATACTGTTTTTTTCTAATTAACTGTGATGAGTCTGTTATTTGTGGATTTAAGCCATTTAAAATATTCAGTATTGGAATGAGTTCTTATTCAAGTTTGCCATTCTGTGATGGTGGGTTAGTCAATTTTTATGAAACATGTTACCTATAAAGTAATAATGTAGGCTGAAATTCCTTTGCAACTTGGTACTCTTTGGAATTGCACTATTAGGAAAATATGGATTACACGGCAAAACTGCACAAATATACTACTGTTTAAAATTTTAATTAATACATTGGGAGAATTACAGTTTTCCAAATAGAGAAAAATCTGTAATGAGGCATTCTAATTTGTGTTGCTGCCACATTATTACTTGTGAGTGAAGTAGGAGAGCTTATTTTAAAAGCACTTCTCTAGCTCCTTCAAGTGGTCAATCTCCCTTTTTCATGGATGGTCTTGATGTAACGTCATGTTGCCACTGATTTGAATCTTAGGAATTTGTTCTTTCTATGATGAATAAAGTGGCCAATTAATGAGCAAACAAGAAGACGGTTTTTAGCACAGTTTATTGGAAAAAGAGTTGAAATTCCTACCCCTGATACTAGGTGGGTATCTCTGTAAAGAACTGAGAACCTGATATGTATTCACACAGGGGCTTTTGATGGACATGAGTCTGGGTCCCCCATTATTTCTTCCCTTCTCTCTTCTGGGAAAGTGAGTAAGGAAATTTTGGATCTGTAATTCCCTTAAACAAACTGTTGGGGACAATACTGATGACCAAGGTTCTAATCTACTGGTGAAGCAAATGACTCCTTGGGACCAATGATTATTAGCTTGTTGCTTCCTCAGTTCAGTGAATTCCTTTTCCTAAGGGACAGGCAATGACGTCTTGGACTTTGGGAGACAGATAAGAATGGCATCTTGCTTTCAGGATTCCGTTGCATATACGTTTATTCTTTGTCCCCTCTTATGTGAAGAATTGTTTGAATGCATCCAGCCATGGATTCAGAACCTTAGTGCCAGTACGCAGAAGACTGAACTTCAGATAGAATTGAATAACGTTGTTAGTACACACTTGGCTGGATCGCTAAGAGAAAAGCTCTCAGGCTACATTTCCTGGGCTCTGATGTTTAGTCGAACTTCTTTAATTCTGCTCCTCTTTATCTTCACACATTAGTCCTGCTTATTGGGGAGTGTTGTATGTTTAGTCTAATTTGATCCTTTTAAACCATAAGTTGACACTATATGACCTGACCATATATGCTACATGATACTCCCATGCAGTATCCTCTACTCACTTTGTCCATACTAGATGTGTTTATCCTAACTTAATCCTCTGGACTTACTGTATTACAAGACTCATCAGCTTAGGTGCCTTACTCCTGGTCCTATGTCCTGAGAAATGCCATGATTTGATAAATGATTTATTTTATCTCCTAACTCTTGAATCAGAGCAACTTAGAGTGAAGACCCAGATTCATTGATCTCTTTGATTTGCTTATGATTCTTCGCTCCAGGAAACTTTTCAAAGCCATCCCTATTGGACTGAAATCTGCATTGCTGAGATACCCCACTTGTTTTTATTTTCTGCTTTTTATTCTTTTTTTTAAGGTTTATTTTTTTTTATTGGAAAGGCAGATATACAGAGAGGAGAAGAGACAGAGAGAAAGATCTTCATTCCAGTGGTTCACTCACCAAGCAGCTGCAGTAGCTGGAGCTGAGCCATTCGATAGCCAGGAGCTTCTTCCAGGTCTCCCACGTGGTTTCAGGGTTCCAAAATTCTGAGATATCCTCCACTGCTTTCCAAAGCCACAAGCAGAGAGCTGGATGGGAAGCGACGCTGCTGGGATTAGAACCAGCATGCATGTGGGATACCGGCATGTTCAAGGCGAGGACTTTAGCCACTAGGCTATTGTGCTGAGTCCTGATTCTTGAAGGATATTATGAGAAGTAGAGAAGTGGCAGTGAACTAACGCTGACGCTTACACTATAATATATATGGCAGTATTCTACTAAATATCTACTATTAAGGCATTTTAGTTCTCAGAATTGCATGAACCATAGCACTCCAATTTTATAGATGAGTAAAGCACAAATACTAATTAGTGTAGCCTAAAGACTAGGCCCTTAATCATTAGCCTCTATAGTCAGTTTCTCTCAAGTTGGTGATTTGTCTGAAGCTTGAATCATGGAGTGATTACCAGGAGCAGTTTGCCCTGTCAATGTGTAGTGTGGGGAAGAAATGAGCTTTGTTCCAAACCACTGAGATCTGAGTGTTGTTTTTGCCAAGATGTATGTGGTATTACCTAGCTTCCCCTGAGTCTGCACTAAGCCAAAATGTACAGAAAGAAGAGAGATATACTGTGTACCTAAAATATATTTGCTCAAAATTCAGTTAGTAAAGTGCTTTTAAATCCTCTAAGTACCAATTTCAGCTTTACTTATTTCCTTTATCTTGTTACCCAATCTCTATAGAATATTTCCAGAAACTGGAATTATTCCAGTTCCAATCATAAGAACTTCAAGGAAGTACTATTCTTCTCAGTATTTTAAAAATGTGACTTAAATTGTCAAATAGTAGATTATAAAATGTAGATCATATAGAATATTCTAGAAATGTAATAACTGCTCTATTCTTAATTCATAAAAATAAGTTGGAAACAGTTTAGATTTTCAGGAATGTAATCTTTAATATACAAACAAAAGCAAGTTTGAAGCTATATGAGGCAAGCATAACTCTTTGAGGGGAAAGTTGTAGTGGATATCTGTTCATTAGAAGAACTTGATTTTCCTATCTGGAAATAATCTTGGTATAGTAAATCATTCCCATTCTTATTGTTAAAAATTGAATGTTTCTGTAGAAAACTTGTATACAAATCTTGAAGACTCAAAATTTACCATATGTGTTTAATCAGTGTAGTTTTAGAACATAAATCAAAATTATAATCATTATTTTTTAAAAGTAAGTATTCATATGTATAATGGTATGTAGGAGGGAAGTAGTTCAGGGCTTGGCAGTTTTTTCTCTGCTACAGACCACATACTAAACATTACATCCTGATAAGCAGTATTAGTTATGTCACAGTTTATTCATCCTTGTAGCTCAGAAACCAGTGTGTATTTAAACAGTCATAATGGTAGTCCAATAAATTTTCCTTTACAAAGTAGGCATGGTTTGACTCATGTGCATGAATTCCTGATCGACGATGTTTCAAAAAACTTTTTCATGTTTTGGAACCACTAACATAACTCCCAAGTAAGGAGAATTAGGGTCATCACAAATTAAATTGCCTGTGTCCCAGTGCCTTTGAAACCATTCCTTCTACTTGCTCTTTTAATCCCGGCGGTACTAAAGGCTCCACCAGTCTGGTAGCTGGAATGCTAGGAAGGGTAGAGAGAAACTTCACAGCCAATTCTGTCCCTTGAATGTCCTGTGTCATCATAACAATTATGTAAATACAATTTCCCCAACTATAAAGCAGATGGAAAAAGTGGTCTGGGATCACATACAGACTAAGCAATAAAATTCTATGATTTAGTATTAGAAACCTTATAATATACAAAACCCTAGTCATTGAATAAAAATTAAGAGGGTTAATAAGATCCTTGTAGAAAAAAATTTCAGTATCTAGTAATAAGGATAATTTTAACATCCTATTCAAGCTCTTCTCAAAACTACATTTATATTTATGTTCATAAAGCTGCACCCTATATTATGTTATGACTGTGTAACGAGTTTCTCAAAAGAAAATTTAAATATATTCTACTCTTCCCTCTATGCAGCCATCTAAGACATATTTGGAATGTAATATGGGCCCCAATGTCAATGGGTTTGGCCAAGCTTTATAAGAAAGCATATATTTGTAATTGAGGGATTTTTTCCTTCCTTACATTTATATTATTACTTTTCTTATGTGCATATGGAGATAAATATAAACACAATGAGGCCATGTCACACACACATATATTTTTATATATGTATATATATATATATAATTTCAGCAAAAGTGTAAAGAACATGAATACAAAAAGTCCAGACAATATTTATTAAAAGTTGAATTCGTGAACTTTATTTGACTGACAGACCATACACTCAAGAAATTGGAACAGTTCTGATGTGTTAGCTGCTTAATAAGTCATGGTTGAGTGAATAATTAAATTAACAAAAATATATGAATATATAAATGTCAAAACTGAAATGATTACTACAACAGGGAAGAGTATTTGTTTTATTCCCAAGACCCAGGAGAATAACAAGGCATTATGTAAGTAGATCCCACTTATGTGGTGAATGGTAATAATAGTATCATAGAACACTCATGTAGTTGTAGCTATGAAGTAATGGAAGTTCAGTGGAGTCTTAGTTGCTGCGTTAGGTATAACTTATCCTGGACCACAGGTAGAGGGTTATTATTGAAGAAATCAAGCATCCTTATGTAAGATTAGGTGTGATAAATTTTGTAAGAATCATGAAAAAATATGTACATTATGTAAACTCAAGAGCAATAAACCATGTGTTATCAGTTCCATGAGAGAGCTTTCTCTAAAATGAAATTTCTCTAGCAAAATGATTATCCACTAGTTTCCAAATTAGCAGATGTATTCATTCAGTGTTACTGTGCTTAGAACACAGTGGAAGCTAACAAAAAAGAATAGGAAAATTGAATAGGAAAATATAAACCCAACAGTTCAGCCAAACTATAAAATAGGAGTTACAAAGGAAGATAAGAGAATCTAGAGATTATTAAGCCACAGTGGATATCTACATACAATACAGCAATGAATACTCATGTGTGTATTTCACTTCCGCGTGTTTGGAGGTGTACTTGCAGAGTCAGTTTCAAAATAAAGAGAGTGATAGCTGCACATGGAGTGTTGCATCATTTTATCAAATTTGCCTCAAAAGATTAGATTAATTGCTGTTTCTACCAGCGATTCATCAGACTACTGAGGCACCCAGTCTCAAGAGCAGAGTGTTGCTAAGCATCTCTGAGAAATGAGAAATAGTACCTTGGTATAGTTTTCATTTAGATTTATTAGTTATGAATGAGTTTGGATTTTTTTTTCATGTTTTGCACATGTAGTTTCTGGAACTCTCAGTGAGATGTTTGCCACTTTTTCTGTTAATGTTTTGATGTTGATCCATCAAGGATTCTTTTTATTCTGGGATATCAGCACTTCATTTATGACATGCTACAAATATTTTCTCTCATGCTGTCAGCAATATTTCAATGTAAGAAAATATTAGTTGGTTACTATGTGATTCTTTTCTGTCCTTCCTTCACCTCTGAGTGACCAAATTCCTTTTATTTATTTTTCCCTAAAATTGATTGATACATTAGATTATCAGGGTCACAGCAGATACATGACTGTTACTACAGCACGACTCTCAATTCTTCTGTCAATGTAATGTTAAGATAGAGAACATGCTCCAGGCAGTTCACAGATGCAATTCTAAGAATGTGACCACAAAGGCTACTTGTTTCTCTCTCCATGCAAATGCCCGACCCTTTCAGGCATTGTGGCGTGCTTTTGGCAAGAAGGAGGGTTCAGCCCACTAAGAATCGATCAAGCTGAACTGATCTGAAGCTAGGATCCAGGAGCCGCTTCTGGGTCTCCCACGTGGATACAGAGGTACAAGGGCTTGAGTTCTTTTCTGCTGTCTCCCAAACCATAAGAGAGCTATATCAAACATAGAGCATCCAGGACCTGAGCTCAGTGGCTGCCATAGGGCATGCCAATGCTTTCAGGTGGAGGATTAGCCTGTGAGCAACTTCACTGGCACCATGCTGAGGATATTCCTGAGATGTAAGAATACATAAGTGTTGGGCCTAGCGTGATAGCCTAGTGGCTAAATCTTTGCCTTGCATGCACCATGTTCCCATATGGGTCTGGTTCGTGTCCCAGCTGCTTCACTTCCCATTCAGTTCCCTGCTTGTGGCCTGGGAAAGCAGCAGAGGACAGCCCCAAAGTCTTGGGACTCTGTACCTGCATGGGAGACCCAGAGGAAGCTCTAGGCTCCTGGCTCAGCTCTGGCCATTGGGGCTGGTTGGGGAGAGAACCAACAGATAGAATCTCTTTCTCTCTGTCTCTCCTCTCTCTCTCTCTCTCTCTCTCTCTTTATATATATATATGCGTGTGTGTATATATACATTATATATATACATATATATATAATACATAATCGGTGCTGCTAGAGGATCAACCCCCTTCCCAACCCACCATCAGCTCCGGGACCACCACCACATGCTTCCCCTGCTCCCATTCTCCATCCCCCTACCAGCCAAGAATAAAGAGCAAAAATAAATTAAATATTAAAAAATAAATAAAAGCAATAATTTGTTATCATGTGATGGGAAAAAATAATGGCCCCAAAGAAATACATATCTAAAAACTCCACATCATGTAAATATTAGTTAACTTCAAGCAATGGAAGTTAAAAGATATTATAAATTCTCTAGAGCTCTCAGGCCTGCTCTTGAATCTTTAATACATCAGAAAAGGGACTTAGCACAAAAGCTCAGGAAGGACTCAGGAGAAGTTACCCGGAGTTGTTCAGTTGGGCCCAAAGGATTAACAAGCTTGCTAAGATCCAAGAACCATTCTGTTGTCAGAGGATGACGTGATAGTGGAATAAGGATGTTACATCGCTGGCTTTAAAGATGGAGGAAAGGGCCATGACCAAAGCTTATAGGCAGGATCTTGAAGTTGGAAAAACAAACAAACAAACAAACAAAAACTTTTAAACAACTGAGGCAGCCCTCTTGGAATCGAGCGTTTGTGAGAACCTTGATTCGTTAACTCTGTGTTATGTCACTAACTCTGTGAGGACTGGCTACAGCAGCAAAGGAAAAATAATGTACTATGCAATTGAAAAACAATTTGGGTAGTCAAATTTGGGTGGTCTTGTGAAATTTGAGCTGTTGCGTGGACAGCTCTTTGATATGGATGATAAAGAACTTTGGGTGACTTTCCCTCCCACCTGTGTAATTCTGTGATTGCATTCTTTTATTTGAAGGCCATTTCTGTATATTAAGGAAGGTATAAAATCAGGTAACTCTGGTTAAGTGACCGATCATTGGTTCCAAGACTGTTGATCTTAAAAGCCCCTTTATCCAAAATGAGACAGCACCTCTATTATGCACTCAATGTCCTTAGGTCTATTCTTGTACTTGGCCATCTGTTTCTGCCCTGGTTATTCATTCATGCAACAGCATCACACTATGTTTAATTTCGGAAGCTCTGTACTATGTCTAGTAAAAATACTTTCCCTTCTCAACTTTGCCTTACTGTTTTTCCCTTTAACAAGTCTTCTATGAACTTTAAGTTCCAGTTTTCCTTCCACAGGACCTTGTTGGTGTTTCTATTAAATTGTGTTTAGACAGTAAAATACAGAGAATACCTTTACAGTATTGAGCTGTTCTGATACAGAATGGCAAATGTCTTCAAGTCTATTTTTGTGGCATTCAGGATGTTTAACATTTTCCTTATGGAAGAATTGTGTATTTCTTATGTAAATTTTCCCTATTTATCATGTTTGTGACTACTGTAATGTAAATGAGATTTCCATACTTACGATCTTGCTTCCTATGAAGGCATTTGATTCTATACAGTGTTTTCACTTAATCTGAATTTAATTTTGCCATAAATTTACATCATTTTCTGTGACATCTGCAAATGATTTATTCTCTTCCAATTCTTATGCTTCTATTTAATAGACTGCGTATAATTGGATTGAATCCATTAAAATGCTGAATAATGGGGCCCAACACGGTAGCCTAGCGGCTAAAATCCTTGCCTTAAACATGCCAGGATCCAGTAGGGGCGCCAGTTCTAATCTCGGCCACCCTGCTTTCCATCCAGCTACCTGCCTGTGGACTGGGAATGCAGGTGAGGATAGTTCAAAGCCTTGGGACCCTGCACCTGTGTAGCAGACTTGGAAGAGGATTCAGCTGTTGCGCTCACTTGGGAAGTGAATCAATAGATGGAAGATCTTCCTCTCTGTCTCTCCTCCTTTCTGTATACCTGCCTTTCCAATAAAAGTAAATAAACCTTTTAAAAAATGCTGAATAATATTAAAAGGCATGGGCATCCTTGCTTTGCCTGTGTGAAAACTGAATACCCCAAGTATTTCCTTATTAAGTGTTAAGATATAAAGTGTGTGGACATGGATGAATGAGAGGACTTAAAAACTAAATGCAAATGGAACTTACATTTACTTTTGGGAAAGATACCTTTTGGAATCCATGCAGCTTTTTCATAATCCATGAACTTTTGGAAGGCCCTTCACATGCATGGATTTCAAAATCTTTTGTGCCAGAATAAACATTTAGTTGTACTCATAATGAATTCTTTGAAGTTCCCTGGAATATTTTATCACAGTAAGAAAACACATTATCACATTAGTAAATTGCAAATTTATTGGAGTTTAGTCAGGTAATGTACATTTCTTTGGAGTTTTTAAATACCTATGCAGAAGCTGTCCAATATTTCCTGTTTGATTCATTAATGTATAGCAGACTCATCATGATATATTAATGCAGTAACACCATTTTCCTCATATTTGGTATTGTTGCATCAGTATATGTGATATCATTAATATATACTTTTCTTAACATATTTATCAGGCTAAAGCCTCAATGTTATTTTTGCTCTATGAAAGAAATTAGGACGTTTTCCTTCATTTTCATATGTTCTCGAGTAGATGGAAATCATCAGATGATGTGATGTTGACCATTTCTTAGAACTCTGGGCCTGGAGATCTGTGTGGTCTCTTAACTGCTTCATCACACAGTAGGTGCCATTAGTCTGTCTAAAACAGAGGGAATCTTGGTAGCTATCTTATCCAAATAAATTTTCCATTTTATGTTTGTTTGTATTTGAATTAACATGAGATTTATAAAGTAACCAGCTAATTTTTTGGTTTTAGTAGTTATCTCCCATCTGTGCTTTTTGAATTTTGCTTCTCATTTTTTTGAAATCTTTTATAAGTTACAGGTGTGAGTGTATAAGAAAGTAACTTAGATTTTATTTCTTAATTGTATTGATTGCCTTTCCATTTTATGTTAATTATATTTACTTCTATCCTTATTTCTTTATGCTTTTTTTTTAATGGTTTTTTTTTTATTGAAAAGTCAGATATACAGAGAGGAGGAGAGACAGAGAGAAAGATCTTCTGTCGGATGATTCACTCCCCAAGTGGTCGCAATGGCTGGAACTGAGCTAATCCAAAGCCAGGAACCAGGAGCAGGAGCTAGGAGGCCAGAGACTCTTCTGGGTCTCGCCATGGGTTCAGGGTCCCAAGGCTTTGGGCCATCCTTTACTAATTACCAGGCCACTAGCAGGGAGCTGGATGGAAAGCAGGGATGCCGGGATTAGAACTGGTGCCCAAATGGGATCCTGGTGCATACAAGGCAAGGACTTTAGCCACTAGGTTACTGTGTTGGGCTCTTTTTAATTAGTTTTGTTCTGTATTTGGCTTTTGAGCCTAGAATTGTATATGGGTCAAGAAACCCTAGTATAAAATCTGAAATCTGAAATAATGTAAAACGAAAAACTTTTTGAGTGTTAACATCATACAAGTAGAAAATTGCACAAGGTCCTTATGTGATGGGTTGCAGTTTGAAACACAGACACAGTGAAAATACTCTATCAAATTACCTAACAGTTACAAATATGTGAAACACAAATGATATTCACATTTAAACTTGGGTTCTGTTCTAAAGTATCTCCTTACACAAGCTTTGCAAAATTTAGACTATCTGAAATCCAAATGAATTATGGTCCTAAACTTTGTGAATATTTTTTTGAATAAAAACAGAAGATAATTCATGCAATAAAGAGACACTTTTTATTGATAAATGTTCTCAGGGCTGTTGCTTTTCCTATGGCCATTTCTATATGTATATGTGTATACACACACATTTAATTGCTTTCATTTTTTTGAAAGGAGTTTAGGTTGGTGTCATCTTTGATTCCGTAATTAAGGTAATTTTCCTATTTCCCAGAGGGGATGACTTTGCCACTTTTGTTGGCTGGTTTGTGTGTAACCAGCAGGTATAGTATCTGCAATATTTTCTATTTTCTGAAACATCATGATGTTAAGTTTGTGATATTATCGTAAGCTTGCATTCCCAAGTCCTCAGTGTGTCAATACACTGAGTTTTCCCCCTTAAGTGTGCACAGGGACATGTGCTGGTAGTGCATGAGCCCCTTGGCATGATCAGCAAATAGAACTAAACTGCTCCCACCCACAATGTGTAAGCACATGATCTGGAGTGCTTATCAGATATTTTGTTTCAAATATGATAAGTGTGAAGCAGTACCTCCCTGTTATTGATCTGAATTTGTCCCTTGGTGAGATTAGGCAGTTTTCGTGTATTCATCATGACTTTGTTATCTTGTGAGACATGCCCCACCTTGATATTTTTTTGCCTGTTCTTTGAGAAAATGTTTCAAGTGGATTATCCTAGACTATTGTATGGATTTTCACTTTTTCCCCTAATATATATTACACAAAGGTTTAAAAAAGGTTTAAGAATTCAGTATCATGCAATTGGGCTCTGGCTATTCCGTTAATCTAGGTATGTATTTCCCCTACCTGTTTAGTTACATAATTATATAGAAAGGTACTTAACTCTCTGTTTAAATGTTAGAGATTTCACTTTTATTAAACATATAGGGTCATGTTCAGTTATTTTCTCTTCTTAGAAATTTCAGAATTAGCTGGCAAAGTTTAGGGTATAATCTATTAAGATTTTATTTGATGTTCCACAATGATGTAGTTAGAATTGAGCCTATCACTCTAAGCTGATTCCGCTTAACAAATTCTTCCTTTATGCACCTCAACACAATATCCAGACTTCTTTTACATTTTGATTTGCATGTATATATGTTGTTTTGTTTTGACTATTTTAAAGAGACATAAAACTTCACATCTCTAATTAGGTTCGTACGTTAGAAACACTACCCACTTTAGCATAGTCCCTTATCCAGAAAGCTAATGTATTAGCTGACTTCCTCTGGGTTCTCCTCAGGGTGCCCTAGAGGTATTAGTGATGATAAACATCATTTCTGTTTATTAGTTTCTAGTTGTCTGTTTATGTCATCTTCAAAAGGACTTTTGGGAAAATGCTGAATAAAACTTATCATGACACATTGTTGTCTAGAGGGAAAAAAAGGAATGTTTTAAAGTTTCACTATTCAGTGATGTGTGCTATGCCTGTTTTTTGTTAGATGTCTATAAGATTAAAAGTGTTCCCTCTATTCCTAGGAAATGGAGACAGTTTTAATAATATTAAGTTAATATAGAAAGTTCCTAATTTTTTTTTCAGCAGCTAGCAATGATTACATGCTTTGATCAACTTAGTTTCTAAAGTTTCAAGGGCTAAACCATTGTTGTGTTACAGGTTAACTCTTACTTGGTCATGACAAATTTTATTATTACAATAGTTATTGCTATTACTGTGTCACAGTTTTCCATGTTGGTGGATTTTGTTTTATTTAATATTTTCAAGAGCCTCATTAATTTTTCCTTTTCCTCACACTCATGTTTATTTGTCATTGCAATCATTACAGTTTTCTAATTATCCTCCTCTCCTTTCCCCTTCTTTCTCTCCCTTCCCTACCTGCACATTCTTCTTCACGCCCCTCTCCTTTTTCTGTGAAATATGGATCGTCACAAGTTATTTTTTTATTTCCCCAAAGTTTTGTAATGATTGCCTTAAACAGAATCTCAGCTCACACAATAAAAAGAAATTGCACAACTTAAAACTGCAATAAAAAGTTAAAAAACGGTTTCTCCCAAGACGTATGCTCAGTGAGAACATCACTAGCCACAAGGAGAAAACAAACAAAAACAGTGATGAACCACTTCATACCAAGATGGCTAAAATCAAACAAGGATGAAATTGTTGGAGAGGGTGTAAATCTTGAGTGAATGCTTTTTCACTTCTAGGAATATACCTAAGGTGGGATGCCTGCATCATCTTTGAAATGTGTTAACTATTTAAAGAGACTTCCTGTTGGCTTTGCAAACTTACTGCACCATTCTATCAGTTAACACCAGAGATTTTCTGTTGCACATAGTGGCTAACATTTGATATTGTCCATCTTACACATCCTGTTTTTTCTAGTGGGTGTGAGTAAATGTCAGTGATTTTAATTTGCATTTTCTTCAATGAAAATGTTGTTGAATACTCATGCAGGAATTGGATATTTTGTGCATAATTTAATAAAGTATTAAAATCTCTCATTTTAATTTGGTGATAGTTGTAACAAGACATTTTAGTTTTTTTTTTTTTAATTTCCAGATAACTGACTGAAGTTGCTAAAATTAATTTTTTTACTGAACATGCTCTGAAAAAAGTTCTATTTAACTTTTGATTCTGGGCCTGAAGTCTTTTGTATATTCTTAATTAATAAGAAATACACAATATTTCTCAGGTCCATTTCCTCTAGAAATCTTCTGATCTTTTATCTTAACATATACAAAATTGAACTTCCACTGCTTTGATCAAAGCAGACTTCATAATTTCAGTTAATGGCATTTTCCATCCTTTTGTTCACTAAGGCTAAGGCCAAGTGTTGGAGCTGTTTCTTCACTTTTTCTTACAAACCATCTGTCCTTAGCAAATACTGTTTGCTTTAAGTTGAAAACAATCCAAAGGGGCCACTAATTCTCATCTTGCTTTCACCATACCCAAGCCAGCATCTCTCAAAGATTCCTTCAGTAGGTAAAGAGATCTCTCCTTTTGCTCCCTTGTTCCTGCATGTATTTCTCAACATGGCAGCCAGAGTGATGAATTAAAGGGAAGGGAGGACTCAGGTCCAGGTGGGAATCCTGGATGAAACTCCTGACTTTGGACCATCTCAGTTCTAGCTATTGTGGCCATCTGGGGGAATGGAACCGCAGATATAAGATCTGTGGCCTCTCTGTAAGTATGTATTTCAAACTAAAAAATCAAAGCGAAAACCAAACCAAAATAACAACAACAAACCAACCAAACCAAAACCAAAACCAAAACCAAAACAAAACAGGTCATTAAATTGGCCTATTGAGTCACATCCGATGGTCTGTCATCCAAACCTATTGTCATTAATGCCGTCCTCACTCTGTTCCATTGCTTAGCCTCATTAATGTTCTAAGAGCTTATCAGGCACAATCACAGCTAGCAATTTCTTGGAACTGCTCTGCCCTCTTCCTGGGACCATCTTTTCAGATTTAGAGTATGGTTTTCCTGCTCCCTCATCTCAATATATCATTAACTTGGGTTTGGAAAGATGCTCAGAAAGATCTTGAGTACTGGATTCTGCCTAGTTTGACCTGCTTTATTTTTCTCTATGCACTGATTCCCTTGCAGTAGAGAGTATCATTTCCCTATATAGTTTCTAATGAGTCATATACCTTCACTTTGCACTCATGCATTGAAGCAACGGTGGGGAAATAGCAGAACATAAAACATCTCATGCAGAATGGTGCCTGAAGGTTCAGGTCCAATTGTGTACCCAATTCCTCTCTTACTGAACATTACCCACTTACTGGGAACTTTCTTAAACAAGTAACCAGCAAGACCACTCACCCACACAGAGGGACGCTTTGAAAAATACTTGCGGATACCATCTTCTAACAGATTTTTTTAACATAATATTTTGAAATGCATTAAAAATTGATGCTGAAAACTCCAAACTTTTGAATATTAATGAATATATTTCAAACTCTGTTAGGTGGCTCTCTGATTTACTTCATTCACTGAGGAAATTAACACGTGAACTCAACTGAATCTCAGTGTGCACTTGATTTTTATGTTGACCTTACATTAGAATTTCAAACCACCGGTCTTCATAGTGTGCCCATAGTTCCACAACACAGTTGTAAGCACCACTGGGCCATAGAATAAGTGGAAGACACAGTGTCTACCTAGAGAAGTGGGTGCTTAATGTGGCTTGCACACATTTCTCAAGTGACGCATAAAGCAAAAGAATGATCTGAGCCCCTCTTTAAAATTCAACTTTCGTAGTAAAGTGTATTTAATTTTCCCTACTTCTCACACCTATATACATGGCTTAAAATTTTCCCTACCAATTTTTCCATTGGTGACTGGTTTTCCCAGCAAACAATTTCTACAACAAATACTGTCATTTAAGTTAACATTTCCCAGTAGTTGGACAATGTATAAAACTAGGCATAACCCCACTGGTTATATTCTTAGATGCTTAAAGACTTGTTTATATGTCTATAGGACTACTTCTATTTTTTATTCTTGAAAAAAGACACACTGGAATCACTGAGATTCTATCACCCCTACAATGTGGTTACGTTAAAGCAGCATACTGAGGTAGTTCATGATAAATTACTGAAAAGATCACCTTATTCCCTTTGCAGAAGCAACTATTTTCGTTTGATAATACTATGAATTTTAAAAGTATCTTACAAAAGAGCATTTCTTAGAAGTACTGTTGCCGTGGGAAAATGTTGGAAAAACTGAGAATCCTTGAAGCTCAAATTGGAACTAAACTGGGGTTCATCACTTTCTTGCCACAGATTTCTTTTTAATCTTCCAAAATGCCAACAGGAGGCAAAGGCCCAGTTTCTTGACCAATTACACTGCTGATCTCCCTCCTTGAGCTTTAGTCTCAGCGTACTTGGGGAACCAACTCCTGGCTCCAGACTAATGGCTGTGGGCTCTTACCTGCCAATTACCATGCCTGAGCTATCAGTGCCAGCCTCCGTGTCAGCCAGCGATGAGATGAAGGACCTGTTTGTTGAGTTCATTAACTGAAATTTGTTCCACCCAGAAGAAGCTGAGATTTGGAGTGAATACACGGAGAGAGCCAGGGGCCTGCCAGGACGGGTTGATTATTATTATTATTTTTAAAATTAAGACCTGGGAAATGAAAGCACAGTTTCCCCTTCTGGATCTCTGCTTCTCCTTTCAGTTCCTCCATTTGGGGTAGACAATGGCAGACTCCGAACCCCCCCTCCACCCTCCCTCTGCGCGCCTGGTCCCTGTAGTCCTCTCTCCCCCACTCTCTCCATTCCCTGCCCCTCACCCATAGGCTTGCCCAACTCAAGCTCCAGGCGGAGATTTGTCAGAACCGTTCGGTTGAGATTGATTATGATTGCGGCAGATGGGCTGGATTTGACGGCACAGATCCTAAGCAGCTTCGGATGTGTGTGTGTTGGGCGGGGGGGTGGAGGGGTGCAGAGGGGCGGGGAGCGGACGAGGGGTGGGAATGCACGGGCCCGAGCTGCCTGGTTGGGAGCTCATGCCGCACAGCCCCGCCGGGCGCACCGCCGCTGCTCTTGAACGCGCGCCTTCAGAGAGGCCGCCAGGAGCGCGAGTGAGACTCGCGTTGGCCGGCAGGGCGCAGGGGGCTCCCTGAGGCAGAGCGGGCGGGCCAGCAGGCGGCGGAACACAAAGCCGGGGAGAGTGAGGGAGCGCGAGTGCCGGGCCGAGGAGTGGCGCCCGCGGTCAAGGCTCCCTTGGCGCGCTCTGGACATGGCAAGTTTGTCAACTCCGGGCTTGGTGGCCAGCGCTCTACTGACACCGAAGTGACAGCGCGCTGCAGGGTCCGCCCCGAGGCCGCTGCAAAATGCTCCACCACAGGCCAGGTAAGGAGACGCCGGCTCCGTTACCCGCCCAGGCTCGTCCGCCAACGTGTGGCTGCGCCGGCCGCTCCAACCTTCCAGCCCTTCGGTCCCGTGGTGCCTCTGAGTTCCTGCAGGCGTCCGGCTCTCGTGGCCTTTCTGGGTGTCCTCAGTAAGCCGCTGCCCTCTGCCGCCCTCACTTTTCGTCCTTACCGGATCTCAACCGCAGTGGGAGAGCCGGCTTGTGGTGCGAGGTTAACGGCGCTCTCGTGCCTGAAAGTCCACGCCAGGATGCCCCAGGTGCAAGCGTGGTCCGTGTGAGAGTGCGCGCGCGTCCGGCACCCGCTCCCACGCAGCCGGAGCCGGGCACAGTGCGCGCGCCCTTCGTCTCCACCTGTGGGGCCTGGCTTTTGTGTTGGAAGCGCAAATGAAAACACGTACACGTGCAGACGCGCTTCCACGCTGGCAGAGTCCAGACACTTGGAAAATCTCGCCAGGCGAGTTCTATGCCTTGTACAGGCCGGCAGGGACGCAGCTTTAATTTGGACGTGGCTGTTGTGCGCGGCTCGGACTTTCCTCCACCGGAGAGGTTCAGCAGCCTCGGTCTCTGGCGAGGCGCCACTCAGCGGAACAGCCACTAGGCCCACTGGGGCTGACTATTTGTGGGTCCCGGACCTTGACCACTCAGCTCAGGCCTCACACATCCAGGCCTCCCCTCCCTGGCTGCCACAGCCAGCCTCTGCTCACTGTGAGCGTGCACCCTGTTGCTACTGGCAACTGCCTGTGTCGAAAGCTCAGCCCCTGGAACGGAATGGCTTAATGCTGATTGATGGGCAGAAATATGATACTGTCTGGTACTGAGTGGGGCTCCCATACACTGCCCAGTTGGTCAGCTGTCCATTATAAAAGGGGCTGTTGGGGTAGTCGCATCCTCCCAGCCAGCATTTGCTTTCCTACTTAACAGGCAGCCACCCCATAGATTTTTTTTTTCCCCATTTAGGCTCCATTGAATAGCATTGAGAGAAACATGCATTTCTGCCCACTGCTGCCTCCTTTTGATTCTCATCCCCACTTCCTCAAACCCTCCCTACACCCAAGTTCCTAAAAATAGAGCTCGCTTTCAATCACCAGAGCTATTCCTATAATGCTCATACAAGCATTTTCTGAAAATAAATCCTACCAGGACTCCTGTCTCAGTCACTTTTCTTCTCTCCACGCCTCTCTCCCCTATGCCTCCCCACCCCAGGGTTGGGTGATGTTGACCCCTACACAGACACAGTCCAGGAACAAAGCTTGCACTACTACCATTCTCGACTGGTAACTCTTGCCTGGGGGGTGGGGGAGGGTGTTTATTTTTATTTTTTCTAAAATTTTAACACCTTACACCTTGCATCCTCAGAAGCCCTTCTTTTTTTCTGGCATAGCACTTACCTTGTGTAAACTGTCCTCAACTAATGATCTCTGTACTAACAGGAACTCTTCCCTGTCTGTAAGGCTTCTGTTGCTGGTCAGGACTGGCTGCAGAGGCCCACCTGTCATGGTCAAAGACATCTCTCGAAGAGCTTGGCTGTGGTTCCCCAGTGCTTCCTTCAAGCAGCACCCTGTTATAACTGGCAGAGCATTTCCTTTCTAAATCAAAAGTGGCACTTGACTGTGGTGTCTGGGTGTTGATTTGAAAAGCCTTGTAATGCTTATGAATCACTTCTTTATTCCTCCCAACAAAATTTCCTTAGGGACATCCCCCCTATGTTGGACACCCTGGTGGACCTTGGGGTGAGAATGGAGCAGAGATAAGGCCCAAGGGGACATTAAGAGCGTTTTTCGAGTCCACATCTCAGCTGCACTGTGGGTACTGCTGTGGTGGTGAATGTTAGCACGCCATACTACGTTGGGTTTGGACTTTACAGTTTACAAAGGGCTTTCACAGACATGATCTGCTTTAATCCCAGCTGCAGCAATTTTAAATAGCAAGGATTCCACCAAGAGGCTCAGTAATGCTCACCAATCCTGCTTAACCTAAAAGAAAAAGAATCTTGCAAATCATCCCCACAGCTGATGCAACTTTAAAACACAGAATAAACCATTCAGAAGAAGCTTATGAGGCTTAGTTACTGGAATGTAACTTTGGAGAAGATAACTCAAATGCATGGAACAAGTACTTTACCCAGGAGGCATCCCACGAAGAGACTCCATCCCAGGAACCCTGTGCCCCAGTGACCTGTGGGCTGCTGGGGATGGAAGCTTTCCATGGCCCTGGGTTGTTGTCTTTTACTAGGATCTAAAATGGCATGAAAATGTTTGCAAAAGATTGCTGGGAAAGTAGCAAATTAAGCAAAATGAGCAGGCAGTGATGTTTCTTTATTTAGCTCAAAGGCATTCTTAAGATATCCCCAAGTTTCTAGCGTATATTTACTTGAAATGAAGCAATTTTCTGCAGTTAGCACATAACTAAAATGAGTGTGTGTGTGCCTTGTTCCAGCTGTAACGGTGTTGATTCTTCTTACTCCTTCTTTATTGGGCACATCTTGTACAGCTAGATGGCAGGTTCTCTTTTTTGTTGATATATAGGGGAGGGTGTTTGGAGGGTCTCATCTATGTTCTTTGCCTTAACCCTTAACCACTTGATCACAAAGTTGAGTGCTTCTGACTTTGTTGTGAATATCATCTGTGACACTGTGTCCCCCAAGCTTCACGTACTTTCTAGAATTCCAGCTGAGTGCTGGAAATTTTGGTTGGCATTTCAATATCGTGCTGATCGTTTTAAGAAGTTGCATTCGAAGAGGTTGTGCAAGCAAGCACGTATGTCAATAGGGAAGTTATTAAGCCAGAGGAAGGCCTTGGTCATTACTAAATAATAGATAATCCAAGAAACAGTAGCAGGGCCAGGTCTGTTACAAGAAAACCTCAAGATACTGGAAGGGTTTTTTGGTTTAATTTCATATCTCTTTGTGACAACTTATGTGCTTATGTGTGTAGGTTTTTTCTGAAGAGCTTTCCTAAAGCTTATTTTTGTATGTTTTGCATTCTTGATGTTCAGCATTCTTTCCTAGATCTCACAGTGTTTGACTTTAAAGCTAACCCATGTGACCCGATTGAATATATATGGTAATGAAAAGCACATTACAGATCGATATATGAGGGTATTCAAACGTTTGTGAAAAACATGTTAAAAGATAAGGTTGGTACAGAAAAGTTTGAAATTTGTGCATAGTTTCTTGGTTTGAGTAGATTTGAAGGCAAGTCACCAAGTTCAAGGAAAAATTATATTAAAATCCAGGTTTGTTTTGGTGACTGTATTTTTGAGATTCATGCAGGCAAGCAGCCATCACAAACTTTGTAGAAAATGTGTAAATGTGTCAAAATACTATTTGAGGATTTCAGAAATCTTTGTATCTCTTTTCTTTCTTTCCTTTTTTTTTTTTTTTTTTTTGGCAGTAGCACCCAATTTTGAGAATTAGGGTTGTGTGGGTGTGAGTATCTGCTGGAGAAGCTAGGCTTAAGTGTAGTAGGATTTCTGAGTTCTCTGAGTTGCTTCAGCACCAGGGTCAGGTGTTCAAATGGACTTTCATGAAAGTTGGAATCATTCCTGGGGTGTTCCTGCTTAGCAGTGGTTCTGCATGGGTGGCTAGGTCATCCTGTGTAGCTTTGTCCATTCACCTTTTCATAAAGCATCATAGGACACCATTATTTGCTCATTCATTCAGTAAATATTTGCTGAAAACCAGTTTTTGGAAAACATGTTTCCTTGCTTGTTGTGTAGGTCTGTGTCCTTTGACACTTACTTGATAGGTTGGTTCCTGCTAAATACCTGATAGCTTTGTCCTTTCAGTTGTCTGTAACTGTGGATTACAGACAGCACAATATGGGCAGCGAGAGATGTCCTTGTTGTACTAATGCAGCAGAATTGCTGCCAGGGTCACCACTGCTTCTGATTGGTATTGCTTTTTTGGATGTTATACTCTGCCCCCTTTCTCCTCATGAGCTCAGTTTCCATGTGTTCCTTCAGCTCAGCAGGTGGCAGTGGGTTCAGTGTCCCTGTGAATTTGCTGCTCAGAAGGTAACTTTTCTGTTTGAGGGGGATGCTAGTTGTCTAGGTTTTCAGGTGTATGGCAGTGGAGAAGTGAAGGGGGAGCAGTTTGTTTTATTTGATTGGCAGGTATTGCATATAAGCCACACTTTTAGTGCTGTATGTAAAACTGTGGAGTGTAATTGGATGCAGGTTTTGTTAACCCAAATTTTACTGACTGCCAAGTCAGTCTGCGGGTGTTGAGTTCAAATGTGGAGTCCTATAGGCCTGAACTGTGCACCTGTTCCCATGATTTACTGTTGATGTGTTTTAGGACAAAGTTATTAGTCTCTCTAAACCACTTTCTCATATAAAATAGGAAAAAAAAATTGTGCATTAAAAATATTCAGATTAACATCTAAATAGGAAAGGGCCTAGAATAGTGCCTCACACACACAAGAAAATCAACAGATGTTAGTGGCTGTAGTCTGGGTTATTTTCCTATTGCTTAGGACTAAGACTGCCTTTACATGTTAACCTCATATCTGAATCTTCTCCAAGCACCCTGCAGAGAAAAAACATTATAGGGCAGTTATAATTTAAAGCAATAACAGCTAGTTTAAGAGGGAGTGCATACCATCCACGGGGGTAAGGGAAATGATAACTGCTTGTTTCTTGAGATGCAAATGGTTCTGTTTAAAAGATAAGCCAATAGACATACCTATGAAGTTAAAGTTAACATTAAACTCATGGGATGCCAGAGAAAGGTCCTGTGCTGGGTTGTAAAGATGGAAAAGGATGCTATTTTATTCTCTTCATTTCCACTGGAAGAGGAAAGATATTGATATTGGTAAAAATTCACAAATCATAAGAAGAATATGGTGATAATAAAAATACCTGTTACTTAAGTCCTCAGGTGTGCCTGGCCCATACTGTAACTGTAAATATTGGATCTTTAAAACGATTTCAATCTTGATACCTGTCACAGAGTTTCTGAAGTTTCAAAATCTGTAATAAGGCAAACTTGAATGTCCTGCTGGAGTGATTCATAAAATACTCTGGATTGCAGAGGACACTGCTTTTGTATTGGAAAAGCCTAAGTCGGGTGATTTTTTTGCTGGTATTCTGAATTGCTTGAAAATCTTGAGTGAGATTTCTTTAGTAACCGTAGTATCGTGATTGTGTTTGGCTTTAACAATCTTTGATTCCCTGTCCTCTACTCACAGCAGTGTAGAAATGAAAGAGAAAAGATGGGGCTTTGTTAAGCGTCCATCAAAGAATTTATTCCCTTCCTTATCTCAGTTCTTTGTTCAATTTCAGAGCAAATGTCTCCAGGGAAAATATCTTAACTCCCTTGCAAGGCTATTTTTTACTCTAGAGATCACATTACCAGCTTTTTTTTTTCTGATTTATTTATTTCTATTATATGAGGTTTAAGCTACACCCACTTTTCTAATTCAAAGCAAGATTGAAGCACACATATGCTTGTGCACAGGACAAATGGAAAATATCCCATTGTAAGTAAAATAGGCTGAATCAGTTCATAGATTCCGTGAAAAACATGTAATTTACCATGATGGCAAATTTGGATCCACTTGATTTCTCTCAGATTTTTTATCTTTTTGTTTTTTCGTAGCTGCTTCTTGGGCTTTTGGTTTTTAACCTTGAGATTTACTTTAAGTTCAATAATGTGGTATCTTCTGCTCACCACTTCTTAAGTGTCAGGTATTCAAATTCTGCTATGACTCTATGGAGTTGTTCATGTAAAATAGAAATTTATATGTAAAATGGAGAAAATCTATGCAAAGTTCTGGAGTGGTGGTTCGTACTGTAGGAGCCTTACATTTGCCTGATTTATCATAATATGAAAGGAGAATCACACAGGAAAGTATCTAGAATATCGGTTTTTGAAAATTGATTTTAAATTTTCTATCATATTTTTAAGGGAAGCCAACTTGGAAGGCCATAATTTAATTTGTGTAGTTCACCTTTAGGATTTAGTGTAAAGAGATCACAAAACTCAGAATGGTACAACCGAGAGCAAGTTGTCTGTCCATAGGCAGGAAGGACCCTTTTCCACCCTCTTTCATGCACTTTTACACTACTAAAGTGCTCGACAGTCTGTTGCTAGATGCCTACTGTGTATCAGATGATGTCTTGGAGTTTATGTCATTATGACCAGTCATTATTATCTAGATGTTGACCATTTAGCAGCAAAGTTACTGTTTCTTGGATTCCAACATCCCATATTGGAGTGCTGGTTATAGTCCTGGGTGTTCCACTTCTGAGTCATTGTCTTTGGAATGCAGCAAAACATGGCCCAAGTACTTGCTCTTGCCTCCATGTGGTAGAACCTCAGGATGGTGTGTTGAGGCTTCAGCCTGGTCCAGGTTTGGCTGATAAGGCCATTTGACGAATGAATTAATGAATGGAAAATCTTCCTCTTTTCCCTCTGCCTTTTGAATAAGTCAATTTATTTTTTAAAAAGTTATTGATTGGGCCCGGTGCGGTGGCGCAAGTGGTTAAAGATCCTCGCCTTGCACGCCCGGGATCCCATATGGGCGCCGGTTCTAATCCTGGCAGCCCCGCTTCCCTTCCAGCTCCCTGCCTGTGGCCTGGGAAAGCAGTCCAGGACGGCCCAAAAAGCTTTGGGAACCTGCACCCGAGTGGGAGACCCGGAGGAGGCTCCTGGCTTCGGGTCGGCATAGTATTGGCCCGTTGTGCTCACTTGGGGAGTGAATCATCGGAGGGAAGATCTTCCTCTCTGTCTCTCCTCTCTGTATATCCGCCTTTCCAATGAAAAAAATAATAAAAAATAAATCTTTTAAAAAAAAAGTTATTGATTGTCAAGAGATACATTACATATGAGTCTGACGTTGCAAGGGACAGCCCACTTGCTATTTTGTTCAGCTTTGAGACTTGGTTTATTTCAGGCTGCCTCATCCTATTTACATCAAGTTGCTTTGAAGAACCATGTTATAATTTCACAGGGATGTTTAGGAAGCAGGAACCTTTGTTTCTCTAAACCACATAATTTATCCCTATCTTCCTCAAGATATTGCTAGTTCCTTTACTTGCTTGGTATTCCATATTTAGTTTTAACTGTTAAAGAGAAGAAAAAAAAAAGAAAGGAAATAGGAATTTACTTTATTAGGAATTAGCAAACAATCTGGAATTTAGTGGAGCCCAGAAGATCTTTTCTTTTCTTTTCTTTTCTTTTCTTTTCTTTTCTTTTCTTTTCTTTTCTTTTCTTTTCTTTTCTTTTCTCTTTTCTTTTCTTTTCTTTTCTTTTCTCTTTTCTTTTCTTTTCTTTTCTTTTCTTTTCTTTTCTTTTCTTTTCTTTTCTTTTCTTTTCTTTTCTTTTCTTTTCTAAGAATTATTTTGCCAGCTTGTCTTTGATTAGGGAGGAGAGTCCCCTGCTTATTGGGAGGATCTGTTTTAGAATTTGGTATGTCCAGGGCTGTGCACCTGTGGATTCTCTTGAGACCTTTAAGCACTGGTGATGGTTTTATAGATGCTTTAATCCCTTCCTGATTCTGCTAAATTATTGTGAATGGGGAATTGATTCTGTTTAACATCCACCTACATTGTCCATCTTGTTACCACCTTATTTTTGTTAAAACATAATGCAAGCACTACTTTCCATTTTGCCCTAGATTCCATGAATAGTAGGTAGTTATAGGTGTGATTAGTATTAACTTATAACAATATTAAAAGGAAACCCCTCAAGGAGCTTACAATTTAGGTCAAGAAAGTACAGGAAGCTTAGTGTGGAGCCATTGAGCGAATGAAAGAAGTGAGTACAGCCAGGATTAGGAAAAAAGGAGTGATGGATGAGGCTGGAGTGGTTGGGATAGACTCCCTGAGAGAAAAGGAAGAAGAGCTGATCCAGTGGAGGTGGGATGTGAGAAGAGGGCAGTTAGGGCCAGCAGAGGGCTGGAGCTCAGTCAGAGCCTGGAGCAGCCCTGGAAGGACAGGGGAGAAGCTGAGGTGAAGAAGTAGCAGGAGACTGCGGATACTGGTCATCTCCGAAGGTGTGTCTATCTGGAACACTATTATCAAGTTATAAACAAAATGACCTGCTTGGACTCATTGAGGAAATCTTGGAGAAAGGTTAAAGAAAAAAACAAGCATCTGTCTCATGTTATGCTAAATGAGTAGGTGGTAGTAGACAGATCATATGAAAATTGAATTTTGGGGTAGGCAGATGCGAGCAGGGAGCACTTAGGGGGCCTTGGCTCTTTCCAGAAACATGTGAATGAAGTCCTAGATTATGCAATATAACATGAAGATGTGGGAAGGAGTTTGAGGATTTCATGAACTGTTGAAGTACTGGAATTGCATCACACACACGTTTTATGACTGAAAAGTTCAAAGAGTTACCTAAATAAGAAAATAAAAAGTGGTCCAAATTTCTTGGTTACAGTGCATTAGGAGCAACATCTAAAAACTCCTCAGAAATTTGCAGTTTTTAGAGTCTTCTAGAAGGTAACCAAAAAGCAGATACTCCAGACTCAATGACAGGGCAATATTTTGACAGGCTTGTACTTTTTTTTGGTGAGTGTTCCACTGTCAAAATGCTTTCTTGATATAATGTGGAGGAAACAGAATCCAGCCACCCCCAGCACCAATTTGAGTGCAATAGTGTCCTAAGGAAGGCTTCAGTCTGTTGACACTCCCTGCACTGGGACGAGGCCTCTTTGGATTTCTGCAGCATTGGCAAGAGACTACCCTTAATGCTGGGATTCTGGTTCTTTTTCTGGTAATGATGTACTTTTGTCCATTTTCCTCATCAGGAGCAACTTCTTCAGAAAGAACAGTGAGTACAGTGTCGTGATTTCTCAGATGTTGTAGCCTCAGCTCTGGATTCTGTCCCCAGGGATGCAAAGATTTTGTGACACAATCCCATCATTGGTGTGTTCTTAATGACTGGCTTATATGTATTTTCATGACCCTTGCATTCTACTTGGTAATCTGTATGTAAACTGTTACATCTGGTCTTTCAATCATTCAGTTGGGATTACATGGAACCATCTTTTTTCCTTTTCTCCATGTGAGAAATATTCTCAAGACTTTCATTTTCAAAATGGAAAGTGGGACAAGATGGCAATGTGGAACAATAGCATGTGCAAACAATTTTTTTTTCTGTCTAGTTTACTTAAAATTGTGATTCTTCATGAGCATCTGGCTTTCTTATGAGTATAAATGCTTTTAGTTGCTTAGCTAACTATTCTTTCTGTATTTAGAACCTTAAAAATGATTCAGAATAGTTGTCACTGATGTAAATATTTAAAAAAAAAACCTTTGTTTTGAAATAATTGATTCACTTAAAAGAGAGATGAAGAGACAGAGATATTGCATCTACTGCTTCACTCTCTCTAATGGCCATGATGACCACAGTTATGCCAGACCAAAGCCAAGAGCTCGTCTGGGTCTCCCATGTGTGTCACAGGGAGGCCAAACACGTTGGTTATCATTTGCTGCTTTTCCCAGGCTATTGGCATGGACCTGAATGAGAAGTGCAGCAGCTGGGTCATGAACTGGCAGTGACCTGGGATGCCAGCCTCTTAGATGGTTGTTTATGCCACAATGCTGGACCTCAAATTCTAGAGCATTGTCCATTGAGGGTAAAGATGAGACTTTTGCAGTGTGTGTAGCCTGGTAGTTAGGTATTGATCCTGTTTGGTTAGCAGAAATGAATGTCTTTAGCATGTGAGTCTGAGAGAAGGCCTGGAGAACCTTTTAAGAGGAGGGCCCAGCTACGAAACACTTGTCTGAGCACAGCTGTCAGTCGCTGGCCTGGGATGTGCTGGCATGACTTGAGGATGTTTGTGGTGTTTCAACTACAGAATACGTTTTTTGTTATTAATAGTGCAGTGATAGCCAAAGAATGTGAAGCAATTATATGTCTCTACTGATTCATGTGGCTACACTCATTTTCTAATCAGAAGTTTACAATGCACTCTGAGTGCTCTACATGTATCTATTTTTACACTACAAATTGAATATGCTTATGATGATATAGACACTGCCTTTTTCCACTTCAGAGGAATTTTCATTTACATAAATAGTGTTGGATAAAAATATTCAGAATACTATTTATATCCATAGCAGTAAAGCAAGTTTTGTAGCATTTAAAGACTTGAACAACACATGTCAAATTTGTGATAGCTCTTGTACAGAGGGACACTTTTTAAAATATTTATTTATTTTTATTGGAAAGTTAGATTTACAGAGGGTAGGAGAGGCAGAGAGAAAGGTCTTGCATCAGCTGCTCCACTTCCCAAGTGGCTGCAATGGTCTGAGATGAGCCTACCTGAAGCCAGGAGTGAGGCGCTTTTTCCGGGTCTCCCACGTGGGTGCAGGGTCCCAAGCCTTTGAGCCATCCTCTACCGCCTTCCCAGGCCACAAGCAGGGAGCTGGATAGGAAGTGGAGCAGCCAGGACATGAAGCAGCACCCATATGGGACAAAGGCACATTCAGGATGACAATTTAGCTACTGGGCCACCATGCCAGACCTAAATCTTTTTTTTTTTTTAAGCACAAATGAAGGAAGTGGCATTTTAAATATTTATCAGAAAGTATACCTTATTACCTGTGCTTTTATGTTTAGATGTTGATGCGTAATTTACTCATTTATATTCTTTAAATCTGTCATTTAAGTTTTCTGTGTTATCATGTTCTGTTTCTAGATTTTACTTCTAATGACATAAGGCTATGTAAATTGGTGAGGCTCTGGTGAGACCCTTTTTTTCCAAAACAGGATAAATGGGTTCCAAGTCATGGCTTCAGAGAGCTACAGGTTTAATACCCTTACCTGCTACCACCCACCATAAAAAGATTTTTTTTAAAATGAGAACTCCTGTATCTCACTCCAAAGGGCCATGGTCTTCATGTATGTGCTGCTTGCTAGGTAGTCTGTGTAGTAGTTATCTGCTTTGTACCCAATTTCTGTACCTAATCATTCCTGCAGCCCTTTTGCGTTCCAGGACAGGTTGGTGACTATTTGTGCCCATTCCCTACGACTATCCCCAAGTGTTCCTTTTCATCAGGAATAAAACTAGCATATGTTGGTGGATAAGTGAGGCAATGGACTGTAGTTATTCCCTGGAAGCTAAGGGATTTCTACTTTTCCTCCATAGATACTGACAAAGTGATGTACTGTGGACATCAAATATTTAGTGGGAAAATGGATTTAGAAAGTAAGTTTATTTGGGGATATTTTTTTAAAAAAATTATCCACATGGTTTTATAGATTTGTCTATTTGAAGGATAAAGAGTTGGAAAACAGAGTAATAGTGCATCTCCTCATTTATTTCCCAAATGGCTGCAACATCTGGGACTGAGCCAGGGGGGAAAAAAGGAGTTAGGAGCCTAAGTGTGTGGGCCTTCCCGTGCATGTCCACAGGAGGCTAGGTCTGAGGCAGATCAGCTAGAACTGAAAACAATACTCTGATGTGGAGACCAGTGTTAGCAGGCAGCAGCTTACCTGGCTGTGCCATAGCACTAGCCCTCATGCAGACTTTTATAACACAGATTTACCATTGAGTTTTTGAAGAAGCCTTGTGTTAAATAATTGTGTTTGAGTTTATTTCACATTTGCGAAAAAATCACTCCCAAAACTCTGGGAAAAAAAGCAGTGTTTGAACATTTATCCCAGAAGAAAGGAATATACAGAGGAAGCAAGAACTTTGGATAGCTTAAAGTGGTGGTTCATTCTATGAACAGGTTTGCACATTTATTGGTTCCTCTCTGAATAAATATACGGAGTGAGGAAGGCTTTAGGCATATAATATGATCTACATTGTGCATGGCGACTCCAATTCTCAGGAGTGGTAGAGAAGTCAATAATATTCTTGGACGACACTTAATGAGGGAAAGGTGTTGAAAGGCAGCACCGGAGAGGTTTGGGTCTTAGTGTGTTTCCTCATTCTGTCGCTTGATTTCCTTGTCAACGCCAATGTCTAACTTCTGTGTCCTTCATTTACTGTTTGTCCCATAACATAGGGAAAAAAATACATGTGTTAAGCTCTTTACAGACTTATCAATATTAAATGAAATACATTCCACAGAAGACCCAGTAGATTTGCCAGACATTTATATATTCAGAAGATGTTAATCCTTCCTATTCTCCCTCTGATTCCCAAGCAATACGCTTTCTCAGGCATAGAGCTGAACCTGGGCTCTGTTTGGAAGTACCCTGAACATTCACCTTGCATCCACCTTATCTCATACCAACCAGTGGGAAATTCAGGGATTGGTTAGCGAGGAAAAGTGCTCTGATGGTAATTTCAGAGGGAGGCATCATTGGCAAGGCTGGCATTTTTTCCCCTTTAACACAGAACTTATTAAATCGCTAAGAGGGAAGGCAGCCTGCAAAGTTGTTGCAGTCAGACACATCCTGGGCTTACCACCTGCTGATGGAGACAGTAAGGAACTGTGCCTTGCTTTGTCAATGGGCGTTCAACAGCTGACTCCAGGCTTTGGAATGAATTCCTCCAGGATCACTGAAGTCACACGTTTAAATCTGTGGGCATCGTGTATTGGGGCTTAAGTAGCCTTCCAGAACTTACTTGTGGCTGACATGGAAGGGCACTTCCTTCCACTGAATGGGATGGTGCCGCTGGAAAGCCTTCCTCTGACACCAGAAACTTTGGGTCTGAAAGGGGGTGGCTGAGCTCATCCCTCTAGGGAGATAGGAAAATCATAGTGTGTTTCTATTACCTAAATCAGTGACATGACGGAAGAAACATGGTGTTACAGTTTAAAAGTGACTGGCTGCAGAAGCACTGGGTTGGATGGCCTCTTAAGATGTGATCTGACCTGACCTGATGAGTCCTCTGGTGGTTTAGGAGGCTCATCCTCTGCCGGCAGAAGGACATCTGTGAGCTGTGACACTGTGGGAAGTTGTGCTTTCCTGTGTCTGCTGGGCTGTGAATGTGACTACAAAGACAGCCCTGTGGTGAGAACAGGAGCTCAAAGTGGCTCTTCTCGGCAACTGCTTCCAGGCTTGGTTATATCAAAACCAGCATCAGCAGATGTGTTTCTTTCTGTTTTAAAGACCCCTGGGCAAAGAGACCGTACAGTCTTACTGAGTAACCTTTACTGTCAAGAACTCAATTCTCACTGCTAATAAACATCTCTCCCTTCTGAAAGCCAGAATTCTCTTGTCTTGGTGGTTTAATCAGGAGGTGTGACAGTTGGGACAACGTAGTTTTCTGAATGTGATTCCCCTTCCTGTATAAAAAGTCATCATTAATTTCCTGTGACTGCCTTTCTAAGCACGCTGCACTTCTGATTCTTGAATTAATGGTCTGTGAAATAATTTTTCCTAAAGAATTAAGGTGATATTTTCGTGGTTCATGGTTATGGCCAAATAGGAGCTCTCTTCATAGGTGAGAGCCTAAGCTCTCAATGTTCAAAATCCACTCAAACAAAAAAGGTTACTTCTTATTTAGGGGGCAGAAATAAAGAACCGGTTGTGACATACAGCTTTGGCCCAAGCAGTTGAGATGCTTGTATTCTTTATGGAATAAGCACCTGGGCTTGGGCCCTGGAAAGCAGTCGTGATGCTTTGCCACTGGAGAGGAAGATGTGAACTGAACTCTTGGTTCTGGGTACCCTAGCCAATCCTGCATGTTTGGTGAGCAAGCTGGTAGACATAAGCTCTCCCAGTCTCTCTGTCTCTGTCCTTCTACTTCTCAAATAATCTTTTTGTTTAAAAAAAAATGCAGTAGCTACTTTGGATCATCCTGTCTTGTCTCTATTGCTACTAAAGAAATAGTTTTCAACAGCATGAAAAGTTGATATTTCTCAATATTCAGATTTCATCGGCATTTTCTAAACTTCATAACTAAATCAGGACTGTTGCTGGTTATCAAACTTTGGCTTGTTGCTTGAGGTAAAAGCTTGCTGTAGTGCCTTACAGAGTCAAAAAGAAATGCTTTTTTTAAAAAAAATTATGGATGCTATGTTTAGTGTTTTCCCTCTTTTAAGCAATGAGCCCGATGAGATCAGACCCATGTCATCCAGGGAGGACCAGCACGTTTATGCAAGACCTGCCCTGTCCTGTGGGATCTCAGTGATAGTTATAGGGGCTAGGTCAAAACATGTTTATGCTTTACGTTCTGTTCTGGCTATCGCGGCAGCAAATATTTACTTTAAAGGCTAATATAAATAAAATGGAGAGAACTGATTGGCAAGTTGAGTTCTTTACCCTGGAGGAAATAGCAGCAAAAGAGATGCAGAGGAGGAATGTGGCTGCTTGAGAAGTAAGTGACCCTGTCCTCAGCTGGCCCCCTGTTTGATGACACATGTCACACTCGGCACGCTCCCCGCTTTGTGAAGTGCACCCTTGATGGTGCTACGTTCCCTGGGCATTAGGAGTGGTGGATGCCAGGAATGTGAGGTAGAGGACTCAGCCAGGCAGGGAGCTAAGCGGTGGCAAAATGTCATCCTTCCCCGCCTTTGTGCGTTGGCCCTGGGCCTGGGCGACTGGCCAGCTGCCTTGCTCCCTGTGGAGGCCCTGCAGGGCTTGACCTCCTGGAGGCTGTCCTGGCTAACTGCCTTCTCCATTCTACATGGCAGTTTCCTCTCTTTTCCTCTCCTTCCTTTGAGCACAGTTCGGTGGTCAGCTCGCCAGGAGAGGAAATGGTTCCTGATGAGGCTGTTTTGTGTAGTTACATGAGTTCACATGTGCAGTTGGTTCTTGGGAGCATTTAGGCATTTGATCAAAACCTCAGTGGTTAAAGGGTTATCCTTGTGTTCTGAAGTCTATTTCTAGGACATCTTGGAAAGCTGGTGTTTTCAGGTGTCTGATCACTTGCTGATTGGCAGATGTTCTTAAGTAGAAGGAAAACCAAAGCATCTTCACAGCAACCTGCAGGTTGTTCCTGCTCAAATCCCAGTGGCTCCCCTAGCTTCCCTTCTCACTCTTTCAGTGCTGTGTAAAAAGCACATTGGTGGGGTTGGTATGTGCCCTAGTGGACTGAGCTGACATATTCTGTGTGGGTGGTGGTTTGAGTCCTGACTGTTCTACTTCTGATCAGGCTCCCCATTAATACTCCAGGGAAAGAGCAGCAGAAGGTGATCCAGCTGCTTAGGCCACTGCCACCCACATGGAATTTGCGAGGAGCTCCAGGCTCCTGACTTCAGTCCTGCCCAACCTTGGTTCTTAATAGCTATTTGGGGAAGTGAACCAGGGCTGGAAATCTCTATCTACACTTTGAAATAAATCTTTAAAATACAAAAAAAAAAAAAATGCATTGCTCGCTGCCTGTCTCCCTTCTTCAGACTAAAACCCTTGCATAAGGTCTCAGCTTAAGCTTCTTTCCATCTTAGCAAATAAGTCAGGGCCTCTCTTCTACCCCAGGTAGTTTTGGGGCCTTATGGATTTCTTTTATAGATCTCATCATGTTTGCACTAGCACTTTGTGATTAGTTTTATTTATTTATTTATTTATTTTTCAGATTGTCAGCTGCATAAGTCCAGAAACTTAGTTGATTTTTTTTTTTTTTGGTTAATTGGCTTTGAATACACATTTGGCACACCAGAGATTTGGGTTGGGGTATAGGTAGGGCAGAAGGTTGCCTTGGATCACAGCAGTCTTCAGAATGGCAGTACCTGTTCAACCCTGTATTCGGTTTGTGTTGTTGTTGGAACAATTATCCACAAACTTGGTGACTTGACATAGTACACAAGAGTTATCTCACAGTGGGGGAAGTTAGAAGTTCTGATGGGGGACTTGCTATGGACAGGGGAGGCCCAAGGATATAATTCAGCCTTTCCTGCTTTCTGGTATTGGCTGTTCACAACCCTTGTGTTAGAAACCTCTTTCAGAGTATTTTGGCTATGGCCTCTGCTTGCTTTGTCACTTCTCCTTGTGTGATTTAGAGTCAGAAGTCCCTTTTATAAGGACCCATGTAATTACATTGAATCTACTCAGATAAACCAGAATAATCTCCCCATTTCAAAATCCTCAATTAGACCTGCTAAATCCCTTTTGCTGGGTAAGGTAACAAGCTCACATTCCTGGGGCTTAGGATGCAGGCATGTGGTAGAAAAGTTGTGCCAACCAATGCTGTCTAAATGGGGATGTGCAGGTATGAGTTCATGCAACATAGCCTTGTAGACTACAGTCAGTGGAATGACTCAAAGGACAGCCACAGTCCAGGACAAATGAACATGGAGGCATCTACCATTGACGCAGTCTTTGGAAGGAATGATACAGAGGCATATCAAGGATGTCAGGAGGGGATTGTGCCTCCAAGTACACAGAATTTACAAATTAGGAAATAGGCAGGGTAAATAACTTTTCCGGGGATCAAGATTTGGGTCCGTTAACCCTGTCAGAGTAGGAGGGGAGAGAACCAGCATAGCTGGTTTGTTGTGAGGAAAGGTGCCCATTAAAGGCTATTGGTGGACTCAGCACAATGGCTAATCCTCCTTAACTGCTGGAATCCCATATGGGCACCAGTTTGTGTCCTGGCTGCTCTACTTCCCATCCAGCTTCGGTTTATGGCCTGGGGGAACACTAGAGGATGTCCCAGGTTATCGGTAAGCCAGCTGTTTAAAGAAATGGATTGTAAAGCTACAGGGCTGCTCAGTATCATGCAATTCCTGACCTGTGCTTGATGAGTTAGGAAGCCAAGGCCTATGAAATTCATGTGGGTGGAAAACACATGGCAAGTTGATGGAGTTCCTCTTCTGAAATTGCCATGGGTTGCTCTCTTGTTTCCTGTTCATTGGCTGATGTAGAGGAAGAGTTAGGGCACACATCCATGATGTCCACCTAAAACAGCAGCTTGCCTTTGGGTGGCCCTGAGGCTGAGCTGAACACAAAGGAAGCATTTCTGAGTAAGGTATGGTAAGATAAGACATATGTATAGCTCCCGGGGGATTGGGCATAGATTTAGGAATAAGAGGTCCCAAACAGATACAGTATAGACTAGCTCTTCACATCTAATTGAGGTAGCTTTGAAACTCCACCATCCTCTCACAGTGTTTGTAATGGAATCAAGAAGAAGCACAGTGTGGCTGGCTTACAATAAAACAGCTGCATGCTGACAAGGTCATTGTTGTTCACCCTTTAAATACCAAGTCCATTTGATTTCTGGGATGTAACAGAATAATTTCTGTAGCATGTCCATGCAATCATTGGAGCTGGATTTCTGCATGTCTTTGAACCCTTTGGTCAGTAATGTGATTGGTCAGTTAGTAAGTAATTAACTCATGACCTTGTTGGCAGAGAACTTGCACATACCCTGGCAGAACTTGGACGTTTCCATTTCCTTTTTCTAGTGTAGTCACATATTTAAAAGGACTTTGGAGTCATTCTGTAGCAAGTAACAGGAGGCAAGTATAACTCGAAGTAGCCACAGCAGAAAATAGGATATGGGGCAAGGGGAAATCACAAAACCATGTAATATGGCAAAAAGCAAAGCCATGCAGAACAGGAAGTGAATATACACTTGAGATATCCTGTGCCTGCCTACTTCGAGGTTTCAGGATGAATGTAGTCCTTCTCCACAACTAGGCTGGGCTTCTGTAAAGAAAACATATCCATATGTTTCAGTGGGTCTTTAGCAACATTCCTGGATATTGTCCCACAATAAATGCTTTGTGTGGCCGATTGGAATGCTCTGAGCACTTGAGACCTTGGTTTGCTAGTGAATTTTTCCTTTTAATTTAAAATGATCAGGGTGGGTATGTGAGGGGTGGCTGCTTATGGGATTTTAATTTAATGTTGTAAAATTTGAAGTGCTTGAGAAATTTTTATGTGATTTTAATTGAATGCTGCAAAATTTTAAAGAGGGTAGGAAATTAACAGAATAAAATTGTACTAGTCAAAAGTTATTTTTAACATTTCAGTTTTTATATCAACATCATTAATGAGATTATATTACAGTGGCCACTCCCCTCCCTGAAGCTAGATGTGTACCATGAACATGATGTAGAAACGTGACAAGATATCTCAGAATGTGATGCCCCACATTTTGAATTATTGGACCTTCCTTAAGTAGGGTTACTTAGATTGTTAAAAAATGGAACCTATATGTATGTTCTTCAACCTCATGTGGATGAAGGCTCATTATTTTTTTTTTTCTCATATGTTCTCTGCCTCCCCCAACCCTTGTGGTGGACTGTACTCAAGGGAATGCATAATGGAAATGTAACAGAAATTAGTATGTTCATAGGTGGAAACAGAGAAGTATGTCCTCATGTGTGGAGTACAGGGATGGACTCACAGCGATATGGTTAATAATCTCCTACGTTGTCGGGAGACACCTCAGTGGCAGCATGATGGACTTGTGAAAATTCACAAAAGACATTCATTGTAAGACTGGAGGAGAGAAGAGTGGAAAGAAGAAGAGAGGGGAAGGGAGGGAACTTGGGATAAGGGGGACAGAAGACTAGAGTGCCTATGAAACTGTGTCATAAACAAAATTTTAAAAATGGAGCATATGTGAGTATTTTCACAGTGATTTAGATGCTGCCTGTATCCAATGAAGGAATGTCTGGGTTTGTGCTTGCTTATGCTTCCTTTCTTTTGTTTGTTTTAAGAATTTGTTTACATTTTTATTTACCATAATACAGTTTTTCAGGTATAGGGATTTCTGTCCCCCATTCCCACACCTCTACCTCCCCCAAATTTTCCCCTGTCATCGTTTATGTTATTACCATAGCATAGTCCTTTAGTAATGTTTACAAGTTTAACTTTGTGTTATGTAAGTGTCTCATAGCATTGAAGGCATACACAGTGGTAGAAAATCTAGTATCAACTTGTCAAGGTTTATCTAACTGATTCATTGAGATTTCTCCTTTATTCGGGAGCAGAGATGTATCCTGCAACATATCTTTACTTGCTGCAATGCTAGTCTCCATTGTTCAGTTCATTTATGAGAATATATGTGTATGCTTGCTTACTTCTATATCTGCTTTATATTTTCCATGAAAGTTGCTTTATATCAGAGAGAACATATGATATTTCCCACTTTGTGACTGTTTTTTATTTTTTTTTAACTAAGTATAATGGTCTCCAGTTGGGGCCACTTGGTTGCAAATGGTATAGAATTTCATCCATTTTAATGGTTGTGTAGTATTTCATGGAGTAGTTGTATTGCAGGTTCCTTATCCACTCGTTCTTGGTTGCATTTGGATTCTGCTTCTGATTATGTTGCTTGCTAATTCACACTATGGGAAACTCTGACCCAAGTAATTGATTCCCTGAAACTTGGGAGACCTGAGCATCCATGGAGGGGTGAATTATGGTTTAAGTGCAAATTGGGTAAAATCAGAATGTCTCTAAATAGATTCAATAATATCTGACTGTCATTGATTCTACATTGCTTCCTCATTGGACATTGTTTATCCTAGACTAAAGCCTTTCCTTTCTTAGAAGAATTCTGTAGAACTCTAATTCCATATAAATGTTCCATACACTTTTAGGACTGCAAACCACGGTGAGAAACACATTTTATTTTTAGATATTCTTAATATACATGCTAACTTATTCATTCTCTCTGTCTCTCACACACACGTACACACACATACAGACACACACACTTACATGCACACGTATATATCATACAAACAAGTATTTTATGGAAAAATCTTGTACTATGAAATGGACTGAAGGCCCACCTTGATGAGTTTGCTGTTGTGTAGATTCCTCGCATTCCTCCTGCTCTCAGAAATCTTCCATTGATACTGCATCAGTTGCAGTGTGTGCATTCTTGCTAAGGGTTGTGTAGTGTACAGTAGTGTTTACTAGTCTATTTTTTCATTGATGAGGAATACGGGTTGCAGCACACATCAAAATGCTTTTAGTCTTTATTAACTTGTTTTAAGTCTCCAAAAGCTCATTCAATTTTAATGTATAGGCATCTCTCTCTCTCTCTCTTCTTTTTTACACAAACTTTGTGGGTATAATTATTCTGCCTGAGGGTGGATGAGGACTTTTCCCTCCTTAGAACACAGTTTAGTTTTCCATGTTTTCCTCCCCCATGACTTCTTCTTATCTGGCTCTACCAGTAGTGGCCTTCCTGGAATCAATCTCTTTGCAGTCCCCTCAGACTGGGATCTAGGGAGTCAAGGTGCTGTGCTCATCTGCACCACATGTGCACCTCTGCCTCTTCCGGGAGGCCTTTCTTGAGCATTTGAGGCTTTGTCCCTCATTCTCTCTCAGCGACTAATGCAGACCTGTTGAACCATGTGAGAGTTGACTGCCCCAGTGTTAGGATCATTTAGTATCTGCTATCATTCTCTTTTTTCTCTCTCTCTCTCTCTCCCAAATTTTTATTTCTTCTTCTTGAAATTGCAAACTTATGGAAAACCAGGGGTCATCTTTTCTATGTTCCCATCACCCCTAAAACACTGACTACTAGCATAGGAATGTACTGAATGTGCGTTCATTAACACTGTGAGTTGTCTGTTAGCATCCTCATGTTGCCTGTTTGCATTCTCTGTTGCAACTTGAAAGCAATATTGCCTGTTTGCTAAAAATAGGGATGGTGCTTACACATTTTAAGAAATAGGTAGAGTATAAGATACATAGGTGAAAGTACACAAACAAAAAGTGTTAGCATATTGATTATTTTTTTGCAAAGCAAAAAAAAAAATGTAGAATCCTTATTTATGGGACCAAAAATAACCCAAGGGCCCAGCCCATTTCAGTTCTCAGTGCATACTATTCTTATCTTTTATATACTTTCTTTTCTAGTATGTGACTTTTTGAGTTTAGTCATTTAGTTTCTGTATTGTCTTTTCTGTCCTTTCCTTCATTCCATATGATACTTGTGTCATGTGTATTGCAAGTTTTAAATTGTTTATTCTGATGTTATGCAGTGTTTTTACAACTGAAAGCACTACAATTTATAGAGGAGGATTTATTTGGGCAATTTATTATTTCCTAGGAGGAGGGTTCTGTGAAATATATTACTAAGAATACCGTTAGATCTGTTTTTGGTGAGTATCCCTGACAGAAGACATCAAAACTGCAATGTTCTAGAATTTAAAAGTTCTTGAACATTATGTCGGTGCTTAGGTGCTAGTCTCAAATGGCAAAGTATTTCAGAGTTGCGATTTTCAAATAAGGAATGTGCATCTTATTACTCTTACTGCAGTCTAAGTTCTGTAGCTTTGTAATTTTCTAAGACTGTCTTGGGTACTATAGCCTTTAATTTTTTAAGTGTTGTTCTAACCATGCATAAAGTAGAACTCTATAAAAAGTATGCTATTAGTAAATTTTATGATACTAGTGGGAAATTAGAAAGATGACATTGAAAGAAGTCAGTAAGAAAAATTCACCCATTTTAGAAGATAGTAGTGACATGATTTTGCAAATTTCAGACTTGCTAGGTTTGATCATGAGACAATGTCTCACACAGAGAAAACAGATTCTAAGAAGATTTTTCCTCCAGAAAGAAATATAATAAAGATGAATAAAGTGATTTTGAAGGAGGAAAGTGTACCAAAAATAACATTATTTATCAAGTTGTGTATTAAAGGAAAAATTCACGTGCAGTTTTGGCTGTAAAGTGACAAATCTCAAAAAAATTAAAGTATATATAAATTAGGGGTTCCATTTTGGATGGAATAGGATCAGAATATATGTGGGAAAAAAGGCCATAATCTTGCTTTGTTTTGTAACCTGTCTACTATTTGCCAAGTAAGAGAATCACAAAAGGCGAATCTGAAGTAGAAGGGAAACACTTGACCCTGAATTGCAGCTCATTGCTTGTGGTGGATGCTCAGGCACAGGAGGTAAAGCACCTGGGCTGTTGCCATCACAAGCGATAGGCAGGAGCGGGCCAAGCATATTTCCTGGAATTTACCAAACAGGCTTACGAAATGTTTGCCTCATTGTTTGGGTGACTCCTTGGTTCCTTATTTAGCAACAGTTTTTTGGGTTTTCTAATTTAAAACCAAGATATCAATCTAATATAGCTTCAGCTTACATCTACAGGAGCTAGTGCTGGTCAGGGCTGAGGTAAGTTGAATGTGTTGAAAAATGAAGCTTCTAACCATGGATTCTATGAAGGGTAGAGTTAGTTTCATTTTATGTGGTTTGCAGGGAAGAGGGCCAATTGGCCTTTAAAAGATAGTTTCCATAGTTACCGGGCTGAATCAAAAGAAAATGCTACTGCAGCTTTTTTCTTTTTCTTTTTTTTTTTTTTTTTGGCTATAGCACCTTTCCTGCTTTCTGATTGCTACCAAGGCGAGCATTTTCAAGAACTAGTTATTCCATAGATGAAATGCTATGAAATGGTTCAGTCTAGCACTGGTTAGAAGCAGCGTTCTTTTTTTGTGAGAATTTTAGCTCACGCCCAAGATTTGGCTACAACTAAGTTTCTGTTGAAAAAAGATCCAAAAGAAAGAATCTGTGCAGGTGCAAATGCAACTTTGTTGAACAGCTCCCTCCCCCTGCCAACTGAAATTCTGCTAAGTGATTAAAAATTGGAGGCTGCACAGAATGGGCTGCTCCTGTGCTGTTTTTCTTTTAAAATGATGACCTCCCCCCAAAAAATTATTACTAAAGAATTCTAAAAGTGTTAGCTTTCCACTTTTCAGTGGAATTAGTTCAAGCTAAAGCCCCCAAAGTTAAAATGAGAAAGTAACTTTATTGTTACAGAGTCTTGGGGCGGTATAACACATACATGAAAATAAAATGTGCTGCTTTAGTTTCATAGCCATATAGCATTTGTAGTAATGATGCTTTAAAATTTTAGACAAATACTCTGTCATCCAATCATGCTGTGGAACTTCGAATTAGTGACATGGAATAGTCAGAGGAAAAAATGTACACATTTTTGCTTTACTCTTTTCATGTTTTTCAATTTAGATACATTCAATCCTTGAATGTTTAATTAAAAATAAAAGGTGGGACTAGTGCCTAAATCCTCACCTTGCATCACCAGGATCCCATGTGGGAGCCAATTCATGTCCTGGCTGCCCCGTTTCCCATCTAGCTCCCTGCTTGTGACCTGGGAAAATAGTAGAGGATCGCTTTTTTGACCTTGAACTCACATGGAAGACCTAGAAGTAATTCCTGGCTCCTGGCTTTGGATCAGCTCAGCTCCAGCAATTGCAGTTACTTGGGGACTGAAATAGTGGATGGAAAATCTTTCTCTGTGTCACTCCTTCTCTCTGCAAATCTGCCTTTCCAATGAAAATAAACAAATCTTCTTATTTAGTTGTTTATTATTTCATGAGACAGTTCCATAGGTTCCGCAATTTTCCTTTCCTTCTCCCCAAATTCCTGACCTCCAGTAATTTCCCCCATGTCATTACAGTAATAGTACATTACAATAAGTCATGAATTCATCGTTCTGTCACTTATGTGTATCCTGACATTGTAGGCATGAACAATTCAGAGAATGCAGCATCCTATTGTCATAATACATTCAACAGTTTCATTGGGAGTCCATCTTTGATTTGGAAATAAAGATGCACCCAGTGTTGTATCTTCACATCTGCATATGATGGTCTCTATTACGCAGTTAATACACATCCCCTTAAGTGAATCGCTGCAAAACAAAATGTACAACGGAGAGAAAAATACAAAAATTTACAACAACATGTACTTAAATAACATGCTACTGAATGAATGATGTGTCAGTGAAGAAATGAAAAACACATTCCTGAAGCGAACTATGTTCTTGCATGACTTATGAGTCAGTGAGAATATAAGAAAAACAAAACTTTTTTTGAATGAATAGAAATAAAAACAAAAATATTAACCCTCCTGAGATGTAACAAAAGCAGGATTGAAATTTGCCATTGATCTTATATTTTGCATGAAGGTTGCCTTATTATCAGAGAGAACATGATATATTTCCTTTTGGGATTTACTTGTTTTGCTGAACATAATGGTCTCTAGTTGGGAGCATTTCATTGCAAATGGTAGAGTTCCATTCTTTTTAATGGCTGAGTAGTATTCCATGGAGTAGATGGACCATAGTTTCTTTATCCACCCCTCTTTTGACGGACATCTGAGTTTTTTCATGTCTTTGCTATTGTAGATTGTGATAGGATTACAGATCCCTTCCTCAAATGCAGATTTCATTTCTTCTGTACATATTCTGTAAAATTGGATAAGGTGGGTCATATGGCAGGTTAAATTTTAGCACTCTCCATAATGATTTTCATAGTGGTTGTACTAGCCTCCACTCTACCAACAGTGAAGGAGGGTGCCTTTTTCCCCACATTCATGCCAGCAATTGTTAGCAGAGTTCTGAATGTAGGCTAATCTCCCTGGAGTTAGGTGGAACCTCAATGTGGTTTTCATTTGTATTTCTCTGACAGCTGGGAAGTTTGAGCCTTTTTCTCATGTCTATTAGCCATTTGAATTTGTTCTTTTGAAAAAGGTCTGTTCTTTTCCTTCACCCATTTCTTCACAGGGTTGTTTGTGTTGCTGTCTTTTTGTTTCTGACACTTTTTTGTAAATGCTGGATCTTAATTGCCTATCAATTGTGTAGTGTGCAAAGATTTTCTCCCATTCCATCGGTTGCTTCTTAACTTTGTTGATCCTCTCCTTTGCTGTACAGATGCTTTTTAGTTTGATGCAATCACATTTGTTTATTTGACTTTGACTGCCTGTGCTTTTCAAATTATTGGAGGAAAACATAGGGAGCATTCTCCATGATGCAGGAGTTGGGAAAGACTTCTTAGAAAAGTCACCATAAATAAATAAACATTTAGAAAGAGTTTTCCTACTCATATTTTCTTAAAACCACCAGATCAGATAGCCCCAAGATGATGTCAAATATCTACTTGTAGAATTCAGGAGTGATATTGTGTCAGCATTTTAGAAGATAGCATCTCTAGGGCCCGGTGCGGTTGCCTAGTGGCTAAAATCCTCAGCTGGCATGTGTTGGGATCCCATATGGGCACCAGTTCTAATCCTGGCAACCCTGCTTCCTGTGCAACCCCTTGCATGTGGCCTGGGAAAGCAGCCAAGAATGGTGCAAAGCTTTGGAACCCAATATCCACATGGGAGACTCAGAAGAAGCTCGAGGCTCTTGGCTTCGGATCAGCTCAGCTCAGCTCCAGCCAGTGCAGCCACTTGGGGAGTGAATCAGCGGATGGAAGAGCTTCCTCTCTTCCTCTCCTTTCTGTATATCTGACTGTCCAATAAAAATAAGTCTTTTTTTTATAAGGAAGGTAGCATCTCTCTTAAGTGTTCATGCCACACTCCCTTAATAAACTGATAGGCTAGGTGAGAAGCGTGAACTGACTAGGCAGGTGAAGTTTCAAGACAAATGCATGTCCTCATCCTTCCAACCAGGCTGCTGCTGTGAAGCCTCTGCAAGGCATGGCGGAGCCTCCTGTTGTCTCTGAATATCACTTCTATGCTAGAGCTGACATCTTCATCTTTAACACAGGATTATTATTATTTTTTTTACATGCCTGGCCATGACCCTTTCATTATTGTAAAAGATGATTCCAGGAACAAATTGGAGTTAGGTTTTGTAAGTGATCTTTTTGTAATATATTTTAAGAAAGAAAAAAAGTGCAGAGTATTGACCAAGTTAGATTCCATCAGCGTTAGTTATTTCCATAAAATTGGATGAGTGAAAAAACAGAATGAGGTGTTTTGTGTTGGTCATTTTTGATGTCTGAAGTATTGCTCTGCCTATATCACTCATTCTTAAGCTCATTTGTCTAAGACAAAGTTGGCGCCAGTATATTGGACAAAACCTACTCTTCGCATATGTGAGTTATAAGGGGCCCCTGAAAAGTCTGGGAGAATTTGAAGTTGTGTGGCAGAGGAAAAAAAGGAGGCAAAGCCTTTTACTCCTGGGAATTGGAGAAGAAGGGATGAACATGGAAAGCCAGGCCTCCTGTGTCTGGGAACTTCTGTTAGAAAGCCATATCAGTCCCATGGATGTGACTTCTCTCAGTTGCAGAGTACTTAGAAGAAAGTCTGGACTTAAACAATACAAATTTTATTTTGTAAGCATGATGTAAATAAATCTGTTTGGGAATATCTCAAAGTCAAATTCCGGAGCTGGAAGCCATCAGGGCCTTTGAGAATCACTGTAAAGTACTCTGTGCATTTAAGTTGAAATTTGACATGTAAGTGTGAAATTTTGCTTATTCCTGATGGGTAGTGCTGTTGACTGGAAGAAAGATCCAAAGAAGGCAAGGAAGAGAGGTCTTTGACATTTAACGGAAAACAATTTCTGGAATGAGGATCCAGAAAATGTTTCAGTAGGATGTTTTTAAGCACAGTGTGAGAATGTTTCACTCACAGCACGTGACCTGGTGTAGAACTCCTAACTTCCTCTCTAGAAGTTTATTTTGCTTCTCTGTTAGTCCTATAGAATTGAAACAAAGTGAAGCCTGTGCTGAGAATTAAAATCTAAAGTAAGAAAATGTTAAGGTAACCTTTGAAATTCAGTATTGTATTTAGGTGCACCAAGATGTTAGCAAAGCAGCTTTGAAGTCCATGCTTGTCAGAGGGTGGATGCAAGATATAATAAAATGTTAGGAAATACGATTAATCTCCTAGCCTGAATGAAACTGAGGCCAAAGACAGGCGTTCTGTGAGTGCTTTACAAATCACATTAGGGCTTGCCTTCGCTTAGTATTTGGTGTGGAGGTGGTTGGTGGAACTACCATATGCCAACTTGGGCCTGGGCCAGGGAGACACACGGGAAGGCTTTTGCATTTCAGCCGTGGACTCCTGCCTGGCCAAAAAGCACTTTTTCTGTGTGCTGGAAGTGGCCAAGTTATTTGTACACAATGGGACACTGAAATTTCATTTCCACATGAAATTAGTGAATAATGGCTTTCAAGACTCACTGAATAAGCGTGGCTAAGACACACTCAGCATCTGAAGTCTGTTTAGGACGCCCACCATCTGGATGAAACGTAAATCAGTTATGCAGCCCTTTTGGGGGTGTAAAACATGAGATGTGGACGGGGCAAAGTGTGTGGATCCTGGAGTGTGGATTTTGCTTTTTGTCAGGGCTTTGGTGAGGTGACTGTTGGCACTTCTGTGAGTCCTTGCACCATTGTATTAAATAAGTTTTGTAAGCCATGAATGTGTATGTTTTGATCTCCAAATGTAATGGTGTTCACTGCAATGCATTGATTAAGTTTTTAGTTTTGAGATTATTTCCCTTACCGCTTCTTATAATCCATCTATGTGTTGCTTTTGGATTTTAGCCTTTAAGAGAGTAGTGATTCTGTCTTGTTGGCTAAGTTGATAATGACAGAATGCAGCAGTTCTGCTCATGACACTATCCAATGATGATGAGGTTTATATTTTGTCCAAATGTTGATGGCAAGGTCTTCTTTTGTGCTCATTTGAAGATTAGTTATTAAAATGTGGTTTGAGAGAATCTGAGAAGACCACAGTTATGTATTTTTACATAGCTAGAAATTGGTACTTTGCTATTGAGATTAATGAGAACGAAAACATGGAAACCAAACTGAGAGAAGCAAGTGGAAATTTATTCTCAAAAAAAAAAAAAAAAAAAAAAAGAGGAACAATTGCCAGACAATTGCCAGCAAGACATATAATGATTTTTTTCAGTTATAGCTGATTTTCAATGTTGGAAAAAGTTGTCAAAGAAGTGTTTTAGGTTTATTTAGTGTGTTTCAGTTTCCTTCAAAAATGGTTCCTAATTTAGCACATGAACAGGGTATAAATGAGAACTAATGTGGCTTAAGGGAAATTGGCTAATGACATGTAAAATATTTAGTTTGGGAATTTGGGAGGGTGGTAATAGTTACCATTGTTCTGATACAATTTTTCTACAGTGTGATTCTGTAATAGCAAAAGTGGAATCTACATAGGAAGAATAAAGCATTGTTCTAACTTGCTTGAATTCCATGGCAAAATATCTCATGTAACTAAAAATATACACAAAGCTCAAACTAATAGTCTTGTGCTCCTTTAAATTTGTTGATTCACAACTACTAAAAATAAATGAGCCATCAGCTAGAGTTTGGCTATCTTTTGCAATTTGATTTATTCCCCGAAAAAATATTAGTTGTAATACAATTTGGCTTGTAACTTTATAGCGTAAGCTATACACATTAATTAATTTTGAGGCAGCTGCTCATTACATATTCTTTCTAGTAAACATAATAAGTGAAACATGTTTTGTCAAATGCCAGTTCATGATGCATTAAATTGATTTTGTTAAGTGAATTTGTCTGATTTGATTGGCAGGTTTTAAAAATTCCTGTTTATGGAAACCCACAAAATTTTATTTACTGGTCTTAAATATTTAAAAATTTTAAATTGTGCCCATTCATGGAGTGCAGTGTGATATTTTGACACATGTCTCCAATGTGTGCTGACCAAATCAGAGTAATTTATATGTTCATCAGGTCCAACATTTTTTAATGTCAGGAACATTCAAAGCTGTGTTCTGTAGTTTGCTGTCCATAGTCACCCTAGCAGGCTATGGAGCAGCAGAACTGACTCCTCCCCCGTAACTGCAATTCTGTAATCTTTAACCATCCTTGGTCTATTCTCTCCCTCTATGAAATCATGTTTCTGGGCTTCCATAAGGGAGTGATGCCGTCTGACTTTTTTTTCCTTTCTGTGCCTACCTGAACATCATGTTCTTCAGGCTTATCTATGTTGCCGTAAATGTCAGGATTTCACCCATTTTATGCCTGAATAATATTTCATGGTGTGTTTATACCACACCTTCATTACCCATTCATATTTGATGAACATTTGAGATGATTTGTATATCTTGAATAGTATTGTAATGTACATGTGAGATGTATGTTTATTTCTTTTCATGCAACTATATACCCTGGAGTGGTATGTACTGTTTTTAGTTTTCTGAGGATTCTCCATTCTGTGTATTTCTAGCATTTCTTTCTTCAAAATGAATCCTGTTTTAGCATGATGGATTTTGTACTTAGTAAAATAAAAGAATTAGGATTGGGCATTAACCTGAAAATTAAGATGGACTATAGACTGAAATCTTTAGAAGGGTGCCTTTTTCTCTTTGTTTTGAAAAGTGAAAAATTAAAATAAGAGATTATGATTTGTATGAATCATAATCTTTATGACTTTTTCTTTATGTCTTCTACCATTAAAGTGGTTGAAGAAATGAAGGCAAGACCTTGGCCTTTGGCAATAAATGACCTTTTAGATCTACCTGTCGTGGGCCACAACTTCGTGAAACCCTGACTATGAGTAAAGAAAGGAAGGTGGGGTGCTCCTGCAGAACCCATGCAGTTGGAATTGAGAATAAAATGTTTTACTTTAAGCAGCGGTGACACATTTTTTTTTCTGCCAAAAGCCATTTGAGTATTTATAGCATCATCCGTGAACCATAAAATGTTATCAGCTTTAAAACTAGCTTTACTAAATTTTGTGTCCCACCTGTAATTGCCTTGTCATAGATAGCCTCAATGGTTTGTGGGCCTTATGTGGCCTAAGAGCTGGATGTTTTCCCACCAACTGCTTTAGCTGATATCAAGTCAGATTGTCTAGAGGGGGGTTGGAATCTCTGCAAGAAGTCATTTAGGAGACATGTGTGAGCAAAGACTGGGAGAGGCTGAGGCAGACAGATTAGGACAAGAACGTCTCGTCAGATGGCTGCTATTGTTTTTTGTGTGGGAGGGGGATGTTGTTTGTTTGTGGCTTGGAAAATTCACTGTGGCACTATATTAGTCTTCTTAGATTTGGAAGAGTTACAAAGTGAGTTGGTATCCTCTGGTAGTGCTAGCACAAAGGCTGCCTGTCTGCTTAGACATCCACTCTTCAGAAAGTACACCTGTGATCTCAGTTAAACATTTCTTCTCTCTCTTGACCCATTGGCTGCCTCATCATGCCAAAAGAGAAAGGTGGATGATCTCAGGAAAGAAAAATGTATAGGAATTGTATTAAAAATAAATTGTGATAAATTGTGTGCTATTTACCAAAAAAGTGGGGTCTTTTAAATTTTGTGTAATAGAAGGAGCTTGATTTTAGTAACAGGTAAAGACATTGAACTTAGCCCACAGATATGTTATTCCAGTTGGCCTATAGAACTTGGCGTTTGTTCTGTGCTTGTTCATGAAGAAGCTCCTCCATGAATGTACTCAAGAATCCAGGCTGGAAGCTCTGTCATGTTCAGGTTGCAAATTCTGAGATTGCTCTGGGGCTGTTCTCCACCCCATCATGCTACAAGTTCAAGGCTGCATGGACACACCTGTGGAAGATTACCTGGGGTCGAATGTGTAGGTCACCCAGCTCACTGTGCAGGATTTCATTGGCTGTTACTCTCATTGCAAAGTAGGGAAATAGAACTGTAATGAGAAGAAGGGCGTATTTGAGTAGTTGGCAATCTGACACAGATAAACGTATACCTGTGTATTTATAATATAGAGTTTGGTGTTAGTATTACATGTGTATGCAGTTTTATTATCCATACCATATATAGATGAGTATATTGTGTATATGATACATATGTATACTATACATATGCAAGCATGCACATAAATAAATAGCTGTGTTTTGAACCAACCCTGGGAAGGAATCTGTGTCTTCTGAAAATGCTAGCAGTACGCTTTGCACAGTTTATTTCTGAATGGCTACAGTCTTTTTTGCTCTTTCTGCCAACTCTTTGATGTCATGACACAGTTCTTTGGTCATGCGCCTTGGTGCCTCGAGTCCTTGCAGATGTCTGAACCTTCACATTCTTTCTGGTTCCCATCAGTGTCTCTCTGGTGCTGAGAACAAGGGATTCTGACTAGAGAGCCCTGACAGATGAAGTCTGGTTAGAAACAAACTGTCAAGACCATCATAAATACAGCCCTGGTGGTCAGAGTGGGCAGAGGAAAGGGGCGTCAAGGTCTGGTGGGCTCTTCCAGAAACTGTGAGTTGGGCTGTGTTCACCTAACTACTCTGACCTTAACCCCCTAGTGCTGCCGACCAGCAGCGACACTAACTATGAGGGTCTGGAAAAACAGAAACCGCCACCACAACCGGAACACATGACCCCTTATTGCCAAAAGTGGCTGCGTTTATAACCTTTTCTCCACTGCCTCTATCCCAGTTGGTCTTGGATTTTCTCCCTGCTTCTCTAGCCCTCTCTCCGCTACTTTTCTTCTTGTTCCTCTCCTCATAGGTCTATATTGCTTTTGTACCCCTCTTTGCCAATTTTCCCCGTTCTTGTCCCTGTACTTTTTTCTCCGTAAGTCTTACTGCTTTTGTACCCCTCTCTGCCACTTTTCCCTGTTCTCTTAGCTTTTCCCTTAGCTTTTCTCTCCCTCCATGCTGCCCCATTCTTCTCGTTCTGTGCATCATTCTCCCTGTCTGTTTTCTCGTCCCCCTCCTTAGCTTTTACTGGCTGTTTTTATACCGTCTCCACCAATCACTTCTCCCCGTGGGTCCACTTGGTACTACCTGATAGGCCGGTAGCAATGACATAATCGCAGTGAGAGCATCAGCCTATCTCTGAGACTTCCTGTTTACCTACTTGGGAGACCAACCCCGTCTCCTGGCCCTGGGCCAGCTGCCATCCTGCAACAGCCTTTCCTATTCCGGGGAGCAGCTTCGGCACCCTAGAGTTGTGCTCCCTGTAGAACCACTGAACTTCCCATTTTCTTGAACTCAGATGCTCTGCTTGATGTGCCAATTCTTTGCCTTTCATTAAGCTCCAGGCCTCCTTAGAAGCATAGAGGCAACAAAATGCGTGCAAGTGGTATATAACGTAGTGTCTGACAAACCTGAGTTTTGGCATTTCCAAATCCTCAGGCCTCTCCATCTCATTGGATCTTAGAAGGAATGAACTATACAGTACATGTAAGACATTTAACTCTGTGTGTGCATAATGATAAAAGTAAATTGTGTGATTGTCTTTTATTAGATAAAATGAATCCAACATTTTGATGGACCCCACTCAACCCATCTCATTTCCATTTTTATTTGGTCGTAATCTAGAGGACTGTGCCTGCTGACTCTTAGGCTGCCAAGCCAAAAAATAAAAAAAAAAAAAGAAAAGAAAATCGAGAAGTTCATGCTGAAATACAAACACATCCACAAGATGCCAGTGAAGGATCTGAACCATTTAATGAGATTTTTACAATGTATTATTTTTTATTGGAAAGGCAGATCTGTAGAGAAAAGGAAGGAGAGAGCGATCTTCCTCTGTTGGTTTACTCTCCAAGTGGCTGTAACAGCTGGAGCTGAGCCAATCTGAAGCCAGGAGCCTCCTCCAATTCTTCCATATGAGTGCAGGGTCCCAAAGCTTTGGGCCATCCTCTACTGCTTTCTCAGATCATAAGCAGGGAGCTGGATGGGAATGTGAAGCAGCTGGGACACTAACCAGCACCCATGTTGGATATTGGCACTTGTAGCAGGGAGGATTTACCAATTGAACCATTGTACTGGGCCTAAAAGAACTTTTCTCTTCCACAAGACTGACAGCCTTCCATGGGTAGTGTTGGAGTAGTCCTAATAAGATATGCCATTCTTGGGGCATCTGCAGACACCTTGCTTTGGTGCCAATACAGATCTTACCATGACGTGGGCTGGGACCCCTACCATTAAACATGCCTGACCAAGGAATTTGAGTTCTTTGAACTGCTTTTTTATCCAGGGGCCTTGAGCCTTGGAAAGAACCCATAATCTAACATACATAGTATTGGAAACAGAAGTTGATGAGAAAGGGCCAAAATAGGGCTGTGTTACTTTTCTGAGGGAAACATAGTAAAGTTGCCATGAAGCTAAAGATAGTGTGAGAGATGTCCTCTTTTGCACAACACAGGACATGTTTTCCTTGGCCCAAATATGGTGTTGGGAGCTCTTCTGATGCCTCTAACACCATGGGCAGGAATCCAGCACCATCACCTTCTGTTACCTTTCCACTGGTGAGCAGCTGAGGTTTGGATGGCAAAAGCAGCTTGAGAATGAGGTCCAATCACCCTTTCACCTTTCACTTTATGTCTTTCACAATAAAGATTGTGGCTGCTTTATTTTTGAAGTGTTTCTATTAAAGAGAGCTGAGTTGATACACCTACCCCCAGGAGAAGGGTTAAATTTTGAGATGAGACACCCTTTTAAAGACTGTTTTGCCGACCAGCCTAAGCCAGGTAGCCCCTCTCTTCCATTGTGGTTCCATCTTCAATTGCATTTGTCACCTTGCAATGCTTTTGCTGGTGTGCCATGCTCCTCTGCTGGACTGTGAGCTTCAGAAAGGCTGTTCCGTGGCATATACCCTTGGGGTTTCTGATCCCTGACTGTGAGCACACTCAGTGCAATGCGTATGGACTTCATGAACACCGAATGAATAAATAAGCTGTATGTATATTGGTATATTCAAAATATTAAAACCTTTGGATTCTTTATTTTGTTTATTTATTTGCCTCTTAATAATGTGTTCTAAGCCTTCCATGAATCAATGTCAGCTTTTTATCCTTGGACAATCTTTGTGGAACACACATCATGTCTGAGCTTCCAATTCTGAATTAGTGAAATGTGCATTAGAGTGCTGTTGATTTTTATAAAGAGTTAGATTTGTACATAAAATTCAAAAGATAGATGTTTCACTATATAGAGGTATCATTTGTCATAATGAATATACAGGACTTTTAAGACTAAGCAGTACACTGATGTTTGCTTTACTCTTGTCAGTTCAACAAAGAGCATTTTCCAGTGAGTTTATGCACTGAAGGTGGCTTTGTGTTGGAACTTGCATGTGCTACTGTGAAAGTAACTTGTAACGCTGTCTTCAAATGTTAAGACCTGGAACTGATATTCTAAAGTATGAAGTACTAATTTTTTAAGACAGATTTATTTTTTATTAGAAAATCAGATATACAAAGAGGAGGAGAGACAGAAAGGAAGATCTTCTGTCCACTGTTTCACTCCCCAAGTGGCCACAATGCCTGGAGCTGTGCCAATCCAAAGCCAGGAGCCAGGAGCTTCTTCCGGGTCTCCCATGTGGGTGCAGGGACCCAAGGCTTTGGACTGTCCTCAACTGCTTTCTAAATCCACAAGCAGGGAGCTGGATGGGAAACGGGGCTGCTGGAATTAGAACCGGCATCCATATGGGATCCTAATGTATACAAAGCTAGGAATTTTAGCCACTAGGCTACCATATTGGGCCCATAAAGTACTAATTTAATTGTGTCTTCTGAAAGGTTTATGTTTAAAAAAATTACATAACTTTTGATAGAATTGATAGCATCTTTTCTGACAATGTCATTCAAATAGAGAATCCAGATGGCTTTTAATTGCAAATGATATCTTAATCTCTCTCATTTGTATTAGTGCATTTAACTTAATGATTAATTTTGGTGTAGTTTCATATTTTCTGTCCACTGCTATGAAACACAGTAGATCTGAGACTGATATTTTAAATTTTGTTTATATAATGTGCACTAATTTCATGTACATCTCAAATCACATTTAGGAGCTAATTATTACTTCCCACCCACTGTCTCGTGTTCCCAAGTTGTCCACCCACTTTCCTTCCTTCTTTATTCTCCCCCCAACTAGTTTTTACAATAATATGTTTTGATTTCACTTTGCAGTCAAAGGTTTAGCACACCATTAGGTAAAGGTATCTGCACATGACAAGTAGAAAATATCGATAATAACAAAGAACAAAACAAAGCGAACCCTGCCATTCCCTGAGAGGCCAACAGAGGCTGCACATAATAATCCAAGTATGACATTTTAATTACATTTGTCAGAAACCCAAGAAAGCACTCTTTTTGCTTCAGGGAAGATCTCATTTCTTGAGTGGCTACTTAAACTGATTGTTTTACATTTTTATCAGCCCTACATTGGAACTTTAAAAAAATGCTAAAGTGTATACATGCAGTTGTTCTTGGTAGTTATAGCCTATAGAGTAACCTTGAACATCAAGTTAGCAGATGTAAGGGTATTTTAAAATGTTGTGAGAAAGTGGAATTAAAGATGTTTGTTTTGTTGTGAAAGAATTGAAAATCAAGTGTGTTTATTTCATAATACATTTTCCATAAATGTTTTGAAGACCAAATGTATGCATGAATTTTAAAATTTCATGCATCAAGATGAATGTATTCTGTTTTGCAAGTGCTCTGAGACCTATCTTCCTAATGAAACCTTGCTCTTAGAGAAAATACAGTTAGGTTTCTGTGAACCTCTTGTAACAACAGTTTCATCAACCATTCACACATAATCTTACCAATGTTTGATGTTATACATTGCTTCATTATTGTGCTCTTACAGCCACTATAACTCACTTGAGTGGGAGGTGATCTTGCATTTGCTTTTCCTCTCCATAAAAAAAGTCATCTTGTGCTTGGGGCAGTAGAGTGTACTTCAGCCCTATGCTTGGGGATCATTTTATATATTTTTTTTAATTCTTGATTTTATGACACAGTTTAGTAGGCATGGGGGGTTTTTCCTCTCGCTTGCCAACTCCCCGCGCCATTGTTCTCCTCTCCAGTCTTTCAATAGCTGTCTTTCGAGTGTCCTCAGAAGTCCATCATACTGCCGTTGAGGTGTCTCTTAGGGACCATTTTAATCAAGATTACCAGCCTTAAGCATGTAACACCAAAAAAGTTAAAAAGTCGCACTAAATAGTTCACAATAAATGACTCCTGTTGATACGGTGAGACCCGCAGAGCGGCACCAAGTTTAATCTCAACTGGGTATCTTCACATGGTGCCTCTCATTTTCCCAGACTCCACCAGTGACTTCGAAAACACCGTGGGTACTGCTTTACAGCTTGCAAATACCTATCACAGATTAGATAACGATTTGTAAGTGTAGAACTTGTAATTGTGAATGCAAAAGAGCCAATATAGCACGGTAGCCTGGTGGCTAAAGTCCTCGCCTTGTATGCACCAGGTCCCAATATGCTTCATATTCCAGCTGCTCCACTGCCCTCCCAGCACCCTGCTTATGGCCTGGAAAAGCAGTAGAGGATGGCCCAAAGCCTTGGGACCCTGAAAACACATTGAAGACCTGGAAGAATCTCCTGGCTCCTGGCTTTGGATCAGCTCAGCTCGGGCTGTTGCGGCCATTTGGGGAGTGAACCAGTAGATGGAAAATCTGTCTTTCCCTCTTTCTGTAAATCTGTCTTCCAAATAAAGATAAAAAAAATCTTTTTTTAAAAAAAGGGAGGAGGAGGACAACACTAATAAAATGAGTATGGTTTAATGTAAGGAATCCAAGATGCAGATTCAAGTACTAGAGTTCAGGAAGCTTGCATGTTGTGTGTGTATACACTGGGGACTGTACTGAGTAGGACACAGGCTATCAGTCTAGACTTGTGCTCTTTGTTGTTAATTGGCCTTAAGTGTTGGTATCTATATTCATATAAATGTTTACTTAAGGATGAATTGTTTACTGTCTAAATGTTTATTCTTTTGCCCTTAACAATTGTAATCCTTCCAAAAATGAAAGGCCGTATTTCAAAGTTAGATATTCTAAAAGTAAATATTTGAAGGCATCTTTTCTTGCCTCCCTCTAGGACAAACAATGTTTCTTAGAGTCAGTCCTTGGAAAGTTTATAAGAATACATGCAGCTTAACCCTAAGCCAAGAGGAGAGAGGCAAATGTAGTTGAGAAAATACAACTGAAATAATTCTGCATTTTTTTCCTACTGACTTCTTCAGATATGAACATTATGTTACAGGATGCAACATGATCAGGATTGGATTGAATGTTATTTAATCTAGGTTATTGCTCAAGGAGAACTAGTGTTACAGAGATTTGAATTTTCTACTTGTTAGCACAGACCCATTAGGGTCCACAGAACTAATGGTCTCTTACCTTAACAAGATAGTGCCCTCGTGCATTTCATTGAATGATTGTGAGTTTTATTGAAATGCAAACTTAAAAGTACTGACTTTGTGTTCAGAATTTCACTCACCTGCTTTACAAATGCCTCAGGCTGCAATGGGTGGTTTAAAAAAAGATTTATTTATTTTTTATATTGATAAGATGGATCAGATTTATGGAGAGAAGGAGAGACTTAGAGAAAAGTCTTCCATCCTTTGGTTTACTCCCTGAGTGGCCACAGCGACTGTTGCTGAGCTGATCCAAAGCCAAAAGCCAGGAGCTTCTAGATCTTGCATGCCAGTGCGGGGCCCAAGGCTTGGACCATTCCCTACTGTGTTTCCAAACCATAAGCAGGGAGCTAGATGTGCAGCGGGAACAGCTGGGACACAAACCAGCACGTATATGGGATCCTGGTGCTTGCATGGTAAGGATTTAGCCATTGAGCCATGATGCCAGGCCCTGCAATGGGTACTTTGAGGTTCTGCCACCCATATGCATCATGGCTATCAGATGTTTCTGAAATCAAATTTCTGTCACTGAACCTTAACCTTGACCAACCAGGCTTGACATCTTGTTCATAGTGCCTGCCTGATTGACATTCTGGACTTGCTCAAGTCTGGGGCTAGTTGTACTCTGTACTGCTTGCCCAACTTGCTTCCCTTGAGCTCTAATTAGGAGCTCACCTGAGGATCCTCTACGCCTCAGAGTAGGTGTCTGCTCACAGGTGACAGCCTTGTTTTTCAACCAATTTCGCTCCAGTCCCATTTTATTCTTTCAGTCGTAGTTGGCATGGCCATGCTTCAACAGCAAATAATCCACACTAATTATTCTAAAGGAGTTGCCTTCATGGAGAATAGCAGTGGCTTAGAGAATGGACCATTCATTTGAAAATTTTGGTTTCTCGTCTATGAAAAGGTCATATTTGAGGATAGGCATGTGACACAGCACATTTACCTGCTGCATTGCACGCCTGTATCTCATGTTGGTAGAGTGCCTGGAATCATGTCTTACCTTAGCTTCTTTCCAAGCTTCATGCTAGTACAGCCAGTAGGAAGCAGATAGTGATTGAAGTACTTGGTTCATCGCTATCCACAGAGAAATCTCAATGAAAATCTTGGCTTTGGATATTTGGAGGGTGAATCAGCAAATAGGTGGTCTCTCTCAGTCCCAGCCACCCTCTCTTTCTTCCTCTGTGTTTCAAACAAACTTTCGTAAAGGTCATATTTATAACATCTTTGTAAGATAATGAAGGATGGCAGTGCTACATAATAGTGGCTTAATAATTGTGTTATTTACTCTTTCTTGACTTTTGGAAGAACTAGTAAGTATCTTATACTACTGTATTTCAATGTATTTATGAAAGTACTTCAAAAAGCTTGGAAATGCAATTTTATTTTGGTGATATGAATTTAGAAATCCATGCATAGGTGTTTCATACTGTGCTTTTTTCTTGAAAATTTAGAAGACTTTCTATATATCTGGTAGAATTACATGTTCAATGAGCTTTTGGAAGTGATCTTGTGTGGTTTTACATGCATCATCTAATTGACACCTTAAAAATGCATCATCTTTGAAGGGCCATGGGGCAAAGGGAAATTTTACAAGTTCTAACTTTTGGAAGACAGGAACAAAAATATGAATGCAATTTCCAAATTTTTTCTTTCATATTGACATACATGTATATAGGTCATTGACTAAAAAGTTGAATGAGGAATTACAAGTCATATTGTGTATGTGTGTGTGTGTGTGTCCAGTTTTGTTTTCCAGCAAAAGTTGAATGACCTGGACTGATTTTGATGGTGTGGAAGATTTCCCCAGTGAGCAGAGGTTTTCCTCTCTTGGACTCACATAATAGAGAAGCCAATCAGTTGAATAGATTCTGTGTGGCTCCTTTTGCAAGTGCTTATCTTGTTCACTGGCTGCTTTGTAATTGTTATTACTTTGAATTGTTATTACTTCGAAGAAGCACTTCTGTTTCAACTACACATTCAGATTATATAAGAGATTCTTTTGCCATTGAGGTATACTCTTATCAGGATGTTTTTCTTCTATTTTATAAATAATGGTATTATTAGACATAAGATGGAGCTCCCTTGCAGTTGGTGCCAAAGGAAACAATACAATAGGCTTGTGCAGTAGGGGGTGAGCTAGATACTGCCGCTATCTTGTTTTTCTTGCTTGCCTTTAATCAATGCTAGTATTCTCTGAAAACTTTCTTATCCTTCTTTTTGTGGGCACTGTTTGTGAATTTCCTTCCTTTCTTCCTTTTCTTTTTTGTGACAGTGTTTCTGTTCCTTTAATTTATCAAGGTGTCACAGAGAGTGGCCCCATTGTATTATGCTAATGACCTTCTTCAATTGTGGGATACTCTGTTCCTTGCTGGGTTTTCTCTTCTTTTGGACTAACTAGAACATTGCTAGTTGTTTTGCCTTTGGTCCTTTGTTTTAGTTCCCAGTTTTGTCCTCTCCCGCCCCCCTTTTAAGTGGATTGAGCCTTTTCTACAAAGCAGAAATGGCGTCTGCCTTTAAAGGAATTCCTGTGACTTTGCGGAAAGTTGTGCTTTTCTTGTATGGAGTTCCTCTGGAATGCATGTATTGCTTTGTTTTTGTTTTTACTTTTGTTTTTAGACATGAGGAATTAGCCTAAGAACAGTGAAAACACAGAAGGCTTTTGTGAACAAGAGTGCATCATCTGAAAATCTCAGTTTTATTTTTGTGTACCAAAAAAAAAAAAAAGCATATCTGCTCTAACTGTTCAGCTATAGTGGACATTATTTTGCTAGAAGACATGAAGACCTTTTGACAGTGTGTTTGGGTTTGGGAAAATGGGTAGAATGGAACAGAATTCCTTAAGAGTTTATGTGTACCATATATTAAGACTCACTGGTGGTTGATTATCTACTATCCATGTTTTTTGTTGATGGTGGCAACCACTGTAATCCTTGTGGCTCAAAGCAAACAGTTGATGGGATATTGATACTGCATGTTATATATCCAATGCAGCTTTTGATAGAATGAGAATCTTGATGTCTTTTTTTTAAATCTTAGTTCAGATAATTTCTGATACTGACCCAGCTATACCCACCTGTTTTCACATATGAATGGGCATCTTCTTTGGCATTTGAAATGGGCCAAATCAACCCTCAGTAAAATGCTGAGTGACATGAAAATAAGTTGTTGACTGGGTATTTAACATGTTGGCTGGTAATTTTCCATGTTTGCAAGTATTTTCTCTTTCCTTTAAGAAAATGTGAATTAACATATGAAAGTCCTTCTCTATGGGACATGTTGTAATAGTTCCACATGTATGTTCCTTTCAACCACACCCCTAAAAATAGGACTACATTGACCCTGTTGGTAATGCCTCTGATCTAATCAGGGTTTTGTTCTTCAACTCACTTTCCCTTTTCTCAGCAAGGTACTTAACCTCCTTGAGCTTCCATTTCCTCAGCTCTAAAATGAGGCTATTGGAGTCAAAGATCCTTTTGGCCCAGCCTTTGCTAGTTGACAGTTTCTAAGATTGTTTAAAGCAGTCCTCTCAGCATTTTTTCTCCTGAGCAAAGGAGGTCTCAGCATCTGCTTGTTAACAACATATCTGGCATTATCGTTAGCAGCATTCCATCAGAGCAAGTAGTGTGGAACTTTCATTGGCAAGAAGCTATACTACAGGAATGTGCACATTAGCAAAAACCAAGGCCTGCCAAGGCTCAAGAAACACAGAAACTTGCCAAAATGATCAAAGCCTTTACCTGTAAACACAGAGCAATGTGTCTCAAAAAGATGGCAAAGGGAGAAGACTGAGCTAGGGTAGGAATACTCTGACAGGTAAAGAAATTGACCAAATTGTGCTGGAAGAAGGGGGTCAGGTGTGTGGGAGTCAGCAATGCGAAAGTCCCAACCAGTACACAAATAGATTACTGGGTTTGAGATGTGAATATTGCAGGGAAAAAATTTTAAAAATGCTCAAAGGGCAACCCATGTAGCATAAAAACTGAGGTAAAGTGATTTCAGAGCCAGTATTTCATGAGTATTGGGATTGTTTCTCCAGCGGTCTTTTCTGCTTGTGGCATACCAATGTTGGCAGCTGTTATGTATGGTTTTTTTTAAAGAAAACAAAAAACAAACAAACAAAAACATTCATTTAGGGCTAGTGTTGTAGCCTAGTGCACTAAGCTGCTGCCTGTGACACTGGCATCCTGTATGGGGGTTGAGTGCTCTATTTTTGGTCTGGCTTCCTACTAAGGCAGCTGAGAAATCAATGGAAGATGGCCCAAGTGCGTGGACTCATGTGGGAGCCCTGGTTTAAGTTCCTGGATTTGGCCTGGCCTAGTCCTGGCCATTGTATGTATTTCAGGGGTAAACCAGCAGAGAGGAGAGGTCTCTGTCTCTGTTTCTCTCTGACTTAGCCTTTCAAATAAATGAATCGTTGAGCATTCAGTTGAATTCCTAACCACCCTGTTAGCAGATCAAGGATTGCAGTCATATGAGGATGTTGCCAAGCAGTCGGCCTCCACCTCAAGTTGGAGCTCCTCACAGGAAATCTTTATTTACTTGTGGTGAGTAAAGAAGACAGTGGGAAGGTACTGTTCCTAGGAAACAGACGTAGGGCATGTTCAGGATGTACAGAAGAGGTCCTGTGAGGGCCCATGATTGCTTACACCAACAGTGTTTATATGTTATATTCTGAAAAACCTGCACAAAAATGCTGGCTGGCTGCTTTCCTTGATGGTCCTGCAGAGCACCATGTTATTCCAGCAGAGGTCCTATTGCGACCTGTGAAAGACACGTTCAGTGGCACTCGTTGGGATTCTTTGCCTGTGTTCCTGTCCATTACCTCTTACTTCAACCTTGTACTCTTGGTTACAAATATAAACAGGATGCTAAGGCAAAGAAAGTGCATTAAAAGAGCTGTGATGTGACAGTAATAACTCCCAAGTCATAGTTAGAACATCAGGTGGACTTACTTTGTGTATTGGATATAGTTGAAAGAAGCTCTAGTTAATATAACTAACTATAACAGGAAAACATGGAGCATGTTTGTTGGCCCAGAAAAATTCAGAATGATTTTTATGTGATTTATTAGCCAAAGTAAGTAAGATGACAAGAGTGGTACAAAAGTGAATGCAAAACTCTTACCCAGGAAGGAGCAGTCTGTGCCTGTAATTGATGAGGATAAACTCTGTGAGTGAAGTTGCATAATCTATAGGTCCAGGAGCTAGGGAGGAGATGAACTTGGGGTTTGAACTCAAGCAGTGCGGCTCAGAAGTCTTGTGTGTGAATCAGAACTCTAGTGCACCTTTGCAATTGTTTAGTTCTGGAAGAGAATGAGAACAGTGTTTGAGAGCTTCTGATGAAATCCACATTATGGGACATAAGCATTGTAACTCTAGCTAGAGTCGCATTGACAGGACAGCATTTAGGTCAAGAATGAAGACTTCAGCACCACGAGTGCTTGTGTTCAATCCTTGGCATCACTTACTTGTTGTGGGACCTTATGGAATAAATCATAATCCGTCTCTACCTTATTTCCATTATTTGTAAAACGAGAATAATAAGAGTATGTAACTTCTTAGGGATGTGGCGAAGATGAGTGGTTATGAACTTTGTCTATAGTACTTGGAATGTAATCACTGTATCAATTATTATTCTTAGCTTCTTCTATCTTAAATGTGACCAAAATATGCACAAAGACTGCTGCTTACCAGCTCAGCCATTATCTGACTTCAGAAAATATATGGACATCTATCACTCTTTAGAAAACAAGTTTCTGTTGTCTCTGTGTCTGACCTTTTCATTTGTTGCCTTTCTCTGAAGACACAAAAGATGATGTCCTTTCTGTCTAATTTCTGCCTCTCTCAGCATGACAGGGAAATAGATGATAATGATAAATGCTTAGATTGATTTACATTTCAGTAGAAAGTCTGCAGTAACCTGTTTTGATAGAGTTAATGTTTCTTCCTGTGTATTGGGTTATTATTCTACCAGGATATATATTCTTTGCATGCCTGCCGCTTTCCCGTCTTCAAAAAAACACTTTCACCCCTATGGAAGGTATGCCTGAGCATCTTTATAACTCAAGAGTTTTGCCTCTTATTTTTTAAGGATTTATTTTTTATTGGGAAAACACATTTACAGAGTGAAGAAGAGACAAAGAGAAAGATCTTCTTTCTTCTGATTCACTGCCCAAGTGGCCGCAATGATACGAGCTGAGCTGGTCTGAAGCCATTTTCTTCTGGGTCTTGCATGTAGGTACAGGATCCCAAAGCTTTGGGCCACCCTCAACTGCTTTCCCAAGGCACAAGCAGGGAGCTGGAAAGGAAGTGGAGCAACTAGGACATGAAGTAGCGCCCATATGGGATCCTGGAATCCTGGGAAAGCAAGGTGAGGACTTCAGCCACTAGGCTATCTCATTGGGCCTCGAGTTTTGACTCTTGTTTAAAAAAAGAAGAAGGACAGCAAGAAGAAGAAACATCCTGAAGTTTTCAGAAAATGGAACTTAAAAGATGAGTTTATTTTGTTGATATTCATGTATTTGAGGAATCTGTAGAAAGTCCATGAAAATACTTTTAAAACCCTAATAGAGATTTCAAAAGTTTGTGTACCAAAATAAAAATCTCTTAGTTCAGATTTTCTAGCACTTTGAGTGCTACCCTGTTGCTTAAAGAATTTTGGGTTTGGAGCATTTCTAAATTTTAATGCTCATTTTAGGGATGCTCAACCAATGCAGTGTTTGAACATATTTCAAAATCACAAAACTCCAAAATCTTAAATATTTCTTAACCCACAGATTGTGGTAAGGGATACTTTACCAGTCACATGTTGGTTTCTGAATGTTTAACATTTCTTAATTTGGGGACTCTTAGTTTCTATCATTTATTTCTTCTAAAAATTAGTGTGTTCAATTTTTGCTTTTTTAAGCTAACTGCTGAGATTCTAATTGAATAGTCACATGTTTAGAAAGAATATAGGGAAGTAGAATTTCTATTCTGCTTTTTAAAAAGATTTTATTTTTTATTTGAAAGTCGGAATTACAGAGAGAAGGAAAGACAGAAAAGGATCTTCTGTCTGCTAGTTTAATTCCCAAGTGATTGCAATGGCTGGAGCTAAGCAAATCCAAAGCTGGAAGCCAGGAGCTTCTTCTGGGTCTCCCATGTGAGTGCAGGCTTCTAAGGCTTTGGGCCTTCCTTGACTGCTGTCCCATGCCACAAGCTGGGAGCTGGAGGGGAAATGGAGCAACTAGAATATGAACTGGCAAGGACTTTAGGCACCATGCTGTCATGCTCGACCTTTCTTCCTCTTCTTCCTTTTTAAAAGATTTGTATATATTTTATTGGAAATTCAGATTTGCAGAGAACAGGAGATACAGACAGAAAGATCTTGCATTTACTGGTTTACTCCCCAAGTGGTTGCAACAACTGGAACTGAGCCAATCCAAAGCCAGGAATCAAGAGCTTCTTCCAGGTCTGCAATGTGGGTGCAGGGTCCCAAGGCTTTGGGCTGTCCTCTAATGCTTTCTAAGGCCACAAGCAGGGAGCTGGATGGGAAGTGGAGCCACCAAGACAAGAACTGGTGCCCATTTGGGACCCTGGGCAGTTGCAAGGCAAGGATTTAGCAACTAAGACATCATACCAGACTCATGCTGATTTCTTTAAAGAAGACTTTCTTTTAAATGTCCTGTGTATTTCAATTTTTTTTTGTTGTTATCTTGAAGTGTCTTGCTGATAATAATGTGAAGTTAAGGAAAAGAGGAGGAAGACCCTTGCTGATGTGTTGGTGTCTCTTGATACTGTCCATATATGTGTGAGCATGTGTCTATGTTTCATGGCTCATCACATTTTGGGACTTTTCTCCATAAAAATTTCATGTGCTGCAGGCAGGTATATGAGGCCATTCACAGAAACTAATATATAGAATACGTGCCAGGTAAGTGTTCTAGGCGTAACAATGGAGAATGTGTTCAACATACATGTTTCTGTTTGATACTGTTGGAGTCAAGAGGATATGAAGAAACCAATATAGGAGCTCAGTGCTGAATGTTTTAATCAGAAATCTCCAATGATTCAATTGAAGTGAATGCAAATACTAAATTGGAGTAATTGGAAAATAAACCTTTTTTTTTTTTTCAAATAAAGAACTGCATTAGAATAAATTATCAGCCAATATGGTAGACACTACCAGACATTTCATTCTCTATGCTCAACTCATAAGTGGTAGGGGGAGATCTATGGCTGTGTGATATGGCTCTGTCTCCCCAGACCAAATCTGTTCTGTTCATGGTGTGTGCCTCACTGCATCAATCAGGTTCTTACCCTGGATAACATGACATGTAGAACAGATGGGAACTGAGAACCGGTAGTTCCCAGAACTTGTAGAGCATCATGGAAATGAAAGCATCTGAAGAGAAGTTAGGTACATTGTTGATGCAGAGATTTCTAGAGTTAATCTAGAGATGCCTTCTCCCAGTGTTTGGCAGATCAGTTGCTTCAAAGCAACTGCAACATGTTCAATGAAATGCTTGTCTGTTTTGTTCGAGGCAGAGTTTTTCTGTAACTTGCAAGCAGGAGAAACCCAACTGACAATGTTTAAAAAGAAAGACAGAGAAGTAGACAAAGTTGTAAGGTGAAAAGGTGAATAATGTGACCTTGCTTCTGACAAGTATGTACCCATAAAAAAAAAAAATCAGCAGAAGCTCAAGGCATGAAAGTTACTCTTAATGACTATGTTAAGAAGCCTAGATTGAATGGCTTACATAAATCACTAAATTTCTACCGGGTGTAGAACTGAGTTAACAAGGGTCTGGGACAATTGCAAGACTACAGGTCAGTTAACTCCTCAGTACCCAGAAACAATCAACCTATCCCCAAGCCATGTAGCCAGAGATTGTATAAATGGATTTGTAAATTATCTCTATTCCCGAGGACCAACTAAGGCAATATTATCCTAATAAAGCAGTTGTGTACCTCTTATCATACACTGGACATAAGGGTAGACTTAGTAAAAAAGGATACGCAGTTGGACCTACTTAAAATGCCCCTATGGCTAAGATAAAGGGTGCCTGTAGTGGTTTAGTTATAAAATGTGCCATTTGAATTATTCATAGTCTTCTTGAGCTCTGTTGAGAAATGGCATATGAAACATATTCCTTGGATTAAAATAGCCCACCTTCATAGTAAATAGGATATAATCCTGTAGTTATAATTTTCCATGTTTGGTTTTAATATTTTTACAACTCTTGACTTTTGTGAACTGTGACTGCCTTGTTGTCTGTAAAGATTCCTTGAGTCTATCATTCAGAAGTAACTACTATGCTGCTGTGAGAATGCATTATACTGTGATAGGTATACCATTCGATTTGATCAAATTATGTGTATATCTTTTGTGTAAAGAGAATGAATTATATACAAATGTAACTGAAGGATTTTATCTAAAATTTATGTGTTTTTATTATTTAACAGTCAGACAGTGCAAAAAAAAAGTGAGGGCTCCTATGAGGTGATTCATTCTCCAAATGCCCCCACCGTGGCTGAGACTGGACCAAGCTAGAACCAGGAGCCAGGAATTCAATCTGGGTTTCTTGTATGGTGAGAAGCATCTCACTTGTCTGCATGTGAGAGTCCAGATTATTAGGAAACTGGGATGAAGAACTGGACTTGAAAGCAAATTCTGAGATAGAGGATATGAATGTATTCACTTTAAGAGCTGGTATTCACCCTTAAAATTTATTTGAAATATTAATTGCTACAGCTACTATAGCCAAATACCACAAACTGGATGACTTACCAATAAATGAAGAAATGCATTATCATAAGACTGCAAAAACTAGAAGTCAATGTTCAGAGTGTAGAAGGGTAAGCCCTCTCTGAGGGTGGGCAGTTTTTGGCAGTTATTGTTGTCCATGGGCTTCTAGCAGCCCATCTTTAATGCATGGTTTCATCTTCCTGTGCTGTTTTCTCCCTACCTGCCTTACTCTGTATGTGTGTTTGTGTCCGTGTAAAGACCTTCATCCCTTGTATAAAGATCAGATTCTGATGTACAGTCAATTTAGGGCTTGAACATAAGAACTTGGAAGAGGCAAAATTCAACCTTGGTTCTGACTGTAAATGTGTTACTTCTTTTACTGAGACAGAAAGTTCCCTAAATGCAGGATTAGGGATCTCATTGTCTCATGCATAGAACACAGTATACTGTCTCCAACATAATAAAACCTAATATTGTGGAATTAATTAATGTCATTTCCGGTCTATTCTAAAAGCCACTGTTTGGTTGAGTTGATACACCCTTGTGTGAGTGATTCATTCTATGAACTTGGGAAGGGGTTCTTAACACATGCACTTTGCTGTCTTAAGTCTACTGGTGTTTCTGTCAATACCTCTTCCAGATTCCTTGTGGAATTCAAAAGACTTTTTCAGAGCCTAGACAGATGGCTTTGTGTCTCCTTGCAGATACTGTCTTAAGGCCTTTGTCAGAATGCAAACAGAATGAGATTTCAGAGCCATTGATAGTTGAAAGCCATGGAAACTAAATTAGTTGCCACATAAAGGCTATTTTCACATTTTGGGTGATTGGTGATGGTGATGGTGATGGTGTATGTGTGTATGTGTGTGTGTTTATATTTGTGGAATTCCCATTTCATATAATGCTACAATACAGCCTGTAGGTTTTGAATACTACCCAAACCGATGGAAGAAAATTGGACATTATTAATGCAATTTTGTCTGACAAAGTTTTTCTTGATTTCCATACATGTAGAAACCTAGAAAAAGAAGTAAGGAAAGTACATGAAATTGCAAGGAATTCTGAATTGCTGGCAATGCATGACAACAAAAGGAACACATGTTAGGGAACACATATTTTCAAAAACAAAAACAAAAAAGGAACATGTTTTGAAAAAAACTTTTTACATAAGTGAAACCTGAGGGTAAGAAGCAAGTGGTTGTTTGGTGTGTGCATGCTGAATTTTGGTCTTTGGTATAACTGAGTTAACACTCAAGGATGAAGTCAAGAATTAAGACTAGGAATTACTAAGGTTTGGAGGGCTTTTTTAAAGCAAGTATTTTAGAAAAATAAAGAGTAGTAGTAGAGATTTCCCTCTGACCCAGAAAAGAGAAGAAGAGGGGGAATATAATGTTTTAATTCATTATTGCTAAGTACAGGGTCTTTGAATTTTATGAAAACCTAGAGATGATGGTGTTTATTCAAGTAATAGCTAATTGTAGTAAGTGGAAATAAAAAGGAGCAAATGAGAACATGCCTTCTTTTTTTTTTTTTTTATCGGTCTGCTAACTGATAAGCTGTATGTGCTACGTAAACAGTACCAAAGGCCACACAAAGTAAGACTACAGTCATAGGGTTTGTCAGTAGTTTGTGTGGTTTTATTTAAGATATATGGCTGTGAAGCTCTATGGCTTGAGGCTAACTCTGATCCTGAATAGGAGTGAAGGTGTATTATCATCTTGCCTTCAGTTAGTGAGACCATTATTGCCCTGAGTATGATTGTTCATTCATTGCAGATGTTTCAATGATCTGGATACTGGAAAACTGTAATGTCCCAGCCTTACAATGTCATCGAGTATAGTGAGGAAGAGAAATCGGTGAAGCAAACAATTGTGTGGATATGACATAACACACGAATGAATCAATAATATAAACACGGGTGTAGATTAGTAAGACCATTGTTGAGAAGCAGTTGTGAGTGAATATATGGGATACAGAGTGAGAGAACTCCTCGTGTGTGTGTGTGTGTGTGTGTGTGTGTGTGTGTGTGTGTGTGTGGTGGTTTTAGAAAGTGTACCAAGCTCAATCAGAATAGCCATGTAGATAAAAGACCTTCAGAAAGAGAGCCTGCTAAAATTAGCACTTTTGTTTGTTTGCTCTTACTAATTATATCTGTATTTCAGCAAATGGAATTCTTTAAAAAGTATTAGTTTAATGTGTGTATGTGTGCAAGGGAGAGGTTGGAAGGGTTAGAAGGACATCCTTTGATGAACGTAAAACAATGTTAATAAAGTGTTATGCAGCCAGCAGGGTGTATATATGTATATGCCAACACTGGTTTTGAGTTTCCTGCTTGCTTTTTTTAGTTACCGCTGCAGAGAATTGTGTTAAAGTAAAAAATTTAGAATTTATTCTCAATGTTCTGATTTGGATATATTGTGAAAATAGACTATTGCAACAAGTAATAGATGAGCATTAAAGTTTGGGGGAAACTCTATGTTACATTGTGGAAAAATTATGTAAGGAAGGGAATTTTTTTTAAAATGTGTGCTGCAACTCTAAAAGTTTTGAATTCTGCTCTCGCCCTGCATGTCTGAGATGAGTAATTAAATGATCTGCTTTGGAAAGGCTAATTAATTTAGCCATTTCTCAGGGACTGCTGCCACCGGTCTTTCCATCTGCCCAAATGACAGGCACACCTGGCACTTGGTATTGTCATGGTCTCTGCAGTGGGTGACTCCCCAGGATGTCTCTGTGTGTGGGTAGAATGGTCCTAGGCCTCCTCAGGGGAGCAAACCTGCTCTTCCCAGACATGTACCAAGTTGCCACTGGGCTCTTATTCTTGGGATCTATTGAAATGGAGAAAGCTGATGATTAATTGAGCCTTTTTCTGTAAGATTCTGGCATATGATTCTGTGCCTTGAGGCGTAACTGAGAGTATTCATTTAATTTCCTCTTAGCCACATGGTCATACCTTCATAGGGGAAAAAATGGGGGTGGTGTAGGGAAATTAATTGAAACAGCAACGTAGATCTCAGCATGATTTTATATTGAGAACTTGACAGTTATTCCTGTTTTACTCTGCCAGCAAATGTTAGCACTTGGAATTTGGTGTGTTGATGAGAAGTTCTAAGTAGCATCTTCAGAAGTTTAATGGAAAACGTGTTACCAAAGGAGTGTCCATGTAGCACAAAAATGTTTTCCACCAATTTAGTATGGAAAATAGAGATTAAAAGTGAAGTTCTGGATTGGGCATTTAGATCAGTTAGTGAAGTCACGAATTGGGATGTTTGAATCCCCGTATCAAAGTACTAGAAATCCCTGTTCCTCTACTTAATATTCAGCCTCCTGCTAATGCACAGTCTTTGGAGGTAGTGAGTGACAGTTCCATCATTTGGGTCCCTGACCCTCGTTTGGAAGACTGGGATGGAATCCCAGGTTTCTGGCTTTAGCCAGCTCACCACAATGTTGGCCACTCACATTGCTTTAAATTCCAGTTTTGAAGATGCTGCACAACTGTTGCACTGATACATTGTGGACCTGCTATCTGTAGTCCCAGAACTCCGAATAGCTGTGTTACTGGTCTTTATTTTCAAGATCAAGAATTTGTACCAGACCTACAATAAACTCACATTAAATGTTTACTGAATGGATTAGAATTTTCAATGACATTGTATTGTACAGTAGCAGTTAGAATATTATGGGGGAAAAAGGGTAATCTGTGAAACCTAAGACACTGAGTAAAAAATGGATTTTATACAGGCAAAATTAACATTTTGAGATAAGATTACTGTTTTTAGCCTTGTCTGTAATCCTGAGGAATAGTGTTTGTTTTGTTTTTGTTTTGAATTTTGTTTTTCTACTTGCTGTTTGTTAAATTCTTTACCTGTGATGTGATTGTTAAGGGAACTGAAAGTCTGTCACTATAAAATTGAAAAAAGTTTTAAAAAAGGAAAGAAAAGAGAGAGGATGGGAACACAGGAGGCAGGTTAGAGTGATAAATATCACCTCACTCAAAATCTAGGTTTCAGAATACATGAAGTATGCTCACTTATAAAATAAATTTAAAATTAAAAGAACTCAGACATATAAAAATTTAAAACTACATGTATGTATTCCATAATGCATAAGAGACTCATATTTGGACACTTTATTAGTACAGGAATTTAACCTGAAAAACAAAAAATAACACAGACTTATTTTGGGGAGGCATTATTACAGGAGGACCTAAAGAAGTTTATGGAAAATGTTAATTTCAAAACTTTTTTGCACCAATATAAACTTACCCCCTCCTTTTTTTTTACATTTAATTCCATTTTCCTCAACATTTTTGAAGAACTTTTGTAAGATTTTCTTTAATGCATTGGTATCGTTACCCTACAGTAAAGGAAATTGATTTTGCATTTCTAAAATATACAAGAGGAAAAAAATTGAAACAGATGTGAACATTCTAGGTTTGTTATGCTTTACGGTTAGTTATTTATCATGCAAATTATCTGGTACTTGAAAAAGAGTACACAGCATCTTGCATACTGACACCTTGCTAAAGGGAAGCACAGTTGTACCTTGAGCTCTGCATGTGTGATGTAGTCTGCAGTAATGAGATTTACCATGATTTTACAATGAATAGAACCAACATTTCACACTTCCTCATGTGCCTTGTTCATCTTCCTTTAGGGCATCCTCCACCATCTGCTTAATGGAGAGTGGGGTGCATGTGGCTCCATTCTTTGCCAGTCATATTGGTTGGGGTCCCAAGCTCGTTCAGAGGGCAAGAGAACATTGATTCTCTCCAGGCAGGTCTGCCTTCCATGCTCATGCAACAGATGGCTCTGCAGCACTCTTATGTCTGACATATCCACACATCACAACTAAATTGTCCTCTTTTGCAAGGGGCTTTGTGTTTTTGGGAAACATTTTTTTTTTTCTAAACTGGGAAATCTTACAGGTCTTTCCTGGGTCTGGCATTTGCCGACACCACGGAGGTTTTGTTGGGGGCACTGTGTGTATGAGCCTAATTTGCACATGTGTCAGTGGTGCTCTGACGACTCATGGTTCACATAAAAATAGTCATTTGTTATTTTAGTTGGTGGAGTCTGAGGCTGTATGACTGGACATGAGACTAATTCTCTAGCTGGATGTAGTACTAAATAATAGTATTTCTATTTCACCTTTCTAGGAAAGAAAAAGTATGTTTGTATTTAACTGAGAAAAGTAAATGTTTTGATTTCTTTTTTTTCCTTTTTGAATACGAGTTCTTTATATTTTTCTTTTATCCCTGTTCTGTAATTAAAGATGCACAGTTCTTGCTAAAATATCCACAGGCATTTGTTGTATAATCATAAAGTCAATAGTCTCTTCATAATGAGCTACTGGCTTTGTCACAAACGCAGAACAAAATAGGGATGCTTTGCAGAAGCAAGTTGTCTGTTACAGCAGATGAGCTAAGGCCTTGAAATAGGGGCAAGGGTGTATGTGAATGTATTTAATTTGCCTTGGGTAGCTTGCAAGTCAAGTATTCCTTTATTTTTTTTAGACAAAGCTGTTTGTAAGATCCTTGAATTTGCATGAAAAAGATGCGACTCCCAGTTGATTTCACACATATATTGGGACCATAAGGGTTTGAAGATATGGTTTCCCAGGGACTGCTAAACAAGAGCAAAAGAGATTACTTTAAAAAAAAAGAGAGAGAGCCATCTAATTCATCTAATTTTAATATTTTGATAAAGCTGATAATTTGATCTCAGAAATATTAACATCTGAAAATCTCTAGAATTTATTATAGTTACTTTGATGCTTTCAACAACTCTATCACTTCATTAGTTTTAGTGAAGGACTGCTGTTTTTTCATACCAAGATAAAGCACCATTCTTCTCTTTGAAAAAGTCTATTTTCTCACATCGAGCACACACATGGAATAACATTTGTAGCATAGAAATTATTTTTTTTCAAATTTGCATATTTAAAGCATGAGAGACAGAGGGAGAAGCCGGTAGGGCTCATCTACCCTCCAGTTTGTGGCACAAGTGGCCGCAGTAAGCAGGCCTGTGATAGAGTTGAGCTGCCACTGCTTTGCCTGCTCACCCAGAGAGGACTGGTTCTTGCTCTGTGATGTTTGCTGTGTGTCCCACATGAATTGTTTCAAATGACTGTAGACCAGAATCCCAAACAGGCAATTGTATTTGATGTTCCTGCAGACTCTGCTCTTCTACTTCCTAGATGTTCTGAGTTGGGACAGTTTTCCTTCCTGGGAATGGAAGGAGACTCAGGAGCAGGGGTCAGATTGGGAATCATTTCCTGTGACTCAGATTACTCTGGACTTGTTCACGTGGGCCTCATCCACTTCCACACAACCATGTCTCTGTTCTTTGTTCAGGTACAAATTAGTGTTTCTAGTTTCCATGTGTTCTGTTTGACTGGATAAACCACCTGTGCAGTGTGACAAGTTATACTAGGTCTCACAAGGGCCATCTCTTTTAAGCAGAGAATGGTGATATTCTTAATCTTCCTGCTGCATTAGGTCTCATTATTTAGTAACATGATCACAGTCAGGTAAACTCTTGCTCTGTAAAAATGTTTTTGTGGTAAGCTGTCCTTATGAATGGCATAATGTCCTTATGCCATTAAAATATGTTTTAAATATTTGCATACTGAACAATCAGGAATAATGTTTCAAGGCAACTGTCTAATCATTTCTTCATTCCTAATTCTGTATCTGTCTTCCAGTTTTTAATGTGCGATCCTGGCCATTCTGAAGTCCCTTTGAATGGATCTTCTAGGTCAAAATTATCTTTGTTACAGTTGTATATGGTATTTATCTTCTTCATTCATATGTTTCCATAAATGAAAGTTTCTAAAAGGTATATCAGGTATTGTTACAATAGATTGGAACCAAAGGCAACATGATTACTTGCCATTAAGCCAGATGTTAAAGATAGTCACCAAAGCTAAAGCGGTGTCACTCGTTTTGTGAAATGTATTTTTTTGTTTTGGAATATAAAATTGTTTCTTAAAGAAATGTTTTGCATCTGTTAATGTGGTTGTTATTTTTAATGAATTAATGTGTTTTTAGAAGTTATCAGTTTTAATTTATATGTGATAAATATCAATAGAACCATTTAAACAAAAAACTCTTTGAGGTCCTATTATCCAAATATTTGATAACTATTTTGCAGTCTCCTCATGCAGGGCTCTTTCATAGGAATGTTTTTATTGACGTTACTCAGATATCTACATGGTAGCCAATGGAAACTGTGCTTTGTAAAATTTTCATATGTATGTAAAAATTTTGTGGCTGCTTGGAACCAGAGATGCTCTGTGTAAATCATTGTGTGTGATCATGGGTGTGTGTTACATACTATGAAATAGTAAAATGAAATAGTAATATATATCAGTTCTATTTCATTAGGCAACTTGGAATTTGGAATTAGTGTATATAATCAGTTCCTCCTTGGGTAGGTCTTAGATATATTGTCCCCTGCCAAGAGGACATTAGTAGGCATTACAGGAATGAACTATGCAGAGGTGAGTTCTGCCCTCAGTTACTTAGCTATCATTGCAAGATTATATGACACTGACCACCTGCAAAAAATAAGTCAATCATCAGTTTTGGTTGTCACTCCTTCTTTTTAAGATTTATTTATTTTTGGGCCTGGCACAATGGCTCAATGGCTAAATTCTTGCCTTGGAAGTGCTGGGATCCCCTGTGGGCACTGGTATGTGTTCCAGCTGCTCTACTTCCCATCCAGGAAGAAGCTTCTGGCTCCTGGATTTGTATCAGCTTAGCTCTGGCTTGCTGCGGTCACTTGGGAAGTCAACCAGGGGGCTGAAGATCTTTCTCTCTACATCTCCTTTTCTCTGTATATCTGCCTTTCCAATAAAAACGAATAAATCTTGTATTTAAGATTTATTTAAAATCTCAAAAAGTTTTTATTTAAAATGTGTAAATCTTTTATTTAAGATTTATTTATTTTTATTGGAAAAGCAAATTTACAGAGAGGAGAGACGGAGAGAAAGCTCTTCCATTTGCTGGTTAACTCCCCAAATGGCCACAATGGTTGAAGCTGGGGGAGTTCAAAGCCAGGAACCAAGAGTCTCTTCCAGGTTTCCCATTGAGGGGCTGGGTTCCAAGGCTTTGGGACGTCCTCTAGTGCTTTTCCAGTCCATATGTAGAGACCAGGATCAGAAGTGGATTGGGCAACTGAGGCATGAATCAGCACCCATTTGGGCTGCTGCTGGTGCTTGCAGGCAGTGGATTAGCCAGTTGAGCCATCATAATTAGGGTCACCTTAGGAAAGGATACAATGAATAAACAGTTATATAAGATGGGAGACAATCTAGGTAACACACCATAGGGTATTAAGTGCTTCTCCATTTTAGTGTATGGAGAACACAGTGTGGCACCTGAGGTGACTAAGGTACTGATTGTTAGCATCATAGTAGCTTCTGATAGTCTGGTAATGTTTTCTGGTTTGTTTGTTTTGCTCAGTTGGTAGTGACATAAACATTTTCACATTTTAACCATTCTTTGTGTTTATGCTTTCATGATTTTTTCTGTGTCCCCAGTGTATGTGTTTTAAACATGCATCCAAATATGTTAAATGCTTATTATTCTCACTTAATTTACCATAGTTCTTTCCATAGATTCTCTTCAGAATCGTGACATTGAGTTATATGGTGATGGATTTTCAGGTTGCAATTAATCCATCTTCTGTATTTCTTTCTGTTACTTATAATGCAGAGCATTTCTTTTGAAAATACATATTTTCAGCCTTTTTAACCAAAGAAACTCCAGTACATAGTTTGGAAATGAAATGCGAAGATCATACTTGTCTCTTCTCCTTACCTTTGAATTGAATTGCCCTGGCTCATCCACTCTTTGCTTCTTATGGCCCTGTCATGTCAGGTTGTCACCCTTGTTCTTGTCATTTTATTTCTAAATTGCTTTCAGACATTTTTTGTCACCCTATTTTGCAGGATGAGGAGTTAGCATTCCTACACCACCTATCGTTACATACTCCCCTTTCTGTCCATATTTGCATCAAACTGTAAAACTACAAGTTGAAGATTCATTGCCAAGTCTGAAGTTTTAGGATTGCATTTTCAGAATAATTTTGCTTTTTTGCATATTTAATAGTTATTGCTCTTGCCACCCACTTAGATTTTCATATTCTAATCTTTGGTTTTTATCAAACTTAAAAAATGAAATACAAAAACAAATGCTTTATTTTAGTTTAATTTTTTAGGTAATTTCTACCATTCTTTGTCTTTTTAAGCTGTAATCAGAATGGGTTGTTTAGTGGGTTCCTATATATCTTTTGTTTTGGTGATTTTTACCTACAGAAAAGGTGAATATATGGTGCTCGTGTTTTATAAGGCATTACTTGTTTCCTCTAAGCCTTCATTTTTATTTTTTTTGAAATTATAAGTCCTAGTTGCAAAGAATTTATGCACTCATTTGGTACAAATATTGACATAGTAATATTTTCCTAATCTGTGAGTATGCTATATCTAATAAGTCTCTTTTAGCTTCTCTCAATGGTATTTAATTTTCAACATAATAGACTCTCTTTTCTTAAAGATTCATTTGTTTTTATTGGAAATGCCAATTTACAGACAGAAGAGACAAAAAGATCTTCCATCTCCTGGTTCACTCACTGGGTGGGCGCAAATGGCTGGTGCTCAATTAATCTGAAGCCAGAATCCAGGAGCTTCTTTGCAGTCTCCCATGTGGGTGCAGGGTCCCATGGCTTTGGACCATCATGTTTCTCAGCCCACAAGCAGGGAGTTGGATTGAAATGGGATGCTGGAATGTGCAAGAGGAGAATTTAGCCACTGAACTGCTGTGCTGGACTCCAACATAGTAGTCCCACAATTCTTAAGTTTGTTGCTTGGATATTTTGTTCATTGACACCATTGTAAATAGCTGGGGTTTTAAATTTTGTTTTCGTATTGTTTAGTGCAGGCATTCTAGATATGCTAGCGTACCATACCAGATTGCTGATTTGACCCAAGCTGCTCTGCTTCTGATCTAGCGTTCTGCTCATGTGTCTGGAAAAGCAGTAAAAGATGTTACAGATATCTGGGTCCCTGTTTTTCTTACATGCGCAACCTGGATTGAATTCCCGGCTTGGCTAATTCTTGCTGTTCTGGCCATTTGGTGAATAAACTAATGGATGGAGGTTCTTGTGTGTGTTATTTCTGTCTCTTTCTCCCTGTCCCGCTATCTGTAATTCCTTTTGTCTTTCAAGTAAGTAAATCTTTTTGAAAGTGCAAATGACTCCGGACATTGGTTTTTATCTTTGTAACTTCATTGAATTAAGGATTTTTTTGAATTAAGAAATTTTATCGCCTGTGTGTATGGCTTTAACTTTCATTTTTGATATTTATTTTTCTCTTTTTGCTATCAAACTATATAGGAGCTTTGCCTGCATGAGTATCGAACTATATATATGGGGAATAAAAAGGTTTATAAGCTTTTTCACTTGCTTTTAAATCAACAGCATGATTTTGAAATTCTGTACTTTTTTCTACATTGGTATGGATTATTCGTTGTAAGTTCTTTAGCATAATCATATTGGAATACTTCAAAGGTTACTTACTTGTTCTGTTATTGAGCATGTATGTTAAACCTTAAGGGTATTACAAATCGTGTTTCTTTGAACCTCGTAACACAAGGAGTCTTGGAAAAAAATCACAGAAAGCATATAAGTATATGTAAAAAAAGAAGAAGAAGAACTGTCATGGTTTATGGTTTTGTGAAATTAAAATGAACTTCTTAATTCACTTTACATGACTTTTGTATAGTGCTGTAGTATGTGGTTGGTTCGTTTGTTTTGCTAAGGATATACTGGCACTTGCAATTGGATTATGCTTGATAGTGGAATTGCTTGATTGAAGAGGTTAGGATATGATTTTCTGCTTTCTTTGAGTTTCAGTATTTTGCAATGTACATATGTTAGAGTGTCTAGAAAAAGAAATAAAATGTGTATGTTTAATTTTCATGAAATAGAAAATCAGTTATATTCACCTCCTAAAAGTCTTTGCCTTTTTACTCTGGACAGTGCCCTGCTTGGCCCAGCAAACAGGTGTGTGATTTGCCTCTCCCTCTTGCTCCTTCCTGTCTACTTTGTTATATCTTTTCACAGGTGCATGCCCAGGTCCCGCCTTAGGCTGTACAACTTGACCATGCCAAGCATCTCCTCATAATAGCTTTCCTTCTCAAATCCTGTGTTCTTGCATATTTACCCAAAACTATTGCTGCTAGTAGGCAGCTTAGTTTCCAGGCACTCAAAGCATGTTTCCAAGACCAAAACAGTTAAAGGAGAAGAAATGCTCTAGCTCACCCACACTGGAGTTGCATCCTCTGCCTTAACATTATGGACCCTGTGCAGCAGAAAGACTTAACAGGGATGGGAAACTCAAATGCCTTCACATCTAGATAGTTGTAGAAGGTTTCCAGGGGAAATACGTGTGGAAATTGTGGGTATAATGGGGGAGTTTGCGTATCCTTATTTCACCTTCTATCGGGTGTTCAAAAGTTAGTTGAAGATTGTCTGAAGTGCAATTCTCTATCAGTTTACAAAAGCATTCAGTTTTGAAAAATGTTTCCTATGTATTTTTAATTGTTTTGTTTTGGTCATCTTTACATAGTTGATTAGGGCACAAAAGGTTATGGGCTACAGGAAAGTGGGTAAGACCATCGTTTCCACACTAAAACTATTATTATTTTTTCTGTATCTGGGGCTAAGGAAGAGATAAAGGGAAAAGCCCCACCCAGACTCCCACCCACCCCAGGTCCCCGATGTGGGGCAAGCTCCAAGGGTCCTGCATATGCACTTTTGATAGTTCAGCAGTTATGATTGCTGCCCTGCTCCAAACACAATGAAATCTCTTCACAATCCACTGGCTGACATAGTTGCTTCATGGTTGGGGTTCTAAGATCAACAGTTCAGTTGAAGGGATCCCCAGAAAAATTTTGTCTGAGGTGATCGCAGACCTGATTCTGGCGTGTGTTTGCCAGTACAGGGTCAAGCACAGTCTCTCGTCCCAATCAGCTTATGCTTCTGCTGGTGGTTGCAATTGCTGGGTCAGTTCTGTTTCCAGCCCTGTCTTCTACTTGAACCAGTGGGTGTTGTAGTCCAGCCTGATTCTGCCCCTCACACCCTCAGCCCTCCCACAAATCAGTGGGAGCTGCAGCCTAGTTGGAGTGAACCACAACAAGTCCCACCAGGCCTGCTCCCTACCGAGGTTACCATGCATGCCAGTATGTACAGCAGACTTGTTCAGTCTGTTCCACATCCCATTTAGCTCTTGTACATGTCAATGGGCATTGAAACCTAGTGCAACCCAACGTGCCCTATTATCCAGTCCATACACATACTGGCGAGTGCTGTTCTGTCTTAGCCATCCCTGTCCCAATCCTGGTTTTCATGCCCTCCAGTGGGAATGCTAACCCAAATGGTCACTCCCACTCCCGGATTATGTACTCTCCAGGTGGTTCTGCCATTTAACTTGACAGGATTAGCCCCCAGTGCCAGCCTTTGCCAGCTGATGCTGCAGCAAAGCCCAACCAACGCTCACCCACTCTAATTTATGCTTGCACCAGTAGGAACAATCAGCCCAGCCAGGCTTTTCCCTGAACCAGCTCACATGAGGCACACAGGTGTTGTAGCCCTGCCTAGTCTGGTCTGCCCCTATCCCAGCTCTCCAGTGGGAGTAGCTGTCCATCAGGGGAGCCCTCCACATTCCTGCTACCAGCTTTGCCCCCTCCCTCTCTGATTCTCATGTGTGGTGGTTGAGTGCTGCGGTCCAGTCTGGTACAGCCCACCTCACCTTGGCATTTGCCAGTGGGTATTGCAGCCTGGCCCAGCCAGGCCCACCCCCAATTCCAGCTGACATTGGTGAGGGTTACAGCCTAGCACAGCCCATCAGGCATCTAATACCAGATGTAATGTGCACTGGTATGTGTTGCAACTATACCTGGCCTGACCCACACTTTGTTCTGGTGCTGGGATTCACCAGTGGGTGATGTGAACTGGTTCAGCCTGTTCTGTCTCCCAACCTATGCCAAATGTATGCTGGTGGGTACCTCTACCTGGCCTGATCTGGGCTGCTCCCTATCGTGGTTCTTGCACTCACCTGCAGGGACTGTGTCCTGTCAGAGAAGTTGTCCAGGCTTCTCCATCAGAACCTCCAAATGCCAGATCTTGCACATACCAGTGGGTCCTTGAGCCAACCCTACTTAGTTCTAGCAGAAATAGTAGCCTTCCCTGACTGGTCTTCAACCCATTCAGGTTCTTCCATTGTATGTTTCAGCCCAGCCAAGGCTCATCCATACCCAGACACAGCTCACCCATGGCTCCACAGGGGCAGAGACCTAGCCTAGTCCAACCTACATCTATACCCTGGTCCTCCAGAGCACCAGATGGTCCTGGAGACTAGCCTGGCCTGGTGCATTCAGTCCCAGGCCACGCTTGTGCCAAGGGAGACTGTAGCCATGTCCAGACCAGAACGCAGCCCCCACTCCAGCTCCCGCACTCACCAATAGGAACCCCAACCCAGTTAGGGTGTCTTCTTAGTTCCTCAGTCAGGCCTGTTCCCAGCCATAGATTGCATGCATACCAGTGGTTGCTCTGACCCAGTTTGGCATAGCCCCTTAGCTGTTTTGGCTTTTTTCTTCATTGTTGTGTCCTAGTATCTCTTTCTCATGCAGACCAGTCAGTGTAAGAGCCTAAGTTGGCATGACCTGTGCTCCATCTTGATTTCTGTTCTTCCTTGTGAGTTAAGGTTGGCTTGGCCCTGTCTGGCCTGCCCCCTTCCAGTTGCAGCTCGGCCCACCTCACATCCTATTTTAGGATGCACATTTGGGTGCTGCTGCCTTCACCTGCCCAGACTGTTGTCTGTTCTTTTACCTGTAAGTGATAGCAGGTTCCATGGGCACAGCTAGCTCAACCCATCACCACCCCAACTCACGAGCTAACCAATGGGACTTGTATTTTTGCAGGGTTGGGCCCGTACTTCCCCCACAGAATCTACTCCCAGATCTGGTTTTCTCGCATGCTGGTTAGTGTCCTGACCCTACCAAGTGTGACACAACCCCTGTTCCACCATTTGGTCAGGTACTGGTACCTAACCCTGCCAAACAGGTCCTCAGCCATAACTTTCATGAGGACTGGTATGTGGCAGTCAGTGATGCTCTATGTTAACAGCCCATCTCAGGATTCCCATGTGGGTTGGTGAATTAGTCTGGCCCAAATATAACTTATGGAATCTCCCCTCTAAACCCTCAGATCTCAGTCTCCATGCTTGCAAGCAAGTTCCAAGACCCCCATCGCTAAGAATCAGCCAGAATTCATCCCTCACCTACACTCACACTGGCCTTATCCATGGATGTCCCTAGGCAGCAAACACATACCCCAAAAATCCTAGAGCTTGCTGCCGGGCGGCCAGCAGCCAGGACTTGGTCACCGTGTGGCAATGGTGCCCATGGGTCAAGTCCCGGGTATTGGGTCCGACCTGGCTCAGGTACTCTCTACAAGCGGGTCACCACAACTGCGGAGGGCTGCTGTCACCTGAGCCACTGTTTGCTATATTGTAAATGAATTCAGAATTAACAATGTCAAGTCTACAAAAATATACCTCATTGTTAAAGAATACTAGGGAAGAAAATCTATGTTTGAGTCCATACTTTTGTATTTCTTCGTTTTTGAAAAAAAATGAATTTTCATTTAGGGTTTGAAGTAAAAGAGCGTAACTTTCATCTAAGAACTCCCATTCTCATCATGGGACTTGGTTTGCCACTTAGCTTCTGTGAGTCTGTTTTCTCATGTATGCACTTTGTACCATAGGCATATTTTGGGTGAATGTTAATAGCAACCCTACACATGACTTTTTAATTACTATTTTAATAGAAATATGTACTGTTTGCTTTTTTTAAAAAAAGAAATTACTTATATCAGCTGAACAAATTACACACATTCCACAATACAGATCTAGGAGCATTGTGATACTCCCTTCCATGCCCTTCCTGCATTCTTCATTCTCTCTCTTCCTTCCTTCTTTCTTTTTTTAAAGTAATTTTTGCATTGTCATACTTTTGGTTGGTTTCACAGTCATAAGTTTAACACTCCATTATATAAACAATTTAACAAATAGCAAGTAAGAAAAAAAAAAAACCCAGCAGTTTCTCAAGATCGTTGGCATGGAACAACAAATCAAATAAATAAAATTTTATATAAATGAGTAGATATAGAAAAAAACAGCTAACCTATTTTATCCATGGAACATTCATTTATAAATGACATGTTAATGAATTTAATTGAAACTCTTATTCAGCATTCAACTTTTGACATGAGAAATTTCAAAACAAAAAATGAAAATCTTCCATGACATTGCATGAAAACAATGCAGTAATCACTTAAAATTTTTATAGAAGATATGGTGGAGGAAGTGAACCAGGACAGGATTCCTCTGGAGACCATAAAGGAATGTTTCACAGCCTCTACCCTGGGAATGGATAACTAAGCATGCATTTTGTTTTTCCAGGGAGAAGTTGGCGGTGGCCAGACTGCAGCGGGAAGTTGCCCAAAGGACAAGTGAGGGGGCCATGGTAAGTCCTGGATGGTTTTCATCCTCAAGCTTCTACACAGGAATCTGTGACTTCAAAGTCAGTTAGTGTGATTAAGGATATTTAAGAAGAACTATCTTCTTGCAGAATACTGAATGGTATTTTTTTAAATGTTGTATTTTATACAGCAGTTTAGAGAAGTCTGTTGTTTATAGAGAGAGGTTAGTTGAAAAGTGTAAAATAACAATTGAAGGGTTTTTTTTTTTTAAAGAAATGGGCAGATATTCAAAGGGTTGAGGGGCAAAATTTCATCTTTAAAGTGTTTGAGAGGAATCACATGGAAAGGTAGGTTTGTCTGAACTTAAGAGCTTGAAGGTTCACAGTCCAAGACTGGGCAATAGCATTGGTTCATCAAATTGGGAGGTCCAAGGGTTGGTAAAGTGGTGATCCACAGTGAAGGAATTAGGGGGCAGAAATAATACCAGGAGGGTTTTCTTTTCTACATAACCAGCCCCTTTGTGAGAACTGCTTTCCAACGGTATGCCCCAAATGCCCTAAAAACCTTCAACATAGATTCATCTCCCAGATGCCAATTAGGTAAAGTGGTGACTCTTAACCTTTCAACTGTTAAAATAAACCCGTTAGCCAATCACATAAGAGTTTGCTGTTTGACCATGGGAGTCAAATCCTGTTGAAAGTGTACCAGCTTATAAGGGTTTATTTTGTCATGATCTCTTGGATACCTGGACTTCCGACTGAGTTCTTAGTGTCTCTAAATGAGGGTCTCAGATGTTAGATAAGGGCACTTCAGCATAATTCAGCCATCTCAGCTCTTCAGCTTGATAAAATAAATGACTTAAAAGAACATTAAGATGCTTACTGATGTAGTTGTCCATTCTTTCCTTCACTCCACATTTGCAGTGTATCTGTCACTTTTAGCTCACACCATTTAGAAAATTGTTGTTTCTTTGTGTGAATTGTGCTAAAAATCAATATGGTTGTTTTGGTCCATAGCAACTTTGTTTTATACACTTTCTTTTGTCAAATTATCTCTGTGTCATTATACCATCTAGGATGACTGGGGACTAGTGGATTGCACATGTGTGGATTAACTGCTTGCTGCTTTTGAGAAAGATTATGTTCCTCCAGTACCTGTCTGCCTTTTTTTCTCAGTTATAACCAAACAATGGCATTTATGTGATATTTCAGTGCAAGGTGTGTGTGTGTGTATGTGTGTGTGTACTTTAAAAAAAAAAACAACAGAAATGAAAGATTCTCAAATTCCTAAAGGCTTCCTGTATTTACTGTTGTGAGTTAATTGACAGTCCATACACTCCAGAAAGAAACTGATAAAATGCATAAAATACTCTGGCCTCACACTTCTCTAAAGAAAAGGCAAAAAGCTTTGGTGTGTCGCGGACTGTTGAGTGGAATTTAGAAGTTTCTGTAGGCCTTGATTGTGCTGAAATATTAATGGGAGAGGAATGCATTGTTTTGGTGGTGATTTTATTGCAGAGAGAATCTTGAATGTTCAAACAGTATAAAATGATTGTTCAAAAGCATGTGTCAGCAATGAAATGGATAGAGATGGACAAAGTAAAGGTGTCGCTCAGACTTCTCAGTGCTCCTGGGCGTGATGCACAACACCACTCCAATGTTTTGGTCTTTGTTTAGGGCTAGCTCTTGTGCTGCAACTATGTTCCCAATTGTGAGGAAGTGACTGGATTTTTCCAGGAGTCTGTTTCTCCATCCTTAGAAGTTGGAGATATTATGATTCAGTTAGCTTGGGGGTACTCATTCCATCTGAAGATTTAAAATATACTAACTTTTTATTTAAGCTCATGAGATGAACCAGCTTTGCAAAAATGAACTTTGATTCTTACTGACAGTGTGAATTCATTTAAAATGATGTTAGATCAGTAATTGTTCTATATTTTATCAAAATAAAATCTCCTTTGAAAACATTACTGAAATAATGGTTCCGAGTTGGGAAGAGCAGAAAACATAGATAACCAGGAAGACAGCTCTGCGCAAGTGACTTAGGAAAATTACTTTTGTAGTTCTTATTCTTTAAGTAACCGAAAGCTTCCAAAATCATGCAGTTCTATTTATCCTCAAAATGTAATTATTGCTGTTACAAGTTTTTTTAAATCAACTGTTACAAAATTGGTCCATCACAGCCAGATCACCTTAGATTTTTTAAGACTATAGTTTTATATGCTTAGCTAGAAGAAAAAAAAATGGAAGAATATAAATTATTCCAGAAGTCTTTTCATAAATTAAACTCAAACTTGATAATTTTAAAAATTAATCAGTAAAAATAATCAACTTTCAAAGCAGAGCATACCTTTTGTAAAAATTCATTTTCATGGAACATTTTCTTTTTTACTTTCAGATTTCAAAAGCCTATGTAAGTCATTTTTTTGAGAGCATTCTTCTAACATTGTCAAGTATTTCTTGGAGAGAGCTATCATCTATTGATTCACTCCCCAAATCCTCACAGTGGTTGGGCTGCTTGGTCTTGACAAAGCAGGAAATCCATCCCAGGTTTCTTGTATGGGGCAGGTACTATACCGGGGCAATTCTGAATTAGTGTTGCCTGTGAGAGCTGGCATTAGGAAAGTCTCCAGGAACCTGGAGGAAATAGCCGCATACTAGGGGCAGGTAGTATGATGTGGAATCAGACATTTTAATGGGTAGGTTAAATGCCCCTCTGTGATTTTTATTTTAAGTTTTGAATCTACTTTTTATTTTAGAACAGTTTAAATTTACAAAAAATTGAACATTTATCTACCTTCTCCTAGTTTCCTATAATATTTGAAATTGTGTGAGTATAATTGTTAAAGCTAAGGAATGCAAGCAGTGGGATATTAGCATGAGATAAACATGATTAGAATGTCACAAATTTTTCCTAAAGTTCTTTTTTGTGTTGAGGATCTAGTCCAGGATAACCCCAAATTTTGAGTAGCAAGAACTGTTGTCAGTGCAAAACTGAACATGCATGTGGAATTAGAAACAACCTAAGCTTAGAGTTGAGGAAGGTCTGAATTCAAAATTGCATGTCCCTCCAACCCTATAGCTACATATGTTACTTTGGACGTATTGCTTTTTTTTAGGATTTTCCATTTTTATTGGAAAGGCAAGCCCACACAGAGAAGGAGAGACAGAGAGAAAGATTCTGCTTCTGATGGCCCACCCCCCAAGTGGCCTCAACGGCTGAACTGAGAGGTGATCCAAAGCCAAGAGCCAGGAGTCTCATTGGGGTCTCCCACACAGGTGCAGGGTCTCAAGGCCCTGGGACATCCACAATTGCTTTCCCAGGTTATAAGCAGGGAGCTGGAAAGGAAATGGAGCAGCTGGAACATGAACTGGTGTCCATTTGGGATCCTGGCATGCAAGGTGATGACTTTAGCTACTTGGCTACTATGCCAGGACACACACACACACATGTTTATATATTTATATATAAACATATAAAATAAATATGTGTATATTTATTTATATTTCTTTCTTTCCTATTGCAGGGCATAACTAGTCACCATTGTTGTTCAGGGTTTTCATTATTTTTCACTCTTTCTACATATATATGAATGCTTACTATGGCTTTAAAAAGGTATGATTTAAAATAATGAAAGAGACATAGGAGTATATCTGAAAAGAAATGTGGGAAATACTGATAAAAAATATAACAGGGCCTAAACACAGTCCTACATTAGTTGAGAGAGATGACATATTTTGAAAGGAAGGCTTAAATTTGCTAACTTACCCCAAAATGATTTGTGTATTCAATAGAATTTTAAATGTTCTGAGAACCCAAACTGCGTTCTCAGAACATTTTAAAAGTTACTATAAATATAAATATGAAAATGCAGGCTTCAGATCATACAAGATTATATAAGTTAATAAAGGGACATTGTGTTGTATCAGATGCAAAGATTTGTTTCAGAGCAAAAGCATTTAGATTAGTGGGCTGTTGGAGAACAAATACACTGAAGAGCAGAATAGAGAGCCTGGAAATAGATGTACAGATATAAAGTAATATGTGATGAAAGGAAAATCACATTTTAGAGAAAGAAGGATGGATCATTTATAAAGGCTGCAAAGATCATTTATTCCAATGACATTACAGCCACACACGACAGACAAAAGGAAATTTTAGATGATCAGAAAAAATTCTAGGAGAAGAATTTTAAGAACTTTAGAAATTCATGTAGGGGAAATTCATTCTAATAGTGAAATAAGAAAAGGTTTTGCAGAACAGAAGACAAAATGTACATGACATAATGAGAAATTTTATGCCTGAAAACACTGGAAGTAAAAACCATTGCTTAAAACAGGAAATATCAACATAGTGAAAATGTAAGCTTCTGATAAGATCTGAAAAGCAAGTTGATAAAATAGTGTCATGAACAATAAACATCTTTGTCCTTTGTTTGGAAATACTGTTCTGTGTTATTGTTACCAGCATTTCTTTCTCTCTCCCCCCCTTCTCTCTGCTGTTCTCCTCCCCCTTTCTCCTTCCCTCCCTCCTCTCTCTTTTCTTTCTCCTACATTTGCTCACTTCCTTCCTCTCTCTCTCTCTCTGATACAGAAATGCTTAAGAAATATGTTTTATGTTTTATATTATCTGTGACCTGGCAATTCCACTTGTGTGTTTCTTTCCTAGAGATACTCTCACATAAGTATGCCAAGTGGCTCATCCTGCAGCAATGTTTCTAATAATGAAAGGGTTTAAATAATCTCCAGGCCCCTTAGGAGAAAAAAAAATCAATAAACTAGAATCTCCCAACAGTGAAATAATGAACAACAGCTAAACTGAATGCAATCTGCATGTATAAATACGGGACATAAAATTTTAAAAAGTGTCCCCATATAGAGTAATAGCATACATCAGTTTGGGAATAAGGCACACCCATGGGGGTTAGAGAGAAGTCTTATCTACACATAACTTTTTAAAAGCCACATTTGTATTTGAAGGAGGGAAAGGTTGCTGTTTGTTTCTCTTGTGTACTCCCCAGATACTCTTAGCAGCCTGAGCTGGCCAGGTCAAAGCCAGGAGCCAGGAATATGATCCCTGTTCCCCCATGAGTTACAAGGAATAGCCAAGGCGATTGCACCCTTTGCACACAAGGCAGACCTGGACGAAGTTCCTTGGTTTGGTCTTTGTACAGCCCTGATCATTGCCATTTGCAGGGTGAACCAGGGAATGGAAGATTCTATCTCCCTCTGTCTTTCCCTCTCTTCTTCCCCTTCTCTCCCTCCCTTTGTCCCTGCCTTCCCTCTATTTTCTTCCTTCCCTGTCCTCTTCTCCTCCTTCTTCCTCCTCCTCTCTGTAATTGTGTGTTGAAATACATAAATCTTTTAACAATAAATAATTAAGTAATGTAACATCTGTCATCTAGGGTTTGATATGTGATAGGCTGATTCCCTTATTTTCTTGTCCGTTGAGATTTTCCCCAATTCTTCCTCTTTTGGGCTATGTCCTAGACATTTTGAATATTGTTACAAGATGGTTTTGCTTTGTTTTATCCAAAGGAGAATATTACTTAGTTTTCTCATTTGTTTGTTTCAACTGGCAGTTGGCCAGGTTAGATTTAGCCCTCTAGTTCTGACCATTCCTTTGTGGGCATGCTTCTGATGTGAGTCCACAATACAATTTGGATTTGTTCCATGTGTGCACTGTCTGGAGGACAATCTGTAATGCTGACTCCGGTTTTCCTTGCAACACAGTCCTCATAGCCTGTGGTTGCTGCCTACTATCCAATTCATGCATGCGTGGCTTTGAAGTAGACATAGGAGTTAATGTACCACTTGATGGGATTGTCCGTTGACCTTCTTCGTGGCCATGATTTCTCTGATGCTTTTTAAACCTCTTGGGAGACCTGCTTGGTGATTTCACATACACAGAAAGAGTTAGTGAGGTTTTTTAAAAGCTCCTAGGAAGCCATATTCCTGATTTACCATCCTGGAAGCTGGAGCTGTAGTTTTTGTTCTCATATGCTCATTTCCTGTAGTTGCATCCAAGTCTGGAACTGAACTCTCAGAAGATCGGGAGAGGGTGAGTGGATATTTGGCTTAGTGGTTGGAATGTCCCAGCTCAGAATTCCTGGGTTCAATTCTAGGCTCCTGGCTCCAGTTCTTCTGAGTGTGCAGCATGGGGTTGGAATGGGAATTGGGGTTAGGGTAACAAGTCGATCAGTCTCAAATGTGACTTGACCCTGTGCAGTTGGTGGGGTTATTTAAGGAGCCCATAGCCCCCCCATCTGTTTATTTGAAAGAGTGAGGGAGAGAGAGAGAGAGAGAGAGAGAGAGAGAGAGAGAGAGAGAGAGAGAGAATCTCCCATCTACTGGCTTACTCCCCAAATGGCCAGATGAGCTAGAACTGTACCAGAATAAAACCAGGGATTTCATTAAGTGTCTCCCATGTTCTTTGCAGTAGCCAAGCAGTTTCCTTTGCAGGCTTTGCTATGGCTGCCTCCCAAGTGGGTTAACAGGGAGCTGGATCAGGAACAGAGTAGCTGGAACTTGATCCAGCACTCTGATGTGGGGTGTCAGTGTCTCCAGCATAGGCTTATTCCTCTGTGCGAAGACAAAGAATGTATTCTCTGTTGCTTTTTCTGTCTTTCCCTCTCTAGTTCTCTTTATTCTCTCTCCCTCCAAACCTCAACTCTCAGATAAATCAATAATTAGAAAAAAAAAGAAGAGGAAAAAGGAGTGGGACTTTGCTTCTCATTCTTGGGATTGCATCCTCTCTGGGAGGAAAGATGGTGTCATCCTTTTGTTAGTGCTATCAAATTAGGCTTGTCTGGGACTGAGGATAGGGTGTGGGGATTATACAAGCCAAAGTATTTTGTGTGCATGTCCTCTCTCTGATCCTATAGGACCCCTTGTCCTCTTTTTGAAGAGGAACGAAATCTATTTCTGTAGCTTTTTCTGCCCACGCCTGCTGTGCAGCTCTGAGATTTGAGTGTCTTTGGGTCTCAGCCAGATGATACCATTGTGAGGAAAGATGGTAGATTCACTCCTGCTGCTTCAGCAGAACTTCACTTTCCAGTTTCCTTCTCCAGGATACCTGCATCTGCTCACTTTTCATTGTCCTTATGAGCAGCCTCCTGCTATCTTTCAAACCTTGGCATTTGTGTCCAGTGTTAGCACAGAAATGTGCTTGTTCAATATTTAGTGATTCTTAGAATCAGGATTTTCACAGGACTTTCAGGGTAGGTATCATAAAGGCTAATGGAAATTTCCTTTCCTTTATCCCAACTCCCAGTGTTTAGAAATGATTAACCTACCATGTAGTGGAGATCTCACTGCTCTTTGCTCCTTGGTCTGAAGCTTAGCATTTCTGTGCCTTAAATGCTACCCTTTGCCATACTGCCCATAGCATTCGAGGGCAGCAGCCGTGTGTTCAGTGAAGGCATTATGTGTTTCAGTTCTCCTCAATCTGTCCCTATCATGAGAAGATGCTATGCAGTTATATCTTAAAGCAACTCATGTTTAACTGTTTTTCATCCTTCTTACATTGCTACCACTCCCTACAAAGTGCTTGAAGGAATTCTTAAGTAATTCAGTGGACTCCCATTCCGTGTGCTTCATTCTCTCTAAACTCTCAAAGACTACTTAATTTCAGATGAAAATTCAGTGGAGGACCATGGTAGGAAGAAGTTGGTCGGTGAAACAGACTCTCTGAACACCAGAATCTCCTAGAGATTTCAAACAAGCACATAAGCACACTCAACCGTGACACGTGTACATGAAGCTTATTTGCTGTCTTGTAGCTTTTATCACTGGCGCCTTTCTCTTGCACACTCGTTGGCCAACCCAGAAGCAGAGCAGATCTGGGTTGCTCTCTCCTTTCTCTGGGAGAGGTTAAGGTCAGGGTTAATTAGTCCCTGGGTTTAAGAGTATTTATCTTCTTACCAGATTTTAATTGCCTTAGTGGGGTTTTAGGTTTTTAAATCTTGACGGTATCATGCTTCTTTTCATTGGTACAGTGGGAACCCTGGTTTCTTTGATACTTTCAATAACCTAACCTGAGTTTTTTATTGGACACTATTTAGTTCTTACAGCATTATTTATTGAGAAGTCTTCCTTCTGTACCTCGATTTGCTTTGGCAAATTCTTCAAAAAATGCTTTCTTTTTTTATTCTATTCATCATCATAAGTTTGAAAATCACTTTCACAATATTCAAATAAATTGTGGGAAGAATATTTAGTAAGTGATTTCTAACATAGTTGTTTTCCAATCTAAAATGGGAAATTAGGAAAATATCCCATGAGTATTTGCCTAAGCTTTCACGCATATTCATGTGGCCAATGGTTGAAAGTGATTTACAGGGAGAATGTAACGACCAGGAACTTGGTGATGAGTTTATGCTAGTGGTTACGCTTTCTCTGCAAAATGTTCTCTTGAGAAGGAAATGGTGTTGTAAGGCTGTCCGTGTCATCTGTTCTGTGGTCTTCTCGACCCAGGGCTGTTTACAGATATTTGGAAGTATGTGTCATCTGAAAACCATATTTTCCAAAGCCATAGTTTCTGAAACTTCCTATCATGCTATTTTCATATCATCACTTTTTAAAAGGACCTAACATTTTTGTCACTTTTTAAAATTATTCGTTTTACTTTGTGAAAGGCAGAGTTAAACACACACACACACACACACACACACACACACACACACACGCACCTGCATATGGAACATTAGAGAGGTTTTCCATCCACTTGCTCACTCCCAAATGGCTGCAGTGGCCAGGGCTGGGCTAGGCCAAAGTCAGGAATATGGAGCTTCTTTCATTTCTTCCACATGGATGCAGGGACCCAAGCACTTGGGCCATTGTCTACTGCTTTCCCAAGTGAATAAGGAATGGAATCAGAGTGGAGCTGCTGGAACTTAAGCTAGCACAATTGTTGGAAAGGTGCTGCAGGGAGAAGCTTAACTTGCAGTGCCACAACACAAGCACCAGCACCAGCACCAACACTGGATCTAACATTTTTGGAAGGATTTATTTGAAAGGCAGACTCATAGAAAAGGGGAGCATGACAGACAGTGAAGGGAATGACAGGGGAAGGAGCAGGGAAGAGAGAGAGAGAGAGAAAAAGAGGTCTGGGAGAGAGGGAGGAAGAAGGAAGGAGGGAGAGTGAGAGAGAGCGAGAGAGAGAGAGAGAGAGAGAGAGAGAGAGAGAGCGAGCTATCTTCCATCTGCTGGTTTACTCTCCAAACATTTGCAATAGTGGTAATGGAGCAGGTGTGGAACTGCTGCAGGATCCACCCTGGGGAACCTAATTTTTGAGTTCTTCACCCCAGTGTGTCATGATTTCCTACTTAACTGATGATTCCTGTTCTTCTGATGAGCAATTTTAAAGTGTAGAATCCATAGGAAAGTGGATTGGGCAGTGTGCACACCTTTTCACTGCCCAATCCACTTTTGAAATTAGCTGTTAGATCATAAAGTGTGTCTGTGTATTGGTATGATATGGTGTGGGTTAGTGTGAAAAGTAAGGGTTCAAATAAACTTGAGAAATCCTTTAGTTCATATGCCTGCCTGTGAAAGGGTACCCAAAAAGGGTTAACTTAAAGTGAAATTAAAAGACAAATGTATTTTGGTAAAAAAAAAGTTTTGAAGTTTAATGTGCATTTTCTATGAGGCTTGTGAAGACCTTGCCCTATTTTGCAACTATTAAAAAAAAAAAGGTGGTTGTATCAAAATAAGCTTTCAGTGGCATTTTCTGTGGAAGTTTTGAAGTACCCTTGTGATTCAACCAGGGTGTACTTCCATTAAAAAGTTCTGAGCGGCTATGCAAAATAGGCTGTTAACTAGTACTAAATTGAATGGAGTAGATTTCCCTTCCATATATATGTAGTTGGTTATTTAGTCTGTCTGTCCTAGTTTCTGCAATGATGTCTTTATATCTAATGCAGCCTCCTCTTTGTTACCTGATTCAGTAAATGCAGGTCTCTGCATGCATTCTTGAAAATCTTTCTTGAAATTATTAGCAGCAATGCGTATGAAAATGACAAGAATAAAAAATGGTCAGAATTATAGTATGAAACAATATTAGAATCACTGGGAATGCAGGAGAGAAGTTGGCAATCAGAATTTAAAAAATTAATTGATTTCTATGGCATGATAATTGTGTTTGCTTAGATGTAAGATTACAAAGATTAAGGTGCAAACATTGTAAGGGGAAGCAAGAAATCAAAGAATAAAGAGAAAAACTTGTTGGGTTCCTGATGACCAATATTGCCCTTGACAGGCCCAAAGCAATGGCTCAATGGCTAAATCATTGCCTTGCAAATACTGGTATCCCATATGGGCATCCATTCATTTCCTGGCTGCTCCGCTTCCCGTCCGGCTTCCCGCTTGTAATCTGGGAAAGCAGTTGAGAATGGCCTAAAGCCTTTGGACTGTGCACCCACGTGGGAGACCTGGTAGAAACACCTGGCTTTGGATCAGCTCAGTTCTGGCCATTGTGATCTGCTTTTCCAATAAAAAATAAATGAATAAATAAATAAATCTTAAAAAGGAAAGTATTGCGCCTGACATATACAGATTGAGTTTGTATTACCTGAAGTAATTGAGAGTAGGGAATATTTGAGTTTCAGGGTTTGTTTGACTTTGGAATATTTTTATAGCTTAGTTTATTGAGAGTGTTTGATCCAAAAATCTAGAATACCAATGTGATGCTGAAAAAATTTGGGACTTCGGAGTGTTTCAGAGTTCAGGTTCCTGGGTCAGGGATGCTCAAACTGTGCATGAAATATGACATGTATTAGAGGCAGGAAATTATTTTTATCAATTATCGTATATTAAGAAAACACTTCCATTAGCATTGCAAGCTTGCCTTTTCTGACGTAGGGTTTGGTTGCTTGGTGAGTACACTGAACTGTACATCCCTAAATGATGACCACTTCCGGTACTGCATTACTGCATCTAAAATGTTTTCAGTCAAAAAGAGCTAGTTCCCCCTTTAACTTTCATTACTGTTTTTGTAAGATGTAAAAATGATCACATTTTTACATGAGTGCATAGTAATAAAAACATAATAGATGTGCATATGCGCACGCATGTATGTATTAGAAGACACCACCAAGTTAATGACAATGGAATTTCAAAGTTAAGTTCATTTACCAAAAAAAAAAAAAAAAATCAAAATCTGTGCAAATAAAAGGTCTTCAGAAATATAGAATGTATGTATTATTGTAAAAAAATATGTAGAAGTCACAAATATTTTGCTTGTAAGTAAACTTTATGGTTTAGCTTTTCAATAACCTGGAAGCACCCTTGTACAGGAATGCATGTGCAATTGTGTAGAAAGATTTACATAATTCAAAGATAGGGGGTAGCAGTGTAAACCTGTTAGCAATGTATTCCTTACTATCACTCAGCTGTCAACAGTCAGTAAATAAAAGGTTCTCAGCATGCAACATTTTCTGCTGAAATATATTGTTTTATGAAACTCTGCTAACATAATTTGGAATATTAAAGACTACTTTTTATAACAATAATACCAGAGATTTCAAATAACTATTTTCTCATCTTTATTTACTGCGTTTGAATATATTGCTGGATTTCATGAAATTTCAATTACTAATCATTGGAACAGGCTAGGACACAGAAGATACTGTGCACTTATGTAAAAATTTTGAATTAAGGGTTCTAGGTCTGTGAATTCCAGGTCTGAAATGTCTAAAATCTGAAACATATTGAGCACCAACTTAATATAACATAACTCAGAAAACTTAATAGTAGTAGAAAACTTCAAGCTTGCCCTCAGGTGACACATCACAGTCAACATGCAGCTGTATAAAATGTTTGGCAATTTTTCTTTGACTACATTGTATTATGTATTTGAAATATAAATGCTTAAACATAGATCCCTTCCCTAAAATACTGCACTGTGCGTAGGTGAATACTATAAAATAATTAAAACACTTGTACTCTCAAGCATTTTGAATAAGTGGTAGTTCACTCAAAGGAGGTATTTCTCTGTCTCTGACAATTTTCTTTGCACTGAAATTCACTTTATCTGTTGTTATTTGCCATATTATCTCCATCTGTTAAATGTGTTCTTAATTCATCTATTTCATTTTCACTTTCGCTCTACCTGTTTTGTGTTTAAAGTGATAGTTTTTTTTTTGCCACATGTTGTGTCATGCTTTTTAATCTGTTACATGAATCTGGGGTTTTAAATTTGCATATTGGTCTCTATAGAGCACTTGCACCGAGGAGAATGAACTGGTGCTGTGGAATAAGTGTGCCGTTTTATCTCCTGCTGTGTTTCTATTTCTGTCATTTTTTTCCTCCTTCACCTGTGGGTGGAGGAAACTTTTTTGTTGTTAGAGTGTTGCTTTGATTTGTTGATAGTGTTCTCAAATAAGGTGTTTGTGTGGCTTTTCTGAGTTATCGCTCTGCTAGGGTCACCATTTTCCCGGTTGAAGTGAGGCAAGCGTTACCTTATCTCCTTTGTGTTCCTGCCCCTCCACCATTCACGACACATCTTTGTTTTCCTCTATGCTCCTGTAGACCTGTATTACAGTGTTAGGATTGTTTCAGCTGTTGAACATAACTCAGAAAACTCATGAGGAAGAAAGCTCTTTGTGCTTATTCCTGGTTTTGCTCACCATGTTCTTTATTCTCTCCTGATGTGCAAAGACCCTTCATTTTTGGTACATGTGTGCAATTAAGCACTGAGGTGGTTGCTTTAGTCATATGTCTTTAAAGTATATAATATATTTTCGATACATGAGTAAGTAGTGAAATGGTTACTACTGTCCAGTAAATTAACAAACCATGCCTATTCTATTTTTATCATTGTTTCGTTCATGGTGAGAACTCTTGAAATCTGCCATCTAGGAAAGTTATTATTAAATTTTATTATAACAAAGAAATAAAACAAAGATTGACAGAAGTACACTAGCAGTATACTGATACATAGGCTTTTCAAACTTGTTATCTTACAGTAGAACATATTAACTTCAGCATTCATAGGGTGCAAATATGGAATGAAATGTTTCATCCCATACTCATGTGACTGGAAATTTATACCTTTGATTCTCCATATTTTACCCTTTTTTCCATTCCAGTGGGAATCATTGTTCTGCTGTCTTTGTATTGAACCTGTTTTAGATATCATCTATACGTGAGATCATGGCATTTTTTATTCTGCTTCTAGTTTATTTTATCACAATGTCTTACAGGTTCATTCATGCTGTTACAAATGACAAGATCTACCTTTTTAAGGCTGCGAAAAAAACATTATGTGTGTTTATAGATCTATCACAGTTTCTTTTTGAAAAGATTTGGTTTTTATTTGAAAGGCTGAGTCACATGGGGAGAAGAAGAGAGCTCTTTAAGGCACAGCTCCACTCCCCAAATGGTCACAATGTCCAGGCTGGGCAGATCTGAAACAAGGTGCCAGGAGCTTCTTCCAGGCCTGGCATGTGGGTGCAGGAGCCCAAGCATTTGAACTATCTTCCTTTGCTTACCCAGGCTATTGGCAGGGTGCTGGATTAGAAGTAATGCAGGAACTCGATCTGATGCCCCATAGATTTTGACACTGTGAGCACAGACTTAATGTGCTATGCTACGTCATTGACGTCATCACAACTTCTTTACTCATGCTGTTTCTATAGCTTGACAATGGCAGGTAACACTACCATGAATATAGAAGCTGGAAGTAACTCACTGAAATGTTGATTATGGTGTCTGTGGTTGTGGTTTCAAAAGAGACATTCATGAGTTACATGGTAGTTGTGACATTGTTTTTAAAGGGAAATTTCATCCTAGTGTTAAGAATGACTGTGCTAATGTACAGGGCAACCCGGGGAGTTCAGTTTGCTCTTCGCACTCTCACAACATGTGATGTTTTTGTATTATTTTTTGACTGTAGATGTGCTAGCATGTGTGATCCCGCATTGTAGCTCTGGCTTACTTTTCCCCGTCAGTGATAGTGAGCACCTCTGCAAGCTCCTCCTCTCGTCCTTGGAGAAGTATTTATACAAGTCCTTTGTCCCTTGTTTAATCATGGTTTTGTAGTTGTGCTATTGATATATGTGTATTTTGGATGTTTTCTTGGTCTGCTTTATAACTCCTGAACTAAGAAGTCTCATGGGCCTCTGTTCTGGGGAATGAAGTGTCTCAAGGAGAAAGATGAAGAACTTAGTGCAGAGGGGCAAGTATGTGAGTGGCCTGGCTTGATAACAGCTTCCTTGCTCAAAAACGAGTCTATTTTGTGAGACCAGCACTAATCCCTCCTCCAGGATGATAGTGACCTGAAAAGCTTCCAGTAGGCCTCATCTTCCAGTAGGGTCCACCATCTCCCTAGTTGGGGCCACCCTGGGAACCAAGCTTCTTACCCATGAGCCTGTGGGAAGAAACCATGTCCAAACCATCACAGATGTTAATCTTTTATTGGGTATATGATTGGCAGGAATTTTCTTTCAACATGTATAATGCCTGCTCATGTTGTTGGTGATTGTGTGGCTTCTACAGAATGTTTTCAGTTGTTATGTCATCTGACTTGTTTGTTTTTACATCTGCTGTTTGAGCTTTTGGTGTAGTGTTTGAGAAGGTCAAAGGCCAATATTAAACTTTCCTTCCTTAGATTTTCTTGCACAGTTTTCCTATCTTACATCTAGGTTTCTAGTCGTTTTTGAGTTGATTTTTTTTTCATGTGGTACTAGCAGCTTACTTTTGCTGTGAATTTAGAGTGGATGTAAACGTTTTCCTTCCTTTGAGATTCACCTGGTTTCCCCTTTCTTTCTGAGGTCTATTTTGACTGTGTTGACAGTTCTATTTAAACAGAGCTGTGCCACCTTCCTAGGCTTCCATGAGTTCCAGTGAGGAATCTGTCATCCCAAGCATCGTAACTCTAGGTACGGTTTGATTTATCTCTCAATACTTGCAGCCTTTTTTCTTTGACTTTGCTTGCCAGAAGTGTGACTGCCATAAGTGTGGGGTTTATGTACTTGGTCACATGTGAGAAGTTTTCATTCTTTACTTCTTTGAGTACTTTTTAGTCTCTCTTTCATGTCCTCAGGGATCCTGAAGGAGAGTAATATGAAACCCTTCGTGTGAATTCCACTCCACATACCCCTGGCACTGTGCTCATATTTTTCTATTCAAGTTCTTTCTGTGGTGGAGGCTGTGCATCTTATGTTTTACTCTGTTGTCAGGTTCTGTGTAACCTTTGCCCTTCCATTCTGCTTTTGAGTCTGTTTGTTTACTTCTGGATTTCACTAGGTTTTTTTTTTTTTAATTTCCATTTGTTTCTTGTTTGTAATTTTAAGTTGCTGAGACTTCAGATTTCTTTGCCAAAGATTTCTACTTTTCATCTAATGACAGCTCATTGAGACATTTTTAAAAATCACAATATTTTTAGTATCATTGTCAGATCATTATAGCATCTATTTTTTTGTATTCTTATCTATTGATTATATTACTCAGTGTGAGGCCTAAATTTGTTGACTTTTTTTCCATTGAATAAACTTTAAGGTTTGCTTGACTGATGTTTACACTTCTTTAGGCAAGGAGGGGAAACATTTGCCTTTTCACTGCAAGTCTAGGAAACTGGTCCAGGTTGGCATCAAGGAGACTTATAGCTCTTGAATGGGAAGAGAACAGGTGCTTTGTCATTGATCTTTACTTGGCATCCATGAATACACAGGTTTTTGGTCACTTTTCTATTGAGTGATGCAGATAATTCTGTTTCTGCACTATCTGATACCCAGCCCAGTGGGGGAGTTGTGGGGCGCGGGTTCATACCTCATTTCTGCTAGGAGAGGAGGTTGTATATAAAGTGTATATAAAGTCCACATCCCCTGTGGTTTTTTGTTTGTTTGTTTTTAAAGATTTATTTATTTTTTATTACAAAGTCAGATATTCAGAGAGGAGGAGAGACAGAGAGGAAGATCTTCTGTCCGATGATTCACTCCGGAAGTGACCACAACGATCGGTGCTGCGCCAATCCGAAGCCGGGAACCAGGGACCTCTTTCGGGTCTCCCACGTGGGTTCAGGGTCCCAAAGCTTTGGGCCATCCTCGACTGCTTTCCCAGGCCACAAGTAGGGAGCTGGAAGGGAAGTGGAGCTGCCGGGATTAGAACCTGCGCCCATATAGGATCCTGGATGCGTTCAAGGCGAGGACTTTAGCCACTAGGCCACGGCGCCAGGCCCCCCTGTGGTTTTAATTTCTTTTGTGACTATCGAAGAAATTATTAGCATCCATCAGGGTGAAAGGCTCTATATCTTCTCTGATGCCTGTGTTCAATGCCTCATGGCCATCTCACTAATATGGAAGTCTAGAAAATACAAGGCATGGGCCACTGTTTGAGATATTTGTGGTAGGGTATTAACCAATAGTTGATGGATGGTTGGATATGGGATCAAGGCAAAGGTGTTTTTTTTTTTTTTGGTAACAGTTTTGGAAATAATATATATTTGTATTATGAAAAATCTATAATACTGAAGAGGGTGAGGTGAGGCAGGGGTCCCTGCATGTAAAGGGCTTGAGGAATGTATTCTGTTTGCAGACACACATACACAACTGTCTAGGGGCCAGCAGGATAGAAAATTAAATCTTTCTAAACCCACAGTATTTCTTTTGTCCTTTTTTTGTAATGCTTACAGCCATAATGAATGCTGCAGAACTTAAGACATTGTGAACTGAACCACATGATATAATCATGGATAGATGAGAAATATATAAAGGAACTTCAAAAAGTGTATGGGAAACGGAAGAAGACACATTTATCTTGTAATAAATTTTTTTGTTGAAATCAATTACATGCAATGGATGTTCAAAAAGTGTATGTAGATCATGAAAAAACTGAATTTCAATTTTTCCACCAGAATAAGCTTACCAGGAATTTAAAAATAAACTTTAGAAAACACATTTATTTCATCTGCCTATTCAGAGACATATATACAGAGAGGGAAGAGATGGAGAAGTCTTCAGTTCACTGCTTCACTACTCTGATGCTGGAGGGCCAGGGCTGGAGGGGTCCAAGCTTGGAGCCGAAAACCACATTGAGCTCTTCCACATGGGTGGCAGAATTCCAGACTCTGGAACCATCATCCACTGATTGCTTGGCTCCTTTGAGCTTCATCTACTTCTGATTCCCTGTAATAGAGCCAGCCAGCCTGGTATTCCAGTGTTAGCTGAAGGTATCTCATGGCTGGCTAAAAGTTATATGCTACAACACTTACCCTTTTGTGAAGTTTTTACAATAGCCTTGTGCACTTCATGGAATCGCTCTCTTTTTGTATTTTGTATGTAGAAAATAGACCTGTGTCACTAAAGCTTGTCGTGCTTGTGTCAGTATTTTGTAACTAAAATCATCTGCAATCTGAGGTGGGCACTGTGGCGCAGTAGGTTAAGCTTTCACCTGTAGTGCCAGCATCCCACATGAGTACTGGTTTGAGTCCTGGCTGCTCTACTTCTGATTTAGCTCCCTACTAATGTGCCTGGAAAAGCACACTGCATCCATGTGTGAGAACCAGAAGAAGCTCCTGGCTCCTGGCTCCTAGTGCATAATAGCCCTACTCTGGCCCTCACAGCCACTTGGGAAATGAACCAGTGGAAGGAATACTCCTCTTTCGCTCAGTCTTTATTTCTCTCTGCATTATCTTCCTTTTAAATTAAGATAAATAAATCTTTTTTAAAACGTTTAGAATCTGGATTGATCTTCTTTAAATCATTAGTCTTTGAGACACTCTTTTCTGGGGCTTTTTATTTTGAATGTGGAAAAGTTTCTTAATGTACTCTATGATAGTTGTGCAGGAAAACATATTTGGCTCAGAGGAATTCATTATATGAGACCTATATATCCTTGAATATATTTGGATCTGGTGTGTGGGCTTTGGAACTTGGAACTTGGAAATGTATGGGCTGGGATCTGCACAGCCGGGCTGGACAAAGAGATTACTGCAAAGGGAGCTGCTATGGATTGTTAGTAACCAGACATTTGCACAAGGCATTGTTTATAGCATTTAAAAATATTTTGTTTCTTTATATGCAAGACTTTTGATTTTCATGAGTTGTAGATGCTACTGTGACAAATAAAACACAGAAATTGCTTGAAAGGAAATCGTCGGTATGTGTGTATTAGGTGTTTGATAATCAAAGGATTCAAGAGAAAACTACTAATACGTGGATGTATTTAAAGGCTGGAAGTCACTGTTAAAATAATGAAAAAGAAAGCCTTTGGAGTTAATTCAAAAACATAAGTACCATGTGTAAAGGAATATGAGTAATGTTTTACACAAAGAACACAACCGTGTGTGAGTGCAGCCCTCGAAGCAAATGCATCTAATAAAAAGCACCAGCAATTTCAAAGGTTTCTGTAAGTGTTCAGCACGTTAAAAAAAAAAAAAGTTCCATCTGTTACTCTCTGAAACTAACAAAAGAAAAGAAAGAGGATATCATTTTGATCAATGTCCTTTTAATTCTTAGACTTGGTATAAAATAAATCAGTGTTATAGCAATTCATTTATGGAGGTTAAAGTGATATGATGTGGCTTTTCATGGTAACAGGGGTCTCACTTGCTGAACGTCTGGGACTTTGATTTGCCACATTACCTGCTGTGGCCTAAGTGATGCAAAATAATTACAGGAGCTTCCCGGTCGCAGTGGCCTATTCCACACCTGCACCCTTTTGTTGAGAGCCCGACGGGATGCTGCTCTGAATAGGCATCCTCCGTGTGTATTCCTCCTACACAGGATTGATTTATGAATGTATCAGTCTCTTTGTTAGCATGCAAACCCCTAATTAATTTAAAGCCCTCTGTAGAGAAATTAAGCTCCTAGTTAAGATTTTTAACAGACTCAGATGGTGCTAATAATAGTGAGGCGAATCCTCTGCCTGTATTGACTGCGACCAGTGGTGTCTGTCCTTCATGGTGAAGCTTGGTATGTAGAGCTGAGGGTGTGCTCTCAGAGGGGGAAAGGCCAGCAGGACACTATTCTGCTGTCACTTCTAACCCAATTAGGCTTGTATGAGTTCTAGCTTCCCATTTGGGGTGAGAGCAAAGGAGACAGAGGCAGGCATGCAACAGAGGGTTTGCAGTACATAGCACTTCAATCAAATGTTGCTCTCTAAATAGTAACTCCACACTCAATACCTGTTACTGGGATCAGCCTCAGTCCAGTTAGGAGTGGAGAAATTGGGGCAGGAGTCAGAATGTTTTTGTATAAATGGACATGAGTCCTGGGTTTTAAAACACCAAACATTTTGTTACTTTAAATGGTTGGGAATAGCAATAAATCTGATGAACTGTGGATCTATAAATAATAAGTGAACCTATTTAAGCAATAGAAGAAACACAGATGAATTCTGCTTCAACCCTAGTAGAAGAAAAGTCTTTTTAGGGTAGGGCTTACAATTCCAGTGCAGTGAAGCACTAGTTCACTTCATGCTAAGTTTTTGAGTAATGAAAACATCATAAAGTGAGGAAACAACTGAGAAACAAGGCTAAGACACTTGTAATGTATATTGCCAAAGAGGACCTACATTCATAACCCATATTGAAACCTTGCAGAATTGAAGATCAAAATGTTTAAAGAATGCAAAAAGGGGAAAGAGATGTACACACAATTCTGGAAAATAACGTGAAAATGTCCTTGTGACATTCACAAAATGGTTGAGCTTTGTCATATCTGGAGAAATGCAAACTAAGACATTTTTCTGGGATACCATTTCTCATCCATTAGACTGCGGAAACCTCGTTAATATCACAACTCAATTTTGTTGGTCAGGCTGTGCGGAGGAAAGCATATACATTCCTGGCTGCAATGAAAATTTGTTCAATTCTTGAGGGAATTTTATTTGCACTTAGAGTTAGTAGTCCCACTTCTATGATTACTAACTTGATGATACATCAATAGCAATATAACAAGTATGAATGCGTAAGGTGACATCATAGCTTTTTGTGATCTTAAAACAGGGGAATGGACCTCATTATCTATTCATAGATTTTTTGAATGAACCATAGAATAGCCACCCAATACAATGCTAAGCAGCTTCAAAAATAATGAAGAAGGAATGAGAATGGAGTGAGTTTCAAGACATATGATCTTATGGGTAAAATGAAGCATGGAAGAATGTAATCAGATTCTCCCCATTGAATAGTGAAGATCACAACCAAAAATATATACAGGTATACTTGTTTGTGTAAAACATATGCACTAACTATAAACCAGAAATTGAAATGATGACAGGGATGTGGTATGAGTGCAGTGGGAAAAGAGGGAAAAAGAACTGGGACAGCATGAAAAAAGGGAAACATGTTTGAGTATGAACTTCTTACAGCTCTAAAGTAAGTTATTTTTCACATAACTTTTATAACCCTGCCCAATGAATAATTGAAATCAGCATTATAGGGAACCCAAAGTTAAATATGAATAGTAACAGATTAGTGTCTCATAGTTAGGTAAAACTTATACATGCATGGTATTATAGATGAACAAACTAGAAAAAAGTGGGATAAGAACCAGTTTCAGTAGTGTGAAAAACAGCATTTGGATTAGATGCTATAAAGATGACAATAAAGAAATGTATGTACATGCTGTGTTTTAATTTTAAGATTGTCTATGAATTTGCAATCTAGTAGTACAGGTGTTTCTTGCAAGAATGAAATGGCAGGTCCTGGACAAATTGTCTACTAAATGTCTATTAAGTGTAAAAGAGAGCGAGAGGAAGGAAGGAAGGAAGGAAGGAAGGAAGGAAGGAAGGAAGGAAGGAAGGAAGGAAGAAATTTACTATATTGTAGATAACTGCAGATAATTGGAGGAGATTTTTGTTGTTCAGAAAAGAAGTTCTAAATAAAGAGAACACATTAAAAACTGTAGTTATGGGATGGAATCAGAGCAACCAGTAAATCTCCATGGCTATGCATGCATGTTTCGTGCACACACTGTGCATATGTTCTGTACACAGAGACTCGTGTAGACATTTTATATACTTAACAGACACATACATACCCAGAGATGATACATGGAAATAAGCATGCATGTATGTATATGTGTGTATATAAACCTAAATATATGCATAGTTTTCCTGGCTTTTTCCACAGAGAGGGCTTATAATAATATCATTTCACTTGCCGCTATATCCTGGGTCCTGATTTCTAAACACAGTTCTTCGTTAAAATGAATGAGAGAGTGGGGAGAAGCTGAGGAAGGGAAATTAAACATGGTGTGGACAGTTGGCTTAATGGTTCAGTGCCACTCAGGGTGCCTGGGTGTGATTCCCAGCTCCACTTTGAATTTCACCTTCCTGCTGGTATTTAGGCAGGCAGCAGGTGATGGCATAAGTATTTGGGTCAATGACAATCATGGAAGAGACCTAGACTGAGTCCCTGGCTGCCAGCTTTTGTCTTTCCCAGCCCAAGCCGTTGGAATCATCTTCTGTCTCTGCCTTTCCAAATCATAAAGAAATAGAAGTAGGAACTCAGTAATGCTGTAATGTAGCAGAAACTAAGGAAATGCATGGAAATAGAAATTTCTGAGTAAAGTTAAGAATCTAAACTGAAGCAGTTCTTCATGACCTGAACTGGAACAATATCAGGAAAAATTATGTAAATAATATCAGTAATGAATTTTAATCTTTAGGATAACACAAGCTTGTATAAATCTGTGCTGATGGATGCTGAAATCAGAGGATGAAAGTTTGAGGAATAATATATCTTGGATAGTTTAAGAATATCTCATCCAAGATACATGTTAATTATGAAGAGGTGATAGTGGCTGGATTAGAGAAGCCTGTCAGATCCCACTGAACAGAGTAACCAAGACCGACATCCCCTGTATTAAAAACCCCTTGGCATCCTGAATCTATTTGTATAATGCATAGATATATTGTTTTAATATAGTGAACTGATCTAAGGTGTATGGCCTCATTCTAATGAAGAGACAACACTGAAAAAACCTAAATTGAAGGCACATTCTATCAATGTTGCAAAAGTCAAGGAAATGCTGAGGGATATTACAAAATTGGAAATATTGAGGAAATGCAAATATGCTTATTTTAGTTAATGCTATTGTTCTAAGGTTAGTTATAGGCCTATTCTAATCAGCCAACAGGCTGGGTGGGGTGAACGTGTGTATTTTTTTTTCCCCGTCTTCTCTCTATTTTCTTAATGCCCTCCCCTTATTTCCAAATGTGTGGCTTTTCTCATTTATGAATAGTTGATGTTCAGATTTTAATAAGTCTGTTATAGATGAATATTGAAAAAATAGAATAAGTATTTAAAGCCACAAAATGCATCTTCAAACATTTAAACAAGCTGGTTAACAGTAATTACACGTATTATTGGGGTAGAATGACATTCCAGCAAATCTATGTGGTTTGTACTTATGTAGTGTTTTCTTTGTCACTTACGTTATGGTTGGTGCCTTGAAGGTCCTCAATTTTATTTGCTTAAAGCATGTATAGTAAGTTACTATAAAGCATAGTGAGCCCAAAGTGACATCTTGCACTGGGAACTTCATCCAGGATTTGTTACCAATGACAGAATCTCCATGGAATCTTTTACTCCACCCTCCAAAAGCACTACTCTGTGTTGAAATAAAATTTTTTGTTTCTATTTCTTTATTCCACTTATGAAGGGAAATCTGGTATTTTGATTCCTGCATCTAGTTTCTTTCCCTTAAAATAATGTCCTCCATTCCAGCTAGTGTTCTGCAAATGACATGATTTCATTCATTTCTTATGTCCAAATAATTCCATTGTATATGCACAAATCACATTTCCTCTGCCCATTCATCTGTTGCTGAATACCTTGATTGGTTCTGTAACTTGGCAGGAGTGAGTAGTGCTGCAGTGAATACAGGAGTACAAGTTTTTATTTGATTTCACTTATTTTGGATATGTTCTTTGTAGTGGGGTTGCTGAATCATGTGGCAGTTCTACCTCAGAATTTTAAAGGAATACCCATACTGTTTGCTTTTACCACCAGCACTATTTATGAGTTCTTTGTTCTCCTTGTCAATAGCTTATTTTTGTCTTTTCATTAATTATCCTTCTACCTGGCATATGATAGTATCTTATTGTGAGTTTGACTTTCATTTCCCCGATTTCTAGTAATATTAAATAGTTTTTCAAGTACTTCTTGACTATTTGCATTTTTTCTTTTGATAAATGTCTATGCAGCTTTTTCCCCGTTTCTTAACCGAACTGAATGTTTCTTCACTGAATTATTTTGAGTTAATCATTTATCAGATTAATAGTTTGCCAACCTGATTTAATCTTCACACACTGATTATTTGTATTCACTCATCACATGGTACCCCATAAATATGGAATTAACATGAACAATTTAAATGACCAAAACAGATTTTATTCAGGACAACTGCAAAAATAGAAGAGACCCCTGTATAAAGTGATCTGAATTCCAAATGTGTCAAGGGAAATTGGGAGATTAGAAGTAAGTGGATAGTGATAGTAAGGAAGGATTCTGGCTATCTCACCCAGCAGGGTTTCTGCTTAAGACTGGTACAGTGATCAACTTCACTTGCACCTACAGGAGGAGGAGGAGGAGGAGCCCAGTGGAACATGAGAACATGGGAGAATTTTCTAAGCTGATTTAGCCTCATTCTTGCTGAAATTGGACAATGCAGATAAGTAAGGGAGTCCAAAAAAAAAATCAGTGTTAATTGACCAGAGTTCAGAATAGGCTAAGTAGAGTTTAATTAAAGAGGGACCCTGTCCATATGAATGGTTATTATTTCAAATTCATTTCCTTTCTTTCAGCTCCCGCCAGAGTTGTACTGTGCTTCTTGATAGGAAAGAACAGAAAACAGGGCTTGTACACAAAAGGTCTTTGGTAATATCCCAACTCAATCTCTTGTTCTCCACAAAGCTGAAGTGTTCACCTACTCTTCATGGAGGGCTAGAGGGGAACATGGTGGGCTAGAGCCAACAGAATGGCCCCTGAATTTTCCCTGATGGCCACTGGCATGAGGATGCAGCCCTCACCCTCCTCATCTGGAGCCTTCTGCATGGTTTCCCAAGGCTTTGTTTTCAACACTGAAGCCTTTGCTAAAGATAGGATAAATCTAGGCTGCAGCCTGAAGCTAGTGGCAGGATTTGTGATGCAGAAACATTGGGGTCATTCAGGAATGAATATACTTTAACAGTCAATGATGTGTTAAGAGACAAAATGTGAAACTTTCAAAGGGCACTTTTGTTGAATGTTAGGGTCCTGTTTTGTTTTTTTATCTAGGCACAGCTTAGGCCTCTAGAATTCTCAGCCTGTTAGGAGTTTTATGGAGAAAGCTTGCATTGTTGACAGGTGCATTGTTAACATACAGCATTGTTTTGCTGCTGAAATTTATTTCAGCATAACTGTTTGACTGGTCTCCTTAAAGCTGTCTGTATTTTTGGTTCAGTGATAAATAATTATACAATTGAGGTTTAAATATTTTGCCAATAAATTAAAAAAAAAAAACTATTAGCGTGCCAAGAGCTGCATAAGACTTCTAGCTATATGAACGATAGTTATTTAATTTGCAGGATTGAGCTCATGACAAATTAAGACATCACAGAGCATTTGGATATGTTGCCTGTTAATTTTTTCATGTTGTCCTGAGGTCCCAAGATGAGTTTGTGTTACTGTGTTATTGGTAATTTTTCAAAACAATGTTGAATTTCTTTCTCAGTCCCTATATCTGTAGGCACAGTTATAGGAATGATTTTTTAAAAGAGATCCAAGGATCAAAATGTAATATTTGGAACTTTGTTGTTGTCCTCTCATTTTCCTGTCTCAGAGTTGGATTTCTTTCTTTTCCCTGCTTGTTGCTACTTTGTAGTTTGTGATATCTTCATTACTTAGCCTTCATGGCAGAACACAGGAAGCATGGTGGATTTATTGTTGTCTGGGTTACTTGCCAGGGATCTGGTGTTAGTGTCTATTTCTGGGAGAAAAAGGGGCTTAAAGGCCCATTTTTCAATTCAGGTGACTTTCATTGGTTCAGGCCTTCCACCAGAAGAGGGAGCCACATTCATTAAAATAACATCCCTAATCTGAGTTGAGCGCTTTCTCTTCCCAGCAAATTCCAGATGGAAAGCATCTAACAGAATGGTCTGTTAGATGTTCCAGGCAGCCCTGTCAGGGTAGACAGGGGTCAATCCCACAGGTCTGCATCAGAGGGAGATGACCTGAGGATGCATTCAGTCCTGAAATGGGTACATTACTTTTCTCTATTAAAATGATGAAAGCAACAAAACCTGCAAAAAAAAAAAAAAATATATATATATATATGCTCATTCTCTAAACCTCACATTTCTACTTACTTGGGGATCACACTTCTGAAGGATTAAAAGGACTGCTTCTTTAATTAAACATTCTGAGAAAACAACTGTCTGTTGTTACAAGATTGATGTCACAGTGTGAAAAAAATAGGTTCTTGCCTTTATAATTTGAAAGATGTCTTCAGAAACACCCTGCTGAAAAATGCTGTCTTTTTCTACTCACTTACCTACTCACGTGTTCAGAATTGCAGCGTGAAGCTTTGATTTACTTGGATTATTGCATTTTGCTTCAGATTCGTACAAGTATAGTTATCTCCCACTTGGTAATGTGTTAATTTAGCAAAAGCTAGTTAATTATGTATCTGAGATTAGTTTATTGGACTTTGCAAGCTTGTCATCCCAAGGAAAGCAACCAGGAGAGGCTTTGTTTAAAAGAGAACTGGGGGAAAGTTACTTACAGGATTTGTATGGAAGGGTAAATGTGTACGTAGGCTGTGTGGATAAGTGTTTCCTAGCTGAAGCATAAAGCATAAGGGAAGTAAGCCATCAGCAAAGACATCACAGAAGACTATGGAATGCTTCTGCTTCAGAACTTTCACCTGCTGCTCCAGGGTTGCATGGATTCCTGGCTGCATCTTCTATGAAATAGGCTGTATCCACCCTGATCGTTCTCAGGACACGGGTGGGATTCCTACTTACGTAAGCTAGTAACTATTCCTTCTGCATCTTCTATCCTGTTATAAAAACATGAACACCATGCTAGATAAAGAAAGGTGCAACAGTAGGAGTGCTGCTGACCACACCAGGTAGGTTACCTTGCAATAGCTGTCGTAGAATTATTTGGGACAACAGACACAGTGTAGTGTGATTTACAATGACAAGGAATAATATTTGTGGAGCATTTTTATGTGTAAGCTCTTTTTTAGCAACGATGAAAAGTGCTATATTACTATTATCAACATTTTACATCACTGGTTTAGAAATTACATAACTCCCCTAGGTTCTATAGCCAGGATGGAGATGGTTTTCTAATTCTTACCTTCCCCAAAGTTCAGGTTCATTGCCATGGCACTACACAAACTCCTGTTCTTATAAGGCAATGAAATTGGGCCTGGCATGATAGCGTAATAGTTAAAGTCCTCACCTTGCATGTGCCAGGATCCCATATGGGCACCAGTTCTAATCCTGGCGGTCCAGCTTCCCAACCAGCTCCTTGCTTGTGCCTGGAAAAGCAGCCGAGGATGGGACCCTGCACCTGCGTGAGAGACCCAGAAGAGCTCCTGGCTCCTGGCTCCTGGCTCCTGGCTCCTGGCTCCTGGCTTCGGATTGGCTCAGCTCCAGCCATTGCAGCCGCTTGGGGAGTGAATCATTAGATGGAAGATCTTCCTCGCTGTCTCTCCTCCTCAGTATATCTGCCTTTCCAATAAAAATAATTTTTTTTTAAAAAAAGGTAATGAAATCACACAGATTTTCTATTTTCTCTCTGAATCTATGTCCTTTTGGTTATGTTCAAGGGAATTTCTTTGGCATAAATCACTAAGAATTACAAAAAAATAGTATTAAGCCTATAGTAAAATGATTTTAAAATATATTATTTGTGGCAAAGCATCACCCTAACCCCAAGCTCTGATTATTACATGGTTTCTATTACTGCAAGGTGGGAATGTTGTACATCCTGGTGTACTTTGGTTGTTTACTACTTTACCCATCATCCTACCTTTCCCGACTATGGTTTCAGTTTGATGTCACTCCTTTAATGCCTGTCGTAGCAGCCTCATCTATTTGTATTTACTCATGTATTTGCTGTCATATGTGATCTCTGCCAAGTTTGTCTCATGTCACGTGAAGTCTTGAGTTGCACAGAGGCAATCTTATTTTCTAACAGGGAACAGATGGGTTTACACTGCTCAGGGGGAGTGGGGAGATGGCTGATCCCATGTGTATAAGACAATGTGTGTGTGTCGGGGGTGAGCTCGCCATAGACACATAGCTGTGAGTGGGAGCCTCTTTAATGTGAAAGTATTGGGCTCAGCAGTCCTGATAAATTCTCATTAGAAGTCCCAGTAGGCAGCAGTCAGGGTTTAAATGCTTACAGAAGCAGTCCTGGCTGGGTTAGAATGGTCACAAAAAGGAAACTATACAGCCATTGGTAAAAGATGACAGAAACACTCTGCCAAACTAACAGAGCTGACAACCCTTCTGTTCGGTCAGTTCAGCTCCCCAGCAGCCCTGAGTGAGCTTCTTGAAAGGCAAACAGAGGCTCTGCTTCATCAGTGCAATGGGTCTCACTTAGGAAAGAGATTTCCATCTTGATCCATGAATGTGAAATTGGCTGTAGCATGTTGTAGAGGTTGTGGGATCGGGGTGTTGGTGGAATTCTAGATAACGCAGTGATAATGTTTGATATTTATTGCTATCTAATTTGTGGCAGTGAACATGGGCCTTTCCAGGTTAGATTAGTTGGACAGTATTGCTGAGAACTTGCTCTGAGTCTTTTTCGAAATATCAACATATTTACTGGGGTTGTGTACACTGCTTCTATACGGTTGAAGTTTGTATGCTGACATAAACTGAGCTGCTGAACTCTGTAGAAGAATATTGATTTTTTTTTTTTAATGGAGCTGCCGGGAGCAATGCTTGGTTCTCAGAACTTTTGGGAGAAAGGAGCAGCCTGTTCATTTGCTGGACAGTGGTGAGAAGGTGCGATCGCTGACCATGGTGCCAGGATGATGTGCTGAGGCTGGTTGGATTCTTGTACTTAACATCAAGGAATCTAATCTTCACTGAAGAGATGGAGTCGCCCTGGTTTAAGTGATATGTGATGTCCATGCACCATTAACAACCAAAAGAAATCATGACTGTTAAAATGGAGGAAAATGCCTTTGGGTGAATATGAAATTTGAAGAAATATGAGTGGGCTTATTGTATCTCAAAATGCTGCTTTCTGAGATGGAAGGGGTTCATGATCTCAGGTTTTGCTTTCAAAGTTTTTCGTAGGAGTTTACAACAGACTGAAGCCAGGGAGAGAAAACTGGCTCAAAAGAAAAAGCACAAGTTCTAGAGTATCCAGCGGAGTAGCCCACCAGAGGTGGCCCCGGTTGAAGCCAGGAAGGAGGAACTCCATCCAGGTCTCCTACATGGGTAGGCGGGGACTCTTGTGTTTGAACCACTGTCTACTGCATTGTATGGTGCTCATCAGCAGGAAGCTGTGTCAGAAACAGCTGATCCCAAACAGAAACAGAACTGGATCCCAAGGAATCTGATAGGAGATGAGGCATCCCTAGCAGTAATTTACTACTGTGCTAATGTGCCTGCCGATGAGATGGTTCTTAGAGATGGGAAAGATATAACATGCAGTAAGTCACCTGCTTTTATTAAATGATTGCTAAGTCACTATGCTGCCTTCTGTCCTGTGATACTCAGAAGAATACCAAGCAGGTTATGTGGTAATTTTCTCAGGTTATCCATCACCCGCCATTCTACTATTGAGTAATGTCATATAGCACTCATTATATGCAAGGTCTTGGAGTTTTAATGGTACTTTTGTAGTTTTTATGTAAGTGGACTTCAGGGAGGCTGCCTCTGGATATAGCTCACCTCTTAATAGTACAGACTACGTCCTGTTACCGTTCAGACCTGAAAGGTGCTGAGCCCTAAGAAAGCCGTTTGTTGATTGCGATTCCAGTTAGTAGTGCTTCATTCAGAGATGGTGCCTTGAAGAATAGCCCTGTCATCTAGAATGTAGCCTGTTGAACATAAACCATCTCAACAATGAACTATGTAAGGTTGCCTGCCAGAGACAGTGAAAAGAAAAAAAAAGATAGTTAAAATCACAAACTGAAGAAATATAAGCCACCTGAAACTAAATTATAAGCTCAAAGCTTTTTGATGATTGTAGTTCCATTCTTCGGTTTATGGATGTGAAGAATTATGAAGAGTTCAAGTCTATGCTCAAACAACAAAAGAAACCCATTTTATGGCTTATAGAATATGAAATATTCTGCAAACTTAAGGATTCTAAATTTAAACGTGATATGTTTGTGTTCCCTCCCTACCCGTGCCACCATGCAGCCACACATATATGTGTGTATTTAAAATTAAAATCAGGAAAGTTTGCCCAAGGCAATAATTCAAAAGACAGGAAAAACTGCACAAAGGAAAACATTTATCTCAGCTCTATGCCAAAGAACAAAGGAGTAATATAAATGACCAACTTCCAGGACAATGATTAACTGAAGGATGTATCAGCCAGTCTCTTGAAGTATAATTCAGCCATTTAAGTTTTTCTGAAGTTCAGGTGGCAACTTAAAGAAACCAGTCATAATTATATATCAGATGCATGAAAATACTGTTCTAGATTATGATTGCAGCTGTTGGGCGTGAACCAGGCAGAATGACTTGCAGTACAGTAAATCGGTGATTAATGTCAGTGTACCTTCTTGGTCAGTTGTTCTGCCACTTCTTTGCATTGGCAAGTCATCATCATCCTCTGTTCTCTGTGAATGAGATGGGAAAGATATCATTTATTATCTACTACTCCTTCCCTGATAATGCCCCATGCTATGGCATTGCCCACAGTGGTCTGCAGGATACTTCCAGAACAAGTTCTTCATGTTGGCTGCCCCTCAGAGTGAAGACCACATGTTTTTTCACCCCTTCTCTTTGTTCAACACCAAACCCAGACCCAGCTTATAGTAGGCAGTCAAACATTCTTTGACTAGTGAATACTAATGATATTAATGGAAATAAACTCACCTGACAAGTTGATGACTCAATATAGGTAAGCATCTAGAAATTTTTCTTTTCATGATTAAAAAACAAAAAAAAGGAGCTTAGGACTACTTCAGAATGCCTACAGAACCAACATGGAATGAGAAGTTGAATCCAACTTTAGAGAGTTGAATCCAGGGCCAAGCCTGGCAGGAGATCTTAACAGTGTGCCCTTTCCATCTTTGGTGCACATTGCTCTTTTACACAACCTAATGCACAGATCTACCAGACCCAGCATGTTTCATTAGTGTCAGCCTGTTCTGTTGCCCTTTCTGCAGTCCCATTTCCAGGAAATCTGTCTGCTTTTCTCCCAAGGCACACAGCTGTGCGGCATTCATCTTCACAGCTATATACATTCCCATTGTGTGAATAACACCCCAACTAAGTGTACAAACAGAATATGTCAATCAGAAGTCATATTGGATCTCTCAGGTAGTTTTCTTGAAGGCAATCAGGAATAGCATCACCTGGTTATAGGCTTATGAATGGCCCTTGAATACAAACATTATTGTAATATTACAGTTTGGGTTTCATAAGGGAAGTAAAGTTAGTAACTGCATCAGCAGTGTTTCAGTGTCACTGTCACTTTATGTCGGGGTTATCACTCTTGGCACTACGGAAGTTTTGGAGAGTGAGAGAAAGCAGAAATCATGCTAAAGACTACTGCTATGTCTGTCCATACTTGATGCTGTCCAAGTCTCCTGTCATCCATCTGAACGGCACACAGGCAAGCATATTGATGCAGATGGAACACACCTCAGGTTTTGGAAACTTTCCCGGATCCCAAGTATAGCTCATTACTTCATGTTACAACGTTTACTCTAATTCTTTTAATGTTACTCTGGTTCCAATTTCCAAGACTACCCTGATAAGATAGGCCAGTCCAATAATGTTTTCAAGTTTTCTCCTGGAGGACAGGAGCATTGGAAGAGTGGAATCCAGGGAGATGGAGTTTAGAAGACAAGGCTAGGCAGGCAAGTTTGTGGTCGTAGAGTTGCTAAGAATGAGTACGTGATTTGCAGGCCAGCTGAGGGCTAGAATCTCCAATAAACAATCCCTGAATCTTCTGCACTGTGCTGTATAGATTTTTAAATAATGAATAACAATAGAAAAGCATGATAATTACCTTTGTCTTTTCTGCCTTCTTGTTTTCTAACTGCATCTTCAGCAAGGACAAAGAAAGGGTGGCAAGTAAGGTTGTCTTCTCGCCTTCAGTGATTATAACCAAGATTTGAAGATTGCAGCAAATGAACACTTCGGATGAAGGATTATTTTATACCCTTTTGGCACCGTGATGAGTTATGTTTTTGGACCACCACAGGGTGTTGGCAGACTTATCTTTTATATCATGAAGAAAATGCAAGCGCTTAGCTGCCTTCGCAGGAGTGTTTCCCTGTTGTGCATTCCCACCACACAGACCCGTATACATTGAGCCATTTGAAAATTGACATCTGGCCTGAGCATTTGGGATTGTTCTCATTGTTTTCTGTGCCTTACTTCTTTTATATTGTCCATGTGCTTAGGTAGTGCAGTGTTTAAAGCAGGTGTTCGATTGATCCCTGTTTTGTTCCACTGAGATATACCCATGCTTAAGTTATGTAAGTTTTGAGAATCCTGACTCACCAAACAGATGAATTATTTAGTGTAGTTATAAGAGAGAGGGATCTTACTCAGTTTGCAAGGCTGGCTTCAACAGATGAGTTCTTTTGAATTGCTATTCATCTAGTGCAGTAAAGACTTGACAGAGAACCCAAAAGTTAAGATGTTAAGGGAACTGAAATGTGGAAAATAAAAGTTTCTTTGAAAATTAGAATTGGAATCAATAGGAAAAGGAAAGCTCTAAAAGCAAACAGCAAAATTAAGCCCTGCTCCTCACTGCACCTTTCCAAGGACCTGTAGGTAAATACCATTTCAGTGTTTGAATTGGAAATTCCTTTAGGCAGAAGCTATGTATTTTGAAATTTCAGCACCAAAAGGTTTTCATTCTGCAGTTTTACTTCAGTAAAAATATCAAGCTGTGTTGAGTTTTGTCCAATAAACTGTGATTTGGGCTGCAAAACCAAATATCTCTATAAACAGAGGAGATCGAGTTAAGGGACCTGAACACACTGTGATCTGAGAGCACATGGATCTATGGGGCCTGCAGAACCACCCATATGTGCACATGCAACTACTGAAATGCTGGGGTATTACCTGCAGCAATGCTCTGTTAATTCTGCCTCAGATGTTGCAAGTTTTGTTTGGAGTATTTCCTTTTTCACTCTTGCTCTCTTGAAATGCAGTTGTTCATGTCTGTGGAGCGTGTGGCAGCAGAGCATTTTAGAACACCTCTCGTCTTGAGATGCCGACAAACACTGGAGTTTCCTCGGCCAGTTCTCTGTTGCAGTGCTCCTTTTATAGCAGAGAAGGCATCAGCGTAGTCCTCCGGTATCATCTTTATGTCACTGGAACTTCATGTTAATGTGTTCTCTGTCATGGGGACAAATAACGTACAGCTGCCAGGGGACTCCTACTCATCAGAGAAGCACTTGCTTCTCTAACACACAGTGATTTTAACTGCGGACGGTAATTTCAGAGTAGCCACAAGTGACTCTCTTAGTGCTCAGTTTCCTGGCTTGTCTTCTGATAAGACTGTATTATGAATACTTGAATATTTTCTAGAAAAAGAATACTGTCGTGTCCAAGAAGTTAATTGAGTGTTTCCCTAGAGGTAGTACAGGGTATCCAGTGGGATGGATGATTGAAATAGGATGTCATTTATCCAGTGGTATTCAAAGACAAGAATTCTGGCTAATGTTGATCATTAGATTTTTTTTTTATCTCATAAAAGAATTCTGTGCTTATAGGTAAGAATGATTTTTTTTCAAAAATAAATATGTTGACTGCTGAAACAAAGCGTTTACACTTTACATTGAGCAATCCTCTTTCAACATAAGATACTGTGAATCGTGCAAATGTGGGTAATGTACTTTGACTCCATGTTCCTTGCACATTGTTAATTTCTAGCATGGTGCTTTATGCCAATTTTTTGAATGATTTATTTATTTTTATTGTTTTTTAATTGTTATTAACATTGTATTATGTGATACAGTTTTATAGGCACTGGCATTCCCCCCACCCCTCCCACAACCCTCCTCCCGTGGTGGATTCCTCCCCCTTGCTGCATAACCACAGTTCAAGTTCAGTTGAGATTCCTTCATTGCAAGCATATTCCTAGCATAGATGCCAATTTTTTTTAAGATTTATTTTATTATTTTTTTATTGGAAAGGCGGATATACAGAGAGGAGAGACAGAGAGGAAGATCTTCCCTCCGATGATTCACTCCCCAAGTGAGCGCAACGGGCCAATACTATGCCGACCCGAAGCCAGGAGCCTCTTCCAGGTCTCCCACGCGGGTGCAGGGTCCCAAAGCTTTGTGCCGTCCTCGACTGCTTTCCCAGGCCACAGGCAGGGAGCTGGAAGGGAAGCGGGGCTGCCGGGATTAGAACCGGCGCCCATATGGGATCCCGGGTGTGCAAGGAGAGGACCTTAACCACTTGCGCCACCGCGCCGGGCCTAGATGGCAATTTTAAAGGTAATAAGTAAACAACTGTTTAAAAGAAGTCCGTGAAAACACTCATCCTTGGCTAAGATAGAGATGATCTTAAATTAAAAGTGCCTCTTCTTGGCTTTCGGTGTCTCTCTGAGAGAGCTGAGAGGGTGGTGGTGGAAATCATAGGCTTTTGAGGATTGTGGATTCTATATATGAATGATCCAAGTAGGCATGGAGCATAACCAAGAAGGAACACTTTAAAAAAAAAAAAAAAAGCTGGTTGACATCATCATTTGTGGAGGAAAAGGAGTATGCTATGCCTCCTGAGTCTGAACTTAAGATCTGAAAAATTCTAACTTTCTGCTCTGCCAGCTCTTGACATTCCCAAGAGAACGTCCCTGTACAGTATTCAGGGCACCAGTTTGTCTTGCTCTAATACTCCTAGGTTTGGGGAGAGTCACCACTGCTAAAATCTTAATGCAATTTGTGCTTCTAAAACTGAAATTTAAAAGCTGTTTTTATACTTTGGATTTTCATCAAGGAAACATGTTGCATGACTTGGAGGCCCCAGTGGAGTTGAAAACTTAGTAGAGCACTGACACGTAGTTCTTGCCTTTGGCCACTAGGTGGCACGTTCCCAGCTTCGGATGGAAGGCTGAATGTTGGCATCGGTGTCATTATTTACTTACTAGGTGCCCAAGTGATTGACACGTTGAAGACGAGCTCAAATGTTTGAATTATAAATTAGCCAGGAGTTTTTTTTTTTCCTGTGGGAAACTATTGTTTCTGTGGGAAACTACTTTTAGTGTTTAATTCATTGTTTTTAGAGGTGTAGTTTTTGGATGTATTTTTAGATGGACTACTCAAAAACAAGTACTCTCTTTGTACTGCCTCACTCTCCAGATGCCCACAGTGACCTAGGCGTGGCTGAGCCAGAGATCAGAGTATAAAAGTCAATCCAGATTTCCATATAGGCGGCAGGAACTCAATCACTGAGCCTTTTCCATGGACTCTTATACACTGAAAGAGCTGAAAACTACAGTCAGGAATTAGACTGATATCAAACTGGGGCATCCCTGTATGAACTGTGAGTGCCTAGACTATTTGTTTACTCCTGAACAAACTACTTTCTCCATTCCAACTTTTCAGTAAGCGTATAGAGTGTTTACTGTGATGAAATGATGCAATTTCAGGTGCAAAGAGATTAAGATTGATGTTGTGTCTTATATCATTGAGCCTGTCAGTGCAGTGATTACAAAGCAAATAAGCATGAGGCTGTTGACTTCCAATGTGTGAAACGGAAGAGCCTCCCAAGAAATCAATAACCATAGGGGTCTCTGGAGTTGGGTGAGGGAAGTTCCATGAGAAGAAGAAAGTGGTATGAGAGTGAGTGAGTCACATGCCTGAAAGGCTCACTTTATACAGAGGAGAGCTAGGATTGCTGGCTGGAAGACTTTGGGTGTGGTAGGAGTGCTTATTGTAATTAAAATACAGTGTTCCAACTTTATGGTACCAAAACCATGGGTTGAATTATATCTCCCACAATGCATCTGTTGAAATCCTAATGTTACTTGAAAGTAGGGCCTTTAGACATGTAATTAAGATGTAGGCATACTGGAAGGGTGAACCCTGTGCATATATAAGGAGCAAGTTCTGGAAACTCTGGCATTACAGTCTCACAAGCTAAGGACTTCCTTACTCTCTGGAGAGATGCCTGACACAGGACCGTGCAGCTTAGCAGAGGTGTATGATCTTGTTAACACGTATTTGCATCCTCTAAGTGTCCAGACTGTGAGAACCTGCATTTCCATTGCGAATCACCTGGCATGTGGGACTACGTTAGGACCCACAAAGTGGAATCCTTGTTGCAACGCTGTCCTGCCCAGAAACCAAGAAGACAAAACCCACTGATGGAGCGATGCTTTGGAGATGACCTGGGGAGTGGGGGAGGCATCCACACTGTGTGTGTCTGCAGCTTCCCTTCCCTATCCTCCGTGTGTTGACTGGGGCCAAGGGTGACATCTGAGAAGAGCACTCACACCAGTCACACTGCACTAACCAGAAACGCTTGCCGCTCCACGTTGAGCTGCTGTCTGACAGCTATCCTGACTTGCTTCTTCTTGATCTTGCTGTGCAGTGTCACGTTGTTGAAATGTTTCCTTTTTTTATCTAACAGTATTTTTCCCAGCTAATTTGACTCTTGTTTCCTATATAAAGATTTTTATAAGTGCTACAATCCTCATTGAATTTTCCCATAAAATGAATCCCTGGAAAACTTGCAGGACCATGCCTGTTCTGCTTAATTATGAAATGTGGGTGTCAGTGATTCAGAGTCTTTCTATCTGTTGCCTCTTGCTGCCAAATTGTCTGTATGTATCAGGTTAAAGCAATACAGGTGCAGTGTCTCACAGTGCTGTGTGTCAGGAATCTGGTTTGATTCTGCTGGTTTCTCTGCTGTCTGTCAAGGCTGACATGAAGAAGTCAGGCAGCTGGGCTCTTAATTGGAAGATACATGAAGACTTCTTTTGTGAAGTGGTTTAATGTGCTGGCAGGATCTGTTGCCTTGAAGATCTTAGAGCCAGGAGCATCCCTGGGCTTCATGCGGGACTGTTGTCAGCCTCATTCTTGCCCTTCAAGCCCTTGTTTGTGGGGCCTGTATTTCAGAGGTGGTGATGGCACCATCACTCCTCCCCTTCTGGGAATCTCTGACTTCTCAATCTGCTCTGGCTCACTTCCACCAGCCAGAGAAATTCTCTGCCCTTTGAACGCTCGTAGGATTAGACGGGTCACACTCCTATAAACCCAAATAAATCTCCCTGTTTTACAGTCTGTAACCTTAGTGACATCTGCAAAAATGACTTTTGCCAAATTCACATTTTACTAAGATTGGGTGTAAACATTTTTGGCAGGCTGTTATACCACCTACTCTAATTTGTAAGAACAAATGTCATGCATATGTTCTCCATTTCCCTTCCCAGGCACTTGATGATTTTTTAATTGAATGACTAATAATCAGTGAGACATTATTGATTCAACAGCTAATAATTTCATTATATTTGGTCTTTTAAAAAAATCTGAATGCAAGATGAAACCACGTAATGCAAATGCACATATACAAATGTGAGAAGGAGCCTAGAATGGAGGTGACTTTTTCTGTGGCTCTCATGTGGTCGCAGCAGTAGAGAACAGAGAAACTTTTCTTTCTTTCTTTCTTTTTTTTTTAAATTTTATTTATTTTCATTACAAAGTCAGATATACAGAGAGGAGGAGAGATAGAGAAGATCTTCCATCCAATGATTCACTCCTAAGTGAGCGCAATGTCCAGTGCTGTGCCGATCTGAAGCCAGGAGCCAGGAACCTCCTCCAGGTCTCCCACATGGGTGCAGGGTCCCAAGGCTTTGGGTTGTCCTCAACTGCTTTCCCAGGCCACAGGCAGGGAGCTGGATGGGAAGTGGAGCTGCTGGGATTAGAACCGGCACCCTATGGGATCCCAGGCATTCAAGGCGAGGACTTTAGCCACTAGGTCATGCCGCTGGGCCCCAGAGAAACATTTCTTTCCTGAGCATGTGGAAAATGGGCAGGGATGCTTGGGTGCCACTGCTGGAGTGGCCCCTTATGTATCTGAAACTTAATTTCATTGGAATTTCTAAGTGAGCAGATAAATGAGAACAGAGAGTGTGTCTCAGAAGTCAGAGCCTTCCAAAAGCGATGTGTTGCATTTGAAGTCAGCACCACTATGCATGTTCTTAAGAATAAATGGAGGAAAACTTGTGACAATTTCAGTTTTCACCTGAAAACTCAGAAAAAAGATTATCTGATGGCAGCAGTCTTTTTTTTTCTTTCATGTTTGCCCATATTACCTGTTTCTACAGTAGCATTTCAATATGCTGAGCACAAAGAATGCGATGATAACAAATATGCTTGCCTCGAATAGATGCCCATGAGAACTTCATTAACAGAGAGCAAACACAAACAGAGGGAGTGTCTGAACATTCTTATAGAATAACTGTCTGACTTCAGCTCAGCTGTACACACTCCAGATGAAGTAACACTTCACCCAGGACTCATCTACCCTTTTGTGAATTGTACCAAATGTTTTCTATCTTGGGGCAACGGTTTCAGTAGCACTTGGTATCTCATGATAAAAATAATCAGCCAGCAGGCCTTCAGTTATGTTGCAGGGATGATTTGTAAGGCAAATGGGAAATCAGTTTCTCAGTCAGAATAATTTGTTATATTACATGGATTGTATAAAGGAGAAAATTAATTTGAGTAAGTGTTTCTATTAACCGGGGATATTTAATGGTGTTGTTTGCAACTGTTCCACGATTAATGCAAGTTTTGTTTTGTTTCTCTTTTATGTATTTTATTTTGCACATATTCCTATCTTCCTTAAAGCAGGGGTCAGTTGCAAAGTCACAAAGATTTTAAATGTTGAACTCAAGGTGCTCATTAAATGTAGATGCTCTGTCATATTTTCTAAGAATTTATCCTGGGAAATATTTTTATAAAATAAAAACTTTATAAACGTGTGAAAGGCATGAATACAGCACATTGTCCATGTCTTTTTCTCTTTAAAAAAGCTCAATAGAATTAATTACAGAGTCTCAGACTGTTTACGATTTCTTCACACCTACAGTGGTGACTCCTTTTCTCTCTGTGCGACTAATATTCACATAGGAGACAAGAAGTTCCAGTTACTGAGAGGCATGCCGTGGCATAAGCAGTGGGTCACCATTCAAGAAGTTTGTAGCCTGTGTTTTCTGCTCTGTAGTAATGATTGTATGCGAGGTCTGTTGGAGTTGGGGGGTAGAATACTGTTCTGTGGGGGCTAGTGATGTCCACAGCCTCATTTGAGCAATGAGACTACATAATCTCAAAAGCAATAAAATTAATGGGTTCTTGATAAGAAGCATAGCTAATGCTATTGAAAATATTGGAAGCAATGGGAAATCACTTTGGATTGACTTCTTGGCAGGGGCAGAGGCAGGGTTCTGACAGATGTTTGCATAAATGAGTGGCATGCAAAAGCTAAAGGAGTCCATCAGCGCTAGACTTGCCCTGAAAGAAATGTTTACCATTACGGACTCCAAAGCAAAGGATTGATTACCTTCATTGTGAAAATGTGAATGAATGTCAAAGAGTAGAAATGCTAAAAGGAAAGAATGAAAAATCTGATGTGTTTTTCCTGTAAGTTGATATATACATATTTAAACGGTTTAAAAGCTTGCATTAAGAACACAGGTGTGTAATTTTTCTTGTACTCACTGGATTTTGGTATCAGGGTTATTTCAGTCTGTTAAAATGACTTTGAAAATACTCAATTCTCCTCTGTTTTTTTTAAAGGAACATGCTGTTATGTTATTATTTCTTCTTACAGGCTTAGTAGAATTCACCTGTGCAAACATTTTGAACCTTATATATCTCTGGGAGAAGATTTAAAATATTTTCAAAATATATGAGGGCCATTCAGAAATTTTTGCTTATGTCATTTTTTTCTGAAAAAAATTCGTGCAGATATGCATGTGTATCTTATAAGCTGCCAAAATTATTGACATGAAATTGCTTATTGTTCTTTAAAAATATGTATCTGGGGGAATGAAATTATTCTGTTGAAGATATACCTGTACTTCTGCATTTATTGCAGCACAGTGTGCAATAGCCAAGATAGAAAATTGATCTAAGTGACTTTGCACTTGTAATGGTTAAGAAATATGGTACTTATACATATTGTAATACTGTTTGACCTAAAGGGAGAATGAAATCCTGAAATCCCGTCATTTGTGTCATTATGGATTGAAATTGAGGACATTTTTAGGAAAATAAGCCAGAAATAGAAAGACAGGTACTGTCTGATTTCATTTATATGTGGGACCTAGAAGCATAGGCCTTAATGCTGAAGGAGTGCAACAACTGAGTAAGATTCTGGGGTGATCTTTACTCAACCAAGAGATAAATTACAATTCATTCACCTATTTGAACATACAAAGTTGGAAAGAGAAATGTATCAGTGTGAGAGACATTGGGACAGCATGGTAAGAGAAAATATTCAAGTAAATAGGGGTTAGGGAGACTTTAGAAAGCCAAATGGGTATAAAGCACATTCTAAGAGATTATAGCAGGAAGCTTGGCAAATTTAAAGCTAGAACTACCCAGTGAGGGTCAGAGGTCGCCAGCCAGAGTGAACGCAACCAAGTCTACCCCAAGGTATAATCAACGAAGAGAAGAAACAAAACACGGAAGAAATATGTGCAGATTCTACATCTGATTATGAGCTAATAACCGGAATATATAGGAATTCAAGGCAAGAGCACACATACAAGAAATCTAATTCAAAATGACTAGTAGATTTGCACAGGTGATTCTTAAAGACATACAGATGACCAACATGTATATGAAAAGTTGCTTAACTGATAAATTACCAAGGAAATGCAGATTAGAACCACAATGAGATACCACCTCCTTGCACTTATATTGACTATCATAAAAAAAAAAGAACAAATGCTAGTAAGGATGTAGGGAAAATAGAACCCTTACACACTGTGAGGGAGTGTAAAAAAGTGCAGATACATGACTAGCAGTATGGAATTTCTCAAGGAACTAAAAATGGAACATACCATATGATTGAGCAGTCCCACTAGTAGGTTTACACATGTGTAAATGAAGTAGTGTGTTGAGGAAACATCTGTACTACCCATTTATTGCAATGTTATGAAACAAAAATAAGAAATATAGTTTGAGTGTCTATTAGCTGATGAATGGATAAGGAATATATGGTACATATACAAAATGATATATTGTTCTATCACAAAAGGTCATTTGTGATAAGATGGACGGACCTGGAGGTCATCAGGCCAAGCAAAATAAGTCATGTCCGGAAAGAGGATTCACTGGATGATTCACTCATGTTTGGAGTACTAAACAGTTGATTTATTGGAGGTGGAGATAAACATACCCTGAGTTATAATTAGATAGGAGCAAAAAGTTCTGATGTTTTCTTGCAGTATAGGGGGATTCTTGTAATACGTAGTAGATTTCCCTACGACAATTAGAAAAGATTTTCAGTGTTTTTCCATAAAGGAGTAAGAAATATTTGAGTAAATATCTTTCTCTGGATTAGACATTTTGCACTGTGGTAAACTCTAAATAAGGGGGGTTCTTTTTCATGTGTCATCTTTTTTGTTCTTTTGTTTTTAAGTTGCTTTCATAGAAGTTAAAAATGAAGTTGTTCCATCTGGAGAATGAGGAAGGGTTTAAGGGATGAGTGGAAATTCATCAAGAGGTGCATGTTACAATTAGGCATGAGCAAGTTCTGGTGTTTGGTTACAATAGGTTAGCTTTAGGTAAACAGCTTTCATTTCAAAAATAGCTAGATGACTTTTAACGTTCTTGTCATAGAGGGTGAAGGTTTGAAATGACAGAAAAGTTAATTACTCTAATTCCATTATGACACTGAATCTGTATCAAAACATCATATTGTATGCTATAATTTGCATAACTGTGTATCAATCATCAATTTAAAAATAAGTGAGACATTTTTTTTAACAATGAGGATCATATGATTTTCAGCAGGGGGAAGAAATCAGAGATAGGTCAAATGTGCAGGTGAACAGCCTCAGAGGAGCAGAGCTCATAGAAGGTTAGTCTGGGAAGTTCACTTGGGACCACATTGTCAAGAACCTTGTGGTCTGAGATCTAAGAAATTTAGCTGGCATTTGTTGAATAATAGGAAGTCATTGAGTATGGAGAGAATCATTATCATAGACTCAAGACTTAAAATCAATGAGGAGAAAGGGAGATCCCAAGTGAAGGAAGTACATCTGTGGCTTTGGAATGGGAATGGAAATGAAGATCTGAATACAACTCTTTTGGATAGATAACCAACCCCCAGCATGCTAACATTAAGTCTTCACTGGTGTAGAACAAAAGTGGTAGGGTAGGAACTAAATATTTTATCTGAAGTACAGTGCAGATGAAAATCATATTTGAGACACCTTCAAAAATATTCTTAGAAAAAGCCTTTTGTGAAAACAGCATTTATTATTTTCAGACATTTTTCTACTCACAAATTCAAGTTTCACAAACATTTGGAAGTACCCTCATCCTTCCAGCTTTTTCTAAGTTTTGTGTCCCCATATTATTTGACCTGGAATGGAAATTACTCAACAGAAGTCACAGTTATATAGTAAACATGTTCAGAATTTTCCCCTCGTCATTATTACCTAAACAATGCACTGTAACTACTCTTTTCATGACATTATGTTGTATTTATATGTTGTATAAATAATCTAGGAAAATTATTTAAAGTATATAGAAGGATGTGTTTACATTACCTGAAAATGTTATATCTTATTATAGAAGATTGAAACATCCATGAATTCTAGTATCTGCAGAGGTGCTCAGGCATAGAAAGTTAAAACTTTATAGTCTTGAAGGTTCCATGTATATTGGGTTTAGTAATTTTATTTGCTTAGCATATATATTTAGGAAAAAGCATCATACATGCTACATTAGGTCCTGGAGATATAAAAACAAGATGACATTTTTTTTTCTGTTGAGGGCTTTACAGAGTTGTGGAGAACTCAGAAAATTAGGCCAGAACTTAATGTGAAGTCTGAAACTGACAATAAGTTTAGAGTTTGAGTACCTGGGTAGAAGTGGTGTTATTAATCATAAGAGGGAACACAACAGGGAAAGGCAAGCCTGGAAAGAAAGAATGAAGTTGACATTTCCACTCAAATTTAAAGAATATTGTGGCAGTCAGGGTTGCCGAGGGAGTAGATGGTGTGTTTGGAACAGATAATTCAGTGAGTGGTTACTGTATAGGGACTGTTTACAGGGGCGTGAAAATTGGGAAATGATGAGAGATGGTCATTTCATAGCAGTCAGACCACTGTCAGCATATTTGAGGATAGAAGTAGAGGATAGGGAACAGTTTCTAGAACCGTTGGGGTACCTCCACAAAGCCAGGTGCACAATTAATAACTTGATCCTGTGATTCTACAGGTTTAGTAAATCTACAGTCTGCATTGTAGACTGAGTGGAGATCAAAGAGGAGTTTCAGTTTAGTTGCAAAGGTAGTCCACTGCAAAATTCCCTCTGATGGGGAGATCCATCATTTTCTTGAAGACCAGCCATTGATTGGATGAGGCCAACTTCTGCTTTACTGGGAGTTCCCTTGATTTCAGTGTGACTTCAGAAGTACAAGTAGATTAATATTTGAATAAATACCTGGTACTGTGACCCAGCCAAGTTAAAATTCACATTCAGAGCTCAGTAGAGAGATTTCAGCAGTTCAGTAGCCAGCTGTCAGTGAGAGCGTTGTGACAGAGGTTCTCAGAGGTTCCAGCAGGAGCGCATCACCAGGGAACTTTCTAGACCTACACAGTCACAGGCCCCTCTCCAAACCCACTGAATCAGATAAGCTGAGATCGGGAGCTCAGAGCTTTCTATGTTAACAAACCTCAATCTGTGTGCTTTTGATCTGCTATAAAAATGGATGAGCATTGGGTTAGGTGACCCCCTTCCTCTCTGATTCCTTCCTGTTATCTGTTGCTTGTGTCTCTCAGGCCCCAGACCTGACTGGAAGGCAGAAACACAAAATCCATTAGTAAGTACCACATAAGTCTGCCTGCCAGGGCTGGCGTAAGGATGGAAAACAATGCAGGAGCAATTAGGAAAGGCAAATGGATGCCCTTCTGCCCCAAATTAAGGGACCTGCTGCATGCTACTGGGGCTGTCTCACATAGATGAGTAGTTCAGATCTTACAGGAGATGGAGTTGCTTAACAGAAATGTTAAGAGGAAAGACCATAGCTTGGATATGGATCCTACAAGTAATGTATAGCTGTAAATGGTGGGAACATCTTAGTTTTTTTTTTTTTTTCTTTAGGATTGCATTTCATTTTCAAATCTGCTGACTGACACTGATTTTTTTTTATCTCCTGAAGGCCATAGGACAGAATCTTTCATTTCTTAGAGAAAAGACTGCCTCTGACTCCTATGCATCTGGCATATAAAGCAGATATATTTTCCTGTCATTCACAATATATAAACCATTTACTTTGGTGATGTCCTTGGGAGAATCCAGCAATCAATTATGGTCAAGCATTCACCAAAGCCTTGCTTAAAACATTTGGCCTTTTGGAGTTCTGTGACCCCTGACCCATTATCCTCTTAGTATGCTATCTCCATACTAAGTTATCTAACCGGAGTGTTGGATACCTCATTCCTGAAATCTCAGATCTCCGTGGGAATGACGTTCCTCCGTTAAAATTTAGGTTATAGTTTGACTTTACATAGGTTGCATGAATAGCACTAATCTAGACTCTTTTCTGGTCATTGTTTGTTCAGGAAGATCTTACTGAGAATATTCTGCACTGTTCAGCATCACAGGTACTGACATTAGTATCAATTTAGTCACACTCCACCACTGAGGCAGATTCATGAACAGTTGTATCATGTCAGTGCGTGATGGAGAGGCAGGAGTTACTGAAGAGATAAAGAGAGCCTCCAGGAGGTAGAGCTCCTGAGTGTTAAAGGATGAGTAGGAGTTAGCTGTGCAGTGAAAGATGTGGGTATGTTTTTAAAGAAAAGGCATTCTGGGGTCAGGATATAGAACAACGGGAAGGCAAAGAGGTGTGTGATCAGCATAGCATACACAGGAAAGACATCTGAAACTGCGGATAGGTTGGCTGGTCTAGAATGCCATTTTTTTTTTGCTGGTCAGACTTTTTCCTTGAAGCTGGAAAGAAATAGTGTTTTATGAGTCCTGTTAAATCTTTGGATGTTAGTGAAGTAGCCTTGGTATATTTTGAAGCTGTCAAGTCAGTTTAACTTTTGAAATATCTGTGATCTTTATTCTTTTAAAGAATTTTTAGTTTTATAGAAAAAGTAAATAGTTAAGAATATTGTCATTACCCTGGAAGCACCATGTCATATTTGCTGTCCAGCAGTGATAGATTTGGTACACAGAGCCTATAATAACATGCATGGACTACCATATTGGTAAGATAGCCAAAGTTTAGTAGTGACATTGGGCTTTTGTAGACTGGCTTACATAGAATATGGGAGGAGTTATTGAGGAGCTTGTGCAGTTCCCATAAACCTTTCTATGGAAACTATGAATTGTTTCCATACCCTTGTTTGAAACTATCTTTTTGTTTTTTATATCTAATCAAGTGCCCTCATACAAATGATATCCTATCAATTGCTATCCTGTGTTCGCTGTCCTTCTACAAATCACAATGTCCTTCTACAATGCCATATTGGTAAACATCTCATAGCATAAATTACCTTAGCTCGATTCTGTGTAATATGAGAGGACACTCCAGAAATTTCATGGAGAATAGGGTCAGTGGATATATTTATTTTTTATGGCAGCAAATTGAAAACTCTCATTATATATGAACTTTTTTGAGAACACCTTACAGTTCTCAAGGTATTCCTTCTCAGAGAATAACTTCTCCTGGACTTGGCAGCAAGTATGTAAGTAATGGTTCTAGTGCTTGTCTTCAGGGGACCTTTCTCCATGTGTGGTTCACACACACACACTTGGAGTGGAATTGCCAGAATACTACTGCCAAATGTTTTCTAAGTAAGTTAAATAATTTAGCCTGCCACCAACAAACCAGTTTATTTATAATTGTTAAAACTTCTTTTAAAAATATTTATTTTTGTTTTATTTATTTGAAAGGTAAAGTTAGAGAGAGAAAGGGAGGTGGAGAGATCTTCCATCTGTTGTTTCACTCTCCACATGGTCACAATGACTAGAGAGTGCCAACTGGAAACCATAGTCAACTTCCAGGTCTCCCATGTGCTTGCTAAGACTCAAGAACTTAGGCCGTCTCCCACTGTTTTCCCAGATGAGTAGCAGGGAGCAGGAGCGGAATTGGAACAGCTGGATTCAACGAACACTCCTATGGAATGTGAACATCATAGGTGGAAGCCTTTCCTAATCAGCTAAACAATGCCAACCCTACAACTTATTTTCTGTCTAATTAATGATGCCCTAGGAAATTGAAAAATAAATGGCAAAATATGCATTAAGTTCTTACTAGTTAGGAAGTGTATTTGAATCTCATTTGAAAGAAAAGGGTAGGAAAAAGGCAGCAGCCTTCTCACATATAGTAATGTATGAACTTCAGCTGTGATCAAGTTAGAAATCCTGAAAGTATAAGATGGGCCTTTGGCCTGATGTTTGGCTCACCCAAGTGCTTTATGGAAGTACCTGGGCATGATGTAAGCTTTGGCTACACATTTCCAGCTTTCTATTCATTCAGACCCTGGGAGACAGTGGCGATGGCTTAACTTGTTCAGTTCCTACCACTTGTGTGATGCTTGCTGGCATTACCGAATCTCCGTTTCCATCCCTGCTTCCCCACCTGTCTATCAGCCTATTCTTGCAGGGGTTTGGAGAATAAATACTTTCATGGTGACTCTTTTTCTCTCAAGTAAATAAAAAAAATAAAAAGAAGACATCTTATAGATAAAGAATGCATTTTTATTATGTGTTTCAGAAGGAGAGATAGAGAAAGAAAGAGGGAGAGTCGGTTGTATCTATCGTTTCACTCTCCAAATGCCTGTAATGGTTGGAATTAGGCAAGGTGGAAGCCATCACTACTGCCTTCCATTACATTGATAGGTAGTTGGAGACAGATTCAGATCTTGGTACTCCTATGTAAAATAGGGGCATGTTGACTACTAGGTTAAGTAATAGTACCGTCCAAAAGTATTAATTAATGAATATTTTTATCTACTGAAATACTTTGAACAAACTTTTACTGGCATTATTGAGCTTTCAATTTGTTGTTACCCTTTCTGCGCAATGATGTCAACAAATATACTATTGATTCCATAGTTGATGAGCATGCTGATGAGCATCTGGAGTGAGGGTAGGGCATGACCGAAGTTAAAAGTTAATGTATCGAGTGTTCAGCCATCAATTTGAAAGGAATGTTAGTGTAATAGTTAATAGTGTAACAGTTAATTGGTTCTTGTAACAATAGAGACACAAAGTAGAATTCTGCTACTTATCTAGAATTCCACAAACTAGATTTTAAATTTTGGCTTGATAGGAAGCTTGTCTTATTCTGAATTGCAGCACCTGTTGAGTGCCTGAAATAATGATAAAGTCAGTGGATACATTAATTAATACAAGCTATATAATAGGGCTAAGAAAACAAGTGATTATTTTACTGGGAGAGATAATGAAGGAAGAAATGGAGGAGAAAAAGTTGGAGCAACATTATAGGCTCACATTCAGGTGTCTAAGAGCTATTAATAGGTTTTATTGACTGAAAGTTATAAAAATTCTATGAGCAAATGATGAGCTCTCAACAGAGAAGAGCTGTTGATGTGTGAATACTGGGGGTGGAGTGCGAGGAGATCATACATGTGTCATACAATACTGGGGCTTTGTTGGAAAGATATTTTATATGTGTTTACTTGAGCATAACTTTATGAAACACTTCTACGAGTTGTTTCTCTTGTCGTGGTTGCCATTTAAAGAGAATGTGAAAATAGATGGCACAGATGATTAAAAAATTCACAAGAAGACAAGCGACATGAAGGCATGGTAGTGCTTACCATGTGTTAAGTAGGAAGATAAAAATCCTATTTATATGTCAAGCAAGATGTATATTAATAGAAGATTCAACACTGACCTAATTGTTTTCTACTGTAACTGACTGTTGGTATGAAGGGTTATAAGACTACTTGTTTCTAATATTTGTAGAAGTCCATTTAATAAGGCAAGAAATTGTTAGGATACAAAGTATTTTGATCAAGCATAGGAAAAATATTTTTGATTACCAAGATAGTGATGGTCAGAACAAAGAAGGACCCTTTTAGATATTTTTTCCTGCATACTTCAAAGAAATGGAAAGTAATCAACCCTCCTGCACAAATGTTTGTGTATTATCAAGGCTAATGTTTTTTTTTTAAGATTTATTTTTATTATTTTTTCATTGGAAAGGCGGATATACAGAGAGGAGAGACAGAGAGGAAGATCCTCCATCCGATGATTCACTCCCCAAGTGAGCCGCAACGGGCCGATACTATGCCAATCCGAAGCCAGGAGCCTCTTCCGGGTCTCCCACGCGGGTGCAGGTTCCCAAAGCTTTGGGCCGTCCTCGACTGCTTTCCCAGGCCACAGGCAGGGAGCTGGAAGGGAAGCGGGGCTGCCGGGATTAGAACTGGCGCCCATATGGGATCCTGGGCGTGCAAGGTGAGGACCTTTAACCACTTGCGCCACCGCGCCGGGCCCAAGGCTAATGTTTTGAAAACCTGCTTCCTGAGAGGCTGCTGTCTGGAGAGAGTCTTTGATTGATAAATGAGTTGGAAAGTGGAACCTTCAACTTGGGATTGACATTCTTATCAGAAGAGGAGCTAGAGAAGTTACATCCCCTCTCAACTGTGTAAATGTCCTTTAAAACAGTGTGGGTCTGCAAGAGAGTCTTTAACCAGGAATTGAATCAGCAGAGCTCTTGTTTTTGTAATTCATGAGAAAGGAGTTTACTTTGTAGTTGCAGAAACTGTCAAAAAGCAGTTGAGGCTCTTCATTGCTTTTTAGTAGAGAACTCCAATAGGTAATTATTATGGCGAACCCAAAATACCAACTTCACTTGAAGAAAAGTGAAAGGTAAAGATTCAACATAAAGGGTATGAAATATTTAAGTTCAACTGAGAGTGTGCTAACATTTAGTTAAATAACAAACTCTTTAGGTGGCTGGCATGGTGATGTATCAGGCTAGTCCTTCACCTGCAGTGCTGGCATCTGATTTCTGTTCTTCTCCACTTATAATCTGGCTATGACCTGAGAAAGCAGCAAAGGATGGCCCAAGTCCTTGTGCTCCTGTACCCACATGGGAGACCTGGAGGAAGTTACTAGCTAATGGCTTTTGACTGACAGCTCTGTCCACTGCAGCTATTTGGGGAATGAACTAGCAGATCAAAAGATAAGTATCCTATCCTTCCCTTTTCCCCACCCCTCATCCCTGTCTCTCTCTCTCTCTCTCTGCTTTTTTGTGCCTCTCTTTCTCTTCTTTGTAATTCTGCTTTACAGATAAAAATAAGTAAATAAATAACAAACTCTTTAAAAGCATTAATGGAAAACTTTTAAAGGATATCTGTTACATCTGCATAAGCACTGTGGTGTGAAGTCTTTAAGAGTCTGGCTTTCAGAGGAGTTATCATACAGTGAAGTTGATATGACACAGGAGAAGTCACATGAACATTGCCCATTGCCCTCTAAAGTCGTTGGATCCTGCTGGTAACTGAGGCTTTTCAGCAAGCTCCAAAACACCATTTTCAGGGGCAAATTCTATCACTCTCATAGCATTTTCTAGTTTTATTGATCTTGAAAAACATTTCATTATGTTTAATTTAGGGAAATGAGATTTCTTTAATTACTATCAGTAGCAGCTATTAGAGGCTCAATTACATTTGCAAATTCATTTTTAAAAGCTTTATGGTTTTCAGATAAAAAAATTTCAAGATCTAATTGCTTCCATTAAAAGTTACTGTTTCCTCCCTTTGGTAGTCACGGTTTCAAGAGAGAAGACACGTTTTATGGTGTAAAATAAATAGTGCTAGAAACGGAATTTGCCACTCATTGGAAGAAAGTGGATATTTCATTAAATACATTGACTCATAAAGCATGTTTATAGATTCTTTTCCTTAGGGGTTACATTGCACTGAGCTTTATAGTGTGAAAGGTTAGGATGTATCCTTGCGGGAAGTAACCAATGACTAACTGGGAATTCAGTTGTTATATGCTTCTTTGGATGCACATTCTGTGTTGCACTCCCGCAACGAGTGCTGCATTACCACTGTTAGGTCTTTAGCAGATCTTCAGGAAAGTTTGTAAGAGGGGGTCCATGTGAGCACCACATGATTGAGCTCTTGGATATTATAAGTGGTTCTTTAAGTAACTCCATCTTTAGGTGTTCTGGAGTTAAGTAGATAGTGGCATTATCCTAACCTTACCCGGGCTGGTTGGTGTCCTTGCTCTCAATCATAAGAACATCAATAGAGATTTTCCCATATAAATTGTAAAATGATAAATTATTTGTGTATTGGTGTTTGAGGAATATGGAGACTTAAAATGAAGAACACACAAAGCCCTTGTCCTTTTCATTCAGTGATGCGAGCATGTCCACCTGCAGCACCTAGAAGAGTAGTACCCTGTGTACCCTCTAAGTAGATGCTTAATAAATGCTAGCAGGGGCACTAGTGCAACACTTCTTTAATCAGAAGCAGCTGGTTGTTGCACAACTACAGCTAGATCAGTGTTGCCCATAGAGTGGCAATTTTGAGCTACAGCTCAGAGATACTATCAGTGAACAATAAATAGAAAGCTTTTGAAGACCCTTGAGGTCACTTCTTGAAATTACTTCACAGTAATGCTGTATCATCCCCATTGGCAAGAGATACCAACTGTTGCTAATAAAAAGCATAAATGCGTTCGTTGCTGTTTGTTGGTCGTACATAAATCCATGCAAGTTTGAAATGATTTCCATCCAAATGATATTTGCTGTAACTTACTTGAGGTATATGCGCTTAGAGGGTTTGTTTTTGTTGTGTTTCAAACTGTTTGCTTTTATTTTACTCAATTTGCTCAAGTTTAGGAGAATGGTGTGATATACAGAAGAAATGTCATGTGTGGTCAGCTGTCCTGCACTACCTCGCCATGTATTTTTAGTGAACATTATCTTAACTATGGTATGAACAAATAATTGGGAAGCACAGGTTCATAAAAGGTTAGAGAACTCAGTTTAAAATATATTAAAATTGTAGATTAAACAATGCCTTGCTTTTTGGATTTAGATTGTGATGTCATCATTTGAAAAAAAATGTCATGGTGCTATTGAATTTATGCTACAACAGTAGTCCTCTGAAACACAAAGTCATCATTGTTTACATTTGTACTGCCCCATGCTCCCCTTTCTATCTGCTGCTGTATTAGTATGGCTATTATGGCTTCATCAGCAGAGAAGATGTAAAAGTGAACATGAGCAAGTATGGTTGCCATGCTTGCAAATAGCATTAAAGGACAAAGCATTTTAATTGTTATTCTCAGAAAGCTTATGCTTCAGTAACTGTCTAATTTAATAAAGTCTTGTTCCAGGGGAATGATTTAGCTGTAAGGAGCTTGTAAAAATTGTACGAAGCACTGGAGTCAATGTGATCCTTTAAAATTCTCAAGAACAGTAGTTTCTCATGCTGTCCACTCTCAGGAAAGCCGCAGCGTGCTGTGGTGTTGTTTGTCAGTGCCTGGGTTTATTTTCATAGCAAAGTATTGATTGCAGAGTGAAAAACATTTAGTTTAACAGCAATCAATGAGTCACAGACAAAAGGACATTGGAAATTTTGAAGTCTTTAAAATATGAACTCAGTGGGCAGTCAGGGAGGATTAGTAAATGGATGACCCAGAGGCAACACAGATTTAAGATGGGAAATTCACTCCTCCTCCTGAGTCAGCTTTGACAGGATTTGCAAGAAAACAGCTCATGTGATGCATAATAAATACATGAAACCTGAAGTAGTGATGTGGAATTTTTCTTCCTACAGTCCGAATTTTACATGCTCAGGAGCCTTACTATATGCTGTCAGTTGCTTAACTTAGAGTTTTGTCGCAGTATGAGAAATCAGGCTTTAAACGTGTTCAATAGTGTGCACATTAAATCTCACACTTCTAGAATGTTTAAGAGCAAACTGTTAATCTATATGATTGAAAAATTATTTATATGTTCCCATGTTATGTCCAGTGTTTAAAATATGATTAGGTTAGTTTGAGAGCAAGTTTACTTTTTGTAAATTGTGGTTGAATTGAAATAATTTGAATAACCCTAAGCATAATGCATGGTCACCAACTGACCATGCAGTCTGTTTTCCCTCCAGTAGGGGGAACTCTATCTTCCTGTAAATAAGAGAGACCTGGACCAACCATTCAGTCTCAAGGTAAAACTGGTGGTTTTGTTCAGGGAGGTAATTGGTAAAAGGTATGTTCCCAGCACAATGGCAAGCACAGATACTCCATTGTTTTTTGAGAACTACTGAGGGTTTCGACCTTTCTAGAAAACTTAGAGAGGCTCTGAAATCTCCTTAAATTTGGAGGAAGATGTATCAAATTGTTCTTGTTTCTAAGCCATGAGAAGATATTTCTCATTGACCAGTGACTTGTTAAGACTTTATGGATCTTGGGTGAGGGAAATATCACTTCCTGGAAAGGGAACATTATTCTGATGTGAACTGTAAACATGTCATCTTAATTGGGGTACTCAAACTGTGGCTGAGGCATCCTCCATCCCAACTAATTTTTGTAAATAGTTGAGAAACACTCCATGCTCATTTTAAATGTATTGCCCATAACCTCTTTAAGGGCAAAATTGAGTAGTTGCAACAGACTATAAGATGTATCCAACCAAAAATATTTGTCATGTAGTCTATTTTCTGACAAGTTTGCCAGGAGCTGGCATTGTGACACTGTAGATTAAGCCACCAGTTGTGTTGCCAGCACTCCGTGATACAGTGCTGGTTGCAGCCATGGCTGCTCTGTGCCTAAGCCAGCTCCCAGTAAACGCACCTGAGAAAGCAGCAGATAATGGCCAAAGTATTTGGGTCTTTGTCTCCTCTGTATGAGATCAAGATGGCATCCCTGGCTTCTGTTTGCAGCTGGAGCCAGCTGTAATTGCTGGGGCCTTTGGGCAGTGAATCAGCAGATGAAACATCTCTGTGTTTCCTTCAGTCTGTGCCTTTCAGATAAGATGAATCATTGAAAAGAAAAGTAGCAAATCCTTTCTCTACACATCATGCCTTACTAGCTAATTTTTAAGAGATGTGTTAAACATAATCTAATCACATTATACAATTCTTAACAGTAAAAGTGGTCTTTTTCCTCCTCATCTTCTCCCTGTTTCCCTTCTATCATTTCTATTCTTCTCTTTCTCCCTCTAAAATCTTTTCTCCCCTTCCTCTCCTCTGCCTAAAATCTGCATTGCCTCCCTAAAATGTATATGCCCCCAATCTCTAACAAGGTCTTGGAGAGGGAAGGTATGGATATGTGAGATGGTTTTCTGACTAAAGTGAGTAGTGATCCCAAGACCAGGAAGCAAACATTTTTTGCATGTTAATGGGCTGGGTTGGGGTGCAGGAAATCAGGTTTCTTATCCCCAAATGGCTCTGCTATTTACTGATGGTGACCTTCACTTCTTCATCATAGACACATCAAAGTGGAAATAATGCCTATTGGCTAGTGTAGCTGCAAAAATTTGGTGCCTAATTTAGTATGTGAAGAAAATATTTAGCTAGGTTTTGCCATCAAAATCATTTTTACTTGTGGCTACAAATGATGCCTTTCCCCTTTTCTGTGATTTCTGTGTGATTTAATTTGATTTAAGTCCTGGAACTGCTCTTCTGACTTCTCGATGAGTAAACAGATGTGCATGCTTCTTTGTCTTACAAATTACGAGATGGCTGTTTATACTTGATGCCATTTGCCATGGTCTTGTTGAAAGGTCCTTTATTCCCAATAATAAAATGAAGTCAGATGCTTTATGTTTCTGTGATTACACTTTTTTTTTTAGTTCATTAGAGTGAAAACATTTTCAATCCTGTGATTCTCTATGCCTGTTTAGATGTTTGAGTGTGTTATGAGTCACACATGTGGATAATGGTTACCTGTTTGGCTTGACAGTGGTATCCAAAGGCATCTAATACTTGCTAATAGACAGTTTTCTTTGCACATATTGAATCTGACTCTTTGGTTGCAACCTTAGAAGTTCTTGCAAGCTATCAAGGTTGCTCACTTGTAGAAGTAAAAATATATATATATTTAGCAGTCAATATCTGGTAAAAAAATAGTTTTTAATTTTGTTTCCTGAAGGAAGCAAATATTTTATAAGAGAATTTAAGGATACTACTGTAACAATGATTGTGATGCTTTTTAATCTTGCCAATCAACTTCAGGTAAGGACTTAATGTGGAATTTAGATGTAAAGATTTATATTATAAGAATAAGCAATTTAACAACGTAGACAGACATTTTGTGGTTAAATCTGACTGGTTCAGATGCAGAATACCACAGACTGTAGAAAATCTATTGTTCTTTCAACTGACTTGACGGGTTGACTTGCATGGGGAGCTTTGATCTGCTTTGTGCACAGTGACAGTGGTTGGTTTGGGCTGGATCACCCTGGACAAATTAGCTCTTTTTAAGACTTGATTTCAACTTACTGATCAAAAGTACCTTTCCAAGTGTAAAAAATTCCATTTCCCTTTGATTGCAAGTCCTAAGAAAGGGAGAGATATTAGCGTGTCCATGTGGAAAAAGAGCTCTGGCTGTGTTCAGTCAAGTGTGACAAAGCTTTGCAGAAGAGACTGCTTCTGATGAAAGACAGTCGACTAAATATTCAGCCAGAAGTGGAAACTGGGGAGAAGCGGAGCGATGACAGTGCAGTAAGGACATGGTTTCTGATCCCCGCTTACATTGCACACGAAAGAGCTGTAGTCATCGCGTAGGTGTTTCCACTATGTGAATTTTCCCATATTCCATCTGTGTTGCATAAATATTCTGTTAGGGGTAGCTAGATCCCAGTATGACACACTTGTCATGCATTCTCTCTATATAGCCAAGGGCTATGTTTCCACCCCCCCCCCTTTTTTTTCCTCACAGTTACCACTTTCAAAACCTGAGACTAAGTTTTGTCATATTCCGTATTTATGTGGCTAACCAAGGGTAGTAAGTGTACTTTTAATAGTGGTTCTCAGACTGTCTGTGAAAAGTACACATTTTCTCTTTGTGTGAAATAACTGTGCTCACTCGACACATTTAGTAAGTCTTTAATGATTTCCCCGTAAAAATGATATCTCTGTTCAACCTTACATCCCAGAAATAACACAAACTCAGATTATTCACTGTGTAATGTTTTTGGTTACCTCTTAACTTTGGTGATTGTATAAAATGAAATATTAAAGCATTGAACCAAAGCTTGTGATTAGTTCCACATTGATCTTTTAAATAGTCTAGCTGACCTTTTAATGGCATAAAATCTGAAATTTTGCATTTGCTAATAAGGGATGGAGCACACTGCTGAAAACAGTGTTTAAAAATTTGCAATTTCTGTTACAGTCTGGTACATTAAAATAATAGAAGCTGGCTATGTAAAAACCAGTCCAGATGTATTCAGTTCTTTGTTCGGGGAAATGATTTAGTCTAAAGAAAGCCTCCACAATGAAACTGAAAGTATGAAGGAATTGTAACGTTTCCCAAAAATAATAGAAAGTATTAGTGAGAAATTAATATTAATTACTGAGATCCTTAAGCCATTTCCCTGGCAGAGTTAAAACAAAAGTTGCAGTAGTACTTTGTACTGTCTGTTGTTGACATTATAATAGTTCTGTTTCAGAGGAGTGAATAATTACCATAGAAAATACTCTAATTCTTCATACACATAATTACACCTATTCACTGAAGACAGACAGGTATATTAGGATTCCAACTAGAGTATAAAAAGAATTCTTGTTTGAATAGTTTCTTTCTCCCATAATTCTATGAAACCTAGTAGGATGAACAAACCAACCATAAAATCTAGTATCCTATGCAGTAGAATTATAAATGCTTTAAGGAAGTTGCTGAAAATCTTTTTGAAGTAGTTAAGTTTTTGACTTAAGGAATGGAGGCCACTGATCAGGTAAGATTTGAATGTGATGTTGGGATTGCAGTTTCTGAGTGGAGGAGAGGGAAATCCTCGAGCATAAGGAACAGTATCATGATATATACAAATTAAAAATTTAAAAGAAAAATGTAAGAAGTCAAGAGGATGCAGCTTAACCCAACAGGTGTTTACTGGACACCTCTATAATGCTTAGCAATATTGTGTTTAATGTGGTTTCATCACCAAGGAGAACGCCTAATCCCTACTTAAAAGAAATTCTTGAATATTCTTGGAGGAGACAGGAGATGATAGTTACATGTGTGAAACACTTCACAAAGGATATTCAGGTGGAGAATGAAGACACAGAGAAAACAAGACTGATACAAAGCTTCTGTTGATGTTTCACACTCTAAATGTTCATAGCAGTTGGGGTCAAAGCCAGGAAGGACTAAGGATCCGAGTGAACCTTCTCCCACCATTGTGGGAGGGTACTAACAGATTACTAGAGTGACCATTGCAGCCTCCAAGGTCTGTATCAGATGAAAAGGGACTCTGGAGATGGAACTAGCAATCGAATCCAGATAATCTGATATGTCATGCAAACACCTTAATTACTAGGCTGAAGGTCTTAACTCAGTTTTTAAAAAGCTGTTGAATATTAAGAGCTACAATGTGTGTGTTAAACCACAAAATAGGTGGGGAGTGAAGTTAACTGACATTGGATTGAAGAAGGTAAAGTGTCAGCTGTTGTATATTACACTGAGCATGACTAAAGTTCAAAATTGAAATAGATAAACATAAAAAAGATCTTGAAATCCTGTGTAATAGTCAACAATAATGTGTGTTGGTAAACATTTTTATTATTATAGTAAAATACTTGATACCAACAACTTATGAAAGAAAGAACTTTATTTTGGGTCTTGGTTTTGGAAGTTAATGTTCCGTGAGCTGGTGGCCCCACTGGTCTGGTGTCTGATAAGAGTGATGGATGACAGTGCTCATGAAGAAATATCACCAGGTGAGCGAAGAACCAAAGTGCAACTGGGCCTGACTGAGGCGTATCTGTAGCCAATCTTCCTGGAGAAACTGCCTTCCAGGAGATCAGCCCCAGTGACTTAGGGACCTCCCATAGGGCCCACCTCCTAGACTCTGTAATTGGATTGTTTCCACTGTCTTGGGTTCTTGCAAAATAGAATCCAAATTCTTGTCTCAGCATGAGAGAATTCAAGAGACATGAATAGAGATGAAAGACAGTAGGATTTATTCTAAAGGAATAGGGCACATTCAGGCCTGATGCAGGTACCCTGCCTCCCTCATGAGGAAAGGGGTGATGCGCTGACTGAATATGTAAAATGGGGTGGATTTGGGGTGAGGTTTTAGTACATGTGGTGATCTCTTGAAAGTTGTCATGGTGTCTGCACATGGACCTCAGCATACACATATTCATGGACATAGAGCTCAGATGGATGATGGAGAGGTAGATATGCTGAGTCTACAAGCACATTGGATCGAAATGGAAGAGCGCTGCTGTAGCACAGAGACTGCCGGCAGCCCTTCAGTTCCCTTGCTTGCTAGCTCCCTGTCTTGACAAATGACTGGTTTAAACCCCTGAGTGAGTTGAGGAGCTTTACCCTATTCAAACCATGGTGTAGTATCTTGGCGTTTCAAAGGAAAGTGAAATCAGCTGGAAAATGCATTCGTTCTTCAATGTTTGTTGAAGGGTATACTCCGAAAAGAAACAGTGGGGTTTACATTGCAGCATAAGTTAGTCTTTTGCAGCCATTGTGAAAGAGCAGAATTGGTTCAAGGCAGAGAACTGGAGTAAAAAATGGCTAGAACTCAAATCCCGTTCCTTCCCTGGACTAATACTGTCTTTATGAAGTGTGGGGGTGGGGAGTCAAAGGAGAATACTTAAGACTTCAATGAAGTGTGAAGGCACTTAATAAAATTGACTTTTGAGAACTCCCAAGGGGATAGAATAACTAATAGGTACTGTTAATTGTGATCAATTAACATGACAACAGAGGAGGCGCTGAGAGCAGGGAAGACAGATGAATCATTGACTTCTTATAAAAGGACCCATTGGTCAAGTAAATGAAGCTGTTTTCTCATTGAACATTCAGACTTTTGATCATAGAAACCAAAGAAAAGATTGGAGTATGAGAAAGGGAATGAATTAGAGAGTTAACTGTTTTTATTAGGTTTATGCCCATCTAGTTTATTATTCAATATCCTACTTTCTTTGGGTAGGCCCTGCAATTATCAGCTATTCCAAGAACTGGGAGGAAGTATTTTGTAAGAAGCTTGTTGAAGATATCAGTGAGCCAGCAATGCCAGCGGAAAGGCCTTTTCCCATGGAGGAAAGTGAATAATCAGCATAATTAGAGAAACAGTCATCTGTTTACTTCCTCGGGAGTGTTCTCACTCCTGGAGTCCACACCTAAGAAGAATTAGTCATTTTTAGAATCTTTTCTCTTCAGTCTCCTGACACCTCCAGTTTTAGGGGAACTACATTAAATTCAGTGCTACTAGAGTGGATATCCTAACTCTTTCCAGCAGAACAACATCCAGTATTATCATTTTCACATTGCCTTGCTTCATCCTGGCCAGAAGAAGCCCACTATTAACCTCTCGCCTTCTTACTCACCTTCATCATTTCATCATTATCAAATGAAATCAAAATCTAAGCATCAATATTGGCATGCATACACACCTCATCTTATAGATATTTGATCTTGTTGTGCCTAAATTTTGAGATCCCCAGAAATCAGCAGGGGCCTGAAGTCGAACCAAGTGCCCAAGGATGGTTTATTCAAGCACATCCGAGCCTGGGTTCTTGGTTGAGAGCAGGCAGCTGGCTGACCAACAGCACAGTCAGCCAGCCCGGGACCAACACTCCTTAGCAGCACAGTCATAGGATTTTGCGTGTCATCCTAGCGCAAGGGCCATGCAAATCTTCTCTGTATCATTTCAATTTTAGTATATGTGCTGCCGAAGCGAGCACACATTCATAGGGTTTTTATAGGTGCAGTCTGCAATTTTATAGGTGCAGGGGCAGTTTATAATAGCCTGCAGGGTGAGGAGAAATACCACACATTCCCTACCTATCTTGGCTGGACAGCCCATGCCTCCAGCAACTAAGGTAAAACACCCACTTAATTAGTTGGATCCACCTATGAGATTTAGATGGGCCTTGATTCATAAGAATTGGGGCCCATCAGAGCTAAAGGTCAAATAGGCTGCTAAAGGTGACATAGGCTGTTTGGCCTGCAAGTTCACACAGTTTCTTAGTAGCAATGAGCCATGAACAAATGGTTGGTATTTTGATATTGAGGTTCTTCAATCTCATGTCCATAATAGCATTAATGATTATGATTTCCTTAATACTCTTGTGGATGACTCAAGACCTCATGAGATACAAGTGTTGTAAGCAATCTTGGCATTAAAAAAAAAAAAATCCAGGGAAAAGAATGCCCCAAAATTGCATAGTAGGGTAAAAGGAGGACCAGAATAATAATCCAGATTCTTAACCTCATGCTCCTCCACTATAGGAATTCTGAGGCAAAAATGAAGAAAAGCTGTGCTGTGTGTAAATTTCTACACTCTTTTGTCTATATGATATTGAATCTGAATCTTCATAGGACTTGCGTTCTGTTGTCCTGAGTTAAGCAGCCACCTGCTGCCCCACATCCCATACAGGTGACATTGTGAGTCCTGGCCACTCCTACCTTCATTCCAGCTCCCTGATAATGTGCCTGGGAAAACCATGGAGGAAAGTCAAAGTGCTTGGGCTTTCCACCCCGTGTGGGAGACCCAGAAGCTGTTTGTGGTCCTCTCTTAGGCCTGGCCCTACCCTCTTCCTTGTGGCCATTTGGAAAGTAAACCAGCAGATGGAGGCTCTCTCTGCCTTTTCCTCTCTGTAACTCTGAGTGAGCATCCAGAATACAAGAAGCATACACATCCTTGTCTTTAGAAAAACCAAATCACTGCTCTGTGAATGCAGTATAACCATTTTATTCTTCATTTGTAACCTTGGTAGATAAATAATGAAAACCAAATACAAAAATAACCACCGTTTTCTTTTCGGATGTCATCATCTGTTACTATTTTCCTAATAGTACTTTTAGAATTCACAGCGATGTTAACATGCCAGATCTTCATTTTTATTTTTCTCTTCTTCGCGCCTCAACCTGGAAGTACTATTTTCATATAGTTCACATATGTATCCCTTTGCTAAATAATAAACAATTATCTGCCTTAAAGATTTGGTTACCTGTGGCACTTGTCCTGTCTAAGGCTTTGGTCTAGAGCTGAGGCCTTTATGAGATCCAAGTGTTTGCTGTCTCCTTTGCCCTTGAACTTCATAATTCACCATATGCAGTCCTTCTTCCTTTCCCTCACCCTTTTCTCCCTGTCACATTTTTTTTTTTTTAACCCAGCTCTGTTTCATTTTTACTTAGAATAAAAGCCTGGTCTCTTGGGCGATGTTATCAGCACTGCAGATGTACACCGAGCTATTTCTATCCTAGCATCTCAAAATCTGATTCTGATTCTTCTGTTACAGCCAACAGAACAGGTTTTAAAAAAAATCAATTCTTAGGTTCCTTATCTGTTTCTCTGTTTCTAGGATAACTGGATCTTTGATAACTAATGGGGATATTGAATTCTGAGCACTTCGTGGGAAATATGTATTGCAGTTTGCATAAGAAGGAGAAATGGGACTGCAATTAGATGTTATAACTAGCACTTAATGCAGATCTGTTTACATTAGTTTGATGGAAAATGGTTATTAGAGAATTTTTGAACTAAAACTGTTTTCCTGAAAATAGTTTATTTTTTCTATTGATATGTTCAGCTTAGGGGTTTATGAAAGAGAAGAAACCCTTTGTCAATTTTAGGTTTTCAGGAGGAAGGACAACTAATATGGTTATTCAGGTCCCTGAAACCTTTTGGGTGTTTTACAAATTAGTCATTAAGGAACACACAGAGATAGGTGTAACTTTTTGAACATAAATTAAAAAGCAGCTATAGAAGTTCTGAATTGATTGTTATGTCTTCATGCTATGCTTTATGTTTGTATCACTGAATCAAATGCATGCACCCTGGCTAGCAGTCTGTATAATTTAAAATTCCCACTGCATAGGATGTACTTCACTTTTGCCAGAATATACCTATCTTGAATAATCTTCCATTTTTCTCACAATAGTAAGAAATGTCTTTTAATCCCTATGGCCTTCTCAAATTGGCAGTTTCATTGCTCATGGTGTTTAAGACCTTCTTATTATCTCAGAATCATAACTTTTTTGCCCCCGTAGTTCTTTGATTATTAAATGTCATTTATGGAGCGTATTTTAGGAGATTGTGTGAAACAGAAACAAACTGTGTAGCATTCTAAGTCTACTGTGCACTAAATGGGGACCTGTGCATGAACTGGTGCTTCATGAAATCCAACAAGAAGATCTCGTGTGGCATGTGCCTATCACATGTCAGTGTCGTCTAACACTGTGATATGTGTGATAGTGCTGGAAAATCCATATAATGTAAAGGAACTATTTTCTCAAATTCCTAGACCCTTTCTAAAATTTTGTCATATTACAACCTATTAGTACAATCAGAGTCATTGAAGCTATGTAGACCTAGGATAAAATCCTTGAATTTCTGTTTTTGAATATCAAGTGTTAATATTTTAGTTTCCCTTTTAAGTGTGACAGATGAAATATCCAGCCATTGTTTTTGAAATAATAGCAAGTAATGGGAATAAAAATATATTTTAAGGAAGGCTAAATGTGGCGTTACATGAATTCTAGATGGCTCCTGTGATTAGATTGGTTTTATCTGTTCTAACATCAAAACCTAATTTAAAATGTATTTTCCCTCAGTGTTAATGTATGACTGTTTAAAAATACATTTTTGAAACTTTTAAGAGAAACATAACTTTAACATTTCTCTACCACAGTGATTATTAAACAGTAAAAACTTTAAAGTCTTTATATAAAAAATAGCTAAATTATCTAAGACAATATAAGTTGTATCATTCTAGTTAGCTCTATCTTATTTTTACATGTGCTTTGAAGTTTTTAAATTCCTTTACCATACTTTTTGCTTAATCTTTACAGTGGAACTATGAAATTGCCTTGTAAGATTCCACTGTCCTCAACACACAAAGATAACTGGCATAAAATAGTGAAGTATTAAGTTAGGTAGCTTGTCCAAAACCACTTGCACAGTAAATGATGTGTTTCACAGTAGAAAGGTGGCATTAACCAGTCTCTTGTAAAATATTGCCCTATTTGGTTATCTGTTTGAGAGTGAAAGTGAGGGAGAAAGCTCTTCTTATTTGAGAGAGAATTCTTCTTGTTCATCCCTCCAAGTGCCTGTGACTGTCACTGCTAGGCTGGAGCCAAGGATGGAATCTTAGCAGGCAATCCAGGTGTCCATTGTACATGGTTGGATCCCAGTTGTTTGAGCCATTACCACTGCTGCTTCCCATTGCACACAATAGCAAGGTGCTAGAGGCAAGAATGGAACCCAACTACTTTGATAAGGGACACAGATGTCTTTTTGCTTCTTCTTTCCCAGCCCCCCAATAATTATTTTTATTGAAAAGGCATATTTACAAAGAGGAGAGACAGAGAGAATCTTCCATCTGCTGGTTCACTCCCCACATGGTTGCAATGTCCAGAGTTGAGCTATTCCAAAGCCAGTAGCCTCCTCTGGGTCTCCCATGTGGTTGCAAGGTCCCAAGGGTTGGGCCATCCTCCATTGCTTTCCCAGGTGGTAAGCAGTGAGCTGGATGTGAGCTAGAGCCACTGGATACAAACCGGTGCCCATATAGTGTTTGTAAGGGGGAGGATTAGCAAATTGAACCATTGTGTTGAACCTGGGACCCAGCAATATACTTAATATATACTTGCTTCCAATTTAGCCTCCTCATATCTTTCTCCAATCATAATCAAAATGAGCTTTGCAAAATCACAATGAGTCACTATAACTTGATTAAATTTTGCTGTGGTGTCACTGTTCTGTGGACGGAGTCTCAGATCTTTTACAATATTCATGGTCCTGTAAGATCTAGTTTCTGCTCTTTGCTAATGTCACGTGCCTCTCTTGTCTCCTTGCCCACCAGGAATCAACTACCCTGAGCTTCTCATTCTTCCTAAATGTGACAAAGAACTTTGAACTTGCTGCTTATTGTTCCTTGTGGGGTTGTTGTTCTTCTTTCCTCACCTAGCAGCACTAGTCTTCATACAGCTCTTAGGTTCCATGTTCCTTTTCTCAGAGAAGCCATTCTGGAATGCAGAAAACAAAAACCATGTCTTCATGCTGCCATACTTTTAAAAAAAGATTTATTTATTTATTGTTTTATTTATTTTGCAAAGTCAGATATATAGAGAGGAGGAGACACCGAGAGGACAATAGACACCGAGAGGACAATCTTCCATCCAATGATTCATTCCCCAAGTAGTCACATTGGCCGGAGCTGAGCCAATTTGAAGCCAGGATCCCAGAGTCTCTTCCAGGTCTCCCACATAGGTGCAAGGTCCCAAGGCTTTAGGCCCTTCTGGACTGCTCCCCCAGGCCACAAGCAGGGAGTTGGATGGCAAGCAGGGCTGCCAGGATTAGAACTGGTGCCCATATGGGATCCAGGCATGTTCAAGACAAGTACTTTAGCTGCTAGGCTATTTTGCCAGATCCTGTTTTTTTGTTTTGTTTTGTTGTGTTTTTTAAAATTCTTGTATTATTTTGAAAAATATTTTGTTTATTTAATTTTTTTTCAAAGTCAGATTTACAGAGAGGAGGAGAGACAGAAGGATCTCCTATCTGCTGGTTTACTCCCCAAGTGACTGCAGTGGCCGGAGCTGAGCCAATCTGAAGGCAGGAACCAGCAACTTCTTCTGGGCCTCCTGTGCGGGTGCAGGGTCCCAAGGCTTTGGGCTGTTTTACCAGGCCGCAAGCAGGGAGCTAGAAGAGAAGTGGAGCAACTGGGAAAGGAACTGGCACCCATGTGGGATCGTAGCACATGTATATGGAGGATGTTAACCACTTGGCTGTTGCACCAAGGCCCAAACATTTGAAGAAGAGCAAATCTCGTGTCTTTACGGACAAAGGAGAGGTTGTGATTAGAAATGTTCCTGTGATCATGGGTTTCATGTCACTTCTGAGACTCGGCTCTTGGGCTGTTTGTTGGTGGTACACAAAGGGTTGTGATTTGAATGAAGTGATGAGACTGCAGTGAGGAGAGAGGAAGGAAGGGGAGCTTGTTCAATGAAAGTAGAAGAAAAGAGAAAAGTCATATCTAGTGATTTTGGACAGATATTGTTAGCGTTCCTCTAATGAGGGCTTTTTGCTGCCATCCCAGCTCAGTGGTTCTGCAGAGAGACACATTGCTCCAGCAGCTGGAGTGTATCAAATTTATAACTCACATTTCTATGACATTTTCACTTACTGCTGTTGTGTGACCAGGAGTACTACATAAATAACAGCACTCATTCTCTGTTGTTCATTATGTCTTGCTCTCTTGGTTGTTAAAAAGAAAAAAAAAAAATCCAGGACAAACCTGTGAGAGAAAAATTAAAAATTACTTGGACAAAAATACATTTATGTTAGGGATATTGTAGATGTAAACAAACAAAAAAATGAAAATGAAAAAAAAATCCATAGTTTGTCAATCCGTTGATGCCATCTATTTTTGTTTTTAATCAAGCATTTAAAATCTTTTATAATTTCCTGTTGGAATCAGATCAGAATTTTGTCCAGCTTGGGATTAATTGAAATACATGCCATTTGAAGGAAATATTTTTTTTAAAAAGATTTATTTATTTATTGGAAAGTCAGATATACAGAGAGGAGAAGAGAAAGAGAGAAAGATATTCCATCTGATGATTCATTCCCCAAGTGAGTACAACGGCCAATGCTATGCCCACCCGAAGCCAGGATCCAGGAACTTCTTCTGGGTATCCCACACGGGTGCAGGATCCCAAGGCTTTGGGCCATCTTCAACTGCTTTCCCAGGCCACAGGCAGGGAGCTGGATGGGAAGTGGAGCAGCTGGGATTAGAACCGGTGCTCATATGGGATTTGGGCACGTTCAAGGCGAGGACTTTAGCCGCTAGGCCATGCTGCCGGGCCCGGAAATATTTTTATACTGTTATTCTGCCTTCCTATTCTTAACTCTTTAGAGCTTTCTTTGCTCTGTGATAAGGATGTTATTTTTAGTGTTTAGGAAGTCATTGACATATAGAACAAAGGGTTTTTTAATGGAAAAAAGTCCTGCCTTTTCACTAGCATGCTCTGCTTTTGAAGGAAGAAGGGACGATCTTTACAAATATTAACATACTTCATAACACATGTTTTGGGACAATAGTTAACATACCATTTTTTTGCATTTTCTGGAATCAAAGTACAATCATCCAAAATATGAAATGTGGATGCCTTGCTTCTGGCCCTGTGATCTCAAAGAGTTTGCAAAGAGCAGAATTTTGATTGAGGGAAATAACTAAGTACAGAGGGTTAGCTTTTAATTCTGACAAAATACATAAAATATTCTACTTCATACATTTCTACAGTTAATTTTAACACATTTCTCTTTTCTGATGACCTCTTTGTTTCTTTTTTTCTCTTTTTTCCTATACTTTCCAGAATCTCAGTTTTCAAAATGACATAATAAATATTTGATTTTGAGGGTTTTTGATGAAAGGAAATGATTATGGGGATTGAAAATGGATTGTCAAAGTTTTAGGCTAATTTACCTAAATGTCAGCTACAGAATAAATAGCAAATATGATTGTAATACCACCTTACTTTAAATATGCTAAAAATGTGAGAAATGCAAATAAGGAATGTCCTTAATCTCAAACGAGTGTCTGCTTGATGAATTAGGAGAAATTGAGATTATGTTAAAATTGTACATCTCTCACTGATGGTAACATCTGTAGGGACCCTTAGAACTCAAGAGGGAAATAACGAAGAAAGTTCTAGAGGGCATGGCTTAAAAACTGAGCCCGGAGGTAGTCCTGCACTTTCAATAGAGAAACTTCAGATTGCTTTATAAGCAAGAGCAAGGGCATGGTCAAAGGCTCAGCAGCAGCATGATAGGTATTTTTAGAGAGTCATGATTCATTTGTAGATCATAAATGTTTCCTTCATGGCCTTCAGGGTAACTTTTCCCCATGAGCTGGAACTGGAGAAAAATCCATCCTTGCTATTGCTTCTGGTGAATATATCTCTTGCAAAGGTTTGCGTTTAATCCTGAGTAGCCCCTGCCAGGGAGTCATAAAGTTCGATGTATTTCATGACCACTTTCTTTTTCTCCTCTTTGCTTTTAAGAGTAGACATCTCTCACAACCAGATGTTGGCTTCTTCTTCTTCTTTTTTTTTTTTTTTTGTAAGCCATTGAATGTATATCTAATAGGCCAAATGCTTAATTTTAGTCATGACATGCCTTAAAGGAAAAAAAGTCAATGACAATATCAGGATGGAAACATAACGTACAAAACTTGTACTGTAACTGAGTCGATATTAAGCAGAGATGCTCAGGGATGTGATTACACCACTTCCAGGGATGATGTGCCGAGCAGTGTTCTAAATCATCCAGACCTCCTCTCTTTCCTTGGTACCCATCAGCGAGATGAACTGGTGCCTGGGATTATAGAAACAGTGGAAGGTTTGATTAGTTTTTACCTTTATAAACCTAGCTGGACAAAATTAAAGTGTATTTTATCTACAATCTGATCTAAATCTAAACCTGATAGCATCAAATTACTAGAGGAAAACATCAGGGACCCTCTGTAAGACATTGGCATAGGCAAAGACTTCTTGGAAAACACGCCAGAAGCACAGGTGATCAAAGCAAAAATAAACAAATGGAATTACATCGAGCTATTAAACTTATGCACAGCCAAAGAAATAGTCAACAAAGTGAAGAGGCAGCCAACATAAAGGGAGAGAATATTTGTAAACTACATAGTTGATAGAGGATCGATATGTAGTATCTATAAAAAGCTCAAGAAACTGAGCAACAACAAATCAAACAGTCCAGTTAAATGGGAAGCAGACATGAACATACATTTTCTTTTTTAACATTTTATTATTATTATTATTATTATTTTTATGATACAGTTCCATAGGCTCTTGGCATTTCCCTTATCTCCTCCCCAATTCCCTTCCCCCCACCTAGTTCCTCTATATCACTACTAAAATATAGTTCTTCATACTCAGTCATATGTCCATCGTTGCGGGCATGGACAATGGCAGAGAGTCCAGCATCCTATTGTCAATATATAGTGAACAGTTTCATTGTAAGTCCATCTTTGTCTGGAAGTAGAAATGCATACTACATTGTATCCTCACATCTGGATGTTAGTCTCTGTTTCACAGCTACTATACATCCCCTTAAATGAAAAGTATTAATACAAATTCAACCATACAAAGAAAAACAGAAATTTACAATGCCATGGAGTAAAATGACATGTTACTAAATATGACAGCTATTTAACTTCATGGTGTTGTTAATTTCTTTTTTCTCCCTGATGTTGATTTTGTTTTCTGGCTTTTCATTTAAGGGGATGTATAGTAGCTGTGTAATGGAGACTGTCATGAGCATATGGTTTCAATGAATGAAGTTCAAATGGTCAACAGACATGAAAAAAAAATACTCAGGTCCACTAGCCATCAGGGAAGTACAAATGAAAACCACCATGAGGTTTGGTCTTACCCCAGTTAGAATGGTTATCATACAGAAATCAGAAAATAGTAGATGCTAGTAAAGATTTAAGGGAAAAGATACCCTCATCCCCTGTTGGTGGGAATGTAGGCTAGCACAGCAATTGTGGATGGCAGCATGGAGATTGCTCAGGAATCTGAAAATAGATGTACCACATGACCCAGCCATCTGATGGACTCTGCGGTTTAATTACCTTGAAATTATTGTTCCATAAAATCAACAATCTTCTCTTTAAGACATACATACCAGAAACAGGATGGATGAAATAATTCAGTTCAGGTAATAATGAATATTTCATATCTGATTGTTGATTTGCATTTTATAGTGTCTTAGAGTCAGAGTTCTTCTCTGAGTTAGTAGAAATTGTTCCATATTAGAGTTAATTCATCTGGAACTCATTCTTTTCTTGTTTATGTTACCTTGTACAAATTATACAGATAGCTCTGATTCTTGGTTTCCTACTCTAAAATGAAAAAATCATAATAAAACCTCTCTCCTGGGATAACCGTAAGAATGAAGTTAAAATATATACTTAAAATATATTATGTAAATAAGCATATCTGTTTATATATACATGATATAGCAGTTAGCAAACAGCAGCTGTTACTAATTATTTTTTTGACAACATCTTCTTATAAGTCATTTTCCCTGTGTTTCCACAGCATGAGAAGCTGATCCATGAACTGGAAGAGGAGAGGCACTTGCGTCTTCAAAGTGAGAAGCGGTTGCGGGAGGTGACCCTTGAGTCTGAGTGCAACAGAATTCAGATGCAAGGTCTTCAGCAGCAGTTCTCTAGGTGAGGCTTCTTACTGAGCGTCTTCCTTCTGGGGGTGCACCCCTCCAAGCGCCCATCACAACTAGGGTTAAGTTTTCGTCTCATAAGCCTTGGTTGTGTGCGCACTAATTTCCCAGGTTAGACTTTTTCTTCCTGAGAAGCCACTCTGTTCCACCTGGACAAGTTTTCTGAAACTCTCCATTTATACTTGACACAGCCTAGGCTGTATTGAAGCTTTTCCTCCCCACCACCCACAAGGATTGATCTCAGGGAGTTGTGGTAACTGTGTGTGGCTCTATATAAGGCCAGCCTGTGGGCTGCAATTTCACTGGGCATCACAGCCCAATTTTAATACAGTGCTAATGAAATCATGCAGTAAACCTTGCTCATTCCATAAAGGAAATATGTACAAGTAGTCTTTAAAAAATAGAGAATTCCTTTCTTTAAAAAGAGCTAGAATTTGAAAGGAAGATTTATTAAGAAGGAGCTCTTAAATTTAATTGTAGCATGGTCATAGTCTTTGGGTGGCCATTCAGTCTATTATGTTACAGTCTGTTCAGTTCACTTGGAGGAGAAGAAAAACAAGACACAAATCTGCATTTGAAGTCTTAGGGGAACATTTATATACCTGCTGAGAGAAGAGCGAGTCTATTTTCATTTTGGTGCTTTTCTGTTCACAAAGTGAAGGAATACTTGAGATTGTAGGTTATCTTACAATAGATGCAGGGCATGTGGTAAGTACTCAGCAAATACTTGTAAAGCCGGTGAGCATACTGGTGTCATTTCTTGCAATTCTGAGGTCCTATGGCAGGATCAAAATTATTTTCTCTTGGCAGTGGAAGTTGCTTTAAAATCCTCATGAACAAGCTATCAGTCTGCTTTTACTCTCCTCCACTGCAAGGTTTGGAAAAGTAGATGACGGATAGATAGATGAAGCTTTTGTATTATGAAATTTTTATTAGCCTAACTTTTTTTTTCTTTTCTTTTTTTTTGGTTATAAGATATGCTGCAGAGAGGAAATGAAGCTAATCCCACTTGTTTCCCTAACCATGGCTAGTTCCGTAACAATTTGCAGCTTTAGTTTAAGACTTCTTAGAGAAACAACTCAGGCGAGAATGAATGGCTCTTTTTGTTCAGTGTTCACCACCTCAAACCCATGGTAATACACAGGTGGAGTAGAAATCACCACTCAATGCCTGAACAAACCACCCCTCATTCCACCCCTCATAGGCTAGCGCTTACATCAACTGATCTCAATTTTTCCATTTACTTTGATGTTAACTCTTACTTTATATCTCCCAATTTGAAACCAAAAAGCCCTACCCACTAAATTAGCTTTCAGGAAAGTACTGTTTTGCAAAGTTTTGGTACTGATGCTCTAGGCGAGGGGGAGGCAGATCTTGCTATGTCTGTACTATTTAATTGATATGTCTCCATACACAAACTGTTGATTTACATTGTGTGAGACCCACATGACACAGTACATTATTTTCTTTGTATTCTGGAAAGTCTGTTGTAAATCCCATATGACAATCCTTTCATCACACAAGGATTAAGACATTAACCTAAGCTGAAAGAGAAGATAATTAAGTATACAATAAGTAATGGTTTTACCTCCTACTTTTGTGATAGTATTTTTTTTTAGGACAACTAATTTTCTTAAGTAAAGCTTTGTTTAAATTGAAAATTTAAATCCAGTTGAAATTAGACAAATAAGTAAATCAGTAACGTGGAGACAGCTTATATGATAGAAAAGGCAAGCTAAGGCAATAGTTAATGTAATCACAGAATGATTTGAAGAGACTAATTGAACCAGTTTTGATGGCTTTAAACTTAAAGTTTTAAGATACTTCTGGTTAGGCTTACTTAAAGAATATTAATTTAAGTTTGTAAAATTTTCAATATTATAGAATATGCATGTAATATACCACCTTTACAGTTGATCAGCAGCCAAAAGGGTAATATAAAATTATAGTTCAAATTATTCTACTGATTTAAGCATTTTTATGTTTATCTGTTTCATATATACATATATATTATATATATGTATATAATATATATATATATATATAAATGCGTGGAATTAACTTTCAGCATTGTTCATGGACTGAAGTTTACCTGGTAAAACTAAGCTAATAGCCTTTCTGAAAGCACGTGGTATGGCTTACAATAAATTACAGATATACAATTAGAATGATAAAATAAAAACAAGAAAATAAATTTATAAAAGAATGTCATTATAACTGCTCATAGTCATATAGCCCCAAAGATTTTCTGAAAATGAGCATGTAATTTAACTAGGAGTTTCCTAGCAGGGATGATAAAATGGTAGACATAAAAAAATGTGTTATTCTTAAAGTCAAAGACTACAACCCTTTTAAGTGAGGAACATTAATTATCTCTGGCTACATATTCATAATTGAATGTATTTCATGCATTCCTTCCCAGAAGATACTGGAGGGTACAGAAGGCAGTAGTTTAAGATGGCACAAATTGGATTAATTCTTACAAGTACTGCTACTTTTATGGCACGTCTGTGTTAAAAAATGTCATAGTTCTTAAATTTTATACTGTATGGAATAGGAATGCTGGCCCCATGTCTAAGGAATCATAAGTACAGAGCTAGTCTGTTGCTAGATAGACTCAGGTGAGGTTCTGAGGCTGCCAGTTCATGGGTGTGTCTTTGCAGTGCTGCTTTCACAGACTTGAGGCACAGAGGCAGCAGATACTGCGGATGGTGTTTGCTTGGCCTGTTGGATGGTCCTGTGGGCCCTGGAGCTTCTCAGTGACCTGGAGGACTCTTGAGATGCCTCATGAGGAAATAGTGGAGAATAAACAGTGCAAGGCAGATGCTGGGACAATTACAGGTGCATATGGGTTGTGGCACTCAGGCACCAGAATGCATGATTTTGGAGAGGTCATCTGGAGTTTGGTTTTAAATGATGTCAGCTCTGTGATAGCTCTTGTGGCTTGAAGGCACCACACAGTTTGGATATTTTTGATTATATGTGTAAATGAATAATGGGATCACATAAGTGATAAAATTATATAGAAATGGTTGATTGAATAATTCTCTCTTGTGTCCCCACCAAATTATGAGCTGCAGTTCTCCCCTCCCTCTTGGCCTCCGATGGGGAATTAATGATCTACAATTTTAGTCACTATCACAAGTACAGTATGAATATGTGGTCAGAGGTTAGTTACATAATCAGCTGTATAAGTTCCTGAATCAGAACTGTATTACACTGAGAGTGATTTAAGCAGGCATGATAAACTTAGTTCATGCAGTTGACCTCCCATAATGGAAATGCAGACAAGAAAAATTATATGTACTTGAACATGAAGCTTTCCCCACAGTTGCAAGAGCCCTTCAGTAAGGTGGTACTTAGAAGCAGGTTGCAGGATCATTTGGTCTGCTGCCTCTTATTGTATTATTGGTAGGTGGTGTATATCGAAGATGATATCCGGATGTGGTAATGACTGTTCAATCCACTATCTGTGTGGTATGCATAGCTGAGTATATTTTGTGAAGGCTTAAGTTTATAACCACCTGACATTCCGTAAGTACTCCTACTTTCCCACTCCTCTGTTTCTTTGAAATGTGGTTATTGAGCTGGTCAAGATCAGTGCATTGAGGCTGTGACACTGCCTTCTCTACTGTGTGCATATGCAAAGATAGGAAGGGTTTATAGTCTCATGGTTGTTATTTCAAACTGAGTTTGTGAAATGTTGGAGGTCTGATTCTCCTGGAGAGGCACTTTCAGGAACTTTGTCTTGAAACTACAGCCCAGGTATATTGGGTTAGAATAGCAGTGACTTAAACAAGCAAAGGCTCGTGGAGCGAAAAACATATCTACTAAGTATTGGTTTCATACAAGCTATTTGTGACATGCACATCAAATCTCTTTAGAGATAATCAGATCATTTTGTAGATGAGTATTGCACACTTCTGTTCTCATTGGGCAACAGCCACTTTCACAGAACTCTACGTATATGAACAAAAAAGATACTAGTATTTCTAGTATGGCTGTAAATGGAGAGGAATTTTGTTCACATTCAGGACCAGATATGCGTTAATAGATTCTGAGGTGGCATGAATCACTAGTTAACATGAGTGATTGCAGAGTGATATTATTACAAGGTGGTGCCATGGGATAGAGCTATGCTTCTGTATATTTGAAATTTTAATTTAGCATCAGTCTCCCATAATTACCACCTTGCAGACATTTTAGAAAATGTCTCCAGTTAGCAAACCATTTTGCACCCTAAATATCAGGCATCACATTATGTTTCTTTACAGCCTTGAAATGTTCTGTGAATGTGTCACACCAAGGCGTTGGATGTTTATATTAGGAGAGGTTTCAGGTTTGTTACTCATGATGGACCAGGATTTTAAAAAGTCAAGCAAATGGAGCCCACTCTTTCACATGGCAACCCCAAAATTTCTTTGCAACTTTTTAAAAGATTTACTTTATTTTTATTTTAAAATCAGATATACAGAGAAGAGGAGAGACAGAGAGAAAGATCCTCCATCTGTTGATTCACACCCCAAGTGCCCACAATGGCCAGAGCTGCGCCAAACCAAAGCAGGAGCCAGGCACCTCTTCCGGATCTCGCACACAGGTGCAGAGTTCCAAGCCTTTGGATTGCCTTCCCAGGCTACAAGCAGGGTGCTGGATAGGAAGCAGGGCTACCAGGATTAGAACCAACACCCGTATGGGATCCTTGCGTGTGCAAGGCAAGGACTTTAGTTGCTAGGCTACTGTGCTGGGCCCCATTTGCAACTTTTTCTGACCTCCTCCCCTGGCACTGTTAGCACTGCCTTGTAGCTATTTCTTTGCTTACTCTAATGGGGATTTTCCTCTCACAGTTGATGGCTACGCTTAAGTACTGTCCGGTGTGTGCTAAACTTCAAGGGCCGTAAATGGAGATCGTTTTACTGCTTAACTCATTCCCCGGTTGCTGCTCACATTGTGGCTCTAAGACACTTGATGGAATCCCAGGGTTTGTTGGAAACCGTAGGCACCTGGTATAGAAGAGTGTGTGAAAGGGAATAGTATTCCTTAAATGTTCTAACCATGTAACCCCTTCTGCCTTTCTATATTTGGTACATTAAAATGCATTTTGTTTGCATCTTTAGAAGTAGTAAAGCATAGTAAGAAGAGAAAAGCTGTCCATCGACCTTTGGACAATCAACAGTGCAGAGTTCTCCGATTTTAACTTAGGTTTCCAACTTACCATCAACCTTCACCTGTCTGGGAGAACAGCTTTCTGGCTGCCTCATTCTAATGAACGCAGGAGGCAATTTTCCATCAATTGGGAGTTGGTATTTCCATAACATCAGCAACATTTCTGGCTGAGATTTCTCATAAAAATAGGGGCCACTCGTCTGCTCTGCATAAATCTCTGGGAAGTTTAAAATGGCAAAACAACTGTGGTTAAAGGATGCATTTTCTTCAAATTATGGCAGATGGAAGATTTTAAAAGGCATCCTTTAAAATGCATGGTTAACAGTAAAAGGAACATATTTTGGTGTCAGAAGTTTATGTCCTGGGGGATCTAGCATCTATACTCTTGATTGAACAAATAAGAGGTAAGGTGAAGCCTTCACTGTAGAGAACTAGAAAGAAAGCCTTTTCCAGTTCCCTGCACAAATGCTTACTGACTGGTTGTTCAATATTTCTTTACTCCTTTGTGTTTCTGTTTCTGCCTAGAAATGATAATGTTATCATGTTTCTTCTTGGATTCTTAAATTCTTTTTTTTTTTTAAGATTTCTTTATTGGAAAAACAGACTTACAAAGTGAAGGAGAGACAGAGAGAAAGATCTTCCATTTGTTGATTTATACCCCATTCCTCTGGGTCTCTGGGTGCAGTAGCCCGGGGTATTGGATCAGTCTCCACTGGCTTCACAGCTCACAAGCAGAAAGCTGGATCAGAAGTGGAGCAGCCAGCAAACAAACCAGTGCCCATATGGGATGCTGGCACGTACAGGCTGATGATTAGTCAGATGAACCATTTTAGCAGCCCCAGATTTTTCAATTCATAAATAGCAACATCTAGTTGAGCAAAAAGCACGAAAAGTGCAATGCCTGATGTCCATCTTTGGTAGAAAGAAATGTAATTGACACAGTGTAGTTGGAACTGCATCTCAAAGGACATATTCTGTTCAGTGGGATATCTAAAGAGGTTAACAGCTCTGGTTAAGTAATTTGACCCTTCTGTGTCTCCATTTGCTTCTTTATATAAAAATGAATAAATTGAATTACATTATAGCTTTATAATACTTGCTCTTTAAAAGTGTAATTTGTGATGTAGTCACTAGGCTATTAAGACAAAAATTCTTAAAATTTCTTCCTTATTAGTCTGGTTATTCAAGATTTATTCATTAGAAAGATGGGGGTGACAGAGTCTCTATCTCTTTCACATACACACATACACACACACACACACACACACACACACACACACACACACACTCAGATCTTCCTTCCTCCAGTTCACTCCCCAAACAGTATCAATATCCAGGGCTGGGCCAAGGTTTATACATGATCTAGAAACTTCTGTCATCCACCTGGGTAGCAGGAACTCTAAAGTACTGGAGCCATCACCTGTTACTCTTTGGATGCATTAGCAGGAAGCTGGATTAGAAGCAGATCAGAAGAGTAGCCATGTTCCAAACAGGCACTTCAGTGTGGGAAGAATGTCCTGGGTTTAAGTCACTGAACCATAACTTGGTTCCCTTCTTGAAATTTCTAAGAATGAACCTTTAAGCTGAGATTTGGTTGTCTCTTGCCATTGCATCCATGCTGTAATCCCAGCGAACCTCCGTGTGGCAAGGATTTGACCATGTCTGTTTTGGTTGTTCATCTATGGAGAAACTGAGATTTGAAAACTACCAAATGGAGATGACAAAACTTTTACTGAATGCCGAGGGCTTTGACTGGCAACAGGAAGTTGATATTCTGCTGAGGTTAACCATCACTAGTCTTGGATCTAATGTCATCCAATTTAGGATGGATTTTAACTGTTTTGAGGAAAAGCCTAAACAGAGAGAAAGTTATGATCATTAAAATTGTTTTCTGTTATAAATAATCTCTGATAAAGTGTCCATTAATAACAGATGAAAGATTCAGTCTCTTTTCAAAATATTTTTCCATGATCTGTTATAATGTGTAATGGTTCACTGCTTTCACCTCAAAATGTGTTTTTCTTCTAGAAAATGAGTGAGAATGTTTTATTTTTAATATTGTTTCAAAATAATTTTCTGTATTTAAAAGACGAAATGACAGACAAGGATGGAGGGAGGGAAGCAAAGAAAGAATGAGCTGTTCTATTTAGTGGTTCGCTCCCCAGAGGGCCATTTTCAGGACAGGACCAGGACCAGGTTGGAGCCAGGAGCCAGATATTCCAACCTCATCTCCCACTATGACAGATGTAAGGACAAGGGTCATCTTTTGCTCCTTTCCCTTTGTTGATCTGTGCACCTGTGGTGGTCATTTAGGTTTCTTGTAGTTTTAGGTGGGTATTATTAAATGTGCTATAAACATTCATGTCCTGATTTTAGTGTCTTTATATGTCACACGAATAACTAAGAGGATTCTTCAAAAAGGTAAATTGTTAGTGCATATTATTAGAAAAAAAAAACAAACCCTGAGCACCAAATTCAAAATTAGTTTTTACAAAAACATAAACTTTTAATTCCATTTTCTCAGAAACTACTGAAATAGCCACATAAATAATGTAAGATTATTGAGTCACATAATAAGTATGTTTTATTTTGCAAAGACTGCAAACTGCTTTCCTTAGTAGCTGTACCATTTTGCACTCTTGTTAGTGAGATATAGGACTTTCAGTTTAGTCAATTCTTTTTGAAAAATAAACCATGGATAAAAAAAACACAAATATTCAACTTGATGAATTACTCCAAAATTAACATCTTTGTTTAAAAGAAAAATAAGTGCAAAATGAAAACTGCCAGCCACCCAAGTGACTTCTCAATTTCAGCTTTCATCTTTTCTCCGTGAACGTGTGTCCTGATTTTATAGCAGTAATTTGTATTTAAGTAGCTTCATTGTTTAATGTATACCTACTGATATTTTAATTTAGTCTTGATCATTTGATAATCTTGATATTTTAAAGATTTGTTTCATTTTTATTGCAAAGTCAGATATACAGAGAGAAAGATTTTCCTTCCAATGATTCACGCCCCAAGTGAGTGCAATGGCCGGTACTGCGCCAATCCGAAGCTGGGAGCCAGGAACTCTTCCTGGTCTCCCACACGGGTGCAGGAACCCAAGGCTTTGGGCTGACCTCTGCTGCTTTCCCAGGTCCCAAGCAGGGAGCTGGATGGGAAGCGGGTCACAGGGATTAGAACCGGTGACCATGTGGGATGCTGGCACATTCAAGGCCAGGACTTTAGCCGCTAGGCCACCGCGCTGATCCCAATCTTGACATATTTTAAAAAAACATATATGAAGAACAGAGAGACAAGTGGAGAGAGAACTTCACTAAGCAAACCTGACAACCGTATCTAGGCAAGGTTGAAGCTGGGGACATGTAACTCAAGCTGTTTATCCCAGATTGGTGGGAGGGACTCAGTTACTTTAACCATCTGCTTTGTCTCTTAGGAAGTGCATTAACATGAAGCAGGGCTGAAGTAGAGCTGGGACTTTTGAACTGAGAAACTATGATATGGGATGTGGGTAATCGAAGTGGAGTTCAAACTGCTGACCACATGTCCATATGGATCAATCTATTAAGTTCCTTTGAACCTCCAATTTGTCACCACATTTTCTGGTTTATTTGTTGAGGAACTCAGAGCATTTGACATTGAACGTTTTCCATGGTCTAAATGTTGATTTCTATACTTGGGGTTGTTCAGCAAGTCCTTCTGGCCTCCATATCTTCTGTGAGTTTGCACATATTTGCAGATATCGCTCCTAAAAACAATCTAAAAGGAGTTAAGCATTATTGTCTATACAATGTGCAAGGAAAATTTCTCACATCTCCATATCTCTTAATACTTTTTCCTAATGATCATATGCATGATAGATGTCTTATAAATTTTCGTTGGTTGATAAATGAACAAGTACAAAGATGAATGAATATTTTCACTAGAGTAGAAAGATGCAGGAGGGATTGTACTTTGAGAAACTTAAAACATATGGACAAATTTTATGAAGAGTGTGTTTATTATAGAAATTGGCTTTTAAGGGAAGTTGTAGAATAGCCATTTCTGCAGCTCTTTAAAATTCTGATAATTGCCATCATTCTTTGAGTTATAAACCTGGGAGGATGAAGACCTGATTTCCGATTTGTGGGTTTCCATGATGAAGTGCTCATCTATAAAGGAGGAGCTTTCTATTTCAGAGTAGTCTTTGCAGAATTCCTTAAACTGGTGTTGCATGAGACTTAGTGTCATTTATACCAGTCTGGCCCTCCATGGGTGTGGGGTGCACACAAAGGTAGCTGACCCAGGGGAGTGGATTGTTGAGATGATTACATTTCTGTTTCTCCAGCTGTACACTTACTGATCGCTATTCCTGCAGAGGGATGATAGTAAACATTTGCAACTGTTCTCTGCGATTCTTTGTTTACTTTGTGAAAAAAAAAATTCAGTTTAGATGTTTATGAATGTCTACATCTGTTGCTAATGCACAGCCTTAAGCTTGTAAGAATGCTTCCGAAAAACCAAGTGAGAAATTAGCTAAATACTGAAGCTATGAGGTACTAAATTGTTGTAGTTTTCATGAAATTGTGTGTTAGAATTCTTATCATTTCTTCTGACCAAAGATCTTCCCCAATCAGTTTTTAGGACAGTGTGTGATGACGTGGCTTTTCTCAAGAGGAAAATGGGAGTTTCTTCCCCATATGTAATTCCTATCATTGTGAGCAGTTATGTTTCATATTTGTTAATATTGACATTAGGCTGGCCACAGATAGTGGGTTTTTTATTTCCTTTTTCATTGTTTCCTGAAAATCATTGCTAATACTTTTTTGAAAGATTTATTTATTTTCATTGGAAAGTCAAATACATCCAGAAAGAAAGACAGACAGAGAGAAAAATCTTCCATCCTCTAGTTCGCTCCCCACATGGCCACAATGGCTAGAGCGGAGCCAATCCAAAGCCAGGGTTTCTTCTAGGCCTTTCTTGTGGGTGCGGAGTCCCAAGTCTTTACCATTCCCAGGCCATAGCAGGGAATTGGATGGGAAGTGGAGCAACTGGGACACAAACCAGTGCCCATCTGAGATCCTGGCAATGCAAGGTGAGGATTTAGCCAGTAGGCTACTGTGCCTATTACTTTTTATTCATTTTTTTGTAGAACTTTGTATGTGATAGGGAGATCTGAGAATATTTAAATAATGCAAGGTTGAGTCTTTAAAATCAGTTGAATAGGATCACACTGGCAAATGTACGCTAATCTTAAATTTGGAGCTTATGACTTCTGGTCACATATTTTTTGCATGTTGTAATTAATCATCCACAATAGAAGATGAGGTTTAAATTTATTTTATAAGCTAAGGGATATCATAGAACATTCAGCCTTCATCACTTATTTGACATTCTGTCACTGACACTGTTTCTTAAGTTTTATTCATGTGATCTTGCTAAGATTATATTCAAGAAAAATTTGGATCTGGGAAATGGGTGAAAATATTAAAATATAAAAACAAGCAAACAAACAAACTTAATATTCACTGGTATTCCCAATTCAAAGTTTGTGCAGAGGACCTGTGTCTCTTTATTACCCTATTAGTCTACCTGCTTAGTACATTCTTGTACTGCATTATCAAATCAGATAGCCTGATGATGGAATGTGGTTCCAAACACGTGCGCCAGTATAATATGTAATTATGTTTATTGCATTTACTGGGTAGCCATTCCATATTGGAAAGCTGGCTCAAATTTTTTCTTTACTTTCGCTTATATGTTATATGCTTAACCTATAAAATTCCAGATGTACCATCTTCCTAATGCATTAATCATAGTCCTACTTTTCTCACTCTTTCTCCATTTTCAGCATTTTGGACATTGTGGATATGAATGTCCATATAGTGTGACTCCTCTCTTTGTGCAATGGATGTTGCTTATGATTATAGCTTTGCAAATTGTAGGTCTATTAAATGAAAAAAATACTCTTTTCAAAAGACTCTGCTACTGCCTGAATCTACCAGTTAAGTAAGCCCTGGCTGTAAATACATTTAGTTAACCTGCCCACCCTTATTGACTACATAATATTCAGATTTCTTGTTTATTTGATTTAAAATAGATGTTCCATTCATATGGTATTACATTAAGAATAGGTTTCTTTTCAGGCACTACTGAAAATTTTTCCTAGTTTTTATTTTTTTTCATTATGTAGTTCCAAAGGCACTATTGAAATTAAAATATAGCTTTAACAAAACCACTAAATTGGGTTCTCTGCTAAGCAAAGTGAGGGGCATAGAAATGAATCATTTCCTCTGGCCCTTAGGATCTTATGAGTAAAAAGAATGTTACACATGAGATATATAAAACACTTATGTTAAATAAACTCAAATGTTTGCAGTAAGTAAGGAAAAATGAGGAAAACATTGTGGCACAAAGGGGCTGCATTTGAGACAAATGCTGAAGGCTGTACATGTGAGAAGGATTTGATAGAGAGCTGAGGTAGGGTCTGGTGGGTGATGAGAACAGAATGAAAAGACAAGGGCAGAGATATGAATATTCAGAGTATGTGGCTGCAGCTGATTTATCGCATGGCTCTCATCTAAGCAGAGTAAACGCCTGAATCCAGTTTGCATTTTAACCTTGCATCTTGCGGAGTTGTGGCCTACCTTTGCAAAGTTGATTTCATGAACATCTCATTCATGCCAGTTGATCTTACTTTGAACTCTACTTGAAATCCAGTGGTCACTTTTGTTGTCAGAAGTACTTCAAGAATTTATTTCTTTTCCTTCAGCAATGTACATTATTCTTGAGAGTGTCAAAAACAAACAAAAAAAGTAGTGCTATATTTAGTGCATGTCCAGTATGCATGATACACATACCACTTACAAGTCGGTTGCCTTTTGGAAAGCAATCACCAAAGACTAGACTATGTTATCAGAAAATATCCTGTGTGTCTTCTAATAGATGTGAATATCTTTGGGATTATGCACACTCAGAGTTTCTCAGTAGTTTCTCTTGGGTAAAGACTTTATGACTGGAATAGTGAAGCTCTACTTGCTGCCTCAGTGCCCCTGAATCCCAAATCAGAAAAATTCAGAGCATTGAGGTTACACTGATAGTGAGAAAATCACTTTAATAAAATATTGTGAAGTGAGAAGAAGAAAGGGATTCAGTCCGAGGATTAAGATGTGTTAACCAGCAAAGCTATACCGTGTGATTCAGATGGTGAACTCAAGTTTATTTTGTTGCAGTGTAAAAACTTACCATGTGTCAAGAACTGTTGTAACAGAGTTATAGCAGTGAAATGAGACAGATAAGTATAATTTACTTCTGAAGAAACTGTACTATTATGTGTAATTTTAATTCTGATTACAATCACTTATGGTTAGCATTCTTTGTACCTGTGCTTTACATGTAAACAAACTGTGGCTCATATAGTTAAAGAGGTTTGGCCAATATTATATACCGTGTGTGTTATATATCCACTGAACAAATAGCAAAAAGGGCTAACAGAAATCTGCAAAATACAACCTATAGGATATTCTACAGAGCAAAATCACCTATTTTTTCTTTGAGATTGATTGATGTGAAAGTCAAAGTTACAGAGAGATAGCCAGCCAAAGATCTTCTATCTACCTGCTCAGTCATTAAATAGCTGTGAAACTAAGACAGAGCTTCATCTGTATCTCCCAAAAAGGTGAAGGGGCCTGGACACTTGGGCCCCTTAAGCTGCTTTTCTTGGGCCATTATGGAAAGAACTGTATCTAAAGTGGAGAAACCAGGATATGAACCAGTGACCATAATTAAAGCAGACATTGCAGGTGTTAACTTTAAATGGTTGATTACAACATTATTCCCCAATCTGATTTACAAGGAAGTTAATGAAGCTGGGGAGAATGTCTATAAAGTTTGAAGGGATGTTGTGTGGACATGGTTTGTATCCTGGTTTGAAAATATTATAAAAAAGCAAATAAGACAATTTGAAAATGTCAGATCATTTGAAGGTTTGTGTGTTCTTTATCTTAAATGTGATAATACATGATTAGGATTTTTTTTAATCCTTATCCTCTACATAAGCAGTCTGGTATAAATATGGCTAACGACATGATTGTGGGCCCAGCATAGTAGCCAATGGCTAAAGTCCTTGTCTTTGTGCATCCCAGGATCTCATATAGATGCTGGTTCCTATTCCATATACTCCATGTCCCTTCCAACTCACTGCTTGTGTCCTGGGAAAGCAGTTGAGGATGGCCTTGGGACCCTGCAACCACATGGGAGACCTGGAAGAAGCTCCTAGTTCCTGGCTTCAGATTAGCTGAACTCTGGCCATTGTGGCCATCTGGGGAGTGAGGCAGTGGATTGAAGATCTTTTTCTGTTGCTCCTTCTCTGTTAAATTTGATTTTCTAATTAAAAAAAAAGGCATGGCTGTGTGGTATGAGCTAAGTAGTCCATGAATTATATCAAGATGATGTTGAAAGTGATTGGCTATGAGATGGTTATAATTACACCGAGTGATAAAAATATGAGAGCTGCTTATGAATAGTGTTTGATAATGATGAATCTCAATTTATATGAATCTATAATTTTGTAAAAATGATAATTGTCAATTTCAATTTCATTTATTCCAAATACTTTCTTTTCTCTTTTCGAATTCATTGCTGGTTCATGGATTACATGGTGGCATCATTTTCCCCAAGTGACTTTTGTGTTTCATTTTTGTCAGCCTTGTGTTGGATACCCTGTGGCGTATTTTCCTCTTGGAGCTGTAATTTGTTGTGCTGTTGCTGTTGCTGTTGTTGTTGTGACTGTTGTTCTAATTCATACCAGTTGTTGACTTTGTTTCATGACTTCTCATTTATGAAAATGTATAGAGATGGAGTACTGGGATCTACCATATCCAGATGTGGAGGTACAATGCAACGTGCGCTCCTGCTTCTAAACATAAGATGGATTCCAAATGAATTGGAAGTGTGTAGACAATGGGATGCTGGAGTGTCTGATACTGTCTGTACCAGCAATGTTGGGGCACACTTAAATAAGAGACTGATGGAATTACGGCTTCTTATGGGAAGGATTATACTACTGTAGCAACAGGGGGAAAATCTGTGGGGAGTGGGAACTCGGGGGAGGGGAACCCAAATAAAATTAAAAAAAAATTTTTAAATATAAATTTAAAAAAACCTGATAACTGTCTCATGCTCAGTGCGATGGCTCCAGTGTCTAATCCTCTACCTCTAAGTGCCTGGATCTCCTGTGGATGCTGGTTTAAGTTTCAGATACTCTATTACCCATTTGACTCCATGCTTGTGTCCTGGGAAAGTAGCAGAGGATGGCCCAAAGCCTTGGGACCCTACAGCCACATCTGTATAGGGCACCAGGAAGAAGCTCGTTGCTCCTGGCTTCATCTGTGCTCAGCTCTGGCCATTTTGGTGACTTGGGGAGTGGATCAACAGATGGCAAATCTTTCTCTCTGTCTCTCCTTCTCTCTGCAAACCTGCTTTTCTAACAGTAAGTAAGTAAATTTAAAAAAAAATGATAATTATCTTCTGATATCACCTTTTCAGGACCTGGACGTCATAGTGGGCCATATGAGTCATGTCTGGTTATGTGAAACTCATCAATAAAAAAAGTTAACTGCCAAATATAAGAATCTCCCTTAACTTGATGAATATCCCTTCATTCTGGCCTTCAGGGTCAAATTGAGTTTAGCATGCTCAAACTCCTTGGGGTTGTAAATGACACAATGAGGATGAGCTTTCAAGTTACAACTTACATTCCTGTACTTTGATTGGCTCCTTTCTCCTGTGCCTGGATTCACCTTCTTAAACCATTGAGAACCTGAGTTGCATGTGTATGTACACTTGTGATGCTCATATACACACCTACCACATGCTTGCACTCTGTTGCTGCTAGGTGTTCTTGGAAAAATACACAGCTCCTAGTAGTCCTAGAATCAGCTTCAGGGCCAGTTAGAAGCAAGCATCTTATTCAGGATACATTCTAAGACATATGGAAGGCACAGAGTCCACATGAACTCCTTTTGATACTGAGAATCATCCTGTGGAAGAGTCGAAGGACAAGAGCAGAGTTACAGTGGATCCTCTGAATCTTTTTTTAAAGGTATATTTATTTTTTAGAAAGTCAGATATACAGAGAGGAGCGACAGAAAGGAAGATCTTCTATCCACTGATTCATTCCCCAAGCGGCCACAATGGCTGGAGCTGATATGATCCAAAGGCAGGAATCAGGATCCTCTTCCAGGTCTCCCATGAGGGTGTGGGGTCCCAAGGCTTTGGGCCACCCTCTGCTGCTTTTACAGCACACAGGCAGGGTGCTGGATGGGAAGCAGGACTACTGGAACATGAACAAGCACCCTCAATGAGATCTCAGAGCTTTTAAGTCTAGGACTTTGGTCACTAGGCTACTGTGCTGGGTCCAATCCTCTGAATCTTAAGATCAGAGCTTAAGATTTGGTAAGAGAATCTTCAAGAGTTAGAATGCTGTTGGTTCAAAATACTGCAGACTTTTGAAAATGTTAGTAATTTAGCTGATCAAGATACATCCTGAACATTTGTATTTTTATAAAAACAATGCTTTGCTATCAGACTGTATTTATCAACTTTTGAGGACTTCCCTGAATATCCATTCTGCCAGATTAACACTGGCTCAAAATTATATCCAAAGGAAGATTCTACTTTTTAGATATTAAAGGAAGAGCTGATTACTGTTTGAGATGCACTCGAGGTAGAGGCATTGGTAGAACACCCAAACTTTAGAATATGAATGCTGCCACAAGCAGAAAACCAGCACAAGTGCTATTCTGCCAAGCTAGTGGATGACTGTCCCAGCATGGAGTCTCTGGATACAGAATTCAGCAAAGAGAGCTGCCCTGGTTGCTCTGTCATCGGTCGTCTGGGGGATGCTTTACATTCTGTCCATTTGCTGAATGTGTGAGGCCAGCAGGAGGTCCCACGCAAACATCTGGCCCTGGGTCATCTCTAATAGAAATAAGACAATCAGCTATGGGACAGTCTGTTCCATCATGGCGACCTTGGGTCCAATTTAGCGGCATCTGGACATTTGTGGGAGGCAAATTTTAGCACAGTTCTGACAATAATTTTATATTAAGCCAAATTGCTGCACTCATCTGTCTCTACAAAGCTTTGGAAGGGATTCAAATACTTCTGAGTCTTACTGCAGATGGCACTGCCATTCTTGTGGATGATGGCTGTTGGTTTCAGCTGGAAGTTAGCATTAGAAGCATAGCTACTAATTATACTGTTAATGCATTCCTTTAACAGATATTTACAGAGTGTTTCTGTTATATTCTGCACACATAGAATGGTATTTGCATCTATATTCATAAAATCCATTTGGTTAAACCAGTGGACTCAATAACCATTGTATCTCTTTTACATATGAGTGAAGTGGAATTCAGAGAGCTAAAGTAATAAGACCAGAAGAATTTCTGTGTGACACATGACAGTCATTGTTACATGTACAGAGTTTCATGCTCTTCATATATTGCATTGGCCTTGGTATTTCTATTTCTGTTCATGCAGATATTGTTTGTGTCCCAACTGGAGTTTTGTACTCTTTTAATTCACTTGGAACTTTTGGAGTTCCTACAATTCATATGTAAAAAGGTGAGAGATATTGTCTGGCCCACAAAATCATTCTGTCTCACTCTGCCAAGAAAACCACAGGTGGGGCTTGAAGTTTAGCAGGCTAATTTTTGAGTTCATAATGTTGTATGACCATGTATGTTATGAATAACTAAATGGCTCTTGTCAGGGAAAGGTATACTTGCAAGTGTGAATATGTCACCCTTTTTCTAGTGTCACATGACTTTCTACTAATTGATCTTTACTGCTGAGTCACTCTTCTGTATTTTTCATCTATGCAGTTAATTGTTCAGATTATAATTAAATTATAAATGAAACAGCAATTGTTCTTATATTGTCCTTCCAGACACCAAAAGGCAGTAGTCCTGATCTACTTAGGGTCACAGCACTTGAATGAGAACCATTGTTGTATGGTCACAGGAGTACTTAAAAGGTTTTTTACAGTCTGTGATGATCACATTTGACTTGCCATCATTCTGCTCTGTGTTGAATTGTCAGTAATATGATCTGTTTCACTGGTGGAACTGTTTGTGTTTCATTGGATGATGCAGATCTTATACTTTTGAGCTTTTCTTGCTTATGGGAATACATTCCATAATCAATACGTTGTGCTGGTTGATCTGTCTCAGCAATGAGGGTGTTGAGGTGTGGGCCTTTTATGTCCTACTTAATCATCTGATCTGAGAATGCCAAGGCAACCGTGGTGGGAACCAAAATCTAATGGATCTATAGCAAACTGATTTGTACATTGGTAATTTATAGGGTCTATGAATTATGTTATAAATATTCAAATGGCCCATGGCAGAAAAGTGGATAAATGCATAGTAGTTCTTAATGAGGTTTGGTTTCAAATTCAAGGTGGTCCAATGTTCCAGAGTGAGATCCTGCTTAGGATGGATATATGGATATGCGATCCTATTGTATTAATTTACATTCAGAGAGCTCTTTGCTTTTGCCAATAATTCTGAACTGGTCTTTGCATAAATCAATCAAAGCACACCATGTGTTGGAGTAGGTCTCTCCTGCCATTTCTCACTTTATATTTTCTGTGGACTGAATATGTTTTCACTCCCCAGATGGATATGTTCCAGTCTGATCACATGTGATTTTATTTGGTGACAGACTCTTTGAGAAGTCAATTAAGATTCAATGGAATCATGAGGACAGGACCCTAATCTGATAGGGTTTGTAACAGAGAAGACTCCATAGTGTACTCTCTGAATGTATAGAGGAAAGGTTACATGAGGACATAGTGAGGCAGAGACCATCAATATGCTGATAAGTGAGACCTCATCAGATGCAACCCCAACCATATCTAGATCTTGTGCTTCCAAGACATATCTGGACCTGTGCTTTATTAAAGTGAGAAAATACATTTCTGGTATAAATCACCCAGTCTGTAGTATTTTCTTATGACAATATGAGAGCAGACAGGTAGAGTTGGAAGCCTGTGTTCATGCATATGCAGGTGATATAATGTTTTTAGGGTTCACAGATGAGGAAATCGAGGGTTTATGTGTGATTTCCACCATGTGTCTTCAGCTGCTTTTCCCTACTGAGAGTACACAGAGATGCAAGTGAGTGAGGATAAAATGATCTCTGAGAAAAATTGCTTTTTCTTACCCTAACAAATAGAAGTACTGAGTTGTTGAAATGCCAAAAATATTTCCTTCTGGTTGATAAAAACTTGAATGATATTAGCAACCATCCCCTACCACAGTGTCTGACTGCAGTAACACACTCCTTCTGTAGCTTTAGCAACTTCCCAGTCAGGGACTGCAGCAGCACCAGGGACAGAGGCAAACCATCAGTCCAGTTTCCTTTCTGGTTGGTTGATGCCCAGTCACCTACTATACTGAATATTGTGTCATTCTTGCTTATTTTACAAATAATCTTGAATCAACTATTTAAAGTAATTTATTGGAAGTGTCAGTGTTTTATCTGTAACAATAACTAGGCATACTTTGTGATTGGTTGTGAGTCATGACACCACCTTTGAAAACTTTTATAGGAGCCTATGAAAGTATGTGATAGCCTGATCCATGGACACCTGTTGTAACACTATGTGGGATGAGGGCCAGTTGAAAAATCCTAGTTATTGAAAGAATAGAAGATGATGAATAAGGGATTTTGCTCTTTGATTGCATTGCTGATTTTACTCTGAAACCACCTTGTATCAAGCCCAAGAAAATGAGTAATTTGTGTCAGCTAGGAGTAAAATCAGAATAATTTATTTACTTGAATGCCCCTATTCATTCATATTTCTGTGGCAGCTTGGTATGATAATTGGATTGTTGTTGCCTTTATTTTTCTGAGCTTCATTTTAGGACTTTCCTTATTATGTTTGAGTGGAAGTGTTTTAGCACTTCTTTTTTTTTCCAGAAGATTTGATTCCTTGGGAATGCCTAATGGAATCAGTTCTTGACAAAGACTTTGAGTTTTGTCAATCACTTGAATTCAAAAAAATATGCCATAGCTTTTTCAGAAGTTTGATTTATTTGAAAGGCAGAGTAACAGAGGAAGACATATTTTACGTACCAGTTCACTCTTTCAAATGCCTGTGAAAGTTTTTGCTGGTGTAGGTTGAAGCCAGAAACCAGGAACTCATCTGGGTCTCCACTTCGGTGGCAGGCACCCAACTACTTGAGTTACCACTTGCTCCCTCCCAGTTACATTGGTGGAAGTAGGACTTAAAATCAGGTGCTTTAATTGGGATGTAGGCATGCCAAGTGGTAGCTTAACTGTGTCCTCACACCACCTACCATCAATAGCTGTTTTTGTTTCATAACATAAAGCTAGATTTAAATAAAGTGTTGGTTTCTTTTTTTAAAATATGTATATTATTTTTACTGAAAAGATTTACAGAGAGGAGAGAGAGAGAAAGACTTTCCATAGCTAATTTATTCCCCAAGTGGCTGTAATGGGCAGAGTTGACCTAATACAAAGCCAGGAGCCAGGAGGTTCTTCTGGATCTCCCACACTGAGGCAGAGTCCTATGTCTTTGGGCTGTCCACTACTGCTTTCCCAGGCCACAAGCAGGAAGTTGGATAGGAAGTGGAGCAGCTGGCTTGCACCAGGTCCAAACAAAATCTTAAGTAAAAAGCTCTTACAAAGATTTAAAATTAAAGAGTAGTACCAAGTTATTTAATACTTTTAGTCTTATTTATTCTTTGACTCAAATTATCACACAGTTTTCATAGATCTATATATTAATTAGAAAATAGCAGATAAAGTTCTTCTAAATTTTTTGCTGAAAGCATTACCAATTTAATGGTTGAAAACTGATGGTTAATTTTTGAAGACTTTTTTATTTTTCTTAGAATGGCAGATCAGTTTTACAGAGAGAAGGAGAGACAGAGAGAAAGATCTTCCTTCTGTCAGTTCACTCCCTAAATGGCCACAACGCCAGAACTGAGCCAATTCAAAGCCAACAGCCAGGAGCATCTTCCAGATTTCCCTTTTGGCTGCAGGATTCCAAGGCTTTGAGCCATCTTCTACTGCTTTCCCAGGCCTCAAATGGGGAGCTGAATGTAAGTGGAGCAGCCTGGACATGAACTGCCACCTGTATGGGATCCCAGTGTTTGCAAAACAAGGATTTAGACATGGAGTCATTATGCCAGTTGCTTCATGATTAATCGCTACTAATCATTTGTTGTATTTTGATTTTAGTATTACATATTGTTATTTCCAAATTTCTTTAGAATTTGGTTTCTATAAATGCTGTAGCATGTATATGTACCTGTTTCAAGATCTTACTGTAAAACTCAAATAAATACCCTAATTAACTTTTATCCTGAGATTTTCAGTGAGCTTACATTGGTTTATTAATGTTTGTGTAATTTGTGGCTTTTAACATGTGGCTGGGTACCTACGTAGTGTTGTGAAGTCTTCAGTTCCCATACAAATCAACACAAGAGTCAATGGTTAGATTTTAGCAAGCTATGGAAGGGAAAAAAAGAAAAGGAGCACTGAAATAATACAGATGTAGGTCAACTTTGAGAAACAACCCGAATATCCTTTGGTAGATGAATGGTAAGAAAATATGTTACACAAATATGCACACACAGTGTTTTTTTGTCTTAACCAAAGGAATTTGTAGAACATAAATGTACCTAGTGGACACTATATTGAGGCCAGCACAGAAAAAAAAATGTGTGACTTCAGTTTCCTAGAATATTAAAATACCTGAGCTTGTGGAAACTATAAATAATGCTGTTTTGCTGCAGATGGGAAAAATGTTATTCAAAATTTAGAAAGTTTCACTTGTTCAAAATAAGCAACTGTAGACACCATCGATTTTTTTGATTTGTTTTTTAAGTGTAGGCCATGGAATTTCTTGAAATATTGAGCATTTGTGTGTGTTTGTAAGAAAGTGTTCATGGGATTTTATACCATGAGAATGGAATGTGCTCCTTTCAGTTGACTGAAGACCCCTAGTGTGCTGGTGATGCTCTTTGACCCTGGGGTAGAGGAAGAGCTAGATGGGAGTTGGAGCCAAGTGCTTAACTCCTCATTGGGCTTTCAGAAGGTTATTTATTTATTTTTATAAAGGTACATGTCCTTTTGGAGTGCTGGCATGGAATCATAGGGTACTGCCCTCCAGCCTTCCTTGGATGGCATATCTTGCCTTGTTCAGAATGCTGGTTCATGGCATATGTTTCTGAAGGCTTGCTGTATGCCATTTTCAGGCTTCCCAGATGAAGACAGACACACTGGAGAATTATGCCTACTGCTTAGTTAATTATAAATCAAAGCCATGGATCTCAGAAAACGAGAAGCTGGGATTTTCTTCAAATTAAATTAGTACAGTGATTAAATGCTCATTATTATCTCTAAAGAGTCAGTAAATGAAGGAAAAAAGAAACTTGAATTACAGCATTAGGGAGTTAGGCTAAAATGAATGTAACTATGTTCTAATCATCTTTTGATCATTAAATATTAGGCACAATTAGAAAGAGGCTCATTTAAAAAAAGTGAAGAGTGGTTAGGTTGTATTCTTACCTCGTGCTGGGGAGATAAACTTGATAATGTTTAAAGGTTATTTTCTCCCTTAGAAGAATGTACCCTTTGGACAGGCAGAAATGAGATGGAGAAATGATTCCCAACAAAATCATTCTGAAGAAACCTTAGCTTATTTGTTAAAAGATCTCATTTACCTACTAAATTTGAGCTCAAGTCCGAGGGGTCCCTCTGATTTTATCTGAATCTGCAGATCGTTGGCAATTAACCTCCAACCATAATGGGTGCTGACCATGGATTGACCATGTGTGTTGTTGAAGAGGCTACTCAATGAAACTTACTCAGTTGTAGAAAGGTCGCTATTTTACAAAGCTCTAAGTAAGGTTAAAAAAAACTCAGCATATGGATTGGCATCAAATTAATGCATTATTAACATTTTCTGTAGTGTTATTTCCATATTCCCTTAAATACTGAATTTCTTTGCTGTTTTGTATTGGAATTCGAATTTCCAAAATGTTCTTTGCTCTATATGACATTCGTTCAAGAGAGCACATAGATACAGAGTGGTTTCCCATGTTCCATTAATTATGACGGACCGTGTTGGAACCCAGCTATGATCTTTTAAGTCATTACTTAGATGAGGACAAGTTGTATGTCCTGGCAACAGTCCTTCTGATCCTACAGGACTTTGCTGAGTCTAATGAGCAGATTTGAGGGTAGCTTTACTTGAAAACAGCAAAGAGCCCGTGATAACCATTTTTGACCTAAGACTTTGGAAGTTTTGACTTTAAAATAACTTTTTAAAACTCTGTACAATATTAGATGCAGACAGCCGTGGAAGATTATAACTGCTCCCATGTTAGGCCAGGTTAATGAAGAGGTTAGCATTTGAAAACAAGAAAGAAAATTATTCATTGGAAAACTCACCATTCATTGGAAAATCCAAGTTTCACTTTGGTTTCAGTCCCAAGAAGGAGTTGCATGACCTTGAGTGATTCCCTCAATTTCTTAGGGTCTTGGTTTCCTCCTAACAAGAATTAAACCCATGGGCTCTCTCTCACTAACGTTTTATGAGGCAATAAAATTTTTCAAACTTCCAAAGCAGCTGTTTTCACAATTTTGTACCCCTATCAATAGTCTAGTCTGCCCATATTTTTTTTAAACAGCCATTTTTAGTCATACAAGTTCTGCCTTGCCACTTCCCAACAGCCTTGCCTGGGAAAGAGAAAGTCATTACTTAGAAATGGCTGCACCCAGATACAGGTCTTGATGTGTTTTTGGAAGTGGGGTGACTTTTACTTAGGATCTGCATGAATAGGGAAAAAGCTTTATCTTCTCTCTGGAGAATGGAAAAATGTAATAGTTGGACAGATGCTTAAGCACACCCTTAGTGTTTGCCCACTAAGTGAGTGCTGCTTGTCCCAATCCCAACTCCACCATGTAGTAGTCTGGTCTCTCTTGTGGATTGCTCACCACAGATAATGCTCTCCTTCTTCAAGGCAATCTGTTTCCTGTGGCTTTTCTTTTCTGGTTAAAGGAAAACAAGGCCAACTAGAAGGGTGAGAAGGAATATGGTATGATAAGGGTGAGAAGGTTGCAGTGGTAATGCTGAATGTGTGTGTTTGAGTAAACAAGCTGTATGTTTTACTCAATTGCAGTTTAACAACAACAGAAACACTTGAAGTGAAGTGAAAGATCCTCTGCAAATTTGCCCCATGCCTGTCAGACCACGTAGGGCACACTGTTTTGGAATTTACTGGATTTGTTTGTTGAAAAAAGCCTGTAGTCTTAGAATTTGTTTTTCTTCTTTTTTCTTTTTTAGCTCTTAAGTATGTTGGGATGCCATGGATTGGCCATGTGAAACTGGCTGTTTGTATAAGGCATGTTGTACCTTGGCAAACAAGTTCTCATTCTCATAGTCAAGACATTGCATTGGTCATAAAGGGTTTAAAGAGTAGAAGGAGAAAATGCCTCAACTTGGGATATTGGGATGAGATGGGATGAGAATGTCCTTTAAATGCATTGATATTAAAACTGATACATTTATCTTCTGGATGAAAATGATGAATGAGAACTCCCAATATAAAACCACAGGGAAGCATCGTAATTATATCTGTGTATTTATTCCTCTTCTGTATAACAAATTAAAAATGTCTCTTAGCAAACCAAGGATGAAATAATTCTAGACACCTATGTCTGCTAGTTGAATATTAAAAATATGTCCTATGGGCTCATGTGTAGTTTATTATGACAAATCTGTAGGTATGATTTGTTAAAAAAAAAAAGCCTTAGCTATAAAAGCATAAAGGACTACCAGAAAACACAATATGATTCTCCTAGAAAATGAGGTGAAATAGCAGTTGCATGAGCCCTCAAGATAGAATTATCCCCAGGGAAGTTAATTTCCTAATTATTATTAGAGAGAGAGGAAGGCAGGGAAATTCTGAAATTCTTAATAGCTCCTCTGCTTCAGTCTTCACTACAAAGGTCAATAGTAAAAGGATGCTAATGCAGCAGCAGCTAATGAGCAAGTGGTCAAGTTCACATCTGGAAGAAACAGGTTACTACAAGCTTCAATAATTGGATGAGTTGAATCATTGAGATCTGATGAAATCCACTTAGGAGTCCTAAAAGAAGCCACTGAAGGAGCCTTGGATTAAGGAAAGTAAGTTTTGAACATCGTTTTAAAGAATGTATGTGAATGAAAAAGGGTAAGTATGTTGTTGCAGAAGAAGATAAATGAATAAAAGGCCACAGGAAAGAATACATTGGGACAGTAATATAAGGATTGTGGAGACATGCCGTAAGGAGAGTTAAGGAAGAAAAGAAGTAAGATCTAAATGGAAACCAGGCCTAGTCCCATCACTTGTTTCTGCAAAGCACAGAAGTTAATGTTAGCCTGTTAATGCCAAAATTCGGAAATCTACACCTTCTACTGGCTTCATTAGTTGTTGAAAAGTTAAACAACCATCTTCAACACTTTTTAAAAAGATTTTTTTTCCAGAAAATATTGATTTATTTGAAAGGCAGAGTGATATACAAAGTGGTATCTTTTATCCACTGCTTTCTTCCTCAAATATATGCAACAGTCAAGAAGGGGCAAGGCCAAAGACAGAAGCCTGGAAGTCCATGTTCATCTTTCACAAGGTTAGCAGAAGCCCAAATAACTTGAGCCATTGTTCTCTGCCTCCTCAAGCTCATTAGCAGGAAGACGGAAGGAAAGTGAAGCTACCAGAGCTCGAACTGGCCATTCGACATGAGAGGCTGGTATATCAAGTGGGGCCTTGGCCTGCTGTACCACAGTGCTGGTCTTCCACTTAGACTTTAGAAAAGCTGAGTTCTTTAACAAGCTTTTAAATTCTCGAGTCTCCAGCAGCATCCTCAGTTTGCTCTTCAGTGATGAATGTAGTGAAGGATTATGCATTAAATATTTAAAGGAAAACTAGCTCTTCAGCAGTTAGCAGTTGTGCTGGGAGTGTACCTCGTCTATGACTGTCTTCAGGGACAGAGATATGCTTGGAGTTATGTGGTTCATTTACTGTGTCATGTAGGAAAAAATCTCAGTTCATATTTTTCTTAGGTCTCTAGTTTTCTCTGTTCCTTAGATGATTTTGTTTCAGGATGAGAAGGTAAGAAGTCTGTAGCCAGAAATACTGAAAAATTCTGCTTCAGATCACAAGCAGTTGAAGACAAGAGCATCAGGCATCAGATGTGTAAGTGACTGCACTTAGTTTATTAATTGAAAAGAAAGTGCCGTGATTACTTAAGGGGATGACGTTATTTCTCTAGATCTAACTTTGTTATGTCTTTAGTTGGGTGAATTGTTTGGAAAGCACTTGTTTTCTTTGATTTTGTGGAGCTGAGAAGGGGTCAAACAACGTTGGCCAAATTACTAACAGCTTCCTTTTAAATAGTGTGAGCTATTGACTTAGCATTTGATGTATTGCTGAAGGTGTGTGTCTCTCTTGAAATTCTCACTGTAACTGAAGAGCTTGATGATACTAAAACACTCATTTTATAAATGAGAAACTCAGCTATGTTGAGTAACCTGTCTATAGTTTGGCTTGGTGAAAGTGTCATCAAATGCAGGAAGTCTTCAATTTAAATCACCACACAACTTTTAGAAATAATATTAAAGAAGTAAGCACAGAAGAAAATAGTGAAAGATGAAGGCAGAACTTTTAGAGATGAAGATAACTTAGACTGTTCATTCATGTGGAAAAGTGATGGAAGGAAAACATAATAAGCAACAAATATGCAAAAATATGTAATGAGATTTGCTAGGGGAGAGCTATCAATCACTCTCACTGGAGAAAATGAAAAGAAATGAGCTTTTCACATTATAGGAAATGGGAGAGATGACTCATAGATGATAAAGTGTCAGAGCTGAAAAGAATGTCGTCTGTCCGAAACCCGTCATTTTTCACATGGGGATATTGAGGTTCTGAGAGGGCAGATGGCGTTTCCAGTATTACCTCTTGAGTTGATTGCAGGGCTTCAGTGCTCCAGGACACTGATTCCAACCTTATACACCTTTAATCTAGGAAGCGATTTGAATATAGAACCTATAGATCTGTATCTTTGTACGTGTGCGTTTGTTTGCCTGTCGGACCTATCTGTATCTTTGTACTTTCTCCAGAAATGCTTTTTTTCTCCTTAGGTTTCAGAATGAGGCCATGCTGTGAGGAGCTTGACTAGTGGGATATGAGTAATAAATAGAGATATTTCATAATGGACACGGCTCCATCCAGTCCATCCAGTGCCATGTACCACAGGGCATTTTCATGCTCATAATTCTGTAACCTCCAGTTTTGGGCTGATTAGTGCTAAGCTGAACACAGACCACACTGAGACATTCACATCTCAGAAAAATTGTCTTTCAGTTGTGTCCAGAAACATTTAAATCCAGGGTCTCTGTTTCCTTATATTGTTTAGACTTCATCTTCAGTATTTTTTTCTTGAAATTTATTTTGACAAATCACCATATGCTTATCATATCCAATAATGAAAAACATTGCTTAAGAGTACAAAGGTCAATAAGATATTTAAAAACTGATAGTGTAATCTCTTGTATCTACTTGAAACGTCATGATGAAGTGAAATTTTGAGGAAAAGCTGTAGTTTTCTGATGTTCCTTTGCTTCAATAGAAAATGTTAACTCCAGATTGAATCAAAGGAGAAAAGACATTTGAAGCTGTAACTTATTTGGAATTTAAAATAAATGAGATGCTTCTTTGAGGTTTTGTAAGTTTGCTAGGGGCAATAAGGATGCCGTATTCTGTTGCTACAATTCAGTTTTGACTTTGGATGCTCATAATTCAGAAATATACAGTGAATAGAAAAGTAAAAGCCTAGTGAGAATCTACTGTCAGACTTGTGCTCCCAAATACTATGGCCCAGAGTTCAGTGACAGTGTGCTTTGCTAGTTGTACACCCTTAATCCATATTCTTTAATTATGAACTTCAGTTGTACTATTTGTGAAATGGATCCTCTACAAATGGCTATTGGGTGACTTAAGAAATGCAGTGTTCGCAGAGCATCCACTGCAGAGCAACCAAATATCTCAGTAAAATGGAGCTCTTAAATTGCAATGATCAAGTGATATCCAGCAGCTAACATTGTTATGATTAATTACGTAGAGGATCCACACTTGTTAGTTGATCAAACATTTAATCACAAGTCACCCGTTTCAATGACTTGACTTGGCTTTGAGGGTTTTATTTGACTTTCAAAGTTTATTCTGGGAAGGTTTTTGAAGGAGGTTATTGACCAAGATGCATGGTCCATCTGGGGTAATTCTCCATTCACCCAGTAGTCCCATTCTTCATTTCTTTTAGCCCCTCTCTTTATTCCCCACTTTAGAGGCAAAGAACAGCTCCTGGGATACAACAACACCATGTCCATGTCTGAATGAAAGAGTATGTATTTAGTCCTGCACTGGCTCAAAATGTGTTAAGTGTTTTAGGCTTTGTGTGCTAATAATTACCACAGATGCTCTACTCTTATAACATAGAAGTAGCCACGAACAATAAGTAGAAGAGCTGTGTGCTGATATAATTTTATTTACAAAAGCAGTCAGGAATACATATTTGGCTTGCAGGCTGTGATTGATTAATCCGTACTCTTGAGAATTGTGTAAGAGAACAGGGCCCAGTATGTATTTTATGAAATGGAAGAGAGAAATTCAAAGGCTTCAAACAGAAGGATAAGATGATTGAAAGACTAATTACCCTGGTGTGAGAAGCACATGTTGCATGTTTGTGTGTGGAAATTTCTCACTGTTCCCCCTAAGTATGTACAAAATTGCATGTTAATCCAAAATAAAAATAAAGAGATTAGGGAAAGGGTTGATTAAAGAGTACATGTGAGTTTCATGAAGAGAGCATGGGATGAACTTCAGCTAATTCTAGAAATCCCATCATGTGAACAGGGCTTCCAGTTCATTTGGCAAATAGTTCAGGAAATATAAGAGATAGTTGAGACATGGTGTGTGTTTTCAAAAGCTATGCTTAACTTAGGGCAGAAACCAAAAGCTGACTGGTTAAAAAAATACCAGTATTAATGTGCTCAAATCGGTCTCCATTGAAAAGCAGAGCTGTTGAGAAGCTGGGGACAGATTTGTGGCCTCAGTAATAGGCACAGAAGGAAATAAGTGAGGTTGATTATGAAGAGTTTAACATGCTTTCTGAACATTATTATATATTTCCTTTATATTGTTTTGAACTGGGAGGCCAAGTGAGAAAAATAACAAATATTAGTGCAGAAAACACACTCCAGGGACGTCGTTGGGCAAATCAGAGATGAAATCAGTTTCAAACTGGCTGTTTGAGTCTTAATTGGAAGCTGCTCCTGCAGTTTATGTATATTCCCTCTAATAGCTTTCATTTTTCTTTCATATACAGAATCACTCCTGGGACCAAGGAGATTTGTAAGAACTAAATATCTTGTTTAATACTGTACTTTTGAACTAATATTGAATAGTACTAAAGCAGTAGAAAAAAGAGGTCATTTCTAATGAATATTTATGTAATGCCCATTTTGAGATACATTGTTACACATCCAGGACATTGCCAGTTCTAGATTTAATGAAACTTTACCAGGTTCTCTTTTAAGAAATATTTGCAAGTGCTTCATAAATTAGTCATCTTCCAAAAAATAACACCTATTTATATACTTTGCAATTTTGTTAAAGAGTTGCACAAATTCCAAAAATAGAATGTCTTCGTCCTCTTCTCCAAAACTGATAGTATGTCTTTTTTTGCCACAATTATGTAAATCCAAAAAACATTATTTGTTTTGAAAGAAAATTATTATGAATATTTTATTATGACTACTTGTCCTGAATTATATGGCATTATTTTAAATGTAATTCATTGTTAAGCATATCATGAGCTATAATTATTTAAGGTAGAGGGTTCAACTGAATGGTTTTATTAATCATAGTGTTTATTGATTAATAAAGCTAGCCTTTCTAAGTTTGTTTCAGTATCTATTGATAATGAGTTTAAATGCAAAATTTTCTTGAAACATAACTCCAAAACCTTGGGAAAATATCAACACAAAATAAGTGGCTAATCATTTTTATCCTCTTGGTATTCACTAAATGTTATTAATCATGATATAGTTGTTTGACCCAATATGTATGTAATCTCCAATTCTGCAGAGATTCAACTGTAATTTAGCTACAATTACTGTCCGTTTATTATAAAGTGATGCCAAAACCCTAATGCAACTTTTTATGTACTTTAATTATATTATATATACTATTCTTTAAGGTTGCCGATGCTGCAAAAACTTTAGATGGATGTGTCTGATTAAAAGCACATACACTGGAGATATCTTACTTGAACTGGAGATATTTTATTTGAATCATTTATTTATGCTGGTATTTCAGAAAGTGATATCTATTCCATCTTTAGAATCATTTTTGATTACTTCCGAAATTTCTCTTGTAAAAGAAATTTCACACTTGATTTGGAGACAAATTGTGTTTTCGCAACATAACCGCCTTTTGAGAAGGGTATAACAGAAAAGATGGCAAAGGCCAGTGTCTACTAAGAACTCTTACCACTGTGGGACTTTCTCACTGGGATGCATTCCTTGGTCATAGGGTTCTCTCTAATGTAGAGAATGCATGCTCATTGAATAACACAAGTCTTGAATAACACAAGGTCTGAGGACAAGGCCCTGATAAATTATGCTAGTAGCCCTGTCCTTCGAAGTGTGTGTTCTTTAATCTTTACTTTATGGTACACTGTTAGTCAGCTGTAGCAAGGTGGGTTAGTAGTTTGCTCTTTGTGTGATCAGACACGTATGACTACAACGGGGAGTAGGCATTGATTACTGTCTCATCGTATGTGTTTCCAGCCTTCTCTGTTGTATGAGCTCTTCCCCTGCTGTTGTGGCACTTTTCCAACCCCTGCATTAAGTATCTAGAGCATTTGCATGTCCCTATCTTATCAAATGCTGCAGTAGTAAAGAAGTTGTTAATAGGATGAAAGTTAAGGGCTAAATAACTTAATAGAGCCTAAGGGCTGTGTTCTTCTTGCTTTGGAGATGTGCATGTTGATCTTCCCAAAGAGAGTAATCTGTGGAGGCCTAACTTTGGGACTCTGAAAAGAGGTGATGATGTGCCAGTTGCTTTGGTTGTTTGCATTTTTAGAACACCTGAAATCAAATTGTGTGTGCGTGAAACACTTCAGTAACAGTGAGATTCCAAATGACACAAACTTGAACAAGAGAGTTCGCATACCTTGCACATAAACATCCTGAGTAAACAAGAAGTGCTGTAGGTTTGACACTGCCAACCTCACCTTGCTGCTGTCATCGCAGGGGTTCATCGGGTCATTGCTTCCATTGGGAAGGACAAAGGGAAAGGGTCTCAAATGCCCAAACCTAAAACATTCACTTACCAGATCAAATTCAGTTATTGCAAAGATACAGCTACTCCTAACAGGAGTATTGGGGAATGCGGTATGGTTCCTTCTGGGGTTTGTATTACTGGAAAGGAAGGAAACTATTTATCACCTCCCTTTTCATTTGTCATTATATTGGTAGGAGGATACATAATACTATTACTTTGTCAAGCGAGATGTATTCATGCTTAGCATGTGCTATCTTTGAAGTCATACAAATCCCTAGGGCAGATAAACACTTCTGTACTAACCTTACAGTGGATTTCCTTCTGCTACCTAGGTATGTTGAACCTTCCTGGGGCATAAACTTCATAGAAATTCAATGATTTCATACATTGCATGGTATATGTTTCTTAAAACAAAAATGTCTTGCAAGCTACCAGCAATTTTACATCTACTTTGCCAATGCTTTCTTGGTTTTTCTTGGTTGCATTTTAAGTCCTGGGTAACCATTTTTCCAATAATAACCATTTTTCTTCAGATTGGCTTGGCTCTAGGCATTGCGCTCACTTGGGGCGTGAACCATCTGATGGAAGATCTTCTTCTCTGTCTCTCCTCCTCTCTATATACCCACTTTATAATACCCAGATTCTGAAAAAAATTGTTTAAAAAAATTATGGGTTGATATGTGGTGGTAGTGATGAATGTATTGCAGGCTACAAACTTTCTAGTTTTTAATAATATTTTACTCTCTCATGGGTTTGTACGCACAGGTGGATTCTCGGACTGAAACCAAGATGGCAGTCAGACTATGTCTGTCTCTGGAGGTCCACGAATTTGCTTCCATGCTGTTGGTATAATTCAGTATGATGTGTTGTAAAAGTGAGTTCCCGTATCCTTACTGGCTATCAGTAGGAGCTAATCTCACTGCTTGACACTTGGTGATTTTCATTTTTGGAGCCAATAATGGAACCTCAAATTTCTTTTCATGCTGTGAATACTCTCATACTTTTTTTGTTACTGTGTGATAAAAATTCTGCTTTTCAATGCACCTGAGATTGGAGTAGATCACTCTTGGTTATGCTCTTGTGATTGATTTTTTTAAAAAAATCTAAATTATTTTCTGTGATACTTTGGATTCCCTTGTTTCCCTCTCCCTACTCCTTCCCTGCTTTTCCTTCCCATCATTCCTCTCTCCCAAATTATTACAGCTTACAGCTCACAGTTACAAGTTAGATAGTATGCTACTCATGTGCACCATGCCATTATAAGTATAGACAAAGGCAGACAATGTAGCATCGTATTCCTAAGGTATATTCATTCATTTCTCTGGGAGTCTTCCTTGATTTTAGCAGTAGAGATACATGCTGAAAGGCACATTCACTCCCTGACATGCTAGCCTCCATTGTACAGTTCATCTGTGAGATTATATGCATATACTTGTTCTCCTATGTATCATCTATTTGCCTTGTGTTGGACTTAAAGTCAATTTGTTAGTAGCCTGAATTTGCAAAATTATTTTTGCCATGCAGCAAAAATCATGGCATGATAGCTCCTCTTGTTCATAATTCTGGGATTAGATAGGAAATTTGAGGGAAAATTTTAGGATTCTACCACACATGTAAACAGCATGCAAATCAATTGCAAATTCATGTGAACATATGCAGGAATGTGTTTTAGATTACTATTAAACTGGTGACAGTAATTATCTGTAGAGTGTAGACAAATCTCTGGAGGGCAGCTCGTATTTAGCCTCATAGAACATTTAAATTCTTTAACAAGGGAACGTTCAAGGGAACGTTGGTGCTTCCTCAATAAAATTAGAAAGTAAGAAAATGTTAACACATAATTTGTGAGCTCAACATTTCCAGCTCCGTGACTTAGTTTAGAGCTAGCCATTGTCTGCACCATTGTTTTTCTCACCTAGTTTTTATGTAACTGACGGAGGAGTCAAGCCATTGTCACTCTGCCTATGTAATTCATCACAGATGTCTTCAGGACCAGCATTTAATAGTTTCTGTCTTGATAGCTGCACAGTGGTTACACTAAAATTCACTTTGATTGCAAATAGCCACTGCCTCAAGCTTTTTGGGTGTGTGCAACCAAAGGATGTGTCCTCTGTGACTTAGAGCCACTTGGCCCTATATGAGATTGTCAAAGCTTGCCAGTTAACACAGGTGTTGCAGAGATGCTGCAAGGTTAAGGCCATTGTCCACCCCTCAAGAATGGACAATTTCTTCTCTCCTCAGTGGTTGTGTATTGTGAACATTATTCCCCGTTTGGTGTGTTACAAGTCTGATTTCCTAAATTGTTGCCTTTTGCATTCATCCTCTTTTTCTTTATCAAACAGTAATGGCCTCTGTAACTTTTCTTGGCAAACCCTAATTGTAATTGGTCTGTCCCCTGCCTACCCTGACAGGCTGCACAAAAACCGTTGCAGAGGTGTTTATGTGTTCTCTGCTTTCCTCCTGAGGAGGTTGAAAACGAGCCCTGTCTTGCATTAGAGATGAAGTCTCTGCATTAGTGAGAAGAACTCGGACACATCATTAGATGTTGTGATGTTTAATTATAAAGCCCTGATGGAGAGAAGGGTCTGCTTCCCATTTCCATGGTAATTAGCATTAATGTTTTATTGACTTGGAGATTCGCTCCACAATTATCATCCATGTCAAGCTTTGTAAGTAATATTGTGAGCAAGTTCGGACAACCATTTGTGGTACCAGAGCTCTGCTATTCCAAAAACAAATATTTATACATTTAAACGGAAGCAATGAAGACAAACTTTTGACTGATCTGCATTGTAAGTGAGATCATCCATGGATATAATAAAAGCATTTTTTTTTCAAAACTATACCACAGCTACCACAAAGATTTGAATATTATTAAATTATTCGACACATGGAGCACCATAGATTTCACTGAATCTTAGTTAAAGCTTGTTTTAAAAATGTTTATTACTTTTCCACGTGTATCTGTTGCATAAGAAAAAATTGGTTAGCCCCATGAAGACAAGTACAAAGTATTGAAATTGCTAGTTAAAATTATTTATATTGCATATTTGCCACTTTATTTTATTCTGGCACTTTGCCGCACAACCTGTTCTGGCATTCTGAAATTGCTCTTTCACAATCACATTTGTCTGTTTTTTTCCACAGCCTGATGAACATTAGGTTATCCAAAACATGTTGAGTACTAAAGATAGCATACAGCCTCTGTAGGGAGTTGGATATTCAGATAAGAAAAAGATTTTCTATGGTATTTATCACTTCTCTATTGAGTGCCATATTCAGGCTATAATTTTGACACATATTTAAGACATGGGTCATTTATAAGAACATCATACTTCCTTGTGTGTCTCTTGTTCCAGTCTGTAATTTGTTTCTGCTTCTTCTCTCTACTTTATTTTTGGTGGGTTTTCTCTATGCCTTTTCAGATACACATAACTGTAGTCTATTATTATCTATCCAAGGTTCAGTTTCTGTTTGAATGTCATCTTCTTTCTCTATGCTTTCTATTCTTATGCATGCTATGGAACTTGAGCAAACAATTTTTCTTCTTCAAATCCCAAATTACTCATTACAGTTACAGGTCAGTATAGCTTTCTCTTAATTCATTCTATATTCTAGAACAGTATTTGTACATATTGTTTTATTACAAAAGACTTCACTTTTATTTCTCCTTTGTACTACACTTACGGGCATAATATTGATTTTTTTTAAGTAACGTCGTAAATAAATTATGTTATCTGTGAATCTCATTTCAGGATAGTAAAGGGAGGATTACATAATATATGTTATAAAATACAACATTGCATCTAATGAAATCGAAAACCTCTGCACTTTTTAGAAATAGAGACCATAATTGTGGAAGAGAGCATCTCCTTTCCATGAGGTAGGAGGATGAAGGTATGATAGTGAAGGTATTAGAAGAACTGAGAGAAAGCAAGAAGTGCTTGTCCAGCCTGATACAGCTTCTTGGGGACACAGACACTACGCTTCATTTGAGTGGTGAAAAGGGCTTGAGGGTCATGGGCCAAAAAGAACATTTATTTTCCCCATTTTGGCATACAATAGAAGAAAAGGATGGAAAGCAGGAGAATGAGGACCAAATACTAGAGTATGTGAGATGGTCAGACAGCTTGTTCAGACTCTGAACCAACACTAGAGCCGAGGTTATACTTCCTCTGAGGAGTAGCAGGGCTTTCACACAAATAGCAGTGAGGAAGTGTGCTAAGGGAGGTGGTGGGAGAGGAAAAATACAACCCCTGTAAGACATATACCGTTTTATAATCATGCATATTCATGTTTGTTAAATTCAGTAGTGTGGCAACTCCAAAGGGCGATAGTGCTTTATAAGAGAGAGATGAGAGGGGGGGAGAGAGAGAGAGTGTGTGCTTTTGATAAGAGAGAGAGAAAAGCCAGGTAGGGCCTGGTGTGATGGCTCAGTAGCTAAATCTGTGTCTTGCAAGTGCCAGAATCCATATGGGTGCAGGATCATGTCCTGGCACTTCCACTTCCAATTTAGCTTCCCGTTTATGGTCTGGAAAAGCAGTAGAGGATGGCCCAAAGCCTTTGGACCTTGCACCTACATGGGAGACCAAAAAGAAGCTCCTGGATTCAGCAGTTGCATTTACTCGGGGAGTGAGCCAGCAGATGGTGGATATTTCTACTTTGTAAATCTGACTTTCCAATAAAAAGAAATAATCTTAGAAAAAAAAATAGGGGAGCCTACATGTGATGTTGTGGGTTGAGCTGCACTTGCAGTGCTGGTTTGGATATCATAGTGTCAGGTCAAGTCCTCACTGCCCTGCTGCTGATCCAACTCTCTGTTAAGAGCCTGGGAAAGCATTGGAGGATGACCCAAGTTCTTGGGCTCCTGTCGTCACCTGGGAGACCTGGCTGAAACTCCTAGGTCCTGGCTTGAACCTAGTCTGGCCCCTGGCAATGTGTGTATTTGGGGAGTGAACTGTTGGGGGAAGATCTCTCTGTTTATCTCCTCTTGTGTTTCTATCATTTTGTCTTTCAAATAAACAGACACTAAATAAATAAATCTTAAGAAAAGTATGAACATGTTATGTAGTAGCTGGTACAGAGTGGTTGCTCAGTAAATATGAATATTTGTTGGCAAAAGGAATACAGAAATTATCTGGCTAGGAGCTCTTTAACATCTTCATTAAACACTTGCCATGCCAGTTTTAAGGATCTTCTGTTGCTATGAGAAATATTAATAGGGACAATAGTGAGGCTACTTCTAGTGGGATGGTATGTTCATTGTGACATGTTTGCCGAGTCACTAATAACAGAAATATGGGTCAAACTCCACCGCCAAAATAACCTACTTACTGCAAGGTCTAAAACGATGGAGGAATTAGCCAAGCAAAATGCATGACAGAGATTGCATCTGGTTAGAATTCAGATGAGATCGTTAAGAAGCAGCATGTTTCATCTGCTGCATAGAGTGAAGTCTATTAACTCAATGAGCATAAAAAACACAGATATATCCTTCCCTCCCTGAGATTATTAATAAAGTCCACTTTGAATCCTGAGAATCTTGAAAAAGAGAAATGCCATTTTTTAAGAACTGTTTCGTTGCCGGGGGGGGGGGGGAAGATTGTCTAGATTTGTCACAAACTTTGTAAATTCCAGTAACTTAGTTTAGATATAGAATGCCCCCAGGGGGTCACATATTAGGTCTGATCTCATTTACAAGAATAAATGAAAGCAAATAGGTAAGAGAGTTCCATTAGCCTCTGCTGGTATCAGAAGGAAAACTAAATGGAGCTGGGTATCAGATAAAATAACACTTTGTTCATTCACAGACTTTTAATTAAACACAGACACTAATAGATCTCAAGATGAGGTATTATAACAAATTGTATTGACTGAGAATTCTCCTTCTTTTTACATTCCTTACCCTTGAAAAGTCACTTTCACAAACAACAAACAAACAAAAATCAAACAAAAAAGCCCAAAAAACTATTCAAGTGACATCAACATGAAAGTACTGTTATTTAACAGCACGAAGTATTCGCCTATAGCAGCACTTCTGGATCTCTGCTCGCTCCCAATGTTAATGCCTTTGACAAATAAGGCTTCTCCTTCCTTTGGAGCAGGCTGGTATTCCTGTGAAAAACTGATCATGTTTTTAGATTATTGTAAGTACAATGTGGTATTTATGGTATTTTTGAATAAAACAAAGCAATGCCGTTAGTGGATCTAAAATATTTTAAAATTATTATTATTATTATTTTCTGATACAGTTTTATAGGTATCAAGATTCCTTCTTCTACCTGCCCTCTGCTCGTATTTTTCAATAATACAGTCCTTTAGCAACAGTCACAAGTCCAATGTTTCACTATCATGTGGTATGTTTCCTGACTTTATAAGGAAAAAGAAGTAGACTTAAACATCCATTTAAAATAGTTATTTCTTCAAGTGCTTCCTCTACTGAAATGAAAACTTTTCAAGAATTGAGATTGTGAGGTTGTCTCTTGTCCAAAAATGTGCATTGTGTATGTAGTGCACAGGCTGAGGTGAACCTCAGTAATTGATAAAACATGGCTGAGGAGGGATTAAATGTTACTTTTAATACATTTTCTTCAATTTGAACCCTGGCAATGAAGGGATTGATTCAGAGTTATGTAGAGTTCCAGTTCTCTGTTTTGATACGGCTAAGAGAAAAGACGTGGGATCGGGAGTTTATTGCTCAGTCCCTTGGAAATTTTGATCATGGTTTATTCTTACCTGGGGGAGGTCCAATCAGAAGCACAATGGAGATATTTATCATTTATTATCATTAGAGTCCAATTCTTTGCCTCCTATGCCTCCCTTCAGGTACTTCTCCCTCATCTTTACCTCTAGGGAAAGGAATGAGACCCGATTCAAGTTCTGTTTGGAATGATATCCAGTTAAAGTGCTTAGATATACTCATCTGCACAGGAGGAGTTTTTTCCCCATAGGGGGAGCCTGCAATGTGCATCAGTGGGCCAGTGAATGGAAACCAGATGGAAAAAGAGCTATGCTGATCATTGGAGGACCTAAGACACATGTCCTTAGCAGCTTAATGTGTAGCAAATAATCAGAATTACCACTTCATTGACAATTTTGCTTGTCAGTATTTCACTTACTTGCTATTAGCCAGTCTGAAAAAGTCAATGGAAAAATCAGGAGATGATTTATAAGTCACATGCCATTCTGAGTAATGTGATTAAAAGCTCTTGCTATTCTACTGTGTTTTCCAGAAGATGAATTATTCCTTTATCTATTGTATCCACAATGTACAGGTTACCTGCTCATTGATCACTTAATAGCTGTCTCAGTTATCAGATCAGCTGGCCCCATATTGCAATCTTTGTGTTCAGTTAGCCCTTATTTAACTTAAAAATGATTTCAAAGATGCAAAAGTACAGTCATCAAACACCTAAGTACAGATTAATTCTTGTGCTATCTGGGAACATTGCAGGAAAAAGCACAAAATGTATAGGGTATGAAATTATCTGCAGTTTCAGGCATTGCAGGGAACCAGGGCATGTATCACTTTATCATAGATAAAAGGGGATTACTATATTCAATTCATCTGAAGTAACTGTTGCTACCAAGGACAGATAAGAAGGGATAGGTAGGGACCAGCACCCGGGAGCAGCAGGCTACTCCTCTGCCTTGTGGTGCTGGTATCTTATATGGGCACCAGTTCATGCCTCAATTAATCCACTTTTGACTCAGCTTCCTGCTTATGGTCTGGGAAGGCAGTGGCAGATGGCCCAATACGTTGTCATCCTGCACTCATATAGGAGACCTGGAGGAAGATCTGGGTTCTTGGCTTCAGAGCAGTTCAGCTCAGCTCCAGCCATTGCAGCCATTTAGGGAGTGAGCCAGCAGATGGAAGATCTTCTCTGTTTATCTCTCCTTCTGTCTCTGTAAAATATGGCTTTCAAATAAAAAATAAATCTTAGAAAACAAGAAGGCATAGGTAGTTTTGAAACTGCTCATGATTTGAACTCTAGTAAGGATCTTTTATTCACTAATTCTAAGGATGCTTTAGTATTCTCAGGTTCTCAGGGCACAGAACATGCTTGATAATAAAAATTCTTGTTTCATGTAAATGCACTCTCAACAGAAAAAAAATGATTTCATCACTTAAGATACAGTTCTAAGAATGTGATGCTTTCCTTCACCCACCAAAACCAACCAATGTGTCTATCATCAACTGAATGTATATATATCACCGAATGGTATATATACATCTATATACCATTATTTATGCATTATATAGATATGTAATTATAACACATCTTATAATATGGCATACATACATACACATATATAATATAGAATGCATATATATTATATTCAGCCTGCTTCCCTTCCAGCTCCCTGCCTGTGGCCCGGGAAAGCAGTGGAGGACGGCCCAAAGCTTTGGGACCCTGCACCCATGTGGGAGACCCGGAAGAGGCTCCTGGCTTCGGATCAGCATAGTATTGGCCATTGTGCTCACTTGGGGAGTGAATCATTGGATGGAAGACCTTCCTCTCTGTCTCTTATCTCTGTATATCTGCCTTTCCAATAAAAAAAATAAATACAAATCTTTAAAAAAATAAAAATAATAATTTAAAAATAGGAAAGATACTTCAACTTATCTCCAATCAATCCCTCTAGCTAGAGATGGGCTCTGTCTTAAATCTCATGCTATGTGTGTATATGTGTGTTATGCCTTTGACTCATTATTTTAAAAAAAAGAAGTCATGCTGTTTATGTCTACTTTTTCAGTTAGAATTCTGAAAGTAATGACAGTATAGTCTGCTAAGACTTTACAGTGTTCTTGAGTGCTATGTCATCTCTAGAATGTTGCTAAAAGTGGTAACTGCCTGATGCTCATTAAGAGAGCTTCATACACTTGTGGGACTGCTCAGCAGTGCTTGTTTTTAGCAGTTGCCTCTGCTGACAAGGGTCTCATTGTCAGCTCGATCAGATTCTGTTTTACTGTTCTCCTAATACAAGGATGAGAAAACTTTGGTTTGCAGCTCAAATTTTCACTCTTATCCTCTAGTCCTCTTCCTCCCTTTATTTTAAAACAGATATTGATTATTTTATTTAAGATTTATTTTATTATTTTTATTGAAAAGTCAGATGTACAGAGAGGATGCTCTTCTCTCCATTGATTCACTCCCCAAGTGGCCTCCTCAGCTAGAGCTGCGCCAATCCGAAGCCAGGAGCTAGGAGCCTCTTGAAGGTCTCCCACACGGATGCAGGGTCCCAAACTTTGGGCTGTCCTCAACTGCTTTTCCAGGTCAAAGCAGGGAGCTGTATGGGAACTAGGGCTGTGGGGATTAGAACCAGCATCTATATGGGCTGCTGGAGCATGCAAGGAAAGGACATTTACCACTAGGCTACCACACTGGGCCCTATTTTGTTTATTTGAAAAGCAAATTTAAAATGAAAAGAGCGAGAGACAGAGAGGCCTTGCATCTGATGGTTCACTCTCCAAATGGTTATATCATCCAAAACCAGGAGGCTAGAGCTTCTAATGGATCTCCCATGTGAGTGCAAAGGCCCAAGAAATTGAGGCCATCTTCCCCTACTTTCCCAGGCTCATTATCAGAGAGCTAGATCAAAAGTGCAACATCCAGGATTTGAACCAGTGTCCACCTGGGATGCGATTGTCACAAGAGGCAGCTTTATGCACTACAATGTATCACTGACCACTCCTTCCCTTTTTGATAGAGCTAGCTAGTTAACAAGGTGTTTGCATTTTGGATGAGTTGTTGAAATAAAAGAATATGTACTGGAAACTCGTCTGCGTAGCAAACAAGGAAGCAGATATTTAATATCTAACTCAATACAAAATCTCTGTCAGCCTCTATAATACATCAAGATTATTTTTGAATACATTATAAATATTCAACCACTCAAGAAGGATATAATGCCTATCTTTGAAAAACACTCCGAAACTTGTAACAACTCATCAAGAGGCTTTTCTGTGTATCAGCTGAGTTCTGGGGATGCGGTATATGCTGATATCTATTGGTCTCTCAAAGAGGGTTGATTTCAAAAGTGGAGGACTTGTTGTGAATGACAGAGGTGAGATCCAGGTTTTGGCCCCCAGGCTCGGAGACAGACACCAATTTAGATACATTGAAGGCTAGGAGGTAAGGACAGAACTCCGAATCCAGGAAAGACACTTGGCTAAGCATGTACTCATGTTATTCCATTTAGTTAGAAATAAATCTCACCAAGTGTGTGTTAGCATTGTCTTACAGAGGAGACAGTGTGGTTTCTGCACTTGTTTTAGGTGATACAGCTAGAAAATAGAACCTGGATTTGCAAGCAGATTTGACTGTAATCTGGCATTTTGTTTGCACCATGTACATATTCTCTGTGAATGGCATATATTTGTGTGATATAGTTACACTAAATGGTGATGGCAGGGTCTTAAGTAAAAGTGTACACCATTCATTCTTTTTCTTATGACATTCATATCCACTTGCAGGCATGTGCTGACTTCGCTGGTGAATGTTCTGTCTCCTCACTTCCTTTTCCTCACCTAGCTACCCTACATGCCGCTGCATTTTCCAAATGCCCTGTGTTCTTTCATGCATCCATGCATTAATGAATGCTACATTTTCTAAGCACTGTCTGCAGAGAGGATCACTGCAGCACAGACACTTACAGGGTATGAAGTGTGGTACTCGGGATACACTTTATTTCCCTAAAACAGCTCGCTCCTGATTCTCTCCTTTCAGAGAGCAGCAATGACCCAGGAGCAGGGTACAAGCATTTGTGTAATAGCTTAATGCAACCAAACCTACATAAATATTACATTGTTTTAATTTTTAATAAACTATAATCTGTAATGGTTCCCCAAGCAGTGACTGTTTTCTCTCTTGTACATATCATGTATTTCTAACTGTCCATAATTACACAATTAAACAGTAGGCCACTGGGACTCCCAGAAGTCATTAGCTCTAAGTGTTTTGCCTTCCATAATCTGGCACCAGGGACAGTTCTTGCCTACAGGCATGGCAGGTCACCCCACCTACCTGTTCCAGAGAAGGAAATGCTCTGTCAGTCTGCTGTTTCTCTAGGGCAAAGTACTCCCGACTGGGCTTGAATATAGTGAAGTGAGAAAGATGGCAACTCTAGTACTAGGCAAAGAACTGGGAGGAGATCCCGATGAGGAGGAGATGGAGAGAGAAAACTGGGCATCTTTTCTCCATTCCTTTGCCTTTTGCTTGTGAATGTTCTTAGAATGAAAAACCTCCCACAATGTCCCTATTTAGCTTACTCTCAGGGCTATGGCTCTTTAACTGCTTCCCTGAAGGTCTTGCTTCTATCTGATGCATTACATTTTGTTTTGTTTTTAATGGTCCCCTGGTATCCATGACAGACTGTTTCCAGGAGCCCTCTGGACACTGAAGCTTACAGATGCTCAAGTCCCTAATATAAAGTGGCATAGTTTCTGCCACAGTGTACATTTTCTTTGTATAATTTTAGGGTAAAGATTAATTTATTATCTATTTGAAAGTCAGATTTTCAAGTAGGGGGAGTGACCACAATGTGGGAGGGATGACAACAAATGACTACAATGACTGGGCTAAACCAAAGTGAAACCCAGAGCTTTCAGTCTCTCTGTATGGGTTCTGGTCAGGGCCCCAAGTATTTGGGCCATCTCAACAGCTTTGCTAGGTATAATAGCAGGGAGCTGGATGTGACAAAGAGCAGCTAGAACTCAAAGCAGTGCTCATCTGAAATGCCAACATCACAGGCAGCAGCTTTTCCCTTCATACCACAATGCTGGCCCAGAGTGGCCTTTTTGACTAATACTGCCTTCCTTTATAGCTAATAGAAGTCTTCTCTAGAAATGATTCTTTCATACTACACATTTTCGTAAAAGTTCATTCTCTTACCCTTGTTCCTTCACATGTGGGCTGCTAAAAGAATCCATGTAACATTATATTAATCTCTACCACCTATAGATAGTAAAGGTATGCTTCTCATAAAAGGTGTGTTAAATATCATTGAAAAATATATATATATATATCACTTTCCCAGTTTAAGAAGAAATCAGTTTAAAATTCACACACAAAAATAAATGCCTTCATTGTATAATGCTGCTTATGTTAGCTTGGTTTCAAGGAAATAGAAAATAAGCAGAAACTGTATTTTTGGCAGATGCAGAAAACTGAATTGTTAAGGAGCTTTGGCAAACAGTAAATGGTGGGTGTCAGTCTGCCTGTCTTTTCATTCAGCTGTGTGCCATATTCAGATGCTGAGAGTGGCTTCTTTTTTTCCCACTTCTTGGTCATTTGTTTTTCCATTTAGTATTTATGTCTTTCTTGAGAAATCAACTTTTAATTAGAATCAGAGGGGAGAGGATGAAAGGTATATAAGACCTATAAGCAAATACTGCAAATCAATATTTGCTTTAGGAAGGATTCTTTGCTTAAGAATTTCTTCTGGGTTCTTTTAAGTAGAAAATATATATGTATTTTTTTAAAATACATGAATGCATGCTACTTTTATTTATAACACACTTCTGCTGTGCTGCTCCACCCACTTTCTGGTTCTTCTTATGTGGTGACATCACAGTGAAGAGCCCCACCTGTGGTCTTTTTCTGTTGTTCTTTGTTCTGGCTTGTCAACTCAAGCTCTTCTCTTCACTCTGCAGTTTATAGTAATGCATTTCCTGAAAAATCTCCCCTGTCCTTTTGCTTTTGTATTTCGTATTTGAGTAAAATTATTGTAAATTGTTTATGTGACAGCAAAAAACCATGCCTTAAGAGATATTTTAAACTATGTGGCATTACTAACAATAAAGCATGCCCCTCAGGAAACAATTTTAGGGTTAATTTCTACTTTATAAAAATTTAAAAAAATTAATCTTGTAACATTGCTGCTGAGTTGGCTGTATGATTGTGAACCATCTATCCCGATGGCAGAATGTCTGTTGAAGTGAATCTTCCCCATCCCCACCCCTTAGTTTTGGATTCATAAGAGTTAACAAGAAGTGCTTCTGTGTCAACCTATTGCGCTCTCCAAATCCCCTTTGCTGCTATGGCACATCGAGTCTTAGGAATATAATTGAATCTCCTCTGATGATTCAGTGTGTTTCAGGACCTCAGGGCTGTGATGCTGACCATCAATTATCATTGTATAGGACAAAAGATATAGATGTGGAAGAGACAGCACATCGAGCTAACTGTGAAACAATTCCAAAATAGCCTGTGGAAAATGCCTTACTGAAAAATACCCTGATGTCTGTGAGTTTTTGATGTCTTTGTTTTCTCTTAAATGTGTTCTTAGTTTAGGGAAAAGATAAAAAAAAAATATTCCAGTGATTTAACTTGCTGGTTAATAGAGCCTTTTTGTTTCAGCTTATTATTCCATGCCTTTCACTTCTTTTTATACCACGTGAAATATGAAAAGCTTGGTGTTTCTAGTCTGTTATCTCTTTGTCTCTTTATGAGCACAAGGTGTGGCCACAATCCTGGCCTGGAGCAAGGTTGTCTGATGGAGCTGAGACCCAAAACTTCTACGGTGATTCATAAGTCAGTGTTCATAGAACAGTTTGGGGGATGTTTTCAATAAGCAGCAACGGCTGTTTGAGAGAACAGAAGTTGTAGAAGGGAGGCCAGTGATCCAGCTGAGGGATGCCTCACTCCCTTTGTGTTGATGTGGGTGTAGGCAGCTCTTTCTTTTTTTGTCCAACTGTGACACTGTTGAGTCTTTCTAATTCTTTAAACTTCTCCCATCAGTTCCACCTCCTCCACAAACTCGCCATCTAACTGTGCAGTGTCTTCATTTTATGTTCCACTCTGATTGGGATCTGAGAAGAACCCCACGGTGCCAGGTTCCAGAGTGCTGTGTGGTGGACTGAAGAAGTCTCCAGGGATCCCATGAGACTGCTGGGCTTATCAGTGTACTGAGACACTGGCTCTCCTTGGCTCAGCGGGTATCCAGGTGAAGTCACCTATAGTCTCAAGCCTCCTGTTCAGCTTTGTGCCCATATAGAATGTTAGACCTTGACTTCATATGTGCATTGATGACTTGAAAAGTTAGCACGCAAGATCCCATTTCCCAAATGGCCATTTGAGAACATTTCCTGGTGAGCAATGAAATATTGGAGGGAGTTCAGTGTCAGACCTCGATGGTCTCTAAGACGACTTTTTTTTTTTTTTTTTTTTTTAGCACAACTGAGGAATCAGAACCCAAGTTCTCCAAGCTCTCAGAGCTAATAGGTGACAGAGCTGGTATCAGTTCATGGTCTCATGCTTTTTCTTTATGCAAGACAACTGAAGACTATCAGTTGAAGACTATTAACTTTGTAGATGCCTTAATATTATGATGAGATGGAAAATACCCTCCTGGGGAAGATGTAGACTTGAGTTCATTTTTTTAATTTGATTTGATTTCTGTTTAGTTTTCTTACATTGTTTCCATCTGCTTGAAAGAGAGACCGGGAGAAAGAGAGAAGAGTAAAAAGAGACAGAGAGAATCAGCTTTTAATTATTTACCAAATGCTCACACAACACTCATTCCTGGATTCATCTGCTATGTCTCCCCTTAGGACAAATCTCTCTGGTCCTCACTTTACAAATGAAGGGTTTTTGGAATTCAACGAAAACTTGTTCAGGTAGCAGCAGCTAAACGGAAATGAGGAGAGAAGTTTTAAAGCCAGCTAGCAGAAAGCCAAGTCTTGGATAGTGCTTTTCTCCCTTCCAGTTTTGCCTCCCCCAGTGTTTTACACACCGTGGCATTTCAAGGGACACAATTACATTAAGAGAAAACATCTTGTAGCATCCTAAGCGATTGTTTTCGTGTTGGCAGGAAACAAAATGCTAAAAGCAGTAAGTGGTGAGAAGTCTGTTTTTCTAGCTTTGACCAGAAGGAGTCTGTGAATAGTCACCATCTGGAATGTGTGAAGTTGTGGAGTGACCTTTCCTTGCTGCCTGCACCCAAGCTTCTGGAACAGGGTCAGGAAGCAAAATCCTCACGTGGAGAAGTGAGAATAGCCTAAAAAACACAGCCTGTCTGCTTCTCTCTTTCTGCCTCAACAAGGAGAAGCAGCAGCATCTGTGGTTAATTACAGATGGATTTTGCTCCAACTTGTTAATCTTGGAGCCCTGGAGGAGTGAGTCTGCCATCTTGAAGAATAGAGTGTCCATGAGCTTGTATTCAAACAGTGGTGCTGGCAGTGTTGTCCTGCTGCCTATCAGAAACACTAGTTTTTTAAATAGGTGAGTGCATTTGTTGCTCTCTAGTTTTTCTCATGTTCAATCAATTGAGTTGAATTGCCCTTCTAAAATAGAATTCTCCCAGTTCCTAATACCCGACCTGTGGATAGTTGTCTAAACAATCAGATTGCTATTTGTCTACCCGATACTCCCTCTGCTTTATTTTCCTAGCTAGCAGTACCTCTGTGTTGCTCTGTGTTGTTGAGAATGATCTTGGGCCAGTTTTTTCTTTTTTTTTTCAGACTCCTTTGCAGAGACAGATGTTGGTCTTTGGGATATAGTTTGTTCATAGAATATGAAAGAAGGCTCTTCACTAAGGCTTACTCAGTTTGCACAAAAGCTTATGCTTCCCTTAACTTGCCTTCCTTCTCCTTTTCTTCTCCTATGTGGCTTTGATGGTAAGAGCATCCCGTTACCATGACGATAGGAGCAGTCACTGTAAGGTCCAGGAGCAGACCCATAGTGTACACCTAGAGACAGAAAGGATGTTGTGTGCTCACTTCAAGCAAGTGATTTGAGTAGCCTGGGTCTTCCTACCTGTACTCTTTGCTTTTTACATGAATACAAAGCAATTCTATAATTTCTGTAAACTCTACATTATGTCAGTTTGAGTTTCTGTTCCAAGTAGTAGGAAACTCTCCCACGTTGAATACATGGCTGTTATATTAACTTTGAATTTATTTGGAGATGGTGTTATGGTGTTACAGTTAAAGCCACTGTCTGTAATGCTCACATCCCTTATGGGCATTGGTTAAAGCTTGGCACCACTTCTAAAACAGCTTCTAATTAATGTGTCTGGAAAAGCAATGGGAAATGGCACAGGTATCTGTATCCCTGAACTTTTGTGGGTGATTCAGGAGAAGCTGGTGGCTCCTGGTTTCAGGCCAGTGAAGCTGTGGCCTTTGTGGACATTTGGGGAATGAACCAGGGGAGGAAGATTCATTTCTCTCTGTCTCTGTCTCTGTCTCTGTCTCTCTCTCTAACTCTGCCTTTGGAATAACTAAATCTTTTTTTTAAATTTGCATTTACCACCAACATTTCTTTTTTGTTATGTAGGATTCATCTTGTGATTATTTAGAAATATTACATTAGAAATTTATTCTTTGGATTATACAGCAAATAGCATATAAACTTGCATTGAGGCAAAAAAAAAACCAGATGGTTTTTAAATTTACGTTTTAGTTCACATACATAGGATGTACCTTTTTATGAATATGTCTGTATAAATATCTAAAGTTATATAAAACACCATCATAATTGTGATGCCCAAAAATGCCCTTTCTCCAACAAGATAATATTTGTCCAGTTTGCTTTTGATTTATGTTTACATGTTTATATGGTACATATTTTCTCAGATTTTGAACTTTAAAAAAAAAGATGTTATTTATTTACTAAAGTCAGTACTACATTCACACACACGTGGCGGTGGGGAGGGTTGGGAGAGTGATGGAAAGATACTTCCATCTGTTGGTCCTCTCTTCAGATGGCCATACTAGCCAGGGCTGAGTCAAGCTGAATCCGTGAGTTCCATCCATGTCTCCCACATGGTTCTGAGGACCCAAACACATGGGCCATCTTCCACTGCTTTTCTCAGGCCATTATCAGGAAAGTGAGTCAAAAGTGGAGTGGTGAGGGTAAGAATTGGTGCCATGTGGGGATTTGGCATCACAGGTGGTGTCTTTATCAACTATGCCATGACACTGGCACCATGATTTAAATGTGACATCATTGTGCAAAGAGTTTCAATAATCAGTTTTCAGTTGGATCTCATGTTTTCACTTTACACTGACAATTTGTCTTTCATAATTGTGTTTATACTATTTAACGTGATTATTCACATTTTTGGATTTGGATATTCTATTATGTTCATGGGTCTCTGTTTACCCCATTTTGTCTTCTGTTCTATTTTCCCTTTTACCTCATTTTGGATTACTTGAACATTTTTACCAAATCTATTTTTGAATATATTTATGTATAGATTTTATACTGATAATTTTGGAGCTTTTCATATATGTACAATCTTTCTGTGGTTTATATCAGGTTAATAATTTTATTTTTATCAGTTGGATATAGAAATCTTGATCCATGCAAGTCCATTTGCCATACTCCTTTTTTATGTAGCTTTATGTAATACAGTATTTCAATATTTATATATGTTTAACCTTATCAATGTTTATATATGTATATGCTTAAAATGATGTTGAATATTTATATATTATTTACTTTTTAAAATTTTTGATTTTTGATCAGCATGGGAAGGGTTGAATGGGTGTGATCATTATTTCCAAATTTTCTGTTTCTTCCTGTTTCTGGGACAATGGGGGAGATAAGGGGAGAACTCATACCCAGCTTTCTGACCACCCAGTACCCAAGGATGGAGAATGACCACCCAATATCAAACCAGGGTTCCGATGTGTTGTATGCTCTGAGGGTTCTGCCCAGGTGGATACAATAGTTCTGAAATGTTGATTTTGTTGATCCAAGGATGAGGAAACCCTCCCAATGTACATTAGCTGACATAGTCAACCTAGAGTTTCCGTTCAACCTTATTTTTGCTGTCACCATTTGGCTGGGGGAGTTGTCCAGTTTGTTCTGTTCTCCTTCATCTGCCAAGCCAACTGTCCCCATTTCACATTCGTCATTGGGAACCCTAACCCAGCCAGGGCATCCCCTTAGCTCTCCAGTCAGGTCTGTTCCCAGCCACAGTTCTTGTGCTGTGCCAACAAACATTGCAGTTCCACAGAGGTGAACCAACGTTATCCTCCAACACACAGATTCTGCCCCCAGACCTGATTCTCTCACGTGCTGGTTATTGTCATAACCCAGTCTAACATCAACCGTTTCCTGCTCTGACTCTCCCTGGTGGGTACTGTGATTTAGCCCTGCCAGGTAGGTCCCCAGCTCTAGCTTAATGTGAGTGAGTGCTGTTCAGTGACTGCCGATGCTAACTGTCCTAGTGCAGGTCTCCCACGTATGTTGGTACTTTGCTCTTACCCTTAAAGGTCCTCACATTGTTCCCTTCAAATTCCTTGGTCTCAGCCCCCTCACTTACCTGCACATATAGAGTCTTTGTGGAAGTTGCTCAGTAGTAATTCCTTACCTGGACATGAACCCTCAGGTCCCTGCTAGCCTTTGCTGTGCCATCTCTCAGGCACCCTATTAACTGACACCACCAAGTTCCTGGAGTTCGTTGCCCAGTGGCAGAGGGCTTCACCTGATGCAGGGGCTGCCCTGTGGAGAGGAGAGAACTCCCCCTATTATTTTCAACATTCATGGATACTATTTTCAAGATCTTAAAAAATAACTGTACCCACATTTTTATCATTTCTGTTGCTTTTCCTTTGATCTTGAAGTTCCATATTTCGCTCTGGCATCATCTGTCTTCTCTCTGAAGAAGTTCCTTTATTATTTTCCTTAGCATAGGTGTGTAGACAGTACATTCTCAACACTTCTTCTTTTGAGAAGGTCTTTATTTCTGTTTCATTCTTGAAATAATGTTTTTTATTGAATATGGAATCGGCCTCACTGTTTTTTTTTTGTCTCTTCAAAAATAGGTTCTTGTTCTGCTGTTTTTGATCTCTGTTATGCAGATTACTGAACCATGTAAATATACAACATTTTGCTTTCCTTTGGTGCAATTGTATGTTTGTAGCTGTTAGATGGTGATTTTTTTTTTTTTTTTTGCTTTTGCTTTTATTGCTTGATATATTTTCTGAGTTTTTTTTTTTAACTTTGCCTTTTCATGTCTTATACTAAGTTTGGAAGCTGACTAGTCATTATCCCCTTGTTGTTTTGTGAGCTATGATCTCGCCTCTTTCGGTGACTTTAATGTCTGGTTAGACTTTTGGATATTTCCCCCAAATCTCTGCTGATATTTGCTGCTTGTGTCTTCTTTACATTGGGTAATTTCTACTAATCTTTCTCCAAGTGAATTGATTCCTTGATGTTTCATTTCTTTTTCTGTTCCTGAGTCCGGAGTGACAGTTTTTATTTGAAAAAAAAATTCCTCTCTTTTTGTTAGTATTTATTTCAGTGAGAACTTTTAACTTGTAGTTCATCTCAGGAGTGTCCATGCATCATGGGCGTTATTATGAGAACTGCACTTTTTTTTTTTGACTAATGATTTGAACATCTGCATCATCTCAGGAGCTGTTTGTGTTCACTGTGTTTTGGCCTCTTGAGAGTTGCTGTTTTTTCTTCTTTTTGTGTGCTAAGTATCCAGGACATTTTGTTGATTATGTTTTGAATCTTTAGGTTTCATTAAAGTGCTCTCATTATTGATTATTTTTGTTTCAGCAAATGAGTTTCCTCTTGCCTCTTAGTCACTCTGGCTCCAGTGTCACCTTAGCTCCCAGAGCATTTGTAGCGCTTTCCAGAACAGAGAGCACCCATCTAGGACTCGGACACTGTTATACATTCCAGTTCTGTTGTCTTGGCTACAGTTAGTCTTCTGTTTGTTTGTTCCAGATCTGTGTCCCCCGGTCATAAATCAAGGACTTAATACCCAGGATTTAGGATATCTTTCTCAGTAGCTGGTGCTCTATTTCTTCTATATGTTTCAGCTTCCAGAAAGTTCTTTTTCTCTGGTTCAAGTTACAGAGTCATATTTTACATCTTTCATTGATACATGCTTTGCACAAATGAGTCTGATTTTGACACAAGTGACAAGAAAAACAAAAAAAGAAAATGAAAGACTGGAGATTCTGTTCCCAACTTTGACCAGATGCACTGCCTTTCCCAGTTCTTGTGAAAGAAGGGGTTTTCTCTGTGATGAATGTTGATGAATGTTTATGTGTCCAGATCATTCGGGCTTGTTTTAATAGTACATGCAAGGAGATTAAAAACACACAGCAATGCAAGGTTTCACTACAAGCTCTCATACTCGTGGAAGGCCTCCCATCTCATCCTCTACCACAACGTGATGGTTCATCTTGGATTTCTCAGCATGCTTGCTCTATAGTTGAAGAACTCAGGCTTTTTTTTTTTTGTCTCTTCAAAAATAGGTTCTTGTTCTGCTGTTTTTGATCTCTGTTATGCAGATTACTGAACCATGTAAATATACAACATTTTGCTTTCCTTCGGTGGAATTGTATGTTTGTAGCTGTTAGATGGTGATTTTTTTTTTTTGCTTTTGCTTTTATTGCTTGATATATTTTCTGAGTGTAAGACAAGTGTAAGACAAGAAATTAACAAGGAACAGACAAGGAACTCACTGTCTTAGAAGTCATTCTCTGAGGACTGACATGTCTCAGTTCCCCTACGAAATATAATTTTTAGTTCTTACAGAGCTCCAGGTGTTGCTTTTGTGTTTCCTGTGTGTGAGTTGTCATTGGTAGGCAAAAATGTGCTTGCTCTATCTTGTGTAGAGTGAAGAGCTTCAGTGTTGTTTTCTTTTTTAATATTTTGAGTTTTCTGATCCTAGTCCATTTTCTGTCAGCAAAATTAAATAATGCCTAAGGCTGGGTGATTTTCACAGAAAAAAATCATAGTTTCTTGATAGGCCCTAGAGAGACTAGAAGGTCAAAATCAAGACTAGGTGGCAGTACCTCTTAAGAGCATAGTGCCGCATCATCAGGTGTTAGCAGAGAGTTAAGTAGGTACCTGTAGAAAAGATTACAAAGAAGAGCTGGGCTCATTTTACAGCTTTTGTGGTGAGTAGGGACCCCTTATGAGTTCAGGTGTTCTTCAGAAACCCATGTAGTAGTAGCTTCATCCCTGATAGCATGGCTAATGGATTTGGGATGGAAACTTAGTCCCATTTTGGTATTTATTATATCACACAGAGATAAGACTTTTGGAAAGTGATTAAATTAAGTTCCTTGGTTATACCCTGCAACCCCAACATGACTGAATTGTGGTGATTTTGTAAGGAGAGGCACATGGAAATGGAGAACAAATACGCTCCCTGTATCTTGGCTCCTGGTTCCCTGTTTGGTCCTTTCTGTGCAAGTAGTGACCTGCCATTCACTGTGCACATCAGACACCAGGTTAATAGGGTTACCGGTTCTTGGGCTGTGAGCCTCCAAAGTTGGAAGCAAAAATAAGACTTGTTCCTTTGTCAGTGGCTTCTCTCAGGTAATTTAGTTGTAGTAATAGAAATCTAATTAACCACTCCAACAAGAAAGGGATTAATCCCTCTCAACAATCTAATCACATCTTAAAGGACTCATCCCCTTTAACCACAAAGGAAATAGAATTTCTCCATGAGTTTTTAAGGAGACAAATCACATTTAAACCATAGCACTCTTTCACCTGTTTCTATGGTCTGTTTTATAATGATTCTTAATTGCCACTTACATAATAGTTGGAATGGTTCTAAGTTACATAATGAATAAAACTTGATTTTTAAAAGTTCTTTTGACAGAGATATGTATATTGCTGTTTTGGATTAGTGTTGGGTTTTAACCATGAGCTGAGTTACTTGTTTATTTGAAATGTAGAGTCATAGGGAGAAACAGAGATCTGACATGCTGCGGTCACTCATTGGCTTCAGTGGCCAGGACTATGTGAAGAGGTCAGGTCCAAGAGAAAGGAGCTTTGTCTCCTACATTGATCCTGAGATCCAAGTAGTTGGGCCATGTTTCATTGCCTTCCCAAGTGCATAAGCAGAGTTGGTGTGTAAGCGAAGCAGCTGGGTTTTGAGTCAGTGTTCTGATTTGGAATGCCTGAGTAGCAAGTAAAGCCCTATCTGCTGTCCCACGGTGTCAATCTGTGGGCAGCGTCATTGCTTATTTGCATTGTGTGTTTTCCTTGGGTATAATATTTGCACACTTGTTTGATAACTAGCAAGCAGTGAATCTAAATTGACATCTAGTATATGATCATTAAGAACATAATAATTTAAGATGAAATTGTTGAAATGCTTAAAAAACAAAAATGCTTTTAAAATGCTATTGAAGCAACTAATGACCATTTTAAAAAAACTTAGTGGATGCCAGATATATTCCACTGAACATTAGACTTCATCTTAAGGTTTACTTGAGTTCTTTGCATGTGATAGATACATTATAGAACTATGGATTCTGACGAGCTGGAACAAACATTAAGTTGACGTAGCTGGAGGTTCATCTTGTTTGGTGGTCCACTCATGCAGAGGAGCACCTCAATCAATGAGGACACTTGAGAGGTAATTTTCAACCTTGAGCATGCACCAGTGTCACCAGTAGCATTTGATTAACAGTTTGCCAGACCCTACCCCACAGTTTCCAATAGGGATTCTGGGATGGAGTCCAGTAACTTGTAAGATATTCCCAAATTAGGCTGATGCTGCTTGCTCATCAAGGCGTCTGCACATTGAATGTAAGTTTTCTAAAGGTGATATGAAAATGGCACTTGGGCCTAGTGAATTCAAAATGCTTCTTGGCACCAAAATTATATATTTTATTAATCTTTATAGACACTGAAATTTTTTTGTATGAGCAGTCTCCTATTGAATCTGTAAGTATATCATTTCTGACTGGCAGGAAAATGTGGGCAAAAACATGGACACTGATTTATACAGATCTCAGTTGCAATCTAGGATTCCATTTTGGCTGGCTGGTTTTTTCTTGAATCTTTGCCTCTTGAGTTTTGCCTCTTCATGTGTCTCAATTGTAAGCTCGAATCATGGTGTGCTCATTGTGTAAATATGGCATGAAAACTTGAGGGATGAATGTAATAGCCCAGTAATTGCAAAATCCTTGTAAGTGTAACGCATCCCAGACGGGATGACCTTACTGTTTATCCTTGAGAGAGTGAGTCCCCCCCAATGACCGACGAAGGCAAGACTTGATGCAAAAGCAGGAGGCTTTATTCAATCACCAGCACACTGGGGCTAGGGCCAGTCCCCACACAGGAGGCCAGGCACACCAGCCCCGAGTCATTGTACAGCATTCTTTTTAAAGGCTAAACCCACAGGTGAGGAGGGGGCCATACAACTGGGGACTTTCCACTGCCGCTCTCAATTCCTTATCGTACTTCCTCTTCGGGTCATAAGATGCCTATCCCAAGACCTTTCTCATAACTTAATCCAGATGGAGCTGCAGGCACCCCTTATCTCTCTCTGGTTCCCAGGCTCTATCTAAACTAAATCATGAGATGTTTGGCTATTCATTGTCCTCTTCAGCAAGCAAAGTACGAAGGCAAAAAATCAAGTTAAATTCCTCTATCCTAAATTTTCCTTTTCATAAGCAAATGATGCTGGGCTAGACTCTTGGGATAGAATTGGTGCTCTAAAGTTGCCTGTGGTCGTAGACACAGGGGAGGGTGTGGTGGAACAGGGAATGTGAGGATGACCTACTTCATCCATTTGGAGAAGCCAGGCAGTGTTTCCTGGAGAAGGTGAGAATGTTGAGGAAAGTCAGGTGTTAAAGGGAGGGGAGTTTAGATATAGCGCACAACCTACCTGAGCTAAAACAAACTGCTGCCTATGTAAGAAGTGGCTCAGAACAGAGTAACAAAAATCATACAAAGCTAAGAAGTAGTGAGCGCCATTGCAGGATTTTTCAATATTACTAACTTGCTAAAACCCCAGCAAACTGTGACACAGCTTGTGAGTGACAGAGATCAAATCTACAACAGGCTGACTGCCTCTGAAACGAAACTTTTATCCATTGTCTACTCTACCTTCTGTATTGAGCCCTCAAGAAATGTGAATTCTCTGCATTTCTCTCCCCTTCAAAACGTGATTTCCTGGAATGCATTGATTTCTTTTTGGCTGAATTTTAAAAAGCACACAGTAAAACTATCAGGTCATTATCTTGAGGGTTGGATTCTATTTTGTTGTTAATACTCAGAATGAGTAAGTGTCCCGACCTTATTCTGTATTCAGAGACTGTCAGGGAGACTGGACTACCCAGGTCATGGATTTTCTCTGGCTTCCCTTAAGTGAGCTTTGGATAGCAAGGGTTTCTCTGTACACATTCCCTCTGTCCAGGGTGTCACTGCTGTTCTATGGGAGACAATTTTTCTTAATGCTTTTCCTGTCACTCTCTTACACTGATAAAATGGACATTTCCTGCAACTCAAATAATTTAAATTTACTGTTACTCCCTGCCAATAGGATTTTTTAAGGCTGATTCTTCCTGGGAATGAATAATTACACTGCTGTGCTTCTTTAATGTCATTTTTTCTGTCTGTATTTAACTTAAATCTAGGCCATTAGTTTGCCCTGAAGTAATGAATGGATGTGTGATTGACTCCCCTAGAATTATAATTAGCTACAGTGACCTTATGTGTATGTTTAAACCACTAAATTGTTGAGATTAGTAAGGCTTTTCTGGGGTGGACAGCCAAATAACTTGCACAAATGAAAGATTTGTGAAAGCATGATGTATTTATTGAATAGATAATGTATTATTTCTTGGTTTTATTGGTAAATATTAGACATGCTGATATTCTCCCTTTCTCTCAAGTATATGCTTTATGAAATCAGCTTCTTCCTTTATAAATGCAAAAGTATGCTGAACTTCTGTGCTTCTACATTGCTTTCATGAGGTCAGCAACCTCATGAATATAAGGTGTCTCATCACGTTCTATTTGTCATGCTGAATCAGTGACTTGGAGTTACCCCAATCATTCATTTAGAATCTAAGTGTCCTCTGGAATTAGGTACTTAGGGATCAAGTCAAGGGGTTGAGGATGGAGTGGTGAACATTTTCAACCACAGGGATTGTAGTAAGAGGCTGGTCTCATACAAAAATGGAAATGAGAAGTTAATTCTTAGATAACTTAGAGAGATGTCCTGGGACTTTGGCAGTTTGATACACAGGTGCCTCTCTTGGAGAGTGGATATGAAAATTCTCTTCTGGCACTCACATGTGAAAATTAATCAGGAATAGGGTGTTAGAACTGTCCAATGGCCCTGTAAGCAAACCATCTCATTAGTGGTATCATCAAATTTTAATTTACTTTCTGTCTTTAGTTTTCATTCATTATCTTTACAGGGTAATTCTCCTCACAGCCTTGAGGGTTCTCATTCTATTTTTCATTAAGTAAGGACTCAGTGTGTTCTCACACCATCTTTTAGAAAAGGAAAGTCACGCTCACCCTGAAAGAATACCTTGTCTTTGTTTCACTGACAACTGCTTACGTGAGTATCTGTCTGAATTTGCCAGGTTCCTTCAACTCTAGTTCTGAGTAGCAACATAAATGCAAAATGACATTAATTTTGTATTAAAGGTTCTTCTGTCTAAATACACTTTCCTATACACTTGACAAAGCTGTTAAGATTTCTACTTAAAATTAATCACTTTGAAATACAAAAGTAATGGTACCAAACAATACAACATAGCTTAGATTACTGATATAGTATCTATTGATTGAATCAATCACATTTGTAAGTAATGGGTACTTTCTATAAGGTTTGGAGTTTTGTTCCTTACATTAATCAGAATTGTTGCTCTAATACCTCCATAGATCATGTATGCATTTCCTTCTTACCTGAGATTCTTGCAGTCATTTCAAACAAATTTAACATTCAGGCTGTCATTTACCCACAATGTCTGACCTGCCATCAAAAGGGGCAGGGAAGAAATTGCAGTATTCATGTGATATTCCAACTGTTCTATTCTTTGTTAGTCATTGATGTGAAAGGCTGAGGATTAAGATGTCAGTATCTGCTCATTCTGAGGATAGGTAACCCATTGAGTAATAACAGCCATCATGGTTAAATTGTTTTGATTTCACCATTTGTCTAATAGGGGAAACAGTTCCTTAGGGAAAAGAAATGAAAGGTTCTGATTTGGGAATGACAAAGGAAGGTTTGGAAGATGGAAATCTGCTTACATAATCTTATTAACAATGAAAGAGGTGATTTCTGGGTGGCTGGGGAACAAAGAGATTCAAACATCCCAAAGAGTAAACAGAGCAAGAATGCTACGAAAATCACAACAAAAGCAAAATTTTATTATTATTTTTTTGCTTTATATTTGTAAATGATTTTATTCTTAGGCTGGAGGGGATTTACTGGAAGATCCCAAGGCTACTAATTTTCAGACTATCTGTTGAACCATGAATACCTTACAATGTGATATGTGATGTTGATTTCACAAAATGGTTTTGCTTACTCCTTGGGCTACAATTTTGTGACACATATAGATTACAATTTTGAATAGGCAGTGGTAGAACGTCCAGCATTTTATTGTCAAAATATGTTTGATATTTTCATTGAGAGTCCATCTTTTATTCAGAAGTAGAGATGCATAATGTATTGTATCTTCACTTCATGTTTTCCTTTCCTCTATTATATAGTTCACTAGATAAATATATGCATGTAAATGTTTACCTATCTATCTGCTGATCTTCTATTTTGAATGAAGGTTGCCTTATATCAGAGAAAACAAATGATATTTATTCTTTTTGGATTGGCTTATTTCACTGAGCATAATGGACTTTAGTTGAGGCTATTTTTTTTTTTTTTGCAAAGAGTAGAATTTCATTTTTAATTGCTGAGTAGTAATCCATAGAGTAGATGTACCACAGTTTCTTCATCTGTTCCTCTTTTGGCAGGCATCTGGATTGTTTCCATGTCTTCACTATTATAGAGTGTGTTGCTATAAATATAAGAGTACAGGTCCCTTTTTAATATGCATATTTCATTTCTTTGGATATATTCCCAGAAGTGGGATAACTGGATCATTTGGTAGATCAATTTTCTGTTCTCATAGAACTCTCCATACTGACTTCCATAATACTGCCTACTTTAGATTACTATCGTGAAATACACGCCTTCAAACCATTGTACTGAAGTTTAGCTCATTTCATGGTTTATCATTTTGCAAGTTGCAAAACTATTTGTTGAATCTTAAGGAAAGACTCAATCCTGTTGTCTACATTTTGAATTCTCTGTTCATGAAGTTGGCTTCAAAAATCTTGGGATAAGAGATAAATTACCAAGGAGCTAGGTGGCCTTGAGTTATGTTACACATTCCTCTGGCTGGGTACTGTATCAATCTTTACCTAAATGGCAATGACTTCAACCAAGTGAATTGATTTGTCATGGAATAAATCTGCCCTTTTCTTAGTTTTGCTATTATTGGTTTTTAAGACCCAAAGGGAGAGTCTTTAAAAAAAAAAAAACAACCTATGGAGTCTAGAATAGAGCCAAAATGAGCCCTTTACTCTGAAATTTTGAAACAGTGGAGAAGGGCATCACTTATTGCTTTTCATTTTGCTTTCTTGATGCCTCCAACAGTATATACAGGATGTGGTTGTCTTATTGCAATTTTTATATCTATAGAAGTGATTACATGAAAAGGCTGATAACTTATATGGCCAAGAAGTGATGATTACATGAAAAGTCTGATAATTTTATGGCCATGAGATTCAATAGTTTCATGTAATTGTTTCTTCCTTATTCTGATTGGAAGGCATGAGTACCTTCACCAGTCCTACCTGTTGGTACCAGAGCATTTGGATCTTGGGTATTCGCCTGAATGCTGGGCACTGTTGTGTCTTCCCTAACCCTTCCTATCTCTAAGCATCTCCCTTAGATACCTGATAAACATCTTAATAAAATGGTTAGTTTTTAATAGATTCAATAGATTTCATAGGTACAATGAGAGTAATATAACAATATTACTTCTTTCCCTCTCTCCTCCATTTCTCTTTCATAGTTTTTGAGATAACATATTTTAAATTTACATCTAAAAATGACTAAAATAAGCTTGACAGCTAAAAAGAAAGATTATAGTCTAACAGGAATATAGACTGTGATTATAAGCAATAATTGGGTGGAAAAATGACTATATCACTTATATGCAGTGAATTTAAGGTAATTATAGGCCATTAAACTATTTTTGAATATCATTCTTAACCATTGCCTTGACAAAGTTATTAAATAAAGTTTTACAAAACTATTATCTGTAACAATGCTGATACACACAAACACGATTTATCGTTATTTTTTAAATTTAACAATCACATATCAGGGTACATGTGGTTTTTGTCTTCGTTTCTGGCTTATTTCACTCACCTTGATATATTCCAGTTACATCCATTTTGATGCAAATGATAGAACTTCATTCTTTCCTGATATTTAGTGCTCCACTGTGATATATATGTGTATTATAGATAGGTATATTATAGGTATGAAATTCACATATTTTATATATTGTATAACATACACATATGTGTGTATACATATATGTCACATTTTTTTTTATTCAGTTTGATCATGGACATCTTGGTTGATTCCAAGGTTTGGCTATTGTGAATAGTTTGGCTATAAACAAAGTGATATAATAATTTCTTTGATACAACATGTTTAGGTCTCTTGGGAACATATACAGTAATAGGATTTCTGGGTCATGTGGCAAATCTGTTTCTACATTTTGTTTTTACTTTTAGAAATTCTTCATACTGTTGTCTTAGGAAATCTTCATAGTGTTTTCAGCAGTGGCTGCAGTAATTGACATTCTCAGAAACAGATTCTAGATATCCCTACATCTTCGCAAGCATTTATTATCCTCTGTCTTGAATTTTAATCATTCTGACAAGGCTGAAGAGATAAAGCATTGTGGTTTTGATTTGCATTTTCCTGGTTTCTAGTGATATTGAGAAATTTTTCATGTACTTGTGTTGCTTTTCTTGAAAACTCTCTTTTGAGTTCCTTTGCTTAATTCTTAACTGAATTAGTTAGGTTTTTCTTTGGTTAAGATTTTTTTGTTTGTGTTTGATAGTATTGCAGATAATGATTCTTTTTCAAACAGGCAGCTTGCAAATTGTTTTTCATTCTTTTAGCTCTTCACTTTATTTGTCATTTCCTTTGTCATACTTCTGATTTTGATATAATCTAAGTTTCTTAACTTTGCTTTGGTTGCATGTGAATGGAGGTCTATGCAAAGAAATCATCTCCTATTCTTGTGCCTTGGAGTGTTTTACCTGCATTTTCTTCCAGCAGCTTCATTATTTCATACCTTAAATATTTGATCCAGCTTGATTTGATGTTTGTATATGGTAAGAGGTATAGATCTAATTTCAACTATATATACATATATATACACATATATATGCATATATATGCATATACTCTTCCAATTTTTTCAGAACCAATTGATTAGCAGATTATTATATTCCCCAGTGTATTATTTCAACACATTTGTAAAGAATGAACTCAGTGTGTGCATATTTAATTTCTAAGCTCTCTGTTCTAATTCACTGATCTTTATATCAGATGTATCCAATATCAAGAAATTTTAATTACTGTTGATTTGTAGTATGCTTTGAAGTCAGCTATTGTGATACCTTCAGCTTGATTTTTCTTGGTCAAGAATATATATACGTATGTCACTTATTTTGGATATTTTGGGATTCCATGTGAATTTTAGGTTTATTGGTATCTTTTTTCTTAAAAAAGGTTTTATTTATTTATTTATTTATTACTTTGAATTGTTATTGGAAAGTCAGATATACATAGACAGATTTACAGAGATAAGGTAAGGCAGAAAGCTCTTCTGCTTGTTCGTTTACTCCCCAAGTTACTACAATGCCCTGAGCTGAGCCAATCTGAAGCCAGGAGCCAGCAGTTTCTTCCAGGTCTCCCATGCAGGTGCAGGGACCCAAAGCTTTGGGCCGTCCTTTACTGCCTTCCCAGGTTATATAGCATCTTTTGTGACTGCTGAGATCCATTCTCTGGTTGCTTCTTCATAGGACTTCACCTGACTACCTCCAGTTTCTGGGGGCAGATGTTGCAGAAAGCCATGTCCGACTCCATGAATTTCCATCCTATGAAGAGAACATATTGCCAAAAGGCATGCCTATCCTCAGGGTCAGGTTATACTTAATGGCCTCTGCATGAAGAGTGAGAAATGCCTGGTCACATTTCTTCAATTGCTCTGCAGAGCAATACTAGATTCAGAGCTCCCCTTATCCACATTTTCTATTCATCTCAAGAGTACCATCCCCAGTAAACATCCTGCATGTTTATGTCTGTTTCCCAGGGATACAATGTGCAGCTACTCATTAATGAGAAAAATTGATATCCTGCAGTGTAGCCTCCCTGCTCAAGCTTTTTCCTCTAGGTGAAGGAAACTCTGCCTATTTTCCCGGATACTGGGAAACATTCTGTTTCAAGTGAATACATTATCTCCTGCTTGACTTTGAATAGCTTTTGATGCTTAAATCTCCCCTTCTCCAAACTGGATTTGCTCACATGTGAACACCCCCTGGAATTACATCATGGTTGCTATCCTTATATGTACCCCCTATTGATGGCTGTCCCTGCAAAATAAACTTACAATATAGTCAGTTATGCCTACTCTCAGTTTCTCATCCTGGTATCCATTTTCTTTTAGCCGTTTGGTCACCTGTGTTTTAATTTTGTATTTTCATTTGATTTGGAAGGCAAAGACATGCAATGTTTGTTGTTACTCAGGACATAGGCATTCCAGATTAGAGTACCTGATTTTAGCTTTGCCTCTGCTATTGTGCATTCAAGTGGGTATAAAATGATGCTTTAAATGTTTAGACCCTTACTACTCCTAGAGGAGACCCAAGTGCAGTTCTTGGTTCCTGGCTTTGACCTTGCCTAATCTTTGCTATTATCTCTCTCCTAATAGGCATACTAAGTGATGGTGTTTTCTCCCTCAAATAAACAAAGTATAGATAATATTAGAAGATCTTATTTGGTGAATCATTTAAGGTATTGCAATTATAAATGTATATCTCATTTGGAAGACCACAATCTCCTAGAATAGCTCATATAAGAAAATGATATTGTCATGACTTGAAGATCCTTGAAGAATCTGTATACATTTTGTGTACTTTTCTCCATTTTATTCATATTTTGCCTGTGACCTGATGGATGATATTTCCTTCTAATTGCTTGGGAAATTAGCTTGTTCTTAATCAATGTAATGGAACATATTACATTCAATATTGTGTGTTGGCAATATTTTTTCATTTGTGATGCTGTCTAAGTGAGCATGAGTGTATGAGGAGAGAGAGAAAATAGGAAAGGGAGTGTTATGTAGGCATGGATGGCTTAGAAAATAATCTGATTTTCTACTTTGGTGAATCTTCTTTGATGAGCTGCATTGGCAAAATCAAACTTATGATTCTACTTCATCCAGAGATGTTATGATGGGTTTGAATTTAATTGAAGAATTGTAAGAAACCTTTTAAATTGTGAAAATTGAGACAGGTTTCTTAAAGATGAGAAGGATGAACACTTGTTGAAAACAAAAGGAAAGATGATGATAAGGCTGTTGGAATTTTGAATTCTAACATTAATTATAATTTTTAAAAGGCTTCTAAAGTTTGGTAATTAAGCCTTTAAACTGTCTTTTTCCATATTGATATATGAACGCTCCAGATTTCTCTTGCTTTATTCTGACTGAATTTCCTGATCCTCAGTTATACTTTCTTCAGTTCTAATTTTTAATTATCACAATGAAGACTATGAAGGAAATATATATGAGTATGAGCATCTATACACTCCAGCAACCTCACAGTCTTTCCTTATTTCTGTGTTAGAACAACTGAAGTGAAGGCGAATGAAATCAACAATTCACATGAAGAGTAGAAAAAGAACCAAACAGTATCTACAGTAGTTAATATATTTACTTGGTTTATTTTGTCATCAGAGTACAGATGAAATCCTAAGCAACATCTATCACAACTGTTGCTCAGTGTCTTGGCTAAGGTCAGGAGATCACTCAGTGGACTTAAACAGCTGTTTCTCCTGTTACTCTGCAGTCTTTTCCAGCATACTGCCTTTCCTCTGTGTTAGATCTTTCTATTTTCCCATATGGCATGCTGTCTCATAGAAGAACAATTTTTGTTAAAGAACAAAAATGAATAAATATCTTTCTTCACCACTATTTTCAGTCCTTTTTAAAGTTACATACATGTCTGTTAAATTTTTGATTTATAAAATGTTTATGTTTTTATTACTCTGGGGCTAGAGAAGAATGAGTATTTCTAGTAACTTTGAAATAAGTATCTCTTTAAACAAGACAGTATGAACATCTTTCTGTGTTCCTGTCCCTGATCTATCTATCTGTCTAGATATCTAGACACAGATGGATATTTACAATTTGTAGTTCAAAAAGGTATTGCTGTCAAAGCCTCTTTGGATCAGGGTGATTTTATTCAAATTCTCAGTAACCTGCACTTGAATTACTCAAAAGTCTGTCCTCAAGAGTACCGGTCAGCTCACTGTAGTAAACCAACTATATGGAAGTGGCTTCTAAATGTATCTCCTAAGAAAGAGAAAGAAGAAGGCAAGCTAAATTTGTTTTTGTAAACATTGCAAAGTTTGCGTTGGAATCATTGTTGCCTTTTTTCCTTCTAGTGTCTAAGAACTCCTTATGCAAAGCATATCCCAGCCAATGCAGTGATGGACAGTAACATTTAGTTTTATGTAAGCAGTAATTTAAAATTCCCTTACTTACCAGACTTTCTTAAGCTTTTTTGTAACATTTAATAGCTGTGAGTTTGTCTTTGAAATGGTTCTGCTACAATTAAAAAAAAAGTAACAGTTTCTCTTAATCTGCTTTTTCAGTTGCATAGTCATGTAAAAGTTGTATTATCTGTTTAGAGGCAAATTTGGTTTTCAGTTAAGTATTCTTTCTGGCACATGCATGACTTCTGTTTTGTTGGAAGCATTTTTCAGAATTTCTTGTCGAAGACAAAGCTGTAATGAAACCAAGCACTCTACTTAGAACATCAGTGACTTAAAGTTTCATCTTTCAGTTGTAATCACTGTTGTTTCTGGGGAGTAGGGCTTTGAACATCAACTCAATAAAATTTCAAGTTTGTTTACATCCTATTTGGCTCCCTGATGAGGTTTCCATTTACAGTTTGATAGCTAGTAATGAAAACTCAGGTCGTGAGGAAGCCTATATGAGGCAAGGCATTTGCTGGAATCTCTGCATTCTTCTTTCTGCTTTCTCTCAGTATCTTAATGAGGAGAGAAATTAGACAAATTAACCTGTAAGTTGTCTCTGAATTGGGGTCTAATTTACATGCTGCTTAATGCCAAAAAAGAAAGAATGGGTTTGACTTTCAGCACCACGGTCAGTTACTAAACTGCCTGGGTGTTGCTAGTTCTTGTAGTTTATTTTATTGTTTGTTTTATTATAGCTGGTCTTGCTTCCCCACCCCCCATTCTTATGTGTACACAGTTTCTCTCAGAAAGCATGTATTAGGTATCTTAAATTTTCTTATTGGTCAGGAAAGTCAGAACTTAATTTTAACTTACTTTGTTCAGGTAATATTGAATGCGAAGAGAGCTGTGAGTAGAATTAAGCTGCTGAGACCTTTGTGAGTAAAAACATACATATGAATTAAAGTGCTGAAAAGTGCTTGCAGATTGTGGCTATGCATTTTACAACAAAGAGGCTAGCAATTGACAGGAGAAACAAAATTGTGACGTTTTCCTTTGTGGTGGTCACAGAACTCCTCAACTCTTTGTCACATAAAAGCTTTAGAGGAAACTCATATTCAGTTATCAGAAATTGCTTCTTCTTGATTTATGATCTGGTCAGGCCCTCCTTGGTAAGTTTTGTGAACCCTTCCCAACAGAAAAAGAGAAACTGCAGATGGGTTTCGGCATATAAAAATGAATGTTGGCAGTGTATATATAACTTCAGAGAGTGCAGAGATAACAAATTGATTGCCCTGTCAATGCCAGCTGAATAAACACATTTGCTGTAAGTAACCTGACAATGGAATTATTGATTATAAATCCGGAGACTGATATTGAAAATCATATCTGTGTTGCATTCCTAAGGAGAAGAGTGCTCTATGGGGGCAACATAGCAAGATCTCTGGCAACTGAGCTTCCTGGTGTGATTAATTAATCTGGAGTCTCTCAGATCTGTCTCTTATTTGAATTTCATTTAACTTATTTTCCCTCTGGAGTAATACACATTGTTCATATCTTCCATAAAACTAGACTTTGCCTGCCTCTTCGGGTGCTTCCTATTTTGGGGTGGGAAAAGGAGAGCAGTAGGGGAGGCTGGTCGCTCAAAGTGGACCTAACCTATTAAATTCTTACTGTAGTATTTAACTTACAATAATGATAAATTCTCTTGCTATCTGTTCCTACAATAATTGATTCATGAGTGTTTTTACTGAATCATCTTTGGTCTTAATGAGCATTTCTGTGTAAACGTTGTAAGCAAATGAACTATAAAGATAGATTAACCAGGACAATTACTTTCCAGAGCATTTTAGTTAATCCAACTTTATAGGGCATTATTCTTATGTGATGTAAAATTAAATGTGAGCTATCTTTAAAATATATATGTAAATCTGTAGGCATTTTATTAAAATTTGAAAAAGCCTTCTTCCCAATCTTGTGTTGCAATGATGTCATGAGTCTACTAGCAGAATATGCTCTGCTGTTCTTGCACTTAATAATCAGCTCACTTCGGAAGGATATAGAAGATTGTGAATCTCTGTGTTAAAACACATACTTTTATACTTTTCTAGCACTTTAGTCATAATCTTGACCCATTCTTTTGAAAATGCTATTCAATATCTCTACTGAAAATCTGAATACTACTCTTAAAAGACCTATCGTATTTCTAAAGAATATGCCCTCATCATTTATCCAGTAGACAATAAAGGGTCATATTATGATAAATTCATTCTTTCTTGATCTTATTTCCTTTAAAACTGGAGCACGAAAATGTCTCTAAGGGTAAATAATTGGGCTTTTTGTTTTCACCATGGAGGCTGAAATTGAGCAATCAATCTAATGTAAAGGTTTTGCCATAGCCTTTATAATTCATTACAAAAGCATGGCATGCATAATATCTTGTAAAAGTATAGCTCATTGATAATACTTCCTTCATATGGCTCTGCTCTCTGTTGTTATTTAAAGCCTAATTAGTGAAGTTTTTCCTCTGATTCTGTGGCTTGAGACAGGATATGTCACTTCTCTGGGTCTATGATTATTCGATGATAAAGTGGAAAAAATACTTCAATCTTGAATAGATCTTGAGGATTAAATGAAGATTAAATATTGGAGATTAAATATAATATATACGTATATATATGTGTGTATATATAAAAAATATATATATATATACAGATATAAATGTACATGGAGTTTGAATCTAGTCCAATTAAGATGGACAGTTGCTTACATTATAGTTCATTAAGGAAGCAAAATAGAAACAATTTCCTTGCCCATTTTTGCAAGCATGGGCATGGAGATGGGTTTTGGTTTTCCCATTTTCAATGATTGTTACAGATATAGTCTCTCTATTTTGTTGTATTTCATAGGCAGGAATAGGGATGCTGTCCCATTTTGACTGAACAGGAATTCATCATGAGGCTTATTAGCCTTCTCTGACTGCAGCGAAGATGAGAGAGGCAAGTTTTTTGGATGATGAAATCCGCTAGGCAAACAGCGCTTCACAAAAAAATTCTAAGGTATTCAGAGGGCTGCTCAGAGTGCTAATATCTAGTAAATCTTTAGTTCTGTGCCACAAGAGAGATAGCACCTTATTCTAATATGCCTCATGGGCAGCATACGTGATTTTCAAATCTGGGCATGTTCGTCTTCACAGTCCCTAAGAAAGGCTATCTATCTAAAGTCTTAATTTTATATTTCTACTTACATTTCTTGATGCCCTTTAAAGGGGAAGACAAATTAGAATTGGCAGTGAAGTAGATTTCAGAGACAGAAGATGGGTAGGGAGATGGCATCTTACATTTCCATCCATCTCGTCTGTGAAATTTTATCCATGAATGCAACTGTAAAATGCGTTGACACTGAATAGTTTTCCTTCACTGGTATTTATATTTGGCAGTATCTGGAGGTTTTTTATCAGCAGGGTTTTGCTGTACAGTCGTTTGTCATGGTAGGTGTACATATAATCTGTGTGATCCTCGGGAGAGCACTTTGTACAAAAGGGCCTTCCATCAAGCTTTAGTAGTTGTCAGCGTATGTCTACCACCTGCTACTTTTGTGTGTGATACTAAGACTTATAAAAGAAAAACTCACTATATGTACAAGATATTCCATTTCAATCACATTTTTAAGTTTAAAAGTCACACTCAGAGTTGGCTTTAGCATTCATCTCTTTGTAGGATCCTTTCAATCCTCCTGAAGTCTTTGGAAAAGGGAGTTTGCTCTTTACAAGTTTATTTAGGGTAAATTTTAATCTTGGCAGCCCTTTGTGTGTCTTAGAAGTATAAAGTCCTATGCCTATGGTGTCTCTCTTCCTGTTACTCAGCAGATCAATCCAGTTGTTCTCATTGGTGAGGAGAATTTCTGCATTTTTTTCATTGGTGAGAAACACAAGTGATACCACTAGATTTCAGAACCACCTATATCATCACAGTTGGCAAATTTTTCCAACTAACATGAAAGATCATCTTTAAAAAGTTATGATGTCAGAAATGCAATCTCATCTTGTGTGTGTAAGAAAATGCAAGCAAAGTTTGTCTTGTTTATCATGGATGTAAAACCATGTTAATATTTGTTTATTAAAGGAGTCCATGTAGTCTTTTACTGCCATGATCATATGTAGCAAAATACCTGCACTTTGGTCTATGTAATACATTATTTGCAATTTGTGTACATCTTCAGTGAAGATAAGGCAGAATTCTTCAAGAAAGGCAGAGTTTCTTTTTTTTTATAATCAAAAAAAAAAGCATTTTTTAGAATTTTTCAGTAGGTATTTCGATACTAATCAAACGTTGGATGTGAGGGAAAATTATAAAATACTATGGATTATATGATCTCCTTTGAGATTATATGTGATGGATAAGAAAGTACCAATTTTTTAAAACAGAGACAGTGAGTATTGAGACTCAGGGTGCAGCTGTTATGTTCAAGGGAGTGTCTGTGCAGAAGCCAGAATTGAGCTGGCCACTAGGCTACAAGATATCCTGGTTAGGCATAAAAACATAAAAGTAAGTTACAGATGAGGGAAATGATCAGTGGTACAGAAACAAGAATTCACTTCAGACAGGCGATCCAGTTCTGTAATTTCCTGCCTTACATACAGATTAATGTTCTCTAGTATTCAAGAGAGATCTGATGAAGTAGGTGTGACGTTAATGAGAAGAGAGACAAGTAGGATGTCTGTCTCTCTCAAAATAGTCTTTTAAGAATAGCTAAGAGTCATTTTGTACAGAAAGTCCTATTGTTCCTCTAGTTGAAGATGATGGTGCAGTAACACTTTGTACGGAAATCAGGCAGAAGTCTGTCACAATGGGCAATTCAAAGGTCTCACCAAAAGAGTCAGTTGTATGTTCATTCCCCTGTCAAAAGACAGGTGCTGTTTCTTTGGCTATGTTTTTTCACAGCTCTGTGTCTGACTATGAGACACGCAGAGAGAGTGACTGGCTAGGTAGACTAAATAATGTAATAAATGTCACATTCTCACTTCATCTCTCATAGTTCATAATGGAGCTTAACTGGAATATAGCCTTTACACATGTTTTCTTTGAACATTAATAATATTTATTTGAGTGAATATAAAATGACACCCTTATTCCTAATGTTTAAATGAACTGATGATTTACAGCATATCATACTCTGGCCTTCTCACTGTGACTGAGTTGTACTCTATATTTGGAGGTCAAAATGAACTGAGTCAGGTTGGTGAAAGCTAGACACAGATCTGTAGTCTTTGCTCCTTCCCAATTCACTTGTCAGCATTGTATATCCAGACTCCACATATTGCTTTTTTTTAAAGATTTTTTTTAAATTTATTTTTATTGGAAAGTCAGAGGAGAGACAGAGAGAAAGATCTTCTGTCTGCTAATTTACTCCCCAAGTGGTTGCATTGGCTGGAGCTTAGCCAATCTGAATCCAGGAGTAAGGACATTGTTCTTCTGAGTCTCCCATATGGGCACAGGGTCCCAAGGCTTTGGGCCACCCTATATTATTTTCCTAGGCCACAGACAGGGAGCTGAATTGGAAGCAGGGCTGCCTGGATTAGAACTGGCGCACAAATGGGAACCCAGTGTGTGCAAGACATGGACTTTAGCCACAAGACTGCCATACCAGGCCCTGTATATCACTTTCAAACCTGTTTCCCACACTGTTTTATTTATCTCCTTGCTCTGATACCTTTTATCTGATTGCACTACAGTTCCCACCTGACACTTGTGTCTACACTTCTGTATGTCTTTACTTCTGGAGTCTTGATTATTCACTTATCTATAAGCACTCTCCTCGACTCATTCACTGCTCAAATGCCCCCAGTAGCTGGGAATTGTCCATTGCCAGTGCCGTGAGCCAGGAGGGCAGTGCTGGTCACCCAAGTGTGTTCGAGGAACTCAGTTAATTAAGCTGTCTCACTGCCTTTCAAGATCTATCTTATTAAGTAGTTGAAGTCAGGAGCAACAAGGCTGATAATGAGCCCATCCGATCTGAAATAGGATGCAGTAATCTTAACTGCTAGATCAGATGCCCTTGCCAATCTGGAAATTAAAAGGAACAATGCCTTCAAACTAGTTTGGTCCTTTCAATCAGCAGATTACCCTGCTCCCTATCCTGTCTTCAAATTTATTTTCTGAATTATGGTGGTTGACGGAAAAGCATATATTCAGAATAAACTTTGAGGAGACAAATCAGTAAAAACAATTGAAAGGTTATATGCCAAAATGTGTATGTTTGAAATTTTAGAAACTGTGTTTTATAGCTACATAAATCTGGTTTTAAGTTTTGTGTGATAAGATAATAATGTTTGCTTTCTTGAAGATGGAACTTTAATAAATGTCAATGTATGACTCATGATTTTGCCAGACAATGAGTCTGGGTAGCCTCAAGGACACTTGATTACTAAGGGAATCCCAAACTAAATCTGATAACACTGTGACTATGTTTCTGTATAGTAATGCTTTTATAGGCTTGAATTTCTTCACTGATTTATATTTTTATGACCCCATCAAGAACTCATGAGTTCTTTAATGATGGAAATAATTTAGATTCGAAACTCACATTCATTGAGTTATAAATTCGTTCCACTGGATTTCCCCAGGTTATTGGTCAGTTTGATATTCCACAGACATTCCTTGGCACCCCAAAACTTTTATTTGGATCTTCTCTAATACCTCAATCAGTTTTACTGTGAATTTTTATGGGACCTTGTACCTGTCTTTATTCATTAGCACACCTTGCTTTGTTTTATACATGTTTTGTTTTTCTCTGCGGTTGAGGACGGAGCCCATCATTGCATTCTTAGTGCTTTATTGAACACTAAATTTGTGTGGAAAGAATAATTGAGTTTCTGGATAAACGTTCTGAAGTAGCACATTCTAGAAATGTGTAATTAAATGCCACCTGTATGTTTTTACAGGCACACATCCTTTTCACTTTGAATTAGGCGAAGCCCATGAATTTTCTTGGCCATCTTCCTTGATACTGATAGACACTGTAGAAATGTGATTCATGAGCTGGCTTTATTGTATAACATCTCTGTTCATTGCTTTACTCTGCACAGAGTGCTTAAATTTAAATTTCTAGTGTCAGTGTTGAAATTTCAAGGTTAAATCATAGGTTGTTTATCATTTATTAAGTGGCATGTCATGTGTTTTGTGACATGCTTTTGTGTTTTTTCCTTTTCCAGATTATATGGATTACTTCGAAATTAGGGAAAGGGAAAACTAAGTGATTTGCTGAATAATACAGCTAGGAAGTGTTTCCTTAGTAACTAAAACCAAAGGTATGGAAAGGCATCAAGAAGTGGAGTTTGCTTTGAAATTCTACTGACTGCTTACTCTGTACATAGTTACTTGAAACAGTACAATAGAGATTGCTCCAAAAGAGTAGAAATCATAAGGGAAGGAGATTATGCTAGACCTGATTTGCATTAACCTACTTGACACAGCATGATTCAGTGTAATGAAACTCAACATTTGATCCTCCACCCCCTCCAAACCATGTTTACTGTTTAAAAGCAAGCCGTTAAACTTTTGCAGTTAAGCTGTATTTCATAAGGGAAATACTTAATTGTCAAATGAAGAATCTTAATTTTAAAACCAAATAGAATTGCAATTAGATGACAAACACCTTTCTAGAACAGTAGTATCTGTGGCTTAATAGAATGAATTTCTTGCAAATCTTGAATAAAACCAAAACTGGGGATGTCAAAATTCTAGGGAATCAACTCTCTCAAGTAGGCAATATCTTACCTTATGAACAGTGTTCATCATGTTGGACAAACATTAGCCTATGGGCAAATGGATTGTTAGCCCTAACGTAGAATAAAGCCTCTCCAAGGACCTGAACAGAGAAGGGGCTGTGCAGAATGCTTCAGTTGCTATTCTGATAAAGGCAGGGACATATGGAGTTGGTTTTATTGCCCTGAAGATTATAGATTCCAGTCAGTGGTAACCAACATTAATCTTCATATTGAACTTTCCTCCCACCCCCCATCCCACTTTTCTTTTTTCTCTTTTCCATTAAATTATATGTACTTTAAAAGTCATAGTTGGCATAGAGATTGATCTTTCATCCACTGGTACACTGCTCAGATGCGTACAATGTCCAGGACTGAGCCAGACCAAAGCCTAAAACTCTATATTCCATCCAGGTCACCCACATTACAGGGGCCTTAATATTTAGGCCATCATTTGCTGCTTTACTGGGTACATTAGAGAGGTGGATTTGAATTAAAGCAGCCAGGACTTGAACCAGCGCTGTGATGTGGGATGCTGCCATTGTAAGAGACAGCTGTACCTTCTGTGCCTCTTTGACTTTTTCAATCCTCCTGGAATTATGCTCCATAGATTGCATGGTGAAACTGCAGGAAGGTTAAGATTCTTGGGAGTTTTTCTTTTACCATCCTTTGAAGATGTGTATCTTAATGTACTCATTTCTTTGATATGATATTTAACCTTGTTTCATTAACTCATTGCAAAAGACAGCTTTTTCTATGAAGGAAAATGTAAATCATTGTTGTAAATGAACTCTTCATTTTTCATGTCCTTGCTTTTTATCTTTTGCTTCCACCATAATAACATCTTCTGCAAAGTTGGAAGACCAATCCATTGTCCAATTTCTGTTTTGGAAATAGAATATTCTAATAGTTGTGGATGGGTTCCAGATGAATTAGGGAGTTGTAGTTAGCTTACTTTGTGGCTGCTGCAAAAGACCCAGAAGAAGGAAAAGGCAACTAACTTAATGGTCTATTTGTTAGGTTGTTGATGAAAATAAGTAAGTTTTTTGAGCTCTGAGCTTATATAAAACTAACGAATTAACTTGTCCTGATAGTAATTTTGCTAAGAGATTCTACAAGTATGTAGTTTACGCAGGGAAAATGCAAGTTAATTTTTGTTGCAGTTGTAATTTTAATATAATTTTTGATGCTTGTAGTTTTTAGTAAAATTTTACTTAAAAATAGGTATGTGAGGTTGATCTTCCATTTAATCCCTTTAGTTTTACTTTTTACCTCTACAAACAGAGCCTATTGAATTGTGTCACTAAATGATCTTTGAGACATTTCTTGTTTGTTTTGTCATGCAATCATTCATATTCATGCATGTAGAATTCTTCATTTATATATTGAGGGTCTACCATGTTCCAGACTTCATTGTCAATATTCTTTGGTGATAATTTTGGGGACAAACATTGTCCCCAAACAAACATTGTATTAATTTAAAACATAAATCATTTTAAGGATAGCAAGTGATTTTATTCTTCTAAATATTCACTGTGTACTGTAAAAGAACTGACTAGCCATTTTGACATGGTCTAATCCACATAAACAATGTCTGTTAATACTTTGAGGCACATAAGGTAAGATCTTGATGCACACCTGTAAGTGACTGCAAACTATTTACTCCATTATGCACAGGGCCTATGGATGTAGATCCCAGCAGTTGATTTCATTTTGCCAATTCAATTATAAACTATAGAATTGGACTGATCTACTTCATTTTCATCTTCATCACTATTACTAACAACTTTTTTTAACAGATGAAAGTTTTATTAAATGTTTTACAATCTTTTAGATCATCATTAATCTGCCTTATGTTAAATATAAGAAAATATTTCTGACTGTCATAGAGCCAGATATCTATAAAAAGGTTGTTAGGGCTGCTTAATTAAAGAAAAAGAGTTTAGTTAGTTAAAGAGTAAGTTTAACCCCAGATCAGTCTTAGTCTCAGAGGACCACTCAGATGGAATAATTGAGATGTGGGCTTTTATTTCTCCCTCAAAGCCTCAAGTCAGTTTGTTTCAATGGATAAATGGAAAATATCTGACCTTAAGCAACCAAGACTGTTGACAAGATTAAGTAAGGGAAAGAAAAATTCCATTCATCTGATTACCTTGAGAGTATTAAAAGGATTCAAATTCCCAAGGTCCTCCAAATTCTAATGGTTCTAATAACCCTTCCATCTGAGAATCTCAAAGAATTTCACAAATGCGCTCAGTCACACATGTACTTCAAAGCACATATTTTTATCACTCTTGCTTTTTTTCTTGGTGATGAAATCAAAACAAAGAAAAGTTAACAAATATTTTCAACTGTCAAAGGCTGTTGGGTGACAAATGAATGTAGGTGACCTTTTGTTCTGTTCATCGCTCAAATAGTTAGTAAACATTTTACAGAACTGATGCAGATTTGTTCCCATGAGTACAGGTTTGCATCTTCTGGGATACATTTTGATAAAAAATATAGAAAAAAATACCCAGATGAGTGTTTCAGAAAACAAATAGCAGTGTAGATAATGTGCTCTGAATCATAAACTCATGTATTATGTTCCAAGCTGAACTGAGTGAATGGAGAAAATTTTGTTATTTTTTCTTCAAATAGATTTAGTACAAAATATATCATCATCGTTGTGTAGTTTTCATTTTACAAATAGAAAAGATTGCTTTCTGTTAACCAATAGAATGTGAATCTCAAATCATGCAAAGGTTACTCATCTATTATTTTCATAACAAAATAAACTCAACAACATTAAGGCATCTTTTTTCTCTCTCTGGTATACCATTCCTATTCTTTTCTTTTGCAAAGAAGTTGCACTCTTCGTTCATTCTTCATTCTCATTTTGTCCACTGAATCTTCCATACAGTTAACCATATGTATTTATGGAGCCCTAGTTTTTTTTTTCTTTTTATTGATTGCATTGCATTATGTGACACAGATTTATAGGCACAGGGATTCCCCCCACTCCTCTCCCATCTCTCCCCCCATGGTGGATTCCTCCACCTTGTTGCATTAGTTTAGTAGGCAAGACTGTGCCAAGTGCTCATGGACCCTTTAAGGATGAAATGAGTCCCTTTTATATTTGTGGAGTAGTCCCTCTCCTCAGTGACTTGCATTACCCTTTGGAGATTATAAAGACCATTGGAGAAAGTGTAACAAACCTTGCAGGCAGGTGCTAACTTATGACAAGCTGGATCAGTGAAAAGCCAGGCCGGGCTGACTGTTACTGCTGATGCAAGCATAAATCAGAGTGGGTGAGTGTTGGTTGGACTTTGAGACAGAATCAGTTGGCAGATGCTGGCACAGGGGACTAATTCTGTCAAGTTAAACTGCAGAACCACTTGTAGAGTGCATGATGTGGGAGTGGGCCCAGGAAGGAAATAGTGGGCACCTCCATTTTGAGTTGCCACTCCCATTGGAGAGCATAAAATCCAGGACTGGGACAGTGGTGGCTGGTCAGAATGGTTCGCACCAGCATGTGTGTGGGCTGGATAGTGGGGCGCGGTGGGGCTTGGTTGGGTTGAACTAGACTTCAATGCCTATCAACAAGTATGAAAACTGAATGGGATGTGTGGGACAGACAGGACCAGTCTGCTGTATATATTTACAAGCATGGGAACCAGGGCAGGAGGTGGGCCTGGTGGGGCTTATTGTGGGTTGCTCTGACTAGGCTGCAGCTCCCACTGGTTTGTGGGAGGCCTGAGGGAATGAGGGGCAGAATCAGGCCAGACTGCAAACACCCATTGGTTCATGTTGCAGACAAGGCTCAAAACAGAACTGACCCAATAATTGCAACCTCCAGCATATGCAAAAGCTGATTGGGGTGACAAACTTTACCAGACCCTGTATTGCCATGTTGTACACCAGAATCAAGTCTGGGATTGCCTCAGACAAATTTTCTTTGGGGATCCCTCCAACTGAACTGCTGATCTCAGAACCCATATCCAGGTGCACATGGAGGATATGCAAGCATATCCAGGTGCACATGGACGATACAGCAGACCATGGGAACCTGCAGAGGATACCCAGTACCACAACAGGGTGGAGGACAGAACAAATCAATATCAATTTCACTGCCAAATGTTGGCAGTGAAAATCTGGGGAAACAGAGGCTCTAAGGTGGACTATGTCAGCCAGTGGATTCTGAATAGATTCCATCATGCTGGAATGGCGAGATTGGCAGCAATTCAGAACTGTTGAACTATCAAAACTACTTCAGCAGTACCCTTGGAGCATGCCCCACACTGGGGACTTGGGATGGGTGGGAGGCTGGATGGGGCTTCTTCTTTTGTCTCTCTCCTTACCCCAGATACCAAAAAAAAAAAAAGATAATGGTGTAGAAATAATGGTATTACCCACTTTCTTGTAGTCCTTAACCCTTTGTGCCCTAATCAACCATGTAAAGATCATCAAAATAAAATGAAGAGTAGTAGGTAGTCTGAAATGGAAAAGGAGTATAAGGACTAGCCAGCTACTCTCAGGTCTGAATATGTTTTCTGATATCCCTGCTATCTCTTTGCTCATTGGGTTGACTGGGCAGTTACTTACTTCCTTTGCACTCATTCTTTGCAAATATTGGGAACCAGGTTCTTTAACTGTAAGTATTTTCTCTATAGTACTAGTCCAGTAGATTTGACAGAGTGGTTGGAAGTTGGTTGGTTAAGTTTGTTTTAAGCCACGTATTGAAATACGACCTGGAATTCAAATTGACTGACCATTACATTGCCCCCTTAGAGCCACAAGTTCAAGGCTTGATGACAGAGATGAGTGGAAAGGAAGAGAGTATGCAATCCTCAGTAGGGAAAAGAATATTCTGGCATGGATATATCCTGTGAGTTTGTTTATTTGGGATTAAAATACTCTTTTTTTTTTTTCCCCACCAGCACTAGCTGCTTATAGGTGCATGCTGAAATCCTGTCTACTCAAATTCTACTCTTTGATGAAGATTCAGAGCATTATTCTAGGGTCAGAGCAGGCATGTGAAGCACCCAAATCAGAACCGTAATGATTTACAGTGAATGCGAAGATGACATAGTCATCTAGTTGATAGGATAATAGTTAATTTGGCAAAGATTCCTCCCATTAGTCTGCCAAAGACATTCGATTTCAAAATCTGATGTCTTTCTTCACTTCAGTTGATAATGGAAGTTTCACCTTCCTAATTGTTATAAATGTCTGGAAATGGAAGTTCAGGGAAGAGAATCCAATTTGAGACTCTAATGCCAGAGTTCAAATCTTGACCCCTTGATACTTATTGCTTCTGATGATTTCATTCATGATAACAGTGCTCTAAGTATTGCTAGTAATCTGTAAAACAAAGCCATGATCACAGATCTGCAGGCAGTGTGTGAGGGAGTTAAGGCAGTACATTTTGCAGTGACCTTGAAATTGGGAACCCCGTGTAAAGACGAGCATTGGCTATCGTTGCACTAGTCCTGCTTTATTAACGGAGATCTAGTCTAAGATTCCTAGAAGATACCCCAAACCATAGACAATATAGAATCCTTAGGGTGCTCTAGTCTTTCTGAGAAATATAACTATGGAAATATATGATTGACAGTTTAGACACAGTGAGAAATTATAACGGGTGGCCAATAAAAACAGGACAATTGTAAGAGTGTACTCTACCAAAGCCTAAGTAATATCTCTCATTATCTTACTGTGCTGTACTCATCCTTCTTGTGATGATGTCACATGATGTGAGGCCCACATGATAAGATGACATGAGGTATACCCTGTAAATGCCGAGTGGCCACAACGTAGGGGTTATTTGGATATAAGCACTGAAAAATCATAGGCAGTCTGATAAGTGAGATAAAGGGACTAAGCAGTGAGGTGACCAACCGGAGGCAATTGATAGAGCATGGATACATGGGACATAGGGACGATACCAGATTTCATCATGCCTGTGTGGAAGGCATGCAGTCACTTTCTTTTCACATGTTATGAATATCACACCATGATGGAATGCTGTGGATGGTGTGCAAGTCACATAAGCTAAGGATTCTAACACACCAATTTTATAAATAACATTTTTGAAATGTATACATTTGGCGAGGATTTCTCTGTTGACCAACATGCATGCAGGCCAACATTCTCCCAGTTATTTCTGAATGTTGGATTTCATTGTCTGCACACAACTTTGACAGTCATTTTTTAGAAGCTGTAAGAAGCTTTTCCAGTGCACCCAAACAAGTGAGATTGCTGGTTAATCAGAATGTTTGGTGTTAGTGAATGGATGTCATGATGTAAATAAATATAAATGTTGATTCCCTAGTCCTTCTTGAAAATAAGCTGGTTGAAGCAACTTAATCAGGTCTTCCAGGAGCGTTTACAAATTTTAAACAATTAAAAAAATGAATTGAATTTCTTTGTAATTACAGCTGCAATTTTATAATTATTATTCAGCAATTGGAAGATGGTGGTTGCATCTGCGTTCATTCAGGTTAAAAATGGTAATTATTTTGAAGAAATGGTGTCAAATATTTGCAAAATTTTTTATTTTAGCTAGCTCTGGCAAAGAAAACCTGGTGAGTTCATAATCCAGTTTCTCTTCTTTCTCAAACATGCATAAACTGGATTTACTTTATGGGGCATTTTTAAGGATTATCATCCGTCTTAGAAACTGCAATAAGTATGAAAAGCTCTTGGTCAAGCAATGGTTCAGCTTTACATGTATTGGGCTCTCAAGGGACTATCCACAGGAAGGTTTTTGATAAGCGCCCAAGACAGCATTGCTTATACTTTGGCTCGAGTACAGGGCTTTGGATTAAAAACAAACAGAAAAAAATAACACATTTTTTTTGTTCACAAAATAGGCGTAACAAGTAGCCTGATGGAGGAGGGCAGCATGCCATTTGCAACCATCGTGACAGCTGGAGGAACCAGAAACAAATATAGTTCAATTTACTAAGGACATGCTTAGAATATTTCCCTTTCAATTGGTTTCAGTGGCCAAGAGGGCAGCAAGGGCAAACTGTGCTAGAATTTTCATTGGCATGGATTATTTTGATAAGCCAACCTGTCAGTTCACTTGGCTTGTGCAAATGAAACCAGCCCTGGGATAGGTAGAGATAGGAGTGCTTGCACATAATGGTGCCAAACAGGAAGGAACACCCCATTCCCTGGAAGCTTTCTTGTATTCTGCCTTTTGAAAATTGAATCATTCTGGTTTCTGGCTTTCCAGAAATTTCTTCTCTTTTGGAAATTGTGTAAGTAAGTGGCAGCAATTTCTCTGTTGCCCTATTTGGTGCTGAAATGGTTTCTTTCCTCGGTTTAAGTTATAACACCTTTGGCAGGGTTTAGTGATTGAGGTGCTGGTATCCCACATTTGATTTCTTAGATTTATTTCCCAGTCCTGGCTCCCAGTTCAGACCTCCTGCTAGTGCATACCTTGAGAATCAGCAGGTTGTGGCTCAAGTATTTGAATCCCTGACTCTCAGAGAAACCTGAACTGAATTCCTGGTTCCAACCAACCAACAACTGTTGGCTTTAGAATGAATTAAAAGAGGAGTTCTTTTTCTCTTTGTCGCCTCAAGTAAACAAAATAGAAAAGAATTTTGTTGAAACAACTCTATTTTTGAATCATTTTATAAAAATTTATTTTTGAAGCTATATATATCTTAAATATATATTTTGACATATATATACATTAAAAACAATGTTATGAATAGACTTAGGAAGGTCATTGTTGCACTTTACTTTGCTCTAATTTTCCTTCTCCTTTTCTCAGATTAACCTAATCTTAAATTTGTTGTCTGTAATCCCCTGTGGAGAAATGGGTGAAGGAAATGAACAGACATTTTTCAAAAGAACAAATTCAGACATAAGCAAAAAGCTCAGACTCCCTATCTGTCAGTAAAATACAGATGAAAACCACATTGAGGTTCCACCTAACTCTGGTGAAATTGGGTTAGAAATGTAACTGTACAAACAACACCTGTGGCATGGATTATTGGCTTAGATCCAGAACTCCACTAACAATACCTGCTAGCATGGATGTGGGAAGAGAGGTACCCTCCTCCACTTCTTGTGGAAGTTTAGGCTAGGGGAAGGTGAAGAGCATCGCTCTCAAAAGGTCACAGTTCAACATATGTAGAGTGAGCATTTAGAGTTTATTGAAGAATCCTGTGAAATACGCAAAACTCTTTTTGGGTATTTAACAAAATCATCGCTATTCTTAGGATGTTGCTTTTGCATAAACTAATATTTGTCATTTGCACTCAAACCATTCCAAACCTCTTATCTACTCCAAATTTGAATGAACAAACCAGAAATTATCCAGAAGAAAAATCAGTGACTTTTAATTAATTTTAGATGGCCTGGAGAAATAGAGAAATCGCTTATAACCAATAATGCTGCTGGTACAGCTTGAGTCTGAAATGCAGACCAACCCAGTTCCTCTCAACTTCCCATTTCAAATGTATCTAAATCAATTCCTTGGTGTAAAGAAACTCATTTTTATTGCTGTGTGGTTACACCTGGCTGCCTGAGATGAGTTGCCCTTCCGTGTTAACCTTATTTTTTTTCAAAAGTTAGCTAGAAATAAAAGTTGACAGTAAACTAATACATTTTTATTTTTCCTTCTCTTCTTTAGAAAACAATTTCTAGCACCAAATTGATAGTTGTAAGTAAATCCTGAAAATACACTTACATACCTGTATAATGAAGTATGTAATTATTTTGGAATTTAAAAGAGCACACACATTTTCCCATTAAACATTAAGTTCAGTGCAATTATTTTTAACCATCTTATTCGTAACAGCATGTTCCAGATCCATGCAAAAATGATCACTACCATGTCCTGGCTTCCTGAAGCACGCTGTCCAGTGAGGGATGAGACTCACAAATACGTGCATTTAAAAAAGATTTATTTTTATTGCAAAGGCATATCTACAGGGAAAAGCAGAGGCAGAGAGAAAAATCTTGTCTCCTGCTTCACTTCCCACATGGCTGCACTGGCTGGAGCTGAGCTGATCCAAATCCAGGATCCAGGAGCTTCACATCAGGTTTCCCACAAGAGGACAGGCTCCCAAGGTGTTGGGACATCATCTACTGCCTTCCCAGGCCACAAACAGGGAGCTGGATGGGAAGTGGATTAGCTGAGACACGAACTATTTTCCATATGTGATCCTGTTGCTTGCAAGTTGAGGATTTAGCCACTGAGTCATTGTGCTGGGCCCAAAGCCTCTAAATGAGGGATCCAAAAAAATACATGCACATGAAAGAACAAGCATGTACTGTGGGGGAAAAAACAAGAGATATTACATGCTGGTTATTTCTGGATGGGTTCTTACCAGTCGGAAATTGAAAGTGGAAGATACCAGCATCTTAATTAACATGTGAGCAGCAGATGAGAATTCAAGTGGTTTGGTCCTGCCATTTGCATGAAAGGTCTGAATAAAATTTTTGGCTCCTAGATTTTTCTCAGACATGTGGGAAGTGAACCAGTAGATAAAAGATTATACTGAATGAATTTCTCCCCCATTAACCTTTGTCTTTTGTAGAAGATAAAACATTAAGATCTCTGATCTGAAGTGTATAATCAACTTTGGCTTATGATAATACTGGTCCATGATGAATTTTTCCAAATCCTTGTTCATTTGGGGACATCCTTCTGTCAGGGGTGGTTCCAGAGAACCTGTCCCAGTTTTGCCTGGGAGGAGCTTAGCTAATCCATTTTTCTTGGGCATCAATCCACTGAGCTGTCATGCCGAAGATGAATTTGAGATTTTCAGACAAGCAATACTTGACCTGTCAACACAGGTTTTGGATATTAGGACACTGGTGTGCCTTTTTCAGGAATGACCATTCAATCCACTCCAGATGGTAAAATGGGCTGGGAGCAGAGATTACAAAGGCCTCCAAAAAAACCTGAAGTTCATCAAAGAATTCAAATTCGGGAAAATCTGAGGAAGCTTATAGTATTTCAACAAATGAGCCAAATGGACAAGGCCAGGATGTGATCACTGATCCAGGGGTTCACTGGGAGCCTAGTTCTGGAGAAAGACTACTGAGTGGTATTCAGGTTAGGAGCTCTGTCCACAGGCACTGTTCTAACACCAGAGGGGCAGTAGAGCAACATGGAGGGCACATAGTGGAATTTTAGGCATCTTAAATTTTATGCGTATTAAATCACCTGACCTTCTAGGCAGTAAGCAAGACAACAGCTTGCAAGAACATCCAATGGGCTAACAAACCTCAGGAATAACTTGAGTGCTGACATTTCTGTTGAACAAATTAAGATGAGTTCTGCTTAGTTTAGCTAGTAAGCTTTTAAAATAAAGCTTTTTTCTGCATTGTTTGCCAACAACATTCAACACATAGAGATGACCTTTTCAAGTCAGAACCTCTGACTTTGAACTCAGTACTACAGTTCATTAGTCCTAAAAGCTTTCCCAACTAAGCTCTACAATTTCTGCATACTCCATCATCTGGCAAGGGTTAGTCACACCCTTGGAGATAAAGCATGTACTTTATCTGGATAAAAAAAACACATTAAGCTTAACATTTGACCTTGTAGTGCAATAACAATATATAACAGCCTCCGAAGGTTTGGGTCAGCCCAGGGAGTGCTGAGACCAGAGTCACGCACAGTTCTTAGAGATACCTGCAAGTGCTGGACTCCCACATGAGGGCTGATTTGTGTCCTGGCTGCTCCACTTCTGATTCAGCTTCTTGCTTGTGGCCTGGGAAAGTATAAGCAGATGATGACTCAAGTCCTTGGGACCCTGCACCCATGTGCGGGACCTGTGCTCTCTGTCTTCTTGGTCCAAAATGAAGCTGGGATCCTGGTATGTGTGTATGGAGATGGTGCTCAAGGCTACAGATATTATTCCTATTTCATTATCAAAAAAGGCCTGTAAAATCTGAATCTGCATCTTTTGAGGGCTGGGTAACCTATGAGCTGCTATTTCACCTGCAGATATAAGGCATGGCCAGATAGTGTGAGTAAGGGCTGGTGAATTGTGATTTTGTTAGGCCACTCCTTAACCTACTTCTCAACTTTCTTTACCCGTCTGACCGCTGTATGCATTTAAATATGTGATCCTGCTCTAGAGAATCTGGTGACCTGGGGCTCATCTGTAACCCTAAAGCATGTAGCTTTTGCGTCATCCTTTGCCTTCCCAAACTCTGTCATAGGTATCTCTCACACCTGAAGATATTGCCATCAGATAGATGGAGAAATTTCTCAGTGATCATATCGGTTCTTTCTTGCCTGTGTCACAATCTACAAGAAAGGACACACTTCTGAAATACAGAACTCTGTAGGCGGGAGTGTGGTTAACTACTACTGCAACAACATGTTTGCATTGGCAGTAATGTGGATATGATTGGAAGGATTTTCTTGATTTGGGCAGCTAAGTGCCTAGGGCCTGAAGGATATTCTTTTACATAAAACCTCTATCACCCCCACCCCCAAATCCTTGTTAACATTTATTTCCTCAAATAGATTTCCAAAGTCAATTATAGCTTATTTAGAACAGGAAAACTAATGGGTGTGGAGCAGTTTGTGAGCATTTTCTGGCACTACCTATGTTCATTGCTCCAATTTCCTATGGCTCTTCTCATTATTCTACCACAGCCTGATATGCCCTGAGTGCAATTGCTCACTTGTTCCAGTGGATGAGAAAAGGGGCACCCTTATAGCGTACTGAGAATCTATTAGGCATTTATGGGATACAGATAATAAATAATGAATATTGGCTGTCATCAGACTTGTTAGTGTCAGACTATGCTATGCTGGCTATAATTCCTACTTCTAGATATGGTCAGTTTTTGAAACATGTGTGGAAGCTGAATTGGATCCACAGTTGTTATTATCCAATGACCTTTGTCTTCCCCAAAAAAGAGTCTTCTGTGTCCCTGTACAGTTATGCTGTGTTGGACAGAACTGGCTGTCACTTCTGGTTCTACCACATAACTACTTATGGTACATTACTTCACCTCTGTGGCCTGTATTGGTTATTTAAAAATCAGCAAAGTCTTTGCCTGCTTCAGGAAGTTGTGCTGCATTCAACATGTAAAATTCTAACAGCAGTAAGTTACAGTTAATACTACAGAATGTTGATATTGCTATAAAGTTTGGTTGAGATTCAATTTGTGGTGACCTCACCACTCTAAATATATTTGAGAATCTGAAAATTGTTTTATTACTTGTTAGAAAAAAGGTGTCAGAGAATCAATATACTGCATTTCATGTACTTCATTTTTTTTTAAGAGTACTGTGTTTTTAGTTAAAGCTTTAATTTGTTGAGTGATTTGGCTATAAGATTTCAATGATCTCCTTATGCAACATAATAAGAATAATACTGTATAAATGTAAGAAACTGGTGTTTGTATATATGTTAGTATCAGTGGCAGACAAGTAACAGTAAAGTTAAAGTTAAAGTAAAGGAAGATTATGGTAACTACTAGTAGCTACAGTGATTGTTGCAAATGATCATAAGTAGGTTAAATTAGATATAGATCATACCTTGAAAACTTAAAGAATATGCTCCACTTTGAGAAATTACTAACCTATTTGAAATTCATGGTTGGATATTTATTTTTTAACATTTTATTATTATTATTATTATTTTCATTTTATGATACAATTCCATAGACTTCTGGCATTTTCCTTATCCCCTCCCTAACTCCTCTCCCTCCCCCCCACCTAGTTCCTCTATATCATTACTAAAATATAGTTCTTCATATACAGTCATATGTCCATCTTTGCGGGTATGGACAATGCCAGAGTCCAGCATCCTATTGTCAATATATAGTGAACAATTTCATTGTAAGTCCATCTTTGTCTGGAAGTAGAAATGCATACTACATTGTATCCTCACATCTGGATCTTAGTCTCCATTTCACAGCTACTGTACAGAAATTCATGGTTGGATATTTATTAAAATCACTTATTTATAGTACCTTGTATTTTGTTTTTGGTAAATTATGTTACCAATAATAGTAATTTATGCTGTTTTTTGGGCCCTTGAGAAAATATGTTGTGAAGTGTATAAATTCATTCTAGGAGTTTTATTTTGAGGTTGATAAATTTAACATGCAAGCTAAAATTCAGAGTAATGTGCAGATGCTATTCCTTAAGTGAATATAAAACTTTAAAATTAAATAACTGAGCAGTTGAGCAAATCCTAAATGAATTGCAGCTTTTATATACTTAAGTTTTACCTTTGCATGTATGTTATAGTTGGGGAAAATGATATTTATGTAAGAAAAACATATTTTCTGAAATCATTACAAAATGGGAGGAATTTGAAATTCTAGTTGAGGTCCTTTCTAGGTGGGTTTATCTGTACAACTTCTCATCTACCTTTGTGACCTTGAAGAAGTATGGCTAATAGGTACATGAACCAAATTGCCTGAGTCCGTATGCCAGCTCTATTACCGAGACTCTGTGTAACTCCTACCTAGTTGTTTAGGCTGTTCAGAAGTTCATGCAGTTTCTTGGAGAGAATGGTGGTAATGGGTACATATAAGTCGCTATATGTGTTACCATAAACCATACTTGATTTAACAACTGGAAAACATGGAAAGGCCTGGAAGACATGGAAGAGCCAGTAAATTGTTGTTTGGTGACAAATATTTTATAGTCATTCAAAGAAGAAATTACACTAAATGAAAAGCAGATAGGGGTGTTTGCCATGTGACTCATCAGTGATAAACAACTGCCCTGATGTGTGTGAATGGCCCTACATGGGCAGAACCATTGATTTTCAATGCATGTCACAGTTTTCATGTCAGAATCGTTGTCACAGTTACCAACCCAAGGAAGTAGGGGCAGGGAGGGATCATTACTACTTGAGAGAAGAGTTACTCCAGCCCATCATTGAATTCCGTACTTTAAAAATCTATTTAGTGTCATAGAAACAGAAAATAAGAAGTCACACTGTAACTCATAAACATGGACAAGTATTGCTAATCAATTTTTTAAAAATAACAAGAAAAAGTTTTTATTTTTCATTTATTTGAAAGAGGGAGAGACAGATCTTCTATGTGCCAGTTCACTCCGCAAATAACTGCAATGGATGGAGCTGGCCAGGCCAAAACAAGAGGCTGGAACTCCTTCTGTCTGTACTGTAGACAATAATGGTTCATGTACTTGATCCATCTTCCACTGCTTTCCAGTTACATAAGCATGGAACTGGTTGGAAAGGGGGATAAAGTGAGGTCACAAACTGGTGCTTAAACTTACAGTTTAACCCACTATATAATTCTAGATTGCCAAATTAAGAGCATGTACCACAGTTACCAGGGACATTCTCAGTAACCACCATGTCAATATCAAGAAAAAATGGAAATATATGTAATACACTGTGCCAAAAATATGAATTTCTTTGGTTATATTTTCTGAATTCACTTCATCTTTCTTTCAGTCTGCACCTTGTTAACACTTACGGAAGCAATGATGTTGTAATTAATAAGGTACCAAACTCTCTTATAAAATTTACTTTTACCCATAACACCCAGTACAATGCGTTACACCTTCCATTCACATGTTATCCACTTAAAAGTCTGTAGTGACATCTTGTTCATCAGAATATACTCCCATTTTGTCTGCCACACAGCTATCTTTCATTGACCGAATTGCAGTTTTGTAATCTTGGAAGCATGCAAAGTAAGAAGCCATTGTTTCCTGAGAATGCTAAGTAGTTTCTTTCCCCAAAGCAACTAAACATCTGTTTTGATTAATAGCTCCATATTGGAGATAGGAGCATGCACTGAATCTCTTTTGAAGAAATAGTTTCTAAGAAACATTTTCTCCAATGTAGGAAAGCATTTTGAGTATTTTCCTGTTTGTAAGCCTTGGCACAACATTCTTCCACCACAAAACAGTGGGAAGGATAAATTGGAGAAATTGGATGGCAAAAATTATGGTAGAGTAAAGGAAAGAAACTAATTTTCTTTGTCGCATTCTCTAGGGTGGTAATTGGAATAATTCACCTGGTATTATCTTTCATTGTAAAACACCTAAAAGCATGTCAGAAATGCTGGACAAGTATAAATCTTGGTTATCTTTTCAGACCCATCATTATCTTCTCGGAGGTTTAGTCAAGTGCATTATCACTGCAGGAAGATGCAGATCTCTTTGTAACATGGTGTTGGAGCTAGGCATACATGCTAAATAACAATGGCAGAAGAGTGGGAATGAATTGGAAATCTCATACATTAAAATGTTCTTTCTTAAATAACAAAATCATTATTCATGTAATGTTGATATATAAGAGAAGATGATTGAGAAAACAGGTTTCTTTATGAGTTCAACCAAGAAAGTCATTTGGTTTTCCATCCATATCTCCAAATAGCACATCATGACTTAATGATCATGTAGTAAATCATGCTAATTACTTTCTTCCACAGCTGTTGTTTTCAATGTGGGGAGATTGTAATTGTTTAAAATAAGTGTTTAACTTTTTTCCACATTTAATGCACTAAATACAAGTAAATGAGATTTTCAACATCTTTTTACAATGTTTTGTTTATTCTTAATAAAAGATAAATTAGCTCAATTCTCAGAATTAAATAAGTTGACAGAGTTTATGTTTGCTAATTAAGTCCTATTATTTGATTACATGAGCATTGCATTTTACTACGCTTATGTAAGTGTAAATAAAACTTTTATTTGAATCATTATCTCTAAATACTTTCTGATTATCTGGTGGTTGTCATCCTTAGCTTATAATCTGAGGTATTTATAATGTATATGCAGTGTTTTTTACATGGTAAACATGTTTTATGTTGTAAAATATATGCAGTGAATGAATATATTCATTAATTTTTTTTGTGAGATGGCTTTAAGTCTCCTTTGAACTTTCTATGAAAAAAACTTGAGCTATATCTGTAGAATCAATCACAAATGTATATGTATTGAAGAGTTATGAGATACATGAACTCTTTTAGGATCATAGACTTTTACTTTCAGAGTAAGTATCCCTCGTGACATTGTAGAGTTGACTCTCATGTCAATGAGGAGTGAAATGTGTGTCACAAATACTTAGTAATGGAAAAACAATACATTTTTTTTCTTTCCCCAAAGCAAATAAACATCTGCTTTGATTGATAGCTCCATATTGGAGATAGGAGAAAGCATTGAGTCTCATTTGAAGGAATAATTTCTAATGAAAAATAGTATTTTTAAAAAAAAAGATTTTTGGGGGGGCTGGCACAGTCACCTAGCAGCTAAAGTCATTGCCTTGAACATGCCAGGATCGTATATGGGCACTGCTTGTAATCCTGGCAGCTCCACTTCCCATCCAGCTCCCTGCTTGTGGCCTGGGAAAGCAGTCAAGGATGGCCCAAAGTCTTGGGACTCTGCAACGGCATGGGAGACCTGGAAGAGGTTCTAGGCTCCTGGCTTCGGATCGGCACAGCACCCGCCGTTGTGGTCACTTGGGGAGTTAATCAATGGACAGAAGATATTTCTGTCTCTCCTCCTCTCTGTATATATGATTTTGCAATAAAAATAAAATTAAATTAAAAAAATATTTTAGAGGATTGAATACCACAGAAAGAGGAAAGAGAGAGAAAAGGAAGGAAGGAAAGAGAGAGATAAAGGAAGGAAGGAATGAGGGAAGGAGGTAAGGAAGTTAGGAAAGAAGAAAAAATGGAAGAAAAGCAAAATAAAGAAGGAAAAGAAAGAAATCTTTGATTTGCTGGTTCACTCCTGGAAATTTACCCAAATGAAATGAAATCAGTATACATGATAGTTGTGTGTACTCCCATATTTGTTACAAAAATCAGATTTTATCAATCAGTATAAACGCATTACAATAGATTTTTATTTTGTGGTAATTTACGATTATACAATAAGGCAACAGTGAACAAATATGATTGACACAGGAAGACCTCATAATAAAGCGTTTAATAATTAAAGAAGTAATAACGACTAGTATTTATTGAAGGGGTATTTGATAAATTCAACCAGTTGCATATCATGGAAAATCATGTGTGGGTTTCAACATTTATTTTTTTTTAATTGGAAAGGCAGATTTACAGAAAGAAGGAGAGACAAAGAAAGAAAGATACATCTGTTGGTTTGTTCCACAAGTGGCTGCAATGGCTAGAGCTTTGTTGATCTGAGGTTAGAGTCCAAGAACTTCTTCTGGGTCTCCCAATGAGGGTGCAGACTCCCAAGGCATTGGACCTTTACACTCTCTGAGGCCACAAGCAGGGAGCTTGATTGGAAGTAGAGCAACTGTGATGGGACTGGTGCTTATAGACTGGGAATTAGCCATTTGATCCATCATGTCTGCCCCTCAATACTTTTGGCATTGTAGTAAACTTATCTTTTGCTTTTGCTTTCCACCGACTTTGAAGTACCCTGATATCCAAGCTATCATGACTCAACTGTTAATATTTACATTTTCTCTTGTCTTACCCTTTGGTGCCTCAATTTTGATAACTAATTGATAGATTATGAGACAGATGATTTAAGCAGCCAAGTAATATCTTGTCCACTGTCTTTGGAAACTGATTTAAAGAAAGGAAAACTTAATCAATGTCTTTTTTTTTTTCACTTTTTATTGCATGAAAGAACAGAACTTCTTTTTTTCCTGGGACCTTTCTGAGTCCTCACTCTTTGTCTCTCCTTATGGCAACCCTAGGAGGAATAATGGAGGAGGAGTAGAAATCAACGAAGAGTTGGGATGCCACCTCCTCTACAAAAGCTTCTCTGGCCTTGGGGCTTTGATATTCGTGTTTATCAGACAGGGCAAGTGCCCTTTGCTCAAATGCTCGAAGGGTTTTGATTTTGGATTTTTGGAGTACGTGTACAAACATAGTACTATATCTCGGTAATGGAACCCATGTCTATAGAGGACACTCGTGTATGTTTCAGACATACCTTATACAAATTCTAGATAGCTAAGTACACCTGCTTTTTTGCTATTATCTGCTACATGTTGGTTATTTGTGGAATTTTCTATTTGCATCATGATGTTGGCAATTAAATATTTTCAAATTTTGGAACCCTTCATATTTTGCATTTTAAATTTAAGGATGCTTGACTTATACTAGCCTATAGTCCTTTAACTATGTCTGGTTACTTTTTTTTCTGTAGCAGTTATCATAGGCTGTCTCTTTCTGTTAATCCTATATATATGCTTAAGTGAGGGCAGTGAACATGTCTATTACACAGCATTTCCTATTGAAAGAGGTCAGACAATTTATATTTCCAACCAAATATAATCTATCTATTAACTGAGTATTTACTTGATTTAATATTACTTGGTACAAAGACTATTACATGAAAATATCCATTCTCTATCAAAAGCAACTTACAACTGCTTACTAATGCATGAATACTTGGTACGTCAACACAATCACACTTCATGAGCTGTGCGGTCAGATGGGAGGCAGTGAAGGAAGAAAGTATCCTACCTGACAATGGGGCATGTGGGGGCTTTCCAAAGGTTCTCACAAACTGAAACTCTGGAAGTGAAGCTTAGGAAGCAAATGAAAATCAATCAGTGGAAGAACTTGAGAAAAGGCTGTCCAGTCAGATTAACAAATGCAAAGGCATAGGAGAACCTAGAAAGTTAATATCCCTGTAAGTGTTTCCTTCTCAAGATTACAGACATCAGAATAATGAGGAAAAATAGCAGAGAGGAAAGAATTATAGAGAAACCAAAATGAAGACAGTAAAATTTGTCTTAATTTTTGGAAAATTCAGATGAAAGTGATCTCAAGGCAACCAGCGAATACATGTATATTGAGGGTTCCTTTCCAAAGGCCTGATGAATTAGTCTAAATCTAGGCCTACACATATAGAGCTTTTTCTGGATGAGCTGAAAGAATCACCATCCTGCTAAGTATGATGATTTATCTATGTTCTAGAAAATTGGGAGGTAGTCAGATTATCGCAAAAAGGCTGATGAAAATGCTAAAAGTTCTATCTATACCAGTTATGGTAATGCAAACTTCCTACCTGAACAGATGGTACATTTCACCAGTCTGATGGAAACAAATCGTTTCAAGGCTTCTGTATTAAGAAATAAGTCAGCAGCCTTCCTACGGGATTTGGTATGTTCATTTTGAAATATAAAATAATGTTAAGAATCTGGTCTTCTGAAATCCTTACTAAATAGTATTATGTTATAGGATGAACTATGGCCTGTTTTATACCCAGAGTATATCATAATAAAGCAAGAGGAGTTTTTTCCCAAGTCTGCATATGTTTTAATACAGCCATTGTTAGGAAGGAAGGCTTTGTTGTATTTTTTTGGTTTGAAAAAAAGTTTATGTCTTTTCTAAAGATTTATTTATTTTTATTGCTAAGTCAGATATACAGAGAGAAGGAGAGACAGAAAGATCTTTACGATAATTCACTACCCAAGTAGCCGTAATGTCTGGAGCTGAACCAATCCTAATCTAGGAGCCCAGATCCTCTTCCAGGTCTCCCACATGGGTGCAGAGTCTCAAGGCTTTCCCAGGCCACAGGCAGGGAGCTAGATAGAAAGCAGGGTTGCAGGGAATAGAACCAGCGCCCATATCAGATCCCAGCACATGCAAGGCAAGGATTTTAGCCGTTAGGCTATGGCACTGAGGGGTGGGGGGAATCCTAGTGCCTATAAAACTGTATCACATGATACAATGTTATTAACAATAAAAAAAAAGGAGAGTACCACATTCAGCAACAACAACAACAAAAAAATAAAATAAACTCTATTAGCACAAATTAAAAACAAACAAACAGACAAAGAAGTTTATTTCTTAAAGGTTCAAGAAATGATAACAGAAGCCCTGCTGGAATGTAGCTGCTGGCCATAGCCCGGGTGATTGACTTACCAGAGAAGATTCTGCTTGCCTAACTGAGAAAATGTATTTTGGCAGAAAATAAGAATATAGGACAATGCAGTATTTATGGATTGCCACTCAAATGAAACCACCTTCTAATATGTAACTGAAAGACATAAGACATTTATAATGCCTTCTGCATTTCAGAATTTGCATTGAGAAATGGTCAAGGGCAAGAGAATTACCCCATTCTTAGCTGATTGATATGCAGCGTGGATTGTATTCAATATCCACACTGATATTCTATTTTTATTTATATGATCATTTTCTTTCTCGCATAATATGAACGATGTCTGCAGAACTTTTATTGACAAAGTGAGAAACAGTACCACAGCACCTGTGTATAACTATTTGCTAATGTTACATGTCAAAACCTATTCATGGTGCTTAATTTTCCCTTCTTTGTTTCCTAAAACTAATCATTTCCCATTAAATTAATCCTGGTTGCCTTCAAGGCATTTATACCCTTTTTTCTGGCATTTCACTTTCTTAAGGAAATCCCTGGGTATGTAAATTCCATTACAAAAATTCCCCAAACCAAAACAGAGTCCAGTGTATTAGAAGTATGATATAGCTTTCTTTTCCTCATGTAGAACTAGAGGGCTGAGTCCAAATATAGTATTTCGCTTTGCAATTAAGTTCTAGTGAATTATTCAAATTTCAAAATGTGGAGTAAGCCACAATTACCATTATTCAAACCTGTGTAATTCTCCTTCATCACTAGAATGGAAACATAGCTGAAGGTGCCCTATCTGTAATATACGAAGGAACAAATAGCTTTCTTGCCTATAGATTCTAAAGAAAACTATTTTCTAGTGCTTTAAATCTTGCTCATCTAACAAGATGTTAGCATCATTCTACTGACAAATACTCACTGTTGCTCAAGTCTTTGTGTGACACGTTCTGCCTCTCCCCCCTGTCTTCTGTGTTTCCCTGTCTGCACACAGCTGAGAGCTGTAGCATGGAAGAAGCAGCCCCTTGACCGAATCGCAGGCTCCAGAAATTAGGTAGAAATATGCATATGTATGGGATAGTATGTGACATTTATATACAGATTTACAATTGTGTAATGTTTAAATATGTCTAAATGCATCTGTCTTCTTAAACATTTATTTCTTTATGGTTAAAAATCCATTTTCCTGTTTTTTCTTACTTTGAACCCATTAAGCAAGTTTTCCCCATTACTCACTCCCCATATTTTCTCCCAAGTTATCATAAGCACCATTCTACCGTCACCTTCAGTAAGATCAGGTTTTCTTGGATTCCGTTAGTGAGGTCCTGCGTTTCTGGGCCTGACTTGTTTCACTTAACGTCATGACCTCTGGTTCTGTACAGGTCATTGAATTCATGTCAAGATGTCACCCTATTTATTACTGAATGGTGTTCCATTGTGTCTCCATGCTGTATCTTTTCCTTTTTTTTCCTCCTGGCATTCACCACTGGATGAACAGTTGTTCTGAACAACCTGGTGGAAACATGAAGGTCTGGATGTCTCTCTGATTTCACTTGCTTGGAGGTACAGCCGTTCTTGGGATTTCTGGAACATATGGTGGTTCAAGTTTAATTTTTTGAGGCAACTCTACACTGTTGTCTGCAATTGCTGTCTTATTTCCACTCTTACAAATATGTAGCAAGGGTTCCTTTTCCCCAAATATTGTCATCAGCATTGTTACTATTGGTCCTTTTTGATAATTACCAACCTGACTGGAGTTAGGTGATGTATCCCTGTGATTTTAATTTTCTTTTCCTTAAGGATTATGGCTGTTGAGCATTTCTGCATGTACCTATCATTCATTTTTCTATCTTCTTATATACGTATGTTTGCATGTATTTCCCGTTTTTTAAATAACATTTTTCTCTATTTCTGTTTCCTGTTATTAGTTCATTGCCAGATGTCCTCCTTGAAATTTTGTTTCCACTCTCTATGCTTTCTTTTCAGTTGGTTGATTTCTTCTTTTTCTGTGCAGAGGCTCTTTGGTTTAATGTAATCCTATTTGCCTATTTCTCCTTTGCTTTTTCTTGTACTTTTGGAGTGTGATCTAAGAAATCCTTTCCCATTTTAGCGCTATGAGGCAAGTCCTCTTTTTCTCTTCTAGCTTTGTAATTTAAGATCTTAAATTCCAGTTTTAAATGCATGTTGAGTTGTTTTGTTCACATAGTCAGTAATATGGGCTCTAGTTCCATTGTAATTTATTTTTCTGGTTTTCCTAACATCATTAATTGAAAAGGCCATCCTATGTGCAGTGCATGTACTTAGCACCTTTGTTAATACTGTGTGTAAATGTGCAGACTTACTGCTAGGATCTCTGTCTTGTGCCTTTGAACTATGTTTTTATGGCAGCACCACATTGTTTTATTTATTGTAACTTTGTAGTGTATAATGTCTCATGTTTTTGTGAGGATGTAGTTTTCTTTTTTTATGATTTATTTTATTTTTATTGGAAAGGCAGATATACAGAGAGGAGAAACAGAGAGGAAGATCTTCCGTCCGATGATTCACTCCCCTAGTGGCCGCAACGGCCGATGCTATGCCGATCCAAAGCCAGGAGCCTCTTCCAGGTCTCCCACATGGGTGCAGGGTCCCACAGCCTTGGGCCATCCTCAACTGCTTTCCCGGGCAACAGACAGGGAGCTGGATGGGAAGCGGGGCTGCCGGGATAGAACCGGCGCACATATGGCATCTCGGGCGTGCAAGCAAGGACCTTAACCACTGTGCCACCGCGCTGGGCCTGAGGATGTAGTTTTATAATCAAGGTTGTACTTAGCAATGGGTATTATTTGTTACTTGCTACTGTATTTACTACCTACTACGTTTATGTACAGTCAATGCACTATTTTATGTATAACCCATCTTCAATGCCAGAGAAAAAGGTGTTACACTGTTTCTAGGGGAATTTAAAGGAGATAAAACAACTAGAACTGTACATAACATTCTTATTGAAGTGCTCAGTAAACATATTTCTTGTTAGCTCTGAGATCTAAAACAATTAGCAAGATTCATGGAATAGCAGATCTCAAAAGGTGTTTTTCAAGTTTGTTTGCATGATTACTCAGAAACAAGAGTACAAGTCTTTGGCTACAGTACTCAAGGGAAATCTTTTTAAGGAAAAAAAAATATTTTTTAAGAAAAAAATGTTTGGCCCAGTGCAGTGGCACAGCAAGTTAAGGTACTGCCTGCATCCTGCCCATGTGGTTGCTGGTTCGAGTATCAGAGGTTCCACTTTCAGTCCAGCTCCCAAATCATGGTATGGGGAAAGCAACAAATATGACCCAAGTTCTTGGGCTCCTGAACCCATGTGGGGGAACTGAGAACAGCTTCTGGATCCTGGCTTTGGTTTGGGCCCAGCCCTAGCCAATGTTGCTATTTGAGGAGGGAAACCATGGACAGAGAGTGTGCACTCTCCTTTTTTTTCCTCTATACATCTGCCTTTTAAATCTTAAGATTTATTTATTTATTTATATAAGACATGATTAGTGTGTAGTACATATAAAATACCTGTAACCCTTTAGAGTTGTTGACGTTGTAGAGTTAACCATAGGATTTCATTTCTTTACCTTCAAATTATTACCACCTTGGGCCCTGTGCAATGACTCAATTGGCCAATCCACCTCCTTCAAGTGCTAGGATTTCATATACTCTTCCACATCCCAGCGGGTTTCCTGCTTGTGGTCTAGGGAAATAGTACAGGAACACCCAAAGCCTTAGGAACCTGCACCCATGTGGGAGGCCTGGGAGAAACTCTTGGCTCCTGGGTTCGGATTGGCTAAGATCTAGCCATTGCTGCTACATGGAGAGTCAACTAGTAGATAGAAGATCTTTCTCTCTGACTCTTCTCTTTCTGTAAAATCTGGCTTAATAATAATAATAGTAATAAATGACCTACTCAAAAGAAAAGTATTTGAAGGGATAAAAGGTAGTTTGGTCCTTGAGAATAAAGACAAGCCTTCAGTAGAATTACTTCTCGTACTTTTCTATAGCAAGGAACTTGAGCTTTTTAGACTGCCATTTTATCCACTGTGTAATAGAATAAGTTTACTGAGATGCTTTATGGAATAGACATGAAGATAATGTAAGACAGTCACACTTTTTAAGGCCTGGGATAGTGGAAGCACTAAGTATGTTGCTGCTAACATTTCAGTTAAGTATGAGGAGTCTGTCAGATTGCTCCAAATCAGATGGTAATTTATAGGTCATTTTGGTAAAGAGACAGAGAGGACAGAAGGAGCTGCCAGTCAAGGACAGCAGAAGGAAGGAAAATTGCAGGAGAAAGCGATCAGAAGCAAACTTGCCTTGCCTTGAACCCTGAGGCCTGGCTTCTGAAGGACTCTCTTTCCCATCATACTCTTTGAGACATGACTAAAAATTTGTTTAAAAGATGAGGGAGAAGATCCTTCAAAATCTTGCCATGAATCCTATGATTATTTCTTGAACTTCTACCAAAAGCAGGATGAAACCACACAAGACTTAGCCGTATACCTTAGTTTGTCTTGCCTATCACAAAATGCGCCCCACACTGAACTGCAGTGTCTTTTTCAGAGGTCCCTGGTTGTCTTTGAAACATGAAGGCAATCTAAACTAACAAAATATCAAGAAAGGAAGCTGACTAGTTGAAAATGCAGCTTATCATATATGTAAAGATATAGTGAAATCAGTGTTAAGATGTTAGCACCTTGGAGTATACAAAATGTACGTTGACATTTGGTATTGAAAAATCAGTGTGCTTGTGTCTTTTGGTTATGTTTTATAGTGAAATTTGACAGCAGTTTTCTGGGTCAGAGCCTGTATTGTGTGCTATGAGCATCCTGCCTGTCACTTCCCAGCTGTGTGGCTTTATGCATTGCCGCATGATGCAGCACATGATAGTTTCTTAGTAAATGTTACAAGCTAACTAATTACACTGTAGTTGTTTATGAAGTCAGCAGCTGTTCATTAGGCGTCTCTCACACACCAAGCAGTATCGTAGACATTGGCCCTATTAGAGAAGGTAACACGTGGTGAGTACAGTTCTGCCGCAGTCTGGAACGTTACTAAGGAAGCAGCTTGATGGACATGAAGTCCTAAGCTGTGGAGGTTGGTCCTCGTGCTTAGACTGTGGGGAGTGGGATGGCATAAATACTAAATACTTTCTCCAGCTGTCTCAGAATACACCCCTTAAGCAAGTCCTGGTGAAATGGGCAGTGTGGCCTGGCCTTGTGTTATTTATGTTAGGGCAAGCACATTAGTTAACCATGACAGGAGCACATAGTTCCAATGTGTTGTGCATTTTAACATTTCTGAAAGCACTGCCCTTAAAGGAGAAGCAGGCCACTGCACATAGAGATTTTATTGGAAAGAAGCAGAGGCATATTCTATGCCTAAAAGGTCAAGGGGTGAATCGAGGTATCAGCAGTAAAAAATATATAATGATAAAAAGTAAAAAAAAAAAAAAAATCTGCACTGGGTCTGGAAGCAAGAGAGGCCCAGAAATGCAGAAATAAAATAAATTAAAGTAAAAAGGGTTCCCAGAGTTAAAAATAGAAAGGGAGGAAAGGTATTCTGTTCTTTGGTTCAAATATTTTCAGTGGCAGAATGCTTGTTAAAAGCTTTATTTCTAAAATCTTAAGAAAAACATTTTCTCTACATCTGTGTAAATGTGTATATAGAAATGGTAGAGTTCTGCATGTATGTAGAGTTAATGAAACGTGAATTGCCCACATATTTGAAAAAATATTCCAGAAAGTTCCGAAAACCACGTTCGAATTTGCTGTGTGCTAGGTACTGTGATGAATCCATTGTGAATGAAGTACTATGAGATATTATGAGTAACTTTCAGATGATTTCATGTATACAGGAGGATGTGTATAGGTTAGCCACACTACAGCAAAGAAGGAGTGACCAGTATTACATGCCTGTGTTAGTGGAAATGACCCCTGGATGTTGTGTCTACAGGTTCTTTTTTGTTTTATTTTTTGAAAAACTTTATTTGCTACACTTAAGCCTCTCTTTTAAAAATTTGCTTCTAATACTTACGTTAAGAAACTTTTTCAGTACAAGTTGCCCAGGTATTACCTATCATCAGGTCCTTAGATCCTTTATGTATTGTTCTTTTAGTTGTTACTTCAAACAATCTGTTACACATTCATATATTAATTACACAGTTCTTGGGCATTAGAGAGTACCCCACTATTAAAATTCTACTTAGAAGTCTGAGAGATGATACAGGTTCAGGTTTTTTAGTCACTGCGAGTATAGTGTTGAGGGGAAGCATCAGATTAGAGAGAGTTGCTGAGGTTAATCTGCTAGTAGAAAATGTGGAAGCAGAGCACAAAGCTACTTCCTTTGGAACAAATGTGAATAAATCACAATATTATAGTAGATGCAAAGGGAGATTCTGTTGTGATGAAGTTGATGCTAATTTGCTTTTCATCTTAAAAAAAAAAAATAAGGAGCTGATGGTGGAGTCAGATAAGGGAAGATGAGAGCAAAGGTCCAGAACAGATAGAGAGGATGCAACCAAAAACATCAGAGGTATCTACGTCTTTGCAGTTTCTAGCAGCACTGTATAGCACATACATAAATATTTCGTAAATATTAAAATGTTTCTTAGACGTCTGAACATCCTCAATTCCCCAGGGTTCATGGTGTCCAATCATGGACAAGTGAATTTTTTGTGTTAAGTGATCATTACTTCTTCTGTCCAAATTGAAAATCTGGAAATGAGTACCTCTGAAAACTGCCAGACCATGTGCGTACGGATTCCACCGTCTGTATTGATGCCCTTCCCGCCTGCAGGAGCCACACTGATTAACTCTGCGTGATAACAGTCGCTCCTCATTGCAGGCTGTGGTTACCATCTGTGTTCATCCATAAGATTGTTCATACTTGACTTACTAAACTTTGTTAATCAATTTCTTGCCTGTAGCAAAATTACAATGCCATTTTACAGTCCTTATTATAGCCTAGCAAGAAATAGATAATGAAGTCCCAGGGGCCCAGTTGTTGTACCAGGTTCCTGCAAAAGGGGTCCTTTGCTTCTTCCTGGTGTGGGGGAAGACTTTGCTCTTCATGATTAAATCTGCTCTTATTGCAGCACAGTCCTTAACGTGAGGGAGCCAAGGATAACTAGAAGCAAGAAAATTTAATACCTAATATTTGACTTTTAATATGTTGGTAGCACAGGCACTATTGTATTTTCAATGCAACCTCCCAGTAAAATGCTACAGATGAAAAGAAAGCAGGAATGCCCAGTTTCTCATGTCTGTGTGGAGAGAGGGAAAAAGAACTTCTGATCCTTGTCATGTGGATTATAAGGCAGAAGGGCTGTAGGACAGAGAACAGTTAACATTGGGAATGAAGAGGTCCCCAAAAATGTTTTTGGAAAGTAGAATTAGAAGATGACTTTGTTGCACAACACTTTTGAGATTCATGTATCAGAAAGTTTCGCTCAAATTAGTCTTTCAATTCCATTTCTCCACTGTCGTTTAAAGCTACCCCTTTGATGATATGACTTTTTTAAAAAGTATTTCGATCAACACAATATAATGGCAATTTTCCGTAATTTTTTTTATTTTAGGATAATAGAATTGTGTATCTTTCTGCCCTGCTTTTAAACATCAATGAACATGTCTTTTTCAAAAAGTCAGCTTCTCTGTATGGATTCTATGTCCTTTTCCCTCAAGTAGCTCTTTCTGTTTTTTTAACCATTGTCAATTTAAGAATAAATCGGTGCTATTTCAGCCTAAAGTCACTGTGTTCCCAACATTTATTTCATTGGGCAAGAATGTGCAATAAAACTGCTGTGTAAAAGCTCAGAGTCCACAATAAGAAATGCTTGGAGAAAATCGACTTTTATTTAATGTTGATCTTGTGGCTGGGGCATTTTGCTATTATTGGTCCTAATTTTATCATTTTAGTTCTTTTATAACAATAGATATTCAGATGCGGCTATTCTTTAATTTTTCCTAGTGTTCTGAGATCAAGAAGGAGATATTTAATAAAGAATAGAAGAAATCCAGTTGGGGATGCAACTAATGAACTGTAACCAAGCTCTTTTTTTTTTTTCTTAATCCAAATTCCTTCTATCTTTCTAACCTCTAATAATCAATATTCTGTGTTCAGATTAAGGCTTTTTTTGTTTGGTATTTTTTTAGGCTCCTGCGTAGATTAAGAAGAGAATCCTATGGGCCAGAGTTACCAATAAAATGGAATAGAGACTTAGTTTGGATTTTGGAAGTGGTACAATATTTGACTAGGCAGAAAGAAGCATGGAATAATCTTGTTGTCCCTGTAGTAATTGACAAAAATATTCTATTCAAATACTAGATGATTGTAACGAAAACAGAAGTATCAAAACCTACTTGATGGCATCTCTGCACAAAGCTAATTATTTTGATGGTTGTTCTTTTTTGTATTTTAATACAATATAGAGTCAAGTTTTAAAATCTGATTTCTGTTTTTACTAGTTTTCATTTTTACCTATGAAATCTTGACAAGTTTAGCCATTTCAGAGTTTCTAAGAATCAATATGCCAATTATTGCTAAATCGAAGTCCTGATATTTTAAATAATGAACATTGGGTGAAAGATAGTGAAATTTGGAAAGGGCTTGGCAACACCACCTGGAAGCAACCTCTTGATTTTTTCTTGCTGACAAAACTTTGAAGGTTCTAAAAGTTTTTGCAAGTACAGGCTTCTTTTCCATGTTTACAGATAACTTTCTATAAAATAATTTACATCGAGAAACATGCCTATTGTCTATCATAATGAAGGCTTGTTAGTTGGTTCTTCAAAGCAAAACAGACTTTAAAGGAGCTTGTTTGAAGATTCCATGATCAGAGTGAGCACACTGTGGATAATTCAGAGAGCACAAATTTTGTAGGCTAGAACTCTGTTTAGCACAAATGAAAGAAAGGTGGCAATCAGTGTCTCGATGGAAGGTGAGAGAAGAGCCTCAACAGGGATGGCTAAGTTGTCTCTACCAAAGGGAAAAAAGGAGCATCTGTTGGAGAATGCTCTATCTGTGTTCCTCACTGGGAGGTGTATCTGTGAAGTCAGAGCAGCTGAGTACTATCATTAAGTGTGGTTCCATACATGCCTTTTATCTCAGCAATGAAGATTTGGAAGACATTATATGATCTCCAGTGTCTTCCTCTCTTTCCCTGGCTGAGTACTCCAAACGTTAAATTTACCAGTTCCCCAAGCAGTTACTCAGGCTACATGACTTCCTGCCAGTGGACCTTCAATGGAAATCACTACTGCCTTTGGTTTCTCTTTGTGCAAACACCAGGAAGGCTTCATGAGGCTAAAGCAAGTGAAATACTTGGATTACTCCATGGATATAAACATTCTGTTCGCTAACCTAAAGTTAATTTTGGAGCAAAATCGTTGCTGCTGTAACTACACAAGACAGTAAGCATGAGCTGGACTGTCTAGGGAAACCACCATTCATGAGCGAAAGCAGAGTGCTTAGCTGATCAGAGCTGCAGTGGCTCCGACTTTGTGTCAGTGAGGAATTCAGTTGTTTGTTTCAGTCACTGTTGTGTTACCGTTGTTTCTCACTATAGAACAACGTGTTTCATTCAGATCTAATGTATGTTTTCCTCAAAGACAATTATTATCCAAAGCACCAAGAGAAGTCTGGAAGTTTTACAAAAAACGAAAGTGAAGGGCTTCATAATATGCTAACTTGTTGCACTGATCTTTCCAGAAAATCTATTTCAGACCCTTATATAACTGGCAGTGTTCTATAGTTCAAAGGCCCTTGACTTTCAAGAGAAGCATATTAAACAGTACAAGAAAATCATGCATTGAATTCTATTGCACTTCACATTTTATCTTTTATACTCAAAACATCCTTGTAAAGGAATAGCATGATATTCCTATTTTGAAATTGGGTCTCACAAACACATGTAAGTAGTTTTAAGTTTTGTAACTGTAATAATATCTCCACTCAGATCCTCCTGTGCCTTTTACAGAGTATAGGAGACTGAGATTATGTTGACTGCATTGTGGCCACTGGAGTTTGACGCTGGCAGAGGACTTGATAGCACAGCTTTTCTTGATTTGGTATAATTTACACTATACATTCCCTTAACAGCAGTTACCCTGAACTATCATGGAGCAAATATCAGAAAGCAAATAGGAATTCAATAACAGGCCCTATGAAGAATGTTCCATGGGCATCCCTCAAGCTGTAGAAACAGGCCAGTTCTATGGGTTCTTATAGCAATTTATTGCTATTATTTTGCTTTCTGGTCAAGAAAATCTCAACAGGTTGTACAGTGTAACAGAACAGAGCACAGTTTGATATCTTCTAGGGGTTTGTAACCCTCTGGTGAGATACTAGTTACAGCTGTCAGGAAATATCTAACTATGTGACATATATATGGAACCTTGCTTTAAGCATTTAGCATCCTTATAATGCCAGATTCAAACTGACAAAACCATGGTGCACAGAAGAGAGAACATATTGATTATTCAGATGATATTTTATTCCTTATTCAAGGTAAAGTGCTAGTTTTTAAGAAAGAGAGAAAATAAGGCTTCTAGTTGCCACATTAGTTTTATTAAGAACAGAAAAGCCTCTAATTTAATGTGCTGCTTTGAGATATATTAAATTATTCCTATCAACAGTGGCCAATAAAGAAAGATATGGATGACTAATAATAAATTCAGCTGTGTGTTATCATACTTCCTGCAACTTTTCAATACTGTGCTATAAAAGCCTAACCCTCAAAAATACATTTATATTAACAGTAGTCAGCTTGACAATTCAAAGCCTTTTCCAAGCAATACCAGGCTCAGAATATTTGTGCTTGAGACTATTCAAAACAACAAAAGAAATAACACAGAAGCAAAGTTTATTTGTGAAATTTCATTTTGAAGATTGCTATGAGAACGTATTGCCTTAGGAAGTTGAGATGTGAAGCATATGAATTCATGTGAGTGGACATGGGAATCGATATTAACTTTGGCATTGATAAAATTAATGATGTCAATACCACATGTATTAGAAAGCTAGATCCATTAAGGAAATACTCAATTTTGTAGATTTCCTGTAGATTCCTGGGAGGTACTGCCCACTCTGGTTTTGAATTGTTCACCAGGACAGTGAAAGCCAGTGAGGTACACTTCTTTTTGATGCTTACTGGCAGATGTGGAGCATTCTCTCCTTCTTCAGGACCAATGGGGACTCTATGAGCAGATGAATCCAGAGTTGCAATCTTGTATTCTGCTCCAGCTGAGCAAAAACACTTGAGCTTTGCGTGTTAACATTCATGGTAGCCCCTTCCATTCCTTGTAGAAAATAGAGTTGCTCCTCCGAATGTGTATCTCTGCTTGTCTACTCTCTCCCAATCAGCCTGTCTTTGTACTGTGGGCACCCTATGTGGGATAGCACGGTCCTGCCTCAGAGAAAATTTATGTCACTTTCTGCTCACACATAGGTGGCCCTGGAGTGAATATGATGTAGTAATTCAAATTGGACCAGCACCTTTCGATCTGTTTATGAATGGTGTCGCATCCTCATGGGTGAATTAGAGCACTGTGGTTGCAGGGCAGCAGTATTATTCTTGTAAAATTTGTGCTGAATTAAAAATATATATCATCTAAGAGAGAAATAAGAAACTCTAACCCTCCAACATATATTCAGAGTGTGTTTCAGTCTAGGTGCAGTTTTCCGTTATCCTCGCTGTAGATTTACGGTTCCTAAGTATTGCAACCTGGATAAGCAGAAAACATGAAAAATCATAGCTGACTTGGGACTTGTTCCTGCTTCTATGCTGAGCTGTACTAGCTTCCAAGGAAGCAAGTTGGTTCCTGTGGGCAAAACGCAATTCTAAACCAGCAGTTTCCATGTGAATGGTCCCTTGTTGGAGCTGAAAATTAGTCAGCTTTTTTTTTTTTTTCGCTCCCAGATTTGAGAAAATCTTCACAGTATAATTAACAACAGGCATCAGATGAGTTGTTGAGGAAGGCAGAGGAAGGAAAATGAGAAAAATAAGACACATAAACTAGGACAACAGAGGCAATATAAGACATATTCTTCATAAAAGTAGCCCTGGGGTTATCTCTGTTCCAGAAGTGGTCTGTTATGACAGAGATACATTAGTCTGTCAGAGGTCTGAGTGATTAAATGTGTCCAGATTAAGGATTAAATCTAGAATGCTCTTCTCAAGTACTGTTTGGCATAAACAGTGTATTAGTTGAAAGGTGGCCATTCAATACAATGAAAAGAAAATGACTTACCTTGGTTTGTCTTACTAATGACCAGGAACCTGTATCAGGTCTCGTGGTATAGTAGCTAGCCCCTCCAGTCTTGCTGACATTTCTCACTAACCACTACTTCTTTCTGATTAGCTGTACATAGGTCTGTGGGGAGTGAAAAAGTAAATTTAAGAGGTATTCACTTTAAAAAAAGAAGATTAAATATCTTCTCAGTAATAACAGAGCTGTGCCTACTTACTAAGGATAATAAAGTCAAATTCAAGGTAGAGTTTCTAACTTTAAGAAACAGAGCTCATTAACGAGGTGCTGTCATGCTAAGAAAGAATAAAGCTATAGGTCTTCAGAAAGAAACAAAACAAAACACTCTGGGGGAAGAAGAAATCAGACTTGGCTACCTGTTCTGTGTCACTTGGGTGCAATTGAAAGTATCCTGTGGACAGCACCTAATTTCACATGGAAACATGTCACCTCCTTCATGGTCTTCATGTGATGAAAACTGTGCTAAAAACATATCAGGTGTTACAACGTATCACTGCAGAAATTTGGAGCTCAAACAATTTTGAACTTATTTGGAGAAAAGATTGTCTAATGAATGTACAATATTCGCAGATAACAAGAACAAGCTGATTAGATATCAGCACATGGTTTGACAGAAAATGTTGGTTGTACTAAAGCCATGATAGTCCAAACGTTTAATTGAAGCCTGATGAGATGTGATAGAAAAGATAACAAGTTTTTGAATTCAAGCATTGATGAACTAACCACAATATTACTTGATTTAGAATCATGAATGGGTTCCTTATTCATATCAAAACCCAATGTAAGAAATTAATTTTCATTTAAGAAGTAAATGTATTTGGGGGCTGGCATTGTGATACGGCAGGCTGGACCTCTGCCTGTGAACTAGCCCCCCTTTAGTGCAAGTTAGAGACCTGGCTATTCCATTTCCAGTCCTGCTCCCTGTTAGTACAAGTTTGTACAAATTCACATATGTATTTCATTTATTTAGTTTTGAAATTCATTCATTTTTAAAAAGGATTTGTTTGTTTAATTTTATTTATTTGAAAGGCAAAGTTATTATTGGTGGGACAGGGGAGGAATCTTCCATCCACAACAGCCAGGGCTGTACCAGGAGCTGTGAAGTCAGCAGAAAAAGGCCCAATTCCTTGGGTTCCTGCACCCACATGGGAGACCCCGAGGGAGCTCCTGGTACAGCCCTGGCTGTTGTGGATGGAAGATTTCCTACCCTGTCCCACCAATCATAACTTTGCCTTTCAAATAAATAAAATTAAACAAATAAATCCTTTTAAAAATGAATGAATTTAAAAAATAAATAAATGAGGAAATACATATGTGAATTTGTACAAATTAAAGTGGATATAATAAAATACAGTCTGAGGCTTGCAAGAATTAAATCAGACAGAGGCTACTATAATCCAGTGATATTCTATCTTGTCTTTCTGAATATGGCAAGTTTTCTCTAGTTATCTTTAAAAAGAAATAACAAAAAACTCCTTTCTGAAAAATAGGATTAATCAATAAGATAAGGCTTTGGGGTTTGTTGCTTAAATGAGGATAAAGGCCAACATCTTGCTGGTCCAGGTCATGTAGTTCTCCTAGGAGATAAAGAAAATGCTGCATTTCCCCAGCACCCACAGACTGATCCAAAAGATTGGAATTGGAAAGGAGCCAGATATGCTAGCTGCAGAGTTGTGAGATGGCATCTCTTTTCCAGTACTGCAGATAGAAGGAGAGATAAGGAGAAATAGAATAGTGGGCCTGGAACTTGACACAAGATTCTGGAAAAGGAGCAGTTCTTTCTGCCCCCTCACTCCATGAGCTGACTCATGGCCACATCCTCCTAAAGGTCTGGGAAACAAATGTCAAGAGGAGATCCTAAGTTTCGCCAAACTTCTCTCAGGTTCCATTTGGTTTAGAGGTAGATTAATGTTCTAGGGAGCCTCTGTGGCACTACAGTGGCAGGACCAGGAGATCCCAAATATCAGTGTCTGGAGATGGACTGCCAAGTTAGGATGTCCAACAGAGTGACTGATCAAGATCCAGGCACTTACTGTAGCAAGTGGAGTGGAAGGTGATGACCACAGTGCCATGACCATGCTGAACAATAAGACTGCCAGCCATTCCAACCTCAGAACTTCAGATGCAGGGCCAGCAATGTATGTGTGAGGAAGCAACTTCCCTACAGATGTGCTAGAAACTATTCTCAAGTCCCCTCCTCTACAACTACTGTGGCCCAACCAACAAGACTTGCACATACCAAGGAACCATCCATGGGAGAGATGCAGAATATTCCTCTTCTATTGAGCAATTAGATGTATTTATCCAAAAATATTCATGTTGTACTGGAGTGAATTTTGTCAGTTGTCCATAACAGTTCTTAAACATACAGAAAATTTGAAGCACTGCTGCAAAGAACATCATGTACACTTTGATGGTTTTCTACAATTTCCATGTACTATACCTGCTTTGCTGCCTGTCTAGCCATTTATCCCTTCTTTTCCCTGCCAATCAGTCTTCTCTTTGATGTATTGCAGCATCATTTTCAGACATTCCTACACTCCAATGCTTGAGCATCTGTATCACTTACTGGAACTTCGTATTTGCAGTAGTTTTTCCTAGACAGTAAGATCACCTACAATGAAATACATGTATCTTAAATGTAACACTGCAATTTTTTTTTCTTTAAATACACACAATTGTGCACTCCAAATTCCCCTATAGATGCAAAACATTGCCTTTCCCAGAAAGCTCCTTAGTGATTCTTGGCATTTTCTAACTCTACCTAAAATAATTACTGTTCTTAAATTTTCCAGTGTAGATTAGCATTGACTACTCTAGAATTTTACGAAGGCAATCATATAATGTTTCATCTACTGTCCTGCTTTTTAGTTTCCTCCGTGTTGTTGCATGCATCTTTTTCATTTGATTTCTGAGTAATACAGCTGGCTCGCCATTCCACACTCTCCAAATCCACAGCTTCAACCAATTGCAGATTGTACTGAATGTGCACAGACTTTCTCTTGTCATTATCCACTAAACAGCATAGAAGAACAATTCATGTTGTGTTTGGTATTATAAATAATCTAGAGATGATTTAAATTACACACAAGGATGTGGGTGGGTGATGTGTAATTATTATGCCATTCTTTTGACACTTGAGCACATAAAGATTTAGAGTTGGGATTTAACTAACATTTGGGACAAAACTTAATGCTAGTAGGCATGTAATGTTTGACAAAAAGCTAGTTTGTGCTTCCACATAAAAGACATGGATCCTGAAAAGCCAAGTCATATTGTGGTTTAGTTTTCTTAAACCTGCTACTAAATAGACATCCAGTGACAGAGAGCTAATATTTTATTTTAACTCCCCACCCCCCCACCGGCCTTTCTAGCCATTCTCATGATGCCTGTTGGCTATAGATGCTCAACACCATGTTCAGTATGAATCGGGTCCTGCCATAATGCTTAGGGAGGAGATTTAGGGTTATGGAAAGATTGCAGTGTCTCTAACCTTCCAGCCTTCGTCTACTTTAACCTCATACCCTTTCTTCTTGTCACTCTTCTGTCCTTATGGGGCCATTCTATAAAGTGACAACCTTTTCCCAAGTGAGAAGGGAACCAAATGCAGTGAAACATGGGTAAAAGCAATTTGCAGGTCACGTCAGCTCCTGACAAACTTCACAATATGCATGAATAGAAGAGTATGTACCATGTACCCAAGCAGCAGTGGACAGAATTTTGTCTCATGGCAACTCTCCTAAGTGAAGAAGTATTGAGTAGGTTCATTGGTAATTCCATCATTGTGTTATTTGACTAATTATGTAATCATACATATTAAATACTGAAAGTTTTGAGAGACCAAAAACAAAACAACACAAAAAACCTCACATTTGCTATTGTGCTTCCCAGTCCCCCACCCTCCTGTCCCTCAGTACCTGGGACTGTACCAAAGCAATAGCCGATACTTAGAAACTCAATCTAGATCTCTCCTGTGGTTAACAGGAACCTAATCATTGTTGCTATCACCACTTCTTTGCATGATCTGCATTAGCAGAAAGCTGACATTAGGAAATGGGAATTGAACCCAGGTCCTCTCATGTGAAATGTGAGCATCTTAAACTACTCTCACTAAACAGCAACCATAAATGTTTCTTGAAAACAGAAAGTGTCACTCAGTTCACTCAGTTTAGATTTCAGTTAGAAGAGCCTTATCGGTTGTCAGTTTATGCCGCGAGGCGTGTCTTTGTTTTGCATTGATTTTGTTTTATTTCTGCCACAAATGAAATGATGCTCCGCTGAATGTCTGTTGATAGTGAAAAAGAACATTTCAGTCTAAGATTCTGATCAGTTTTGGAGTTTAGTAGCAGAGAATTAGTTTTTGGAGAAAGAGATGTGGAAACTCCCCCTCGCTCTGCTTTGCCCATTTCTGTTAGAATAAACAGCTCCTCAGTGCCTTGGAGTCATGTTTTCTTTCTAAAATCTTACTTATTTATTTATTTATAGGAAATGAACACATATCACATATTTTATGATACAGATTTTGAAATGTGGTGACACATGCCTTCCACCCTTCCTCCCTTCTGAGCACAAAAGCTTCCTACTCCTTCCTTTTAATTTTTTCAATAACATACTTTCAGTTCACTTCACAATCATGGACCTAATGTTCCATTAGGTAAAAGGATTCACCAACAAACAAGTAGAAAAAAAAAACAAAACAAAAAACAAAAAACTATTCCTCAAGGGTGTAGACAAGGGCTGCAAACAATAATCCAATCATGTCTCCTGCAACAAAATGGACACAGAAGGAAACCGTTAAGCTCAGTGAAAAAAAAAAAAAAACAATCCCCAGAAGACAAATATTGTACCTTTTTTCTGCTTTTCGACAACAAATGTACTGGATGTAAAAGAATGTAATTTATAGGAGGCAAATTAGCATCTTGGAGTCGTGTTTTCTAACACTGCTATATTGCTGAGTTAATTTGAGGTCCTCAGTGCCCAAGTCATGTTCTCCATAAAGGAAATTGCTGGTATTGTGAGTCCCTTATTAATCAAATACTTTATTTCCACAAAGGGTTGAGGAAACCACTGCCATTTCATGGTTCGTTCCAGAAGAATCTTCCTTTGGTGTGTAAAGACACCCTTTCTGAAAGAGGTTGGATGCCAACTCAATGGCAAGAATCCTGTTAAGCTGCAGTTGTGGCAAAGGTGTGCCCTTTGAAAAAAGGGAGAGAAGGAGAGAAGTTATTTGCTATATGTCTCACTAAATCTGTGGTTTTAAATAATTACTATTATCCTATATTAGGATTCACTCTCCTATTTCTCTAATTTTAAGTTATTGCCCTTCTTCAGTGAAAGCTTCCTCTGAGGAAACAATGTCAGAGTTTATTGATTTAATAATGTATACATACAAAGTGCTGTTTTTAATAGAATCTTACAATTACATCAGTGTTACCTCAGGCATACTGTTTGTGTATGTGTTTAGTGCATTTGCTCTGGCTTTCTAGGGAGTTAACTTTTTATTGATACTTCAGTGTTGTACATTGGAACTTAATCATGCTAGAGGCCATTTCCCCCCCTGTATATGTGGCTTTGACAGCCTCTTAATTGGTACATGGGGAAGGAAAGAGTTTAGTCTGAGGTGGTAGTAAGAAACAGCTAGAAGATTCTGATTAAGAAAGGTCAATATTTAAGGAGAAATTCCACTGTTCAGTCATTTAAAAAAACAAATATAAAACCAGAATTCTACCCCAGTCTGATTGAGAGGGAGGCATTGGCTTACTTTTAGTCCTGTTTTTGAGACAGATGGTAAAGCTGGAATGTGTGTACTGATTTCTAATGCAAACTTTGGCACATCAGTGAAATGAAGCAGAATGGCATTGGGCATGAGATAGTAATGAATGAAGTTTTAGTCTTCATTTCCAGGAAAAAAGTGAAATTGGTCAAATGGGAGCTTTAAAAAATCGTGTCATCAGGGAATTAAGTATTGGAAAGTGAGCATTTTCCTCTGAGTAAAAAAAAAAATTTCTCTGTGATCAGGAAGATATGACAACTTGTATTTTTTGTCTTTTTACCAAGGGTTAGTAAGGTTCCATGTGAGTCTGTCCCAAGCTTTAAGTTTAAAAATAAAATGAAATCAGTTTGAGTGAATTGGAGAGTCGGGTTAGAAAAGTGTTCACATTATTATTGTGGGTTTTGGTCTGCTTGAGATAGTTTTAATAATTTCCTGTCCACCCACATTTTTTCTTTAAGTAGAACACTAAGAAAAATGGATGAAAGGTGAATCGATGTTTTTCCTTTTGATCCAGTAACCTGAGCGTAGGACTTTTAATCATACATGTCAGTGGTATATGTACTAAGCCAGGATTGTGTTTAAGCATTAAAAAAACCCTGCGATTTTATTTTCTGATCTATGCTAGATGTTTACTTATGAACATAATAGGAGATGAAATTAGACTTCTGGCCCCTGTATTAAGCTGTTTAAAAAGGTGGACAAGAGTTATCCATCATTTAACTATGGAAATCCATTCTGAGAAATATTTTTAGCAATGTTTTGTCATTGGGTAAAAGTCACAGGTTGTATTGATGTACAGTACAGTCAGTGGGCTAAAATAATGTCGGACAGTCTAAAGTTGTAGAGTAGATATGAAATATGCAGTCTGTCATCGACAGCAATACTTTCATGTGGTATATGACTAGGATACCTACTAAGAAAATGAGAAGATCATACCCTTGCTTGCTATGGATAGGCTGAGGGAGCTGGGCAAAGTCTGTGGATCATTATGGTTTTTCCTTTTTTTTGTTTATGTTAGATTTGACAGGCTTCATGGGAGAATCTGCCATCTGAGATTATTTATATGAAATGAATTAAAGTGTTAGAAACTGGCTCAGATCACTCATTATTTCAGAGTTTGACTTTAATATTCAAAATTATGTACCTTTTTCCACCAAATTCTACCAGATCTTGAGCTCTCCCCAAATGCAAAACAATATTGTCTTTGGCTCAGCATCTGAGAGGTGCTCAACAAAATAACTCTTAATTAGGAGATGACGCTGGTATTCATTTAAGCCCGCTACTTCGAGTGTTAGTAAGGTCGAGTAGAGAGAGGAAGCTGTGCTTGTGTTTAGAGTCAGTGAGAATGGTTTAACCCTAACTTTCTTTCCAATTAACCATGATCCCTTTTGTAAGTCAACTGACAATTCTGTAACTCAGCTGGCTCATCTACCAAATGGATAGAAATATATTTTAGGCATGCATTTTAGTGACTAATAGATAACTCTTTGATAAGTTAATACCACTAATTAGTTTTCAGTTAATATTAACAAAATAAAATTTGTAAAATTAAAAGAAGTAGCTTCTGCTGTACCAATTAGACACTGAAGAAGTAGCTTGTATAAATGAGTGTTAAACAATAATTATGGTTAGAAAATGTTTATTTTCATCTACTTAAAAAGCAGCAAGAGTAAGAGAGATAAAGAGAGAGAACACATTTAAAGAAGCACTTGGAATTGAAGAGGTATTTGAAGATGGGAGTATTGTGCATAAATGCAGATGTCTAAGGCAGAGGATGAGGAACTAAATGGGAAGAAGAAAGAGAACCCAGAGATATATTCCAAACAAAGTTATAAGAACTTCATGACAGTTTCTTATTGCAAGGATGAAGGAGGGAGAAAGAGATTTCCAGGTCCATACTTGTGAAATGAGTGCTGAAGAATAAATTCTACTAACCAGATCAAACCTGTGTTCGCAAGGAAGCTTCTTTAAGGAATTCTTCACCTTTTTGTTTCTTAGGATGGAAGAAACAGTACGAAATCTATTGCAGAGTCAAGGATCTTCAGAGCAGAAAAAAGAAGAAGCTGTTAACACAGTGGTCTATCAGGTACGTCACGTTTCTTACTCTTGGCTTCATAGTGGCCCATTTACTTTTCTGTTGTTTGTCTAGTTTTGTCCTATCTGACCTAGAAATAAATGGCAAGTGTGACCTAGATCCAAGTGATGGGAGCCATCTAGTCATCTCTGTTTTGGGAATCATGTGCATATTTAACTTTAGCATTTATTTAACTATTACTGTAAACCAGGTCATAGATTGTGGGAGGATGTAAAAAAAAAGGAAATCTGTGGTTAAGCAAAAATACCTGCAATAGCAATGAAGAGCCTTGTGATAGGGCCTATTATAGATGTATCTATGGTATTTATGGGAATAAGGGGAGAGGATGTCTTATCCTATTAGAAGATGGGAGGAATATTTCTAGGGGTGTGACGTTTGAAGTAGGCCCGAGGGGTGGAAAACAAGATCCCCTTCCAGATAGAAAGGGAATATATAAGATCATGCTTTGTTGTAAAACTTTACAGGTAGCTCATGGGGAATAAGATGCCTTGGGTATATAAATCATGACCTGGTGAAATGAAAAAAAAAAAAAAACAATAAGTCTGTAGGCACAGGTACAGATGAAAGAGACCAGGGCTTGTATGCTTTGCTCATTGGTATGGTCTTGCACTTCAACGTTTTTGCAATCTAAAGAAATCCAGAAAAAGTAGGATGAAGTTAACAAGTCTTTTTTGTTTGTTTTTTAAATTCCATGGTCCTTTGATATAAGCAGAATGACTAGGCAAGCATGCAGGACATCTAACCTGTATATGAATCAAAGTAGTCACAGAGATGTAAAGGTTGAGAAAGGGCTATACAAATATGGATTAACTCAGATGCTCTGAGTAGAAAAATTTAGACAGTGAAAAACACTTAGTTGCAGAAATCAAAACCAGACCTCCACTGTATACCTGTAAGTGGAAAGTTTAAAGTGTTACAGAGAGAGAGAGAGAGAGAGAGCCATTGAGATGGATAGAGGTTTGGCATAAGCACTGGAAATTCCTAGGTTATTTCTGGCTGGAGAAGTAAATGGGATTATCAAAGCAAGTGTCAGAACCCACATAGCCAATAAAAAACTAATTCTTATATTAGTTTACTTGATTTTGAGTTCAAGGCTTTGCAGCCTAGCTTGTTATATAAAGTTTGGAGGAGTTTGATCATCAAACTCAAGGCAGTATTTAAAACTCCAAGCATCATTGGCCTAATGAAGGCTGTGCACCAGTTGTGGTCTGTTAGCCTGCTGGCTGAGTTGCCTGTGCCTCGCTCTAGAGTACATGGATCTGAGGCCTGAAGGGGCTTCTGATTTCAGCTTCTGCTGTTGCAGATCCCAGGAGGCAAAAATGATGGTGCAACTAAGTGTGTTCCTGCCATCCATACAGGGGAACAATATGAATTCCTGGCTCCTGACTGAAGCCTAAACTGTTGTGATCATTTGGGGAATGAAACACTTGCACTTCTCAAATAATTAAGTGAGTAGCTTAAAAGAAAAATAAATGGACACTATATCCTAAATAGTTGAAACATACCCAGGAACAAGTTGTGAGATGGGATGGGTCCAACTATTCTTTATCTCCAATTTATACAAGACAAGCAATAATCAACTTATGCTGTAGAAAAGATTAAAGCTAGTTCTGGGGACTGGCACTATTGGCTTATCCTTCGCCTGTATGTGTGTGCATCCATGTGGGTGCCATTTCATCCCCAGCTGCTCCACTTTTCATCGAGTTTCCTGCTTAGGGCCTGAAAAAGTAGTGGAGGATGGTCCAAATTCTTGGCACCTGTACCCATGTCAGGAACCTGAAAGGGGATCCTGGCTTCACATCAGCTTGGCTCCAGCCAGCCATAGTGGCTGTTTGGGGAGTGAACTCAGATGGAAAATCTTTCTATCTGTCTCTCATTTCTGTAAATCTGCCTTTTAGGTAAAAATAAATATTTTTTAAAAGAAAGAGATTAGTTCTTTTGCTGCATTAAGACAGCACGAAAGTCATTAAAATCCATCTCTATGAAAGAAGAGGGATGTTGAACTGATTTGGTGAGTAGTACCCTAAAGGTAGGGTAAGGATTGAACTCCTGCTTGCTCTGAATCTTTCCTGGATATTATATTTGCCTTGGTATAAGTTTGAGGTTTAAGAAAAACTGAGAGTGGAATCTGCACTGAATGAGTCTCTGCAACCTAAGCATCACAGGGGCTGAAGCACAAGCTCTCTGTTGCTCCTCACTGGTGACACCAGGTTCATCTAGAATTAAGTAGCTCAGCATCATTCCTGCTACTTTCCCCATCTCTTCATTCAGGATCTCTTCCATCCAGAGGCTGGCATTCATCTACTCATTCTTTTTCAGTCTCTGTACCAGTTATTACCAAATCTACAGTGCACTAAACATCATCCAAATTGATTTAGTGAGACTGGAAGCTGCTTAGAGAAAAATGGGTACACTTTAAGAGTGTGTTTTAAAATTATTTCCTCTTCACAATCAGTCTATGATTTGTGAGAAATTAGTTTTTTCCTCTATGGAGAAGATAGTTATTAGCCAGAATTAATGCTACAAGGAGGGAGTGTTTCAGTCATTGCTCTAATTGGCCTCAAGTTTCTTCTTCTATGCAAGTTACATGGCCCATGAAGATCACTTACATATTCTGCAGCACTCACTGTTTGTGGTGTGTGGGAGACACAGTTTGGGGCTTTGTTAATTTAAGGAATGAGAACATATGGGCGGGAAAGGTGCTGGATTCCCTTTCTTTTCATCATTCTATTAATATAAATAAGCCAAATAGTAACAAAATGGGTTACATGAAGTAAGATGTATTTCATGATATTATTGGAACTCTTAGTTAATCCTAACCCAAGACTTTGTGTTTCAGGAAAAACTGGGGATATTTTACTGTATCATATGAGGTGTCACTAATTCATCTAACTCAGATTTCCAATTTGCAACGTTTCATTGAAAGCATCAAGAGGCCAGTGTGTAGGTCCCTGGGAAAGCTGAAGGAAGTTTAAGTCCTCTGTCATGGTGGAAATGTTTGCTTTAAAGTTTTATCAGTGCCTTAATATGAACATTGTAGAGCAATAGCTTTCTGTGTCCCAAGACCATCTAATTGCTTGGCCTATGTTAGAAGTGGTCATGTTTCATGCAAGGGCTGTGTTCCTGAAGACCAAAATGAAGTATTAATGTGTAACTTGGCAACATGCTTGGTTTGATTGAATTTGTGGATGCAATCCTGAAGTAATCCTACTATGTTTACCAGCTTTGTCAGTGTATAGTTCTTGGCTGTCTTTTCCATTGTGGGGTGGGATTCTCATGACTTCCGTTATTGTGCTTGAAGTGATGTTAGTTGCATTTTTATGGAGCTATGATTTTCAGTTTGCTTAGTTGAGAGCTCCATCAAAGGTGACTGAACTAAAGTTAACCAGAGCTTTGTGTGGGAGGTACAGTCACTGCCGCCTGACCCCGATAGGCATTACTGTAAGGCTCACAAAATTCGGTACCCGCCCAAGGCTGGTACCTGGATTACAATCCAGGTAATGATCTAGAAAAGATTTCCACCGTGGTCATCCTGACTCCACAGCCAAAACTCTTTTACTAAGGAATTGTAGGGACATCAGAAGGTTGGGCCAAAAGTTACTAAGCAAGTTATTATCCAACTGGAATGCTAAGGCAGGGCCTTTCTACTTCGTATCAAGACTTCTCTCATTTGCTCACATGATAGTTATACATTTACATTCTAACAGGAGCATATTAGCTTCCTGTTGGTTCTGTGATTTAAACCTTACAGTTTAAAACAATATATACTTATTGTGATTATGAAGGTCAGAATTCTGAAAGCGTGTTATTCCAACATCTGGTTCTGTCATCTCATCTTATTTTCTTCTCTTGCTTCCTGTGGTCACATTGAGCCCAAACGTATAATCCAGGATAACTTCCTCTCTTGACAGCTTGATCCAACATAACAATTCATACTGATGGAACATTTCTTGCCTTTTAAGGATTGAAATGTGGATGTGTTGAGCAGGAATGGAAGAGTTGATTGTTCTGTAATAAGTTGACTAGTGCTCCTGGGCCTGACAGTGCATAGGAAACACCAGAGTAAGCATTAGAATTACAGATGTCAATTACAATTAGAATTACAGGCCTTTTCCTGGTGTGCTCACTCTGCACGGTGGGGAGGAGAGGCAGATTTTTATGTAGTTGCACACTCAACATTGTGATTAAGCTAGCATAGGTCTCTGGAACACAAGGGAGTGAGCTATCTGGCCTCCTGTACTGTTCTCCTGGAGTCTCCACCTCCTGCCTGGGACTTGTTTTCAATAGGATTCCCCTGTCTGCTTATCTCTGTTGTCTGCTGAAAGGAACACAAGAGTCACAAGCTTCCCTTGAGTCCCATGGCCTTTCTCAGAATGCTGCTGCTCAACACGGTTGCAGAATCAAGCCTCACTCTCAGGGGCATATTTGGTTGGTGCTTTAAAGGTTTACAAAGCACCTACAGAAAATAGGTCTCAGCTGCTTGAACCCATATCCCCTAAAATAGGTCCTGTAGTATAGTGACAATTGCTAGGTGGTCAAACTAAGAAAGGAATCACAAATTTTCTTGAATGACATACCTAGAATTGAACTGAACAATTATCTCTTTGGATTAGTTTGATGTATAGAGGAAATGGGATACAGCCTAAAATCTCAGGTCTAAGTCACAATCCAGAAATGAATTACAGAGATCAAGGAAAGTGAGATAAAGTAATAAGTCAAGAAAAATTAGCCTCTGTTTTCGTTGTAGTGGAGACATGTTGTGAGTAATAAAGCATTACTCTATGTAGGGAAGGTGATTTGTGTACTTGAGAGGTGATAGCATATATGTGTGTGTATATATATATATTTGTTTCATTTTGAACTATGCCTTCCCCTTTGCCTAAATTGATGTAAGATATACCTTAATCAAATCTGAAAACCAAAGTACAGAGCAAAGTAAGTTAGGTTTGAAACATTTTGTAAATAATTATCAGCAATAGTTACTTCTAGCAGATTTTCTCTTTAATCCAGTATTCCTAGTATGAAACATGAATGTCCCAAACATCTGACATAAAAAATTAATTTTCATGTGCATAAATAAGCCAAGTGCAGATGCTGATAAACTGGAAAGTACCCAGCCCTGGATGAATGTCAGAATCATCTCAAGAACTTTACGTAGAATTAGTTACCTGGGCACCAGCTTAACTCTGCTGAGGCAAAATCATGAGAGTCAGTGGTTTTTGTGCTTTTGCTATTTCCTCCCCTGTTGGGAAGTTTTGATTCCTGTGGTCCACAGATCTGCACTGGCAATCAGTAAGAGATTTGATCACCTATTCATTCAGCCACAACTTTTCCCCTTACTTTGCAAAGGAAAACTGGAGTCCAGAGTCCAGCTCACACTGGAGTACATGCTGTGCCCATCTATATGTACTCTTAGGCATATATTATTTACCTTAGTAAACACTAAATGCTCTAGCAAGAGGAGGGGACTGTTGAATGATTTTTGACTGTCATTCATTAAAGTTATTTGGAAAGTTTATTTCTTCTCCTTTTCTTAAGGTAACCTTTACAAAACATAGTCAACAAATGTGAGTGTGTTGAGGTCAACAGTGAGTGTGTTAATGAGTGGATAACAATCAGGGGGAAAAAAGATTAAAGATTCTATCAGTTTTTGATGGAGTACCCAAGTCTTTGCACAGCAATTTGTAAAATTGTAATGTTCAGTAGGGTTATGAAATTTTTTTATTGAGTGCTTTTTTAACAAATGTCTGTGGCCATAATCTCAGGAAATCTCAAGTGCTTTTGTCCTGCTTTAAGAAATTTGGCCTTTTATCTGAATTGCTATGAACTTTGAACAGCTGCTACAGTCGGAGCATTTTTATTGAACGTTAAAGTATCAGGGGTTACAGCTGCTCCTAGAGCAAACACTTTTCTTTCTTCACCTTTTTCCTTTGTTTTAAGCTCCTTTCTCTGTTCATACACAGTCATACTTTATTTCATTGTGCTTTGTGCAGAGATTTTTTTTGTTGTTATTTATACAGATAGAATATTCTGGCAACTCACCATCGAGCCACTGTTAATGTCATTTTTTCCTAAGCTCATGTGATCATTAGCATTTTTTAGCAATACAGTCTTTTTTTAAAAAAGACTTATTTATTTTATTTTTTTTTAAGATTTTTTTTTTATTGGAAAAGCGGATATACAGAGAGGAGAGACAGAGAGGAAGATCTTCCATCCGATGATTCACTCCCTAAGTGAGCGCAACAGCTGATGCCATGCTGACCTGAAGCCTGGAGCCTCTTCCTGGTCTCCCACGCGGGTGCAGGGTCCCAAAGCCTTGGGCTGTCCTCAACTGCTTTCCCAGGCCACAGGCAGGGAGCTGGAAGGGAAGCGGGGCTGCCGGGATAGAACCGGCATCAATATGGGATCCCGGGCGTGCAAGGCGAGGACCTTAACCACTGCGCCACTGCGCCGGGCCCTTACTTTTTTTTTAAATTGGGAAGTCAGATTTACAGAGAGAACAAGATATAGAAAGCTCTTCCATACACTGATTCACTCCCCAAGTGGCCACAATGACCAGAGCTGAGCCAATCCCAAGCCAGGAGCCAGGAGTCCCCTCTAGGTCTCACATTTGGGTGCAGGGTCTCAAGACCTTAGGCCATGCTTGAGTGCTTTCACAGGCCAAGAGCAGGAAACTGGAAGGGAAGTGAGGAAGCTTGAACACAAACTGACATATGCAAGGCAAGGTCTTTAACCTCTAGACTACAGCAATGGGACCACAATTAAGTCTTTTAAAACTGGGGTGTACATTACTGTTTTTTAAAAATTTTATGTGATAACCTTTAGATAGTTGATTAGGACACAAAGGGTCAAGAGCCACAGAAAAGTGGGTAAGACCGTTGTTTCTACATTGTCATTATTATTTTTCTGTATCTGGGGAGAGGAGGGGGATAAAGGGAGTAGCCCACCCAGTTTCCCACCCATCCCAGGTCTCTGGCATGGGCATGCTCCAAGGATCCTGCTCAAGTGGTTTTGAGTGTTCAATAGTTCTGAATTGCTGCCGCTTTTGCCATTCCAAGCATAATGAAATCACAGGATCCAATGGCTGTCATAGTTCACTGTAGAGTTTCTGTTTGCTTGGTGCCACAAAAGAGGACGGAGGACAGAACAGATCTGTCAACCACCCCAGCCATGTGTTGGCATTGAAAATCTGTACATTTCTTGTTAAATATGTATTATACACATTCATTTAGAAACAAACGAATGTGAATGTAGTTTACATATAGTATGAGATGAAAAAGTTTATGTAACTTACTTTTTCGATGATAGCTGTTTTATTGCAGTGGTCTGAAAGTGCAATTGTAATAACTTCAGAGTGTACCCATAATAAGTTCAGATGAAAAAGGCAGGATTTTATCTAAGTAATAGTGGGTGTTCAGATTCATATTAGTTGAAATACTAAAATACTTGTCAGAATTACAGACGTTTTTAACACAGTACCATTTGGTAGCCCCTGCTGATTGCCAAACAGGAGTATATCTCCCTCCTAATTTCTGTGCCATGTTAAAGTCTTCCGAAGGAATAGAAGAGTTTTATATGAGCTAACGAAGAGTTAAGCTACTTCAGTTTTCTGTGAAATTTTAAAATCCTGGCTTAATGTGTTCAGGCTCTACTTTCTTGTCCTCAATTTCTGACTAAGTTCTGGAACGCTTTTCTTGTTAATATTGCCTTAATAACTGACTTCTTTCCAAGTAAACGCAGACTATCATCTCTCAGTTACAATATAAGCTGCAAACAAATTGGTGCTATGGAAAAGCACCTGAGCTTCAGGCTGAAAGTTATTGCCCACTGGATGTGCTGCTTCTCCCAGCTCAGTTCAGCAGGGAACCTAACTTTGTTTTGAATACCCAGTATGTCTTTCAAGATAGGAGGATCTGTGGATCGAATCCAAAAGGCGATGCCCTTTAGTAAGTGTGTGGCATTGGCAAACACTTTGGGCACCTCAGATCATTAATCAGGCACATCAGCTATTTCTTTCTTTTAGGAATCAAATGAATGTGAACCAAGCAAAATCACGATAGCAATCCTTGAACTTTGGCCTTACTGTCTTTTCCCACCTGAAGCTGAAAATCTTGCAGCTGTTTTTCTTTTCCTTAGAACTTAGCCTCTTAGTTCTTTATGAAATGGAATAAAAGTGTGTATAGGACAAAAGGTACAATTTTGAAATTAGGAAATAGAAAAGAAGTAGAGAGTGTCTCCTAGAGAAAGCACATTTTTCATGACTGAGATCTTTCCTAGTAACCTTTCAGCTACATTACCTTTATTGATTTTGTCTGGACAGTGAGCACAATGTGGCAGTGAAGAGAAATCACTAGGTGTTGTGAGAAGAACATGGTCTGGCCAGAGGAGTGCTGCCCGCCTTAAAGTCACTGCAAGATTCACATGTTGATTGGCCCAATGAGCAGATCTGAGGAGACAGAGCCACAGCCTTGGGATTCTTAGAAACCTGGACTTACTTAGGTCTCATACAGTAGTTTCCAGGCTTAAGAAAGGTGGCCACCTATCCAAAAGAGTTCTCTTCTGTGGGACTTAATTGTAAGATCAGGAGATGAGCAGTGATGGGTTGTCAAGAATGAGTAACTTCAGAGGCTCTTGTAACCGAGCCTGGAGAATAGTTTGAAATTCATCCCAGGTGATTCCAATGTTACTGTAATTGTGAATTGGCTTGTTCTGTGATTTCAAAATTATGAAAGGGAGGGAGAGGATTTGCAAGCCAGTTTGACTTAAAGAATATCAGGGGATTTATATTATCGAAGGAAATTTGTGATTGTTTCTTCTCCCACTTAAATTTTGCAATTGTCTAGGAGAGAGGAAAAATTAACCCTAAAGGATCTAATGCTGCAGTAACTGTACTACCTTCAAAAATTGGAGAATTTGCCACTGTCTCACACACCACCATCTTACTAGCAAAGGCTTTGTCAAGAACTCAGGTCCTGAAAGGGAGGGGAATAGTAGAGAATTCTGCTGAACTTGTTTTCCCTTGATTTGTCATAATCCTCTGTTTCTAAAGTCTAGGTAAAACAGGTGAGCCAAAGGAAGGAGCCCTTAGGATTTAGCCCAAGAATGCTCAACTGAGAATAAAATCAACACATGCAGATTTTTTTTTTTTTACCATTTTAATAGTTTCCCAAGTTCCCCATGATTACACAAGGAGATAGAAACTATTGCATTTCTTTGTTCTCATCTTCCTCTTATATACTCAGTGTTTAAACCTGAAGCTCCTGCAATCACAAATCAGTATTGAAAGCCTGGTTTGCTACCTCGCCACCATTTATTGCATGCCTTTTGAGTGTAACAAATGTCAAAACCAAGTTCAAAGTGACTGCTGGGATAGGCTTACTGAATTGGAATTCTATAATGGTGTTTTGGTTTTTTTTTTACTTATTTTTGCCTCACCTGGCTAAATGAATATCCAAGGACCTCATTCATGATGATCATATTTTGTATATAGATGAGAATATGGTCTCCAAATGCGTTCTTTTTGCTGTTTGCCACTCTATCACATCTTAAATTTTGTTCCACACTAAATTAATAAATTTGCGTAGTAAAACCATTTATAGCCAAGACTTATCTTAGTTTGAATGAGTAAGTATTTGCTGTAATTGTAAGTAATGGTCTAGAAACAATCCCATACAAGTACTATACTACATTCTTCTATTGTATTTATAAAATAATTTGGAAGATCACCAGGCAGATCTCTGTCACCAAAGTCACATCTTCATTCTTTGTTCTGCCATCAGTCCTTCTCACTGACAGCCAGCCATGGAATATGAGTGAACAATCAAAACCAAAGTCAACATTGAGGAAAAGAAAATAATAGCAGTATTCCCAACTAGCTAAACCCATGGTTGCCCAGGAATGCAATGAAAAACAACCCCAAAGGAGGAAATACTATCTAAAAGTGAGGATATTAACAAGTACTCAGGAGATTGAAAGTGGAGTAGCAACAGAGGTTCAAGCACCTGATTGGAAATCCAATGATAAAGAATTGATTCTGCTTAAGGCAATGCATAAGTTTGAATATGTTGTTCCTTTTTATTTTTAAAAATTTATTTTAGCTCTTTTTGTTGGAAAATTAGATTTCCAAAGACAAGGAGAAACAGAGAGAAAGATCTTCCATCCACTGATTCACTCCCCAAATGGTCACAGTGGCCAGAGCTAAACTGATTCAAAGCTAGGAGCCAGGAGCTATTCCAAGTCTCCCACATGGATGCCAGGGTCCCAAGGCTTTGGGCCATCCTTGAGTGCTTTCCCAGGCACAAGCAAGGCTGGATGGGAAGCAGGGCCACTAGGACATGAATAGGCACCCTTATGGGATCCTGGCATGTGCAAGGCGAGGACTTCAGCCAATAAGGTACTGCGCCAGGCCCTGGAGGTGGTCTTAATGATACTGAGTACAATTCCAAATACAGAGCCTATTACAATGGCAGAATCAAGTCAAGGGTAACAACCATAGAATTATAATAATAAAAGACAGAAGCCAAGGATGCTGTTCTTAGGTTGGAAATCTAATTGTGAACATTTTCTCAGTAAAATTTTAGAGCTTACAACAAAGTAAAAAAAAAAGAGTATGTGTATGTATTTTTAAAATTAAAAAAAATTTTGAATATATCATTAAGATAGAAGTCAGGCTACATCTTGATTCACTATATTTAATTTTTCTTTATATATATTTTTAAAAGATTTATTTATTTTTATTGGTAACACAGATTTACAGAGAGAAGGAGAGAAAGAGAAAGATTTTCCATGTGCTGGTTCATTCCATAAGTGGCCACAATAACCAGAGCTGAGCTGATCCAAAACCAAGAACCAGGAGCTTCTTTTGGATCTTCCTTGTGGGTGCAAGGTGTCAAGGCATTGAGACATACTCTACTGCTTTCCCAGGCCACAAACATGGAGCAAGAATGGAAGTGGAGCAGCTGGAATAGGAATCAGCACCCACATGGGATCTCAGCACTTGCAAGACAAGGACTTTAGTCACTAGGCTACTGTGCCGGGCCCTTTATATTTTAAAGATTTATTTTTATTGGAAAAGGAAATCAAAACTGGAGCAGGATGGGAAGTAGAGAGGTTAGGACATGAACTGGTGCCCATATGGGATCCTGGTACTTGCAAGGTGAGGATTTAGCGATTATGCCTATTTTCCTTCTATACACTTTTTAACATCTTCACTCATGGTGAACCTTTGACCATCACCAACAGGGAAACACTAATGAACATTAATTCAACCACAATTAATAGGTGTTTTATAATTTGTGTGGTAATTTAGCAGGAGCATTCTATTTGATGTTCACATTAATCTTTCAAAGTAGAAATGCAAGAACAAAATAGAAAAGTAAGAATTGAATTTCACCTTTCAGGTAAGGAAACAATTTCACACTGATAGCTCAATTCATGAGGACACATATGCAAGCAAACTGTGTTGGGCTTGATATTTTTACTAAATCCCTTATTCTAATAGGAGTTGCATTAATACCATCCATAAATCACATTACTGGTATACCAGTAGCTCAGATTCCATTGTGTCTTAGAATCATCTGAACAAGTTTTAAAAATTCTGATTTTCTGATTCCCCTTCAGGGATTTTGATTTGGGGGCTGGCAGTGTGGCCTTGGCATAGAGAATCTTTTTTTTTTTTTAATCCTCATGGACCAATTGTAGTGTACTGTATCAGTTGGAGAACCATTGAACTCAACTGTGTACTTATTTTGTTCACTATGCTATGACTTCCCGTAGCTATAGTTGTTTTCACTAAGCTGCCTCTAGCATTTGCCTGAATAGCCCACTTACTGCCTTCTGTAGAGAAGCCATGTTGAGTTTCAAGGTTAGTTAGGAGCTAATTGGCCTTAGTAAAGAGCATGTTTATGGAATCCCCTTTTGGCCTGTGGTAACTGCCGAGACAGCAGAGTATTATGGTCACTGTGGTACAAGGAAGCAGAGGATTCTTGGAACCCTGAGGAGGAGGAGAAAAGGATGATGGGGTGATATAATGTTTTCAAAAGGCAGAAAAGTGAATTAATATACTGATTGAGCTGTTCACAAGCTGCCTAATATTTGGAGATTTAGTCCATTTATCAGGATCCCATATATATTATTCCTTAGCCATGTTTAGTGCATGGTCTGGTGTTGAGCTCGTTGCTGGGAAGTTAATGGACACAGGGCTGGTAGTTCAATGGCACATTGAGCAAGATGAGTTGAGCATGGAGTAGACCCTAAAGATTCTACTAATAGACTCTTGGAAATCATAAGAATTCAATGAAGTTGCAGAATATAACCACAAAAAAATGTCAATAATCTTTGTATTTACAAACAATTCTGTGGCTGAGAATAAACTTATAAGACCAGTCCTATTCACAATAATTACCAAAGAATTTAAATATTTTGGAATAAATTCAACCAAGGATGTGAGGGATCTCTATAATGGATATCACAAGCATTAAAGCAAGAAGTAGGAGACAGCAAAATGTGGAAAAACCGTCTATGTTAATGGATTGGTTAAATTAATAAAATCAAAATATCTATACCACCAAAAACGATTTATAGATTCAGTATAATCCCAATTAAAAATATCAACGATATTCATTTTAGATGTTTTAATCTCCAGTGAGAATTGCTTTGGGTAATTAGCTATGTTTTCATTTCACAGGTTAATAATAGAATTAAGCATATATCCCAAAAGCATTGATCCAACCATATCATCGCTCTCACCATTGGGGTGAATATTTGAAAATGATGACTCCTGCTCTTCCAGGTTCTCTGCGTGTGAACACAAAACCACTTGACACCCTGTGTCCTGGCTCCCTTGTCTTTTCAGCCTTGTCTCTCTCCCCAACAGCCAACTAACCTTCTTTCAGACTTCTCAATTCTACTCACCTCTTCCCACCTCATCTTCTTTTCCCATCTCATGTTTTTTTCTTAAATATCTATTCATTTATTTGTTCATTAATCCATTAGAAAGGGGCAGAATCACACACACACACATACACACACACACACACAGAGAGAGAGAAAGAGAGTTTGAGAGAAAGAGAGAGAGAAAGAGAGAGAAACAGAAATCACCTATCTATTGGTTCACTTCCCAAATGCATGCAACAGCTAGCACACAACTAGACTGGAGCTAGGAATCAGGAACTCCATCCAAGTCTCCATCATGTGTGGCAGGAACCCAGGTATTTGGGCCATCTGCTACTTTCCAGTGTATTATCAGGAAGCTGAATTAGAAGTGCAGAATATCAAGGACTTGAGCCAGGTATTGTGACATAGTGTGCAAGTCATCTTTAAGTGGTGGTCTAGTCCACTGCTCTGTTAAACTGCTGCTGTATGTGCATATGTCAGCTCAGCCTGGCAAATCTTTCTAGACCCCTGTTTCATATGTCTCTGTAACTAGTTCTTGAAGTAGTTCTCAGTTCTGTACAGCACAGAGTACAACTTTAAATTTTTATGTCACATTGTGTCTCTTTCCTTCCATGAGACTATATACTCCACATGTGTTTTCATATTTCTGTATATAGTGGTTGGGATATAGGTATTACTCAAATTTGTTGAACAAGTGCATTTAGCATAACATGTTCATTGGATCTTAGTGTGTGGCTGGCTGATGGACACTGCTGACTTAAACAAGCATAAAATATACTACCTTTTGGGGGAGTTGCATTATGATCATTTTGCTCCCTGTTTGTTTAATGCCTATGGACCTACAAAAAGAGTATCAGTGGAGTCCCCAGGGTAAGAGCTGTATTGTCTGCTCTTTGAACAGTTTGGGCTCCCTGCGTTCTCATCCGAGCTAAACTGCCCCAGTTCACAATTTGGTTTGGTGGATAGTATTTTGCATATGCTTGATGATTCTGGCTCCTTCAGAACAAAAGATGAGCACTCCTCGATATAGGCATCATTGCCCTGGTTACCACATAGAGAAACTTACAGCTCTACGGATTGCTTTATGTACTCACAAGGCAAATTTTGATTTACACCTTTCAATGTTAACTGAGCTCCTAAATCTTTAGCTCCCTAAGTATTCCCTGGTGTTTGTGGAAGCACACAATCTTAGGGCCTCAACCATATATGAAATATGTGGGGAATGGAAGTTGTTGGTATGGGAGTTCCACTGTTTAGAATCCACTGTTGATTAAAATCCATAAAAAGGAAAACAGGTCACCTATTGGAATTAACATACTATTCTCACAGTTTGACATCCCTTAAAGTGAATCTGGCTTAACTTTCTTTCCCTCTCTTGAGATTTAGGAAGGGGAATCTATTTATTTAGGGCTCTGACTTCACACTGTTTTTACAACATGCGTGTTAGATAAAGCAGAAACTAGAATTTGTCATGTTGTTTGTTGATTGAAGTGGGTTACTTATGTTTCTGTAGAATACATACACTTTTTAAATATTAGGGTTATATTTTGATAAGTGTAAGATAAATACAACAACTATAAGAAATTAATAGTTAAGGCCTTCCTGTAAAGTATGCTTTTTTTTTCTTCAGCTCTTACTCTCTTCTCCCCTATTCTCTGCATTTTTTTCCTCTTCATTTACCTAGTTAACCTAGCTTTTTCCATTTGCCCTCTTTCTCATTAGTGCACCAAACTGGAAGACTGTCATTGATAAATGTTGAAGGGCTTAAAGAGAAAAGGATAAGAACGATAACCCTTCTTGCTGGATTGGTTTCATTGTCTATCAGAACAGAGAACACTCTTAGCAGTCCCTGACTGTTGTGTGGGCAGCATGCACGGAGGGCTCTCTGTCCATTGGAAGGTCCCGTTGGAGTAGTCTGAAGATGCCCTGTCAGCATGGTGACAGTATTCCAGCCCTCCCCAGAACTATCCAGAGTTCTCCTAGAGCTCCCAGCCACCATGGTGTGGTGAGAGAGCCTGCTGATTTGCTACTCACAGAAAGCCACACAGTACAGCAGCTGGAAGTACCGGGATTGAACTTCCCACAAGCTACCTTCACCTAATAACTTTTTGATTTTTAACAGATTCAGTGTGGTTTATAGACACAATTCTGAGAATATATGATATCCTCTTTCTTCTCCCTTTCTTTCTTTTTTTGTTTTGTTTATGAGCTAGCATGTTTAGATTTAAATTACATTATAAAGGCTTAATACTTCATTAAATAAGGAGTTTAACAGTCAAAAACAAAAAGGCCTTAGTTTAGTCAGAATGCAGACAGTGAGTATAAACAATAATTGAATGGAAAAATGATTATTTCACTCATACATAGGGAATGTGAAAGTAACTACAGATCATTAAAACTATGTGTAAATTCCTTATTTTACTTGAAATAATGAGAGAGAGAGAGAGAGAGAGAGAGAGAGAGAGATATTTTTCCATCCACTGGTTCATTTCCCAGGTAGTACCCATAGCCAGGGCTGGTCTGGTCCGGTCAAGAGCAGGTGGCCAGGATCCTCTTCTTCTGGGTCTCAAATAGATGCAGGCCCCCCAAAAATCAGAGCCATTCTTTGTTGCTTTCCTAGGTCATGAGCTTGGAACTGGATGGGAAGAGAAGCAGCCAGGACACAAAACAACACCTGTATGGAATGTCAGCACCATGGGCAAGGGATTAGCTCACAATGCCACTGTGCCAGCCCCAATATGACATTTGTAACCAATGATTTCACCCAGAGACTTTTAAGGAATTGATTGATGCACAGACATGCCAGCTCCCCTCCTTCTGGGGTCAGAGGTTTCTGAGGCCTGTGGTCTGCATCATTTCACTGAGTTTCTCATGGGCCTTTATTTAACTTGCTTGGTATATCCCTTTTTTAATTCCTCACTCGATGTTTCTGGCATTCCTTCAAATCTTTGTTTTCTCAGAGTTCACATTAGACACTAATGATCTAGAAATCCTCAGGAACTGAGTTGTAACTCCATCTTGAAAACCTTGACTCTCACTCCGGTGCCCTTCATTGCCTGTCTCTCAGCTTTGGAATTCTCATGCCTCCTTGCCTTTGCTGCCATCTCCAGTGCTCCCTGTCCTCCTTAGTACTTCCAACAACTGCGTTTTCTCTCTGTTAAAGTTTTCCACTTACCTCTGCAATGTCCTTCAGTGAGAGTTCTTTGTATTTCCTTCTCTTCCCAGCCAGACTGAGGAAAATTGCCCCTATTTTTTATCTTTTCACTTTTTGCTTAACCACTAGCAATTTAGGTACCATTGTCACACTTTAGCCAAACAGCTCTCAGGTTCACACTAACCACCTCCATATTACAAAATGTGAGGATCCTATTTTTTTTTTTTTAATTTGGTCATTTCCATTATCCTTGAATGTAGAAGCAACATTTACTTGTGTCGTGGGTAATTGAATTCTTACAATTTTAACTTGGGAGGGGACAGATATTCACTCCAACTCTTTATTTTTGTATGCGGGGGAAACAAAAAAGTCTACAAAGATCAAATGATTTACGTGATAAGGTCCAGAAAATGTAAAATTGGACACTGCAATCAGGGCATCCAACCTACCTTACTTGGTAGATTCTAGTCTACTATAAAAACTACTTTTTTTTTTTTTACAAGTTCTGACCCAGATCTTTATAAATTCTCCTAAGTTATTTCATCCTACATAAAGTCCTCCTAGCTGTTCTTTCAGATCTTTTTCTCCATCGCCCATTTTTCATTGCAGCTGCCAGGTTGATGTCTCTATATGTAATTCAGAGGCTTTCACTCCCAAGTCCAGCATCTAATTCCTTATTACTTTGTTTAAAATAAAAGCCAAGCTCCTTTTCATGCCTTACATAAGCCTTTCTGATGTGATTTCCCTTGTCTTAGTCTTGTCATCAGTCTCTGGCTCCTAGACTCTTCTTGCTCAGTTTACCAGCAAAAGGTTTGCCCCATCACTGGACAGTGCTTTCCTGTCTCTGTGGAGTGGTTTTCTCAAAGATTATTGAACAGCTGCTTTCTTCTAATCGTTTCAGGATGTTACCACACTGGAAATTGTTCCTAATTTTGTCCATCACATTGGAGGTCTTCATTTTCAGCATAGCATTTGCCACTGGCCACAATTACTTATTGGTTTGACTTGGAGTTAATCGTGTTTCCCAACATTAGAATGCAAAATATTGGAATATGAAAGTTCTGTCTTCTTTGACATATCTCTTGGCTCAATAAATGTTCTAAACTTAGTATAAATAAATATTTTTCAAATAAAGAAATGAGTGAGTGAATCATGTCTGATGTGTGTGTGTGTGTGTGTGTGTGTAGTTCCTAAGGATCTTTTCCCTCTTTTCTTCTCCAATTCTACTAGTCATCTCTTCTGGAAAGGAAAACACTTTTTCCACCTAAAGCAACTGTTTGCCTCATAAACTAGTAAAGCAAACTTATTCTCAACTGTCAGAACTTTAAAACTTTATTTATTTTTATTAGAAAGGCACATTGCAGAGAAAAGAAGAGACAGAAAGTTTCTTCATTTTGCTGGTTCATTCCCCAGTTGACCGCAATGAATGGAGCTGAACTGATCTGAAGCCAGGATGGATCCAAGATCTGCCTTGAGGTTTCCCACATGGGTACAAATGCACAAACCTTGGATTATGCTCCACTACTTTCTCAGTCCAGAAGCAGGGAGGTGGATGCAGAGTGAAATAGTCGAGATATAACTGTCACCCAAAGGAACCCTGATCTTACATGGGGAAGGATTAGTACATTGAGACTTCGCACCAGGCCTGACTGGCAGAATTTTAAAACTTTTTCTTTGACCAAATGCATACCTTTGATTCTGAGTGCTCCATTGTATCATTTCTTCAACATCTGCCACATTCCATTTCCATGCAGTCATGCTCACAGCATTCTTTGATCACTACTCTCTTCGGTTATATGAAATAACTACGCTTTATACAATTTGAGTAGTCACTTATGATCTGCAGTATTTTGAATCATTTCCTGTTTATGTATCTATTTTTATATAATGGAGTTTAACCACCATGCCTGGATACTTGAAGCACGTACTTCTGCATACATGGACAGAGTAAGACCTCTGATTTGCCTATTTTGTGTTAGCAAATTTGCCTACTCACATCTTTCTGCAATCACAAGATCATTACTTGCAGTGCCAGTCAGTGCAGGGACAGATGTGGTCTGTCACCTGCACCAGAAAATGCACAAACTGATAGATGCGGCTGCCTGATCAGTTCTACCTCAGCCCCATTTCGGTTTTTTTATACAAACTTTACTTTGTAATGATTACATGGTTGATCAGGGTGGGAAGGGTCAAGGTTTAGGAAAAATTCGATAAACTCATTGCTTCTATATTTGCTATTTATTCTTATTGTTTCTGGGGGAAGGGGAGAGACAAAGGGGGAAACCACTCACGACTTTCCACGTGTCTCAGTACCCAGGAACGAGGAATTGCCACTTCATATCAACCCAAAGTCTCAATGTATACATATCCTGAGGGTTCTGTCCAAGTGGTTTGGATAGTTTGGAAATGCTGCTGATTTCACCAATCTGAGGATGATGTCACCATCCCAATATCCATTTGCTCCATTCACTGATATTTTTTGCTGTCATCATTTGTTTGGGGTAGCTGTCCAGTTAGTTCTGTTCTCTCTCTTCTGCTACAGCACCAAAGATGTTGCCATATTCTCCTTTTACAACATGATCTGTGTCCTCTGCTCCACCTTTTTCATTAAGTGGGACACGTCTTGCAGGCAAGTCAAGTACCCAGGTCAGGCGACCTAAGCCCTACCAGATCCCCCATCCCTGGTGCTCTTGAACTTGACACCCACAGCCCCATATCTTACATGAACAGACAGGTGCTGCAGCCCAAACAACCAGTCCACCATAGACCAATGCATACCAGTGGATGCTGCAGCCTAGTGTGAGTAATCCAACCAAGAAGACTCCCAGTCCTCCATCTTTCTGCATGCCATCTCCTGCTGCAGCCTAGTCTGGCCAAATTGGTATCCCTTCTGGTTCTCAGTGCACACTTGTATTTGCTTAGCTCAGCCTCACCCACCTCTAGACCCACCCCACACATATGTTAGTGGGTGCCACCACCTTGCCCAAACCAGCCTGCCTGCAGTCCTTATTCTTGAGCTTACCAGTGATATGTACAGTCCAGCAGGGAGTGCCCACAATACTCCTGTAAGGCATGTTCCCAGCCCTATATCTTGCACCTGCTGGGGAGTACTGTGGTCTAGCCTAACATGATTTGCACCCGGTCCCAGCACTTGCCAGCAGGTGCTAAGACTTAGCCTGGCTGGCCCATATGCATTCTGGCTCTTGTGCATGCCAGAGAGGATGCAGCCTAGCCCATCCTGGCCTGCCACCTGGCCAGCTCATTCCCAGCCCCGGCTCTCATCCTCACAAGTAGAAACAGCAGCCCAGGGAGTGCGTCCTGAAGTGCCTCTACCAGGCTTACACCCAGCTCTGAATCTTGCATGTGCCAGCAAGTGGTTTGGTCTAGTCTGAGGTGGCTTGCCTCAAGTCTTGGGATTTTCTAGCAGGTGCTACTGCCTGGCCCAACCTACCTGCCATTAGTCTCGATTCTCAGAGGCCCACAAACACCTCTCTACTGTGTAAACAATACTAAAAATACAGTAAAACTTTTTTGCAGTGCTTTCATGGTTATTCTCATGTATGTTTAATGCAGTGAAAATTTTGCCACCCATGAGGCCATCGCAATGACTCATTGGCTGATCCTCTGACTGCAGGTATTGGGATCCCTTATGGGTACCAGATCATATCCCTACTGCTCCTCTTCTGATCAAGCTCTCTGCTTGTGGTCTGTGGAATCAGTGGAGGTTGGCCTAACGTATTGGGGCCCTGTACCAAAGTGGAAGACTGAGAGGAGGCTCCTGGCTTCAGATAGGCTCCGCTCTAGCCTGTGTGGCCACTTGGGCAGTGAATCTGTGGATGGAAGATCTTTATTTCTTTCTCTCTGTAAATCTGCCTTTCCAATAACAATTTAAAAAAGATTTTTGAGTCACCCTACACACATTTTCATTACAGAAGTCAAGCAAGGCAACACTGCCTACCTCTTTTGACCCTCCTACAATAAATATTCTTTTTTGGTTAACTAGTTAGCATTTTGGTGTGTGTGTGTGTATGTGCATGCCTGCGCACTTTTGTTAGTGACTAATATTTAAGATGACTCTCTACATAGTGGTAACTGCTGTCTAGTAACTGAAAGTACAGAAAGACCATCCAGTGCTTTACAGAGAAAAGAGTTGACAGTTAAGGTTTGTTTAGGCATGAGTTACAGTGTTATTGGCTGTTCATTGATTGCTAGTGTACTCAAAGCATGTTAAATAAAGTATATTCAAGCAAACTTACATGATGCAGGGTTATTATTTATTTACTGGCTGGTGAAAGGGTTAAGAGCAGAAGTTCACAGAAACTTATCCCTGAATTTCCCTTAGGATCATTGATTTAACATTTGCCAGTCCAGTGTTCATGGAAACGTTATGATACAGAATACTATTGATTTTGATAACTGTCTTCATATATGCGCATTTTTGTGTGTGTTGGCATTAGCATTCTTTAAGAGTTTGGGAGAGGAGCCAGAATATGCTAAAATTAGGTAGTTTGCCTGATACTGTTTGCCAATCTGCTCATCTGTAAACTCCAGGCTTTTCTGCTCCCTATTTCACAAAGAGCTTTATTCACTATAATAGCTGCAGAATCCTAATTATTATAGGAGAGCACATCAAATTATTAGTGGGATATAGAAACAAAACATTGAATTTATATTTTTTTGCAAAACATTTTTGAAGTACATATATAGTTTATTACATTTGTTTGTAACCTTCATTGAGGACTTTTCTTGCATATGCACCAAATATGATTTGAATTTGTGTTTCAAAGAAGTAATGAAAAACCATGATACATATAGAAAACTAGATAACTGTGATGTCTCTAAAAATTACATGCTATTAAATTTCAGTCTATTGTGTATTTACAGTGATTCCAAATATTAGAAGTACAAGAATATCTTCTCTTTCAAAGCTGATTTTAATGATTTGTTCAACCAAAGCAAACACATTTTATATTCCTAATTGTTGCAATGAAAATCTGACCAGTATCCAAACCTTAAACAAAACATTGGAGCTATGGAAATGTAACCATGTCCTGATTTGTTTTCTGGCCTGTGGATGTTCATCTTAAACTTTTATCTGCATTGTTTGTAATGTTTACACAAGACTAATTTGCCCAGATCAACTTAACTGTCTTTACACACTTAAACATCTAAATATATAGAATTGTATATATTGATATGTATTATTTTATATTTGAATTCTTTGAAGCAATTGTTTAAGGGAATATTTTGAAACCTAATAAGTTGAAAATAGTTGTTGGGAACATTTTAATAACTGTTTTCTCTCTCTTTTCTACTGTGTTTTTTTTTTAAGTAGATGGGATGGGTTCCTGAGGATAAGATGTATATCACTTTACTTTTGTTTTTGTACTTGCTTCTCTGTTTCAAAATGATTTTAACTTAAGAATAAAAACAGAAAGCTCTTACCATAGGATATCCAATTCAGTCCAGCTTGTTGGCACGGGGTCATACTGAAACAAACATTTGTATACAGTGTTGTGTTTAGAACTTAGTAGTGTGATAGAATAATGTCACTGGTTGTTGGGCATGATGGCATATGTCTGGCACATGCCCACAATGGAGTGGATTAGCTTCATAGAGTGTTTTCTTAACATTACATTTCCTTGAAAGCCAGAGTCAAGATAGAGATTCAGCATCTCTAATGAATCTCTGAACAGCTGTCAGGGACATAGTTGAGTGAGGATCTTCCAACAGAGGCACAACAGGATCTCATTTTATATCTGCTGTCAGCCTCCTCAACACATCCTACAGTGTCAAAGAGGGAATGGAGTGTCCTGTCATCATGGAGCTGAAGAAATTTATTGGTTTCATTTGAGAATTCATGATTTCTCTTCTTCCTTAAATTAATTATATAATGCATGGTCAGTTACTTTGCGATCCTATATTTGAGGAGCAAAGTCTTTCAGAAATCATGGTATGACAGTTGATATATTTTTCCCCAGTTTAAAACACAGCTGAATTCTTTTAGGCAGATAAAATTGGTTGGCTCCGTCACTTCTCCAACTGGGCAGAGAGCACTTGCTATGTGTCGTGGTAACCGTGTAGCTTTGACCTGCCCACACTCAGTACCCACATCAACTGGGTGTACCTATACAAGCACCACTCAGATTTGCTTAGCAAATTCCCCTCAGCCTCAATCCTGGAGAGAACACAAAGGCAATTTGAAGGATTCCAAACTTTTCAGCCTTTAGGCGCAAACTTGTTTTTTTGTTTTGTTTTCCAGTGGAGATTATTGAAAACCGTAATTCTTTTTTGCTTCAGGAAAGGCTGTCAGAGGAAGAAAAAAACCACAAGGAAGCTTTGGAAGATCTTCGCATGGTGGTAGATGAGGATTCGAGGAGCGAAAGCAGCAGCACAGATGAGGGAAAAGACAAGACGAAATTGCTGTTAGAAAGATTGAAAGCTCTTGAGGTAAGAAATAAGCAGTTTTTACACTTTTAAAGAAAAATATCAGCATCTGCTTCTTTCATTGAAACTGGTTTTGAGCAAGGATAAATCTTCCTTTCTTCGATCTTCCAGATTAATGCAATTTAGTGTCTTCCATTGAGGTCTATTTGTCAACAATGAGCTAAAAGTTAAAATTTGTAGTGCTGAGAGGGTCTTGGCCCACTAGCTATGATTATATGGCCTGAGAAAGAGTATGTGACAATAATTCACTTTAAGCTCAATTCTGCCTTTAAACTAGATCCACTGTTAAAATTGCAAACTCCTTGAACGAAGGGACTACATGATATTTCACCCTGTCTTCCTACTATCTTATAAATGAATAAGGGAAGGAATAAGGAAAGCACCCAGTAGAACATAAGGATAGTTATAAATTGCATATAAATTTTAAGCAGTAGAACTGTTTCTTCAAAACAAATATCTCATGTAGAATTTCAACACATAAGGCAGCACTGTTAGGTCCTTGAGTCTCTCCCACCACCATGGTTGACCCATATTGAGATCCTAGTTGATGGCTGTGTTCTGGCCTATCCCCAGCTTTCGTGGGCATTTAGGAAGTGAACCAATGGATGGGAATGCATTGTCCAATCCATATCCACATGTATCTCTTGCCTCACAAGTAATTTTAACTTTTTTTTTTTAAGTAGAACTAAAGCCAGGCTATAGTCTCCTTTAAGGAAGTTTTGGGAATTGAGTGGCACTTGACAATATAGTTTAAAACCACTGATGCGTTATTGGTGACATTTGACATTACTTCAAGTGTTAAATTCTGAATCTTTTATAGTGGTCATCATAGAATATCCCAGTTGTTAGTTGTGGTTGAGATGCAATGGATTAAAAGACTTAGTGAAACCATATTTTTCTATGTGATTCCCTGATCCTTTCCAGAAGTTCGCTAGGACCTTCACCCACCAACTGAGACTCTAGTTGTACCCTAGAGTCTATAGAACCTTGAAAAGTTCAGTAATGTAAAGAAACATGCTTGGTTTCTGCAACTACAATGCTCTTTATTTACCCTTTATCCAGAGAGAGTATATCCATTTCACTGCAATTTCCATGGCAAAGACATGACACAAGGATTAAAATTATAGATTTAAAGTAGGGATTAAGGTTGCAACCAATTTTTAGGGTTGGGTTTTAGTCTGTGCTCCAGCTTCAAACTCTCTGAGAATTTATAAAAGCCTCTGTTTTCAATTGCAAGCATATCTAATCTTACAGGAAAGTAAGAGACATCAAATGACTGATTTTTACAGCTAAGCCTGGTGTGTGATGCCCCATATCCATTTATCCTAAGGGTTTCTTTACACTTCATTTCCCCTGTTTATGTAAATACGGTAATAGGTGCAAGAACTATGAAAAAAAAAAAAAAACTTCAGCTACTCCACACAGATGTGACTGAATGTAAAGAAATGAACAGGTCTCCTCCAGCACAGAGCAGAAAATAGGTCAGCTTAGGGAACCTCTGAAGCTCATCTTTGGAAAAGGGCAGAAATCATCCCTGAACCAAAGGTTCTCATAGTTTTGCCATAAATTTTGAATTATTTTATTTATTTAGTTAGTTAGTTGAAAGGCAAACAGAAACACATTTCTTCCATCAGCTCATTCATTCCTGAAATGCCAGCAACATCCAAAGCTGGGCATGATTGAAGCTGAGAGTCAGGAACTCATTGTGGGTCTCTCCATTGTGGGTATTTAGCAGGAAGCTGGAATTGGAAGCAGAGCTGAACCTCAAGCTCTCCGAAATTGGATGCAGGGGTCCCAAGCAGCATGTTCACTGCTGCACTAGCTGCCTGGCCTGTGCTTTTGATATTTTTAAAAATCATTCTTGTAAAAGCTAGTATGCTTTTGCAAGGGAGACTGAGATTACTATTTTAGAGTTTTCAGAACTGACAACTTTGCTTTGAAGTTGAATGAACTAGATCCAAACAGTAGGAATGCATTGACATAACAGTTTCTTGTTTCCTTGGAATCGTGTGCTTAAATTATTAGTTTTTATTTATCATTATAGGCTTTGAATGGCTTTTCTTTAATGAAACTAAGAGGTATTTCACAAGCGTCTTTGGCAGCAAATGTATTATAAACTTCCCTGAGTGCAGGAAAAGTGCCAGTTTATTTTTCCTTCCACAGAATTCTTTTTTATTTAAGGTGACAGCTCTTGCATCCAGCATTAGTTGGATGCAGAATTTGATATCTTTAAGTGCCATTGAATGTCCGAATTTACATTCACAAAAAATCTGTTTTCCCAATTTTCTAAAGCCAACATGTCACTGTGAGTTTCCTAGAATTCTATTTTCAGTATTAAGTAAATGGTCTTTTTATACCCAAATATCTTTTCTCTGCTTGAGGATACTCTCAGATTTTATTGTGTAACATATAAATGCCTTTTTAAAATTTTATGTGAGAGTATTTCAAGAAGGTTTTAGCAAAATTGGATTATGGGAAAACTATACCAGGGTTTAGGGTGTTTTCTCCCAAAAATGTATTCTTCAATTTCATTTTCCATACATGAGTTATATCTTTAATATAATCAGTTTTTACAAGAAGTAAAAATGCTGTTCTGTGACCTTACATATACTCAAGGCATAGCAACATTTGTGTGAGTTAAAAACCATGCTTTGGAGGCCTGGTTGTGGTATAATAGGTATGCTACTGCCTGAGTTGCTGACATCCATATGGATAACAATTCAAGTTCAGGCTACTCCACTTCTGATCCACCTCCATGTTAATGTGCCTGGGAAAACAGCAGAAGGTGACCGAAGTGCTTGAGCCCTTCTGCTACCCATGTTGGAGACTGGGAGAAAGTTCCTGGATTCAGCCTAGCGCAACCCAGGCTGTTGCAGCTTTTGGGGTGTGAACTTGCTTATGGAAGATCTCTCTTTTTCTTTGTTTCTCTCTCTGTAACTTTGACTTTCAAAACAGTTTCTTGTTTTTTAAAGCTGTTACTGGAAAAATAATAGGTTCATATTTCATTTAGAAAAACATGGTAATTAAGTATGTGTTAGGTTGAATAAGAGTTTGCTCTACTAGATTATACTCAACCATGGAGGTAGGAGAATTAAATTACTGAACATAAACATTTGTTAATCAGTAATCCTTGTTTATGGTTTAAGTAATCAACCCTGTTGTATATCACAGTTCTACATAAAATTTATAACCCATAGATAAATAGTGAGAACATTCTATAGGTACTGGAATGTGATCAGCTTTCAACTATAATGAGAACAGCTTTCAGCGATAATGAGAACAGAGCACAGACTCATCTGTGGATAGACACCCACCTGGATTTACAAACTTGAATTAAACACTCCTTTGCAGTATGTCACAGGAGTTGACCATACTGTTTCAAATGAAATTTTGGGAAAATTACACGTCATATAACACTGGTTTTCTATCTGTGTGTTTTTAAAGCAATGATATCTGTATGCTGTCTCTTTGCCCTTGATATGGTGGGAATCAGAGAATGTTAGTGTGATGGATACTGCTGTTCTCCAAAATAGTTCCCAAGAAAGTATGAGAAAGGAGATGTAATTGACTTCTAATTGTACAGTTTTGTATTAGTGGTAATTAGTAGTAATGTTCGAGATCAAGTTGGGCTGTATTGAGCAGCCCTGAACTTTAAGCACTACTGAGTCAGCCCCTCGTCCCAAGCTGAGGAAGAACTTAGCCTTTCAGAAATGTTTCTGTGATGTAAAATAATGTGTTAAGTAAAAATTTTTCTATTGAATTCTTTCAGTCCATTAAAGTGCAAGAATTGACTTGATGAGCACAAGATTTTATTAATCAGTAATCCCTGTTTACAACTTATGGAATTAGTCCAACCTGGCTGTGCATCACAATTTTATGAAGAATGTATATTCAATGGGTGTATACAGAATATTTCCCATAGGAACTGGAATTAGATCAGTTTTCAAGGTTTACCATTCAGATGGACAGTCTTAGGAATCATGCTGTTAAATAAAATCATAATCAAATTAATTTGAAAATATGTTTCTAGGGTTATTGTGGTACAACAGGTTAAGCTGTTATTTGGGATACTTGTATCCAATATTGGAGTACTTGTTTGGGTAGTAGAACCCCCACTTCAGATTCCTATTAATATGCCTGGAAAGGTAGTTAAAGATGACCCAAGTCCTTTAGTCCTAACCACCCACATAGAAGCTTCAATGAAGGTCTGGGCTCCTGTCTTGACCAAGTCCCAGCTGTTGTAAACATTTAGCAAGTGAACAGCAGATGGAAGATGTTGTGTACTCTCTCTCTCTGTCATTCTGCCTGTCAAATAAATACATAAGTCCTTTAAAAATATCATTTAGAAAAATTTAGGTGCTGTATTAGTAGAGACAGTATGATACGAAGTGGGAGAAGAATTAAGAGTCCTCTGATGTGGGACCATTTATATGTAATATAAACAATATCAAGTACATAACTTGGTGAACATTCCAAGAAGATGGAATTTCAAGTGTAAAAACCTGTTTGGAGCATGGTGCAGAGATGAGTTAGAATGACAGCTGGAAGAACTATGTCCTCGAACATAAGTTACATGATGAAAATGCAGGAAAAAGATTGATCAAGGAGGACTAGGCTCTATAGAGCCTTTATATGCCACATTTTTAATAAAGATGCTGAGAATAAGTTCAAAGGGCAGGTAGTACAGATTTGAACCTAAGAAATACATAGTATAAATTCTACATTAAAGCGGTAATTCTTGCTGCTTCTAACAGCTTCTAAATCTTCTAAAAGAAGATTTTTTAGACTCCCGACAAAATATGTTAGTAGACTCGAATGAATATCTGGAATTAATAGGCTACATTGTTGCTGTATTAGTACTTCCAATGGGCTAGAGGACTGGTGTAGAGTAGTAGGGACCATATTGGCAAACCCTTAACATGGGGCTTACTCTGTCCCAGCACTGCTCTGATAATTGTATACTATTTATTTATACTATTTTAATGATAACACTGCTGTCGGAATGGTCATTACTGTACATATGAGGAAACTAAGGCTCAGCAAGTTTGTACACTTTGCTAGGGGTAATGTGGTAAATGAGGAAGTAAGAATCTGAACGTTAGTTGTGGAGTTCCACTATGCTGTAGTGCTATGAAATAGTCAAGTAAGGATACGTTTTATACAGAAAATCTGTAGCAATTACTAATGGATTACATGTGGAATATAAGAGAAGATGAATGATCAAGGGTGACTTAGTCCTTTGGCCTTTGCAACTGAACATGACGCTGAACCAAATTCCTCGGAAAGACACAAATCTTGTAGAAGAGGTGAATTGGATAAATGAATGTGCAGTCATCAATTTGTTTTGCCTGTGAAATGTGTATTGAACATTTAAAACATGATGTTCGTTGGGCTGTTGGATTTACAAGGTTGAGGTCAGAACAAGAGATATGGATTTGAGAGTCATCAGCATATAGATGACAGTTGATGTTATGGTACTAAGAAAGGTCACATCCAAAGTTAATATAAATGTGAACAAGAAGAGGGCAGAGGAGAGAGCCCTGGATGCTCCTTTGATAGAGATCTGGCAGAGGAGTGAGAGCTAACAAATAAGCTGAAGATGGTAGACGGGAGGAGAATCAAAGTGAGATGCCCTTGAAAATAATGAACAAAGCATTTCAAGGGCAACCTTGTTGAATGCTGCAGAGAAAATGAGTGACATGGAGCTGAGACTCCATTACGCCTCTGGATCTTGGTAATAAGCACCTATGATCTTCTGAACAAGAGTTTCTGATTAGAGGGGTAGGAAGGAAGAGATAAGAACCTTATACATTATAGACAGTACTTTCGAGAACTTTTACTTTGAAAAGGAACAGAGTGCACATACAGAGAGTTAAACTGAAAGACAGCCTTGACAGGAGAGAAGCTCTGTGAAAAACAACATGAGGGTGTGTTTGTGGGCTGATGGGAAAGATCCAGTAGAAGGGGAAAAACCAATGATACACAGGGCAGAAAGAAAAATGCAGATGGTGATCTGCCAGCTGGTGAGAGGTATAAAACTGGAGGGCAGGAATAGAGCTTTTAAAAATCAAGTGGGCTGGGGGTGGGAGTGGCAAGGAGTGGGAGATGAGGCTGGGAGGGAATGGGGTGCACAGGACACAACCATTTAATCTAATCATCTGATCAAGTGGCTAGATGTCCATGGTAAACATTGGAGTGCTGACTCTGACTCCAGTTTCCTACCAATACAGATTCTGCATGACTGAAAAGAGTCAAGCTCCTACCAGCCGTGTAACAAACCTAGATTGAGTTCCAGCTCCTAGTCTTCGCTATTGGAAACCATTCAGGGAGTAAATTAGTGGATGGATGAGATCCCTCACTCATATTCATTCATTCTCATTCTTTTTTTGTTTCTCTCATACCTCTCAAAAATCAAATCTCAAAACAAACTCGGACACCTACAGTACAAATGGGAAAAGCTATAAATCTTTTTTTTAATTTTTATTGGAAAGGCGGATATACAGAGAGGAGAGACAGAGAGGAAGATCTTCGGTCCGATGATTCACTCCCCAAGTGAGCGCAACGGGCCGATGCTGTGCCAATCCGAATCCAGGAGCCTCTTCCGGGTCTCCCACACGGGTGCAGGGTCCCAAAGCTTTGGGCTGTCCTGGACTGCTTTCCCGGGCCACAGGCAGGGAGCTGGAAGGGAAGCGGGGCTGCCGGGATTAGAACCGGCGCCCATATGGGATCCTGGGGTGTGCAAGGCGAGGGCCTTAACCACTGCGCCACCGCGCTGGGCCCAAAAAGCTGTAAATCTTTAAGTTTTCAATAAAAACTAATCATCTTAATCACTATTAGGTGTGTGCACTGCTGGAATTGAAGATCACACATACTGCTTTATCCTAGCCCATTTTATATCACTGAGCCACAACACTTAATCCTGGATAACTTAAAAAGTGAAGAGGTTGATTTGACCCAGTATTCTGATGCCTGAGGGTCCTAACCATGTAGTGTTGACTGATAAAGGCTACTGGCTACCTCACAACATGACAGAGCAGCAGAGTGAGAACTAGCCATGTGCAGAAAGGATGAATCACTTGGCAAGACAGAAATCAAGGGAGCTGAGAGGTGTAAGACTTGCTCTTGTTACAACAGAATGCTCGAATGGGGCCAGTCCACTTGCATCAGACCTGTGCAGCGTTAATCCGAATGAGACAAAGGCAACTCAGGACCTGAGTGCCTGTTATGCAGTAATATCTCCTACATCACCTACTATGTCAGCACCACCACACTGGAGACCAAACCTCCAGTGTACAAACTGCTATTTGGGTAAAACCATAACAAAACCATAGTGACGTGTTAGAGGGATGTGTGGAGCTGTTGAAGCAGTCTAGGTCTAAGTACAGAACCCAACACGTTTTCACGGGTCATAGTCAACTGTAAGTCTAACTTTGCCCTTGAGCTTGAGTAGACTATTTCCTAGTTTTTAGGCTCAGGCTTTGTGGCACTCTCCATGGATGTCCAATGTCATAGAACTCTTTTATTATTTTTTAAAAGATTTATCTTGATTTGAAAGGCAGAATTACAGAGGGGAGAGACAGAAAAGGTCTTCCATCAGCTGGTTTACTCCCCTAATGGCCACAACAACCAGAGCTGAGCTAATCTGAAGCTGGAAGGCCAGGAGCCAGTAGCCTCTTCTGCATCTCCCTCATGGGTGCTAGGTCCCAAGAGTTCAGGCCATCTTTCTCTCTTTCCCAGACCATAAGCAGAGAGTTGGATTGGAAGTAGAGTATCCAGGATTTGAACCAGCCCCTCTGCTGAATGCTGGCACCACAGGATGGAGGATTAGCCTATTGAGCCACAGCACCACCCCCATCAGAAAAATCTTTAACCTGAGGAAGCATGTCATCAAAGAGTTTTGGAGTGGTATCTTACTTACATGGTGGTACCTCTGGAATAAGTAATCGTTATGCTCTAGTGTGGCTTTGGCTTGCTGCTATGAGTTCCTCCCTTGTTTTTTCTTTAATTTTATTTTCTCCTGTCCTGAGCAATGTAGGAAAATTCGAAAGTTACAAAGGAGGGTGCTGGTGGTAGTCTGGGTATAGATTTGGGTATAGATATGTGATCATTTCTGCTTCCTTTTAATATTTAGGTTCTGTGACATTGTCAGGTAACTCCACACATCTGTTTTAAGATATCTGGCATCTGTTTCCTAATTAATTTGCATCCGACTGTGAATCATCACATAGCAATCCTAAACCAGGATTAGAGATTAAAAGTGCTGTTTTGTAAGAGTTGGCATCACACACACACACACACACACACACACACACACACAAAATCATTTTTATGCCAGTATGTAACTTTGTACTAGAAACTTTCTGCTTACAAAGTTAGTAAATAACCACATTATGAAAAATTGAAAATGGCTGTTCTTGACATTTTGGCAGGTATAATTCTGGTATGTTGTTCTTCTACTTAATCTGTAACAAATAACTAAATATTGTATAGCTTTTTTGGTTTGATCTTTCATATAATGTGTCAAATATCTTCATGATATTTGACATTCTTCAAAATTATGGCATAAAGGCTCTGTGGAAATTTATCAGAGGGTTGCCAAGTAATCTATTTAATCTCATTCTATTAGATACTTAAGTTGCTGACATTTTTTGATGATTTTTACATGGCCATAACATTGTACTGTTGTTACATATTATATTACAGTGCTGTTTTAAGCCTCCTGAACAATTCATTTTGCATAAGTATGTCAATAAAGTATTTTAAGTGGATACATTTTTAAAAACTAGTCTTCTCAATAATCAGTTGGTTACTTATTTGTGCAAGTGTCGCTGACTCTCCAAAACCAGTAACTGCAGAAATGCTGCTGATATAGCCTGTGCTATTAAGGAAATAGCTCCCAACCCATTGTCTCTAAGGAGCCTGCCATTTTCTCTGAATCCAGCAGAAAGTAATAGGTAGTCCATGATCTGCTGAAACAACATAAAAGAGACTAATTTGGGGGAAAACTTTCACAATGTTTTACAAAGACAACTCCGTTCTTTTAAAAGCCACTCGGCAAAGACGCCCCATGACCACTTGTTTCCTTGCAAGTTGTAGAGGCACTTCTCAAACTGACTTGAGAGAAACTAAGGTTTATTTTGCAACTAGAAAGTCAGTGCAGTGATGGATGAGGGCCCAGATTAAAGCAAACATCCAGACCAGGTCAGGAAGCATTGGCTGTCTCTCAGCTTGTTTTTCTGGGAGTCAATTTTATTCACACGTAGGGTTTATCCATGGGATGGCTGAGGGGGCACTAAGGCAGCAGCACCAGTGAACAGGTGCCCTCTTTGCTCACATGTACTGCAAAGTTCCTAAACTACAAAGAGCCTAAGATCACTGGCTTGGCACTCATGGGTGCCCAGAGATGGCTTTTGGAAGGTCTTGATACTTGGTTGTTTAACTGAAAATTGCTTTGGTGCAACACACAATTGTGTGTTACTTCTTAACTCTTGTCGATTTTTCCTTTTGTAATGTGCCTTGTTTTTCCTTTACTCCTTTTGCCCCCTTTGCCTTTCCCTCTGCCTCCTGCTGTCCATCTGCACGTGTGTCTGACTTCCTTTCGTTCTGTCTGTCCATCTCTGCATGTCTCTTTTTCTTCACATTCCCCATCTTCCCCCTTCCCCCTTCCCTTCTTTGGCATTTCTGGGCTTGCAGTCCTGCTGAATATTGAGGCTACAAAGATCCACAAGCATTTTCCCCTCCCTTGAGATACTCACACAGTTAGAAAGATGACAAAATTATGCTAATTAAAAATTTTTAAATGGTGCACGTTGAAAGTAAACTAAAAAAAGGCATGCACAAGGATCCATGTTACGGAGTAAGAGGTGCCCACACAGTTTCCTTTGGAGAGAGCAGAGAGAGGAAAAGGTGGCAGGTAAACTGTGTGTCTCTGGGGCTTTGTGACAATTTTCTGAGAAAATTGTGAGGGGAAGGGGAATTTCCTGGGAGAATCTCACAATGGCTGTAGTAGCCTCATGAAAACATCAGAACAGGAGCCTGCCTGATTCCTGGGATGCATGTGACCAGAGAGAAAACACAACAGTTCAGTGTGTGGATCTGTGGAGCTAATCATCTATCCAACACAGAAGTCTTAACAACCTACAGTGCTTTTTTTAAACGCATGGAACTGCTAATCTGTTTGGAGATGTTCTAACCCAGTAGCCCTTACATTCCCCCAGTGCCTTGCAGCTGTTGCTCCTCGGTGCTTTGGCCCAGCTTTTAAGCGTGAAATGATATTCCCAAATACACCACGTGTCACTGCTAGTGGTCCTGAGCTCAGTATTTATGTCTTTATAGCTCAGCATCCTTTCCAGCACCTCAGTTTTAGAAGAAATTCCTTTAGCCTGTAGAGAAAGAGAAAAAGGCATGCATTCCATAAATTGAAGCTGTACCCATCACCAAAAGCCTGAATCAGCATGTGCTTTCTTGTTGCCTGACTCTTGCTGCTGATGTAGGGGAGCTAAAGTTGTTTGCAATTTAGGTTTCCCAGTGATAGCTGGCCAAAGAGTCCTCCTCACACCTTGAGTTTTGTTAGCATCTGCATTACTATTTTACGGCAGCCCTTTGGCCTTCCATCTCCCGGGAGAGTTTATTCAATCAAACCAACCTTTTATCAGTTGCAACCAAATGCTGAGGTCAAGGGAAAAAGTCCTCCGTGTGAGGTAGGCCAAGAAGTCAGAGGATATGTAGCTGTGTTGCACTGAGGAAAAGCTTGTTAGAAAAAGCCAATATGCCAAACTTTAAGCTACAGCAATAGTTACTTTGCAGGCTCACGTTTGTGTAAGAGCTCATTGGAAAGCCCCAGACCTTAGCGAAGACCAATGCATCAAGGACTGATATCCATAAATGTTGCAAGAGCTATCAAAGAAGAAAAATGAAGCATAGGGCCAACATTAATTGTGCCTGGAGATAATTAGAACAAAGAGTTGCTAACTGTGTGTTGGTTTAATGTTACGTGGCCATGGCCTTGTATTTTTTTTTTCATGGAGAGAATAAATTTTGATGTCAGAATCTAAAAGCTGGCTGGCTTGATTAATCAACAGGCCCCGATTGGCTTAGTTACAGCCAATTAGGTATTTTACTCCTTGAGCTACAAAGTATGATTAAGCCTGTTTCATCATGAGTGTAAGTGGAAAGCAAAAACCTCCTATCTTGATTCCTTTTGCAAACTAGGTGTCTGAGTTGTCCCAGATGGGATGTTTCTAAGTAACTTATCCGAGTGTCATGAATAAAAATCACACAAGCTGTGATTCAGAAAGCAGTGAGATTGATGAACAGTCGAGCTAAGGAACTACAGTTATTCTATTAAGGTTGATCGTTTGCCAGGAGGAAATGTCACACTGCCTTGGTTGCGGTGGGGCAGTGAATAAAACAGTGGTTCTAGAAAGGAGTCCAGAAAAACACCCTTGTTTCTTGGTGTTACCTTTGCTTGCTTCGTTGTGTAGAGAGCCCATTGCTCTGAGACGCATAAGAAATCCACCCAGTCTGATTTTATTTTAGGTTTTGAGGATCATTTCACTCACTAGCACTCAAATCAACGCCATTCATAGGGCCCCACTTTTTAAGAATTGGAAAATATGCAATTTTGCTTTATTATCAAAGCAGTGTGACACAGGTGCTAAAAGGGACCAAGTATTTTAAGATTTGGACGTGGGAAGAAAGCTCTGGACACAAGTCGTCATGGTTTCTCAATCTCCACAGTATTAGTTTTAGCAATTACTCCTGTACTTGAGGAGTGTCATAATAACCAGCTGGACTTTTAGTTGTGTGTTAAACTTTCTAAATGTAAGTGTCTGGAGTACACCCAATGACAGGTGTTCCTGCTTTTCTGATTAGAACCTGCTGGTGATAGTCCAGAGTGTTTCATTTCAACTTGTAAGAGTTCAGTAATTGCCAGTCCTCAACTAAAATACAACAGAGATGTTATTCTGGAAAGTAAGTTGCACTGTGCTCTTGACGAGTATACAGCTTGCAGGCCAGCACTGTGGCGCTGCAGCACAGGGAGCTGCAGCTTGCACTACCAGCAGCCTCTATCTGAGTGAGTGTGGGTTCACGCACATGTCTGTTGCACCCACTTGGAAAATCATCACAAGGATGATTTCTGTCTCTGCCTCTCTCTGTGTCACTATGCTTTGAAACAAACTTTTTAAAAAGAGAAGATACCGCTTATAATTTGTACCTGTTGCTTACTCTGTGAGGACAAAGTGTCAGTCCAGCAGTGATGAAAAGGCCTTTTAAAAATGTGAGAAATCTTGAAAAGGTTCGTGGAAATAAGCATTTTTTTTTCCAAAAAAATATGCATTTTCCAAATACATGGATTTCGGGAAACAGTTGTAACAAAATCAGCCTAATGTTTACTTTCATTTTCCACCAACTTTTTGAAGTGTCCTTACAGAACAAGGAGCATGAGCAGTTTGGAGGTTTCGGATCTCGTATTTCAGCAGAGCATTTTCCTTCACTTTCATCTCATTTGTAGTCAAAGCCGCAGGACCTTTCTTACAAACATGAAAAGCATCTTTTCCTGTGACATCTTCTTCATGTTTTGCTGTTTGGGTGCCCGGGGCCAAAGTCAAATTGGTTTTGGTAATCTTATAAAATACTCAGTTGACTGTAAATTCGTTTACAGGAGACTGCCTCCCATATAGTGCGGTGACTTACAGGAAGTTACCCAGTAGGTAATTCCAGATTAAAACGAGAAGCAACTGCATGCAAACAGCATAGGACATGCAGGTGTTTCTAAGTGCATTTGGTAAGGTAGAATTCTCAGAAATCCAAATATTCAGAGAATCTCCCTGTAGACTAGTGTTATGAGAGTGGCAAAAAGTAAACAAACAACCCTCTCTCTCTCCCCACGAAAACAGAAGCATCTAAATGTAGCTTGATGTGAATTCTTTATTTTTAAAGATTTATTTATTTTTTTCTTGGAAAGGCAGATATACAGAGAGGAGGAGAGACAGAAAAGAAGATCTTCTGACTGATGGTTCACTTCCCAAGCAGCTGCAAAGGTTGGAGCTGAGCCAGTCTGAAGCCAGGAGTCTGGAGCTTCTTCAGTGTCTCCTTATGTAGGAGCAGAGTCTCAAAGCTTAGGGCGGTCCTCGACTGCTGTCCCAGGCCACAAGCAGGGAGCTGGATAGAACACAGGGTCTCTGGGATTAGAACCAGGGCCCATATGGGATCCTGTCATGTTCAAGGTGAGGATGTTAGTCACTAGGCTATTGCACTGGGCGTGTAATGCAAATTCATGAGTATATACCACATTTATATCCCTGTACCAGCCTCCATGTCTCAAAGCTGTTTCCAAGGGCCTTTCATTGCAAAGGCACAAAAATTACGTGGGTCATCACAAAGAATCTAAATCATAATAATTATCATGTAATTATAATAGATCATTGAATCATTTTATTTTATTGAATATTTTAATTGCTGAAGCCAAGAGTCCAGACTCAATCCAAGTCTTCTATGTGGGATCCAATTGCTTAGGCCATCACCTGTATTTTCCCAGTGTGTTAGCATGAAGCTGGAATTTGAAGCAGAGCTGGCACTCGAATTCAGGAATTCTAATTGGTAAGCATCTTAACTGCTATTTTGAACACCTATTCTGGGGCTGTATTTTAAAATATAGATTTTACTGTTATAGAGCTATGGCAAACTTAATATCTCAGGACTTGACTGGCATTGGAAAAAGGTATTGTGCTCGCCATTTGCAAGACAGGTTAACAATGGAGCTCCAAGGTCGATACAGAAGCTAATGAATGAAAGATGGAAGTTACAGACTGCAGCCTTTTGTGGGGCTTATGTGGAAAGTAACAGGAGATAGAGAGTGGGCAGGCCTAAGATTAGCAGTTTGAATAATTTCAGCAAGTTATGGGGCATGCACACTGTTGCTGATTGGTACCTGATCCTGGGATGGTCAGAACAGGTGCACGGTAGCTCTTATGTGGTATTTTTTATGACTTATTTGCATTGTGTTGCTTTTGAGTTAAGATCCCCCAAAATTCATTGTCTCCGAGGTCCTTTGATTCATTTGAATTTTCCATCTTATTAATCATGAATACATATCTATCAATATATAAATAATTTATTTGGTTGACATTGGGAGTTATGGCTAAAGAAGGAAGGACAAAGTGAGAGATTTCATTCGCTGATTCATTTACCACATGGCCCCTAATTGCTGGGGCCCTGGATCTGAAATGGAGAGCTGAGATTTGAACCAGTGCCATATGGGATGCAGCCATCTTAGGCAGCAGTTTAACCCCAATGTCACCATGCTGACCCCTCAGTTAGAGTATATTCATCTTTTGGTGCCCAGAGGCTACTATCCACCTGCCAGAAGGAGAAATGTTAGGCAAGATGAGGCAACAGGAGAAATGGAACAAAGTGCTGTAGCTGGTACTCAGTTTATTTCAGAGTCCAGGTCTTGAGAATGTTGGGTTCTGGTTAGTCAAGATCACCCTCTGCAGAGTGTGTTAAGTTCAACAGTTTATGTAGGAGCTAAGGAGGCATGGTTCTCTTTCTTCCAGCTGCCCTACCCCAAACCCGTATGTGTGATTTCTTACCATTTGCCACTCTACCACTCAGTCTCAAATTTGGATACCAAATTTTTGTTCTTTATGGTCCATTTACGTTGTCTCTGTTTGTCAGTCAGGCTACCAGTTCCACGTCTTGCTGATTCTCAGCCTCCTTGCTGATGCCCCTTGGTACTGCGGGAGGCTGTGCTTTTGGGAGCCCTTAAAGCAGAGCTGCTTCTCTCAGCAGGGAGCCATGTTTTTAATGTCTCTCTCTGTAGCCATTTGGGTACCTGCTGCCAGCTGTTCTCAGCACATAACTAGCTGAGACGAATCATGTTGCAGTCAGAAGCAAACCTGCATATTATGAAACCAGTTCCCATACTAGCTATTCACAGAGGGGCCTGCTTTTCTCTTGAAGTGCCATTGAACAGCATTGCACCAGCAAAGTGTGGGAGGAAAGAGGACATAGATCGAAAAATAGTAAGTGGAATGGGGTCTGTCTTGGTCATGTAAAAGCAAATATATCATCATGTGATGTGGTATTTTTTAAAGTGACCCACCCACCTAGAAGATGCTCATGGTACAACTCTTATCTCTGTTTTTCTGGGCATTCGTGCCGGAGGCACTTCTAAGGATGCTGAGATGCTGGCTCAGAGAAAGACACTCTAGAAACTCTTTCTGTCTCAGGTCAGGAAGATTTCAGTTTTGGCAACCAGTTTGTGCATCTCAGCACCCAGGAAAACTTCATAGCAGGCACTTCTTACATATACACTGATCTCTCCTGAAAACTAAGAAGCAATTTTCACAAGACTGCTAGAGGAGCCGGGGACAGGTGAGAACTACAGCTGGCAAGGGGGTGAGCTGTAGTCAAATCCCCCGCATTGGAATCTTATAAATTCCTAGTTTCTTTTGTCTGGGTTAAGTTCCAAAAGAAAATAAGTGTGTCCTGTTATTCCTGTGGAATCTGCCAGGACCTTAGAGGGCAAAACAGTGAGCTACACTTTCACCTTGAATTTCTGTTGCATGGAGCTGACTGGGTGGAATTCTAGCATTTGCTTAAATTCCCCAGACAGTGGATGCTGCATATAAATGCAGAGGTTTAAAACAAGTACAGGGACCCTGCTTAAGGGATGATCAGCCTAGATAATAGTTATTGAGCTAATCTGTTTTCCATTCTTGGGCTGCAGGGAATTGTAGACTATCTGCTGAGTGAATCATTTTATTTTAAAATTACACTTTATTATTAATACTGATAAGCCAAGAAATGACAAAGCCCGGGATAGACTCACCTATTTTGCATCATGGCTAGTTTCATTTGCTATGAGCATATAAATTAGCATATCTCATTTTAAGATCAACATTGCAGCACCCTGCCATTTAATGACTTTTAGGCAGAGTTGACTAATCCATGGAATGCCATTTGAATTGCTTTTCATTGCACCTCAGATAAAAATTTAAAGAAAAAATTCCAACAAGGGAACCTGATAGTTTCTAGTTCTTTTCATTTTCTGATTTGTGAGTCACAACATATTTACCTTTCTTTAGTTTAAAGATTGCCACTGGTTGAATTCATATTAAATGTTTGACAAATAAGAAGCCATTAAATCCAACTGTGGCCCTCTGGATGGAAGTGATATGGCCCCACAAGACTGAATTTGTATTGTATGTGCTGCAGTCTCTGTTATATTACGCATTTTAATCAGAAGTTTTATGACTCCAAAATAAATCCTTTGATAGCTTGGCTTCATACATGTACTTATGAAGGTCATAAAGCATTCAAGAAGTGGAGCTACCAGCTCAGTGTTTTATTAAGTGTTCAGCTTTTCAACAGAGAAATACGAGACACTGGGGGTGGGGGGAGAATGTTACTGTAAGCTGTGAGCTTACAGTCAGCACCCTCAGCAAGATTGATGGCATTTAGAGGGCAACTGTCCCTTGTAGGGTCCTTAGAAATTCCCAGTGCCCTCAGAACAGCACAGTCACTCATTGTCACCACGTTAAATCTGAGCAGTCACCCTGCAGATGATTCTGATACCTGTTTCCTTGGGCGCTTCCAAAGGTCACCTCCGTTGGTTCTTCTAGAGGTTAGCATGATCCGTAAAGAACAGACTGTTGAGTAATCTTCAAGATGAAGACTTGTAAGCTGATTACCAATCAACCTGACTGGTAATCCCATGACTGGCCCCTCCTATCTTCCCTCTGGCTGATATCATCAGTAACTTTTCCTGTTTCACTAACTGTATTTATCTTCAGCTCCTTCCTCCTTGGTCCAAGAGGCATAGATCTTTTGGGATAGATGTTACATGGATTTTTTTTTTAACAAAGGGATGCAAATTCAGATTAATAAATTTAATTGAGGTGGTCAACTGCAGGCATATAAGATGGAACAAGCTCATGGTAGCTGCCTTGCCCTTCAACAGGACTGGCCTTTTATAGCTTTAACGGCCGGGGAATATTCAAAAGAAATGGGGGGGTGGGCAGGGCCCAGGTGTCTTTTTTCTGGCTTTTCAAACTCAGTGAGCTTAGTCTCTGAGGCCTGGGCAGCTGGAAGTATGCAGAAGGCTTGATGGGGAACAATGCAAGGCATTTGATAGACTAGTATTTTGAAATACAGACCAAGAGTTCCTGGGGGTGATTGGCTTTGCTTACAGTCTAGGAGTTCGATGTATCTATCACATATGGATTTTCCTGACAAAGGCAAACAGGTGGGACTTGCCACTACCTATTAGTCAGAGAAACAAAGAGGGTTTGTTCTTTTTGATTCTGGATTTTTTAAAAGCACTTTAATGTTTTCCTCGTGCTGAGGTAGCCTGGTAAAAAAAGAACACGAATCTGAGACCTGCAGCTCTGGCAGCAGGTACTAGTCTGAACTAACTTTAGGGAAATTAGTTCGTTTAAACCTCAGTCACCTAATCACACGTGGGAACAAATACAAATGAATTACATGAAAAAGGAGCACTTTTGAACTGTCTAGCCTGTGGTGTGACAAAATCAACAGAAAATTTTAATTCTTGATTCCTAAACTGGAGTAACTAATCTCTGGAAGTTTATTCCCACTAGGAAGGACTGAGTAATTCTTCTCTCCAGTAAGTGGAAAAATGACCCTAGTGCAGTGATCTCTTAGTAACTTCCCAGCCATGTGGCTCATTGGATATTACTTACATCTGTTCCCTGGTATGTCAGGATCCTCCTTTCTACTTGTGAAGTGACTCCACTGCCACCACTTCCCAGCAAGGCCACTCATGCCACTCTCTAGCTGTCTTGTCATCAAAGAGCTGGTCATGCCCTGGCAGAGTTTCTGGTTTCTTCCTTCCCCTACCTCCTTAGTCTCCATCTCACTCTGGGCAGGGAAGATACATCATCCCTTCTCCTCCTCTAATGTTTTCTCATTTAGCTGGCATCATGGTAAAGAATACCAGTTGGCTCTCTTCCCAGACCTTGATAAACCCCATGGGTGTGAATGCAAGAGATGTAGCCAGTGCTTCCCTTCTGTCTTCCAGCAATGAAGTTCACAGACTTGCCAGTGTAGAATGTCAGAGGTCGCTCAACCAATCTGGGATCAGTTCTACTTGTACCCTCACCTCTGGAGGCCTTGTGGGACTCAAGAGTGCAGGGTATCTCCTCCATACCTGTGGCATTGCCTCTGGAATGAGGCTATGGGTTCATGCTTCTGAACTCTGTTGGACTGCCTGGGCCACGCAACCTCTCAGCTTACCATCCCTCATTCATCTTTGCTTGGCTGCTTGCCTCAGGAACTTCAGTACTTTTTTCTTGGTTAGGAGTTGTGCAGTAGATTAAACTGCTGCCTGCTCACAGCTGCAAACTTCAGGCTTCCATTCTTGGCAAGCATGGATGCCTTGTCTGTTCCCCCACTTTGTTCTTACTTCTTTGTTTTTGACTTGAATATATAAGGCCTCCTGTGGATTTCAGGTTACTTTTACATGTCCTTGCTTGTTCTGGGAATCCTGATTCTGCTGTCCACAGCCCAAAAAGCTAACATCAGAAGTGATTTCTCTGAGCCTCATGCCCAGTGCCTCATGCACGTTCACTGGAAAAGGGACTTCGACGAAAGGGAGGAACTTTGTGACTAACAACCTCACTCTTATAGCAAATGAACTGTCACAGGAAATTGCGCATTTCTGAGATTATTTTCTTCCTTTATTTGGAGTGGAATATGGATAGATAATCAGCAAGATTTCCAGCTCTGTGCCGGTATTTTTTATAAGCTTAAACTGCAGAAGGGAGAGTGTCTCTGTCCCTTAAAGGAAGACAAGTGCTCTTAAAGGTAAGATGAGAAACATTACATACTTTACTTTGAAACGGTTATCCTTGGCTGTGAGGATCAATATCAAGGGCGAAGTTAGTCCAAGGTGAAATGGAGACTGCTGGGAGGGCGTCCTTGCACAAGTTACCTGTGTTGAGGGGTTTGCAGGTAATTATAAACATGAAAGCCTCTTGTTTATGATCACCTTGCTCTGTTTTGTTTGTCTGTATTTTGACTTTTGACACCTTTTACACTTACCACACCTCTCACTATATAGAAAAAAAAAACAACTCCTAGCAGCCTAACACCAACACGTTTGTTTTTAAATGTGGTTTTTTTCCCTTTTGGGAGAATATTGAAAAATGGACTATCTTCAAATTGATGTTCAATCATAGAGTATGTTATATGCAAATTCTAATGAAGTTTATGTCACAATGTCTTACTTGTTAAAATATGCAAGAGTTTTTTAAATGAGTCAGCTGACGACTGAAAGATGGGGACACTATAATGGTTTAGCAACACAAAAAATTTATTTATTCACTTTGAAATAAATATCGGTAGCATGTTGTGGTTTGATGTTACAAAACTGAGTTCACATTCTACCTGATTTGAAAATTGTAGTGCAGAAAAAAACAGAAAAGTTCTATCTATTTTTTCACTCTCCAGATGCCTGTAACCCTTGGGGCTGGGCCAAGCCAAAATCAGCAACCAAGAACTCAGCCCAAGTCTTCATTGGCTGCCAGAGATCTAAATACCTGAGCCATCACTGTTGCCTGTCCATGGTATCAGGAACTAGAAGTGAATAACAAACCTAGGCCCTGTTAGGTTTCCTAACTGGCATCTTCCTTCTTAGACAAAATGCCTGTCCATATACCTCATTGTACTTTAAAGTCTGAAAATTTTTGCTTGAATGAATTGGTATTAGGAAGATATCAGATTCATTGCATTGGACTCTTGATCAATGACTTCTTGCAGCCTAACCAGGTTTTACCTAACACTAGATACTCTTCCAAAGAATCATTGGCCCCATTAGCAAATAAAAATCACTAAGTTTTGTTTTGTTAAGCCTGTATCAAAAGGAACCTGGAAACTTGCAAAGTATTTGATTACTTTGGCCTGGTGAACTTGCTATTAAATGCATCAGGGCAACATTGAAGCCTGACTTTGCTTGGTAGAGCAGAATGCTTGACTGGTCATGTCATCTATGGAAAATTAAGGTTGATTGGTCTGCATAATGAATTATTTTAATCAAGCTTTTGTACAGATTACTTTAACTCTGTTATTTCCCATGCACCTTTAAAGCATATCATCATTTTGATTTCCTGAACCTATCAGATCTAAACGCTTGCATCTCTGAAAGCACATGTTAAATCAGATGCTCCAAATAATTACAAGAACTTACACTAAAATGAGCAACATACATTTTTTAAAAATCTGAGAAATTTGTAAAAAGTAATCCTTGTACCAACTGTATCAACCTCACCTGCAAACTTACCAGTTATGTAGTCTTAGGCTCCTTCTCAGATTCACAAGCCTACACAGGTTAGTCAAGCCTTTCAGGTGATTTTCATGCAAGCTAAAATTGTAGATTCACTTTTCTAGATTATGCATAATTTTCACTAATATGTTTTCATGTTTAGTGTTTACTGAAAAGTCTAAATCCAAATTGAATAGAGATGACTGATTAAGCAATGTTTGCTTTATCAATTAAATTGTGTTTATCAAAACCTAATTTTGAATACCAGATATTCAGGTATATATCAAATTAATCATTAAACTACAAAAATACAATGCTTTTTTAAAAAAGATTTATTTTTATTACTTTTTTTTTTATTGGAAAGGCAGAGAGGAGAGACAGAGAGGAAGATCTTCCATCCGATGATTCACTCCCCAAGTGAGCACAATGGCCAATGCTATGCCGATCCGAAGCCAGGAGCCTCTTCTGGGTCTCCCACACGGGTGCAGGGTCCCAAAGCTTTGGGCCATCCTCGACTGCTTTCCCAGGCCACAGGCAGGGAGCTGGAAGGGAAGCGGGGCTGCTGGGATAGAACCGGCACCCATATGGGATCCTGGGGCGTGCAAGGCGAGGACCTTAACCACTGTGCCACCGTGCTGGGCCCAATACAATGCTTTTTTGAGAGAAAACAATCAGTTGTAAGTGTATTTAGTATTTTCTTTATCATCTTGTATGATACTAAAGAACCTTTGCCACCAGGAAGAAGATGATATATATTGCAGCAGTGTCAAAGGGCACAGAACTAAGTATCTCATACAAAACAACAGCATTTTCTTGCATCAGCTTTTTTAAAATCATGAGATATGTTTCAATATATTTAACTACGCATGTTAACTATGAGTTGTGTGGTTTTCAGGAGCAACAAAGAAAGATCAAATTGGCTAAGAGACAATAGAATTAACTTGGATGGAAGGTCTAGAGGTATGCATCAAGTCTCAGGAATTGCTGGGCCAGATTTTAGACAAAATTATGGAGGGTCACCTCACAGTATTGTATATTGTGTTTCTCCCTGGATTATTTTGTTCCCAGGATTTTCCCAGTAGTAATAAAAAAAAAATCACCTGATCCCAGGTTTCTGTGCTTGTGGGTTGGCAACCCAAGTGGAAAAATGTCATTGCAGCTACTATGCCAGGATTTACTTTTTGGATAAATTAGCCACCCAGTGTACTCAGCTGGTTGTCCAGCAGAGATGCACACCTGGGTTTGTAAGGTGTATAAAACTGTAAAACTGTATAGTTTGCGGATGAGAAAAATAATGGTCCATTAAGGAATGTCACAATGAAATGCTGGAAGGAATGGGCGCAAGGCAGGTAAACATGGTATAGTTGTGTAGTCTGAGGTAGGAATGGATGTTCTTTCCTCTAAGTATGTTCTGTGGTACATGTAGTTGTTTTTGTGCCAAAGGCAGTCATGTCATTTAGGGGAATGAGCTCTGAGCTGGGTATTAACAACCCTGTCTTTGAAGATGTCATTAATTTGCTCTTTGCTTCTATGATCTGAAAACTTGATTTCTTAGTGCTTGTGCTTTTATTTTCATGTAATAGTGGAAGAAATCAAATGCATCCATTGGAGAAAATGTTAAGATTTTCATATTAATATATGAATGTGATATTATTTTTATTGTAACCTGAAATAGTTACAAAATGAATTTAAAAAGTAAAAATAACTCGTTTGCATTGGTAAGAAGGTAGAATTCAGCAATTGAGTCAGGAGTGGAACCCGAATGCTCCAGAAATGTGGGCCTTTGTCCATTGCTGTAAGTGCTTATGTAATAACCTGACAGTGATATCACTATAAAGCTTTATTGTTGAACATTTAGCTAATTGCTAACTTTGTAAAAATTACTTCATTTCCATAGCGTACTCTGCTCATAGAAGACTTAACCAGCTGAAAACATTTAAAGTCAGGACTCCATGCCTTGCTATTTGATGGTTATTAGAGTTAACACCTCATAAAGGAGTAGGATTGCAACCATGTGGTCTTACTTGCTGATCATGGCTATAGTCAAATATTTCTTTCAATCCTATTTTAACTTTTTCCTGTATATAATCCTGAGTATGTTTAACATGCTAGGTATATAGTAGGTGAAAAGAAAATGGAGTTCGCTACACACTTATACAAACATAATCCCTTTCACACCAATTATTTGTTGGTTATAGGCCCCATAATGGGATCCAGAATGGTTTTACTTCCGCCCCGCTATGCTGCCCATAGCAATATTAGCTTTTTGATTCATAACACAATCACACTAATGAGTGACAGAAGGCTCATCTCAGTCTGTAGAAGCAGCTGATATTGTTGCCAACTTTTCATTAATTGAAGCCTAGTTCTATAGTGGTGGTCCTGTTTACTCATGTATGAATAAGACTCAAGAACATTGTCAATAAAATGTATTGTGATAGCTGTAGTTGTTTAGTCCACATAATCCCTATCCCAGATTCTAATTAGGGTGTTCTGCCTTCTCACCTCCTCTAATTTACATTGTCAAGATGTGTTTAGTTTCAATAAATTAAGCTGTGGGGAATAGACTTGGGGTCACATTAAACGCTGACGTGTCTTTAAAAGGTCATTTTTTTGTAAGATCACTATTAAGCAAATGAGGAAATCAGTAAATATTATTCCCTTACTGTGTATCATTACTCACTGGAGGACATGATGATTTCATAATTTAAAATGCAAAAATTGAAAAATAAACACAATACACACATATGTAATTATACTGCCTCTTGCTCTAGTCTAAGTGAAAACCACTAAAAAAAAAAAAACAAGATAAATTTGGATCTACTAATTCTATTTGGAGCAATGGTGAGTGATGAGAGAGGACAAGGTTTGGATCCTAAGACCACCTTCTAGTAATGAACTTTTATCTCACCACACACTTTCCTCAGTTGCAGTCTTTTTCTCTCTTAGGTTCTTCCATCCCTTCCTCATTTCACTTCCTCTCTTCCTACCTCTAGTCTATTTCCCTCCTGGGCCTTTCTGGCAATACTGTTTCACTGTGTTACTATTCCCAGAGTTTATGGAGGAATCTCTAAGCCACAACTACAAAGGAAACACTTGAACCCTTCTCTCACCAGTTGTTGCAAAGGGACCATTTCCCATTCCACCAGAAGATTATCCTACACCACTGAGATTTTAGCTGCAGAGATCTCAACACTTACCCGACTTAATCGGGGGGAGAAGTCTCAGTATGAGATCACATGGCCCAGAGTAACCTGTTAGTCATACAGATTACAGGTCTGCTTTCTGTCGTTCACGGGTTGTGGATTATTTTAAAAGTATAATGAAACCTTTGAATTATCTTAACCTCAAAATACGCACATGTGTGTGTAAGTTAATATTTTCCCAGTAACTGTGAGGTTCCTGAATTCCAAACAGAGGTCCCCTGATCCCAGTCAGGTCACAAACCCTGAATATCTCCATGTACATTGTCCCTCTACTGTTGGTCTCTCTACTGCATGCTTCAAATGCCCAATAATTTTGGACTCTCCACAGATGAGCAGCCAGGGGAGGAATGCTATTGAGGGATAAGCAGAATTTTCCCAACAAACCTCCCATTATTTCCCCTTGGCAGTTACCTACATAACTGTAGAAGGTGGGCATCGAAATTGACTTATCCTTTTAATTGTGTCGTTTGGCCTTTCAGGAGGAAAAGATGGTCTTTGAAATGCACAGCCTATTATCTGTGTATTGGAAAAAGAGCGTAAAGGTTGAGGGGTGGAGTAGCCTAGTGCAGTCCTTGTTGAAGGAGAGCAATAAGCACAAGATCCTAAGAACATGTACAATGTCAGCGAGTCTGTCCTTCATGTTGCAATACACAGCTACATGTTGGAGTTGATGCTTTGGTCAGCTAGGTTGGAGAATTCTCTCCAGTCTGGCATTTCCTCTCACCCTTCCCAAGAGCACTTACTTTGGGTCTTTTTTGAATGGCTACCAGCCGAAATCTTTGCTGGAAGATAACTACTCATCTGTTCTATCCCGTTGTATAGCAGTGGAACAATCTAGATCATCACTGATTTTTGCAAAGATTCCTGATGGTCTGGCACATTGCTGTCAGAAAATGGGATTCCTCTCCCAAACTGCTTCTGTCTTCTCTCAGAACAAGCAGTGCCAATGCTTTGTATCCCCAAGTGTCATTAAGACTTTCTATACATGGTCTTAATTCTTAACATACACATTTTAGAATGTGAGCTCTGAGGAAACTGAGCATTACATTTAAGGAACAAAAGGCACTCTGGAGAGAAGTTGCAGAAGTAAGGTTTTTCAAGTCTTCTTAGTACGAAATGCTTGGTCTGGGCATTCCCATCTCTACTGGGGCAGCCTTCTAGCCGCAACTGACAGGAAGAACAGAATTTCTTTTGACTTTGAGGAGTTCATCTGAAATGTTCCCCAGTGACACTTGCTTAATATTATTCTCATCTGGGGCCTCCTTCTTGACCAATCTCACTTCTCTGCTCACTTACTGGCTTCTCCCAAGAATACTTTCTAAAAGGACATTTGTCTCATTTCATTATCTACTTCTAAGGAATCCAGAAATTTTACAGTTGATTCATGTGCAGTTTAAGGAAAACATACACTCTGAAGATTTCTTTGAATTAATAATAATAATAACAATAAAACACTCCAGAGCCTAGCATTCTGAGAAAATGGCTACAAACATAGTGACTTGCATGTGCTGAATGTGCTTCTTCCAAATTTCCCAAACAGTTGACTCTCCAGAACAGTGCTTCCTGTAGTTATATTTTGTTTTCTCCAAGTCTGGAGAATTTTTCTTCACATTCTTTCTACAATGGTTGTTAGTTGTACAGTGTTGTCAGCAGAATGAGGAACTTCAACCAGAGGAGTTTGTCTCGCATGAAAATATTGTGAATAACCCACTAAAGAATAGTTGGCTCATTTAGTAAGTGTACCATAATTTAATGTAATCATTCGTGGTCCTTATTTTTACTGACTTTATTTCCACAACTGTCTTTTGAACAAATTACGTAGAAGGCATTTCAACAATCATTTCAGCTGTTTTAGCTCAGCCTTCTGCCTGCATTCCAATTCCTGATGGATGGTCTCAGGCTTTACCAAATAGCCGGAGATTGAAACCTCACAAATCGCTTTTTAAGCTCTTTTTCTCTCATGAAATGTGGTACCACATCCTGTGTAGTCTGCCGTTGTCACATGTTTTGAACTCCTGTCTGCTTTCATTGTCAGGGTGCGGGCAAAGGCTTTCATTATCTCTCACCCACAGGAACAGCTGTCTCGAGTTGCTTTCTCCATTTCTGGTCTGGCTGCCATTTGACCAGCAGAGTTGACATTCCAAAAGGGTCACTTTCCACCTCTCCTTGTGTGTCATGGACATGACCCAGCATGATCTGTGTTTTGTGTTTACATCTCTGCTTTTGGTTTCTTTCCTATCCTGGTAAAGTTTAGTTGTTGATGTTTTGCTTGTTTTCAAACCAAAATCGTTTTTCTCCTTCAGAAATCAGCTTTGATACTACAGTTCCTATTAGAATTGTAATCATAAACATATACCAGCCACAAGTAACAGAAAACAGTTCTAGCTGAGAGTTTTAATTGGGTTGGACTTCTGCTGTAATTTGGTGAAGTTCCAGGCCACATCTTTCTCTACTGCTTTGTTGATGTGTTAGTATTATTGGTTTTTTTTTTTTTTTGAAGAGTTATTTTATTTTCATTACAAAGTCAGATATACAGAGAGGAGGAGAGAGAGAGAGGAAGATCTTTCATCCAATGAGTCACTCCCCAAGTGAGCACAATGGCCAGCACTGCACCGATCTGAGGCCAGGATCCAGGAAATTCTTCTAGGTCTCCCTTGCGGGTGCAGAGTCCCAAGGCTTTAGGCCGTCCTCGACTGCCTTTCCAGGCCACAAGCAGGGAGCTGGATGGGAAGTGGAGCTGCTGGAATTAGAACTGGGATCCCATATGGGATCCTGGTGCGTTCAAGGTGAGGACTTTAGCCGCTAGGCCATCACACCGGGCCCAGTATTATTGTTAAGATGATTTCCCTTGTGACATATTTGACCCCAAAATGCATCTTCTTAATTCATTACTCAGCATATGTTTCACAGGAGTTCCTGAAAATTGCACAACTATTCTTTTTTTTTTTTTAAGTAATATTGTCAGTGGATATTTATTTAATATAAGAAAACCACCCTCTAGCAGGCTAGAGGAGTTTGGAGAGATAGGCTACAGGTTTAATATTTGAACAAGAAAGAAATATTTCTATTTTCCAACATTTATTTTAATGAATAAAGTGAGCCATTAAAAAGTAAGTAAATTTAGTTTAATGAATTAACTAAGCCATGAAACAGTAAGTAAACTCAGAGTTTATTTTTTAATTTACAAATAGCTTTCATTCAGTCAATTGCTCTTTTTATTTAGTTTTAGTATATACAAGATGGCTTTTTTTTTTCATCTAAAATATTTCTAAGTGGCCACAAAATATATTTTTTCGTATAGTCAGTTGCCTGGGTTCATCTGAGCTACTTTTTTGGAAAGTAAGATGGATTGATATAAATAGCCTAAAGCTATAAAATGTAAACAATTCACTGTTTTCTTTTGTGTATATGTGAAACCCAGCACCTAAGCAATGCCTTGAATGTAAAGGCTACGTGCCATCAGCCATAGTATCTTAGCCTCCCTCCCTTAGCTTGAAGTGTCCTTGCCTTGCCCTCCTCTCTGAGCTGAGGGAGCAATATCGTTTCCTTACAAGGTTGCAATCGCCAGAGTCATGAGATCAGTGCCAGAATTGCAGGTAGTAGGTAGCTTTAGTTGCTATGCCACAATGCTGACTCTACATTTTGTATTTTTCAATATTTATTTATTTGAAAGAGGATTATGTTTGTAGTTGGGGTGGAGTGTGGGAGATGGAGAGTGGTAAGGGGGAAATCTTCCATGCTCCATTTCAGCCTCGATAGGCTACAATATTCAGGGCTTGGCCCAGTTGAAGCTAGGATTCTGAAATGCCCCCTGATCTCTCACGTGAGTAGCAAAGGCCAGGGACTTGGGCCACTTGTGCTGCTTTTCCAGGATTAAGCAGGGAGATGGGTTCCGAGCAGAGGAACTAATAATGTTCAAACCATCATTCCAGTATGGATTATCAGAATTTTAAGTGGCATAACCTGTTACATCACAATAACAGCCTAATATTGGCTCTGTAGTAAAAAACACAGTGCAGCTTGAAAACTCCTTTCTGTCATTACATTTACAAACTTGTGTTACCTTTATTCTACTCTTTTTTCCTTCACTCTACTTAACAGCAGAATTAGTTTTGGAATTCTCAAATGATACTCCCTTTTTGTATTGCTTGTATTTTGCCAGTTACTTATTTATTGATACCCACTACCAGATAATTAATTTTTTTTCCTGTCTTGCTCAAATGGATAGGTGATCAGACATTGTACAAATATATTACTAAAAGCTCAGTTTGGTCCATGATATCAAGTCAAATGCATGCCAAGTTTGAAGATAAAGAAAAGAGGAAGCTTAATATTTTGGTAGATGAGAAAGTAGCAGACTCACATTGCAAGTATTCTTTGTACAAGTCTTTGGGGAGCCCTCACTTCCTATTCCTGGATATCTTGTGGACCTATCATCAGTTACATCCTTTTTTGAACCAATCCCTGTGGCCGCAGAAAAGCCATATGCTGATTGGATAATATCTAGGCTGTATTACCCTTTAATTTACCATGATAAGGGAGTGTGACACAACCCATAACTGCTAAGGCAGAGTAGAGTAGCTTGTCAAGAAGAGGGGATTGATATTGACCAAGCAATGGCTTCCATATATTCACAGAGGAGAGATGCAATGTTTGTACAGCCAGCCACAGGACTGCAGGGGGATTTTAAAAGATAGCCTATCACATTAGGTAACATGTCTAATTCTATTTGCGTCTCAGTGACAAACACCTTATTTATTAGCCATCTGTTGTAATAACAAACCACCCATGATCTTAGGCCTTACAACATATCCAGATTCATATCCAGAGATGGTGAGTTTCCCCTGAATAATTCTCATGCATGTAAGAGTCACTCAGGTAGTTGTGACATCATCCAGCAGCTTGTCCTACAAGGCCTCAGTCAGCTTTCTGATGGTTGAGTTTGACAGCTGCTGTTTTGGGGGATACAGGATCCCCGTTGGGATGGATCATTTCTGCTGCATGGGATTTCTCATCCTCTGATACACTTGACCGGACTTCTCCTTATGATCATCCAAGAAATTGAGAGTGCTGCAAAAGCATACTGAATCTTGGCATAGAGTTCCACACTGTCCTTTCTGCTACAGGATATTAGTCTAAAAAGGTCACAAGAGGCAGTATGTCACAGTAGGCACCACACATGACTCTGTTTCTGGTCTCAGAAACCAGAACCCTCACCTGGCACCAGAACGACTTTAATGAATCCTCATTGAATGTACAAACTTCAAAGTAAAATCAATGATTTAAGAAGTGTTTTCCCCTCATGTCTTGTTTTTCATAGTTTAGTTTGGGGCCATTGTCTGTGAGCATAGTTTCCACATACTTGATGTTTCCATTTTGAATTATCCCTGACTCCATATAGTTTCTGCTTTCATCAGTAGAAGTAACTAATACTTAACTTTACATTTGTTTTCTGTTACATTCTTGATGTTGGCCTCAAGGACGAGATCCTGATGTGGCCAGATATTTCAACAATTTATGATTTAAACTATAATGACTTTTAAATCCATAGCTAATATTTGGGAAAATCTCAGTGTTCTGCAGTTGAAATACTTGTTTCAAATACATCAAAAGTAAGATCCTGTAGTTTAGAAGCAGCTAGGCTCCACTGGGCATAAAGTCCGCTTTCATGCTGATGTGCCAAATGAATAGACAATCTGCTGATACACTCCACAGTTAATCCTGCTCTTTGCAGCTTGTGCAATGAATTTCTCCAGTTAAATTAGAGCTATTGTTGTGGCTCTTTTTTCCCCCTTCTGAAAATACAATTTTTTGAAAATGCATTTAAGATTCAAAGCTCCCTGGCTTCTAGGTACAATCATCATAATGAAGTTGGACGCCACATGTATATGTAAATCCTAAATACCATTTTTCTGTCTTTAAATTATAGCAACAAAAAACCAACTCATACATTTTGATCAAATCAAAGTTATTTCTTTTGGCTAGAGAATTTTAATTGGGATCATAGCCACATTGAAGGCGTTCACCAATGCCTTTTGTGTTGTTTCAAAAGAATAAATATCACCCAGTGTTAGATATGATTAAAAGTAGTTATCATCAATCCCTGAGAAATACCATGTTTGGTAATTGTTCATCAAATCCTGCAAAGAAATTTCACCTATTTCTACTCAAACATTTGTTAGAGTCAACTAATAGGATCAATTGAATTCTCTTTTCCCTTCGCTGAGTATACCCTTTATGTGCATCATAGAGTAGGTTACAGACTAGGTCCAGGTCAATGAATGGGGCATGATTTCTCTCTTCACCTGTTGCAGTATGTTGGAAGAGAGATGTACCATACATTTAGGGATTATATATATGTTGTGAATCACAACACAATGTTGAACATAGAAGTGAGGGTGATTTACCTCAAGGAGGAGGGGTGAAATCAGAGGATCATCACAAGCCACATAACATTGTGGCTTGCTTATCTATCTCTGTCTTTTCAATCCCTTTCATTCCTGCCTCAAGTTTGCCCCTACAAGATGCTACAGTTGGAATAGGGTAACTTCTGAGGATGAACTTTCTACTAGGTTTTGTATCCAGTAGGCAATGGCTTCTAGGAAGTCTACCCTACAGTCCTATAATACAGCATAGTGTACCCTTTCCTCCTGAGAAAAGTAAACTCTTCTCTACATGTATAGCCAAAAGAAAAATAAGTGGTGCAGCCATTGATTCTCCCATGTCTACATTCTATTTAGCAATTGCTACATTTCCAAATGTATTAGTGCCTTAATCTTTCTGGTGATTACCAGTGGTTCCATTTTACTTTATAGTCATTGGCTCAATTTGACCAAACTCTGAAGGTCATTTATTTGATATGGTCTGCAAAAGTTGTCAGCATCTACTCCTCTTGAATTGGTTGTCCAATTTTAAAAATTATTCTCCACCCTGTACTCTTTGTTCTCTCAAACTTGATGTCTGCCTCTTGATTTTTTTTAATAATTGGACAAAGTTTTATTAATAAAATGTGATGACTCAAAAAGTTGTAAAGGAAGTAATACTACAGATCTGAAATTTTGTAATTTTTTAATCAGTGATCTACATTTATTTAAAAATAGCAAAAACAAAAAATTAAGAAATAGGTTATTGGTGTGAATAGAATAAAACTGTAGCAGGTAAAGCTGTCTTTTTCTTTCTTTTTTTAACTTTTAAGCATGTTTTATATGAGCTTAGTCATATTTGCAGATGACTAAGTAGGGTTGAATTAGATAAACAATTACCAGTGAAGACCTTGCAAAATCTGGCCTGTTCCCTGAGAACTTGAGGGAAACCCATGAGGTAATTAAGGATTAGGTAGATCAGAAACTCCACAGAATTATTTCTGTACAAGAAAGCCACATTATTGCTTTTTGGATGCTTCTGAAAGTTTGTCAACCTAATACAATGCAGCCTCACTTGAAAGTATTTTGTACACCGTACAGCATGACCTTGGAACATTATTGTTCTGAATCAACTTGTACTAAAAGTACATTTATTTTGTGGATAATTGCAATTCTTTGTGCACATTTGCATGTGATTGACACCAGTTCACTCTTGGAGAGGAGTGAGTTTTGTGGTGAGATTTGATCGCAAACCCAATATAAGGAAGTCAAAACCACAGTTACAGATTTTAAGATCTCAATTATTTGTACATAGCAGTTTTCCTCCAAAGAACTTATTAAAAGCTTTTTCAGAATAATAGCACTATAGAACAGTATGGATTAAAGGTGGAGGGGAGCACTGAGATTGTTCTACAGATAAAGAAGCTGGCATGTCCTTTTCAGAATTCAGCAGAACCAGAATTGAAGCTTCCTGCAAGCCTGCGTTGCAGGCCTGCTTCTTGATTTCCTGTTGCAAAATGTTTCTGACAGGGTAACCAGATGATGGAGACCATTAGAATCATATTGATCGGAGCCTTGAAATAGTACACAAGAGTGCAGGTTCTGGAATCAGAATACTTTAATGCTTGGTTTTTCCACATACTGGCACATTACTTAACCTTCCTTTGCCTCAGAGCAAGGGAAGATGGAAATAGTAGTATCTCATAGGGTTGTCAGGTTAATTTGAGCCTTTAGAATGTGCCATCTACCATCTGTCTTTCCTCTCCCCATTGTGAACCTCATTATGTGTTACTTGCAGACACCTAAGTCATTTTTATTGGGATAATTCAGAAAAAATTATAACCAATTGGAGGACATACAGGTATTGTAGGAGGAGATTCATAAAATTTGACTGCTTAGTTTATAGATGCCTGATAGTAGACTGTGCCATACAGCCGTGGTTTGGAACAAGAGAGATGTTCTACATGTTTTTCCGTCTTTGCCTGTTAGTTTGGGTGTTTGTAAAGAAATCCCATACACTGGATGGCTTAAAGTGCAGATGACCGTTTCTCACAATTTTGGAAGCTTTAAGGGCCTGGTCAAGGTGCTGACAGATTCAAAGTCATGTAAGCACCATAGTTTCTGGTTTGTAAAGGATTGTTTACATACATATCCTCCTATGACTAACAAGTAGAATTCCCTGGTCTCCTTTGCTTCTTGTTAGTGCATTACCATTGTAGGGACTCTATTCTCATCACCTCTGAACCTAGTTACTTCCTCCACAGACACAAATATTCAGTCTGTACCAGGCTGATTTCAAATACCTACATATCCTTATATCCGTCTTAATTTTATAAGCTGCAAAACCTTCTTTATCAGCTATCTGTTATAGTAACAAGTCACACAATACCAGTGTCAACCAACCCTCCGCTCCCCAGCACCCCACACCTGTTGAAGTTACCATATGTTTTTTGTTCTTCGTTCTGTTGATGTGATTTATGACATTTACTGACTTGTGAATGTTGAACCACCCTTGCATTTCTGGTATAAATCCCACTTGATCGTGATGTTTATTTTTTAAATGTGATTTGGGATTCAAGTTGTTATTATCTAATTGAGAATTTGTATTTATGTTCATTGGGGATATAGGTCTGAGGATTTTGTGTTTTGTCTGTCTTTGGCTTTGGTATCAAAGTGATAATGACTTCATAAAAAATGAGTTTATCAGAGTTTCATCGTTTTCAATATTTTGAAATAGTCTGAAGAATGTGGAAGTGATTTAGTCCTTAAATATTTTCTAGAATTCAGTAGTAAAGCCTTCGGGTCCTGGACTTCTGCTTGTTGGATGATTTTTGATTACTTCATCAAAAATATGCTTGTCATGTATGTTTAGATTGTCTATATCTTCTTGATGTAATTTTGGTAGGTTATGTGAATCTAGGAAATTACCCATTTCCTCAGTGTTTCTCAGTTTATTAGCATAGAGTTCTTCATAGAAAGTCCATAATGATCCTTTATATTTTATCAATGCTGGTTACTGTCTCCTTTTTATATCTGTTTTTATTTGACTTTTTTCTTCTCTTATTCCTTGTGCACCTCACTGGAGATTTATCTATTTTGTTTATCTTCTGAAAAAAAACCCCACAACTTTGTTTTATTGATCTGGCATATTTGTTTAGTTTTAATATAATTTATTTCTGCTACAATCCTTATCTCTTCCCTCCTGCTGCTTTGCGGTTTGATTTATTGTTGTTTTCTCTGTCTTTAATATGTTTCATTCAGATCTTTACTTTGAGACATTTCTCTCTTTTTTAATGTAAGCACTTAATGCTGTAGACTTCCTTCTTAATACTTCGTTTGCTGTATCCCACAAGTTTTAATATGGTATACTTCCATTTTTACTTATTTTGAGAAACTTTTGATTTGCTTTTCAATTTCTTCAGTGAATTGCTGATTATTCTGTATCATGTTATTTAATTTGCAAGTACTTAAAAGTATTCTGTTGTTCTTCTTGTTATTGATTTCAAGTTTATTCCTTTATGGGCTGAGAAGATACATGATATGATTTCATCCCTTTCAAATATGTTAAAGCTTGATTTGTGGCCAATTATGTAGTGTGACCTAGCAAATGTTTTTTGCTGATGAGAAGAATGTGTGTTTTGAAGCAGTTGGGTAAAAGATGTTGTAAATGTGTGTTATACTCACTTGATTGATAGTATGTTTCAGCTCTGGTGAATATTGGTTTTTTGAATGGGTGATCTTGATGAGAACGCTAGTTGAAGTCACCCACTGTTTTAGCATTAGGGTCTATCTCTTTAGGAGTAAAAGTATTTACTCTATATAGCTCATGATTTTGCAGTGGGTGCATAATATTTGTGATTGTTATGTTTCCTTGCTATTCACTTTAAACAATTTGTTTTTTTAAATTTCAAAGCTGTTTTATCTGACTTTAGAATAGTCATGCTTGCTCATCTTTGGCTTCAATTTGCCTAGTATATCTGTTTCCAGATAACCAATCTGAGTCTGTGTATATTTTTATTTGTAAAATTTTTTGTAAACAGCATATAATGGAGTCATAGTTTTTATCCATTCAACCAACATTAGTCTTAAGGTGACGTGGTGATTGATTAATTTAGTTGATTTACATTTAAGATTGGCACCCCAAACCCTATTCGGGATGAACATTTGGGTACTGCTGCCTTGACCAGTACAGACTGTTGTCAGTTCCTTTACTGGTGAGTAATGATAGGCTCCTTGGTCACACCTAGTTTAGACCATCACCGCCCCATCTCTTGAACTAACCTGTGGGGCTAGAATTTCCACAGGGTTTGGCCCACACATTCCCCACAGAATCTACCCCCAGATATGGTTCTCTGGCGTGCTAGTTAATGTCATCGCCCTGCCTAATGTGACCCATCTCCTGATCCACCATCATGTCAGTTAACAGGATATGACCCTGCTAGACAAGCCCCAAGTCTTAGGTTTTGCAAGGACTGGTGTTCAGTGGTCAGCATTGTTCAGTGATTACAAGTTCTTCAAAGGAAAAGTTACTGTGTCGTTGGGAATCTTTAGGATTGATTCACATCCTAGAAGCACAGTGGGTTTAATGTGGAACTGCATATGCAGCAATTCAAAGAACCAAAACCCCAGAGCTCATAGCCAGGTGGCCAGCAGGTGGAGCCAGGTGCCAAATGGTGCACTGGCCGCCTGGGGACAGCTCATCATGTGCCCATGGTGGCTGGAGTCAGGGATGCGAGCATGGAGATGCCCCGGCCTGGGACCCACCAGCAGCCAGCAGGTTGCTGGAAGTTTCCTCTTCTTCACTTTTAAAGCATAGTTTCACTGAATAAAATGTTCTTGTTTGGAAAAACATTTTTTAAGGCATTAAACATATCGTTCTACTCTCTTCTGACTATGGAGTTTCCACTGAGAAGTCTCATGTTAATATAATTGGTTTTTCTTTATATGTAATTTTACTCTTCTAATGTGTTTAGGATTCTCTTCTTCAGCTTTTGACAATTTGATAGCAATATATCTTAGAAAATACCTTTTTGATTGTGTTGTGTCGGGGGTGTTTGAGTTTCTGGATATCCATGTTTCCTTAAAAACATGGACAGTTTCAATTGTTACTTTATTTAGCAAGTTATCAATACCTTTTTCCTTTTCGTCACCTTCAGGCATACCTAAAATATCAGTATTTGGTCATTTAGTAGTGTCTCATACTTCATATAGACTTTTTCCATTCTTTTTCATTCTTTTCTCTGTTTTTCTGGTTGGCTTATTTAAAAATTTTTGTCCTCGAGATCATGGATTTTTTCTTACTCCTGGTCTATTCTGCTGTTAAAGCTGCCAATCCTATTTTTTATTTGAAGACTTCATCACCAAAATTTCTGTTTGCAGGATGTAAGGATCTATGCTTTGCTCTGTTCTGTTGTACTGATTGGTTATGCTGCACAGGAACAAAACAGAAGCAGGCCATGTTGCTTTTCACTGCTGAGTACAATGCTCTCTGCAGGTCAGGGAGGGGAGCAGCTTCCCAGTGCTACTTTTCCCTGTGGAGTCTGGTGCTCTGGGGAAGTGGAAAGGGAATGAAAGAAAAATAAGGCAGCTTCTTGGCTCCACGTTGGCAGTACTCAGTTTCCAGGCAACTGTTCAGGGTGGAGTAAAAGTCAGTGGGTGGCTATGGCATTCCCTCTCAGCTAAAACAGAGCACTGTGGTGCATGGAAACTTCATGCTCCATTGAGGTGATAAGATAACTGCCCACTGCTGACAGCCAGCTGTCCCTGGTGGTTGGCCAGATGTGTCCCATGGAGCATTCACTGTTTTTGTTTGTTTATATTCTCACTTATTCAGCAGTGATTTTTGTCAATCAGACTTTTGGAAATATAATCCACCCTTTCTTCCTTTCATATTCCAGAGCAACTTAAGCCAGTGTGGCTACATCTTTTATAGTCATCTGGGATCTCCACAGTAGCTGTCTCACTGACTCATAGACCCAGGGTGGAGAGTTTTGCCTGAGTTGTTCTCATGAATCTTGCATAAGATTACTCTAAACAAGCTGACTATAGTCATCTGCTGGCTTGTTTAAGAAGACCCCAGTCCCTTTCAACGTGTTTGGGATTAGCAATTGCTGTTTGCGGGAATAGAGGACCTCAGTTAGATGGGTCACTTCCACTCTTTGTGACCTCTTTTTCTCCCATGGGCTTGAGCAGCCTTCTTCATATGATCATCTAAAAAAGTGAGAGAAAAAGTTGCAAGGCAAGTAGAGTCCTTGCTTCAAATCCTACACTATCTCTTCTGCTATATTATATTGGTCACAGAACCAGCCTGGATTCAGAGATTTGGCAAAATAAATTTGATACCTTGGTCAGAAATGTGGAAAGGTCATATTGTAAAGTAATACACATTCAGATATGGAAAAAAAATGTGTGGCTTTTTTGTTATATACCATCTCTTCTATCCCAGGTGGTGTTAGTTATATTAGTTAACAGAAACAGTATTTTTTTAAAGATTTATTTTATTTTTATTGGAAAGGCGGATATACAGAGAGGAGAGACAGAGAGGAAGATCTTCCGTCCAATGATTCACTCCCTAAGTGAGCGCAACGGCCGATGCTATGCCGATTCGAAGCCAGGAGCCTCTTCTGGGTCTCCCACGTGGGTGCAGGGTCCCAAAGTCTTGGGCTGTCCTCAACTGCTTTCCCGGGCCACAGGCAGGGAGCTGGATGGGAAGTGGGGCTGCCGGGATTAGAACCAGTGCCCATATGGGATCCCGGGCGTGCAAGCGAGGACCTTAATTGCTGCACCACCATGCTGGGCCCAGAAGCAGTATTTTTTGGATATAATTTGCCTAAGCTTGATTTACCTTCTCAGTTTTCTTTTTAATAAATCAATAGCTACTTTGATTTTGCATTGCACATGCTGAAAACACTGTATAACATTTTTCAAAGAAAATGTTATACAGTTGATATTCACACCCAAGCAGAGTAATTTAGTCCTATTCATTCCTTTGAGTCCCTCATTTCTGTGCCATTTGACCATTTAGGAAATGCCTTTTAACATTTGTAGTTATGCTGAAATATTCATTAAAACATCTCAGATGAAAGAAAATTGTTCAGGTTATTTATCTTTCTGGACTTTAAACATGATGGAATTTTAATGAGGTTTGGATATTAACTTGATTTGCTTGTTCTTCCCTTTACCCCATTTTAGTTTTTAAGCAAGTAATACAGGGTAGGTATATGTGTCATAGGAATTATTTATCTTTAGGCTGATCTCAAGTAATATGAGATATAGTACCATAGATACAAAAACCCTGCATTGATTAGGAAAATCCCAACAATAGATGATTTATTTTGGTTATATATGTGCAGCAGGTTATTAAGTAATCTTTTTAACTTTAATATTCACCTGCATAATGTTAATATGCATCAGATGTTGTTCTAACAGCTTAATAACCAATTGACCCAGTCCTCATAATAGCCTTATGAAATTGTATCACTACATCCAGAGTAAAAATGAAGATACTGACACTTAACAAGTAACTTACCTAAGGTCACTTAGTTAATAAGTAATGAACCTGGGCCAGTTCAATGGCTCAGTGGCCAAAATCCTCGCCTTGCAAGTGCCAGGATTCTATATGGGTGCCAGTTCGTGTCCCAGCTGCTCTGCTTCCTGTCCATTTCCCTGCTTGTGGCCTGGGAAGGCAGTCGAGGATGGCCCAAAGCCTTGTGACCTTGTACCCATGAAGGAGATCTCAAAGAAGCTCCTGACTCCTGACTTCAGACCAGCTTAGTTACAGTCCTTGTGGCCATTTGGGAAGTGAACCAGCAGATGGAAGATCTCTCTCTCTCTCTGTCTTTTCTACTCACTGTAAATCTACCTTTTCAAGAAAAATAAGTAAATGTTTTAAAAAGTGATGAAGCTGAAAATAAATTTCCAGCTCTTAAACACTATACCTCTCATTTCCCTTTCTCTGCAAAAACCATGCCCAAGAATATGCTCTTAATCTAAAATTCTTTTGTTTTTTCCTATTTTTATTGAAAAGATAGATTTATACAGAGAAGGAGAGGCAGAAAGATCTTTGATCAATTGCTTCACCCCCTAAATGTCCACAATGACTATAACAGAGCTAATCCGAAGCCAGGAGCCTCTTCTAAGTCTATCACAAGGGTGAAGATTCCCAGGCTTTGGGTCATCTTCCTCTGCTCCTCCAAGCCATGACCAGGCAAATGGGTGGCAATCAGAGCAGCAAACGCATAAACCCGTGTGCATAGTGGGTATCAGCACTTGAAAATGGAGGATGAGCCAGGAGAGTCATTGCACTGGTCCCCTAACCTAGAATTTAAGATGCCAGCATCCCATATTGAAGTTTCCTGGGTTGAATTACCTTCTCTAGTCTGTGATTCCAGTTTTCTTGCCAATGCAGACTCTGGGAGGAGTTGATAATGGCTCAAGTAATTGGCCTCCTGTCAATTATGTGGAAGAGATTGTCTGTGTTCCTCTGAGTTTGGCTCATTTGAGGAGTGAGCCAGAGGTTGGGACCTACTCTTGGCTTTCTTCCTCTCAGGTAAATATAGTACATATCTCTGTAGATGTTACTTGAAAAAAAATGCATAAGGCAAGGATGAGAAATTGTGCTCCTATTTGAGGAGGCAATTACTGGAAAATGATTATAATGTGATGTGCCAGGAAGTTTACAGAAATACAGCTGTATTTCTCCTGTGCAAGAAAGAAGAAATATAGAAAGTGAACTTAGCTTGGTTAACCCAATGTGATTAGCTTCTTAATAATAAAATCCAGTTATTTATTCAAATACTGTACTTGATATGATTAAAAAGCACATAATGTTGTACTCAGAAAATTTTGTTTTAAAGATTCAAGGTTTTTTTTTTCTTTGTCTACTACCTGACATTATCACTATCAGCAAAGTCACTCCCTCAACTATAAAATATGGCTTTCAGACTAGTCTAGTACTATCGTAGTAGTAAATAGCTATTGTATCTAAGGCGCATCTGTAGGAATCTGAGATGCAAAACATGCTGGTGTGATCTCAAGGTGTCATCTCACTGCTGCCTTGCTTTTATTACGTGTCCAGTTCTCACTTGTCTTTAAAAACTGTTCCTTTATCTGTTTTGTATTCCTGAATTTCTGATGAAAATATTTCTTAATGTGGTTTTCATGTTAATTTATAAGTTCAAGTGGGATCTATCTAGCTCTCATATCTTTGCTATGATTTGGCATGGAGTTTATAGCTGCTTAGGAGACTGGTTAATACTTAACCACTAAGCTTAGTCAAATGGAATCCCTGATGTGTATTTGAGGCCTTGAGATAATTTCTTATTTAAATTCTTCATAAGCTAACCTACACTAACATATTAACTTGGACTAACAGTTTTCAAGAGTTGTCTTTATTGGTCTGTGGTTGGTAAAGATAATTTTCAAATTATTTTAAATAGCAAAGAATGATATTTTAGAGTTGTGATACATTTAAGATATCACTCATAAAATAAATGTGATTATACACACAGAAGGAAGAGACCTCTCAATAACGTTTTATTGTTTTATAGGCATTGGGTATGGAACAGTGTGTGTGTGTGTGTGTGTGTGTGTGTGTGTGTGTGTGTGTGCACGTGCACCTGTGTGTTTTAAGTTTTTCAAATTATCCTAACATCTGGTTGACTGGTACAACAAACTTTTCATCTACAACCAAGTTTTATTTTATTTTATTATATTTTGAGCCCCTAAAAATATTTGATGAGACCACAGTCTAGTTATAGGAAAAAAGAGTCCATCTTTAATAGCCACCATAGCTATGCAAACCAACCCCCTTCCAAAAAAAAATATTTTCTTGTTGGAGCAATGCCCTTTTCTCTGCTTTGCAGAATGTCTCCTGCATGACTTGTTGTTTTCAAGACTTTGGAAGCCCAGAGATACTGGCTGAGGTGGGTGGGATCACAGCACTGTGACCTGACATCTTCAGCCCCTGCAGACAATAGGTGTCTTTCACCCACTGCATATGGGATTAGCTGCTCAGTTTGGGTTCTGTTGTTCCCTATTGTTCCTTTCGGGCTAACAGGGCTGATGTCCAGCTCTTTTTTTTTTTTTTTGGTCACATTGCATCTTGATATCATCTTATGCTCAGAAAAATATGGTTTTTTTTTTTCACTTTTGAAATGCCCCTATATTATTTTATTTCTCAACAACACTTGCTAATATTTTTTGACAATTTTTTATCAGCTCATTTAGTTCTTTCTATGTAACAACATTCACAAAGTAATTATTACATTTTTCTAAAAGCAACTTTAAAACAAAAGAAATCAAAAGAAATGCCCTTTTATTTTTATCGAATGTTTGGTGTCTAATTTGTGAGCTACATTTTTCTGAGTTCTTATCCTCTACAAAGAGCCTATTAAGTTATGATCAATTTTGTCCCAATAAGCAGAAAACCTTCCCAGTTCGTGATCTTGTAGGATTGGTATCTTTTTTTTTAAGATTTATTTATTTTTATTGGAAAGGTGGATATGCAGAGAGGAGGAGAGACAGAGAGGAAGATCTTCTGTCTGATGGTTCACTCCCCAAGTGAGCGTAATGGCTGGAGCTGAGCCAATCCAAGCCAGGAGCCTCTTCCAGGTCTCCCATGCGGATGCAGGTTCCCAAGGATTTGGGCCATCTTCAACTGCTGTCCCAGATCACAAGCAGGGAGCTGGATGGGAAGCGGGGCCGTTGGGATTAGAACCGGCAACCATATGGGATCCTAGTGCATGCAAGGCGAGGACTTTAACCACTATGCTTTCGTGCTGGGCCCAGAATTGGTATCTTTAAGCTTCTTTGTTCACTTTAGTGAGAAATTTTGTATAAAATTGTATGAGTGCTTCCTGTATTAAGCCAGTGGTTTGCCCCAATAGTGACCCCTTGCCAGCAGGCAGTTTTTGCAATCTTGAGCATCCCTGAGTGAGTTGTAACACAATTGATCCCAGGTATATAAGACACATAACACAGTTTCCCTCATTGATTTATTCCTGGTTTGTTTGCCACATTTCCCCATTTAGCTAATCAATTAATCTCCAATGTAACTCATGGTCAGCAGTTGAAAATAATGCAGCTGATGGCAGTTTCTCAGCAGCAATGATGGAGCTCTTTATGTGCATGAAAGCAGGGTTATATTTATTCTTCCATGTAGCCAGGACACCTTCTCAATGGGAATCCTGTGTGAAGAGCAGATTACAGAGCACACAGTGAAGTTAAGCATGGTACTGGCTTCCTTGATTCTTGCTGCAGCATCCCCTGACTCAATGTCTGCCATGAAGGAATGACTCAAAAATTATTTTTGGAGTGAAAAAGTAAACACAGTTTTGTTTGCAGAGTAGCTCAGACTGGCAGATAATCATCTCTGCAGGCCTAACTCCTAAAATGCTGAAGTTTTATTTCACTAGAAGAACACATTGTGGGATGTAAAGATCCAAGAATCACAAATCTACAGATACGTGTTGAAATTCTAGCTCTCTAACTGTGTGACTTTGTAAAGATCTTCAAGTTCTCTCTGCTTTGATTTGTGCAACTGGAAAACCAGTATAAAGATGCCAATCTCTTGGGGGCTTTGGAGGAAGGTTAAATTATATAACATATGCCATATGAAGGCAAACAAAAATATGCACATTGTGTTTGGAAAACTGTAGTTCAGTTTAGCTAGAGCACAGAGTATTCATGGGAGAGATGTAGTAGATGAAACAGAGAGAAGGAACAATCAGGTCATCAGGAGCCTTGGGTGCCAAGGTAATGGGTTTGAACTTCACACTAAAACCTTTGGGGTGTCATTAAAGCATTTTAAGTTGGGCAGAGGAATTACAAGATCAAATTTGCATTTTCTGACATTGACTCTGGCAGAACATTTCTGGATTGGAAAACGCTGGCTCTTAGCCTTTCCGGCTTCTCCAAATCACTCCTTCCTCCCACTTTATGGTCTCACAGAACTTTGTACACAGGGTGGACTGCAGTTTCTTGCCGTTTAGGTTGCTGCATGTGCAGTTTTCTCTGACTAGAATGCTGTTTTCCTTTCTAGAGTATTAGTAGGAACCTGGGTAACTGCCAATAGCAGAAAACCCAAATGAAACTGTATAGGCCTTGAGCAGTGTGTTTGCTGAGAAGCAGCTTCCTGTTGAGGCAGGTTTATGAACCCTAACAATGTCACCAAATCAGGGCTGTTTTTCTATATATCTTACTTCTCCTTTCTCGTTTGGGCTCTCAGAGAAAAGCAGCAAAATAATGGCCAACATCTCCAGCCCTACATCTTGGGCTCTCAGCAAATTTTGTGGAAGTTGAGAAAAAGTATTGAAATTAATTCTAAAAAGGTTCAAAAATGCAATGAACAATTCATAAATGTGTGGATCTTATGCCATTTTTGAGTAGTGTGATGAAATCTTGTGCCATCTCTCTCCATTCCATGTGGAATATGTATCATCTCTTGGTCCAGTATATCCATGTCCTTTTTTTTTTTTTTTAAGATTTATTTGTTTTTATTACAAAGTCAGATATACATCCAGGAGGAGAGACAGAGAGGAAGAACTTCCGTCTGATGATTCACTCCCCAAGTGACCGCAATGGCCGGTGCTGCGCCCATCTGAATCCGGGAACCGGGAACCTCCTCCAGGTCTCCCATGTGGGTGCAGGGCCCAAAGCCCTGGGCTGTCCTCGACTGCCTTCCTAGGCCACAAGCAGGGAGGTGGATGGGAAGTGGGGCTGCCGGGATTAGAACTGGCACCCATATTGGATCCCAGTGGCGCGTTCAAGGCGAGGACCTTAGCTGCTAGGCCACGTCGCCGGGCCCATATCCATGTCCTTAATGGTAGTCACTTAGTGATCCTGCAGTTACTAAACTTTTTTCCTAATATCTTACTGATAACCCATAAGTCCAAAAGATGATTAACCCCAAGTGAAGCTAATAGGTATTTCCTTTAAGTAAAAATTGGTGAAAGTTCTTGACTTAATAGGAAATGCGTTTGCTGAAGTAACTAGTGTCTACCACACAGTGAGCTGTTTTGAGAGAGATAACATTTGTATAATTCTTATTATAAAATATTCTTATATCAGCTGTTAATGCTTCATAAATTAAACGTTATAATGGATGTGTATGCATAGGTTAGGCAGGTGTGATTTGCTACTATTACTATTGGACTGCTTCTGGTCTTGAAATGTATCCACTGTACATAGGGTATTTATTGAGTCTCCATACATCGTAGTAACTTTGGAATGGATCTGACCTAAATGCATCATCTGAACACAACATGGCAGCAGACGACTTAACAAGTAAGAAGGTTGTCACAAAGTTCATGGAAAACTTTTGCTATTAAAGACTGTGCATTTTGGGGATCATTTTTTTTTTTTTGCACCAAAGTAAAATTACCTTTCAGTTCTGTTTTTCTGCAAAGGTTTCCAAGTTCTGTCACATTCTGAGGATCCCATGCTAAGTTATCTTATAGTTTGGGAAATCAGTTTATACTGATCAATCGTTTTAATGACACACATGGTTGAGAATTTTCAGAAGCAGAGAATATAGGGTTTAGAGCTTGATATTCATGGGAATATTAGATGAAAAGGAGGAAAGCAAGTATCTCTCCAGCTGCAAAGAACAATTATCCCCTGATTTCTGACTCCTGCATACAAGAGACCATTGGAAAGCCTGCTAAAGAAACTCAGTTTGGGACATGAGATTCCTGTGTGGCTGATTTGGGGAAGATTCATGAGCCTAAGGATGGTGGGAGAAGCTTGCAAGTAGATGAGAAAAGCCAAGGCAGTGTTAAACCAGATCCTGTGAGGGAATCTGTATATTTCAGCACATATCTTTCTAGGTAATGATGTGCTTTAAATCCTGGAATCCACATTAATGGGCTGGTAGTTAATGCTACTTACCCACACTACCATGTATCAAGCCCTAAGTGCCACATGGAAGATCAGGAGCTCAATCAGGTGATATCATCAGTGTAAACTGGTCATAAATAAGGGGAGCAGAGAATTGCTTACCAAGCTAGTAAGAGATCCCAGGAACCCAGGACTCTGTGGAAATACTGTTTCCGCATTAAAAATAAGTAAACAATCATCAGACAGCTTCAATAGGACAATGACATGGAGACCTAAGATTTACATTTGATTCTGTGAAAAGCCAGTATACAACAGCTCTAGTTAAGTGCTGATTTTTAAAAGCAATTCAATGCTTGGCATGTCTCTTTCCTCCTCACACTTTCTTTTGGTAATAGTAGGGACAGCAGAATCCATGAATAAAAGGTGCCCTGTTGCAAAAGTACCAACTATTCACACAGTGCTGTAACTCATTGATTGTACCTAGTAAATACTAAAGGCAGGGCAATAATTGGGACTATCTCTAGCAAAAAAAAAAAAAAATCTCAGACAGGCTTCTCCTCTTTGGTACATGTTGTTATTCTTACTTGAGAAAAACAATCTCAGAGAGCATCAGGTCTATGTCTCAGCACAGCTGATTGTGATGGTAAAACCGGGTTGTGAGTTGTGAGCTGGCACTGCTTCCTATAAATTAGCATCAGGGATTTACAAGAAGGTCAATGAAAACACCATTTGTGGCAATGGGGAAAGGTAACTGTGGGAAAACCCAGTTATCCATTGAGCTGGGTGTCCAAGCATGCCAGCAAGAGCCAAAGAGCAATGCACTCACTACTTGAATTTTACTTTTGTTTCCACAACTTGCATTGCAGCCAGTACTGGTGTTCACTTCAGCGTCTCTGTCCATTGGTTACTCAAAGTGGGGAAACGCAGCAAGGCTTGGACTTTATACCTTTGTAGCTGCTCCCGGTCCATGACAGAATCACGTGATAAATAAGTTATACTCAACATCTTTTGATGGCTTTGAGACATGCCTCTGTATCTCATATGAACTTCAGATTTTTCCAGGTGTGATACATGATGAAAAAGAAGATAAACAGTCAATACAAAAGTATGATGAAAAACTTATGGAAAACAGAACCAAAAATAAGTTCATTTTAATGCAAATCCTTTTGGGAATCTATATCTATGAAGGAATCTTCAGAAATTTCATGGAAAATACATATTATTAAAACATAATGCATAGGTTTTAAAATTTGTTACACATGGAAAAGCTTATGCTTGAATATTTGTTTCAATGAATTTTTGAAGGACCTTTATAAATGTGCTGGATTTCATATTCTCTTGCCATCTTTTCCTTTCTTCTATCCAGTCTCTCCCTTTCTTATTTGTTAACTCTGATATGAAGTAAGGTAGACGCTACCATTGTTTCCTGTGATTTTACAACCATATGTTGCATAGTAAATCTTAAGATCAGTGTTCACATTACTTTCCCTGCTTGAGAGCATTTAGCCAGAGTATCTGATGTGTGTACAGTGAGTGACTGCAGTCAGCAGCGATGCCCACCTGCCCTTCTCTCCAGAAGACCAGGCTCCAGCAGGCTATGTACTTCTGTGTGTGGTTTCCCTAATCTCTGTCCCTAATTGTGCACATCTTTGTCCCTAATTGTGCCCCCTTTATGTCCTTTGATTACATGCTGCATTATGATCCTGGACTTCTCAGTAGCTAATTGATGAATTTTTTTAGTGGAAGCAAGCAGCATCCTGGAGGGCTGTAAAAGTAGCATATATTTTTCGTCCTTCTCCACTCTTCCAAACCAACAATCCAGGCATGCATATTAAAGGGCTCCCTCTTTTGTTGTTGCACATTTACTTGCTGTATGAATTGTTCTATCAGCTATTTTGATAGGAAAACTGGATAATTTGTTTCTCATTTTGATTTTTAAGAAGTGGCATGACACAATTAATTCGTTACTCATTGAAGAAGATTGTCTGGGCCGTTTATGACTTATCCTAGTTTCAGCTCTTTGTGCGAATGGGAAATATCCTAGTTTTCTTTGATTCCAGATACTTGAAAATATGAGGTTTTAAGAATGTCTTTGACCTTCCTTCCTGATATAGAAACTATCTAGGCACTAGATGGTGATTATCGGTGCAATATTCAAGAAGGAACTTCTCTTCATGTCAGTTTCTAAACTGAATCAAGAAAAAGTGTTATTGTTTACATTGCACTGAACTTCCAATCTGCTTGTACTTTTTAGTTTTAATTTTTAGAATATATTTGAGAAGAAAAGAGACAAACAGAGGTCTCTACATGGCTTATTTACTGCCCAAATACCTGCAGTAGCTGGATCCATGTAATCCCAATCTCAATTTCTCCACCCTCTTTCCTCATTCCACCTACCCTAAACACTATATATTTTCCAAAACTCCACAATCCCTTCCTCATTCACTCCCACTCTTCAATCACCTTCACTCCCTTAATCTCACAACCTATCCAAAACCCCTTTCCCCCAACTACATTACAAACAATAATAAAACCCCAAACCCATTACAAACCAATTCTCTTTTCCCCCCCACAACTTTACACAAAACCCCATAATCCCCCAACCCCCCCCAAAACTACCATCTATCATCAGTAAAAATCATGCTACTAAAACCATCTATGATATTCTAATATATTATAGATAATATCTTAATTGTCAAACCAAATCCCTACACTTATCACACCCTACATTTCTTAATATCTATCTTATTGTATTGTACATACTTATAGAATAAAATACTAACAAACCCAACTGCCCTCGATTTATGTCTCTAATATGCGAATGAGTATGAGTCGAATGATTTTTTTAACACACCACCCCACACACCATCTATATTAACCCTCTAACCCCCCAAAAAAACCAACAAAACTTCCCTCCCTCTCGAGCTCATCACACACACATTATCTCTATATTTTAATTCCACTCGCGTCCACTATATAGAGAGAACTAATTAAAACTACTAATGATTGTACTAATATAAGATATCTCTGCGCAATCTGTATATCGCTCGCTCTCTTATTAGAGAATTCCCCCCCCCCCCCCCCCCTCCTCCTACCCCTCACTCCCCTTCCCCTGCTCCCCGCCACCCCTGTTTAATATAGATATATATAGAGTATACTTTTATATCGCCCCAGCTGCCCCTACCTTCTAGAAACAACGAACGCCCCAATCCTTAATGTCATGACTCTCACCATCTCGCTCGCGACTCAGAAAAGATCCTGTACACACTCGCAGCGCTCGCGCACATGATAGATAGGTGTCTATGTGTGTAGAGAGTCAAGGCTGTGTGTGACGTGTTATAAGCTCACTCTCCTCCCCCCAGCCGCACTCTCCCTGCCCCATATATAGTGAGAGATAGAGTGAGAGAGAGGAGTATGAGCAAATTGCATATGTGTGTCACTCACACAGGTGTGTGTTTTTTAGCAAAGAGAGATTAGGTGGCTCATATCCCAGAGAGTTTAAAGGTAACTTATCACAATCACCTAGTAGAGAGAGAGAGAGAGATAGGTGTTTTCTGTTTCTGATTTTATGGTAAAATTAAAAAGGCATGGGCAGCTTTTTAAGACCTGATATAATATGCTCCTTGGCTCCCTATGCAGCCAATCATTGTTGGTGTTTAATGTGATGATTTAGGATTGATTTACATTGGTTTTCCTGCAGAGGGGAAGGCAGATCTTCAGTGAAGCTAAATTTACAAACTGATGTAAGTGGTATTGAGAACTAAGTGACTAGGTGATTAGAGTCCCCAAAACATGTAAAAAGTAGTCACAATTCCAGACTTGTGTTTGTGATGGCCTCAATACAGAGCCCACAGGAACTGGATATTTAAGCCTCACATCTGTAAGTGGAGAGTATGCTCCACAGCACTCTCTCCCCTTTTATGGAATCAGTCACAACACTTTATCAGGCCTTTTCCCAGTGGCAGATCTCATACACTGGGTTCTTGGCCCAGGCTGACTTGGTCCACCTCTTGTCCTGACTGGAACAGTGACTTTGCCTGTCTGGGCAGCACCCATTCTGGTTCTTACTGTTGCTTGCTACAGCCCAGCCACACCTGATCCACACACAGACACAGCTCTCATGTGGTTCAACAGGGCCAAAGACTATCCCTGCCTATTCTATACCCACTCTGGCTCTCAACAAGCACCAGTAGGTGCTGTAATCCACCCCAATCTGGCACACTCCAGATCCAGTCCACATCCAGGCTGAAGGATACTTCAGTCATGCCCAGTTCAGACCACTGCCTCCATTCTGGCTCTCATGCTCACCAGTAGAAACCACAAGCCAGCCACAGCATCTCTTAGCTCCTAAACCAGGCCTGTTCCCAGCCACAGATATTGTAGGTTGCTCTAACCCAGCTCAACATAGCCCATCCCCTGTCTTGTCCTTTGCTATTGGGTGCTCCAGCTTGACCTGTCCTAGTCTACCCCCAGTTCCAACTCTCAATGGTGGGTGCTGCAACCTAGCCCTTCCCAGTCTGCTTCCATCCTCGCCTTATGCAAACCAGTAGATGTGATAGCCTAACCTGTCATGACCTGCACTCCAGCCTGGCTCCTGTACATGCCAGTATGCTAAGGTTGTCCCAGCCCTACCCAGACCAGCCCCCTCCTATACCACCTCACACACTTACTGACAAGTGGATTTACCTTGCCCAGCTTGTTCAATACCAAGGCCTAAATCACATGCTCACCAGCATGAGCTATAGCCCACTAGGAGAGTTTCCCAAGTTCTCCCACTAGGCCCACTGTCAAACCCAGGTCACATATGTGTCAGGGGGTACTTTCCCAACATTGTCTGACCCCTCTGTATGAGCTGGTAGATGTTGCTGCCCAGTTTGCCCCACACCCTATTTTTGGGTGCACATGCAGGTGCTGTAGCCTGGACCAGTCTGGCCTATTCCCAAACTCAGTACCTGTGAGTGTCAAAGCAGTCCATGGTCATGCCTGTCTCTGTCTATCACCACCCCACTTCTAAGCTAAACAGCAAAAATTACAGTTCCACATGAGTAAGCCCACAGTGCTCCACAAAATCTGTCCCTAACTTGTTTCTCTTGCATGCTGGTTAGTGTCATGGCCTAGGCTAACATAGCCTGTCCCTGTTCCAACACTCACTGGTGGGTGTTGTTATCTAGCCTTGCCAGGCAGGCCCCCAGCCCTAGCTTTAACATGCGCTGGGGAGTGGTGTTGGCTGTGACTCATGGCTAACTACCTCAGCTCAGATTTTCTGCACAAGCTGGTGCATTGGTCTGACCCATAGAGGCTCTCTTGCCTTTCCCTCCAAGCCACCCAATCTTAGCCCCTTTACTTACCTGCAAGTATGGCAACCATGGTATTGGGAGTCCCTCAGAAGTCCTTCCTCAGCTGCAACACACTCCCTCCATGGTCCTCTCTCCCCTTCATCCTCCTGCCCCTTTCCCTGATCATTTCACAGTCCCTGTGGAGTACATGTGCTTCCCAACCCAGCCTTTCAGCACGTGTGCTGGCCTAGGACCATATCCCTCCACACACCCAACATCCAGATCTACTCAAAGTTCCTCAAGCGCAGTTCACCAACTCACCAGGCCAGGAACAAGGACAAAACAAGGAAACTGTAAAGAACAAAGTTTATGAACCTTATAGGTGAATTGTCAAAAATATATCTATCAAAATAGAAAAAGAGAAGTCATTTTCTGAGTTTACTAGTCTAATAAAGGCTGTGACGGGGGATGGATTATGCTGTTGTACAAGTGTTGGGCAAGCACTTGTGTATCATTGTACTCAGATTCTCATCTAGAAATAAACAGTGAAGTTATTGCCTTATAAGCCTTTTGTGAGGTTTAATAAAGCATACATCGTGTCTAATGTTTGGCATATAGACCTGTGGAAATCTATGAATGTTAGTCTTCATCTCACTGTACTGTAGAATCAAAACCTGAAGTGGGGCATTTCAAATTTGAGTTATCCACGAAAGAGCCCTATACCTACCTGTCTCCAAGCTGCACATTGGTGCTACTCCAGCTTCTCTAAAAAGAACAAATGGTGAAGTAGAATACAGATCATATCACTGAGCAAATTATGATTTGAGTCTGCTGGAAGTCATAGTGATGATTTCTTGTGTGCTCTGGAAATCAAATTTCTACATTAAGCAGTTAATGGCACGTATGAACTTTTCTGGTGATCCTAAATTAACTTTTCTTCTCATTTTTACATAAACTTGTTTTACAAGTATAAAATATCCACCAATAGAAACAGGGGAAAACTATAGAATTTAAGTCTATTTTTCTACATTTACCTGCAGAGGTAGTTCTTATCAATTTCTGAATTTCTAGCTGCTTTTTATATGTATATTCACATTGTAAGTGGTCTATAAAACAAGTGCTGATATCTCGGCCTTAGCTGTCTGTTTGCTTGAGGTTTTCCCTCGGCTGAGTGAAGTCAGGGGGTGGGCTTGAGATAACAGTGAGAAGGAAAAGTCCTAATACTGTGTCATGCATGCGGGTATATGGATGTATCTGTTCTTGGAACCTTAGTCCTACTTCTTGTAAGGATGGGTGGTGGTTCACTTACCTGTTTCCCTGTGGCTGGACATTTTTATTTGTTTCCAGGTTGACTGTATTATATATGTTAACTGCCAGGACCTTTAACCCTGCTGCCATTGGGTTCAGATTGGGTCATGTTAAGAACACAGATGTCTCTGGCTCTTTCCCGCTTTACACACCTACAACCAGAACAGAAGCCCATCTCACTATGCCTCACAAGAAGCTGCCCTAGTTCATTTAGAGAGTCCTGGGAAGTTGATATTTATGCCCATGGATTCATCTCCCCTTCTGTGACTGATGTCCTCCCTTCTGCCCACAAGTACCTGGGTTAGAACTAGTGTGGGAAGGGTCCCTCTCTGCAGTCACTACTTTGATACCCCACAGGGATTCTAACACTTTTCTAGGAAATGTGCTATGCCTTGTTCCAAGGTGCTTCGTATTGATGTGACTTCATTCTGCTTGAAAAAAAAAAAAAAAAAAAAACAAGAAAAGGGACAGTGAGGGAGATACAGCTTTTCTGCTTGGGCCTCAAAGTAGAATTCTGCTGAATTACGGCATTCACTCTCAGACCCTATTCACAGACTGCCCCATCTACACAGCTTCCTGCCCCTTCCTCTAGGAAAGACCACAGTTAATATTGTGCAACTCAGCAGGATTTTGCCTTCTTGTCTGATAAAATTCTGAACACTCTGTTGTTCACCTTACAGACTAAAAACTCCACCCAGGAGATACCAGAGGGGCAGTCCTGGCCCTAACTCGAGCAAACCCATCCCAAGCTCCAACCAATTCTTATCACTTGTAAAGCACAGCTGTCAGCTCCCCTCTTCCCACACCTTTTTGCACACATCTATATTATTTGAATCATGCCCTTTGATGAATTCTTAGAAGTGACTTTGCTGAAATGGAGGGAATTACAGTAGGAATTTGGGGATTGTTTGTTTGTTTCTGCTGATGACTGACTGACTGTTACATCTTCCATTGCACTGTGGATGCAGGAGATAGGAACTAATCATTTTTCTGGGGTGACAGAACTGCAACACTGCTCTAGTATTGAAGCCATAGGGCATGTTTGTCCATTTCCTCCTAGGCTTGATTTTTTTTAAATCCAGTGCTCTGGAAATGGTATTCACTTCTCGTGTGACCCACCAATCAGTACTTCAAAATTCCCTTTTCTGTTGAAAGAAAAAGTCTGGATGGCAGAATGCACACAACTTACAGCTGACACTGAATGTCTTCATAGAACATGACATCTGTGAGTTTCTTAACCTGACTGTGCAACGGGATCACATTGTGTTCTCTATAAGAAGTCCAGCTATCTTGGCTCTTCCCCTAGCATTTGAGTTTCAGATAATCTGTAGTGAAGTGCATATATGTGTGAAGGAAAAGATTATTTTAAAAATCTTCCATTCATTCTGACTCTATTCATTGAAACTCAAGCATAAGGAAGTGGCATAAGCAAGGTTATGCCCACTTAAGAATGAAGTCAGCCCTACCATTCCATTCTCCTGACCACCAAACCCTGTATAAAGAGTTGGTGGTATGCATAATAATGCTATGATGACTTTATTTTAGTTTTATAAGTAGGAAAAGTAGATACCTCTGAAATTCACCCTAGCTAAAATATGAAGGATGATGCCACAGAGTTGTTTTAAGATTTATTTTTATTCATTTATTTGAATGGGAGAGTGATGATGATAGACAAAAGAGATGTTTCTTCTGCTTGTTTATTGCCCAAATGACCACAGCCGCAGGGGTACACAAGATTGAATCCTGGAACGTGGAATTATATCTGGATGTCCCTCAAGCATGGCAGGGATAAAGGCACTTGGGTCATCTACTCCTCTCCCAGGGTCATTAGTAGGGAGCTGGACTGTAGGTGACATGAAAGGGGGTTGGATCTGGGCCCAGCACGATAGCATAGTGGCTAAATCCTCACCTTGCATCAACTGGGATCCCATATAGGTACCAGTTCATGTCCTAGCTGCTCCACTTCCCATCCAGCTCCCTGCTTGTGGCCTGGGAAAGTGGTTGAAGATAGCCCAAGGCCTTGGGACCCTGCACCCATGTGAGAGACCAAAAGGAGGCTTTTGGCTTTGGGTTGGCTCAGCCCTGGCCCTTGCAGCCACCTGGAGAGTGAAACAGCAGATGGAAGATTTTTCTCTGTGTCTCTCTTTCTCCTTGTAAATCTGACTTTCTAAAAAATAATAATAATAAATCTTAAAAACAAAATATGGCTGGATCTGATACTCCAGTATGGGATGCTGGTGTCACAGTCAACAGCTTAACATCCTGTTGCTGGTACTGGGTTATATTTTAAAGGTAGTAACATTTATGAGCATATTTATGAACATGGACAAAAAGAAAATAAGAACTATTTCAGAAATTTCCAATTTCTACCTTGAGAAAGAGATCAGTTGCAGCTTCCCCAACACTCCCCGATTTCTTCTCCCATCTAATGTAACGTTTTATACTTCAGTATTTTCTCTAAATAATTTACATGAAAGACCATATAATGACTTATAATGAGTTTCATTAATATAAAATTGTTAATGTTTTGAAGTCTGTGGGGGAGGTTTTGTATTAATTAACAAAGAAAAGCATTTCTTTGCCTTTTTGTTCCACTATGAGAATTAGGCTTTTTAAATTTTATTACAAAGTTTCTTTTTACAAATATGCTTCAGACTTCTAGATTTTAAGAAGCATAATGGACAGCTCCTGTTCGCATTGATGGGCTATTTGAATGAAATTTGGCACACTGCTGTGATTCAGCACTGCACTTTTATGTGAAAAAATTGATATATGCCAAGAAAAAAGGCAATTAAGGCCTTTATGCTTATTTTTCAAGATGTGTTAAACTGGTTTAGAGTTTTAACTATATGTTTACTTTAAGAGTCTTAAACGAACCCTTTGGGAAGTATTACCAAGAGGGCCTAGAGGGCTAAAACTTGAAGCAGATTTATTTTCATAAATAAATGTGAATTCTATTATATTTCAAATTTGCTTATAGATTGAAGAAGATAAGTATGCTAACAGAAGTCACAGAGAATGGAAAATGATGACTAACACTTTTTCAATACATTCAGTGTCAGCCCTCATCTTTGTGGATATTTCTAAACATGCATATATTAATAATTGAAGGCTCATTTATTCAGACACTCACTCAGCATGTTTGTTGTATGGGGTGCCATCCGAGGCATGATGGGAGAAGCACAGTTGTCGGGCCTAGTCGACTACTCCCACCCCCATAGGCTCACATTTCCTCAAAACTGAGCAGCATGGTTGTGGTGCTGTGGATTAAGCCACTACTTAGGATGTCTATATCCTATATCAGAGTGATTTGTTCAAGCCCTTATAGTTTGTATTTCACCTACGGTTTCCTGCCAATGTGTCAGAGATGCAATGGATGAAGGCCCAAGTACCTAGGTTCTTGCCACCTAGGTAATAAAGCTCCAAGTTTTGACCTCCTCCAGCCCTGACAGTTACAGGCCTTTACGGGACAAACTAGTAGATAAAAGATTGCTCCGCAGTTCCCTTTCTTTTCTTCCCTCTTCCTTGTACCAATGCCTTTCAAATAAATGTTTACATTATTGTTCAAAATGCACATTAGTGCTTTCCTTGGGGCTGGTGTTGTGGTGTAGGGTTAAAAAAACTCTGTGTTACCGGCATCCCAAATAGGTGCCAGTTCAAGTCTTGGCTGCTCCAGTTTGAATCCAGCTCCCTGCTAATGTGTCTGTGAAAGCAGAAGAGGATGATTCAGTGTTGGGACTCTTGTATCCTCATGAGAGATCTGGAAGAAACTCCTGGTTACTGACTGCAGACAGACCCAGATCCAACTGTTGTGGTTATTTTGGAGAGTGAACCACCAGATGGAAGACATCAGCCCCTATCTATCTATCTATCTATCTTCTATCTCTGTCTTTCTCTCTGCCTTGCAAGTAAATAAATAAATCTTTAAAAAATAATAACTTGCCTTGTGGGAAAAATAGTCATTTTATAAGTAATTATAAATGTTAAAATGGTGGCTCACATGTATTGAGTTCTAACTGTGTAACTAGGATATTTCAAGCTCTTGTTAGCTCTTATTTGTTGATAATAAAATCTTTTTTTAAAAAATATTTTATTATTTTTATTGGAAAGGCAGATATACAGAGAGGAGAGACAGAGAGGAAGAGAGGAAGTGAGCGCAACGGCTGATGCTATGCCAATCCAAAGCCAGGAGCCTCTTCCGGGTCTCCCACGCGGGTGCAGGGTCCCAAAGCTTTGGGCCGTCCTCGACTGCTTTCCCGGGCCACAGCCAGGAAGCTGGATGGGAAGCAGGGCTGCTGGGATAGAACCAGCGCCCATATGGGATCCCGGGTGTGCAAGGCGAGGACCTTAACCATTGCACCACCGCGCTGGGCCCGATCATAAAATCTTAATAGTAGCAGTGAATCTAGTTGATTCACAGGCACCCAGAGACACAGAGAGCATAAATCTTTTTTCCAAGATCATGTAGCTAAGTATATTGTACCAGAAATTCTTCTGCTCTATAGTCTACTCCTCGCCACTATATAGTATAAATATATATACTTCTGTGTTTGCATTAGTAAATATATTAGAACCTCTATGCTGTTTGCAAACTAGGTTTGTAACATTCCATAGGGGCTGACTGTAGCACGTAAATTCTGGCACATAAGCTGTAATCAGTAAGTGAAAGCTGTCTGCATTAATATTTCAGATACCATTGTGAGAGCATACCCAAGTTCCAAGCCTTTAGTACTAGGGAAGTAGACATAGACATTTATTTAACATCTATGCATTAAATTATTGGTTTATTGAAGGTTGGTTATTTTCTAGTGTTCTATTAAAACGGAAATAGAAATTTGTGAAGTTGTGTTCAAAAATCAGTTATATCAAGTTACAGAGTATGTATCTGGATGGCTGAGAGATAAGGTAGGAGCCCTAGTGAGCAGTTGGAGAATGATTATTCTCATCTGATTTGAAGGGAGCCAACAATTGAGGTAGTGATATGGGATTTCAGCTGTCATGGTGGCTGCACAAAGCTTGCAACTATAGTATGCTGAGCATCTGATAAAGTCTTAACTTCTTCCTGAAGTATGTCCCACTGTCTGAAAGCAAAGGGAGCATAGGGAATCAGCTACTGGGAACTTAATTCTGAGCTTCTGAAAGGACCTCATGTAATTCTTTCTTTGAATGCCTTGATTTCCTATGCATGAATCAAGTGAAAAATGTGCCAGGTCTAGGCTGTGTTTCCCTCTGGAACTTTTGGTGGCCTTCCCTAAAGAAGATAGAAGGAGGAGTTGGCTGACTGCCACTGGAGTGTTCTGTGTGTGCTCCTATTGAAAGTACCCAGATGTGCCACATGTGTCACTACCACATGGTAACCTCAGAACAGCATTTGACATTGGACAGAAGGATTTGAGAGCTAGTGCTCTGAAAAATAGAGCACACTGCGTTCATTTGCCTTGAATTGTCTTAATGTGCAAGTTTCTGCCATGTCTGTGGTTTGTTAGTTTACTCAGGCAGACATTCTGGCCATACTCACAGCCAGGAGCCTGGAGTGGCCAGGCAGCTTGGAAAGTCTCAAAGGGCTGCTAATTAGCCTTCCTACAGTTTACAGCAAGCTGTGTAATTGAGCCCCAGGGAGCGATCATTTCTTTTTTCGTTTTCTGTGCTGTGGAGATGATTCTCCATTATCTATGGGGGATGGGAACCGGAGTCTTTTCTCTGCAAATGGAGTTCACTTAGGGCAAAACACAGTGTGTGGTTCGGTGCCAACATTTTCATGTATGTACACACACACAAACATTCACAAATAAGCATTCGGAACCACAGCGGGACAGAGTCAATGTCACAGTGAGACATGTCAATAAAATATGACACAGGGAGTTCAACAAAGAAAAGCACACTTTTGAAAGAATGACAAATATAAAAGTCAGTAAAGAAAAAAATCCAAAAAGTTAGAATGTCAATCAAATTTTCAGTTTGAAAGTGGATTGTAGAGTGACATAGTGGCTAATGTTATAGCTGCTGATATCAGAATGGTTTTGACAGATTTACTGATGCCACATCTTAACAGCTTTGCTTCAGGCAAATTTCTTAACTGTTCTGACTATATAAACTCTTGCCCGCAAAATGGAAGTGATGTGAGTACTAACATTATGGAATTATTATGAATATTAAATGAAATAGTTTATATTAAGAATTTCACAAGGCCTAGCACAGAGTGCTTTTAAAAACTTGATGCTGGGCCCAGTGTGATGGCCTAGCAGCTAAAGCCCTCACCTTGAACGCGCCAGGATTCCATATAGGTACCGGTTTGAACCTTGTCAGCCCCACTTCCTAACCCTCTCCCTGCTTGTAACTTGGAAAAGCAGTCGAAGATGGCCCAGAGCCCTGGGACCCTGCACCCATGTGGGAGACCTGGAAAAAGTTCTTGGATCCTGGCTTCGGATCGGCACAGCACCAGTTGTTGTGGTCACTTGGGGAGTGAATCATCACATAGAAAGTCTTCCTCTCTCTCTTCTTCCTCCTCTCTGTGTATCTGACTTTGCAATTAAAAAATAAATAAATAAATCTTAAAAAGAAAAACTTGATGCTACAAATTGTCCTAAGATAAATCCATACATGATTTCTCAACCACTTGAAGGAGAGTTTGGTGTCATGATGAAAATGGCATTTGGCAGGTGCAGTGAATCATCAAGTTGGACCCCCTCCTTTATGTCTGCATTTCTTTTGAAGTGAAGTTTTCCTCACGTTGAAGAAACATAGGATAATTACCCTTGGACTCAGCCCAAGATTGCTGCAGATACAAAAGCAGTTCACTGGTCTAGATGAATCACTCTCCAAGCCCAGGTGTGGAATATTAATTCAGAGCCATTGTTGACATAATCCAAGGAAGTGGAATGTAGAAAATAAGCTAAAGGACCATAAATGTAAAAATTGCAGTCTTCTTAACAAAGAAGAAGCCCCCCGAAAATCATAGCACATGAAGTTGGAGGTTGCTGCCAGGGATATGTGTAGAAAGGAAGAAGTAGAAAAAAAAAAAAAAGACATGATCATTAAGTAATTAGGTTAGCAATGGCTTACTAAAAATAAGACATTTTTGGCAGATTATAAAATCTTGCTAGAATGCCCAAACTGGGTCTTATCAAATTATCTACATAATATCTGATTTACAAGACTGACATTCAGAGAGGAAATGCAAAGGCAGTTCTTTTAGTAGGAGAGATTTGTAATGAACTGAACTGTTGTGCCCAGATATGACTTTTTACGACCAAGATGAGGGAGAAGGCACTAATCCTAGGGGTTAAAATCACCACGTCCCACACAGAGGTTGGAGCTGAACTTGGAGTTCCCAACTCCAGCTTCTCAAAAATGCAGACATTGGGAGACAGAGGTGATAGTTCAAGGAACTAGGTCTCGGCCACCAATATTGCATTAAAATCTTCACTTGGGTGCTGGCCATTACAGACATTTGGGAGTGAGTTTGTGGATGGGAGTGTGAATGGAAGCATAGGATGTGTGTGTGTGTGTGTGTGTGTGTGTGTGTGTGTGTGTGTGTACATCTCTTTATTTGACCCTATCTGTACCAGCAGTGTCAGGACGCATTACTATTATTACAATATGGAAGAAAATCAGTTAGGGTATGGGACTATGAAGGAGGGTGAAATCCCAAACTCTACAAAATTGTACCATAAATTTCAAAATTCAAAATAAAAATTAATAAAAAAAAAGTTTAGCTTTTTCCAGAAGTAAACCACAAGGCTCAATCTTTTAGTGTTGCATAACCCATGACATGAGGATGTCAAATGTCCATTGTATAGTGTTATATACTCAATGCAGACTGAAAAGAGAGACCTGGTTTTATCAAAATTATGACTATTTCACCATCTCTTAACATCCTTGGACAAAATTAAATAGTAAATAGGACGGGCACGGCACACTGGCCTAGCAGCTAAAATCCTCACCTTGAACATGCCAGGATTCCATATGGGCTCTGGTTCTAGTCCTGGTAGCTCCACTTCCCATCCAGCTCCCTGCTTGTGGCCTGGGAAAGCAGTGAAGAACATCCCAAAGCCCTGGGACGCTGCAACCATGTGGGAGATCTGGAAAAAGTTCCTGGATCCTGGCTTTGGATTGGCGCAGTGCCGGCCGTGGTGGCTGCTTAGGGAGTGAATCACTGGACAAAAAATCTCCTCTCTGTCTCTCCTCCTCTATATTTATCTGACTTTGTAATAAAAATAAGTAAACCTTTTTTTAAAAAAAGTAAGTAGAACAAAATTTCACAGGAAAAGAATTTCAGTGCTTAAAATTCAGTTTGTTAAGAATTTTAAGAGCAATTAGTCTAAAAAGGAAGACTTGAATGAGTCATTAAGGATAAACTCAGTATAAGTCAAAAGTGCTAGAAGCTGAGGCAACCTGGGAATGTTCAGTAGAAGTATAATGTCATTCTCAAGCGCTTGGTTAGTCGTGCGCACTCTGCCCTGTTCAGACCATCTCTTAAAGTAGTACTCCCATTGCAAAAGAAAAATTGGCAAACCAGATGCTATTCAAAACAAAACAAGGCCACAAATAGGCGTGTTTATAAAAACCTGTTTTTCATTTTATGAAAAGCCAATAAAGGGAAGATCTAAGGCTCTGCACAGAAAAACATTATATATTTAAAACGAGACATGTATGGAAATCGCCTCAATTTGATCATTATGTATCATCACACTGTACTTCAGTAATAGGGAGTTATTGTATGTCAGTTCAAAGCAATAAACTTGAAACGTAGAAAAATGAAAATCTTATAATAGGAACAGATGGAAAAAAAACTCAGGTCTCAGTTAATTTATAGAGAAATATAAGATATTATTTAGGTCTGCATAATTAAATTGTTAAATAAATATAATTTAATAAACCCCCGTATCCACATGTTTAATACAACACTTAAGGGTAAAGGAGTTGATGGGGTAAAAACCCATAGAGAAAATTTATAATCATTGGATGTTTCCAGGTATATGATGAGCTGCTAAGCTGGGACTAACAAGATTTTATATATAAAACATTGACCAGATAATCTCTCTTGCATATGCAACTTCACAAAGAATGATTACACTAAAAAAATGTTTATGTAGCTGCGTCTAAAATGTGTTCTTGAGTGGAAGAGCTTTGACTGTGAGGCAGTCATACTGTCACTTCCACTAGAGCACGTGCAAGCAGTGGCTTTAGGAATCCGCCATAGGAAGCATCTTTTTCTTTCACACTAAGAGGAGAATTTGAACTAGAGCACCTAAGAGTTAAATTGAATACCTTTTAAAAACTTTTATTGGAAATTCAGATCAGACCTTTACAGAGAAAAGGAGAAACAAAGATTTTCTGTGTACTGGTTCACTCCCCCAATGGCCACAAGGGCAAAAGCTGAGCCAACCCAAATCCAGGAGCCTCTTCTGGGTCTCTCATGCAGGTGCAGGGTCCCTAGGCTTTAAGCCACCCTTTACTGCCTTCCCAGGCCATAAGCAGGGAGCTGAATGGGAAGTGGAGCAGTCGGGACATGAACTAGTGCCCATATGGAATCCTGGCACTTTCATGATGCGAATTTAGCCATTGAGCCGTTGTGCCAGGTCCTAAATTGAGAATCTTAACATTAGAGTTGATAAACACACAAGTTTAACTTAGGCAGATTCTCTGAATTCTTGGTAAGAACTCCAGACTCTTTGTTGATCTTAATTTTCAAAATGCCCAATTTACAGCTAGGTTGACGCTCAATATGTCTCACCCATAGTCAGGTTGAGTTGGTGAAATCTGTGTTCAACCTCAGAAGGGTCTGAATTTGGTTAGGTAGTTATTGTTCAGAGTTGAGAATGACAAAGATGATTTTTTTTTTTACCTAGATATTTGTATTTTTTACATGTTGACTTAAATATTTTATCACTGTTCATAAGTAAAAATAATTAAAAGAAATTACCTTAATAAAAACACTAACCTGAGTTAGGTAAAGATGTGTACCAGGCCATATTGTTGAGTTCCTTAAAAACACTTTAACATTTAAGCATCTTGAAATCTCTAGGAAAGAATACTACCCTTCCAGTTTTATAGGTAAGGGAGTTGGAAATGGCTATAGTTGAAAAACTCAAATTGCTTGAGTAAATGGCAGGTGACATTGGAATGACCTCAGAACTGACTCTATGAACCTCAGCCTCTAATGAGCATAGAACATAGACAATGTATTCAACATAGCCCAGTGGCAAAAAGCAACTAATATTCCAGAATAACGGATGTCTGAGTTCCCATGTCAGCTCATTTACTGACTCCAATCATTAGTGAATTGCTTAACCCCATTTTCCTCCTCTGTGTTGTGTGACATGCGTCATGCATGATAGTACCTACACACGGGATTGTCTTAAAGAGGAAATGCTGGCACACATCTTGTATGTAGTCAATTCTCAACAAGGTCAGATATTGGCATTATTGATAAATAAGGTTATGTATTACCATTTGATTCAGCTATCTATGACCTAGAGAAACTATCGAGAACCTATTCTATTGTACCTTGAAGTTCTAATACAGGTCATTATTTTTGTCACAAATGTGACATGCAAGGAAGAGGTTTAGTGACCTATGTTTTTGTTCTTCTGTGTCTGAACTATTTTTGAATTTGAGTAACAGTGATTTAGATTTGTGGCAAAAAAAAAAAAATGCAGTGCTTGTACCGAGTGTAAGTTCAGCAGAATTTGTTCAAAATGTTCAAAATGTCAAGCACTCAACCAACTTATGTCATGCTCTGCAACTATCTGGAGGAGGTTCCCTTTTTTACTACCCTCTAAAACCCATAAGGTTTCCTTTGTTCTTGTACTTCTTCAGTCTTCCTTCAGCTTTGCCTGAGAACAATTTGGCCCCATCTTTAATGTGTGCAGTCTGTTTTCTGCCTCACCACTCTGCCTTTCTTTTCTGACCCACACCTGGGCAACTGGACAAGGAAACCCAGAGGTTCCCTTTTTTGCTTCACGTGGGAAATTTTACATCCTATGAATGTGGGCTGGCTGTCTCAAGCTTCATCCAATTCGGGAATCTCCTAACTCTAAACTCGTCTCTCCAAAAGGCTTCTTTTAAAAACAAACAAACAAAAACCAACCCTTTTGTATCTTCTTCCCTTGAATATAACATTGATGAGTTTCAACATTCACAGTTAATTTTTAGTGGGAGCGTGAGCTGGGCATTGCTCCTATATGGTGATGAAAACTCAAGAGACCCCTCTCCTTTTTTTTTTTTTTTAATAATGTTAACACCTTACCTTGCAGTTAACTGCTTCTATTGGTTCTGTTGACACTTTCATTAACAGCCAATTTGTCCCTCATCTAGGCATAACCTCTGGTCATTTAATCTGGACAAATTCTTCTAAAGCTGTGTTAGATAACTTGATTTCTGTATTAGCTATTTCAGCTACTAGAATGAGATCCACAAGTCTGGTATATCTAAGCAAACTCCACCTGATAAAAAGTTTTCACTTAGCTCCAAGTTAACTACTATTTGGAATTCTTGGCAAATTAGAACTAAGACCATCATTGTGTGATCTGATGGTTAGACTTGCTGTCATCATGAAGATGTGCTTTAACTGTATTAGGAATCATAGCACTAACTGTTAATGCAAGAGTGAACATTGTTTGGGAAGTTTAGTTACATTGCTTCTTATCTGAACCAGAATTAAAATACTCTTATTAGGCAAATACAATATCTTATTTTCTATCTGAAGGGTGTGTATATAAACACACACATATGTGTTTATATGCACATGCATGTATGCACACATATGCATATATATTTATATACACATGTATATTATTTGTTACAGTTTGGAAAGAAAATAGGAATTATATTTCCCTGACAATGCACCATAATACAAATCTCTTGTAGATTAGAGAGTTACATATACAAAGACATTTTGAGAAACTGCAAAAATAGTTATTTGCTGACTGTCTTAAGGAAAACGGATTTTATAAAATCAGTGAAGGAAATAAAGTGTGAAAAAATTAAAAATTAAAATATTTGAAATTGTAAACTTAGAAAAATTAAAAATAAAGTATAAAACATAAGAATGAAAATTTTTGTTATCCTTAATATCTGAGTATTTAATATAAATTTGTGAAACACTGAAGGAAGCTGGAAAAAAATCAGAAAAGAAGAACAGAAGAAATAAGTTTAAAGAAAAACAGAAGAAATAAGTTTAATCTATGTGCAATCAAGAATTAGATAAATTGCTAAAAAAGAATATTTGCTGTACAGAACGTCAAAAATGTACAGTGTCAAAATGTTTAGATGATAGTAAGCAGTGCCTGAGATGGTGGTCAACAGTTACATAAGCACCTGGGGATGTGAACGCCAGTACAGCCATTCCAAAAGACAAAAAGACAATACATATCAGGAGTCTCAGAAAAGTGTAGGCTTTCTCTCACTAAATCTAGTTGCAAGACCCTATGGTCCTAAATAATCTGCAATTTGAAGTTGAAGTTATATGCAACCGGTATTTGCAGCATTCTTTAAAAATATATATACATATTATTTAATATATTACTTATATATGTATAATATCATATTACAGTATAATATATATATATTCATTTGAAAGGCAGAGTTACAGAGAGAGGGAGACTCCTAGAGAAATCCCGATTCACTCTCCTAATGACTGCAACAGCCAGTGCTGGGCCAGGGTGAAGTTAAAAGCCTGAAGCTCCCATGTGGATCCTAGGGTCCCAAGCCCAAATACTTGGGCTGTCTTCTGTTGCTTTCCAAGGTGAATTAGCAGGAAGTTTAATTGGGAGTGGAGCAGCCAGGACTTGGATCAGCACTCCCCTGGGATACCAGCTGTGTCACAGCATCTGCTCCAACAACCTTTTTAATAACACACTTGTGAAATGGTGAAGTAAGGTGTTGTACATACACATAGCATCATCTTGTAGACTCAATAAGTATTTTATCAAGGATTTTTTTATTTGTATGGGGAAATATTCACTCTAAGTGAAAAAAAAATCCAGTAAATGAGATGTAATACACAACATATGCTTTATTTCCCTAGAAAGTGACATGTTGGGCCCGGCGCGGTGGCGCAAGTGGTTAAAGGTCCTCGCCTTGCACGCCCGGGATCCCATATGGGCGCCGGTTCTAATCCCGGCAGCCCCACTTCCCTTCCAGCTCCCTGCCTGTGGCCTGGGAAAGCAGTCGAGGACAGCCCAAAGCTTTGGGACCCTGCACCCTCGTGGGAGACCCGGAAGAGGCTCCTGGCTTCGGATCGGCATAGTATCGACCCGTTGCGCTCACTTGGGGAGTGAATCATCGGATGGAAGATCTTCCTCTCTGTCTCTCCTCTCTGTATATCCGCCTTTCCAATAAAAAAAAATAATAAAAATAAATCTTTAAAAAAAAAAAAAAGAAAGTGACATGTTAATTATTTTATCTATACATGGTATAATTTTAAGCGATTTTTGCTTGCTTGTTAGTTTTATGTATTTTTACAAATTTTCCCCAATAAACTCTTATGAGGTTTGAATATGGAAAAATAGGAACTTAATTCCTCCCAAGTGGCCTTGTTTGCCTAGTTTCTTTTTCTTTTTCTTTTTTTTTTAAAAGATTTATTTATTTTTATTACAAAATCAGATGTACAGAGAGGAGGAGAGACAGAGAGGAAGATCTTCCATCCGATGATTCACTCCCAAGTGAGCACAATGGTCGGTGCTGCGCCGATCCGAAGCCGGGAACCAGGAACCACCTCCAGGTCTCCCATGCAGGTGCAGGGTCCCAAACCTTTGGGCCGTCCTCAACTGTTTTCCCAGGTCACAAGCAGGGAGCTGGTTGGGAAGTGGGGCTGCTGCGATTAGAACCGGTACCCATATGGGATCCCTGAGCATTCAAGGTGAGGACTTTAGCCGCCAGGCCACAGCGCCGGGCTTTGCCTAGTTTGCTTTTCTATTTTCAAAATCCTCTAAAGATTTGACTGTTTTTTTTTTTTTCTCATATGAGCATAGTAGATATTTTGTGTAGGTCTCTCTCCTCTCCATAAGATGAAAATGATGTATGTTTATACATCACAGGGATATTGCAGGGAATAAACTGAGATAAAGATGAAACAATGAATTGAAAGAAGAAAATGTAATAAAAGCATAATGAATTGAGAATTTCAACATATATTTTTCAGGTCAACACATCAGATGATTTTCAGTGACTGTAGGACATGTGCCTCAGAATGAATGATAATGCCCTTAAAGAATCAGCTAACAAAATATGAGGGACCTTCAAAATGTTTACATCAATGTAACTAAGGGACAATGCACATTTTCATGTCTTGTATATCAACCTCTGAAATAATCCTTGGCTATTGAATGTTTGAAATGTGGCTAGGGAGCTTGGGGTGCTGGATTTATTAGCTTTAGTCTTAATTTACCCATAAACAGATGTGGCCAGGGGCTGCTGTTTTTACAACCACCCATCACTTTCCAGTCGATATCTTCAGTGATCCCCATGCCTCTTGTCATTTGACCCACACAACAACCTGTGACCTACATTTTCTTTTTACCCTTGTTTTACAGATTAGGAAACAAAGTGACACAAAGCACAAGTGACTTAGTTTAGTGTGAGGGCACAGATAATCTGTGCTGCCAGAATTCATAGCTACATTGGTGAATGCCAGTTACCCATTGCTTTGTACCGCCCTCCATGCCTAGAGCAGGGCCAGTCATATGGTTGTTGTGTCCTTATGGAAGCTGGGAATCTCTATGCTGATAAGCAAGCTGAAGGCTTTGTGTGGTCTCTCCCATGTGAACCCCCTCTGGACATCTGCTGTAGTAAGAGCCCTGCACATGATGAGCTCCTCAGGGTGCATCAACCGTGACAGCAACTCAACAAGACATCAGGAAGGACTATCAAGGCTATGTGTTGCCTTTAGCATTCCATTTATCCATTGATTCAAGTCCTTCTTGTTGAACTTTATCCTGTAGCCACAAACTTGCCTGCACACAGGTGAGAAGGCAAATTTGCTGAGTACATTTGAAACAGTTGGGCAGCTTTAAATGTACTCTACAGGATGTGACAAATGAGTGTCCATGTAAATCAATATGTCTTTGTGTGACTGGACTATTAGTTCTTTGTGAACAGCAAGGCAGCCCACATGAAGCAAGTACTCTTGTTTCCTGTCAGTGTTTTTAAAGTTCACTGTCATAACTCTGTTCCTCTTGACCTTTAGCAGGGATACCTACTGGAGATTGGAGTTGATAATTGTGTTCTTACTGAATACCTCACCCATCGCCCTCCTTCCCATTTCCCACCATGTCTAATGAATAGCTCCTCTACATCTTCTACTCTCTAAACTGTGTTGTGATTGCTTTTGGAGAAATAATTGAATTTCTCAGATTTTGGAATTCTTTTCAGCACAGATCATTATATTCTACATGTAGATTTTCTTTTACCTTGGTGCTTCAAAATCAAGTTTGTTGTCTTTATGATTTTCAATAATAATTCCTTCTGTATGTGCATGTTGAGAAAGTGGAAATAACTCATGTGTGCAGAAACCTGGGGATCCTCAAATGCTATGATCCTAGTAGCTCAAAAGTTAATAGGAAATAAGAACCTTTGGATTTCACAAACAAAATGCATATCAGTTAGACATTTGAATAAACTTTACCTGTACTCTGAAGCAAATGAAGGTGATGTGATATCATGATGGCTGAAAACCTTGGACCAGCATTTGCAAATCATAACCAGGCACTTCCTGACTCCTAGCATATATTTGCATCTAATTATTGTACACAACATCTCTATTCTTTGCTCTTTTAAAGGAACTCTTTGCATAGCCCTGTCTTCATTATTTCCCATAGCTTCAGTTTTGAAGCACAATAATTCTAGAATAGCTTAGAAAAATACAAATAGATGACTTTGTAAATAAGACCTTTTGAATTTATTTTCCATGGCCAGTATATTCTACAGACAATCCTATTTCATATAGCATGTTGTTTACTTACTGTATTTCTGCTGAGGTGATACATTTAGACAGGACGATAATGTGAGTATTATTTTGCAATTAGCATCAAAATGGGGAAATCTATAAATAGAGTTCATTGTTAATGTGAGTAGCCCCCCTCACTGGGTTACAAGGATAGTTGCAAGCCAGTGAGGTGTTAACTACCATCACACTAGAGCAGTTGTCTGATTAATTACAATGGTGTGAACTTCGTCATGTTTTTGAGATGATGTTCCCTCCAGAGCAATTGACTGGATAATTGTGCTGCCATGGGACCTAAATGGAGCTCAGTAGGTGTGAGACTTGAGCCAGGGGCTATCTCAACCTGTCCCAATTTAGTTGATTGGAGAGAACATGTTCTGTGAAGGTTGTCTTTTTGAGTAATTGAGCATAAATTCCACTACCTTGAAGAATATAATTAAGATTTATTTATCACCCAATCTGCCAGAGTATTCATCAGTATATGGAGTAAAAGGGCAGGAAAAAAATATCAGTGAAATGGGTAGAATGGCAGATGAACAAAAGCTAATGATCAAATTTTTTAACCTGTAAAATTCAGACTGGGGTTGGGGAAGTGAGATATCTTCCAGTTCTCACATTCTTACATCCAAGAATGAAACATGCATTACTATGGCTAGGTGGGGAGTCATTACCATGTATCTCTTGGCTTCAATTTCTTTCATCTATGAAACAGTGTCATTGTGCTTAAGATCCCAATCATTTTTAGCTTAGTGTGTTCAGAAGTCTGTTCATGAAATTGAAAGTACCATGAATGTATGAGTATAATGTCATGCATGCATGTGTATATATGTGAACATGTGCACATGTGTGTCTGTGCATGTGTGTGTAGCTCTGCAAGAAGATATTTAGCAGTAGCTTGTCACATCTTTGATTTCTAAACTTGGTGAAAAGGATAGAATGGGTATACACAAGTAGAGTCTAGAGATGCTGCTAAACATTGCACAGTACACAAGACAGCTGTATGAGTAAGGATTATCCGACCTAAAATACCAGCAATGCTAATCCTGGTTGGTAGATAGATAGATAGATAGATAGATAGATAGATAGATAGATAGACATGATAGATATTCTAAGCACACACAGATAATATACACCCACGCTTTCATATCATGGGGCTTTTCATTTATCATTTTTTTTCTAATCAAATCAACAAGACCTTGTTTTTGCAGACATCTGTGAAGACATAGAAATAAGCTTTGCTGTTCACAGCCTGACATTTCATCCATGTTTGTGTTAATGAGACTCCATTCTGGCTTGGTAATGCCTCTTTTTGCTCACCAGATTGCATCAAAGTCTGCTTTGGAGAGAGGAGGCCAACGAGGCTCTGTGGGTGCTGGCAGAAATTGACTCACCCTCTCGCAGCCTCAAATGAGGGAACAAATGAGCATCATGTGCCTCCAGAGTTTTGTGAAAGGATTTGCTGTTCTGTGCAGGTAGTAAAAGACTGAGCCTCTCTGTCCTCTAAAAAGTTCTCATCTTTGGATGATTGCTATATAGCTTCACACTCATGTGTGACTTTATAGCTGGGTAAGACTTAGAAGATGATATGGCCTGAAAAAATGATGTAAAAAAATAGACAAGAATGGTTAACTGTCTTGCTCGTTAACATTAAGTGTCACATAGTGAATACGTTCAACAGCTTGAAACCCTGGCTTCCCAAATGCAGTCTCTGCCACAATGTGCTGCTGGATGATGTCTCTGCTAAACTGCCAGACTACAGCTAGCCTGGTCTCTCATGTCACCTGATTCTTGTACAAGTATCTCCATGACACATCATGTAGGCATAAAATACATCCCGACTAGCATTGCAGTTGAGTGTGCCATATGCAAAATATATACAATGAAGTAAATATTAGCCAAATGTCTAGTTCAAATTGAAAAAATCTATTCATAACATGAATGGCTGCTAGCTTCCCAACCCACATCTCTTATTGCACCCAAGCTATTAGAGCTTAGTTGTTTCTTTTCTGCAGTTTTCAGTAACGAATCGCATTTTCTTTCCCCTCAACACTTATCCCCCAGGGTCTCAACTGCTTAAAATATCTCCCAGCTTGTACCTTGTCACCCACACAGAACATTACAGGACATTTTAAAAGCTAAAACAGGAGGAATTAAAGTTGCTGTAAATGTGTTAGCTCTCCTCCTTCCTCATTGTTTCCGAAGAAAATTGTTTACAAAAAGAGGAGCCACACTGCCCCTCTCTTAGCGCCTGCATTTGCTAACAAGGTGTGTGGTTAATAGCCAGGGATAGATGGGTGTTAATGTAAGTTCATCACAGCACTGCGGTTGGAAATGTAGAATGCTAAGAAGTTGACCATTGTTTTAGGGTTCTTCTAAATCAGGTAGATCTTTGGGGCTTGCAGAAAACCATGCTGAAACCCATGAGCCTCTGATCGATCATCTCTAATGGAAGGATAGCAACAGGTAGCCTCCTTTACAGTGTCGTTAGATTGTAGTAAATGGAGTGCATCGTATGCCAGCTCAGGGCCCAGGAAACTTCATACTCACTGTAGTTGTTGCCATCATAACTCTCTATAGCTCCCATGGTTTCCTGTGTCACTGTGGCAGCTAAGTGTGTCCCTCATCTTCCTCTATAATCTACTTCTCCAGCTCCTGGCAGTGAGAAGTCTTCAAGCTGTTAGCTTCACAGGGATGCATCTCTGACACAGTTATGTCTTCAAAGCCAGATTATCTTTGAGCCCTATCATAAATAAAAAATAACTAGTCTCTGTTGGCCAGATCTGGATTTTTTTTAAACTCCAATGGGGAAATGTTGGGAAAGCAATAAATCTAACTGTTTCCTGTATCCTGACAGTTTCAACCCCAGGCAGTGCTCAAACTCAGTTATCTTCACTTGTTATGGTGGTATGGCTCACTGTTCTCCCTCCTGGCAAAAAGGCAGAAGGTGTCCCCTGCCCAAGTGCTACTGAGCTGATGCTACTGCTGCTCACCCCCTCTGGAGGCAGGAGCAAGAAGGGAGGAGGTGAAGGTAGCCGTTTGGTGACCCATGATTGCCTTTGTCCTAGAGGAAAAGGCAAGAGAGTTGCCTCATACCTAAATTAAATACCAACAACACTAAAAGCTTAGTCCCATTTCTCTTATAAAGATTTTCTTTTTTAAATTTTGTTTTAAAGGCAAAGTTACAGAGAGAAGGCAAAACAGAGAACTTCCATTTGCTGATTCACTCTCCAAGCGACCACAACAGCAGATCTGAACTGATCTGAAATAAGGAGCTAAGAGCCTTCTCTGAGTGTCACATGTAGGGAGCCTAGGTCATCCTCTACTGCTTACCCAGGCCACCAGCAGGAGAATTGGATTGCAAATGGAGCATCAGGACTGGAACTGGAGCCCATGTGGAATGCCAGTGGTGCTGACAGAGACCTAGCCCTCTATACCACAGTGCAAGCCCCTCTCATTTAACTTCTTTAACAATGGAACAATACTTTTCTTCCCTTAAGGGAAAAGAGTGAGAGAAATATTTGAGGGAAGAAGTTCATTGAAACATTCACACAGTGATAATAAAGGTAGAGGATCATTAGGCCCACTGGCATACCTTGCTTAAGAATTAGTTCTGTATCTGTAGTGATTTCCTCTTCTCTGTATGACAGGGGAAAAAATTATTCCATGGCAAAGCAACAGGATCCCTCCCCCGCCCCCCCAAAAATTCTCATTTTGCTTTATCTTCCTTTCTCCTTATTTCCATTGAGGAGCTCATAGTCCTTTCAGAGACCCAGAACATCAAACTCTGTGTAGTCTTTGGTTCTCGCTTCTTCTCGTTTATATGCTGGTTAGAAGCCTGGTGAATCTATTCTGACTTTGTGCTCACGTATATGCCTTTTTTCTCCTTAATCCTACTGTTTTCTTTCAGACCTTGTTCATCCTGGACAGGAATACTGCAATTACAACATGGTTTAGATCTTCGCATCTATCCGTTCAGTCCCTTTTTGCTACTGGCACTGGCATCGGCTCTGTAAAACGTACACTTTTTTTCCCATGTTATTTATTTTACTATCTGGCTCTCCCACCACTGTGTTCCTTTTAAATATTTTAAAATTTTGTTGATTCTCATTTTATTTGAAGGAAGAGACGAGACAAAGATTTTTGTCCACTTGTTCACTTCCTAAGTGTCAGGCCAAGGTGGAGCCAAGAGCCGGAACTCAATCCAGGTCTCCCAAGTGGTTGATAGTGATTGAAATACTTGGGTCATCACTTGTTGCTGCCTCCCAGGAACCTGGAGTCACAAGCAGAGTCACGTCTCAAAATCAAGTGCTCCAACTTGGCATACAGTCTTTCCAAGTGGCATTTAATTACTGCCACCTGCCTACCTATGCTGTGCTTCTCGTCCTTATCTCGATTTTCCCACTCTATTGTAGTTTTAAGGGACTACTCTTGTGCATTGGGTCTCTTCCAGAATTTTCCCTTTATCTATCTGCTCAGTAACATGTTACTTACTAGTTTGCATGTGTGTGATATGTTTCTAGAAAATAGCAAAAAGCATATGTTTAGAGTTAAAAATTATAACGCAAAAAGGAAACTGAGTGACTGCTACTAGGTTAACAAGTAAGGTGTTTGTATTAGCCTAGAAGTCCGTATGAACTCTTTAAAAATAATGCCATCCCTTACTAGGGGTTATAGTTAAGCTGACTCTGTAATAACACATTTTCCTGCTTGTTAAATAAATGTAGGTTTAATTCCTATGAATGTAACACTAAGGAATATATTTTTTTTCCCCAGTTTTTAAGCTTTGTAGGAAGAATCATGTTGGGCAATTTTATTTGTATACATTTTTTAAATATGTGAGGGATATTTAAGAAAAGCTTTATTTATTTGCTTGTCTACCATTTGTTTATTTGGAAGGCAGCATTACAGATATAAAGGGAGAAACAAGAATTAAGGAAAACTCACAGACCTTGGGAAGAAGGCGGAGCTGAGCGTGGCGTTCTAGCTGAGACCTGGCGTTCAGTGTCAGGATATGCATTTCTGGATCACTTTGGAAGCAGAGCACAACCACTGCTGTATTCACACTCATTTCCAGCTTTTCCCAAGCTCTATGATATGAAGGAACACTGGAAAGTTGATTCCAGCTCACACCAGATTTTTTGATAACCAGCTGTAATTTTTTTCAAGAGTTTTTAAGCTGATATGCTTAGATTTGTGTTTGATTAAATTTAGTGCATACTCTGAACTCCTTACTGGCTAGTTGTTTTTGATAGCGTACTTCTCTCGCCTGAGTTGGGTGTCCTACATGGTAGGATTATGTAATGATGCACTGTTGTGTATATGATCCTAGTTCTGCACCTGCCAGGTAGCTAGAAATAAGCCCAGATATAAAACGTGGCTCTTCTGAGCCAAAAACCCAGTGATTGGGCTTCTGTTGTTCATGCTCTGCTGGAGAGGAGTATGTTGTTTTCCTGAAATGAGTGCATGAACCTGGACCAGGCTGCTGGGCTGCTGGTGTAGTCCAGCCCCTTCCCTTTAGGTCCATGTGCCAGTGACCATCTTGTGTCTACATCTTGGCAAGGCTTTGCGAGTCTCCACTTGTCAGTCTGCAGGATGCACTTAGACTTTGCAGTTACATTGTGAGGTAGGGAGAGGAGCAGGAAATAGTTGCACCTTGAGCTACTGAGGTGGTCTGCCAAGATGTCAGACCTTGCAAATGGCAAGTGCTTGCAATGTAGTATGAATGGAAACAACAAATAGAAACTTGGAAGCATGAGACAGAAGTGTTCATCTCCCTAAGCTGGTATTGCTTTTTATAAATCATAACTACAGTCCATATCCCTTGGATTTAAAAACTGTATATCAAAGGGACCAGATAATACAGGTCCCTTCTGTGTTACAGACACCAAACATAGTATAGGAAGAATGGGCACCTGCCATTAAAGACAAAGGGTGGGTAGTGTGATGGTAAAAGCATTTCCCACTACAGCTTGGAGCCTGCTGTGACTGAAGGTGTACAGAGTGCTGTGGAAGCACCAGAGCAGGCACATGTGCAGTAACATCCACAGTTACTCTAAGACACAATCGAGATCACCATAAGCATACCCTTCAGTGCTTTACATGAAAAATAATAGAATGTGATTTCAACCTAAAATGATTCACAGACTTTCTCCACATTCGTGCCACTTTCTAAGTCCTCCCTCTTTCATTCACAAGCAAATCCTCTTTGGTGCTTTATCGCTCATTTGAATCTGAAAGAGGATGAATTTGTAAGTTCCTTTGAGAGCAGGATTTTCTTTTCTTTTTAATGATCCATTTATTTATTTTAAAGGTGGAGTGGCAAACAGAGAGAGACCAAGAGAGGTCTTCTATCTTCTGGCTCACTCAGCAAAAGCTAGGAACCAGGAACTCCTTCAGGTCTCCCATGCAGGTGGCAGGAGCCCCAGAACTTGAGCCACTTTCAGCTGCTCTTCCACGGGTGTTAATGGGCAGAAACTGGATTGGAAATGAGCAGATGGAGTTCTGATATCAGATGCTAGCTTCTCAAGTGTATGCTTAACTTACTGTGCCACAACACTGACCTTAAGACCAGGTTTTGCTGTAATTGTTGATAGATGGCCATCTGGAGGTATAAATGAGAGAGAATTAAGAGGGCAAGAAAGAGTACAAATGAAAGGAGGCAGTCCCTCTAGCTAACCTCCAAGTGAGTTTATTCAAAGTCACAGTCTCAGAGGAAACCTAGCTGTGCATCTCTTGGTGGAAAACTCCAGTCACCAGGAACAAGCTCTGCCTTGTTTGATACTACCTCCTCCACCCCCACTGAAGCCTATGAACTGTCCAAATTTAGATGGAAATTGTCATATAAAAGATGGACGGAACTTACACAGACAAGCTCTGTGTCAGACCCATTTTACGTGAAGCATCTCATTGATCATCAAACAGGGACAGTTACTTATTATTACTTCCATTCCCCAGGAGCAGATCCGTTCAAAGATTCCCCCTGACTTGCCTTGGGCAATGGTACGCAAAAGTAGTGCCAAGATTCAAATAAACATCTATTTGACTTCAAAAACCAGGCTTCTTTCAGTTTAAAAAAGAAAGGGGAATGTCAAAAGCCTGCTCTTGCTTCCCATCAGATTCTCCTACCTTCTGCTCAGGAAGATGGATCCCTCTGACACCTCCTGCAAGCTCCACACAGAGATCTCTTTGCTGTAGGCAAGAAATTTATCAAACTTGCTTTTTAGTTGATATTGTAAAATCATTAGCTTTTAATATTTTCCAGATTTCATGGAATATAATTTTTTTCTCACAATCACACACATTTTTATTCTGTAATAATGGTATACATATAGAGGCATGTGTGTGCATGTGTATGCGTGTGTATGTGTTTATGCTGATACATGATCTCAGGCCTCCCCTGCTCCAGGATTGAGGGAGAATTACTGATGTAGGGGCAGAGAGGCAGACTCCTACAGGAAATAAGAGAGAAAGGCACACGATTGTATGGTGACGACCTTTTCTAGACAAATAGGAAGAGAATCATCGAGCACTCTAACATGATGGCAGCAAAGGGTGCTGAGTGCCTTGCTTCTGAAGCTGATTATCTAGCATAATGGCCCTGAAAGTGAGGCCACAAAGACAGCAGTGGTACCCTCCTTGGGAACTTATCTAGGGATGCAGCTTTATAGGCCTTGCCCTGAGTACACTGAATCCCAACATGGAGAGACAGTGCCCAACAATGTGTACTCTTGACAGCCCATTAGCTGATTCAGACGTAAGTGCAGCTTTGAAAATTGCCAGTCCAAAGTCTTATCAAAGATTTAAATTCTAGAAGCTCACGAAAATTCTATTAGGAATCCAATTAGCATTCATTAGGAAGTATTTTCCATGTTACTCTTCAAAAATTAACTGGCAGACAGGTATTACTTACCATTTCTCATTGCATGGGTCCTGAATTCCTTGATGATACTGTCTTATTTGAGTTTATATTTCTAGTACCTTCTGACAATCCTGGACTTACTAGCAATCCCTATCATTGTTGAGTACAAGAGCAAGAGCATTGTGAAAATGTGTCTGTGCACGTATGGCAATTATATTTATTCCTATGTTGATGGACAGAGAAAAAAAATGGCTTTTTGAAAACTTCTAGGATGGCAAAATTCATCTCCAAGTCCCCCAATAATTCCAGACATTATTTAAGGAGGGAGACCATAGCTGTTAAATAGGGTCATTGAGAAAAACCCAGTAGCCAGCTATCCTCTACACATGTCCACCATGGTGACCAGACATGATTAAATGAAATACAGAAATCCTGTTAAGTTTGAACTGGTGATCACAAAAATTTTTAAGTTGGTATACAGATCCAATCCCGGGTATCTTTGTACACAACCTTCATGTCACCCAAGTAAATCTAGAACACACTTGCTTGGGTGGTAACCTTGATGGAATCCTTAGCCATTCCCGAGACTCTTTCTCCTCATCTTTTTAGACTGCTTTCAAATAAAATAGACTGCATGTTTTGTGGTTGCTTTGTGTATTTCTGAATGTTGCAGGGGAGAGGGGGGCTGAATCAGAATTCCCTTGGCCTGCAGACATGAAGCTATGCAACTGGCATGGTAATACTACATGCCAGCCTAGAGGATCATGTTTCATAGTGGTAATGATACAGAAGCAATTTTTTTTTCTAGTTTGGGTGCCAGATATTTTAGAGAAATACCTCTTTTCTGGTCTTACCCTGGCCTGTCTTCTTTTGCTGAATTGCATGGGTCCTGAGAAGTTTTCAGAAAATTTGCAAAACCAAAGACACTCTGAGAAAAGATGAGCTGTGTAGCAAGAAAAGCCACAGGAAGGTACTCTTTCAGGTTCTTTTAGGTCCTTATCCATTTAAGATTTTTTTTTTAACTGACAGTATAAAAGTGATTCAGTAGAAACCATACAAGCTGGTCTTCTGGTCTCTTTCAATGAGAATGATAGCTGGTGCCATCCTCTGAGGCAGGGCTCAGGCAAGCAGCTGCAGTTCTTAGTCCTCTGATAATCAGGAGAAACTGATACTCTTGGGTGCTGTGTTGCTGGGGTCTGAGGTCCGCGAGGTGAGGGAACTGAACATGTTCAATGTGTGTAAGGGGCTTTTCAAATAGTGTCCATCCTAAGTCAAGGAGCATCTGTACTGTGCTTTGATCTTTTTCTGGAGCATTCTCTCCCTTTCCTGATATAGGATATCTGCTCTGTCACTCATCTGCTTCCTCTATGCCACCTTACCCCTTCTTGCTTTCTACCGTTTTCTTTTGTGCATTATTACTTCTTCCTTTTTGGTCATTGTTGAACCTACTGTTTTAATTTTGTGCAGCAGAGATTGTCTGGTGTCTAACCTCGTTTGTTTCCATGCTAGTTTGATACAGTTTATGGCCAAGATTCTAGTCAGGATACTTCTTAAGACTGATGCCAATCAGATGTTACTTCTTTGGTATTTTGTTCTAACCTAAATTGCCTTTTTTGCATTCCAATGAGTTTTCTTGTTGTTTTGAATACTTATTAAATATGTTGAGTCAGATATTGCCTCTGCATGTTAACTATCTTTCCTACTTCACAATTAGATGGGTTTTTGGCTCTAATGAGACTATACTTTTCAATACGAGAAATTAGTGTGTTTTCTTTATTAAACTGTATGCTTCTTATGATGGCTTCCTGTATTTTATAAATCTTTACAAATGCCCTAACACACCTACTAGAATATAGCAAGAAGTTAGTAACTGAATGCATTCATAAGATAATCTATATTCTAGATTATTTCCCAAATACAGTTGTTCTAGTTATCTATTACTATATAATCAATGACCCCAGAATTTTGAAGTTTAACACATCCACTACTCAACAGGTAGTACAACAAGCTCAGAGCTAATATTAATACTATAGTGAACTTTTATTTCTATATATAACTATAATAAACAAAAAAACCCAAGAAAATGAATTTAAATATCTTTTAAAACAGGTTTTTAAATATTATTCCTATCCCAAAGAACATGTATTATAACTATACAAGAACAGCAATACAGTTGAAATCATCCCAATTGATAATAGTAAAATGGAATGCTAAAATATATAGTCCCTCCACATGGTAGGGTTCAAGTTAGTATATGCAGTAATACCAAGAAAATTGAAATGTCACATTTTGGCAAGCACCACAACATGTAGTAACTTGTTTTTTCTTAAACAGCTGTGAACAGATGTCAAAATCATGGCTGAAAACAAAGGTTTTGCATACTTATATTCTCAAACATTCTGAATATTTATGTAGTCAAAATATCTTCTTGGAAGATGCTCATCAGTTCCTAAGGAAATTAAGCGATGTTATGGTGTGGAGATCTCAGAGATGACACTTTAGAAATGTAATAAACGTAATATAGTAATAATGAGGTGGGTTGGTACCAGGTGCCTCCACATGCACTGAGAAGTTCACAATATAATCACTACGATATTCTTACTACAGATACTTTATTCTATAAAGTGACGCCAGACAGGTTCAAATCGAAGGATGTTTCACAAAATAACTGGCCTGTGTCAAGGTCATGAAAGGCAAACACCAAGGAATTACTTCATGTGGCAGGATGCTAGAGAGAAATGATAGCTGGATGTAGCTCTGGGAATTGGAATTCGTTTGTGAAATAGATGGACACATTGAGAGACATCTGGATGGAATTTCAATAAAATCAGTAGAATACATTAGATCTTGAATCATTGTTAATTTCCTAAATGTGCTCACTATAACCAAAGTTATGTAGAAGTACTAAGAAAAATACACCAGATTTCATTAAAGGACTTTATGCCTGTATTACTCTCAAATATATATTGTGTACCTAAGTGAACAACAACAAATGATAAAGTGAATTTGCCTTTGGAGACTCATAGTAAATGCTATAGGGGATTGTTTATGGTGTTTATACACACAAATGTTTTTAAAAGACTAAGGTATATATACCTCTCCTGTCCCTCGACACCCACCATTGGTTCAAAGATGAGGCAGAACACAAATGTCCAGTGAGAAAGTGAAGCCTGCTCCATGCCAGGGCAGCAGAGCCAAAAAGACAGCCTGGGATGAGAACAGGACCTTCCTGAGAGCCAGGGCCTGGCTCTGGCTAGGGATCATGTGTGTGTCACGGGACAGCAAATACATAAATTGGGTGAAAGTATTGGGACAGAGTCTAAGAGAAAAAGGGCCAAGAGCAGGTGCTGTTATGGTAGTCCCTTACTTGCAGTTTTGTTTCTGAGGTCTCAGTGACCAGTGATTAACCACAGTACAACCATATTAAACGGAAAATCAAGAAATACAAAATGTTTTAAATAGCATTCCTAACAGTATGTTGCAAGTTTTCTATCCTAATAATAGTTGCTAATTTATTAATGTGCCTGCACTGAGTTGGAATTGATAATATATACATGAATTTATCATACGCATCTAAAGGGAAGAATAATGTGTATAATCGTGAGAACTACCCCTGGCCATGGGGATCTCTGGGAGTGTGGAAACATGTACCTTGTGGATAGAGAGGGAGTATGGTAGTTAGTTAGTTATTTATGTAGAGCTACTCTGTCCTTCGTCCATGAGAAAGAATGTACTATGCAAATTTATGGTATCAAAGAATTTTCCACATAATACACCCTTGAAGAATTACAGGAGGATGCCAGTTTAGAATCATCACTTTGTTCAATCACTTGCATGTTCTCCACAGCCTGTCTGCTCACCTCACCAAGACTTCTGAGAAATGTTGCTCCTTTCAAATGTATATTCAGATCACTGTTCTACAGTCAACTAAAACAGTATGGATTTATGCTACGATGTTCTTTGATTTTTATAAGGATGTACAAGGGATTTGGAGAGAACACCAGAGCTGCGTTTTGATCGGTGTAATTTGGAGTCGTGGGGAAAGCACACTGGGCAGGGAATCATCTAAGTCAGGAGCTGTGTCTAGTCAAAGTCTTTGATTGTTCTGGAAGACAGCTGAGCACAAAGATCCACTCTTCCATGCATTTGATTGCTTTAATTGTATCCTCTGGGTGTGTTAACTTAATAACATACTTATTAAAATTAGGAAAGACTTGTGTTGTAATTGCTGTAATGCTTGTAGTCATACCCACATTGTCGCCATGCTTCCCTTCTGCATTAGCCTTTCCCATATCTGTAGTTCAAATATCCACTACTTCTTTAAATTACATTTAATTTAGAAAGTTTTTTTTCCCTCTGCTTTCTTTCCTGTTGTCTCATGTTGGTAGCAAGTTAATCCTAAATCTCTAATAACATCAATAGATTAAAGAAAATTATAACTTCAAGAATATTTTAACTTCACTGGCCTAATTGTTAACATCTCTCGCAGTCCTTTGGGATTTGAAGGATTATGTCAATTCAACTGGTCTCTGCATCTGAACACAGTAACCATAAAAGTGACTGTTGTGTTTTCAGCGGCATCCTAGAGGTATTTAATTTGCTTGGCTGTAATAGATTGTCAGAGCAGTAAACGTGAGGCGAGTAAAGTAAACGGTGTAATGTCGGTAATTATCTGAATGGATCCATTGTAGTGTTACTGCAGTGTTGTATGGGAAGGAGCAAGATACAGATATCCCATATAAATTCCCATTTTCAGCTTTATTTCCTTGCACATTTTTTCCAAGACATTTAAAGAGAAAACAACATAAACTGGCATTGCCATTCTCTTTTTATCTATTCCCATTATCCTTTGTGCTGTGGCTTTACTGAAAGCAGCACACCCTGTAAAAGCTAAATTTGTCTTTTCAAGCTATGTGACTTTATAGAACCAGCAGCCTGGTCCCCTCCACTGAGATTCATGGTATCCACAAGTCTGATTGGCCAGTTCATTCCCTTCCTTTAATAGCTAAAGAACTATAAATCCAGCATGGCTGGATAACTTACTGAAAAGCTTCACCATTTGTCATTGCCCTGGAAACTCCAACAGAAGAAACAAGAACTTGGAACCTGCCATCCCACCTGAGCTGGAGGAGAAATTAAGTGGCAGCACCAGCTTGTAAGTGTGCAGACGGTTCAGTAACATAGGCTGAAAGCAATCCCTCAGGTGAACAGCAAGTCAGGAGACGTTGAATTCACATGCATTGGAAAGAAAAGGAAGCAGTTGAAATATAGTTAATACTTTTTTTAAAATCCATTCAGATGATTAGCTTGAGGGCAGAAGGATTGGGCTGCATAGAAAATGTTCACAATGAGAACTGAAGACAAGATCTAATCTGAGGGCCTGAGGTGTGTGTATGGAGGTGGTAGGGGTGTGGTAATTGTCACTAAATCAGAGATTTGGGCCCAAAGGAATGAGGTGAAGCAGGCAAGGAATAGAATTGATACCTCAAGAAGAAGCAGTGTAGCAGGTTCAGTTACCTCCTACAACACTGGCTTCCCAGATAGGTGCTGCTGTTCACATCTGCTTGGCTATTGCCAATCCTGCTCCCTGGCAGTGCACCTGGGAAAGGGGCAGAAGATGGGGCAAGTGTTTGTCCCTTGTCACCCACTTGGGATTCCAGCCATTTGGTAAGGACGAGTGGATGGAAGAGCTCTCTTTTTCTGTCTTTCCCTCTCTTGATCTTGCTGTTTATCTGCCCTTCAAATACGTAAATAAAGCTTTAAAATACAACTAAAAGCAGCAGGTGTTTCAGTCCTGGGCTTGAAACGGTGAGCAAATGGAGATGATGTGACCTTGATCAAGATGGCAAGAGTGGGCCTGGCAGTGTGGCCTAGTGGCTAAAGTCCTCGTCTTGAACGCCCCAGGATCCCATATGGGCGCCGGTTCTAATCCCAGCAGCTCCACTTTCCATCCAGCTCTCTGCTTGTGGCCTGGGAAAGCAGTTGAGGACAGCCCAATCCTCTGGGACCCTGCACCCATGTAGGAGACCCAGAAGAGGTTCCTGGTTCCCAGCTTCGGATCGATGCAGAACCGGCCGTTGCGCTCACTTTGGGAGTGAATCATCAGACAGAAGATCTTTCTGTCTCTCCTCCTGTATGTATATCTGACTTTGTAATAAAAATAAAATAAATCTTAAAAAAAAAAAAGACGGCATGAGTGCCTTCACCCAGATATTTTCCTAGCAAGTTTACTGAATTTCTTGTCTCATCCTGCTCCAGTCATTTCACCTAAGATTTGCTTGTTGATTAAACTAACAAACTGGCTGAAGTCTAAATGTTGTCATTTATCTGCCAGATAAAACATCTAACCCCCTAGGAAACATAAAACCAGGGGAGTCATGTGTTCTGCATTATAGAAAACATAGATTGTATGAATTTCAAATGAGTACAACTAGAAAAATGCTGTTCAGAGACCCACTCCTGCTGCCAGGGAATGTGCCCAGGAGGAGTGGCAGAGAACAGGACGGAGGAATCACTTGTAAGATAAGAGTGTCTGTGATACACAGTCAGGACAGAGTACAGGAGCAGGAATGGCTGTTCTTCTACTTAGTTTCAGAGAGACACAGTGGGGAAGAGGAGGAAAAGATGGAGAACTTCTGTGATTATGAAGTAGTGAAAGGAAAAGGGGAAAATGTTTGAAATGCTGTAGAAATGGAAGAAAGGCCCAACACAGTAGCCTAGTGGCTAAAGTCGTCGTCTGGCATGTGCTGGGTCCTATATGGACACCAGATTGTGTCCTGACTGCTCCATCCATCTCCCTGCTTGTGGTCTGGGAAAGCAGTAGAGGAAGGCCCAAAGCCTTGGGACCTTGCACCCGCGTGGGAGATCCTGGACAAGACTCCTGGCTGCTTGCTTTGGATTGGTTCAGCTCTGGCCATTGCAGCCACTTGGGGAGTGAACCAGCAGAGGGAGGACCTTTCTCTGTCTGTCTCATTTTTTCTGTATATCTGCCTTTTCAATATAAATAAGTTTAAAAAGAAAGAAATGGAAGAAAACGCACAGGCAGCTGCTAGTCCTATCTTGTTAAAAAGGCTAAAACAAGGGTAGGAAGGAGAAAAAAGCCAACAGAAACCTTGCAGAAAAGTGCAATTAGAAAGTAAGAGGAAAACGTGATATTTGCGTATGTATTATCAAGGAGTCAAAGGACATGATATTAACTGAATACTAATAAGGTGACAAAAGAGATAACTGAACATTCTTACCTCATCTGCAATATTTGCACAGGAATAGGGTAGAAGAGGGAGAGAGATTTCCTTGAGTGTATACCTTGTAGTATAGTTTTTTAACTTTTGGAATCAAAAAATGAAAGCAAGAAGAGTGGAATTAAACGTGAATACTATTTGAAAATGAGCTGAGTTTCAAGTGAATAGTGTAAATACACTTAAAGGGGTTGAAGAATCAGTCTAGTTACACTTGAATAAGGTATGTTTACTGTGTGTATGCATTCTAAATTAGGGAAAAAAGCTATATGTTCTTCAAGCTGATGCTTTTTTTTAGAGTACAGCAATTTTGTATGCTTTGGTAGTATTGAATAAATTAGTAAAGAAAATGATATGGAATGCTGTGTTTGTGTTTTCATTCTATCAAGAGGAAACAACAAATATGAAAACAGAAAGGAAGAATCCCATGGGGCTTCTTGTTTGTGTGTGTGTGTGTGTGTGTGTGTGTGTGTAGGGAATTTTTATGCCTTGGTGGAGAGCTATGTTAACACCCACTTCTTGCTCTCCAAGCACCATTCTCTACATAAAAATTAGTATTTTAGAGACATGGTGGATTTCAAGTATAGGGCAATGCAAGAAGCAAAATTGACCTGTAACAGCACCCTATACCAAAAAAAGAAAAATAATAAATAAATAAATAAAGTGTTTCAACCCTGATGACTATATATCAGAAGCAGGCAGACAGCAGTTTGAAGAGATACATCCACCTAAAACTGAAGTAATTTTTCCATCCAAATTAACCCTCATAACCCATTGCATAATTTGGGAATCTATGCATACTGATAAAATGTAATCCCAGAAATACACAATAGTGTCTCCTTATCTGTGACTTTGCTTTCCACAGTTTCACTTTACCTTCAAGGACACTGGCTAAAAAATATTAAGTGGAAAATTCCAGAATTAACTCATCAATTTTAACCAGTTTGAGGAACATTGATGAAATCTCCATCAGTTTGGTCCATGCTAGTAGCCATATGGGTCATCCTATTGTGCCACATACCCATGCTGTATCCATCTCTTAATAGCTGTCTCAGTTACCAGACTGATTGTTGCAGTGCTTGGACTTGAAAAACCCTTATTTTAAATAATGACTGTCCAGAAGCACAAGAATGATGGTGCTTGCAGTTTTGTTACAGTCTATTGTTACATTTTTTTTTTCTGTTTTACTATCAGTTAATCTCTCATACCTAATTCATACATGAAACTTTTTCACAGATATAAAGACACAGGAGAGAAACATGTAACACAGGTTAATATCCCTCAGTGATGAATGTAGAGTGAAAGAAATATATCATTAGGTGATTTCATCAATGTGACTATCATAGAATGTTCTTACACAAACTAAGGTGACTAAGACATCAGTATGAGATGTATAATCTTACAGAGCCACTGTCATATGTGATACCCACCATTAAAATTGTAACATCATTAAATAACATTTGGTACTATCCTGACATTTAGCTGATCTGTCTGGAGTTTTGGAAAGTGTCCCTCACAGGTAAAGGAGGCTTGCTATAGACAGAGGAATTAAATTAGAATCCACCATTTGAAACTAAAGTCAATGAGTTGACTCAAGCAAGAATCATTGATGGTTGCCACAATGGGTAGGTGAAAGTTTCCTGAATTAAGGCCATTCCATGGAACAGATGCAGAGGTGGTGTACAAAAGACAGCAAGGTCTTCCTCACAGTAAGACACATATGCTTACAGCTACACACATGTGTGTCCACCGAGACCTGCCGTCTGAGAGCAGCGTGCCCCTCCAGCTGTCACCAGCTCTCAGGGAAAACAGTAAGATAGAAACAAGGAAGTGTGTGGGAGATGTTCAGCTCACCATGGCGAATGCTTCTATTTGGTCTGCTCAATGCTGATGAAATCTTGGCTCCTAACATGATTATGTCTGGAGCTTTGACCCCAAGACCTAACCTGGTCTTGCCTCATAAACTTACACCATATTCACACACTCCCTGCTGATCCCATCACGTTTAGAAGCTGTACCCCAGGTACTAATGGTTTTCAGGTTCAGGGTGTAGCAACAGAAAGACAATAATCAGGCAGTGGGAATGTACAGCTGTGCCAATGGAGTGATGGGGAATGGATAACATCCACAGTGCCCAGGGCTGCTGTTGGGCCAACAGTGCTGCCCAAGCCGCATTGAACTCAGTGTCCTGGTCAGTCTTTAAAAAGTTTCATGAGTAGTATATTTTCATCATCATAGAGAATCATACCCAAAGTTACTTATTAAAAGGACAAAAACCCAATAACTTTACATTGTAGAGATTTGTCAGATACCATCTTAATCAAGTCATGACAATCTATAAAATAACTGCTCTTAAGAAAAGAAGGGAGTGGGGCCCGGCGCGGTGGCGCAAGTGGTTAAAGGTCCTCGCCTAGCACGCCCGGGATCCCATATGGGCGCCGGTTCTAATCCCGGCAGCCCCGCTTCCCTTCCAGCTCCCTGCCTGTGGCCTGGGAAAGCAGTCGAGGACGGCCCAAAGCTTTGGGGCCCTGCACCCGCGTGGGAGACCCGGAAGAGGCTCCTGGCTTCGGATCGGCATAGTATCGGCCCGTTGCGCTCACTTGGGGAGTGAATCATCAGACGGAAGATCTTCCTCTCTGTCTCTCCTCTCTGTATATCTGCCTTTCCAATGAAAAAAATAATAAAAATAAAATCTTAAATAAAAAAAAAAAAGAAAAGAAGGGAGGAAATGGAGAAACAGAATGGGAATAAATCAATAAAATGGTTAAAGGGACTGTTGCAGGTTAAATGTCACAGATGACAGTGACATTGAATGCAGTGAATGACCATGGATAAGAGTTGTTCACTGGAAAGTATTTTCTATAAAGTCCACCATTGAAATGGCTGATAAAATCAAAGTAAAGCCTATCAATGAGATTATCATAATGTGTTTATGTTGCACTTAGAGTCCATGATCTTGCTTGCTATGTTTCTAAGAGAGTCTTTGTTAAGAAAGACGACAAAGGAGCTGTGTTGGGCTTAGCCATTAAAGCTGCTGCCTCCAGTGCTGACCTCCTATGTGGGCACTGATTTTAGTCCTGTGTTCCACTTATGATCTAGCTACCACTAACAACCTGAGAAAAGCAGTACAAGATGGCCCAGATACTTGGTCTCCCAACATCCACATACAAGACCTGGAGGAACCTTCTGGCTGTGACCTGACCCAATCTCAGTCTAAACTTTTTTGGCCTCTTATTGGTGGTTAAACCAATCATTGGAAGATTCTCCGCCCCTGCACTGTAACTCTGCAGTTACTATGCTTTGGGGTGATAGAAAAGTCCTACGTCAGCTTGTTCACATCCCAGATGGCCACAGCAATAAAATCTGTGCTGATCTGAAGCCAGGAGCTTCCCCTGGATCTCTTACATGGATACAGAGGCCCAGATACTTGGGACAGCCTCCACTGCCTTCCCAAGCTGGATCAGGAGTGGATCAGCTAAGATTCAACCAGTGCCCATATGGGCACTGGCATCGCAGGCAACAGCTTTACACACCATGCCACAACACTGACCTCTGTAAGTAAATCTTTTTAAAAAGAAACACTAAGCACAATGAAAAATAAGAGATTTAATAAGTGAGTGTGCAACTCACTATCAAGTTGCAAAAAAAAAAATTGAGAGGAAAATAGAATGATACCAACAACATGTAAAAATGTTAGTATTTGTAAATTTCAGGAAAGCACTTGAAGGGCTTTTTAAAGCTGTTCTCACAAATTATCAGGTTCAAATCATTTCCAAATAAGTGAAGAGAAGGAATGGAAGAAAAGTAATGAGCTGTGTGTCACCTAAAAATTGTAAGATTCTTTGTACAGACTGGCCTACAGTATTCTGCTCTGCCCCCAACTTCTAATATCAAGGAGAGTTTTAGAGAAGGATTGAATAGGGTCAAGGTTGCCTGGGAATTACAACCATGGGAAGGGCCCACTTGCAGAGTTCAGGTTTTGAACAAGAAACCTAATTGTTGGATGCAGAGGGAAGTTTTATTGTTGCTTCATGCTTCTTCTGAAACTTAACATGCTTATGTTCTTGACTTTTTACCTCCTTATCATTCTACACCGGTGCATAGTCACCATATTCAGCAGTCACATTCCCAACCTGGTTCTGAGGAGCCAGACAGCAGTGATTTAAAAAAAAAAAAAAAACCCTGCAGATATAGATGCTTAAGTCTAGTTTAGACTTAACACTTTTTATTCTCTTGTTATATTAAAAAGTTGTTGATTAACAGTATCAACAATTGAATTGATTTTCGGTGTTTCACTAACAATGAAAATGACATGTTTGAGTTGCATTTGGAATTAACTTTCCTGACTTTACATGGGATGATTTTCCAAGACCTGAACAGATGTGAGACTGTGTGATTGTAACAGGTGTCCATGAATTGGATTAAGGAATTTTTTGCATTTACATTTTCATAGGATGAAATAAACATGGTATTTTACAGAAACAGAACACTCTCATATAAAGCCATGATTCGTTTTCTTCCTGTGCAGAATACAAATTTTGCATTTCTTTAAATTGTAATGTGTTTCTGTGAGCCATTTGATAAGACAAAAGTCATCCTTGACATATCTGTAATAGTACTTAGAGCAAACTTGTCAAAAGTACTTCTAAAAGATTGCTCTGGATCCTGGGGAGATATATTTAGTAACCATATCAAATACGTTGTCACATAACACAACATTTCATTGATTTATTGGTGTTATTTTTGTATCTCACTGCAGGCAGAGAATTCAGCATTGGCTTTGGAAAATGAAAATCAAAGGGAACAGTATGAGCGATGTCTTGATGAGGTAAGCTGGTTGCCTGCATGGAGAGGCTCATGATAAGAGGCTAGACTAGGAGTCCCTTAATCTGATTTTAGTGCATGTATTTCCTAGCACCCACAGAACACTAACATTTTCTTCTCCAAAGGAAAGCTATAAATGTGTGGCCATTGAGAAGGGAAATCACCAAGTTTGTGTCTGTCTCCAACCTCCCCCACTCTTTTCCATAACCACTTAAATGACATCTGAGAATTCCTTTTGCTTATCATTTTATACTCTAGGAGCACAGCTTGGGTATGCTTGATTAAATGATAAATTCATTCTGTTCCATAAGCCAAATCTCCTTCCATGCACAAGAGACCTTACTAAGGGCACACTGACTCTTCAGGTGGATTCTACTTTCAGACGGACACTTCCTTTATAACGACATGTAGGGACAGCGTTCACATTTGGCAGCCAGAGTGAACAAATCAGGAGGTGAAGGACAAGCCAAGACGAGGAAAAGGAAGTGAGGAAGAAAACTTTCAATGGACGGAAGAAAACAGACATATCTGTGAGCCAATTCAATAAATATCACCCGATGCTAATGAAGACATAAGAGCAAAGACAATGGGTGTTAGAGGGTTTCCTGGAGGCCAGGGAAAAGCTAAATGGTGTGCAGAGCCCTGATCCTGCTCTTTGCTACTTCTGTCATACTGCGGGGGATCATTGTACAAACACTCCATACCCTGTCTTCCCAGGAGGACCTGACCTTCATCTCACTGGCAAGTTCTCCACTGGCACTTGTCAATGATAGGAGTAATTATTTGAGTGGAATAATTTCTGTTGTCGTGTTGCTTAAAACCTAAAGGTTGCACATATGAGTATTCAGTGAGATTCAATTTGAGATTTGTTACAGTATAACTGACATGAGATTTTAGAAAAAGAAGCAACTCCATTTAATACTGTTCTTTTGCTTTACCAGTAGGAATTTCCAGTACGTCTCCAGTCTTTATCTTTCCACTGACAATTACCCAAACTTTTTACAACCAAATCCTCCTGACATTTTTTATGCTTTTCATTGTCCCTCTATATTACCTATTCCCAGGAGCTGATGGCTTGAATACCAAGAACACATGTTTCCGTTTCAGCAATGCCATCAAATGCCCTTTCCCCCCAAAATGTATGTGGTCTCTCTCCTGTGAGTCCTGGTGGTACATGTTATTTTGCTGCGCTAGGGCTTCTTATGTGGAATCCTGAACCAGTAATGGCAGCTTCCTCTAGGACCTTGTTATGGATACAGATTTTTGGATCCTGCCTGTGGCCCACAGAATTAAAAAGAGCCTTGAGAGTGGGGCCTAGAAATCTGCATGTGGCCGAACTATACAATTTATACAGATATACACTGCACCATGAACAACTCTCCTCATGACAGAGATCACATTGTGTTAGATACTGACACAAGACAACTTTGAAAACCGCACAGAGGGGCTGGCATTGTAGAGCAGCAAGTCACTGCCACCTGCAATGTTTTGCATCTCATGTGTGCCAGTTCAAGTCCCAGCTGGTACGCTTTTGACAAGCCTCTCAACTAATGCACATGGGAAAACAGTAGAAAACAGACCTAGCACTTGGGTTATCGCCCCTTATGTTGATGACCTGGATAGAGTTCCAGGCTTCTGGCCTCAGTCTGGTTGGCTATTCAGCTATTTTGTGAATGAACTAGCAGATGGAAGATCTCGCTCTCTGTCCTTCCCTCTTTGCCTCTCTTTCTCTTTCTCTTTCTCCCCCAACTTCTTCTCTCTACTTTCCAAATAGGTAAATCTTCTCAGAAAATCTCATTGGAAAAGAATTAAAAGATTATTTCAATGCAAAAAAAAAAATTGGCAATCCATGCGTACTGTATTTGTAGTAGATATTTACAAGGAACTTTCAAAAAATGTTTTCATAGTTTTTGCAAAATAAGCTTGTCTTTTAATTCCACTTTCCATGAATTTTCTGAAGTAGTCTTTTACATGGTTTGAAGAACACTGAAAATCCCCAGGAAAATATTAATATTTTATATTTCAATTGTTCTGTATCCCCAACCATATATGTGAGTACCTCAAGCAAAATGGTGTTTACAGTTCTAGGCCCTGTCAGCTTTTACAGAGACCAGAATAATCTTCAGAATGCCCAACGTTAAAGGAATCACCAAAGTAGTTCACATACAAGGCAGTAAAATGACTTATGGTCTAGTAGCCCTCATTCCTGTTCCATGGATATTTAAAGTTACAAGTAATGCCCCTGGTTCATATGTATTGATCAGTAGAGTTTCACTTCAACCTCATACTCAGAAATTTCCAAGGAGACTTTATCTACATGCAGAAATCAAATCGATGTCACTTACATCACAGACATTCTGTGTCACAGTTCTCTTAGAGATATGCTTCCCCCCTCAGTTACAGAGTGCATATCTAATTATTTTTTCATGTTAATGTGCTGTTGATACAAAGAGAGCAGGTTTGATATGTTTCATAATACAATTCTGAGAATATGATGATACCCATATCCCCTCCCCACTCTTTCATTTTTAGTTCTTGCAATAACACTATCTTTCATTTACATTTCAGTCAAGAGCTTAATGATCCACAAAATAAAGAATTTAACATATAAAAAGTAAGAAGACCCTATGGAACATATGCAAGGTCCATCAAATGGTAATCATATGAAAAGAAGTCCATTGGTTTTTCCTCTGACTGTATTCTGTAGATGTCATGAGAAAAAGCCATGAAACATTTAAATTGTTTTACATGAGTCTTTTTGTGTCATGTTTCCACTAAAGACAGAATTTTTCAAGAGAAGTCCCCGCTGTTCTTAATTTCAAGAATGAGCTGTCGTCAGATAGATGATTTGTAAAACAGAACCACCCCTGAGCAATACAAGTGTTTTGTATTCATGAACACTGGCCCCTGATTTCACATGCCAGTTGATTTGTAACTAATTGCATGAAGTTAGACAGTAAGTTTCCATTCGCTGTAAGAGAATGCTCTCGAAGGGGTAGTTGGATTTGATAATACTGCCAAATGGAAATTTTCAAGGCTTTTTATACTAATTAGACAAACTAACAAGGTAATGTCTCATGTAAGTTATTTCCTATTGGTGAGTTTCATAAAACACATGTGGGTGGATTAAAAAAAATTTTTTGCATAGATTCTTATTTTCTGCAAAATGAAGAATATATGGAAGATTTGGAAAAAGGACTTGAGAGCCTGAAACAGCCTCTATGTGCTCCGTAAAAGAGCAACTTTATTCAGGAGATGGAGCCACAGAGTGCATTTTCACACACACACAGTACATGTCTGCACGTACTTCAGCACCATCTCTGGTGCTATTTCTCTGTTCCTTACCTTCAGTATGAGGGCAAAACCAAGGATTTTATCTTTGCTCTTTGGAGGTTGGAAAGTTTTCATGCCAGAATGTAGTTTTTAATTCTGGCTGTTTGATAGGCAGTTTCCTGGCAAGAAGTGAATTGCTGTTTATTCGCAGTATTGCCTTGGCCATGTTTTCTTTCATACCAACTATTCCCATGTTGGGAAATACAATGACACATATAAAATGAAGAACATCTTTCTGAGACAACTCATTGTGTTTAGCCGGGATCACTTGTGTCCTACAAAACTCTTTCGAGGTATCAACTGCACACAAGTTCCATGAGCTCATCATTTGCCAGCCTAAATGACAGAAGAGGGATAGGTGATCTCAGGATAAGAGAGGGTAGAAACAGAGCAAGGGATCTGCCCTGAGAATCTCAGGGAAAGGCAGTGCGGTCAGCAGCAGAGGGTGAAGCAGTGGATGGGTGGTCAGTGAATGGGGTTAGAATGGCAAACGGGCCCCTTTATTAGAAGGAACTGGAACAGGTCCGGTTCAGGGTGAAAAAGAGATGTGATCATCATTACCTGTATTTTGGACTTCTCTGGGGAGGTTTGAGATTACTGCCAGCTGGCCCAAACACAGAGATTCTGTTCTCATTTGGAAATGGGCTGGGGCCTGGGCTTTGGCATCTTTCAGAGCATCCCTGGGCATGGCAGTTTGGAGAGATTGGGAGCTCCTCAGACAAGTTACAAGTGCTGTGTAACAGAGGATGGAGAAGCAGCAGGGGGATGAAAGCTCCTTTCAAATCCTTTAATATGGTGGCAGAAAAGTAAGGATCCATGTGGGAGTTATGGATTATATCTGATTACTCAACAATGTCTGAGTTAATACAACGCTATGAATAGAAAAAACATACCCTGGCTGATATTTTACAAAGTGTACTTCTGGGGCCCTTCTACATCAGAAACATGTCCAGCAACTGAGAAAATTGAATAGGCCTCACTCAGATCTTCCCAGTTACTCAGTATTCAGGACAATTAAACTGAAAATCTTGACAATTTTCCTGTGTATGGAGGTAGAGAAGCTGGCTTTGCTTTCAGACTATCAGAGCTGGCAGCCTTAGAGTCAGTGAGGTGCCATAGTCAAGGTCTTCTGTGATTCTACACTTCTCAGTACAGGGGCAGGGAAAACCCAGCTCTTGAACTGTAGTACAGGAAACTGACGGGAAAAAATGTCCATCAGGATTTTAGGCCAAGGCTTAACACAACAGTTGGCTGTTGAGAACTTAATCATCTGTCTTGCTGCAGGTCAAGACTAGAGGAGGGCATCGTTACCAGAATGTGTTCATGCATATCCTACTGAAACCCTATGCGATTTTAAAACCAAGGCCTGCATAGATGGAGATGAAAAATGATTTTTGCTTATGGCTTTTGTAGGCTCCAAAAGTCCATTTCATGAATAAGTTGTGAAATTAACAGATGATCTTTCAGGTCGGCCTGAAGCTTTAAACTGAGTCATAAAATCAAGGGAATGGTCTACTCTTCTTGTTTGCCCTAGTCTCTGAGAGCCCAGAGTTAGCACCTGCATTCCATCCCCCATTATTCCTTCAGTGTCCAGCATGATTCTTCTCCATACGAACACACTTACTGCATATTTGTTCAATGAATGAGTGATTAATAGCAGGCAATTAATTTTCACATTAGTTATCTTGGAATTCCCACATACGTATTATACTAATTTCTTTAGTTGTCTCCTCCGAGATGAACACTTCTTTATTACGCACCAACTAGAAAGATAGCCCAGAGAATCAATCAGCTGAAAAGTGATGGTTGATTCATTTAAAAGATTTTTACTTGCATTAGGAGAGATCACTTGAGCTTAGAGTAGGAAGTCCAATCTAGCATTCAAACAGTGCCCCAAACCAACTCCTTCTTGTGAAATAAGGGCAAGGTATTTTCCTCTCAGCTTTCTCATCTTCTCATTTGTGTCTTACAGGATCAGTTTACAAAGCAATTGAATGATATCCATGCTCAGTAATTTATATTTACTCTGAGATATTGGATACATACATGCAAATATCTCTTATTGTTTTTATAAGTAAAATCCCCTATTCTAAAACCATTCTCTCTTAGTGGCACAACTGACAGCTTCCAGCAGCCTGGCTGATATTTACTGTTTATTGGGTGACTTGTACATCTGGTCCTGTCCTAGGTGGTTTCTTTGATTATGTCTATCAACTCGTGCTTTGTTCAGCCCTGGAGACAGTTTCCTTCCCTATCTCCCAAATGAGGAAAGTTAAGTGTGCTTCCATATCCTGGTACCCATCAGTGCATCAAGACCACACAGCCAATTTGGGGCTGTTTCTGTCTTGTGTCTCTATCCCAGTGTTCTCCCTGCTTTCCTATAACTGCCTCAATATAATAAAGCATGCTTAGTAACATGCAAAAGCTTCCCAAAGCACAGCATCAAAAACATGTGCTTTTTCAGTCAATAACCTGATGTGGCTGGTGCTTTGGATGATGAAATAGGTGAGAATATGAAAGCCAGACCATGAGAAAACTGTCCACACAGAAAATTCTCTGAGTTTCTCTCTTTCCCTGGCTGTCCCTTGCAACCATGGCTATCTTCTTAGCTTGACAAGCACAGTTCCTCTCAATCACCCTCCAGCCTGTCCTTTCTTTCAGTCCTAAGGATTCTGTAGGCCCAACTTCTCCAGCTCTGCCTGTCTCCCTTGCCAAATTCTCATATAAGGTGGTCAGTCCTGTGTCAGAGGAACTGGATTATCTGAAAGAATTCCTCCTGACAACGCAATGAGATGTAGTAGGCTCTGCTCCATGTCCTAGAGAGAGGTCCTCCAGGTCCTAGGGAGGGAACCCAAGGGGGGATGAAAAACAAACCAGGGGCTTAAGGACTTTTAGCTTGTGACATGTACTCGGAGTCCCTCTCATCCAGTCCAGCTGCTGCTTTCCCCCTGGTTGTAAAGGAAAGGTAGCAGGTAACACAGGAAAGTAAAGGTTATTTGTTAACCTTGGCTGGACCTGCCTGAGTGCTTAAGGCATAATGCTAGTTTGAGGACAGGGGCCATTCCAAGCATTATCCAGTGAGCCTTTTACAGGATTCAGGCACAAGCTCCAGATAGTTGTACTGGTGTATCTGAGAAACCTAGCTATTAAAAGGATGCAGGAAAAAAAAAAAAACAACTAGAAACTGTATCCACAGTACAAGAGCAAGCATCCATATAACATACCTGCTCTTCTAAAGAACCCTGGAAATCCTTCTGGGTAACACAACCCAATGCCAGTAGATAAAGAAATAGCACATCTGTGAGCCTTTGTGCTATTCTCTGGTAGCAAACACTTGTCCGAAGTACATGCCAGAAGAAACTTTATCAGATAGAGTCTGTAAGCCTGTAGAGCCAACTGCTTACATTGCAAAGATATAACATATTTCCTCCTGTGGGCTGTTACATTAGGATATTACTCTTTGTCTCCTATTAAATCATGGATAGAGGTATTTTTATGTGACTGCTGTTACACAGAATGGTTTAAGTGACAACCAGTTCCAAAGAAAAGAAAATATTGATGCTGGGCAGTTTTATGAGAATGTAAGGCAAACTAGAGATCTGAAAAGCGATTTTTTGATGGTTTGACTTAACATTGGTGCATTGTTCCTGATTCAATCTGCATGAACAGTTTAGTTCTCCTATTTTGCTCTATTTTGTGACAATAAAATAGGTGATATATGTCTTCAGTTTAAATTCCCAGTAACTTAGAAATTGGAATGAATGTTTCAGCACTTAAAGATCTCCACTTAGATTTGAGTGAATTTGTGAGGGCTAAAAAAATATTTATCACTGCTGTGAAAATGTGTACATGAACAAGGAAAAATAAAACACCAGTTAATGAAAGTTTGTCTTATTTTGGGCTGTGATACTTCTTTGGTGAGAGAAGCAAGGAAGAGAATTTCTCATCTACTGGGTTACTCCCGGGGTCTGGAGCCAAGCCGAAACTAGGAGCCAGGAACTCAATCCTGGTCTCCCAAGTGAATGACAGACTCAAGGACTTGAGCCTCTCAGGATTTGTAATAGCAAAGAACTGGAACTGGAGACAGAGCCAGGACTCAGACTGAGATGGGGTTCAGGTCTCCCAAGTGGTACCTTCACTGCTCTGCCAAATTCCTGTCCTTGTTTGATAGTTCTTTAACTCCATCTTCACTGAAAATACCTATAAATACTCTTGTTTTTTATAACCATGGTTAGCTTCAATAAGAAATGTCTTGTGTAATCATTGTAAATTTGGGAAAAAAAAATCCTCTTGTGCACAGAGTTTAACAAATAAGTTATAGACAATCTTGCTCTGATCATTTACTGCTTATGATGTGACTTCCTCCTAACCAAAAGTTGTCGACAGCCTGTGCTTTAATTTTCTGTGAGCCTTACTAGTAGCCAACTGTCGTTAAGGATGTGCCGTTTTGTCAATACTGAGTCAAGAAACAATTAAGCTCCACAGTAATGCTGTTACCATAATCTGTTCCACTGTCCTGGACAGGAATATAAGCTGAAATAGCTGAGCACACCCCAAAACTGATTTGCTATTGAGAGAAAAAAAAAATGAAAGTGCATTCTGTGGTCTTTAATTGAATGTGAAGATTTACCATGGTGATGACCTCTTTATTGCTATGTGCTATAATTGTGTTTCTTGCCAATCTGTTACCAATTACCAGACATAACCAAGTCCTAATTATCTAACTATACATGTAGATACTCAGAAAACTTGTTGAATGAATGAAGGAGAAAATGGTGCATGGAATTTTCTTTTGTGTTGCATATGTAAATATTCTGACTTCATCTCTATTGATACTATTTTCAGATACCATACTACTTGTTTAAAATGTATACATTGACTGAAAACACCAACCAGTGAACCTATTTATCTTAATATTATTGGCAGTATGCACTTGGATACATAAATTCAAGGTTAATCCAAGGTTAAATTCAGGGTAGTCAAGCTTAAGAGGTGCTTCTTTATCAGTTGATTTCAAATTCTCCAAGATATGATGGATATCATCGTCCATATAGAAATAATGGATGCTTATTGGGAGATGAATGCCAGATCCTTCAAATATTAAGAACACAGCTTTAGTTTTATTATAATCCTTAGCTGTAATGATGTCACGTGGCCAATCATAAGCCAATGCTGGAAAAGAAATAGAATTGCCCAGAATAAACTAAATTAATTAAATTTACATCGTTGGGTTAAGGAATCATCTGGTATGCTTCACTGTCCCAGACGGCCAGATACCTAAAGAACATTAGGGTCATGTTATCAATTAGCAAGATTGTGCTTGGTGGTATATTGGGGGAAAAATAACGGGGAATATTTTGTTTCTCTCTCACTTGTAAGTTCAGAGGTAGCACAATGTAATGACATCATGTGGGGGCAGTCTTGTTCTGGTTTTCCTGCTCAACCGTACTGAATATGTGACTTCTACTGACAATGTGGCTGCTGAAACTCCAGTCATCACTTTCTTGTCTTAGAAAATATAAGCCCATGAAAATAGTCTCCACATGTTTAACTGACCTAAACTTTGTCACGCAGGTACCTTTAGCTGTAAGAGAGGTTGGGGATTGTAGCTGCATGTATTAAGGTCCCCCCCCCTTACGTATGCAATGGGAATTATTGCTGGGAAACAAGAAACTGGATGTTGCAGCCAACACCTACCAGATTGTTTCAAGCCAGCAACACTTAGAGGATGGCATAAATGAAAGCATCTAGGACAGCAGAGCACATGGGAAGAAATGACTGTTCTTGTTTTTGACCATTCACACTTCTCCTTTGCAAATAACTTTAGGCTGAGAAATAGCAGTGCAACAGAAAGATGCCAAGGACATTATGCATACATGAAGTCTAGAAACTGTGTCCACATAATTAGGATTGTGTTTTGCACTGTATCATTTTTTTAGCCTTCTTGGAGTACTTTACATATGAAAGGACATTATTTTTCCAAATATGGAAATGTGAAAGTCAAAGTATAAATGATCTTTCTAGCCTAGCCATCTTAATTACCAACAGGGTCACCTTTGGAATAAGCAAAGTATTACCTAGAAGGATAGGCTTATTATGAAAAGAATCTGGTCTTGTGGAGGAAAGAGGGAAATGAGGTGCTAATTAGCTACCATGAGCAGTGGAAACCTCATTGGCAAATGAGAGTTCATGTGTTCCAAGTCCCTACACTTGTTAGTGACAATCTTTTTTCTTTCTTTTTTAAAGGTAGCCAACCACGTTGTGCAAGCTCTGCTCACTCAAAAGGTAAGCAACCTTCTGGTTTTATTCTCAAAATGCTTATGTAACTATAATGGAACTCACATTGTCAAACTAGGAAATTGTGATTGATGAGGGCAATACACTAATATTTATTCACTTAAAGTGTGTTTAAAATGCATATGAAGTCATGTCTGGTGATTAGTAAAACTGAGAATTCAAACTCTTGGGAAAGCAATAGACCGCTTTTAAAGGTAAAAGGTTCCTGTGTTCCCCAAGGAGTTCCAACACATCATTTCTGTTGTTGTTTTTCGTTTTTTTGTTTTAGTTGACACAAACTTTAAAAAAGAAAGATGGAAAAGATGGTAAATTTTTCATTTCTTAATGAAGGAAATGATTTTGGGGGGAACAGTGCTCAGAGAAGTGTCAAACTCAATGAAAAATCTTTGAAGTGAAGGAAATTACTTAGTATCTTTGAGCCTTTTTTTTCTCGTCTGTAAAGTGGGGTTAATGCCCCGTGCCACCCAGGACATCCCCATGACCCTGTGGAAAGTCAGCACACAGATCGGTCCCTGGAAGAGCAGTGAACAGTGCATACATTTCTTTCCTCGTTCTCTATGCTGCCTTCAGGAGCATCACATTCCTGTAACTGGGTCAGAACTGAAAAATGGGATTGGCTCTGGCCAGCCTTGTGCTTGTTTGCTGAATTTCATGGAATTTAGCCTAGTTCCCTCAAATTTCTTGATTTTGATATCTCTCTCTGTGAAATGGAAACTTCTCACAAAGGCAATCTTCAGTCTTTGATTATGGCAGCATGTTCAGTAGGATATGACTAATGTGGGTGTTATTTACTGTGATGTTTTAAAATTCCAAGTTATTGTGTAAAGTATTGATTATTTTCATGGAGATAACTGTTGTTTTATAAAATCCATGCTCTACAGGCATTATGATAATCATTTTATTAGACTATCTCCCCTGTCATGCTGCTTTATGCAAATAATTGAACCCTACCCTTCAAGTCCTTCCCTGATAAGAACAGATATTCAGGTATGCTTATAGATGGTTAGAATCAAGATGGGTTGTGTGTCTTGCAAGCCCAAAGTTGTAATGTCTTCAGTGAGCTAAAGTGTCATTTCTCTCTCATATGTAAACCCACATACAGTAAAGAGCTGGTGAAGTAGCTATACTCCACAGTGTCCATGGGCTGCCTTGATCCGTTGTATCTTTTTTTAAAAATTTATTTCATTTATTTGAAAGGCAGAGTTATGGGTGGAAGTGGCCTGGTTTATTTTCTTATTCTTTGGAATACAACCTACAGTTTCAAGGTCACTGTGTGATCTAGAATGGATGTTGTGGCTCTGCTCATCACACTGATGTTCCAGCCAGACAGATAAAAAAATTAAAGAATGTGAAGAGAGCAAGGCAGTTATCCTTTAAAGATTTCTGGGAAGTTTCTTACAAAGATACATCAAACAATTCTTGAAAAAAAAGTAATAGAATTAAGGGATAAGGTTTTATACTAACCTCCCTCCAAAACAAACCAACCAACAAGCAAAGTAAAACTGCCTTTGCCAACAAGCAAAGTAAAACTGTTGTGATATAGCAGGTTAGCACTTTAAGCCAATATCAGGATGTTCATACCCCACATCAGAATGTCTGCTTCGTATCATAGCTGTTCTGTTTCTAATCTGGTGGGAGGTGTCGTGGAAGAGGTCCCAGCTGGAGCTTCTGCCACCCAGGTGGGAGACCTAGATGGGCGCCCCTGGCTTTGGCCTAGTCAGCTCTGGTTTTTGTAGGCATTTGGGGAGTAATATAGCAGATGGAAGATCTCTGTGTTTCTCCTTCTTTCTGTGTCATTATACCTTTCAGCTATAATAAAGAAATACTTAAACAGCGAAAACCTGCACATGGTTTTTCTATTGTTCATGCCTTGTGTGCACTCTCTGAAAACCCCTCTTGTAACCTCACTTACCTGTGTCTGAGCAGACCCTGGCCACACAGTCACACCTCATGAGGCTGATAGGGAAATCTGACCATCATATAGTTGTTGAAGGAAGGGGGTGGGGGCAGTGGAAGGGCAGGACAGAAAGATACGGCTAGCCACAGGTAGCTCATAACCTCTATCTCAGTTCCCTGGGAATGCCTTGTCTGGTTCCAAGGCTGGAATCCCTGCCTAGCTTTGCTTCTGTTGGAAGCCCTCTGCCCATTTCATTGCATGCCTGGGGAAGGAAGGTTGCAACTTGGCATACACCTTCTGAAAACATCTCCTACAGTCTTTTTCAATGGTGCCTCAGGAAAGAGACAAGGGAGCTGTCCAGCAAGATGGGAATGCTTCAGGTCAGCCACAGAAAACAGCTCCACACATCCTAGTAATAACTGATAAACAGATAAATCTGCCCCAGTTCAGCTAAGTGGTGAGGCACAGCAAGACGTGCCGCTGTGAGGGACCACACCTCAGGGATAATATGCAGCACAATAAGTAGGGGTGCTTTCAGGTGTAAGTAGGGGTGCTTTCGGAGATTCTGAGAGAATCTGGCTCTGCTAGAACCTGCACCTCCTGGTTTTCACCAGGAGTGTAAAATGGTTACAGAAGGATGGACAATAATTAAGAGCATGCCATAGGAGATGAAATGTACACCAGAAGCCTGTGAAAAAACTGATGTTGTTGATATGGAGGGAAAAGTGTAAATTGGAAGGATTTATCCAAGAGTCTCTCAGTGTCGCTTTTCCAAACATACCCATGCACATTCCTAAAGCTGAAATGAAAAGGAAACCGGACAGTTCAAGAACTTACCATTGGTTAGGACACAGATCTGCCTTGCTTCAGCTCCCCGGGGACACTAAGAAGACAGTTTCATGGCGCTGTGTGACTAGGCCCAGACAATCATCCCAAAGGAACAAGCTCATATCAGTTTTGATACCAAAATATCTTATTTCTATAAATGGGTCAATTTCTGTTAACTACTGATATCCTGGCATAGTTGAGAAATTCTATTGATCTTACAAACCTTCAGACTCTTGCAAGGATGGACTGCAGTGCTCTCCATCAGTTGTACTTAAGTGACAACACTGAGCCCAGCTGAATGCCATTTAGGACTATAAATCATAAGGCTGAGTTTACAAGTACATGTACAATCACTAATCCTGGCCAAACTCATATTTTTCCTCAAATATATTTTATTTTTATTAAGACAATTACAATAGCTGAAAATGAAGCTCCTAGGTTCCTTAGTGTATCTATATTTTTTTTAGGTTTATTTTTATTGCAAAGTCAGATATACAGAGAAAGGGGAAGAGACAAAGAGGAAGACCTTCCTTCTGATGATTCATTCCCCCAAATGACCGCAGTGGCCAGAGCTGCGCCGACCTGAAGCCAGGAACCAGGAGCTCGTTCGGGTCTTGCACATGGGTGCAAGGTCACAAGGCTTTGGGCTGTCCCATGTGGGATCCCAGCACATTCAAAGCAAGGACTTTAGCCACTAGGCCACTGTGCTGGGCCTGTATTTATTTTACTTTTTGTTATTTTTTAAAAACTTATTTGCTATTTTACTATTTATGGAGAGAAGGAAAGAGAAAGACCTTCCTTCTGCTACTTAACTCCCTAGGTGGCCACAATGGCCACAGCTGAACCCATTTAATGCCAGGTGTCTCTTCCACATCTCCCATGTGGGTACAGGGTCCCAAGACTTGGGACATTCTCAAAAGCTTTCCTAGGCCACAAACTGGGAACTGGATGGGAAGTAGAGCAGCCGGGACATGAGCTGGCACCCATATGGGATCCTTGCAGATGCAAGGCGAGAACTTAACCACTAGGCTATTGCACCAGGACCCCTTAGTGCATTTTGCAACTGAAATTAAACTTGGAAGGAAAATGTTGTCCTTACAGTTACTTCGCATTACATCAGTGATCTTAGCCAATCAACATATTCCTCTGAATAGCCATATAATTATATTTTCTTTATAGACATGGCACAAACCAGCAGGATACAGTATTGAGGCTTGTGGCTGAAAGGATCCCAGTGTTCCACTTACAAGGATCTTTTTAAGCAATCATGGAAAATAAAATTAAAACATAAATTTATTCTGGTGCAAAAAATACTGAATTGCATGCATATGGGGTATCTTCGTACCAAAAGGTTATGGAAAGTGTGTATTGTGGGAAAAATTTCATAACTCAAAATATTTTGTACTGAAAAAACATCCAGTTTCATTTTCTACAAATATTTTGAAGGGCCCTTATTTTTCTCTTATGAAAGGGGTGCTTATCTATGCTAACTTCATGTTGGTTGTGGTCTGTGCAGAATCTGCTTTGAATCAATGCTCCATTGATAACATCAGTTGACATGCTTCTAAGCAGCTGCTCTTATGTTGATTTTTTGCTGTTAATTGCATAGGGTACCCATGCACCCATAGGGATCATATGTCCTTTAAAAATTTCAGCCCTGGAACAGATGGAATTTTTCAGGATTACAGTGTAGATCTGCAGGAAAATTCTGTTTCGGATCATCAAAGTAGACAGTGGCCCTGTAGACATGTGCCCACATTGTTCAGCACATTTTGCCCCACATTCTGCTGTAATCACATCATCTTTGTTTATGACTAACATTGACATGTACCCTGCAAAGAAAACAGATTTGGGGCCTGGAGTGATAGCCTAGTGGCTAAATCCTCACCTTACATGCACTGGGATCCCATATGGGTGCTGGTTCATATCTCAACTGTTCCACTTTCCATCCAGCTCCCGGTTTGTGTCCTGAGAAAGCATTTGAGGACAGCACCAAGTTTTGGGATCTTGCACCTATGTGGGAGATCTGGAAGAATCTCCAGGCTCCTGGCTTCAGATTGGTTCAGTTCCAGCTGTTGTGGCCACTTGGGGAATGAATCAGTAGACAGAAGATCTTTCTGTCTCTTCTTCTGTCTGTAAATCTGCCTTTCGAATAAAAATAAATCTTGGGGAAAAAAGGTCTGGCTGGGTTCTTGAACTGAAACATCAGTTATACTTTCTTGTGAGATTAAGTATAGTAAATTCTTTGACCTTGTTTCTTTACGGTGCAATCCTGTGTCTTGCCCCTTTCTTTGTAAATAAACAAGTTTGTTTTCAGCAAGATCATCCTCTGGAGGCCTGAAGGCACACTGATCCTAGAGAATAAAGAGGAAGGTTATGAGAGAGGACTAATAGACATGACCCCAGAATGTGGGCCTATACAGAGAACATGTTTTGTTTCTGCAGCCAGCCTGGGGAGAGCATATTCTAGGTATCTCTTCGGTAGCCAAGGGAGACACCATCGTTGGTTGCTGTTTTATGTTCAGCCTGAGTGTGTCATCAGTGAGTTCGTGTGGGGAGCTCAGAGGAAGCATGGAGTACCAACTGCCTCAGTCTGCCCAGGTATCAACATAGCGATTGAAGAGAGTTGTTTTCCTCTCATTCTTTCTATTTGTCTGCTCTGGTTATGTGTATGTCTCTGCATATGGGCATATGCTTGTCTCTGATGACTAGCAATTGTCTGGCATCAGGTACCACCTACAGTTTGTACAAAGTAAGAATACCAAAGATACCATTAGCAAAGGTTTCTCACATTTCCAGGACAACTTGTTTCTTTCTGTCAATAATTGTTAAGATCAAGGTCAAGCTCCTCAGGCCTTCCTTTTCCCCTCTGCCACGTGCTCAAATGCAAGAGCCAATAGTGATGAGTGAAGTGTTCTCAGGGTCAATGAACCATGTTCCCACTAAAGGAATCTTGACCATGTTTCAATCATGGAAATGGTCCTTGAGAACTGAGCCTGTGTATACATACTGCCCACAGAGCTTGTGTGTTTTTTCTTTCTATTCTTTTTTTTTTCACCCATCCAAAGAAATTTTCCCAGTTATTCTCAGTGCTGCTTCTAAAGATTACAGATGCTACTGCATTCAGATCCTTGCTTTCCTTGCAAACCCACACTTGGCATGCTGTGTTTTTCTTGTCTCCTCCTGCAAATAAGAATGATTGCTTTCCCTGCCAATGGGCACTATTAATATTTATCTACCTCACAGTCAAGTGTTATTAATTAGTTAATTAGTAGTAGTGAAAACAATTAGTGTTTGGGAGCAGAGTGTTATGTACATGCTAAGAACACAAATTACCATAAAGAAGGCAAAGGCAGAGTCTGAATTCCAAATAGAGAGCAAATTTAGCCTTTTTATTTGACAAGGACTTGGTCTCAGGGCGGCATGTGTTAAGGAGTATCTGTGACCAGGTACCAATGCAGACTCCTCCCCCTGTTGTCCTAGATCTTATATCCCATGCCTCATTCTGGATTTGGCTTTTCCTCAGCCCTGAATTCATCCAAGCATCAATTATGTCTACATAGTTTATGCTTGAGATATTTTTGGGGTGGAGGGTGTGTGTGTGTGTGTGTGTGTAACTAACCAAAAAAAGAGAAAGGTTAAATTGCAGTGATCTGTCTTGGCCTTTTTGTTATTCTGTTTATTTAAAAAACAAATTTGTTTTGGGAATTTGGAAGCCCAGTGTAATACCTAGTGGCCAAAATCCTTGCCTTACATGTGCTTGGCTCCCTAGTGATGCTGGATCATGTCCCAGCTGCCCACTCCTTTTCCAGCTCCCTGCTTGTGACCTGGGAAAGCAGTTGAGAATGGCTCAAAGCTTTGGGATGCTGCACCCACGTGGGAAACCCAGAAGAAGCTCCTGGCTCCTGGTTTCAGATCAGCTCAGCTACAGTCATTGTGACCACTTAGGTCAGTGAACCAGTGGATGGATGACCTTTCTGTCTCCTTCTCTCTGTAAATCTGACTTTCTAATACAAATAAATATAAATAATGAATCTGACTTTATTGGAAAGTCAGAGCTTTACAGATTTACAGAAAGTCAGATTTACAGAAAGATCTTCTGTCTGCTGGTTCACTCCCCAAGTGACCTCAATGGCTGGAGCTGAGCTAATCAGAAACCAGGAACCAGGAGGTTCTTCTGGATCTCCCATGTGGGTGCAGGGTCCCTAGGCTTTGTGCAGTCTTTAACTGCTTTTCCAGATCACAAGCAGGGAGTTAGATGGGAAGTAGAACAGCCAGTATTAGAACCAATGCCCATATAGGATCCTGATGAATCCGAGACAAAGACATACCTACTACGCCATTGCGCCAGACCCTTTATTTATTTATTTATTTATTTATTTATTTAGTTAGTTAGTTAGTTATTTAAAGAGAGTTAATAATGCAAATTGAGCATCCCAATCCAGTATATGAAATCTGAAATCCCTGAAGTGCTAAAATATTGTGAGCTTTTTGAGTGCTGGTGTGATACTTAAAGATTTTGGATTGTGGAGCATATTCAGGCAGTAAAGTCTATGTAAGTATTCAAAAATCTGGAAAATCCCCAAGCCCAAAGCACTTCTGTTCCCAGTTACTTTAGAAGGACTCCTCACACTGTGCTGGAAATGGTGATAATGCTCAGGAAGAGCCTTAGAAACAATAGCTGTCCAGTTTGACAATGATGTTGATACAAGGTTAACTACCAGACTCACCTACCTGCTGTTTAGGGACTAGAGGTCAGAGCAGTTGACTGGTGATCTCCTTTGCTTACAGAGCCTTAAGTAAGACCTGCAGCAGCCCCCTGTCGAAAGATGGAAATCTACAAGGTAGAAGTGTCAAGCACCTTAAACTTTTGGCCTGAGCAGCCACTAGGGAACAGAACTCCTTATCACCATCCCATTTAGCAAAATAATTGCAAAGATTTATTAAATGTGTACTGCATGCAAGTGCTGTACTGAATAATGGAATCGAGAGAGTGTCAGAGCAGTGCATTTGCACAGTTCTTTATTGTGGTGTCCTTCTGTGCTTGCCTTATGGAAAATGTGGCTTCTAATTGGCAAAATAAGTTTAGAACACACATGAGAAGCCCGTGGTAGTATAATGCTAAATGTCATAGGGAAGTCATTGAAGGCTTATTGGGGTTCAAAAGGGAGAGTGATCTTTAGGGGACACCGTGGAAAGTGTCAGAGAGGTAAGGAAATTTACATTTAAAGAGTCAAGCATAAACTGGAAGAGGAAGGTAGGTGAGAGAGGAAGTTGACAATGGGAGGGGGTGGTGCTCAGCATGGCAGGATGCAGGAAGCTTTGGAGGATGAGAAGACCAGTTCCTCTGCACACTGGGTACTGAAGACTGGTTTATGTCAGGAAATAGTGAAAAATGACATCTGAAATGCAGGAACTGGTCAACTGGTAAAGAAACTGGAATTCAAACTTCATTATACTGGTTTTGTCTTAAGCCCCATCCAAAAGGATATTGTATGGCAAGAAACTACTGCAGATCGATTTAGAAGACAGTTCCTTAGTAGGGTTCCAGGTATCAGTCCCTTGTCCTACTGTGCCCCCCCTTCCACTGTGGACTGGGGAAAAGGTCCACGAGGGGTTTTGAAAGATTATGGAGGGCCCGGCGCGGTGGCGCAAGTGGTTAAGTCCTTGCCTTGCACGCCCAGGATCCCATATGGGTGCCGGTTCTATCCCGGCAGCCCCGCTTCCCTTCCAGCTCCCTGCCTGTTGCCCGGGAAAGCAGTCAAGGACGGCCCAAAGCTTTGGGACCCTGCACCCACGTGGGAGACCCAGAAGAGGTTCCTGGCTCCTGGCTTTGGATCGGCATAGCATCGGCCATTGTGCTCACTTGGGGAGTGAATCATCAGACGGAAGATCTTCCTCTCTCTCTCCTCTCTGTATATCTGCCTTTCCAATTAAAAAAATGATAAAAATAAATCTTTAAAAAAAAAAGAAAGATTATGGAGAGCTATACCGAAAGGTTGCTGAAGTGGCTGACTCTACTCCTTTCCTTGCGCCGAGACAAAAAATCCTGCAAGGAAATGGAAATGCACTCATTCACAGGATGGGCAAGTTCCAAGGAGCCCTTTAAAAGCCTCAGCTTCAGCGTTACTTCTCTACCATTAAATGCATCGCTGACTCTATTAGCCACAGCGCTAAGAGGCTCACTACAAATGACAGTGAAAGGATCCATCAAAACCGATAGTTTCTTTAGTTCATCAAATCTCTATTCACTGCAAAAACATTGTTGTTCTTGTGGTTTGTTCTTCATGATTGCTTTTATGAAGGTGGCGAAAAGGCAAAGTATAGAGGTGGAAACTCAAAATTGACTCTATATGGCTAAGATTTACCATCTTCAAAAATAGCATGCTGTATTAATACATTTCTGATTTCAAGGTGTTTTTTTCTCCTTAAATTGTTCTTTCCTGCACATAATAATTCCATCAGACAAGGGACTGTGGAAGAAAATGTCATGTGTGGTTTATTTCTGAGGGGCTTTGAAGAATAAAAATACTATCATTGGTTAATGTGTCTGAAATATCAGATACAATATGATTGTAATATGCAAAGATGCCTTTCAGTTACAGACTCTTTTCTTTCAATTTATTTATTGTAGGATCTGAGGGAGGAATGTGTAAAGTTGAAAACCAGAGTGTTTGATTTAGAACAACAAAATCGAACGCTAAGTATTCTGTTCCAGCAGCGAGTGAGACCAGCTTCTGATCTGCTCCTCCAGGTATGTGTTTATGTGCAGAACAATCTTTGCTACTGAAATGGTATTGACAAGAAGTTACTTAAGTTCAAACGTTACTAGCATCTCTGTGAGCTAGGCGTATTGCATCAGAACTCCAATGCTTTCCCCTCTCAGGGGACATCATTAAAACTGAACATATCTTAAATTTTTGACTTTTTAAAGCTATATGCAGATCAAGAAGCACACCAACAAAAATAGGCAGGTGAAAGGTACAATCCAAAGACGTCCTCTGGCACACAAGGCGGAACCATGGATTGGATTTAGGCAATAATTGATTACGCCAGGGAACAGCATTAGTAACTGCATTCTCTGATAAACAAGGAAGTTTTATGTAACACCAAAGCACATGTCTTTTTTTCAATCTCTCTAGAACCAGAAATACAAGTGGGGTTTGTTTTACTTCCTCTCTGTCTCTGTATGGAATTCCTCTCTCCAACACAAGGCTTCGATTCTTGGTATTCTTACAGCAGCTCTTTGTCTCCATGCTCTTGTTGAACTCTTTTTTTTTTTTTATTCAAACTTGCCTACATGACATGTACTGCTGTCAAAAGTCAAACGGTTTCAACAGTTTTGCACCTGTCCCTGACAAAGCGCAAGAAAATACATTCCTCTCAGAGAAGCACGTGTGGTGGGACAGGGCTTGGAGAGCCGACCTTTGCTGCTTCTGAGTGTTTAATCCTGAGCATGTGCATATTGGCTCACACAAGCTCACGTGAGCTTTGCTTAGAGCCCTTCAAAGTCTGAGCTGACAAAGGCTGCACTGATGTTTCACAGGGCAGTGTATACTCTTGGTTGGGTGTAACTGGCTAAGAGGGAGGTTCCCCCTCCACATAATCATCTGGATGACACAGTCCAGAAATAAATGGCACCTAGGGGCTTCTTAAATTTAAAAAATTTATATTGCATTAAAATTGAGTTCTGGGGCCCAGCACGGTAGCCTAGCAGGTGAAGTCCTCACCTTGCACACTGTGGGATCCCATATGGGTGCCGGTTCTAATCCCGGCAGCCCTGCTTCCCATCCAGCTCCCTGCTTGTGGCCTAGGACAACATTTGAGGACGGCCCAAAGCCCTGGTACCCTGCACTTGTGTGGGAGATCCGGAAGAGGCTCCTGGCTTCGGATTGGCTTGGCTCTGGCTATTGCAGCCACTTGGGGAGTGAGTCATTGGATGGAAGATCGTTCTCTGTGTCTCTCCTCCTTTCTGTATATCTGACTTTCAAACAAAGATGAATAGATCTTTTTTTTTAATTAAGTTCTTTGTCCAACTAGCTACATTTCAGCCATTCAAAAGACCCCTGTGTTGAGCAGTACTTGAAGAGTGAGTTGCCATCATTTTAGAAAGACAAGGTTTTTTCCAAGTGATTGACACTGTGCTGCTGATTTACCTCTGAATGTTAGTATAAGCATTTTTAGGACTCCTTTGGGAACTATGGAAATTGTAACTTGTTTCAGAGAAAGAAAGATCCTTGACAAAGCCGAACATGAAGATATAATTTGCTTTCCTGTCTCCCTACCATGAATTATATTAAAACAGATCTCTGAATTACCAAAAAAAAAAACACCCTCATATCTTAAATTAATTTCTTCTTTACATTAATGGATTATAATTCCTAATTTCTAATGTAAAATTTGTGTTTAGGAAGAAAAGTCATTCATTTGCTGTTTATTTGTGGTCCTGCCCATAATAAATTTTTGACAGAGGAGATCTTGAATTTGTAAAAAGCTGTTCTGCTTTTGCAGTCTCACGGAGAGCCAGAATATAATTAGTCTTACCAGCTGTTGCATTTTCATGTTCTTTTTAAGTAATTTTGCTTTTTCTAACTTGAAGCTTTTTTGGAACAATGTTTAAGGATCTTTAGTCTCTGTTTATGAATCATGAGAATTTATTTGCACAGTAAACACATGTTCCATAGATATTTGAGTCTTTTCATTGGCTGTCACAATGACATTGGCTGTTTCTTAAATCCTTATCCAAATGCCGTGGGATGCTGTGTATACTAGCTGTGAGATTCAGTGTTTGCTCACTGAGTGTTACTAGTAAATGAACTTGATTTTCTCCACCAATGAGAGATTATTTCTAGGAGACATTCTCACGTGATATTAATAGAAGATAAACTGTATGTAATTCTGTAGAGAAAAATGGTAGAAAACATGATGCCTGCTCTCTTGTGGCTTCATGCCTACAATCCTAGACAGAAGAAGTGTCTGACTTTTCAAGTGATCTGATAATTATATGATGCATGGCAATTTATTTGCTGATGATGCTTTTGGGCTTCATTGAGAAACAAACAGATACCATGGAGTTTTAAAAAACAAATCTGAACCTGATTTGCACCTATTGATGTTTAGTGATTATTGATTGAATGGAATGATGAGTGAGTGAAGTTAGTCATAGTGCAGGTTGTAGAGTTACTGCACACACACCTGAGGGAGGTTTATGACTCTAACTCCTCCTCTGAACTTTTCCCAACTTTTACGGATCTCCAGTACAGCCAGGTGGGTCCAGTCTGATCTGTTTGAGCATGTGGTGAAAGTGCAGCGAAAATCTAACACTGTGTGTGCACAGACTGAGATGTCACACATCCTGGTCCTGCTCCCTGTCAGCTGCAGAGTCAGGACTGCAAATTTCTACGTCATTTTCTGTAAAAGAGTGCTTCAAAAACTTTGTGGAAAATGAAATTTTTGTGCAAGAAAAAAATACATATGAGGGAATCTTCAAACAGCACATAAAAGCCTATTAGAAATACACTATGGATAACTTTCAAAAGTTACTGTACTTTTTATGTGTATTAAGTAAACCAATGAATAGTGATACAAGTGTTGTTATAAAACAAAGCTGAGTGTTCCAAAAGCTTCTGTAAGCAAGTTACTAGGAAACAGTGTGTGATCAAATCCAACATAGGTATAAGGAAACCAGGGATTGTACTAAACGTTCTTCAAACACACTGTGGCACTCCCAGTTTCTTAATCAAATGAAGAGAAACTAGAGGGATGGGCCAGGTAGGGGGTGGAGTGGCTCTGTGAATAGAGAAACAATACCACATCTAACCACTGAACGCATGCTCTATGGAATGAAAGTGTTTCTGCTTGGCTGGAGTAAAGAGTTTATGTCAGGAACAAAAGAAAAATGAGTCCTTTGAGGGTAAAGTAAGTCCACAGAGCCTTGGATGCATTATGAAGATGAAAAATCACATCTTGCCATAAACCCTGAAGATTCATTCTCATCTTTTGTGCCTTTCTGACTTGATCCCAAACCAGCCTCCTGAGCTACATCACATCATGAAATGTCCTGCCCTGAAGGAGCTGTGTGATCTTTCAAAGTGACCCCCACCTCTTGCAGAGGCAGCTTTCTGTGCCTCTGACAACTTAATATCCTCAGTGAAAGAGACACAATCCCCACTACACATCCTCCGTATGCTTTCATGGCTCCGCAATGCCAAGAACAAAGCCACCAAGGTCCACTGATGATGCAGCATGGCAGCTTCACCGTTAAGGGTGACTGTACCAGCTGGGCCCTGGTGTTATTCAGCTGCACAGAGATGCTCCTCCTGTCACCTGAGGGTCTGTCTAAATTAGCTATCAGGTCTGCAGGGCAGGCTGGAGTCACCTCCTTGGCTGACATGCAGTAACCCAGGGGGCAGAGAAGATCAATTCTAGAAACTCATAAAGCAAAATGACAGCCTATCAAACATTGTGGGAAGCCAGTGAAAACTCTAAATATGTTTAGATTTGCTTGCCTCCTTGTTGAATTGTAAATCTAGGTAAGAAGGAAGCTCAAAGGTGGTTTTGATAGATCAGAATTAAAACCTCCCATTAGAGATCGTGGGTTGCTCTCCCATTCCACACTTTTCCATTTGTTTATTTGTCCGTCCCTCTTCATTATTTTCACTGTGTAATTCTAATGCCTTCCTAATCATTTCTTCTTCACTTTAACCTTTCATATCAGTTTAACTATATACATTTGATAATATCCAAAAATTGGATACAGACACCCTTAAGAAAGCAAAGCATGTGCATTCAAAGGTGTATCATGAGGACAAGTGTTGAACCTATTGGCTAAAATGTCAGTAAGGATGCATTTGTCATATGTCACAGTAGCTAGTATTGATACCTTGCATCAGATCCAAATTTCAAGTTTCTTATCCAAGTAATAAGAAATCCAAGTTTCTTATTAATGCAAATCCTTAGGAGATGATGAAATGAAGGCTAAAATAATTGGAATCTAGCCTCCCATGTGGGACGCAGGGAGGTCTGGGCTCCTGATGTTGGTGCTGGCAAAATCTCAGCATTGCATACATACGTTTGAGGGGTGAACCAAAAGGCAGGAGTCTCTCCCTCCTAGTAGAAGAAACAGCAAAATTTTAGTAGATTAAACTCTTAGCTGCCACAAGAGTTTGGGAATTCATAATTCTACACAGGACATCAAGTGCTGACTCACGTGGGTGGCACAGGTAGCTGACGACTACATGACCTCCATCCAGGAGACAGTTGACCAGAATGGCTGTGTCCAGGAGAACTCCAGCGAGGTAGTATCTTGAGGCTGGATCTCAGGGAAGATGATGCCTTGCTTGTAGACATGTAGAGAAGTGAGTGGGTAAAGTGTTCTGCTCAAGCTCATGATTAGATCCACACTTTGGAAAGAAAGATGTGGAGGAAGAGGAAAAATAAATCAGAAAAGTGGCAAATGTTTTAAAATCCTCCCACCTAAAATAATGTGAAGCAGAACAGGAACAGAAACAGCACAATTTTACACCTTGGTTTTAAGCTTGTCAGATTCTCTATTACTTAGGTGACTCATCTACACTGAAGTCGTCTTTCTGTCTTGGCCAAAGGATATGGCAGCCCTTTGAAATATCAGATTAGAAAGAAACAAATTTCTTGGGCTAAAAGTAATGTTGTATTAGGATAATGATAATGCAAGTATCCAAAGCAAGACAAAGAGAACACAGATAGAGGGGAAAGTCTTAAATGCCATAAGTCAAGAACCTTTCAAAAATGTGTAAATAGACAGCAGATCCACATTATGACTGCACCGCAAAGCCTTCTGATCTGACTGAAATCACAGGTGGGCCTGCTAATTGAAATGTCAGAGGGAGAGCTAGAAAAACACCCCTCAAGCCCATTCAGGGTATTTGAGGGAGCACTCAGAGGAGGCGAACAGAAGGACTCAATTTCACCAGGTTTTCTATTTAAATGCTCTGCCAAACACCAACTCTGTTACTTTTCTTCTCCATTCCTCAGGAATTGATGATAGAGTGAACAAGGTAAAAAGCTTTTGGAGGAGATGGCCTACCTGGTGAAGTCAGTGCAAGGCAGGAAAGGGGAAGGGAATGAGAGCAGTCCTGTGGGAGTTGGGTGCGTGTGAAGGAGAAGGCCGACTTTGAAGTCACAAGTTCAGACAAGGGCAAATGGCTAGAGCAGATGGTTTCTCTCAGATGAGTTCTAACTTTTTGTGCTTGGTTGTTTTGGTTTGATTTAACTGATTCCTGTTGTCAGGGAGACCATAGAAATGGATTTCACCTTAAAATTATCTGTGTTCAGTCACTATAGGGAATTATGTTTCAAGGATGTGTCTTTGATCAGAGGGATGAGAGTTCCATTGGGTTATGAGTTTTTAACCTGTACCATTCTAACCATGCCCATCTCTGTGAAGCTACCTAATGGAAGGCATATAATTTCCCTTTGTATCCTTAGGCATTTCCAAGATATAGATTAATGACTTTCAAGAGCATGTAGTTGGCTCCATGTAAACTACCCTCATATCTGAAATAATGCAGTATCTCATATGTTAAGATTGAAGACCAAAGGGTTTGAGCTAGATGAAGTAATAAGCAGAGGTTACTATAATATGTTGTCGCCAGCTCCAGTCTACTGTGGCCATGTGGAAATGCCAATAAAAAAGTTACTTGCCATTGGTATTGATATTTTAAGAAACTGGAAATACAGATTCTGTATGCTAGCTCTCGACTTGAAAACATCACCTCACCCCTGGTTTGACATGGGAGAAACTTAAAAGAACAAATGTTCACCAGAATTGGCGTGCAACCTACTTTTGTTTCAGTGTCCTAATGATAATAGGTTTTGCTTCTTTGTTTTTTTATTTAAAACACAGTACAAGTGCTGAGAACACCTGGGCAGTGGACTGCACAGTCATGTTTATAGTAAAGCCATCATCCATTGCTCCATTCATCATTTCAGCAATAATTCATGGGGCTGCTGCTGTTTGTTTGACACTGTACTTGCTGCCGAGGACACATAGATGAGTAAGACACACTTTCAGACACGACAGGTTTATCATGCACTAAGGAGACAGATAACATGAGCCAACTGTTCTGCAGTGGAGTAGTAAATGCAACAGAAGCATGTTGTTCTCGGAGATCTTCTCAGAGGGAAAGTTAGGATCTCCACTTGGGTATCAGGGAGCCTCTGAGAGGCAAAATATCTAGACAGAATTTTGAAGGATGACGAGTTTTTTCTTTTAAAACAAAGCAAAACAAAGCAAAACTTCTCAGAAAACATGTACTATTTCAGGTCTAAATGTAGCACTAAAATTTATATACAGTTGAATCCCAGGTTCTGACTTTAATCATAGGTTTTATAAGATTGTCTTAATATAATCTGGTCTTGTTCAGCATTTATCCAGCCCTTCTAACATCTACTGAACTCATGGAGCTCGCAGGAAACAAAAATCCCTGAGAGTATCATGAAACTGAATTCTCTGTCTCTGTGACCTTCAGTCACAATTCTTGCTAGCTTTTTATCTGAGAAAGAATCTAGTTAAACTGAATTAAGATGAAAAATGGAGAGCTCTCTGTGTCTGAGGCTTATTTTAAGGACTTTAACATTAAACAGAGGCTCAACCCTTGAACATGAATCAGCATTCGGTTTAACAGACTGATTGAAATGTAAATTCAAAAAATGCACCTTGTAGCCTCTAACGTTTAGGCTTTCTATATTTCTTTTTATATTTCAAGCAAATGAAAAAGAATCTGATTACCCATGATTTAGCAAACTCTTGTAGTAAATGTTTATCATAGAAACCTTCAGCAAAAATTATTATTGAGCATTGCATTTTCACAGCTGTTGGGTAAACATAAGGGTTTTAAAATGTAAGGAACAGCAAGTACTGAGGAAACAGTGGTGATATTAATGTAGGAACTTAATTACGTAGAGTAAGAGCATTAATTTCTCAACTCCTCAAGTGATGGTATGTCCACTGCCATCAAGAAAATCTTGTTTCTGGCATAAAAAGATGTGGAAGACCTGCATGAGTGAAAAAGCAATTCTGGTGCTGTTTTCTCACCTTTTGGGCCAGGAGGTTGTCCTTATCTGCAGGCTGCCCTGGCACAGTCCAGAGCCCTGAGCTGCTGCAAGGCAATAGTTTGCACTCTACTGCAGTTCTACAGGAGACCCAGAAAAAGCCTTTAACCTCTCTGGTTGTGGTGAAGAAGTATAGCTTTGAAGTTCTGAATGCTGGCTGAATGGGTCAGGGAGGGAAAAAATGGCAGAGTTGGGCTGACATCAAAGAACTAGATAAAAGTACCTAGGAACTCTTGCAAAATCTACCCAGCTCAGGCTGATGAACTTCAGGTTGTCATGGCAGGCATGTTGTGAAAACCTAGTGCTGCTTGGAACAGCCATACCCTAGAGGACATAAAATTGACCTTCAATTGTGCTCAACTCATTACAGCCATTTTGAAATGGACTCACCATTCCCACCTGTATGATCAGAGGGATGGTGATTAATTAGTCCCAGGACAAGGTACTCAGATATCCTGATGGACAGTGATTTATGTTGTGTGCCTGACTTCACCAGAGTGACTTCTAGAGAATAAAGATACCCTCTACTGCATACATAGTCATGCCAGGTAGCACGTACAGGTCTGGGTCACATTTTTTAAAATCCTGATGCTGGGGCTGGTATTGTGGTATTAGCAGGTAAAGCTGCTAACTGCAACCATATGGGTACAAGTTTGTGTCTTGGCTGCTACACTTCCCATCCTGCTGTCTGCAAATGCCCTGGAAAACCTTGGGGAAATGGCCAAGTATTTGTGCCCCTGCCACCAACATAGGAAACTTTGGTGGAGCTCCTGGTGCCTGGCTAATCCCTGATCATTGTGGCCATTTGAGGAGTGAAACAGCAGAGAAAACATTTCTGTGTCTTTCTGCCATGACCCCTCTCTCTGTAATTCTACCTTTCAAACAAACAAACAAACAAATATTTTAAGAAAAGGAAAGAAAACATTGGTGATCTCTAGACAAGTGAGATGGTAAAGGAACATCTGTGAGGCTGGGAGATCAGGTGATGCTGTTTAACCTCTTGTTTATAAGCTGTCTAAATTCCATTGTATTGCAACATCTTTTTCTGTCTTTTAAGTATTTTGTGTCCCTTATCGGGGCAAGGATCTGTCAGACACTATCAAACTTGTTTCAGAATTGAAAAAAACCAACCTATGACTGGTTTTTGGAAACACTTCAAAGGTCATTCACCTGTGTGGAACTTCACTCATTAGGAATGTTGCACAATATGTTACAGGCCATCTTAGGAAGCCATTGCCACTGCCGGCTCCCTGGTGACGTGCAGCACACACACATGTCAGGAGCATCTCTAGCTATAGACAGTGGCAGATGAATCTGCCCCACCCTACTGACCAGGTAGTGCAGGAAGGGTCAGGGGAGTCCTTTCTGGAAATCAATGCAAGTAAAAAGATGAAGTGAAAGCTATGCAATGAGTAGTGCTGCTTCTTAGAGCAGTAATCCCGATGGCTCCATCAGCCTTGTGGAAAGATGTGAGGGAGGCTGTCACCATGATGTAAAAGCTTGAGCCCCAACTTGCAGCTTCAGTGCCCCATCTGGGTGCTGGTTCCGATCCCTTGCTCCTTCAATAATGATCTAGCTCCGTGCTAATGGTCTGGGAACGCAGTAGGGGATGACCCAAGTCCTTGAATCCATGCACCCTCATGGTGTCCTGGAAGAAGCTCCTGTCTCCTTACTTTAGAACAGCCCAATTCTGGCCATGGTGGTTATTTGGAAAAGTGAACCATTGAATGGAAGATTTCTATATGTCCTTCTCTGTTAGTCTACCTTTCAAACAAAAGTAATTTTTTTTAAAGTAATAAATAATAGAAATTTTAAAAATAGAAGTAAATTATGTTAGAAGAAGGCCAGTCATAGTTGCATCTAACAGTGACAAAGCTTCGTCATGACAGTAGGTCCAAGATCTTGCTGCTTCTGGATATAAAGATGAAGCTCCCCAGCCAGGGTTCTTCTGCAAAGCTTGCTGCCTGAAATATCCAGTGCCACCTTAGATCCTCATTTCCAGTTGTTACCTTCTTCACTTTTACCGGACTTGCATGACAAAAGAATATTGCAATAACTTTCAGCAAATCAAACAATTAAAAGGCATTTGTGGGGCTTGGCAATGTACCATCTTGTGACCAAATCAAGTTACACACATTTGTTTGGTGTCCTCATCATTGAATCATAGACAGCACCGTTGTGGACACAATAGATACTTCCCTGAATAAGGACACAAATCTAATAATGTAGTAACATGATCAAATCATTTACCCTGAAAACATGTTTCTGCCAAGGAATAATAGAATTGTAGGATATTCCATCTCACCTTTCAACATCATGTAATCTACCTCCACATTCCATTGCCTGCCATTCAGATTGGTCCAGTCTGTGCATGGTCACATACTCCTGAGAGCGGAGTGGGGACCAGGTCTATGAGCGCTGGTTCTCAGCATTATACCCATTTTCTTATTCCATGAAACAGATGTGCTTAAGTTAAGGAAGAGCAGGAACTTGACATGAGGAAGGCAATTTAGGACACAGGAAAGCCCAGTAAACAGCCTTTGGAAGTGGTTTAGGTCACTGAAGGCATGAAACTCTGAGAAGACAATTTGGAGAGAATGAGAGATAAAAAGAAAGAGAAACAGACCGAGTGTGAGTGGGGAGAACTCATTGTGTGCAGCACTAGAGAGACTACTAAACTCCAAGCAGTTTCCATCATACTCGGGTGATTTAGGCAAGTTCCTGAATTTCTTAGAATAAAGCAATAGAAATGAGTCTAAGATGCTAAATACAAGTACTGTCACATAGTAGAGGCAAAGCTGTGATGTGAAATTAGAAACCTTCATCCTGGTGGCCTAGGAGCAGGGGAGATATGACAAGTGGTCTGGCTGATGGAACAAAGCTTTGATCCCAAAACACACTGTATGAAGCCAATTCCTCTTCAGTATTGACTACTTGTTTTAGGGGGATTTGGATATATGGGGACTCTAGAGAGAGTTACCTCCAAGCAGATCCTTAGGAACTTTCCACAGGTGTATAAGATATCCTGGAGCTGAGTATATTGGAAATATCTTGGATTCAGGCATCTATCCAGTCTCATGGTTAACATTCAAAGAGAGAGGGGCTCTCGTTGTGCAGAATACTTTGAGCATCTGAGAAAAGTAGTAGGGTTTCCCCCCACATACAAAAAATTGTACTTGTAGCTTCAAGATTGTTGGCAATCCTGTGAGACCTATTAACCTCTTTAGTTAAGCAATTAATTCTAAAGCATTGGTTAACCCGTATGGTGAGCTGCAATGGAGCCATCCTGTTATATTTTACCCATTCATGGCTGGCTGTTTTCTGTCTTACCTCCTTCCTTCTTTCCCAACTATGCCAGCTCCCTGAACATTCACTTCTGTACAAAGTATGGTCTCCCCCAAAGATAAAAATTTTAGCTTTTTCGTTTTATGATTGCTTTTCCCCTAAATTTTGAGTGGAATAGGATAAAGATCATGCCATGGGAATTATATGGTGCTATAGGTGTAGGTATGTGTGAAGAAATTGAAATTTGAATGCAGCACACACTGTGCATTCTTGACATGGGATGGCTACAGATGTATTCCAGTAGGTCTTACTCATATTCCATTGCTCCATTTGTTGTTTTCAAGCCAAGCATTGAGATCTTGGAATTAATGTAAAGATTCCATAATGATATGAGTATCATTAACGTTGCTGCAAAATTTGCTATAAAATTGGGGAGAGCTGAAATGAATGGGGCACTTAGCAAGCTCATGCTTATAAGTGACATTTTCTTCTCATTATATAGTATGCTTTGGCTGAAAAAACTTCATTGCATTAATTTCATGTAAAAACATGAAATTTTAGATGTTCTTGTGTGCCACTTATGTATCTGGACAGGTCACCCAATTGATTGCTTACTGAGTTGTGAGACTATTTTAGTAGCTATATGTTGAGGATGTTCTCTAACTAGATGGCTAAAATACTGAGTGTCTGCATAATACACTTATCTGTTGTGTTTGGTCAGATGACTCAATTGGTTGATCCTCTGCCTTCAAGTACTGACATTCAATATTGGCACCAGTTTCTGTCCCAAATACTCCACTTCCAATCCAGCCCCCTGCTTGTGGCCATCAGTAGAAGATGGCCCAAAGCTTTGGGATTCTGCACCCATGTGGGGGACTTGGAAGAAGCTTCTGGCTCCTGGCTTTATGTCAGCTCACTATGGCCACTGCAGCCTTTTGGGGAGTGAACTAGCAGATATAAGATCTTTTTCTCTTTGTCTGTCCTTTTCTATATAGTTTTATCTTTATAATCTAAATAAATATATTTTTAAAATAATACATAACATACGTATCTGAGGATCCTGAGTTTCTTGTTTTTCAGTTAAGAGGAACCATTCAAGCTACTCTACACACAGTGGCGAACTATTTGTGAAAAACAATTTATGTCACTTTTTATCTTCCCACAAAGATTTTTTTTGTTTGCCTTCTCAGTCCAAACTCAGATCCAAGCAGCTACTGGTCTGTTTTCTCTGGATGTTTGCTTTATCATTTTAACATATGTGGAATAACACAGTATGAATATACTCCTTTGTATCTGGCTGATGTTACATATGTGTTCTTGTGTTTACTACTCATTCATGTAGCAGGTTATATCAGGAATACACACATATATGTATTTGCTTTGTATTTCAATTTTTAAATTTTTGTTTTTAATATTGTTTATGTAGCCCATGTGAGCGTCTGATTAGGGTGGGGAGGGTCAGGTATGGAGGAAGGTGGGTAGAACGCATGTTTCTTCCCTTCCTCCCACATCTGCATGGGAAGAGAGGACGAGGGCTGCTCCTTGTTGTCACGCTACATCAGCCCCTGGGGATGATACACAGTCTTTTGATGCAGGAGTCTTTCTAACAGTGCTTTTGGGTTTTTGTCTTTGTTTTCAAATGACTTGTCCTGAGTACGTACTTGAAGATGTCCATAGAAAATGTTATCAGTTATGTATCAGTAAATAAATTCGAGTCTTAGATAATACTTAAAAATGTTATGCGAGGACTTCGTGTACTTTTGTTGTATGGTCAATAGGAAGACATGTATTTGTTTTCGTCATTGAGATTCTAAGTAAACAGTGTTGAGGCTAAAGAATATCTGGGTTCAAATTCAGTCTTTATTGTTCATTAAATCATCATCCTGGGCAAACACGTTCACCTCTCTCTCTGCTACAGTTAGGTACTCTAAGGAAGAAGAACGCTGACGTGTTTGATCTGTTGTAGAGTTAAGTACATTGGCATAGGTAAAATATTTACCACAGGGTATTCAGCTACCACTGAGAATGATTTAATAGTAATAGCTCTCTGTCATCATTTTGCCATGCTTTTATGCTTCTCTTTACATCTCCAACAATATTGAATGTACCCTTGGTGATTTGCTCATTACTTTCTATTGGCTTCTATTCCAGACATTTACATGATTGCTTTTAGGCACATGTATATAATGGCCCACTCCTTTTTAATATTACACAATCAAAAACAAACACTATTTAAATGGCATAAAAATTTTTCCACATCGCAGACGTTCATGCAATGCTATCCGAGTCATCCCATGGGATAATGCAAGAGCTGGAACAGTGTGCAGATTCATAGGTAATCTGTGAAAGAGCCAGTGTAGTGGCTGTTATTCCCGTGTACAGACTGGAGTTTATGGTAGCCATCCCAGAAACTAATCCAATCATGCTGATTTGGGGGTTAAGTTAGATCACTAAGTTAGTGATCTCAGAACTTGAAATTAAGAATTTTCGAGTCTCTATAGGTAAAAATAAAAGTTTGGCTAAAACAAGGCGACTGATTTTTATTTTTAATTGGCTCATGCTGATGAAAAGGGAAGAGGTTAGAGAATGGATGTAGGACTGGCAGCCTCATTGTTTGCTGAGTCAGTATTAAATAATATAAAGAAAGAGGATTATTTCCTGTTCCTAAGTTTAAATGTCAATTTTGAAACAACCTCTAAATTTATGATATCAGATTAAATGTTCATTGCTGGGAAATAAGGTTTCCATCAGCTAGAAAGAAATTGTGAGGAATTTTTGAAAATTTTTGAAAATTTCACAGATAATAAGTTCACCAAGTTAGACTTATATTAGAATAACACTCAAAACCTAATGAATTTCTTACCTGTCAGTAACAACCAATTGGAAAATGTAATTGAGAAAAAGATTCTACTCATGAGTAAGAACTACCCAACAATGAGACTGAATAAAATATGTAACATCTAAGTAAGGGAAACAAAATATTTAATAGAAAAAGAAGGAATTGATTAAGTGGAAATATATTGTATGTCTATGATAGAAAAAAAGTCAGTGTTATAAAAATGTTAATTCTTCAGAGCAAATGTACTTTTAATCAAAATTCAATGTTTTTTTAATTTATTTTTTAATTTTCATTACAAAGTCAGATAGACAGAGAGGAACAAAGACAGAGAGGAAGATCTTCCATCCATTGATATACTCTGCAAGTGAGCACAATGGCCAGTGCTGTGCCGATCCAAAGCCAGGAGCCAGGAACTTCTTCTGGGTCTCCCACACGGCTACAGGGTCCCAAGGCTTTGGGCCGTCCTCAACTGCTTTCCCAGGTCACAAGCAGGGAGCTGGATGGAAAGTGGAGCTGCCGGGATTAGAACCGGTGCCCATATGGGATCCCGGGCACACTCAAGGGCCCATTTTTTTTTTTTTTTATGGAATTTGTCAAGCTGATTATAAAATACATCTTGGGTTCTTATAATATTCTCAAACCATGAAATCTTCCAAAACAGAGAAATATACAGAATTGTAGCATAACACTATTGTACTGTGTTACTACAAATTATACACTAAAGTTTTAGTGATTGGAAAATATGGTTTTACCCCAAGAAGAAATAACTAGATTATTGGGAGAAAAGTCTAAAAGCAGACCTATTTTATATGGGATTTTAGTTTATGATAAAAGTGGCAATAGGGAACGATGAATGACTGGGGAGCAGTTGAATGTACAATTGAAAATTATAATAATAATTAGAGGTTTAAGAAATTAAAAGTTACATGATTTCATTTCCTAAATGGTCAAAAACCTAAATACTGACAAGGTATAAAACTCGCTTTAAAAATATTTTAAAAGCATCAGTACATTGAGTAATTTCTTAAATAAGGCATAAAACTAAGAATTTTGGATGTAAAGAACTCTTAAGTGTGGCTAAATCAAAATTTTGAAAATTTTCATTGACCTGATATTCCAACCTCTATAGGTAGAGGAAAGATAGGCACAGAGTGGGGCAAAATATTTAAGCATAAATAACTTTCAGGATGAAAATTGAACTATAAAGCTGAAATCTGTGGATTATAGTTATGAACTTTTATAAATTTTGAAATGGAGAAGCCAAGAGTAGAAGGCGTGTGTGTGTGTGTGTGTGTGTGTGTATACATACATAAAGAGGTAATAAATTCCAAGATACATTTTTTATACAATAGACTGGCAAAAATGAAGTTGTGATAATATTAAGTACCATCAGGTGTAGACAGGAGCAAATAATTTCATGCATAACTGTTGAAAATATGTACCTCCTGCATTGTTCGTGAGATTATAAATAAGTGCAGTAATTTTTACATGACAATTAAATACTGAAAGTGTCTACTGTCTGACGTCTGACTTAGCAGTCCCACATATCCATATTTACTCTACAAAAACTATTAATTTTTTTGCAGAGGGTAACATGTAAGATGTCAGGTATTGTCATTTATAGAAAATAAGTCAAAACAACCCAAATGTTTACCTAAAATCTATGTTATACCTATGCTATAGAATATTAGTCCACAATTTTCAGATGCTAAATTAAGTAATATTTACTGTGCCTGAAACATCCCTAAAACACACTCAGTGAAAAATGAAGTGCAAGCAATATAGATAACTTGATATCATTTATCTTATACTGACATCTACAAAAAGCTAAAACATGAATAATGTCTAAATGTATCTACAATTGCACCGTAAGTAGTCTGAGAAAATACATGGCATACTGATCAAAATGACTACTTTTATGGATGGCAATGGGATGAAGGTTGCCAAATGAAACTTCTGTTTCTTTAAGGTTTGGATTTTTGGTAGTGAAAATGTCTTCCTATATAACTTAACATAGTCAAAATATAGTATTTAAAATAAAAGTAAATCCAGATAATATCCATGGCAGTAAAAATGGCATAAATATTGAGAAGAAGGTATAGATACAACGAACAAACACAAGTAAGCAGAGGGGAATATTTATAATCACAGATTTATGAGAATAGTGAATTTCTGGAGTACTTGAAATAGACACATGCTTGGATTTTTGTGTTGCAGATAATCTCATAGGAAATTCTATTGGTCTAGATCTTAAAATGGTCAGTTATCCCTAGTCAAACCTTGGCACTCAGGAGAGGTGGAGTCGGTGGAGCAGAGGGGAAGGAGTAAAGGTCATTCAAACATCTGATAAAACCAAGAGAGGGGAATAAAAAAGGGTGGGCTGTGAAAGTTCTTCAGATCTTCTGTGTTTTAGTTAAGGGAATGTGAAGATAGGTGGCAAAATAGTTGATGTCATGTCTTTTCAAAATGCAAAAGTAACATGTATTAAGAACAGGAGACTTATTAAGTTTAAGAAATAGGATTAAATAATGGTCAAAAACAAGTCAGAGATTTTCAGATGCATGTTTGGTTAGAAAATAAAATCCAATGATAAATGCTTTCTTTAAAACAGTAACAGCAGCTAAAGCTTATATACTGTGATAGAGAAAGAACAAAATTAATCAGTGAAGATGCACGAAAAATACAAAAATAGAGAAACAAAATGTGAGGGAATGTGATAGGTGAAATGAAATTTAAGGTTAAAAATCTTGCCAATATGAAACGTAGTTAATAAATGTAGAAGTTGTGAGTAAAATTTTGCCAAATAAGGTTATGGACTGATATCACAGCAGTTGAATAAACATGCAAATCAAAGCCTTGGAATGCAAAGTAGGACTTGGTAAAAAAGAACATTATCAGAGAAAGAGCTATCAGAAAACAAAAATAAGCTCTTTCAGAAGTGAAATTTTTTCATAGACAAATAACAGGTAAGCATAAATAAATATTATGATCTTTAGTTTTGATTTTATATCTATATACAAAACCTTCCATTGTTTCAGCAAAGCATATCCATCACTCTCCTAAGACTGTGAAACATTCAGAAAAGTCAGTATTGCCTCTGTCAGACAGACAACTATAACCAAATAAGAAATATGTAGATTGTATAGCCTCTGTCTGCTGACAAGGTAACAACATAAATAAAAATGTGACCAACAAGGAGTAGTCTTTGGATATTACGTACTCTAAAATAATCCTCAATATTAAAGAAGACAGCGAATGCAACATTATAAATGAAGTTATATGAAGAAATTCACTGCATATCAAAATCAAGGAGTCATAGGGAAAACAGAAAAAAATTTTTTTTACATTTTATTATTATTATTATCATTTTATCATACAGTTCCATAGGCTCCTGGTATTTCCCTTATCCCAGCCCCAATTCCCAACCCCCACCTAGTTCCTCTATAACATTACTAAAGTATAGTTTTTCATACACAGTCATATGTCCATCATTGCGGGCATGGACAATGGCAGGGAGCCCAGAATCCTGATAATAGGAAATTTATATGAAACAGAAAATGTAGAAAGGAGATATCTTTTAATATCATTGGTGTTACAAAATAAGGACAAATAATGAACTGATTTAGTGTTCATTTAAGTGCCCAAAGACACGGATAACAGAATAAATCAAAGGAAATATGAGAAGAAATAGCAGAGGTAGATAAAATTGGTCAAACATTATTTTTATAGATGTGTTGGTGTATACATTTTCAAAATGACCTTTTCAACTGTCGGAAAAATAACAAAACCTCTCATTTGATCAATCAAGAGGAAAACTATGCTTTATAAAAGGTAAAAAAGCACAGCCACAGATGCAATAGTAAATACAAATGTGGAATAATCAGAGTAAAGCTTTGTGATATAGCAGGTAGATGTACCTTCTGTGACGCTTGCATCCCGTATGGATACCTGTTTTTGCCCAAGCTCCTCCACCTGCAATACAGCTCCCTGATAATGGCCTAGCGGAAGCACTGGAAGATGGCTCAAGTTTTTAGATCCTTGTCACCCATGTGTGGATCTGGATGAAGGTTTTAGCTCAACTATGGCCATTGCAGTCATCTACGGAGTAAAGCAGCAGATGGATAATCTATTCATCTCTGCTTCTATTTAATTCTTTCAAATACATAAATTTTATTTTTTTTTTAAAAATCAGATCTGTACCTATAAATTTGAAGTAAATTAGTGCCTAGAATAAAAAAGCATAAGTGGAAAATGAAAACATGGGATTTTGGAAAGATACTTAAATTTATACTTAAATTTAGCAGTCAGGATTGGTGTTTGGCACAGAGATTAATATGCCGTTTGGGACACCCACAACCCAGACCACAGGTCCTAGGTTTATGTCCAGGCTCTGCTCCTGATTCCAAGGTCTTGGTGGGGCACACCCTGGGATGCAGCAGATGGGAACAGCTCATGTACGTGGCTCCCTGGCACCCGCATGGGAAACCCAAGTTGAATTCTGGGATTCTGACTTCAGCCTGTGGTAGGCATTTGGAGACTAAATCAGGGCATGGAAGATCCATTCTCTCACTCTCCTCTCTGTCTCTTAATCTGATTTTTAAGTAGATAAATCCAAGTTTCACTAAAAATTTGAAGAAATTTTCATAGCTGGATACAAGTTAAACATAGGATAGTATATTTAACAATAGCAACAGCAACAATGAAAACCTGGCAAATGTTATTCTGGTATTCAAAATATAAAATATGATTGTTAAATTCTGGGAATAAGCGGTAATGCCTATTACCATTATTGTCCTACACTGTATTAAGAGATTACAGTAAATGTAATAAGTCATGAAAATTAAATGGCAGGTATTAATTTTTTTAAATGTAGGCAAATGTATGTATTCACTTTGCATCTATATTCTTAGAGAAATCTAGTAGAATTCCAGTATAAAAATAATAAATGGTCGGATCAAAGGTAATATAATAAAAGTTAATGGATCTTATCTGTATCTGTTCCTCAGTAAGCATCTCAAAATGGAAGGCAATTCCTTTGATTAAAAGAACTAAAATTATACTGTTTTTACTAAATAATGTAAAGCCAAAAATTTAATTTGTATTACATTACTATGGTAGGAGAAGGATAAATGTCTGGTGCGGGTGGGGGGGGAAGGGAGGAAGATGAGGAGATTGTGAAAAAGAAAAAAATGATGGGGAGATATTTTATTAGATATCAGAATGTAATATATGTAAAATCAATATGTTACTGCATAGGAACAGATAAATAGATCAGGGGAATGGAACATAACTCAGAAATAGATCCTGGTATATATTAAAATCTAGCATATAATAAAGTTAGTATCTACTTCTGGGAAGCTATGTGTCTGCAAAATAAAGTACACTGAAAATAGGTCAATTGGTTATTGGTAAAATACACACAAAAAATAGGCATATTAAAATCTAAACCAAAAGGAAATGATAGATTTTTACAAAACAATATGAGAGAACAAATAAAAAAGAAAAATGCAGAAGTTATAAAAGTGAGGATATTTGATTCTATTTGAAACTCCCCATGATTTAAAAAAAATACCACAAGCAGAGAAAATGTTTTCTTGGGAAAATATTTGTAATTCAGGGGACAAGTGTCTATAATAGATGATGACTTTTTATAATTTGACCAGAAAGAGTCACATAAAACATTAGAAAATTGATCAAATGCATAGAAAATAAGTTCTAGGTGTGCAGGTTTGGCCAACAAACCTTTCATAATGCAATTATACTATAACTAATTAAGGTGAAAATGAATAATTTTACTGGTATGAATCCCATGAAGAACATACTTCCATGTAGGTGAAGTGTTAAGACTTTTTGGTAAGTTGGATGAAAATCTTATTGAAATTAAAGATACTTGTTATTTTTTGTATTAGCAGTCATAGAAATGGTGACATTGGCCCCACAAAGGCAGACAGTAGAGAAAACAAAAAAGGAGCAGATGAGAGCTTTTAGTCAAACTTTAGAAGAGGGAAAGCATACAGAGCAGTGGAAACTGAATGAATGAGTTAGAAAAAACTACAATCTAAGTAATGGCACTGAGGAAATAGCAAAGGGAAACCAATGCAGAGCACACATGGGTCTATTCCAGAGATTCTAGGGGTTGCAGAGAGAGGCAGAGAAAGCCTGTTGTATTCAGTGGTGGGCTCATCCAGATTCCCTTCTCCACCATCATCATTCCCAGCAATCCACTGAGAAACAGGGCTGGCCCTGTGCAGAAACTCTTAGAGACTCCCAGGACAGCTGCAGCCTAGCTTGCGTAATGTAAGAAGTATGTGTGCCAAACAAATCTACCCCACATACCTCTGCTGCTTCACTCCCGTGCCAGAACACCACCATCACATGCTCACCACTTTGTCCTCAAACAGAGGGAGGGTTGCAGGGTCCATCAGGAATAACTGACAGCCTAGGGATCCTGATGCCTGAAGGTTTCACCAGTAGTCAGTCCAGTCTGGTACAAGCCCCACCCATGTACATGAGGCTTCTAATCAGATTTCCACCTTGCCTTCTCTTGTGTGAGGGGATATGGATGCCAAGACACTTCAGGATAGATTCTAAAGGAAGCACTCTAAAACAAACAAATGGGGAAAAAAGAATCCAGCAGTAATGGAAAAGTTGGAGGGCAATTATTGTAGCCCATCGAGTTAAACCACTGTTTCTGATACCAGCATCCCCTGTTGGGTTGCTGATTGGAGCGCTCCCTGCTGTGTTTCTGATCCAGCTTCTTGTCAGTGTTTGAGGGAAGGCAGTGAATGATGGTCCCAACAGTTGGGATCTCAGTAGGAGCTTCTCCTGGCTCCAGCCCAGCCCAGCTGTGTTTATTAGCCATTTGGAGAGTAAACCAGCAGATGAAGGATTCTCTCCACTTCTCTCCCTCCTTTCATTTCAAATAAATATATCTCTTTATAATTAATTGTCAGAATAAACTGGTAAAGAAAATACATGTGAGAATACACTAAAGAAATTATTATGAAAATTTAAAGATGCTTGGAAATAGAAAATATGGTAGTCAAGTTAGAAGATTTCATAGATAAAATATAGATAATTTCCTAGAATATTGAAAACAGATGTGAAATTGCAATCTCAAAATAGAAAATAAATTCAAAATGGGAGCAATGGTAATAGCACAAAGATATCCTAGAAAGAGGGCCCAATGTGATGGCTCAGTGGCTAAATCCTTACCTTGCAAGCTCCAGAATCCCATGTGGGTGCGGGCTTGTGTCCTGACTGCTCCATTTCCCATCCGGTTCCCTGTTTGTGGCCTGGGAAAGCAGTAGAGGATGGCCCAAAAGCTTGGGACCCTGCACCCACGTGGAAGACTCTAAAGAGACTCTTGGATACTGACTTCAGATTGGCTTGGCTCTGGGAGTTACAGCCACTTGGGGAGTGAACCAGCAGATGGAAGATCTTTCTGTCTGCCTCTTTTTTCTCCATAAATTTGATCTGCCATTCCATCCAATGAAATGTTCAACCTACTGTAGCCATTCAAATACCAGCTAGGTGTGATGCTAGGCTAAGGATGTTTTCCAAAAAGAGCTTTCCAGAGTCACCTCTGTCCTGTTTCTTAGGAAGCTTGCACGGTGTGTGGGCATACTGAGTGGGAGGTCACGGGGTTGTAGTAACAGGATCTACATAGGAGTGCAGCCAAACAGAACTTATTGTGAAGGGCAGACCATGTACAGATAGAGTAAGATACTGAATGGCATGCCCTGAGAGTATTTAGTCCAGGAAGAGCTCTGAGGAGAGGTAGGTGTGTGTGTGTTGAATGGAACCTTAAGAAAGGAAGCTCTGTGTCTGAATATGAAATATATTGTCATGAACATTTGTATAGTCAAGGGAAAAAGATTTTCAGGAAAACAAAAACACAGTTGAGAAAATGACAGTTAATTTATGAAAGAGGTTATAGAACACACCCATTAGCTGTGCCATTACTGCTGGTGATAAATAATTGTTACTGTCAGTTTAGGTCCTAATTAGGAATTACTGTTTAAGAGGATTACAAAATGTAGGCAGGAGGAAAAGGTGTGTGGCAGGAGAACTCTTGTGTGTTTACCTCAGTGGTGCTTCAATAGATGATGCTTAGAGTTGAGAAACAATAGGAAATTTTTGAGAGTCATTGTATTGTAATGAATAGAAATGCAGCTACTTGATTTGTGACCATGTTTCTGCAGCTCACTTGCTATGTGATCTCAAGAAAGCTTCTCAATGTCCATAGACCTCAGTTCCATTGGTAAAACTGCCTGTCAAGGATGAAATAATTTAACAAAAATGCATTTTTAGCAACTGATACTCAGTAATCATTTGGTGAACTTTAGCTGTGATTATTTTCCCAACACTAGAGCCACAAAGCCAGATACGAGGTATAAAACTGTGGTATCATACAGGCCAGAAGGTGAAAGTTAATGTGATAAGAAGCTTCTATTATTTTATTCAATTATAAACCATTTAGTCATACTTAACCTTTTAACTTTGTATTAACTTTACATAAAGTTAACATGAAATTAAATTGCTATTAAAGATTGAAAGAAAAACTATCAAAGCATTATGCTGAATATAGTTTAAATGAAAATTGGAATAGAAGAAAATTGATACATTAAGAGCAGGAAAGAAGAGCCAACATCGCGTAGCAGCTAAAACCACCATCAGGCATCCCATGTAGGTGCTAGTTCCTGCCCTGGCTGCTCCACTTCTGATCCAGCTCCCTGATAATGGCCAGGGGGAGCAGCAGAAGACGGAACAAGTGGTTGGGCACCTGTCATCCAAGACAGGGGAAAAAAGCTCCTGGCTTCAGTCTGACTCAGCCCTGGCCTCTTTGGTCATCTGGGAAGTGAAGCAGAAGGTAGGAGAGCAGTCACTGTATGCTTGCCTCTGTCTATTCCTCTCTCTGTGATTCTGACTTTCAAATAAATAAGAAAACCTTCCAAAAAGAGCTGGAAAGAAAAAATATGAAAACAGACTCCCTAAACAAAGATTTGAACAAGCTTCCTCTAGAAAATAAAGAGTAGAAATGTAGTTAAGTGACACTATAGATTATAAAAATGGTGAAAACCTCAGTTAAGAACTTCATGCTAATAAAATTAAAAGCCTAATATCTGAATGAAGATAAAATGCAGAAAACATTTCAGAAGGTAGAAATTTTTATCCATCTAGGAATCAGAGGGGATACTGAGAGTCAAGATCTGTTCCTAAACCAAGCTGCTGACAGGACCACAGGAAGAAACTGCCCTGTGATTTTAGTACAGATTGTTTTATTTAAACCACCTTGGGCAAGTTCCCTTCTTCTCATTCTAAAAAGCTAGGTCAGCCCAGATACTGAATTGGAAAAAAATATATAGGCTCGGGAAATATGCAGTATAAACTTCTTACCAAATATGCATAAGGACACTTCAAATGGGAATATAAAACAAAATAAAAGATGCTTGCCTTGGTGCAAAAACTTTCAAGATGTTTTCATGATACATACTTTCCATAAACTTTTTGAAATTCCACATGTTTAAACATTCTGGATAAATCTTGATAAGTAGCATGCTGTGAAGTATTGCCTTCCAACCCAAGTCTGTCCTTTCACATAAAAGTACTTGTGTGAGCAAAACTTCACCAAAGCACACTGCCAGCCATGGGACCCCCAGGCATTTTCTGCTCCATGGTCTGGCAGTCAAAAGGGGAGTTGCCACTGTTGAATGGAGAAAGAAAATGTAGTACTCATACACAGTGGCAGTGTTACTCTATCGTAAAACAGAATACAGTCCTGTCATTTGCATCAAGAACACATTATGTTAACTGAAACAACCTGGCACAACAAGACAAATCTCACATGTTCTCTCTAAAATGTGGAAGGTGAAATAAACTGAATTTAGAATAGTAATTAACACATGCTAGGAGGCTGGAGATATGGACAAAGATTGGATAACAGGTCAAATTAGAATGAGATGGAAGCAATACATTCCAAATGTCCCAGAACATAGTGGGGAACTAAAGCTCATAAGAATCTATTCTGTATTTTCTGCACACATAGAAGACAGGAGCTGCAATCATAAAAGAATGACAAATGGGGACACATTAATGGCTATGATTTGATCACTCATGATAGGTTTCATATTGCATACTTGTACTGAGATGTCACACTCAACCTCATGAATGTGTACAGTAAACTGTTAAATTGAAAACTTTCAGTGTTTAAAAATTAAACAGACAGTGTTAAGTGGCGGGGTGCCCTCTGCTCTCTGTGGTGAAGTGATGTGTACAGCACAGTTTGGACAGTGCTGAGAAGCCACTTTGAGGACAACCTGGCTTTTGGTTCCCGTTGGCTGTTGCTACCAGCAAGGTTCTCTGTCTCCACTGGTCTCCACACTTCTGCTGGCTCTTACAGTGAGAGCAAGTATTTATGTTCTCTGACAGGTGTATTTGCAGCCTGCTGAATACACAGGAAAGGTGTGTGCATCTCTGGATCCATGGGGAGAGAAAAAGAGTCTATGGAGCCAACCAAACTCCCCTTGATCCACAGAACTTTGTCACATGTTCCAAAGCTTAAAAACTAAGGAAACCAAACAGTTTGATGTTATCTTTCCTTGTGCCATCTTTTTTTTTCAAATGCATATTTGATCACTTCTAAATGTAAATTTTTCTTTCTATTTATCATATTCCTAAATAAATGGCCTATTCACCTCCATGAATCATGTGGCAGTTCTAGGGACAGATGGGACTTGGTGTTAAGGGTTCGTGGGTGTGCTCAGTAGTAGAGAAAACCTACAAGCTGTGCTGCATGAGAGAGCTGGGAGGCACGGAGCGTCCCTGTCTCTCGCTATTGGTCTTCCTCCCAAGCCCTTCTTACAGAGAGCTACATACTGGTCTTTAAAAATCCAATGATATGTTAAAAAGTTGCAGCAAGTTATCGAAATGCCAGTGATACAAGAAAGGCTTGATTCAGTGATTCCATTAATTCTTTATATTTTTAAAACAAAAAAATTCCTCAGTCATCTCAGTACCTGTCAGAAATTATGTTTCACTATTTAAAAGCAAAAGAAAATATTAACAAATTAGAAAATACTTGATCATACTTGTCTATTAGAATCCTATAGCAACTAACATTATCAGTGTTAAGATGTAGAAGCATCTATATTAAAATCACAAAAATATAGACCTGTTGTTTATCTATTGCTATTATTTAATGTTTGCCCATACAATGAGAAATAAATAAAAAGTAATATTTAATGCAAAAGGGCATAAGTATTGTTATTTTGAAATAATGTAATACATAAAATTCAAATATATTAATAGAAAAAATTATAAATAAGCAAAGTCTATAATATGAAATATTTAAAATTATAAAGACTTGCTTTATATAACAGCAAGGGTTAGTAAGAAAATATAATGGAGTACAATGCATATAGTATCAACAATAAACATGATGAAATATGTATAAATCTATTTGAGAGCTCTATTAATCCTGTGTGAGGAAAACTGAAAAATATTATTGAATAATAGGAAAAACCTGCTGCGGAATAATGAGGTGTTTACAAATATGAAGACTCAATGGTGTAAAGATAATGCTATTTCAAGAAGTGAAGGAAGTAAAAATCAAACATTATTAGGCTGTTATATAGGCTCTGAGAAGAATTAAAAGAAAACTGTATAAAGAAAACCACACATAAAGTGGATGTGCCTGCAGATTTTGAAAACAAGAAGGACCACAGTGTGGTGCAGCAGAAAATACCACCACCTGCAATGTTGGCATCCCAAATGGACACCAGTTCAAGTCCTGCCTCCATTAGTGCCCCACTAATGTTCCTGGGAAAGATGGGAAAGATATCCCAACTACCTGGTCCTAGCACTTAATATGGAAGACCTGGAAGAAGTGCCTGGTTCCTGTCATTAGACCAGCCTAGTACCAGTCATTCTGACCATATGGGGGATAAAATCTTAAAATAATAAAGGAAATATTGCATCCAACTGAGCCTCTCCCCAAGAAGTGCAACCCAGACAACTCTGCTAAGCAGAAAGTTTATTGAGGAGGCAGGTCAGCAGACCAACCAGCTGGGGTCAGCTGTCCTTTCCTTCAGAGTGACCCTGAGGTAAGAGATAGATGGGTTTTTATAGAATGAGTGAATCATATAACCATGGGAACCCAGTGGGTTGGACAGCCACAGGAGGCTGCCATGGGACAATGGTTGGGTTCAGGTAGCCACACGAGGCAGTCCTGGGAGCAAGGAGTGAATAAATCATACAATATTGATACCTGAGGATGGCTAACGGGGCATGATAGCTTACTGATCTGGCCCACAAAGCTGGAAACTGGCAAAGCATTTTGTACAGAAACATAAAGAGCATTACACAGGCCTTTACTAAAGTGACTCCATTTTGTGTCTGGATTTTACAGAAATGACTGATATATTTAAGTGAAAAACCAAATCAGTTAACCAAATAAACAACCCTTTTCAGAATATATCATAAATAAAAGACAAATAGCAGGGAGGGGAAAATCCAGCATTAATCTGTAGCAATAGTGTCTGTATAAATCAATAGCAAAAAACAACCCCAAAGAAATGTGAGAATTGTGGCCCCGGCACAATAGGCTAAGTGGCTAAATCTTTACCTTGTGTTCACCTGGTTATGGGTGCCAGTTTGTGTCCTGGCTTCTCCACTTCTTATCCAGCTTCTTGCCTGTGGCCAGGCAAAGCAGTGGATGGCCCAAAGCCTTGGGACACTCCCCCGGCACAGGAGATCCACAAGAAACTCCTGGCTCCTGATGTTGGGTTGGCTCAACTCTGGCTGTTGTGGCCACTTTGGGAGTGAACCAGAGGACAGAAGATCTTTCTCTCTGTATCTTCTTTTCTGAAAATCTGATTTTCCAATACAAATAAATAAATCTTAAAAAAAAACAGCCAAACAGTATTCATAAAAATGGCGCAATTCTTTCAAATATCAAATGCTAGAATATCAACTTAAAAAAAAAAACTTGCCAGGATCCAGCATGGTAGCCTAGCAGCTAAAGTTCTCACATTACAGGCACCTGGCACATCTTCCACTTGCTTTCCAGGCCACAGGTAGAGAGCTGAATGGGAAATGGAGCAGCCCGGATGCAAATAGTCACACATATGGAATCCCAGTGTGTGCAAGGCAAGGACTTCAGCCACTAGGCTAATGTGTGATGCCCCCTTTGGTTGTTTCTAACAAAATTTTTTGCATATTGGAAGCTCCAGAAATTCAAGTTTTCAAAATCTTTCCTATAGAAATGCTTGTTCATTTGTGTGAGTGTTAGGATATTTATTGCAATATCATTCACACAAAGAATTAGAAACAACCACAATAGTTCATAAAAGTTAAATAAGGGATTGGTTCTCCAATATGGTGGTACAGTATACAGTGGGGAAAATGAGTAATATTGATGCACATGTCTAACAGAATTTGCAAATGTTTGAATGAAACAAATTGCATAACACTGTGCCATTCATTGGTATCTTTTTAACATTTGTGTCAGTATAAATTGCATGCCTTGGAAGTGTTTTAGAAAGATCCACACAAATATAAACTATGGTTGTTTCCAGGGAAGGAAATAAGACCGACAGGGAGTGCAATAGGGAATAGTGTGCTGTGAAAATGGCTTTCATTTTTACTTTATACGGTTTTACATTACTTGAAGTTTTATAAGAATCCTTTTATGTATTGTACACTTTGTAAAAATGAAAAGATCTTTAAGTGTCCGTTGATTAACTTCATATTCTTTTGAAAATCACAGCATTTTGTTCCTCTCACAATTAACAATTTCAGGAGGTGTTTGGTAGAGCGTAATGAATATGGATCTTTGTCAGTCTTCATGAGAGAAAGTAACAAAGTCTCATATCCCTTTCTATTGGTAGCAGAATTCAGGATACTCAGGTACTCAGTGGATGGAAAGAGTAGGCTCATCTGTGCTATCAGCTCTGTGGTATGTTTTGGGGAGCAACTCCTGGCCCCAAATGACTCTTCTTCTGGAAGTCAGAGGGTGTACCTTCTCATTTGTTATTTGCAGTGAAAGACTCTACAATCCTGCATTACTGTCAAGACTGCAAAAGGAAAAAAAATTAAAGTTGTTGTGGCCCCTTTTTGGCATATTATTAGCCAATGCATCAATGAATTTATTACCCCCAACCACCCCCCATCATGCTTCTAAAATAATAAAATGATTGAGAGCCTTGCTATGTAAAGTTTTGTATATATTTTTGTTTCTGTGCATCCTCATGAAGATCATTTTTAAAATTCAGAAAGGAGCAGGAAAGGATTAGAAGAGCATGATTTCCAAGAAGGGTTAAAGAAACATGAAGAGAAAGGAAAACAGATAAGAGAAGTCTAAATGGTTTGTTTAGGAAAAAGGAACTCAGGAGTATGTAAAGAAAGCAGAGATGCTGGGTTTCATAGTTGTGGTTTGGACTGTAGTAGGAGATAGGAGGGTGAGAGTCAACCACTAATCGTAAGATTGGGAAGGTTCTGGAATTCGGCTTGAGCACCAGAGAGAGTAAATGAATGCCTCTGATGTGTGCTTCAATAGCCACAGTGTAAGTCTAATAATACCTATGTATGCTGCTGAGGTGTTGAAAGAATTATGAAAAGTATCCGGAGATCCCTGTACATACAGCATCAGCACCACCTGGGCACTTGTTACACATGAAATCCTAAGCTCATCCAGACCTCCTGATTCAGAAACTGGATGTGGGGTTACAGCAGTTGGGCCAGCTGACTACAATCTGAGAACCCCTACAGTAGGTCAGGTGTCAGAACATGTTTTCATGAAGAGTTGAAGAATAAGTATTTTAGTTCTTGCAGGCTGTGAAGGTATCCTTCCTTCACAGCTGCTCTCTTGGCCATTATAGGTGAAACAGCTGTAGGTAACATATAAATGAATATGTGTAACTGTGTTTCAGTAAAACTATATTTACAGAAATGGGGTTTAATTTGCTTATAACTGTTCTAGATAATAATACCAGCTACCATTTACTGAATGTATCTTGTGATGTTTTGATGGGTTTTAGAATATCTCATTTATTTCCTCTAATGCTCCATAAAAGAGGCATTGTTGCCCACTGTCTTATAGATAATGAAATGCACTTCAGACTTTGCCAAAGTCATGCAGTTAGTATGCTTAGAATTCAAACCATCTTTTATTGTAGAGATCACACTGTTTGATTGGAAGCTGAAATACATAGACCTTAATTGCACCACAGCCGTTTATACTAAAGTTTGGTAGGTAAAACTTGACTAATGTTCTCTCATTTTTGTTGAGCTGACTTTTTGAAGTTGTTATAAAGGGATATTTGCAAGTGATTTCCTTTAGTAATTAGTTATTTCAATCTTCTATACCCTTTTTATTGGTAAAACATTAAGTCTCCTAGCTTATTGTGGGAAATCAGAGTGAAATGATAGCTCCTTCAGAGAATAATGGCAAGAACATAGAACATACCTGCACAGGCTTTGTTAGTACCAAACTACTAAAACTCGGCTCCTAAGAAAGCCTTGATAAGAGAACTCCAATAGTAACATCCGCTTCTCAGTGTTGTCATGGCAGTGGCCATCAAAGTTACCTATGCAATAAGACTTAGTTTCCAGAGTTTTATGGCTGTCCCATGATCATAATGATTGTTAGTTGCACACTGCTTAGTTTTTTTTTTTAAAGATTTATTTTTATTATTTTTTCATTGGAAAGGCGGATATACAGAGAGGAGAGACAGAGAGGAAGATCTTCCGTCTGATGATTCACTCCCCAAGTGAGCGCAACGGCCGATACTATGCCGATCCGAAGCCAGGAGCCAGGAACTTCTTCTGGGTCTCCCACACGGCTACAGGGTCCCAAGGCTTTGGGCCATCCTCAACTGCTTTCCCAGGCCACAGGCAGGGAGCTGGAAGGGAAGTGGGGCTGTCGGGATTAGAACCGGCACCCATATGGGATCCCGGGCATGCAAGGCGAGGACCTTAACCACTGCGCCACCACGGAGGGCCCCACACTGCCTTTTATTGGCACACCACATAAAGTCCCTTACCTGTAGAATCTCCATTTACCATAAAAATGCAGGAAGAAAATACAATTCTATTGTACAGACGGATAAGCAAAATCGTAGCTGTATGTTCTCAGGTTAGGTTTGAACTTGAGTATGACTTCAAAGCCGGTGTCTTACTTGGTATATCCTAGTGCTTCTCTAACTAACAATAGGTATTGTGTTAACTTCTGACCTTCTACGAGTTTTAAAATATCTGAATGGCAGATCCTTCAATTCTTAACTAAAAAGCATTATCTGTTTCTATCTATCTTAAAACCCGTTTTGCAATAATACAAAGATCAGACTAAAAATTTCAAGGTCTTTCAACAATATGGACAATGAAAATCCAGTGAACTTTCTAGTGTGCTTATAACTACTTGTTGAATAATTCTTCAAAATATGAAAGTTAAGAGCACATAGTCTAAAAGCACAGCCTATATTTTGACCTTATCCTTCTGTATGTATCCTAGTACCATTTGTACAATTGATGCTAACAAAAAGGTTTGAACAAAATTAATGTCTGCCCTTAGCTGCCAGGGAAGCTCAACTGTTGTGTTATTTTATCCATTGATGTTATTTGCTCCTGTTCTCTCCACCTGCCAGTTCTAAAATTTACCACAGATCCTATTTACAGGTCCTCAGATTTAACTAGCTTGTCTTCAAGGACTAGTGATTCCAATGTTGCTGATTCTGTACCCTGGGAAGGGGTAATTGAGGCATGTTGGTGGCTCATCTAAGAGTTTGGAAAGCACTACTGATGTTTGGTAGATTGGAGGGAAGGATACCAGACCTAATCTTTTTTCTCAAACGATGCTAGACTTCACTGTCTCAGGGTCCCGTTGGACCCTCTTGTATGTTGATGTTTATATGATCAGAGAATCAAATATTAATTTACCCAGAAACTCAAACCATTTTGATATGGCTTTAGTATAAATTGAATTTTCTTGAAAATCTTAATGGAAGAGTGCAACTTCATTTCATTCATAATTTTACAAAGAATCGTTCACGTTTTCAGCATTATCACATCATTGGTTTTAACAACACTTGTTGTATTTGAGTTGCCTTCACCACAAACCCATAGGACTCTATTTTCATTATTGTGCTGTTTATGATTCTACACACGAGCATCTGACCACTTCATTATTTCTGTAGGATGGTAATGGTTGAGAATTTTCATATTGAAAAGCCTGTTGTTGTATCATCAACTACATTCCCAGCATCATGCTCACCTTGGAAGAGTTGCTAAGAGGCCTCAGTGTACAGTCACGTAGTTGTACTCACAGCTCAGAATTGACATAATGAAAGGGCGCAAAGCTAAATCAGCATAGAGAAAAGGTATTCACAGTGGATGACACCAGCCATGATTTTTCAAAGATGCTCTCCTGGTTATTCACACAGTGCACACATAGTTCTCCCAACAAGTTGTGACAACATGTGTAAAATTTACCCCATTACATTAGCTCATCAGAGACTCAGTGCCCAAGATCTTATGAAACATTGGTCACAAGATGTCCTGTCTAGCTCATGTCAAAGTTCTGGATTCTCAAAAGGAAAGTGGGCATTCAGCATCAGCTGCATTGTTTATACAGTTTCAGTGCCATTATCCACCCACCAGGTAGCGTGATGAGAATGTTCCCAAAATAGAGATGTCAACCAAGTGTAGCCTGGCAAGCAGGCCTTTAGTCAGGCCCGTTGTGCTAATTCTTTTCTGCACAGTATGTTAATCCTGTCAATTTCATTGGTAGGCCATGTATGAGGAATTAAAACAGACATGTTTTCGAAGGCATTAGGTCTCATAGGTTTGGAATCATAATTTTAAATAAAATGACCTTGTATCCCTAGATCTTAGTATGGTAAAAATCTGCCTGAATGCATGAAAATCACAATTTTTATTATTAGTTTGATGCTCCCCAAATCAGCTTTTTATCAGAGATTGAAATTTAAAACAATAATTAATTCCTTTAACAATCTTAATGTAAAGGTAGTAAAAGGAACATTTCATTGAGCTCCTAGATTCTTTTTTTTTTTTTTTACTTTTTTTTTTTATTACATTGCATCATGAGACACAGTTTTACAGGCACTTGGATTCCCCTCTCCCCTCCCCAAAACCCACTCCCTCCTCCCCATGGTGGATTCTTCCATCTTGTTTCATTAACACAGATCAAATTCAGTTATTTTTTTTTCCTTGCAAGCATCTACAAAACATAGAGTCCAGCATCTTATTGTGCAGATAAGTTCATCAGTTTCATGGGGAGACAGTTTCTGGTCTGAAGGTACAGCCGAAAGAGTATCATCCCAATCAATTGAAAGCCCCGACATTACATCAGTAACAATTTATAACGTACCAGAATTAGTTGAAATGATATTGTGTAACCAGCATGTTCAAAGAGAGAGAGAGAAAACAACAACAACAAAAAAAAGAGTACAAGTTCTGAACCACATCCTATGACTTCTACATTGACATTACAATTATTAGTTTATATACAGCTGGGTTCTATACACCTTAAAATGGCTATAGATTACTATTCAGCTGTCTCATGTCTATTTTAATTTTAGTATTTAGCAGTTCATAGTGTTGAAGCCTGATTTTGCAGAACCTGGCTGTTTTTCGGGTAGTCTAGCTCTATAACTGTAACAAGACATATGTCAACAGTTTAGGTGAACGGTTTTAGGAGGGGTGTGCAGAGAAATCTTCCATACCCTAGTGAGGAGCAACCAATCTTTGTGTCCCACCCAGTGGAGCTCCTAGATTCTAAACAAACCTAGGACTCCTGTTTTTCCCATTCAGTCTACCTGAAAGTTAATTTATGTAGCAAGTATTGAATAATTTTTGCCTTTATTTCTGTTATCAGTTTATCACTTCTATGGAAAATATGAGCATTATTTTTTCTATTAAACTATATTATTTTATTATTATATATTATTATTGATTACAAACATCATTTTCCCTTGAGAACTAAGAATCATCCCAACATCAGAACAAAGCACAAGGCAATAGCACAAGTAACAGTATAATTTGTTGTTATCACATAACCTTTGAAAACCCCTTGCTGTGGAATAAAATAATAGCTCCAGCAGGCACTTCCTAAGTATAATATGCATAAACAACAGGTGTGCTGGTTAATTGTTTTCCCATCATGGTGCATATTTCACACGCCATAACTCCCAAATGAAATACCAAATGAATACATAAAATTAAATGACTCAAAGATTGAAAAGATTTACTCTCTTTGTGATAAAGTGGAAATCCATTGAAATTATTAGGAGAAACTGTCACTGTAATCATTATTATTAAGTCCCAAAATATATGATGTTTATTTTTGCTTTAAAATTTGACCTTATAGGCAAAGATGACAACTGCAAAAAAAAAAAAAAAAAAAAAAAGTACACATTCAAGGACAGTTAAGCACCATACTTGGATATTGAATAAGGAAGGTATTAAACGGATGGTTGAAAACTCTGTGGAAATGTAGCATTTTGCAGTGATAGTCTAATTTCTTGAATTGCTGTTTTCAAACTAGCCTTACTCTTTGCAAGTAAGAACAAGAATGTGGTTTGTCTAGATGCGATCACATCAGCAAATACACTTGTAGTTGTTTTATGGTCCCCAGTCTCAACACATTTCAAAACAGATGAACCTCACTAAAGTTGGAGTAAGTGATTTTTAGCAAAGAAATCTGTTGTTTGAGATCGTTTGCTACCATCTGTTATGGAGCCAACCATTTTATTGGCATAAATCCATATGATTTGTCCCTCCCAACTTAACACTAAGACTAAGGATGGTATTTAAAATGAAATGCAATCAACAGTGAAACACAGAACAACTAGTCAAATAATTGCCTCCATTCTATTGATGTCTAATGTTCTCTTTCCTCTCTTCTGTAACTTGCAGTCTATTACCCTGCTTCATCCTAGCTTTGGGATCCTCAGAGAAAAGCCCTAGTACTATTTGGCAAATTCCTGTTGGCTTTGCTAAGGATGTGAAATTGAACATTTAAATATAAAAATCAGAAACTTAATGTAACTAAAGACGGCACTAGCTTTTACTTAGTCAACTCTTTTTCCCTCTAGCCATTTTGTCTTCCTCTTAAGGTTGGACTCGACTAAGCAGAGATATGAACTATGTCATTAACTAGGTTTGTCATAATCTATGCCATCTTTCATTGTCATGCATTAAGACTTAGTGGATGGTCATTTTGAAAGTTCATATTAAATTTGGTAGTTTACCTTGAACATGCTATGTTTCATTAGCCACTCACCTATGTAGAGACACAGGAGAGAGAGATAATTTGTCTGTGTCCTGTGGACAGTACAAGGACAACTATAACATTATGAATTCAAGTTCACTTAGCTTGAATTAGGGAAAGTTGGCATTAGGATATCATTCTACTGAAATAAGAGTTTTTTCAGCAACCTAATACATGGGACTACTCAAGAAAACTGTTTCTTCTCAAACTTGTATGTTATGATTAATGTTTCAAGTTGACTCATTGGATCTGTAGGAATAGAAGTAAGCTAGAAGTCTCAATTTTGTCAAACACAGCAAATTCTTGTTTCACTTACCCATGTGGGAAACCCTATTTGAATTCTGGCCTCTTTGTGAGTCAGTAGGAGAGCTGTAAACAGCTTAGACATCCCGTCCAAAAAGTGATCCAAAATTGGTTCCCCCAATATAAATATGGTTTAGAATTCTCTAATACTTGACCTTATTTTAGAATCTTTCTGCTACTGTTTTTTGGCTAATGCTTGATGCTGGACTCCCCCCACCTTCTCAGTCAGCATATGCTAGGTTATTACGCAGTAACAAATAACCCCTAACATCTCAATGTTCCCCTCCCTCTGGACCAATTCCATCTGAAAAGAGCAGATGCCCTGTTTATTTCATTGTGCTCTTGCAATCTAGGGGTGATTGTGACTGAGATAGTCTTGCTTATTCTTGAATTAAAAGAAAGTGATTCAGAGGATGCCTCATCCACCATCCATGAATGTTTTCAAATCTTGTTACAAGAGGACTAACTAGGAGGAAAATTCCAAATGATATTCTGTTAAGTGTTCTTTTTTGTGTATAATGATTAGCACCATCTACCTTAAAAATGCTTTCAAAAGTATCTTCTATAATGTGTATCTGTCTTTGTCCAGAATTAAAGGGCCCTCTCTAAGAAATCTTTCAGTAAAAACATAAAGTTTTCATTCTCTGATTTAAAAAAAAAATCTTGTTTCTAAGTCTTATTAGGCTACCTGGGATGCTCCAGCATGCAGCCTGCTGGATGTGAAATGAAGGAAGGGAAGAGAGTATATGGAGGCTCTGAAACCTTTGTAAAAGCCTCACCTCTACCTATGAGAATGCTATCTGTGCTGAGAATTATATTTTTAAAATGTGGCTTAAGTCTTTCAAAATGCAAAACACTTTTGAACAAGGTCTGACATGCTCAACATTAACCTTGATAGGTGCAGGTCTGTCATGGAGTGAATAAATACCTCCACTCCAGAGAACAAGGAACCTTGAAAATCCAAATTGAAGCATACTGGCAGAAAATCATCTCTTCTATGTGTCCCCACCTTCTGTCCCATCCCCATTCTGTCTTTAAATTTTTAACAGATCAAATGAATGACTTAACAAAAAAGAAAAAAAAAACTAATGAGAAAGTCTCGTCAAAAGCACTGTCAGATTTCTCACTTGTCATCACCTACGCCTCCTGGAAGAACAGCTCTGTGCTTTATGACCATGTATTGATCTCTGACATCTTTCTTGAGCCTTGTCTCACTCCTATAGGCAAAGGGTAAGAGTTAGATATAGTATTAATTTTCCAGACATCTGCACATGTTTTAATGGCCTTTTGAAGTTTGAAAATAGTTTCTCCGTGAGCCCACCACAGGGCTAAAATGCCAATTAAGGTCTAGACTACAGCAGTACATAACAATCATAGCTGTAGGACTCAGTGTGGCAATGAAAAGGAAGCTAATTTATTTTAGCAGAGACTCAAATGAGTGTTAAGTTGCTTACCTAGCAGCATTCCAGGTCCTAGAGCTCATTGACAGGACTTGGGGGTGACTGAAATTTATGCTTCCTTGCTCACATGCAGGGAAATTCAGAGCCAACACAGAGGCTGCAAACCACACTCAATATGGAACCAACGGCTTGAGGAGTCCCAAGATCACTGTGGTTTGTAAATGTTTTTCACATCGACAAAACTTGTGGTTCCCATCTCAGAAGAATATTTCTAAATGCCTAAAAGACATAATGTAAAAAATGTTTGGAATCATGCATGCATGCAAGAGTTCTTCAAAAATCTATAAATACCTATTATAAAAAACTCTGAATGAACTTTATTTTATTGTTAAAGCATGAGCATTTCGTGCTGGGATTCAGATCCCACTTCAGAACAGAGTACTTGGGTTCCAGTCTTGGGCTTCATTACAGCTTTTTGCTGAAGTACACTCTAACTTCAAATAGTTGGTCCTGGCCATCCACAAGAGAGAACTTGTTTCAGTTCTGCACTCTTGATTTTACTGTAGTCCTACCTTGGCTGTTGCAGGCATTTGAGAGAATGAAACAGTGGCTCAAGGGGATTTTCCTTTTTTCTTTTTCCCTGTTCCTCTCCCTGACTGTCTCCACCTCTCTCTCCACTTCCTTTTCCCAGTCCATCTCCTCTTGTCCTTCTACCCCTCTTTCCTTCCTTTTCTCCCTGTCTCCCTCTCTTCTTCTCTCCCTTCCAAATGCACAAAGATGATTTTTGCAACAAAATCAAATTAACCTTTTCTTGCATCTTTCCTTGAACGTTCTGAAGAACCATTATCACACTGTGCTATTTAGGGACCAATCACAAGAAAAACAAGCTATATATATTCAAAACAAAAGCAATGCTTGATCCTCAGTTGGTTGAATTCATGGAAATACGATATAGAGTGATGTTTTACAGAATCAGTTACCAATAGATTGGATGAAGTGCATTCATTAGTATTATATGGGCATCATCTCTAAAGCATGGCTTATAAAGTTTAAAGGGAAACGTCTAAATTGCAAGTATTGATATGCATATAGAGATACTTTCAGCTGTAATGTGGTAGATGCCTTTGATTAGTCTTTAACGAAAAATTACAGGATTAGGGGCTGACATTTGGGCTTATATTGTAAAACATCAATTAGAATACCTATGTTCCATATTGGAGTTGTAGGGTTCAATGCCCACCTTTCACTCCCCAGAAAGGGGGGACCTGCATAGGAAGGGGAGACCTGCATTGAGTTTCTGGCTAGACCCAGCACCCATCCCTTTTATTACAGGTGTTTTGTAAGTGAACCACTGGATGGGAGTTTTCTCTCTGTATGTCTTTCTGGCTTGTTTTCTGTTTGTCTCAAAACAATTTTTTTTTCAAGAGCCGCAACTTCATAACTACTGTAGTTTGAAGCCTAAATTTAGAACAGTAAAACTTTAGTTCAAATTTAGTGAAATCAAAGATGTCTTTTCCCACCTCAGGTTCACCAATACCTTGAATTCTATTCATGGATCTCTGGGATCTCATATTAAAGCTCCTGAAGGATCAGTATTATTCATTTCTTAGCAGTTGAATCCAGCCAGCATAGTGGTGCAGCAAGTTATACCACCACTTGGGTTGTCCACATCCCATATCTGAGTGCCAGTTTGAGTCTCAGCTTCTATACTGCTGATCCAACTTCTGCTAATGCATCCTGGGAGCCAACAGATGATGCCTGGGCCCCAGCTAAGTAAATGGGATACCCAGATGGATTCCCAGGCTCCTGGCTTGCACCTGGGCCAGCCCTGGCTGTAATTATTTTTAGCAATGAACGAACAGGTAGGAGATTTCTCCTTCCCCCCACCCACTACCCCTACTCTGTTGTTCTTTTAGGTATATTAAAATTTATAAATATTCAAAAATAAATGAGAAATTTGCATAAACAGAAGGACAATTCTATTACTTCTTCCTTGAAGAATCTAATGTGAACTTCAGAAAATGACTGGAATAAAAGGCTTCCTGTTTGGTATTGTTCCTGGTCATTTCTTAAAGGACCATATGCCTTGAGTTGTGTTCCTGGGAGGAGTGGTGGTGGATCCTATAGGAACAACAGCTCTAGGTTTTTTCTTAGTCCCGTTATAACCAATTGGGGTGAGGGAGGGTGGGAAGCAGCCTTGGAAGGTTTATTTCCTCCTGTCTGAGGAGCTACCTGGTCAGGCGTTATGGCTTTACCAGAGGTGCTGACATCATCATTTGTTCTAATTACAGGCTGAAGTCCTTACAGATGGCACCTGTTTTATTTTCTGAAGTGTTCTGATAGGAAAGAAGAAATGGTTTCAAAGGGGTGTTGTGAATATTTCTCTTAAGAGCCAACATTGATCCTCCCTCATGGAGCATAGCTTTAATTGAGGATAATTTCAAATTAACCTCTGCAGTAAAGTACTTATTAGAATTTCTTTAGACTTAAGAAGAGTGATATGTAAAACCAGCAATGTCTTTAGTTTCTTCTAACCTGCTAGAAGTAGTAGTTGAACTTGTCCCATTACCCAGTGATAAAGCAGTGACTGAGCATTGCAGTCTGTGTGATAAAATGATAATGGCAGCTGTGTGAAAGAATCTAATAAAGGAATTGATCTGAAGATTCCAATTCTGTAAGAGCCAACATTGATCAACATAAATGTCAATAATGAGATCGCACTGAGAGCCCCTCTAATTCTGTCAGATGATTCTGGAGTCCAGTGACAGGTTCAGGAAATAAAAAGGAGTTTAAATCTCACCATCACTCAGTTGACCAATGGCAAGCTGCATGGCACTTTGGAGTCACATGACACTAGCCACCTTGGTTCTGGATAGAGTGAGGAATAGAGAAATTGTTAGGATTTAATAGCGTTTGATTAATTACCAGTACTGTGTAGACACTTAGAATTATACTTGAAATAAGATCCTGTGATTTAAAACATCTTGATTACAGAGAAACTTAATGCTATTCTGTACTAATGTCTACACAGTAAGTGGTAGGGGGAACTGACAATTCTCAGATTGGTCAGAAAATGTGATTTGGGATAAAACTCTAATCTTTGCCTGCTGTTTTATACACTTTCATTCATTGTTAGCCCAGGCTTTTTGCTGCAAACTGATTCTTAACTCAGTGTAGTGTGAAGAACCAAGGATAGAAGCACAAGTGTTACCAAGTTTGTATCAGGATCAAGAAAACTAGGGGGCATTAAGGTATGTGATCTATTAAAGGTAGCAGGGTTGGGGTGGTACCAAGTGGCTGGGAAGAGAGCTAAAGAGGTAAATGAAGGACATTGGCTCTGCTCACTTCCACAGGGGCCACTTTGAGAGGGAGACCAAGGTTCCAAGTCAGCAGGGCATTCTGTCCCTATTTCCTGTTAGGCTGCAGTATCTTCCAGGGTGTGAGCAGCCCTGCTGTGGGGACAAGAAAGGGAGTGGGGAACAGACAGAATCTTAGGAATGACCACTTTTACCTTCTGAGCAATGAGGGAGCTGTGACTTGGTACAGCAAACTGGCTTTCCTGAGGATGCTTACCACCCTCTTTTCTCCTGCTTCTGTGTTCTGCCTCTCCCGGTGTTCTACTGTTGACTTTGTAGAGCTTGTCAGCTAAAGGACATGTCTCTCTGTTTCTCTACTTCACAAGAATAAATATATGAAAACAAATTCAGAATTGCATCCTTACCCCGTGAGCTCAGCAAAGGAAACACAGAGAGATAGTGATCATGAAGTGCGTTTTGGTCTAATGAGAACCAGATAAGTTAATAGCCAGGGCCAGATTCATGAGAGTACAACCTGTAGTACAACCTGAGAGTACAACCAAAGTGAGGAAGTCCATCCCTATCTGGACTAATGCTTGTTTGTAAGACTTTTATGAAAATCTTCATGTTAAGATTTTTGTACAGAGGGCAATCTGCACCCTCCAACTGGATCCCTAATCCTGAAAATAGCTACTGTTTTTCAAGCATTTAATGTGCCCTAAGCTCTGCTAACTAATTTCATTGCTGCTACAATTGTAGGATTTCAAGAAGTCTTTGTCTTGAATCTCACCTCTTCAGTACATACTTGGAAGAGCTAGCATTGTTATAATTATCCCCAAAAGAAACCCTACCTGAAAAGAAGTAGCTGACTCTAACCACACCAAACATCTCAGGTTATGATACCTGAGACCAAGAACTTTTCTCATTCCAGATAGAGCCAAGAGAGAGAGTATCTCATTCGTGATGCAGAACCTAGGCTTTATCCTGAATGTTTAAAAGTCACTTGTGTAGTTAATGTCTTTTTTTGTTTTATGCATGTCTAGTAGCAGTATGTCAGACTCCACTGGATTGAGGCATTTGGGTGACAGAGTAAACATGAATACAATATAGGAACATGGGCTCGACTCCATCATAGATTCTGAGGTCAGACTTTTCTGAGACTTCACCATTGACCTTTGAGTAATCTAGATATTTTGTCATGACCTAAAATTTTATACACAAATTGGAGAGCTTATTTCATCAGTTTTGGATCATTAGCAAGGGGTTGAGGAACAGAAAATTACCATCCAACATCAAACAGCTGAATAAAACAATTGAAATTTACATGTAATAAATATTCTTGAAGTCCCTGGGCATTTGAGAAGAAATATTTGTAGTCTCCAACAACTACAGTCTTTGAAAAAAAAATATGCTGTCTTTAAAACCAGATGATAACTAACAAGTGTTCAAAGCAAATCCTTAATTTTATAATCATAATTACTTCTTTGGAACTTGAATGTGTGCCAGTTGCTCAAATGAATCTAAGAGCAGTTTCTTTTCTCTGTAATGCCTGCTGCTTTGTAATAGTTATTTATAGATCCATTACCAATTCCTCTGCAAAAATAAGAACTCGCTTTTGATATTCTCTGAGGTTGAAAACACTGCACATGAACAGAGAAAGATTGCTTTACCTCTTTGAGAAAAGTTTCCATCAAAGCAAGTTTATGAAAATGAATACATCTTAAGGGATTTGTGAAGATAGAATAATTTTAGGATTATGGTAACTGGCAACTGTCTCAGAAGAAAATAGAGAGATTATGTTATTTGTATTTATGCATCAAATGCCTGCTTCATGCTTTACAATTTCCACCCCAGGAGACCCGGAGTTTCTCTTCTTCACCTCCTTTCTTGCTAGCAAGTTCACAGATTCTTGGTGCTCACTGAGCTCTAGATACGCTTGAGGAAAACCAAGTGGTACGTGCCTGTTGCATCTGAAACAGAACAGGGGTGACATGGTTTCACGTCTTCTTGCAGATTTGCTTTTTCACTGAATTTCCCGTTGCAGTTGTAACTTCCAAATCTGTCATGAAGATGTTTGTAATAGCGTTTTCATGTACTTTTCCCTTGGATGATATGATAGGGTCTACAGTCAAATCCATGGAGGGTTTGCTGCGGCAACTCATGGGCAATTTTCAGTTGCAAAGTCTTAACATCATTTCAATCTTAGCTTCTGTTTTCCACAGTTTTTTCTTGTAGCCCTGCACGGGGGTGGGAGGAACCCACAGAATGGATCCATAAATGTAGAAAAATTCTTAACAAACTAATAGAAAAATAAAAGCAAATCCATTTGAGTTGATGAATTTCATGTAATAGCTGGAAACTGCCATGTGACAAGCAGTGATTTAACAGAGTGAAATGTGTTTTACAGCTAATCCTTTAATGTCTGTTTTACATATTACCCTTCCTACTGTTATTATTGAACACTATTGTAAGCTAGTGATTTTATGCCCTTTCCTTCATATTGCTATTAGGAAACTGCATAAATAACAATTTCCAATAGCTTGTGTATAATACTGTGAGGAATTTTTTACCACAGGGTATAGTAATAGTGGATTTAAAAAGAAAAAAATCTGCTTTGGGGATAAGGAGAAGTGTGATGTGGATCTGAAGCAAAAACATGCTGAAGTCTTAAGTTTGGAAACATGATGACACAACTTAGTATAAACCACCAAGACGAGTGAGACAATGGGCTCTGACTAAGTGTTCAACCAGAAGTTGCATTCACGTGGCACCTCTTCACTAATGGTTTCAAATGAACAGGACTCCAGAAACCTGTCCTAGTAAAGCCAGGACTGTAGAATGCAGTCATTTTCATCAGCCCTGTAATCTTTCTCCCCCAGCTCCCTGGCAGTGATATACTGAGAGTGAGTCTTAAAATCTGTGAAGGGCTCCGTGGTTATGTAATCTCTCAAACTCTGAATTGTTTGTTCTGACCCTTCCTTTAATAATATAAGGAAACACCCACCTTAGGAACAGCTCTACATGATTTTGAGTGTTCTACAAACCATTGCAAGACATGCTTCCCTTTCTTGGAGATGATCGCTTGACTTTTGTGTTTCCTTCTTAATACTTAATAAGGATAGACCTGGGGCAGGTGTGGTTTCTTTCCAACCACATGTGCAACACACGGAGTTCTTTGGCCTCCCAGAATGACTCACTCTGTGTCTTCCTGATTAGTGAGTACAGATCTCTAACTCGCCAGAAGCATTCTGCACACTCCTAGCATATAGCATAATTGAGGACTCTGAGAAGAACTCTCCTCCACATGAGAGTGGCGTCAGTATCTGCTGTGTCTCTGCTTCTTTTTGGGCCCTGAGCTACTCTTCATCTTTTCTTTCTATACGTAGGTAACTGTCACAAATACCTAAAACGAAATTCAGCCTTAAAGGTGGACAAGTAATAGAGGGGAAAGCCTAGGTCTTGAAGAAATTGACCCATTCTATCCCCAACTGGGCTTCCTGCTTGCTCGCTGCATGGCTTGACCAAAGTTCCTGATTACACACACATTCTTCTCATCATCTCACTTCTTGAGTTCACCTCTATGATCTTGCTGAAATTGTGCAGAAAATTATCACATCCTCTCATTTTTGGACTTTCTTCTTCTTCTTCTTCTTTGTTGTTGTTGTTGTTGTTGTTGTTGTTGTTGTTGTTGTTCCCCATATGGCTTTACCCTGCAAATATCCTTAACTCCAAAAAATAAGAAGTGGGGATTTGGGGAACAGATTCATAGCCCCTAAGGGTAAAGTCCCCACTGTAAGTTTGGCTCCCTTAGAGACTCCATAAAGTGCCTCGTCCATCATACCATGTGAAGAAATAGTGAGAAAGTGGAATTTACAGATGCTGACATTTCCCCCACTTTGATCTTGGACATCCCAGCACCTCGAACTGTAGAAAATCAGTTTCCTATGAGGCATATTCATATGCCACCTATTATATGATATTGTCCTACATCAGCCGAAAGAACTGAGACAGCTCCTTCACGAAAGTGGTCCTTTCTTATTCAGAAAATGTGTCCCAGAAGCCCCCTGCTGGGCCCCATATGGCATTCCACATTGAATGTACCTGGGCAACTTGTCCTTCTGCAGACCCCTTGGTGGTGGGGACTGTGTGTTCTTTCAACATTGCACCCCAAATATAACCTTGGGTAACACAACAGAATGGTAGAGAATGAGATGCCAAGTTCAAGTCTTTGACAGACTTGACTCACTTGTTCCTCAGGTTGCTCCTCTGAAAACTGAGGTGATAACATGTGCAACCTTGAAAGGTGACCAAAAGGATGAAATATTCTTAAAAAAAAAAAAAGACGTGAACACTTATCACACTCTCTGGCATGTAGTGGGCACTATGTAAATGTTTGTAGGCTTTCTGTTTAGTTTTATTTTGGGGTTTGATCTAAATTTTTATATGTAAAATTGAATTTCTCTGAAAAATGTGGAGCTCTAAGAAGGAAAAAACAATAGCATCAGTGATACTAATCATAATACCAATAATAATTAAATTTAACAAAGTAATAAAGTAAGCCTGTTTGATAAATGAATAAATTACATTTGATTATAGCAAGCAAAGGCACTACATTATTTGGAGATATTGCCTTTCTCATTTCTACGCAATTCTTTTTGTGGTCTAATGAATTTGTACTGTTATTTTAATAAATTAGCAATAATAAACCATCACTGGATTTAGTTGTGACCTCTGTAAACAGACTGCCTGTACTTGAAGTATTATTTGTGAGCTTTGGTAAGATATGCTTCAGTTTATTCACCTTTAAGAGAGGGAAGATAACTAGAGATTGCTTAGAGTAGACCTTGATGAGGACTTAAGAGGGAAATGGAGGCGAACAGTAAATGCTGAAAAGAGCTCAGTAAATGTTTAGTAGCTGTGATGGTTACTCTTATTATTTGTTTCTCAGTTGTCTTTAACTTAAGATAAATCTGGTTGGGGAGATTCCCTAGGCATCATAGTTCATCTGCTGGGAGTGGCCCAAACTGTGGGCTTCACATAAATGGGAGAAAAAAAAAAAATTCTCAAGGGCTTGCCTTTATTGAAGATAACAAAGAGGCTATAATTTCCTTTCCTTTTTGAGAAAAACAAACAAAACGTGCTAGAAAAAATGAGGATCCTGGCTCTCCTACTTTTTAGAGGCTCTATAACCCTGAAACTTTAAGTAACCTGCTTAATTCTGTTTTCCTGAGTTCTTTATCCGTAAACACAGAGATAGCAATTTGTCCATAGCAATGTGAAAATTTGTATGACCATCTTAGGGAAGGAAGTGTTTTCTTCAACCACAGAGCAAGAGGTAATTCCTTGTCTTCTACTAGTCCATTGAACTCATCATGAATGCAGTTTCTGATAGTCTGATAAAAATAGAAGGTCAAATTTGGGTATTGCCCCACCCCAATCTTTTAAGTTTGGTGAAATCAGATAGAAAATGCATTTTCCCCACATGTAGAAAGCCAAAAGCTTCAGAAAGTCAGGACTTTTCAAAAAATGGAGCTTGATTAAAAATGTAAAATGCAGAGAAGATAATTTTACGAAACAGCAGGGGCAATTGGAAAGCATTCATTAAAGTACCTGTTAAAGTAATTAGGGATAAAAATGGTAATTTCAGGGCACTTCTGTATCTCTTAGATCCAGGAATAGACACAGGCTGGGCTGAATCACTTCCTCCCTTAGATAAGATTCACAGAAAAAGACAAAAGGGAAGCATCAAGGTCTTAGAATTCTTGTCTTAGGTGTGACTGGCCTTCCCTGGGGCCCCAATTCTGCATCCTGGGTCCTTCACATGCTTTAATTTTGCTGTCACGCTGTGTCTCACCTATGTCTAGGGTGTGTGTCTGCATTATAAAGGACTTCAGACCAGAGATCTGAAGGGCTGGCAGGAAAAACAAAGTCCCTGTTCTACAAATACTTCTTGTGCACAGAATGTTATCTTTCCCAGCTTTAATTATATGACCACTATCAACACCCCTACACCTATTTCAACTTAACCCTGACTTCTTGGTGTATTCTTTAAAAAAATATTTAATGGTTTATTTTAAAACTTAAGAGTTATATGTACAAAGAGAGAATCAGAAAGAGAGAGAGGTGAGGGAGACCTTCCAATGGCTAGCAGTGGACCAGGCTAAAGCCAAGATCCAGGAACGTCATCTAGGATTCCCATGTAGGTGGCAGAGGTCCAAGCACTTGGGTCATGTTTTACTGCTTTTCCATTAACAGGACCCGGATCAGAAGTGGAAAGACCAGGGGTGACCGCCACACAACAACTCAGCCCTTTGTAGTCTTCCAGCAACAGTCACAAGTCCAACATTCTACTATTTCAATGTAGATATAGGCATTGCAATTATAGGCAATGGTAGAAAATCATATTGTCAGGTGGTATTTCACAATTTCAATAGGAGTCCTGTTTATATTTGGGAGTAGAGATGCCTGCTAAGACATATCTTCACTTCCCAATATGCTGGTCTTCATTATACAGTTAATCTATGGGAATAGTGTATTCTGTCTTAGGAATTGTTTTGTTTTCTCTCGTCTCTGTTTGAGTTCCTAATTGTTCTTATAAGGTCCAGTCATGAAGCTCCTTGAGTCTCAAAGTTCACAGTAAAGACCCTGTACAAGGTATGTGCCTCATAAATGGTTTTGTTGCATTAATTAGGGAAGATCAGCCATTTCCATCCTCATCCATCTTTCCACTGGTTTTCAACCAGTGAGTCCTTCAGGACACCATCAACAGAACGATAGCAGACAGCACAGGTTCGATACTCTAGGCATATGCTAAGCTGTAGAGATGATGAGTAGACTTCCTAGTCAAATAACCAAATGATCCTTCCTTAGACAGCCATTGAGTGAATCACATTGTTGTGAGGATAGCAGGGACTGTGGAAGAAGTTTGAATATAACATGGGACTCATTGTTTCATAAGTATTTTATAACCTTGGGTCCTAGAGAAGTCGAAAGGGGGATGTCTAGCCACATCATTTGCCCAAGCATCATGCAGAACTAAACAGAGTACATATAGGACACTGAGATTGAAGTGCAAGGCAAGGAAAGAAGTTGTCATGGAAAAGTTATTGTGGGTGAGTGAATACCAAATTGGTTTTGGCTTACTTAGCCTATTCAACAGGCAACAGGAGCGTGGTGTTGGTGCATGTCTTGAGACTTGAGACCCCCCTTGGTTTTGGCATATGCCTTGAGACCCTTCTGTCTCCATGGCGTTTAAGACCTCTGTGGACCCACGCAGTTGACAGGAGGCTGGGACCCTCCAGTTACTTCCCTCCCTCTCAACCACTGCTGGTAGTTTGAATACTTTCCAGTGACTTGGTCACCATCTCCCCCTGCCTACCCCAGCCCATATCGATCTTGTGGTAATCTTGTGATAGTTTTTAATACACAATTCCAGAATGTGGGTGAGTTATATAGGTTGTGGTGCTACCTGGTAAAGTACATGGCAGTTGTTCTGATTGGCTAGGCTTATAATATGTAATACTAATATCCAATAGAAATATTATTACTACCCTGAGGCTTATTTTCCCTGGCCCCGCCTTATATATGCCTGTGCTTAGTTGCTAATAAATGGACAAGGTCACTATAACTGTCTCTCGACTTCTCTTTTGAGAATACTGTCACCACAGCACAGTACCTGCATGGGTAGTCTACAGCCAAGACCTCCCACAGGTCATTGCAGTAGAGAGTGCTATTGATGACTTAAAAAATAGGCACAAATATTTCATACAGTGAAATGAGATCGAATCATTCTGGGATGTACATTTGAAAAGACCTCTGGCATGTTCTAACAATACATCCATTGTGTCGCATCAGCTAGATGGCTGGGGCAGATATTATGTTTTATCTTTGTATCCTGAAATGGAAGTAATGGCATAATTAATTAAACATCAGCTTTTATCCAAAAAAGATTTTATCCTGAGTTCAAATTTTTGTCAATCTAGGAAATGACCGTATCATACTCAGTTATATAATATGAAGTCATATAATATTCAGTTTTATAATAAATTCTTAATGCAAGAGAATAAAACCTGCGAAATGTGAACCCAAACATCTTCTACATTCTCTCTTGAAGAGGTCTGGAAGAGCTGATGAAAAAAATCACCTTTTTGAAGGTGTCAAAAACTAAGGTTTGAATGTGATTAAGGCAAATTTTTGAGGTTTTTTGGGGGGAAGATTCTTTGTTGAGTAAAACTCTTACTGAGAAAAATTATATTCATCAGATTCTGATCTATTTTTGCGAATTTTCTTGAACTTACTTTTAGAATTCCTTACGCAAACCTATGAAAATTGCTTTATTACTCAACAGGAGGAGCAAAGCTTAATCATCTGGCTATGTCTAATTCAGAGCCATATTTAAAATGCTTCTCTTTAGTGTATGCCAGATTTGTTACAAATATTCTCCATCCTGCAACAAAATTACCCAGGAAGGTGAATTCACAGGAAGCTGTAGGAAGTTAATAACATCAAAGCATGCTCAGAAGGGCATTTGATCTACTGTTTAAGATACCCACATTCTGCATCAGAGTACATGGATTCAGTTCCCTGATCCTCAAGATTATAACTCTACCTTCCTGCTAATTCGAACTTCGAGATGGGGTACAAAGGTGCTGCTCAAGTCATTGGAATTCTGGATCCTACATGAGAGACCTCTATTACGTTCTTAGTTTCTGACCTGAGCTGTAGTCCAACCCAATTAATTGCAAGCATTTGAGGGATGAGCCAGCAGATGCCAGTCCTCTCTCTCTGTGAGTGTGTGTGTGTGTGTGTGTGTATGTCTTTCTCTCTGTGTCATTTTGGATAACGTAGCATGAGAAGGTGCACTAAAACTCAACTCAAAAGGGCAGATGAGCACATTCCAGAAACACAAAATAGTCTGACACAGAGGAATGGTCAAACTGTTATAATGGAGTGGAAGTATCTTTTACTTCTCTCTGGAGTGGAGATATGGGTGCTGTGAGTCTCCGTTTCTAAGACAGGGGAATCTCAGGTAGTAAGATCAGGTAACATATGGTGGTCAGGTCCTTTATTAACCCATTCTGGGTAATTTTGCTACCTTCTGTATTCGAAATGAAAGAAAGCATATTGTTATCGAGGATCCATTTGGATATGCAACTTAAGAATTGTAGGTATAAGCTGTTTCTGGTTTGAAAGTTGATGTAGAGGGACATTAAAATCCAGCATGTTCTATGGATAAGTGTTTGATGGAGCAAACACCTACTAACTAGGCAGGTGGACTCTGTGTGGGACACAGAAGTGTTCTTATTGATAATCACTTGAGTTTTGTGTATGTACCTACTACCCAGTTTCCTCTGAGACCTAAAGTAAGCACATACAGCATCAATAGTTTGAAAAAATATAATGAGATTACTTCAAAAAGGTTCACCAAGTAGATACTTAGTAACCCACCTTTCTATCAGAGTATCTAGATCTGCTTTCTGACTTGCTCCTGACTCCAGCTTTCTGACACTGCAGACTTTGAGAGGCCACAATAACTGCTCCAATAATCAGGTGCCTGCCACCCATACAGGAAACCTGGATGCATTCAACCTCCAAATTTCTTCCCCATCTCATCTCTGGCCATTGTGAGCATCTGGGGAGTGAAGCGGTCTCTGGGAGTTCTGCATGTAGCTCTGTGCTTCAGATACAGAAATTTTTTTTCATGAAAAAATACCCACTATAAACAACCTAAGTGTACATTTTAATAATTTCTACTAAGCGTCTAATTCCTTTCTGCCACAAACATTTTGAAGTGCTTTCATAACATGTATCTGTACACATAGAAATGAAACTGCTTGCCTCTCCTATAGCCTCTTGTGAGTTTCATAGTATTTTTTTTTAAAAAAAGATTGATTTATTTATTCTTTTTGGAAAGCCAGATATACAAAGAAGAGGAGAGACAGAGAGGAAGGTCTTCTGTCTCCTGATTCACTCTCCAAGTGGCCTCAATGGCTGGAGCTGAGCTGATCTGAAACCAGGAGCGTTTTCGAAGTCTCCCACACGAGGGCAGGATCCCAAGACCCTGGGCCATCTTTGACTGCTTTCCCAGGCCACAATCTGGGAGCTGGATGGAAAGCAGGGCTGCCCGGATTAGAACTGGTGCCCCTATGAGAGCCTGGCATGTGCAAGGAGAGGACTTTAGCCACTAGGCTGCCATGCCAGGTACACTTCATAGTTTTTAAAGAAAAGTCTTGTGAAGAGTAGCTACTCACCTACCATTTTCTTCCCCAGAGCCTTAACATAGAAGTAGGTTTTATGTTCCTCTGAGTTCACTTTTGTTTGCCTGATCTACATGGGAACACTCCCAGCAGATGATTATTCTATGCCTCATCCAACACCAACTCTCCCTTTTCACAGTAGGTAGGTGTCAGGCTGCGTGGCATGCAATCTCCTTTCTTATTAGCTCTTACTTTCTACCCTGGTTGTGCTTCTCCCTGCTTGTGATGGTGGATTAAGAGGCCACCTCCATCCATCTCTTTCAGAGATGGGAATCTGTGTTACAGTGGTTCAGTTATACTCCCCAGATTATGTAAAACCTGTGGCTTAAATAAGGATGGAGCCAAGGGCTGCTTTCATTTTGACCACCAGCACCTGCTTCCTCACAGACTTTGCCCTTTTCAAGCATGGGAATGACACTTGAATAATAATCACTTGAACATAATATCTTTATGAGAACAGGTTCTACATACACATATTCATGCAAAAAGTGAAAGAGTGACATCATCTGTCTGAGAAAGAAGTAAGCAGTATGATCACGAACTGAATAAGAAGTCAGAACGTCTAATCTATAGAAGACACTTCTCCCAAATCACATGATATACCACTCGAAACCATCATTTCTTTAGTTGAATGTCATTTCCCATAACTTCTTAGACTATTTGCTTATTGATAAGTGTATTCTTAGGCCGTATATTATAATTCACCTGGCATTCTCTCAGTCTTAAAAACCTATACACAGGTGGGGAAATGTAAAGTCAGATTTCTGTGGAGTGTGTATCAAGCATTAATTGGGGACTGACTGAGTACAATGTACTGTGACAGGTCCTGGGGAGTATATGACAAGAAAAACTATCTTTGTCCCCAGGCATCTCACATTCTAGAAGGATCTGAAAGGGTTATAAAAATGGTCCAGAAACAGTAACAATGTTATGATTCTAGTTACCTTGAGGTCTTAACTCTGTTGGAAAAATTTGTATTTTCAAGGCAACGGGCAATCAGTGTAAGATTTATTCTCAGGTTTGTCAAAAGCCCTCCACATACACAAATATAGAGAGAAAGCAGCCTTCTTGTGTGAAGCAAATAGTGTTTGGCCAGTGAGACAGAAAGAGAGAGAAAGAGAGTGAGAGCTGGTCTATCTATAACAGGAAACACTCTCTTCACCCCATCAAAAGGAGGGAACAAATATTTGTAACAGTGTGCACCTGTCAGTAGGTGCTGAATATTCTTTTGATGAGCATGAGGGAAGTCAAATTTGGGTAAGAGAGAATATGACTCATTTCAGTGTAGTTTGTGATCCTTGTTTGACAACATAGTAGATCTGCAGGAACAAAGTGGTCTGTGGGGTAACTCCTGCACTCTCAGCTCATTGCCAGACTAATAGGAGTCAGAGTACCTTGAGCCATTGCCTCATCACCCTCGGTGTGCAATTGGGCCTCCCCATGGAGGCAAAGGAGTAGGAAGACTTTACAGAGGTGAGTGAAGCAGCCTTACACACATTACTTATTTACTCTGAAGCCACAGAAGTTGCACCCAAGAGAAATCAGACAACTGGTGCTATTTTCAAAAATGTCACCAGTTTGGAAAAATATTTTATATAAATCACATACTTTGTTTTATTTGTAGTTAAGCAGATCAACTGGATTGTCCACAGAAAGCTTCGGTAGTTAGTATAAGGATTAATAGAGTGTGAGGTCCCTGGTTTAGTAGGCCTCCCAAGCAACTTAAATCAAGAATTCACTATATAATTGAATAGCATGTGAATATTAATCCATAAAGTACTCCAAGTCCCCAGGTCCCTGATGCAATTATTTTCTATTCACATTAATTGTTCCTCACAGATGACATTAATGACTTTGAGTTAAAATGTGTCGAAGGGAAGATTTCGCAAGATCAGTGCTGCTTAGAAATAAAGTCTCTTTCATAATTGCTTGCTCAGATTTTCACCACTCCCGACCATAAGATTAACTTGATTGCAACTTTTTAAAATGTGAATACGAAAAGTCAATTTTGCAATAGTAGGCAGTAAAATTCACATTTTTCCTTATTTTCTAATTACTGCTTTTTATTCTTATTTTTACAGGTAGACTGTGAAAATAAAATTATTACTTATAAACTAATTTGCATGGAAGGAAGATAAAATAGAATTAGCTTCCAAAAAAAAATTACGGCACATATTCTCTAATCTGGAAATGTCAACTGTTACATTTACCTGTCTGAGTCTGGACTTTGACAATTAAATTATCACTGTTCAATGTTTCTGCTTGGTTTTTCCTAGAAACTTCACTCACGCATCTTAGATCTTTCATCCGGAGATTTGCTCTCGGAGGCAGAAAGAAACCGAAGCCTGGCTCAGTCGCTAACGGATGTTGAGCTACATGTGAGTTCCACAGTTGCCTTCCGAACATTTTCCTTCCATCAAGTATGATGTCACAAATGAACCATAAAGTGCATCCTTGAAGCATTGTCAGGCAGATCAAAATGCTTTCCTTTCCTGTGTTCTCTGAAATTCAATATCATGTCCCCCAGCTGATGCAGTAAGCAAAAAGTGTCATTCTCGACAAAAGTGTCATAAATCTTGGCTTTGTCCCCACGATACCTTTTTGGGTATTGATTACATCTCAACATCTCTGAAAAATGGTCAAGGAGCTTTTTATTAAAGCCCATGTCCCATATCATTCATCCAACTTTTATGATATATTATGTATGAACTTTTAAAAATTCATGGGTTCTGTGTTTTTTCCTTAGCTGGGGTTAGCTTTGTGCTTATTTGACAATACTTTAAGCAGCATGACTCTCAACTCTTCCTGATGCTCACAGAGTAACTAAGAAGAAAATACAACAAATAAATATGTAATGAAATTTATTAGGCTTAAAAATGTCAAGAACATATCAGGCAACTGATTCTTCATCTAATTGTATAATTTTGTCAGTTTACATTTAATCTATGTAGGAGATAAAGACTTTAAAAATTAAATTGGAATTAAATTTCACTGGGATGCTACCCCTTGAATCATTCACAAAGACCCAACAGTATCCAGTCTATATTCCTGGCCATTAGGTCTAACTCCTGGCCATAAGTCAGGAATGTTTTCAGTGTGAAGTTTTAATCCAAGAAGTGCTTGGCTTCATATCATGTTTCCGTAGTCTTTCATTAAAATTGAACGTTTTATACTGTACTTCTCACAGTAAGATGTTAAAGTTTTGGAGTCGTTTAAGATGGTAACCCAGCGTACATAATGAGAAAAATATACTTTGGATCCTGCAAACAGGGTGGTGTTTACCAATTAAATAATCAAGATAATGTTTTAAGAGACAACACGCACTGTTTGGTGAAAATTTTAATGGTCATAATGCATTACATGTTATCACTGACAATCAGTCAGGAAAGTTCCTGTTCTGAGTGGTGCTTAGAATTCTTGTTACTGTCAGGGACCATAGGGAACATTGCAGCACAGTGCTTGGGACTGGGGCCTGACTTCAGAGAGCTGTTGGCTTGATGATCTTAAGCAAGATGATAAGATCTCTGCACTTTATTTTTCCCGTGTAGAAAATGAAGATAATGATATTTCTTTTACATTTCAGAGACTTGTAGTGAGGATTAGATCAGATTATGTACAAAATGAGTGTGGCACAGTGTATGCTAACAATATTCAGATACTAAGAAGTTCTCTGAGGCTTTAGCCCCTTTCTGTTCTTGTTCAGTGGTGCCACAAGACTACCATAGCAAACCAATGGCAAGAAGCCCTGCTTCTCTGTTTTTCCAGAAACTTGTATCAGCCATGCCTGGGGTGGGGAGGGTTGGGGATGGGGTGTTGTTCAACATAGTTATTTTGCCATTTATCTGCAGATTATTAGATAATTACCATGTATCAAAAATTTTACATCAGGTTACTAGCAGGACTGTAAATGTAGGGTTTAATGAAAAAGTCAAGATGTGTGTGTGTGTGTGTGTGTGTGTGTGTGTGTGTGTGTGTGTGTGTGTGTGTTGGGGAGTATATGTATGAGGGGGTTTCAAAATATTTGTAGAAAAATATAGTTAAAAGATAATGCATATTTACCTTGACCCTTTTGAAGTCCCGATGTGTGTGTATGTATAGGTTTATATTTATATATAAATGTATATATGTATATGTATACATTAATATGTTAATGCAGTAATGATGGTAACAATGCCTAGAGGTTCCTATGTATTACCAGATATCAGACACTGCTCAATCTTCATAATGATCTCAGGTGGTAGGTGTGCTGATGATCTCATTTTACAAATAAACTGAAGCTTGAAGGGGTTAGGTAACTCTCCATGTTCAAGGAGCTAGGATTTAAGCCCCATCAATGATGGTTCAACTAGTTAACCACAGAATCCCTATTCCCTGGAGTAGATAGTCTGATGTGATCATCACATGCTAATGCAGGAGCAGTTGTGATGTTAGGGATTCTGCTCCCAGTTCCAACAGGGATTGTCCAAGGTGGGGCAGGGTGGTAGAAGTTCCTGGTATGAAGAAGTAACTCTTTCCTGTTCTCTCTTGAGGAATCACTCATTACTAGCCCCTGAATGTACACAGATACCTTCCCTGAACCCCTGGTCTGTGGGTGAGCTAAGTCATTTTGTCTGTCCTGCTCAGCACAGCCCAGGTGAGGCATAAGCATAAGAGCGAATAGAGTGTGCTGCCCAGGAAACCACACAAGAGATAGACTCCCCACACAGTAGCTACTCCTGGAGGTTTGCTGTGCTGCCCATGGGGAAGCACTAGGACAGTTTTTTTTTTTAATTCTACATTGTGTCAGGACATGCCTCCAAAATATTGAACCAGAATCTGTTTTATTTAACATGATCCCTTGGTGATGTATGTGCAGATGAAAGTGTGAAAAATCCTTTAGCCAGGCATTTGATGCAATGCTAAGATGCAGCTTGGGATGCCAGCATCTCTTATCTGAATTTCTAGGTTTAAGTTATAGCTCTTCTTGTGATTCCAGCTGGCTACTAATGTGTAGCCTTGAAGGGAGCAGGTGCTCAAGAGATTGAGTCCCACCACGTACAAGAAAATATCAGATTGAGTTCCAGACTGTTAGCTCAGCTTCAGCGTCATCAAGCCTTTGCAATTCTGGGCAGTCAGAGAATAGAGGGAACTAGCATATGGAAGATTCTCTCTCTCTTCTCTCTGTCTCTGTCTCTCTCTCTCTCTCTCTTTCTCTGCTATTGAAATAGATGAGAGCAAATAAAGATTTTTAAAGTAAAATAGGAAGCCTCTGTTTCACAAAATGCTCCTCTTCTTAAAACCTCACCATCAGCCTCCTCATATCACTGACTGAGCTGTCCCACATCTTGTGGTGGGTATCTTGAGTTCAAATTTGGAAGATCATTGCATCAGTCCATTTCTTTGAATTTTAGTTTTCTGTCATCAGCATCCAGCAATTCTGTGGGATCTATACACATGGGCAATTGCTGGTCAGGGGTGTCCTTCAATTAAAATAATTGAGTTGTAAACAGGTATGATTTTGACGGCTGTCATAGTGGGAAAGGGTTGGTGGGAAACACAAAGAGAATCACACAGTCTTCAGTGGCATGAGAGGAGGCTGAAAGTAAACTGTAACCACAAGTCAAGCAAAGGCTTTAAACTCCTCCTCCTGAGGAGCTGAGCTCTGAGTCTCCTCATAGGACACAGCCCCACCCTGAGGAGTAGGCTAATCTACCAGAACTTAGTCTGTTTTGTATAATAACCACCGCCCTGCTGCCTCCAACAGAACATGGGAGAGTGTTAGGGAAGATGGAAAACATACCCGTGGGATGGCTTAGAATGGTTGTCCCAGGAACATTCCAATTGTCTGCCATAGCAAACAGCTGTGCTGCCATGTGACAGTCAGTGGTGATCAGCATCTGTTGAGATACAAATCTGTAGCTCTCCTCACTGTATTACACCTGGCAGGCAACACGGTTATAAATCAATAGGCATTGCTGGAAGATAGATTAGAAGACAACTTTTTATTTCATTTGATATTTAGAGCCAAAACTCAGAGTGGGGGAGAATTGGAGTAGTAAAGTTTCTTGGCATTTTTAGAACATTTAGGAGATGGTTACAAGGCAAAAATAAAACACTGATGGCAAGACAAATGCTGAATTTAGGAAACCTGGCATTATTAAGCATTATGGATATTGATTAGACAGAAATTTAAACATGCTCTCTGTCCTTAAGGTGGGGCTTAACATTTACCAGAGGTATTATATTCTGAGATCGTCACTGCCTTGCTTTCCCAAACCAATGTTTAGTCACCGTCACTTGGAATTGCATTCAGAGAACAGTGATAAGTACTCAGGTACTAAATGCACACACAAAGTGTCAATAAATTGCATAAGTAAGAGGCTTTGCCACTCTGCAAGTGACACAAAGACAGATGGCTCCCCATCACAGAGTTTCAGAGACAAGCTTTATATAGATAGGGAACCGGAATTAGACAGTAATAGAGAGAGTCTATTCTCGGTAGTCAAGATGCTAAATTAATTTAGCCTGTCCACTTTGTGAAGCTTCATCTGTTACATGAGGGGCCTATAATGTGGCTGTCAAGATGTGCTTGAATGTTTACAGCTTTATTTGTTGCCCTTGCCTTATGCAGACCCACTAGAATTCTAAAAGCCTGAGCCTTCTGGGTAGGGACCATATTTTTTGAATGTGAGGGGTTATTCTATTTGGACAGCCAACTGGATATGAAAAGTCCTATTATCTCTTAATGGTGAGTACTCACAATACCTGACATTGTCATTGGCTGAGCATGGCTTCAGTAAGGGGACATAGAGAAGTTGTGGATGCTTGATTGCTAACTTGCAATGATGTGGTCAGAGGGAATCATCTGGGTAACCTGGCAGGGATGCAGGACCGGACCAGTGAGGATTTGCATGTCCGTTGGAGTCAAATGCTTGTTTTTTGTTGTTGTTGTTTGTTTGTTTGTTTGTTTTTTGCTCAAGATTGTGTTTTGAAGTAACATCTAGTCGGAGATCCAGGCTCCTAACTTCACAACCAAACCCTAAAGCCAAGGATGCTACCCCATTCTCTCCCTTTTGCAGCAGTTATATTTTGATATTGTTCTGATTCTTTTACTAGTCTGGTCAGTTATCATGAAAAATCACCATTATGGAGTATTTGCATATTAGTACCATTACTTTGTAATAAATAAAAACCTGTTATAGTCTACACACTGCTTTGCACTTCTTATCTAAAACTATAATTAGTCCTTGCAATAACTCTAACAGTTAAGTGGTATTATATTTTCCATCCTTTCTGTTATAATCAAACCCTTTTAATAAGTCATAACAGCTTGCCTTTTCAATGACTTAAAAAAATCTCACTAAGGAAACTTTTAATGGATGCAATAACTGTACATAGGTTAAATAATCTCCCAACAGTCACACCATTATTAAAAAGAAGCCAAGATTTGAGCCTATAGTCTGTCTGACTCTAAACTCTATGCTTTTAGTCACTCCACCATATTCTCTCCTACCTCACCAGGAGATTCAGTTTGTGCTTGTTGTCCCTAAGGCACAGCCCTTGCTCAGTAGTGTCCTGCTTTTTCAGGAACGCCCACTGAATGCAAAATCAGGAATCCCCACCTTGAAATGCCCCAGCTTGGGGATTGTTGTCCCTGGTCATCTCTGCCCTCGAAACAGCTGTAGCAGCAGCGAACTATCTCTTTCAAGCACCTGCAGTGAGTACTCCAGCAGCTCCTCCTACACCTGGCATGATGGGAAAAACCTCAGGAAAATGGTAAGAACTCCTTTCAAAGCACTCTGGTGTTAGAGTGAACCCTAAAAGAATCTTCTTTCAGAAGGATTTGGTCATCGACACAGAGGGTGGGAGGGCAAGATGGAAACAACCATTTGCAACCCACTTTAGAATAGTGTTATATTGATCCCCTGTAATCAACGCTGTAGGCCCTCAAAACTCCACTTGATTGTAAACCAGAGACATTGTAGGAGAGTGAATTTACCATGGGGGATGATAGCAACCAGGACTCCAGGGAAGGCGGGCCTACACCTATGTGTATGCTAGAAGTTCCTCCACCAAGTTGTCCAGTAGTTACTACCTCTGGAATAACTGTCTCATTCATTTTAATGTTACTATAGCAGAATGCCACAGATTGGGTAGTATGTTTTTTAAAAGTCATTGTCTATCTCTCAGAGTTTTGAAGAATGGGAATTAGATTTGGGGATGACATCTCTGGTGGGGGTCCTCCGGCTGCGTCATAACATGGGGAAAGGGTAGAGAGAGAGAACATGAGCAGGCAAGCTTAGGACTCTACTCCTTTTCTGAGCAATCTACTAATCCCAGTATAAGAATCCTACCTTCCTGGCCCCTCCAAACCTTAAATTGCCACCCAAAGGCAATATGGTATTTCTTTGGGGATTAGATTTCTAATACATGGCTTCATGAGACCCACTCAAATCATAACTGACTTCCATGGAGGCTGACACAGGAGACTGATGCCTTGAACAAGTTTGTTTGTGTGGTGGTATAAGTCAAATGTTTGAAATAGCTGACTAAGCAGTTTTATAAAGCAGAAGAAATGCTAAGAGTACAGAAGAATGGAAACCCCAAACCAGAATATTTGGAGATCATTGTTGTGTTATCTGGTTCAATTTTGTTTGATTTATGAGGTGCAGAATCCAGAAAAATTCAATAACCCTCAAAATATTGGTGAGGGGGAATAGCTTTTTCATCTGCTAAATGGGCAGATATTGTGGCACAATGGGTTAAGCTGCCACTTGGGACTCCTGTATCCCATATCAGAGCCAGTGTAAGTCCCAGATACGCTGTACTTCTTATCCAGCTTCCTGCTAATGTAGGAAGACATGAAATACTGGGCAATGTGTGTGGGTTCCTGCCACCTGGATGGGAGAGTCAGAGATCCTTGCTCCTGGCCTCAGCTGTTGCAGGCTGAATTGGATCATGAACCAGCAGATGGAAGATCTCTGTTTTTTCTTTGTGTCACTCTGCCTTTTAAATAAATAAATGTTTTTTTAATAATACTAAAAGAACCCAGAAAAAAAAAGATTTCAAGCTTGCATTTAAAACTCACTCTCTAAGACTTCAACTTCTAGTACAAAGTGTGAGACCTGCTGTTTTTACTCCCCCAGAAGGGTTGTTTAGAGCTCTGATGATGACTCCCAAGAGTCAGCCTGGGAGCACACGGTGCAAGTGGGTGAGGAGGCTTTCTTGCTTTGCTGTGAATACCACTGGCTGCCACAGCTCTGGCTCTGCTGTTTTCACTCTCAGAAATCGCTCTCCCTCTCACAGACTGTCTTTATCTTCTTTCTTTCTCTTTCCTGCTTGCTTGCTTTCTTCCTTCCTTCCTTCCTTCCTTCCTTCCTTCCTTCCTTCCTTCCTTCCTTCCCTCCCTCCCTCCCTCCCTCCCTCCTTCCCTCTCTCACTCGCTTTCTTCCTTCCTTTCTTCATTTCTTTCTTTCTGTCTTTCAGGGAGGCTTTATTATAATTCTTATAATTAAAGTGGTTCTTGTTGTTCCTAGTCAATTTGTACCCTAAGAAAGAGAATGCTCTTAATTCACTTACTAGGCACCTAAGTACCTGTCCTGTCACAGTCCTGGAGTTCTCGTACAGCTGTAAATCTCACAGTGCATGATCCTTACAGTCCTGGAATTCCCATACACCTGTCACATCTCACAGTGCACGGCCCTGATTCTCAAGGACCAGCAGGCTGGCTGGACCCAGTCTTGTTGGAACATGTTTGATTTATGTTAAACTGTTATTATTTGAAGGGATTTCAACAGGAGTACCCTGTGCTAGGTACTCCTCTAGTAATAACTAACATAGCAAATTCATATAATATGAGCGTCATTGTCAATAGAGTATTAGCTTAAATCATAATACATGAGTGGCTGATGGCTGATTTGAGCTCAGCTATTGTTTTTAAAGGTTATGCAGAAACAGAAGGAATGCTTGCATGAAATGCATTAGCTTACCCTATGTGGGAACAGGAGTTTATACTTAATGGGGATCTTCAAAATGTTTATGGAACATATGTGTTCCTACACATGGATTTCAATATTTTTTCAAGAAAATTAACTTACCTTTTAATTCTGTTTCTCCACAAACTATTTGATTTCCACTCAGATTTATTCACTCAATGCTCACAATAGCCTTTTAAATAGATTGTCCTCTTTTCACCATTTTACAGTTGGGGAAACCAAGATGACAAGGAGTTAAGAAATTGGTGCAAGATCTTATCACCTGTAGGCAGCAGAGCTGAGCAGTTGGTCTGACTGTCTTGATTTGTAACTATTCTGTTATATTGAGAATTTTTTGAGACAGCCTGAATTATGGGGCTCCTGTTCCCATTAAGACCACAAATGCCATTTAAAAATAGTGGCTCTTTAATTAGAAATAACTTGAATTAGAGGAAGTTATGACAAACCCACAAGCCAACCACTGGAATGTCTGAGATTGAGCTCATTAACAAACATAATCATGTCATCATCAAAGGTTAATTTCCAGGGGCTGACCTTGCATTGTTAGCTGCTCCCTGTGATGCCAGTGGACCACATGGGTGCTGGCTCAAGTCCCAAGACTGCTCCACTTTCCCTCCAGCTCCCTGCTAATGTGCCTGGGAATGCAGTGAAAAATGGCCCCAAGTACTAGGGCCTATGCCACCTACATAGAAGACCCAGGTAAAGCTCTTCTATGCTGGCTTCAGCTTAGCCCAGTCCTGGCTGTTGCAGTCATTTGGGGTGTGAACCAGCAGATATAAGATCTCTGTATATTTCCCTTCCTCCCTCCCTCCCTCCCTCTCTATAACTCTGCTTTTCTAATAAATAAATCTTTAAGAATAAGTTAATTGATTTCCAAAACAAAAGGTAAAAAACGATGTGAAATTCTTGTCAACCTGGGAACTAGGGAGGAACTATAGACACTCATGCAAGCTGCTAACTCATCAGCTGCATATTTTAACCCAACAGAAGGCTCCTTAGAACAGTCTTCATCCACATTCTTCCAGGAGACTTACACTCGCTACGGGAAATGCCTGTTCTCCTTTCCCTATCCCTACATGAGAATCATGCTCCTCCCATCCCATGTTTCAAGATTAGCTTCAGTTTTACTAGGAATCGTGAATACCCTTCCTTTCTGTGGAAAGCCAATGGGGAGATGTAGCTGATGTCACCAAAATGAGAGGCTGACATGCTCTGCTTTTGGGAAATTGAACTGCAGCATGTACAGGCTGTAAGAAGACAGGAAGGAAAGGAGCACAGAGACTGAGTCTGTCTTCTGGGGCTTGAGCATATCTGCCTTTTTCAGGACCTTGGGGTGTTTCTGCCTGGTCTCTTTTACTCTGTTGGCTTCATGAATATCAGGTTCATGGAAATTATCAGAAGCCCACACTGTGACAGCCTGCCCTCTGCTAAGTCTAAACTGTCCAGAGTTTCGAATGGGATAGAGGAAGGGTTCCCCTGACCCTCTTAAAGAGCCTGCATCACCAAATAGCATCTATCCCCCAGCAACTTCTAACACTGGCGAGTTTTCTTAAAGAAAAGATGTAACTGCTTTTATTTTTTTTTTTCTTTTGGAACCCCTCTCCTGATGCTGCAACAGGAAATTTCTGAGTTAAAAAAATCTTGCTTTGCTCTCACACATAAAAATGCATAATTTGACTTTAAAAAATAAACATGAGTGTGTTGTTGATAGCAAGAATAATTTTCATGAAAATGCCTTTGATATAGTCACATACTTAGAGCTTACTGAAAGGCCATATTGCAACAGAAGTTTCTGATGCTTCACAGCCTCTGCAGATGAGCATGTGGCTACATTGCACAGGGCAGCTGGTGTAGCAGAGACTGCCCAGGGCACAGCCTCTGGAACCATCAGATTCTTCCTTTAAAGTCCTTCACTATTAATTATGGAGTCTTTCTAAAAAGTCACTAGGTCAGATCCCCACATGTATTAATTTCCTTGAGTCTTAGCTTGTCATTTATTCTCTGCTGAAGTTTGATTAAAGAAACCATATGAGATACAAGCTATTTGTGACCTCTGCTGTGACACTCACCTAGGAGCCTGCTGGCGGAACTTGACCAAAGTTGCATGTCATTGACTGCCTGGGGTCACACCCCTCTCCAGTGTCTTTTCAGCTGAGTCAAAAGCAATAGAAATAGAGAAAAAGCCCGAGAAAGCAGCATCTCTACCTTGGCTTCCAACTTTATGGTTTCCAACAGAACAATCCTGGGGAATCCATGTTTTCTCTATAGCGAAATGGAAAGCATAGTATCTGTCTTAGACTTTGCTTTTGAGAAGGTGAAATAACAGTACTGTGGAAGTGGCTGGAATGCAGCAGGTGCTCAGTAAGTGTCAGTTCCCTCCGTCTGCCTTCTGGGTCTGCTTAGCAGTGCTATGAAGAATGTGAATGTGTTCAATTTTATCCCTTTCATGAATTGCTTTCCACTTTTCCCAAACTAAAACACACTTGGGAAGGCAGGACGCATCAGAAATTGTTTCTAAGTTAGTGGATAAATAATTACCATTGATTTCTAACTATAAATGCTCAGCTATTATTTAAGGGTTTTTCAACAAAGGAAATATATTACATTCATGGAAAATCTGAATACACTATGCATGGATTTAAAAGATATTTTGCACCACAAGAAAAATTGTCTTTTAATTTCATTTCCCCACCAGCTTTTTGAGTATGCTTGCTTGTTCATGTGTGTATGTGTGTGTAGAATAGTTTTAGAAAATTTTTGTAAATGTTCATTCATTGCTTACCAAAAAAAAAAAAAAACCACTGTGAAACCATAGAACTATCATCAAACCTTTGCCCAGCTCATTTCTTCTGCCTGAAAACTCATTTCCCCAACTCTTGACCTGAGACAAACCTATCTTTGAATGGCTAGGTATATCCAGATACACATCTTTCCTGTATATTTTTCCCTGAGGACCTGTGAATCTTGGAAGCATTCAGCCCATTTACATGTCTCTGTTCTGTTGCAACCAGATCTCCTCTGCATTAGTGGTTCTGTGCTCCTTGAACGCAGGGTCCTTAACATCTATTTCTTTATGTCACTGCACTGCTCAATATAAGACCTGACAAACCCCATGTCTGCCAGTTTGTTAACAAGCAAATGCATTTTCTAATAAATATATGTGTTTTCATGGAAATAATTTCAACTAATAATACAAATGAAATCCATTGTGGACTTTTCCTTTAACTGTTTGGTGATCCTCTGTGGCTCAGTCATTCCTGACAGTTACTTTTCTCTCCTAGCAGTCATCCCAGAACTGGGATAAAAGGCGAAGTGTTGATTCTTCCCTCCCAAGTGGCTTTGCCAGTCCTCCGGATCAACTACCTCCCACTCGTATCAAGGAATGCCACATTTTGGAAGGACTAAGGAAGCTGCAGAAGCGAAAAACATTAGTTGAACCCTCATCTGTGATAACCAAATGGGGTTATAAAGACTGCATGAATTCAAATGAAGGAATATATTCTCCAGGAGTGAAGTGTAACAGCCTCAAGGAATATCCCCCCTACAAACAAGGTGGCCCCGTGAGCCCCTGGAAGGAGCCACACAAGGCATTTGTTTATGAAGCAGATTCCTATGATAATGCTGATGATGAGTCCTCTTCGTTAGCATTGCTACAAACAGTTCCAAGTCAGGGCTGCAGGCTTCATGGCAGTAAATTAACCCACAGTGTTTCCGACAGTCTCGTTGGCTGGGAGCCGTACAGAAAACACTTTTCCGAAGGCACATTCTCAGTGTATCCCAGGGAAAGGCCTGAAAAGCTGTTACATTGTGCCAGCAACTGTCCCTTGCAGAGGAAGTGGTTCCCAAGCTTGCAGTCATCTCAGCTGCAGAGCGACAAGGACCCCCACAGCCAGGACCACAGCCACATGGCTGCTGGTCTTCAGCTTTCAGACACAGATGACAATGACACTCTCGATGAGTTGCACATTGAGAGCAGTGATGAGAAAAGCCCATCAGATTTGTCATTGACAGCTGATACCGACAAGTCCACGGAGAACCTGGACATGCTTGTGGAATTGGGTGGATCTCACCATGGCTCTCCTGACGAGCATTCAAGGCAGGTGCCCATCCACTTAGCGACTAGGCCGAAGACATTCAGCTTCATTAAGCAGCAAAGGGTGGTGAAAAGGACTTCTTCGGAAGAATGCATCACTGTAATATTTGATGCGGAAGATGGGGAACCCATTCAGTTCAGCTCGCAGCAGACTGGAATTGTCACTCTTACCAGAGATGAAATGTCTATTGATGCTGCCCCTGATCCACCCACAGGAGAACACACTGGAATTTCACCTCAGAGAAATGCCCCTTTCCAGCCAAGCTATGCTGCAAGAGACTGTACTTTTTTAAAGAGATCAGGAGAGGAAGATGAAAAGAACATTCCAAAACATAATGTAGATGATATTCCCACATCATCCATTGAATCTTTCAGCCCCAGGACAGTAACGCCAGATACTCAGCAACCAAAACTGACTAAAGCAACACACAGAGCATCAAACCAGAGTCATCCCGGGCCATCGGCATCTATGGGTATCTATCAGAAGCACAGTCTCACAAGAATGCCTGCCAGGGGCAAGGTTTCACCCCAGAAAACAAGAATCATAGAGGCTGAAACCTGCATATTCAGGCCCTCTTCTGGCCCTATGACTCTTGAGAAGTCACCATCCTGCATGCCCATGAAACTTTCACAGATCACAAAGACTGAAAGCTCTGGACCCCTCTCAGATTTACAAGCAGATTCTCACATTCCAAAGCACCCTGCACAGCTTTCTCATGGCTCCAGAATGCCCAACAGGAGGGACTGGGGACCATGCTCCAAGAGGCAGACTCCAGGGTCACGGTCAAGGGCCCTTATGGAGCCTAGCAACAGTGAAGACCCCCCAGCGAAGGACAGACTCTGTGATTCTGGGCCAGAAGCAGAATTCAAGTCCCCTTCCCCGCCAACCCCTCCAGACAGGTCGGTTTCCCTGCTGATCAGGGCTAGTCATGACTGTTCACCATTGGCTTCATCTGCCAGGCCTGAAACCAGGATCCCTGGTGAATCACCAAGGACCATCTTTAAATGCCCCCTGCTGAAGGGACCCTCCACCCCTGCTGTTTCTTCTCAGGCCACAGCAGAAACACAAAGGAGGAAGCCTTCTATGGCCTTCAGAAAGCCCACCCTCGCTCACCCTGTGCCCCCTGCAGAGGCAGCAATTCAAGCCAGATGCCCTGCTCACAGCCCCTCCTCCACCTCATCTAGGGTAACTCCAGGACCACCCAGGGCCTCTCCAAAGAGAGGCATCCCCAGAACCTCTCCTCACCAAATCCTTGGAACTGCACACATGGACTTAGGGTTACAGACTCCCAAGAGTTCTCCATCAATCCAAGAGTCCCTGGAAACAGCATCCTGCAAAACCATATCTCCAGGTAGAAAAGAGCAGGTGAATGACAGTGTCCTCACACCTCCCAAGCCTTCCTTCTTTGTGATGAATGAGTCAGCATCACCTCAGATGAATAGCCCTCCATCTTCATCATCTTTATACAAAAGCCAAATTGCGCCTCAAGGTTGTCCAAACACCCCAGAGAAAGGACTGAAAACCCGCCTCCCTGTGGGACTCAAAGTTCTCATTAAGTCTCCCCAGTTGCTCAGGAAAAGTTCCACAATCCCAGGGAAGCAAGAAAAAGATAGTTTCAATGAAGCCTCTAAAATTAGTTCTGGAGCTGTAAACAAGGCCAAACCCAAGGGATACATGGCTCCAGCAAGCCTTGAGACTACCAGAGAGGACAGAGACACATCTGCAATGGATTTGCAGAGGCAAAACAGTGCAGCCGATGGGTTTTCCCCAGAAACAACACTGCTAGAGTCCTTGGAAAACAGTAGCCCCGGGGCTGAGGGGAGAGATGGACAAGAGAACCGATCTGTGAAAAGATCCCTGTCCTCCAGCAAGCCACACTTGAAGCCAGCCCTCGGCATGAATGGTGCCAAGGCCCGCAGCCAGAGCTTCAGCGCTCACTCAGGAGACAAGCCCTCCACACCGGCCACCACGGAAGGGCCCGGAAAAGTCCGAACTCAAATTATTACCAACACTGCTGACAGGGGAAATTCTCTTACCCGGCAGAACTCCAATGTGGAAGGTGTTTTCAACAAGACCCCTTCTGTTCCTATGCCTGAGAGCCTCCTGAGTGCTGAGAGGCCTCTGGGCTACCCATCTTCCAAGAACGGCTCCCTGGGGGGTACAGACAGCACCAGCAGCCATCATGGGAGCCCTAGTAAGTTGCCTTTGAGGATCCCTCCAAAACGCGAAGGGATCCTCCCTCCTGGAGCAGAGCCCCCGCAGACATACACTCAGGAAGAATGTGCCAGTGTGCCCGTACCTGTAGAACCAGGCAGTGACCACTGCAGGTGCGTAGCCATGGCAACAGACTGCCCTGGGGCCTTGCCGAGCCCAGGCAGGACACAGCATCCCAGCAATTTTGAAACCAGCAGGATATCCAAGATGGAAACTGTTGAAAGGCATCCAGATGCCTCTACAACAAGGACTGGTACTATGGATCCAGAAGCCCCCCTCTCACCCACAATCGAAGAAAAGGTCATGTTGTGCATTCAGGAAAATGTGGAAAAGGGCCAAGTGCAAACAAAGTCGACCTCTGTGGAAGCGAGGCAGAAGCCAGGGCCTTCATTCGCCAACTGGTTTGGTTTTCGGAAGAGCCGACTTCCAGCTCTCAGTAGCAGGAAAATGGATGTTCCCAAAACCAAAATGGAGAAGAAAGATGCAAAAGTGCTGGGATTTGGAAACAAACAGCTAAAATCAGACAGAAAAAAAGAGAAAAAGAAGCCCGAGCTGCATTATGGGATGGGAAATGGGCTTAGCAAGGATACGGAATCAGCAGATGGGCCGGATGGTGGCTTATCGAGCAAAACCAGTGCGAAAATGCCACAAAACATTTACAGCCAAACAAAATTTGAACCCAGAAGCAGAACCGTCCCAGTCACATGTCCAACAAATGACACCTTCATGACAGAACTGTTGAACAGGTAACTCGCTGGGAAAGAGGGGTTACGGCAGAGGGGACCCTCATCCACAAAGAACAGAGCTGTTCACTCCTTGCTTGTTAAATGTCAGTCTAGCATGCTTTTCATCCAAGTAGGAACCATAGTCATAATTTTTTATATATTAGCCAGAATTTTAAACAAGGAAATCGAAGTTGGCAATAAAGTAATAATTTAGTCCTTGTTACTTTGTTAACCAAACCAGTGGTCTTTGAAATTAAAGAATGGTAACTTTTATCAAGGTTGATGTAAAATTCAACCTACACTAGGAATCATAAATGCACTCACATGGCATGAAATGAAAGAAAATGACACATATATTTTAAAGCATGCCAATTTCATCAATTGTACTGAGCAAATGTGTGATTAGAAACCTTATTAGAAATAATTATAATTCCTGCCCATCTTTGGGCAAAATGTGTTTAATAATCACTCTTCCATGGTTTTATTTTTCCCCTCCCCCTCCAGAAGTTATAAATTATTGTAGTATCAAATCTAAATTAACAAGTTACTTTACTATTTGAAGATTCTGTAAACACTGGTAAGTGACACATGTCATACAAAGGGTTAGAGACAGAGTGTTGTATGGAGGTTACTGTAAAGGTTTGTGAAAAAGGGAGTCAAGAAAGAAGAGCAGTGTAATTTACCAGAGGAATCATTTTCTACCTGCAGAGTTGATAAGAAAGTAGCCCAACAGACAGAAAGTGGATCAAATAATATTTCCTGCAGGAGTGTGTTAAAGGACAGTTCCCAGAGCTCTTCCACGCCAGGAAACCACAAGAAAAACACCAGGACCAAAGCTGATACGGAAACACCTAGAGACTCCCTGGTAAGTGTGCCACCATGCTGGTTCTAAATAGCTTCATTTTGAGCTATTCTACCTGTGTCGTTACTACCTATTGCTGATGCAAATATATGAGCAGGAGGTTCGGGGACTGAGTATAGGAGAAAGTTATTTGTTGTTGTTAAATAAGATTTAAAAGGAGAGGGAGTCTAATGACAACCTCAGCAGTGAGATGGCAGCTGGACAACATGTGGACACTGCTGGCTCCAGGGACACTGCCTCCCCCAGTGTTGTTTTAAGAGTAAAATTCAGTCACAGAACAGTGTAGGCAGCAGAGGCTTCTGGTGTCATCCCAAATGATACCTTTGCTGAAGTTTGTTTTCATGATGAATCCCAACCCCACCCACAACAGAAAAAGAATGAGCGCAGTTTTAAAAGTAAAAAAAGTGTTACGCAATTTAAGGCTGTTTTATGATTTGGTTTCAGCACAGTTCGTTTGTCATGAATTCTGAGCACCCAGTGTTAACACCAAGAAACCCTTTTGGAAACTGGGCTCCTCCTCAGTTAGCCTTTTAATTATGAGTTTTGGAACACAGGAGGTGAATTGAATTTTGACAAAAATGAAAACATGCTTTGATATTTCCCTAGGGTGTGCCAGATTCAGAAAACTTTTTTTTTTGTCTTGAAGCTGCCATAAGTTGCACTCCCTTTGGTTTTGCTCTTGTGTAATTGATTTGGTGGTGTTTGCCATTGTTCCCGTTAGTGAGTTTTAAAGCACTTAAGTAAGCTTCCTTCCCTCCAAACGTTCTTTATGGAATAACAATATCTGCTTCTTTTTGTGCTCTACTAAAAACAATATGTAGTCCATGCTGTCATTTGCTGAGGGAAAACTTAAATGAGAGATAATTATGTATTTTTCCTGGTGTGGTTCAAGAGTTGAGATTCTAAAATAACTGTTTGACATTAGTAGTTATTAGTTATTATTCCTCAGTGTTTAGCATTCCCTAGGTAATGATTTCATAGACAGATTTTCACTGGAAATATATGTGCTTTTTACATTTTTTGTATTCTAATAGCACTTATCTATGAAAAATTATGAAGACTTTTTTTCAAACTCTGAAATCTATTTTGCTCTTTGCTTTCCTAGTGTCACTCCTTCTTTAAAGATATAGTTGTCCCCAGCATTATAAAACCACAAACCGTAACCATATCCAAGGGTGTCCTTGTAGTGTCACTGAAAGGAAAGAGAGGGAATGAACATGTGGAAATGTACAAGATACCAGAAACTCAATCCAGCTGACAGAAAACTTTGATAACCTGGCAGAGCCTGTTATCGGAAGGAACACCATTTATGTCCCATTTAGCGTGGTATCTGACAGCCTAAGGTGCATCTTCACTGTAAGAAGTACCCAGAAAACAAAAAGTCCTTCTGTTTGCCTTTTACAATTTAATTTTATTTTTGCATTACTTCCTAATGCTGAAGAAATTGTTGTGCTTTTCCTTTCTCAGCTGCAGTCTTAGCACACAGTATAGTGACAAGGGTTCTTTGGTACTCTAAGAATAGCTGCCAGAAACACTGTTTATGTAAAGTACAGCATCTCACTCTGCATCCAAACACATCAGCAATGGATGTGTGCTAATTTTTCTCATGAGCTGCAAAGAGGAATTTAGTCCTGTTGGGAAGCTTTTTTCCTGACACTGCAGTAGAGTTAACTCACATTAATGATCAGTTTGTCCGTTTTTGTAAGAATGTCAAATGCATTGTTTTCTATTTCATTTCCATAAATGTCATTGTGGTTTTGGTTGACATGACTAATTTCAGACAGGATGTAGCTGTAGCCTCCACTGGGCCCAGTACAAGAATAGCAGCAAAAATCCATTCATTATGTATGATCAGCCTGGATAGGAAGCTACGTTATCAAAGCATGATAACGTGAATACTTGTGAGCCTTTTAAAATTCAGAGTTTTAGGGAATTTTCCTGACAAGAACTAAAGGTAAATTTGCTATCTGCTGGTATCAGAAGGAGCTGTAAGGAATTTTTCTCACAGTGGTTACTTTGTGTTGAAACAGTAGCTGTTTATGACATTTTATCATACTCTCTTTCTTTTTGCCTGAATAGAATCACTGTTCAAAAACCTTAACACATAATACACCACTGTCAATCACACTTTACAAAGCAAAATTATATTTGGTTATGAAAATTTTAACACATTTTAATTATCTTAATCCACAGTCTAAATAGAAAGATTATTTTCCATATTTGTAAGAATTCATGTATGGGGCCTGGCGCAGTGGCACAGTGGTTAAGGTCCTCACCTTGCATGCCCGGGATCCCATATGGGCGCCGGTTCTATCCCTGCAGCCCCGCTTCCCTTCCAGCTCCCTGCCTGTGGCCCGGGAAAGCAGTCCAGGACGGCCCAAAGCATTGGGACCCTGCACCCGTGTGGGAGACCTGGAAGAGGCTCCTGGCTTCGGATCGGCATAGCATCGGCCTTTGCTCTCACTTGGGGAGTGAATCATCGGACAGAAGATCTTCCTCTCTGTCTCTCCTCTCTATATATCTGCCTTTCCAATAAAAAAATAATAAAAATGATAAATCTTTAAAAAAAGAATTAATGTATGTAGCAAAGCCTCACTTTGTTCGAATGTAGCTGCATTTCCCTTTTTAGTACTGTTAGATACTAATATAGCTGTAAAAATCCTGTTAGCACTTTGCTGAACTAAGTCTATTTTTGTTTTCAAAACTCTAATTAGTGGCTTCTGTTCCAATTTCAACTATGATTATAAACCACTTAGTTTTAGTCTTTGTGTAGTTTAGACCAGGGGCCATGTTACTTTGTAATTGAGATTATTTTATTTAATTTAAATGAAAGAAAGTCAAGATGTTAGCCTGAACTATTTCGTAGGCATAAAGTCAGTAAGCCAGAGAGAGGTATATTCAGCTTACTACACATTTTGCATCATTTTTTTTTTTAGCATTGTCTGTTCCTTATTCCTATGAATTTAAATAACTTTCTTAAATGAGAAACTCCCAGTATTATAGTTTTAGGCTCCTGTTTAACTCCAAGTGGACAAAAGTAAAAATGATTAACAAAATTTAATGGGATCATATACTTGATAATACCCAGAAAACAGATAACCATTTTAATGCGAACCTCTCCTAGTGTGGTGATTTTTCTGACTGCCTACACACACTCTTACAGTTGGCATATTCTAGCTATCAATATGGTAAGATTAAGCACCAAATACATTCTAATATTGGAACTGAACTCATAAAATGTAAGTAATTGGTGTTGTTCCATTAACTATGAAAAACGGGAGTGAAAAAGTAGCAACCTAAATCTAGCTCACCGTCAGTATACAACAGTATGAGCTTATACCTTGCAAGTATAAAGTAATGGCTGCTCTTATCAATAAATCCCTAAGCAAACTCATCATCCATCTCTAGTATATGAACCTGAGCAAGACTCCCATTGTATTGCTCAGTTCACATTATTATCATCAGCAGTTCAGGTGACTGCAGAAATGCAGTTTTCAGTAGCTACTTGGAGTCATTCCACCAAGAAGCATGTGGTATCATGATACTGAGGCAGTACATAGGCACAGTCATAGTTGAGTGGACAATTGAGAATAATAGATTTCCCCAAATTAACCACACATTTAGACTCAGACTTGGTGTGTGTGAGTCCCAGCTTCATTGCTTAGACAAATATTTATCTCCTCTGTTGCTTGGCGTTGGGTCCTCATCTGTAAAATGAGGCTCACAGTAGCACCTGCTCCAGAACCCTGTTGGTTGTAAGGGTTTTAAGACCCCATATGTGAGGATCTTAAATATCACTTGCTACACATGAGTGTGTTTGCTGTTTTCATTACACCTGTCACTGTTTCACTAGCATCTGCCACCCAGTGTCTGTTTGCCGGTTTCTTTAAGGCTGTTACTGCTGCTGCTGCTGCTGCTGGATAGGGAAGAGGAAACTCAAGTTTTATGCTGGTGTTATCACTTGCTCTTTGAGCACTAATTTCGGGAAGCTTAAGGAACCTCAGACTTCTTGCCTGTACAGCACTATAATTTCATGAGTTTCTCTCCAGACTGATACTATGCCAGTCAAGCCCCTGGGTACTCCAACTAGAATAGCAGGGAAATGTTTTTGTATAGAAGTCTAGAAAGACACATCACTGCAGTTGTCTACATCCCAATCACCTCGTTTTATTTTTGAAGAATTAAAAAAAAAAACATTTGTTCTGTTGCAGGAAATTTGGATGACATCAGTGTATTTCTTTAGTCTCATGGATGCAGCTTGAGGAAGTCTCTGACTCTGGAAGAGTTATACCTCCTAGACTTTAATAAGTATTGAAACCAGTGTTGTGAGGCAGATGTGTAGCATAGTGGTTTTGGAGACCTGTGTTGCGTATCAGAGTTGGGTCTTGGCTCCACTCCTGATTCCAGGTCCTGCTAATGCACACCCTGAGAGGTAGCTGGGAATGGCTCACATAGTTGAGCCCTTATTGCCCGTGAGGAAGGTCTGGATTGACTTCTCAGCTGCTGGCAACAGCCTGCACAACCCCACTGTTGCAGGCATTTGGCAAATGAAGCAGTGAATGGAGAGTGCACTCATTTTTCACCTTTCAAACAAATAAATGCCTTATCTTTTTAATTAACAGATAAAATTTGTGTATATATGTGGGTACTCTTTGATCTTTAAGCTTGGATATCCCCTGTTAGATGTTTTGTCAGAGAACAATTATCTTTTCAAATATTTGTCATTTGTTTGTAATCAAGAACTCCAAAACATCCCAGTTTTTTTTTTTAAAGAGAGAAATGTATAATGTATCACGTTATAATATTGTGTGTCATTAGGTCCCGTATAAATCTTTCTAAAAGCTCTGAAAATATGTTCCTGGGATTAAAACTTTTAATAAAGCCAAATTCTAGAGTGGCGAAAGAAAGATGTGTATATACATCCTCACGTGCTCACAAGTGTATATGTGTTCTCATCCACACATTTTTGGCAGGAAAACCTGTTATTTTGAGGAATACAGAAGATTTAATAAAAATAAAAACTTTCAGTCTTCTCTTGTTGCTGTAGATAAAAGGAGAGAATGACAACTTACAAGAGGATGACGAGGGTCCTGTTGCAGATTCCACATTTCAGAGCCACGTCATAGGTAAAAACTCATGTCTTGATATGCTTTTGACTGTGATCTTTCTGCATGTCACTTTCTTTCAGAGGCCCTGTGTTATGCCTGCCTGCAGGCCATTCATAGTCACACATGGTTACCTCTATCATTTGGACAAAAAATAAGTCGATCAAAGCAGTTCCAATGAAGAAAATATAGGTGTTTGCAAAGAAATGCTATGTGAACTGATAAGAAGTGTTTGTCAATCTCATGTGCAAGTCATGCTGAACATAAACAAGTATTTTTGGAGAGACATATCAATTCTACATAGATCCAGCTTCTAAAATTCTCTCTCAAGAAGCAATGAATGCAAATGCTTACTGATTGAAAATACAGAATGATAACTTTCTAAAACAGAATCTGATTTTTTAAGTAAATATTTTGCACATATAGAGCTAAATATGAGAAGTGAAGATGAATTCACCATTTCTATTAAATTACTGGTCCAAATAATCTCATTTCTGGAATAAATGCAAATTGTCAACCATTTTCCTAAAAGTGTGGGTTACACCAGACTGAAGGAACTTAAGTTCCCAAAACAAAAGGTCCTGTTCCAAGCAGCCAACGTGTAAATGGTACTGGAGGGGTTACCTGTGGCTATGATGTTTCTCAAGAGATGAAAGATGAATTTACTAGCCCCATCACACCTTATACTCTTGCAGAATTGGTTGTTTCTTGAAACCTAAAAATTGCTGTGATTGTGAGAATGCTGAATATTTAGGGTTTATTGTTGTTGTTGTTTGTTGGTTGTTTGGTTTTTTTCCCCAAAAGATTAACTAGAGAATTTTATTTTAACAGTATGAAAAGTTTGTGGTACAGTTTCAGATTCCACATTTTTAGAAGGTACTATAGTTTGAGTTTGGGTGTAGTGTCAAAGAATTATTATCATTTGAAAAACAATTGAAATGTTTCTCCATCTTCCAATTACTTATTGGTGTGTGGCTGAATTTCCTACATAACTTCAACCAGAATAACATTACAATAAATTATAATTCAAATTCATATTCAAAAACTGTTAGTAAATACTATAATCCATCTGTTTCTTATAAAATCAAAAATTTAAATATCTTTCTATAAGTAAGAAACAATGCCATTGTTCTCATGAACTAGTTCTGTTCTGGAAAAGTCATATAATTATTTGCATTAAAATGTCATTTATATTAATAGTGTTCACTCACCTTGAATTTTTTTAAACTGTTCATAGTTTTTATTGTTTTCCATGATATCGCTTTGAGGCATAAGGATTCCCTCTTCTCCTCCCATTTCTCCTCCCCTATTTTCTCCTTTATTACAGTAGTATTACAGTTACAAGTTCAACATTCTGCAATTTAAGTGTATCATGGCATCATAAGTATAGGCAATGGTAGAAAGTATTAAATTGTCAAGGTATATTTACCAGTTTCATGGGGAGTCCTCCTTTTATTTGGGAGTAGAAATGCTTGCTGTGATGTATCTTTGCTTCCTAGTATGCTAAGGATTCAGCTTAACATGACACCAAGCCCTGGGATAATCATTTCTCCAGATCACATTTGGGGATAATAGATAATGCTGCACGCCATGTTCAGGACATGACAGGCACAGATTGCTGGCTTCTGGTAGAATCTGTATCCATTGCTCCTGTCCCCTCAGGAATGCCTTGGGTGCCACATCTCAGCATCGCATGGCTCTCAGCACCATGTTGATCCACTTTACGACTCTCTCTAGCATATCTGGTAGGCTTCTGTAGACTAATTTAGTTTGTCTCAAAGAGTTGTCATACCCATACAGCATAATGAGACTGGCAAAGTATCATTATTCTTTTCATAGGTAATTGGGGATACAAAATCTTAACAAACAGCGGAATGCCTATAATCTGAATAAGATCATTATTCCAAAAAGATCCTCTATTGCAGTTGTCAATGCAAAATGTTTAAATTGGCATCAGTTCTGTGTAGTTAGCTAATATGCAAGTTAAATATTGTTTAACAGCCTTCAAACATGAGACTGTGTAAAGCCCCATTGAGTCATGTTTAATATCATAGCAATTCTTTACATCTGTACCATTTCATATGATAGCTATTAGTCACATGTGGCTATTTCCATTTAAATTAGCTAGAGCAGCATAAATTAAAAATGTAGTGACTCAACAGCAGGAGCCAGATTTTAAGCACTTAGTGATCACATATTCTCTCTGTTCTATATGAACATTTCCTTTGTTGCACAAGCATATGTGAGGGTATATCAGAAAATTTTTGGAAAATTGGAACACAAAGTTTATTTTGAGGAGCATATTTTTGAAATCCACAAATAGTTCTTTTACATTACACATTATTCATAACCTTTTTGAAGATTTTGAATAGGCATGGATTTTAATATTTATGCAATGTTTTGTTTTTTAATTCCTTTTTTGTACAAAAATTTTGAAGTTTTCTTTATGAACATTTCTTCATCATTGCTCAATTGGAACGTATTCCTTAAAATAACTCCTACAGAAGTGAATTTGCCTTTTCTTTGATACAGAATTGACTTTGTCTTCAAAACATTGTGGACTTAATTTTCCAAAGAGAAAACTAGATGAATAAGCTGCTAATAGCCAGCAGTAAATAGACAAGAAAAAAAACTGGTAGACAAGCCATTACTTCTATAATATATCCATTTAATCATCTTATTTAATTAAAAAAAAAAAGCCTGGAAGAAGACAAACATAAAAGGAGCATATAACAGTTCAGCAATGTTATCCAAAGCCCTGGCTCTGGATATTTTGACTTTACTGTTCAAGCATCATTGACTTTTCTTCTGCACACTCATTACCTCTGGTTGCACAGTGTCTCGGGACATCCCACTCACATTGAAGGAAAAACTGTGAGAGGACAGACTCCTTCAGAGTCCACACCATGCCCACAGGCTCCACTCAAATGTTGCTGAGGAGAAGTGCATCCTGTAGTGACTGCTAGTGCAAGGCGTGCTGGGAAAGTAAGTGTGCAGCTTCCCAACCTCTGCTGCCTGGAGAAGCAGAAGAGGGTTCAGATCATCTCCCTGCCTGGCCCATCACAGGATCACCACAGACCTTTCCAAAACTTGCCTCCCTTTCAAAACCATAATGCATTTCTAAAATGTATTAGTAAAATTATTCTGTGGCCATAATATACTTCCAATAACAAATGAACAAATCTAATTGTGTTCCAAACATCAGCTAGTATGTTTAACAGAGAACAATGAACAAAGTTGTGAATTTGAATGTTTGTGCTTCTGAAGTGGAGAATGATCACGTTAGATTAATCAAAATGTTGTGAACTGATTACAAAATTGTTAATATTGCTCATCAAGCCTGTGCTAAATTGAAATTCAAGATTGTTGAAATGGGTAAAATAATGCAACTATGTTTTTCTTTTAAGTTGTCATAATAAATGTCAAGCTTCCATGTTCATTGACAACAAGCAAGTAACATTCTAGCCTATTAACAAAAACCATAATCATCATAGCTTGAATTATTCTTTCCTGCCATTTGATAATAATAGACTCACTTATGTATTATACAATTTTCTCCTAGGGTTAAATGATTTGTAGAAATTCAAATACTGTTGTCTCATAAAGAAAAATATCATCCAAATATAACTGTGAAAATAATTTTCTAAATATAACAGGACATGTAGAATTCTTTTTTTTTTATTGTTGCTTACATTGTATTATGTAGTACAGTTTTATAGGCGCTGGGGATTCCCCCCACCCCTCCCATACCCCTCCCCCCATGGTGGATTCTTCCACCTTGTTGCATAACCATAGTTCAAGTTCAGTTGAGATTCATTGCTTGCAAACACATGCCTAACATAAAGTTCAGCGTCTTATTGTCCAGATAAGTTCAGTGGCCTCTTGGGGAGACCTTCTATGGTCTGAAGATAGGTCTAACAGAGTAAAGATCCGGTCAGTTAAAAGCCCCAACAAGGCCTCAGTATCAATATACAACATTATGGAATTAATTGACATAGTATTGGGTAAACAATATGTTAAAAATAATGCAAGTTCCATTCTTCGAAACCTCTGGGTTGAGACAGTATCAATGACAGGTTCAAAAAATAACAAACAACCATACAAAAATTACAGGTTAAATCAAGGCAAACATGTGGTATCTAATCTTTTGGGATTCACTCATTTCCCTTAGCATTATAGTTTCCAGTTGTGCCCATTTAGCCACAAAGAACTGCATTTTGTTTTTTTTAATAGCTGAGTAGTATTCCATGGAGTAGATGAACCAAAGCTTTCTTATCCAATCTTCTGCTGATGGGCATTTTGGTTGCTTCCATGTTTTTGCAATTACTGATTGTGCTGCAATGAACATAGGGATGCATGTTGGTTTGTCATAAAGCAGGTGTTTTGGATATATTCCTAGGAGTGCTATTGCTGGGTCATATGGTATGCAGATTTTGAGTTGTTTGAGTGTTCTCCAGACTGATTTCCATAGAGGCTGTACCAATTTGCAGCTCCACCAGCAGTGGAGTAGGGTTCCCTTTTCCCCGCATCCTCGCCAGCAAGCGTCGTTGGTGTTCTTGTTTATGTGGGCCAATCTTGCTGGTGTTAGGTGGTACCTCATCGATGTTTTAATTTGGATTTCCCTTATTGCTAGGGAGCTGGAACATTTTTTCATATGTTTGTTTGCCATTTGGACTTGTTCCTTTGTGAAATGTTTGCCCATTTCCCGTGCCCATTTCTTGAGTGGCTTGTTCGTTTTGGTTTTTTGGTTGTTTTGAAGTTCTTTGTATATCCTGGAAATTAGCCCCCTATCGCCTATATCGTGTGCAAAGATCTTCTCCCACTCTGTGGGTTGCTTTTTTACTTTGTTGATTGTTTCCCTTGCTGTACAGAAGCTTCTTAGTTTGATGAGGTCCCATTTGTTTATTCTGTTCTCAACTGCTATTGCTTTTGGTGTCCTTCTTAGAAAGTCGGAACCTACTCCTAGGTCTTGCAGGGTATTTCCTACATTTTCTTGCAAGAGTTTGAAGGTTTCTGGATGTAGGTTTAGGTCTTTTATCCATGTAGATTGGATCTTGGTGTATGGTGATAGATGTGGGTCTATCTTTTTGTTTCTACAGGCTATCAGCCAGTTGTCCCAACAACATTTACTGAAGAGGCCTTCCCACTTGCTTGAGTTGTCATTGGTCTTTTTGTCAAAGATTAATTGGCTGTATTTGTGTGGGTTCCCTTTTGGTGCTTCTATTCTATTCCATTGATCTTCCTTTCTGTCTTTGTGCCAGTACCAGGCTGTTTTGATAACCACTGCTCTATAGTATGTCCAGAGGTCCGGGATTGTGATTCCCCCTGCTAACTTCTTATTTTTCAGGATGGTTCTAGCTATTCGTGGTTTTTTGTGTTTCCAGATAAACTTTTGAATCATTGTATCCAGTTCCGTGAAGAATGTTTTGGGCAATTTGATTGGAATTGCATTGAAAATGTATATTGCTTGTGGTAGTATAGACATTTTAATGATATTGATTTTGCCTATCCAGGAGCACGGGATGTTATTCCATCTTTTGAGGTTTTGTTCAATTTCCTTTTTAAATAGTTTGTAGTTTTCTTCGAATAGGTCTCCTACGCTTTTGGTTAAATTTATTCCCAAATACTTCATACTTCTCTCTGCTATTTTGAATGGTATCCTGTTGGTTAGATCTTCTTCCATCTTGGTGTTATTTGCGTACACTATGGCTGTTGATTTTCGTTCGTTAATTTTGTACCCCGCCACTCTGCCAAACTCTCGTATAGTTCTAGCAGTTTCTGTATTGAGTCTCCTGGTTTTTCTATGTATAGGATTATGTCATCTGCATATAGTGAAAGCTTGACTTCTTCGTTTCCTATACGTATGCCTTTGATTTCATTTTCTTGTCTTATGGCCTCTGCAAGTACCTCTAGGACTATGTTGAATAGCAGTGGTGATAGCGGGCACCCTTGTCTTGTTCCAGATCGCAGTGGGAAGGGTTCTAGCTTTTCTCCATTCAGTATGATACTGGCATTGGGTTTTTCATAAATTGCTTTGATTATGTTGTGGATTTTCCCATCTATGCCTACTTTGGCTAGAGTTTTTAGCATGAAGAGGTGTTGGATTTTGTCGAAAGCTTTTTCTGCATCTATTGAAACTATTATGTGGTTCTTGTTTTGCAGTTTTTGGATATGGTTTATAACATTTATGGATTTACGAATGTTGAACCATCCCTGCATTCCAGGGATGAATCCTACTTGATCCGGATGAATGATCTGTCTGATGATTTTTTGAATTCTATTGGCTAGGATTTTGTTGAGAATTTTAGCATCAATGTTCATCAGAGAAATAGGTCTGTAGTTTTCCTTCTCTGATGGTTCTCTGTCCGGTTTTGGGATTAAGGTGATGTTAGCTTCATAGAATGAGTTTGGGAGGGTTGCTTCCTCCTCTATTGTTTTGAAGAGCTTGTAGAGGATTGGGGTTAGTTCTGTTTGGAATGTTTTGTAGAATTCTGTAGTGAAGCCGTCTGGGCCTGGGCTTTTTTTTGTTGGGAGATCTTTGATGACTGTTTCAATCTCTACCTCGGTTATGGGTTTATTTAATTCTGCAGTTGCCTCCGGACTGAGTTTTGGTAAGTGGTGGGAGTCCAAGAACTTTTCTATTTCTTGGTGGTCCTCAAATTTGTGGGAGTACAGTTCTTTGTAGTAATTTCTAATTATTTTCTTAATGATTGCAGTGTCTGTTGTTATGTTGCCTTTTTCATCTTTAATGCTATTGATTCTCACTTTCTCTTATTTTTTTTTGGTCAATCAGGCCAGTGGAGTGTCTATTTTGTTTATTTTCTCAAAAAACCAACTTTTTGATTTGTTGATTTTATGTATAGTTTTTTTGATTTCTATTTGGTTTATCTCCTCCCTTGTTTTGATGATTTCTTGTTTCCTATTGTGCGTGGGACTCTTCTGCTGCTGTTTTTCCAGATCCTGGAGGTGTGAGGTTAGTTCCTGTATTTGGCGTCTTTCTTGGGCCTTGACATGTGCTCCGATTGCGATGAATCTACCTCGTAGCACTGCTTTGGCGGTGTCCCACAAGTTTTGGAATGTTGTATCAGAGTTTTCATTGGTTTCCATAAATTTTTTGATCTCATCTTTAATTTCTTCTCTGACCCATTGTTCGTTTAATAGCATATTGTTCAATTTCCAAGAGTGCCTATACTTCCTGGGGAGTTTTGAGTTGTTGATTTCCAGTTTCATCCCATGGTGGTCTGAGAGGGTACATGGTATGATACTAATGTTTTGGAAGTTGTTTAGATTCGCTTTATGTCCTATCATGTGGTCGATTCTGGAGAAGGTGCCATGCACCGCTGAGAAGAATGTATAGTCTGTGGCCTTAGGATAAAAAGTTCTATATATGTCTACTAAGTCCAGTTGTTCTATTGTTTGTGTGAGCTCTGTTGTTTCTTTGTTGAGTTTTTGTTTCGTAGACCGGTCCATTGTTGTTAAAGGTGTGTTGAGATCGCCTACAAGAATTGTGCGGGTGTCTATGTCTTCCCTTAAGTCTGTAAGTAATTGCTTTACGTAAGTAGGTGCATTAAGATTCGGTGCATAAACATTAATGATGGTGATTGCTTCTTGATGGATCATTCCTTTCACCAGTATAAAATGGCCTTCCCTGTCTCTTTTGATGTTAGTTAGAATGAAATCTATCTCGTCTGAAATTAGGATAGCTACCCCAGCTTTTTTTTCTCGTCTATTGGCGTGAAATATCTTTTTCCATCCCTTCACTTTCAGTTTCTTTGCATCCTTTCTGGTTAGATGCGTTTCTTGTAGGCAACAGATGGTTGGGTCTTGTTTGATGATCCATTCTATTAATCTCTGTCTTTTGATTGGTGAATTTAGACCATTTGTGTTGAGAGTTAAAATTGAGAGGTTGCAATTTTGCCCTGCCATGTGATTGTGTTGTGTGTGTGTTGTTGCCTATGTAATTGTCTTGTTTGTGCGGCCTTTAGTTTGGAGACCTTCTTATTTGCCAACTTTGTTTGTGATTTGCCTCCTTTTTGTCCGGGACTAGCGCATTTCTAAGGAGACTTTGCAGAGCTGGTTTTGTGTAGACATATTCTTCTAGTTTTTCTTTGCTATTGAAGTATCTGATTTCGTTCTCATATACAAATGAGATCTTTGCTGGGTAGATTATTTTTGGTTGACAGTTGTTTTGTTTCAGGACTTGGAAGATCTTTGTCCATTCTCTCCTTGCTTGTAGGGTCTCTTCGGAGAAGTCAGCAGTGATTCTGATGGGTTTTCCCCTGTATGTGATCTTTTCTCTACTTCGTACTTGTCTCAGGATTCCTTCTTTGTCTTCATTGGAGTAGAACTTGAGCACCGTGTGTCTGGGTGAAGATCTCTTTGGATCATGTCTGTTGGGAGTTCTCTGTCCATCCTGTATGCGGGGTGGATTCGTGTTCCAAGTGTTTTGGAAGTTTTCCTGTATAATTTCATCAAGCACTGCTTGCATCCCAGATTCTCTTTCTACTCCCTCGGGGAGGCCGATGATCCGAATATTCAATTTTCTAAGGTAATCCTTCATCTCTTGCATCATTTTATTAGTTTTGCTGAGGTTTGTCTCCAGCTGTTTAATTCGCTGGGCACCTTCATTTTGTGTGTCTTCTGTTTCAGAGATCCTTTCCTCTGCCGCATTTATTCTGTTGATGAGGCTTTCAATCTTATTATCTTGGGCATCCAGTTTGGTTTTGATTTGTTGTATTTCGGTGATTATGCGGTTCTGGAGGTCTTCCAGCTTTGTGTCCACGTCTCTGAGAAATTTTAGCATTATTTTCATCAATTCCTTTGCTGGTAACACTTCCATGTCTTCATCTCGCATCGCCGATATTGATAATGGCTTTTGGCCCTTGTTTGGTGGGGTGCTGGCTCTTTCATCTGGAGCACAACTCTTTCTGGTGGTTTTTCCCATTGCGTTGGTGTATTCTGGTGAGGCAAATGGACCCGTGTGTTGAGGGGCTGTCAGGTGCTTTCCTGTAGAGATTGGAGCCTGCAGGCGTGGTGTTGCGGGCGTGGTAATTTTCAAGGCACCGTTGGTGCGTTCTCAGGGCCCGGGGCTGTAGAGCACCACCTTGGGGGCCCAGTGGATTCCAGGCACACTCTGGGCACCTCTTCTACAGGTGTGACACCCCAGGGCGTGGAGGGATGGAGGCGCTCTCTGGGTGTGCCCCCTTCACGGGAATCCACAGGGCGTAGAAGGTTTTATGTGCTTTCTCCCTGCGTTCTCCGTGTCAGGGACTGCAGGGTTTTTCAGAGCCCACCTGGTGCGTCTCCCACACACGGGACTGTGGGTGAGGCACTTTCCAGGCGTGGCTCTTGTGCAGTGAATCCACCACTCGTGGTGTGTGGGTGTTCAGAGCCCCTGCTCCCGTGTGGCTCCCCCACACAGGCCCTTAGCGGAGGAGTGGCCCAGGCGCCCTGTTATAATGACTTCACGGCAGGTTTGCACCGTGTCAGTTTGGTGCAGGAGTTTTCAGAGCTCTCCTGGTGGGTCGCCCACACTCAGAACTGCAGGGTGGGAGGCGAGAAGTGAGCAGTTCACTCTATGGGAGTGGTACCTGCGTGTCAGGGACACACAGCGCTACACTTCCCAAATCTCAGAGCTCTCCTGACACCTGACACCTGCGCTGCGGAGGTGCTGCTGCTGCAGGCGGGGCCTCCAAGCCCGCTCGGTGCAGCGTTCAGAGTCCTCCTGGTGGTTTCGCGCACTCACCAGGCAGGATGTGGGGGACTTCAGACCCTCGCCAGCTGTCTCTGCGCACCGAGACGCACTGGCCCCCTCAGCGCAGGAACATCCGAGGCGCCTTCCCAGGGCCCCCTCAGCCACCAACACCACTGTGCACAGACCCACCAAGGCACAGACCCAACAGTTTCGGCCGCCTGCTCCTCGTTCTCAGAGGCTGGAACCTCAGCAGGGGGCGAGGAATGCGGAGGCTGCCACGTCAACCCCCAGCTCACCAAACGTCCGACCGCTGCAGTCTGCCTCCACCGCTGTTGAAGGCCTCCCGCCGGCGACGGTCCCCCTGATCTCCCTGCCTCCGAGCTGGCCGCGTCTCCCGTCAGGCCGTTTTCAAAAGTGACTCAGCAGGTCTGGAGTGGGATGTCGGTTTCTCTGCCTTTGCCCTGCTCCGTTCTCGTTGTTCTTCCGAGTTGTGTGGATCTTTTTGGCTCCACACTGTCCCAGGGAGCTTCACGGACCTCTCCCTGCGGTTCCCTGCTGTTCCTCTTTGCTGCTTCTGTAGCGTTCTATCCTTCTCTCACTGGACGCTCCCTCACAGCCTTCCTCCTACGTCGGCCATGTTAAAGCTTTCTGACATGTAGAATTCTTATAGAGAGGAGAAAACGGCTTTTGAGGAATTTGAGGGAGACACCAAATGGAATTCAATGTTAACCTTTCTACCACCCAAAAAGGAGATGCCTGGAATAATATTCTGAAGTGAAGAATACCTATTTTTTCCCCAAACCTAGAGGAATTACATAGAACAATCTGCCAGTAATTCAATAGGCAGATAATTCACTGCCCCCAGATTGAATAGAATCTGCCTACACCACTCACACCCCGTTAGCTGAATGGATTCCCAGCCCTCTCTCCAGGTGCTACTGCCACAATGTATTTTGATGGACAATATGATTTAACCCTGACAATCAAGTTTGCTGGCTTTATTTCTGGATGTGCTGTGCAGTTGTGCCCTGCTGTCTATTCCAGGAACTGGTGGAGCCTCTAGGGTGTCCTACCTCTCCAGTCTCTTATCCTCTCTTGCATTTCTTCTCAGACTGAGCTATCTGCTAGCTGCTAGTGAATCATACAGCAGAGCAATAGGAGCTAAGTACATTGGATTGACCTAACTCCATAAACCAGAATATTTTATTTTTCTTGGGCTATCTGTTTCATTTAAGATGCTAAAGAGGTTAAACAGTTGCCTTACCTGTTTACATTGTAACCAGGGCACTGGCAGAGTTTTATTTTAGTTTAGAATTCTTAGGACCTGTAAATTTTGCACACTCAGAGCACACATTTCAGCAAATTTAGGAGGAAGGAAAAAGAACCAAGTCTGATTCAGAGAGAGTACAGTAACTGGGACAGTGTCAAGAGGACAGAGTTAGTACTATCACCTTGCTTTGAGAAGTGGCCTGCCTGCACCAAGATGAATAGAGGACATTTTGGATCCTAATGCACAATGGAAATTTTACCTCTGCAACTAACCCAAATGTTCTTTATCATCCAGCCATAAGGCATCTAATCCATAGTAACATGTCCAGCTTGCATTAAGTCGATGTTGAAGAGATAAAAGTGTTATAAAGCATACAATTACCATGGTCAAGGAATCAGTAAACCAAGCTCCAAAGATGTTCTACAAATGTATTGGTTTATTCCTCCAGCAGAACAGCAAGCACCTGCTCTGATGTTGAAATGTATGCAGCTGTTTCATTTAGTTTGGTAGGGTATGAAAGGGAAGGTTGCACAGGTTTTTCAATGAAGTGCTTCACTTAAAACGAGAATATGAACCAGGACCTGGGTGCTTATTGATTCTGAACAGAAGGAACTCTAGAATTTATTGTACTAAATCTTCAATAGTAAATGCTCAACATTACTTATTACTACAAATCCTATCCATTGAATTCTTCAGAACACATTTACTTTTTAAATCCAATACATTGCTTCCCCTAACTATTAATAGAAACAGAATTAGATCCAGATGGAAGTAGAAGAGATCTTAGTGGGCACTGATTTAAATAAGAATAGCAATGTCTTGCTGTCATACATAAATTCCCAGAGAGAGGTAGTCCAGGTTAATAGGACAATGTTAACTTCCTCCTGTCTTCTGTTTGGCACATGTTCTGTTCTTCACATTATTCCCATTCCCAAGGTCACTTTATGATCTAAGGTGACTGTGGGCACCCCTGTGTCCACTTCCAAACACACAGGAAGGGGAAACAGATGATGCAGGACATAACTCAAGTAACTGAGTACACTACTCTGCTATTATCTGTCCCTCCTGCCCAGATTCCACTAGCTATTACTTGATCACTTAGCATGGGTAGCATTATTCCAGATAAGTAATCATATATCTAGCCAAAATAAACAAACAAACAGACAAGCAAACAAAATCTACAGATCCTCTTAATTCTAAAAGAAGGAAAGAATGGAGGTGAGGGCACATCTGGCTTATCAGCCTGCTGCCTGCCATGTGTCAAAACTTATTTGCTTCCAATCTCAGCTGATCTAATGGAACATGAATAAATGATTGCTTAAGAAAGCTTTGGAAAAACAAACTGGAGGAGTTTTGTGAAAGAATTAATTTTAATGATCTATGTTCATTTCCTTTTTTGCATAATTTGAATATTCCCTGCTCTCTAGTTGTACAGTTGACCTTGAGTAACTTTCTGAGGAAATGTATTGACCACAGATTACTTTGCTATCTCTCTGCTCATATTTAAGCATGAGTGTATAATTTGTCACCAAAAAATTCACAGAGGTTCAAATAAATATTAGCTGGAGTGCAGCACATCTAGAATTTTCACTTCTCTAAAATTAAATAGGATAGCTGGTCTGCTGCTGTTTTAGCTGCCAGTCAGTTAAAGCCCTTGATAAGTATCTCATTTCAATAATGTTACTAATTGTTCCCACAGAGAAAATTTGGAGAAACTTTAGAAATTGAAACACAGAAGGAATGGTCTCTATATTTCAAATAAAATGAGTATATATCTCAAAGTTAATCAGCCTTTCACAGATTTTTGAGTGGAAGGCTATTTGCATCACATGTCTCACTCTGAAGGATATGCTGGCATGTTTAGGCTTGGTTGTTGAAAACAAAAGTTATTGATGACAAAACAACATGCGGGTGGGAAGAATAAATGTTCCCAATGGCAACTTGAATAGATATGTTCTATTCACTACAAACAAATTGGCACAAAACTGAAAGCTGCTTAGATAATGAGGTCTGTGTATCAAGAACAGATTGGTGTGATTTTATTTGATTAATGTACCATATTATAATAATGAGGCTCACTTTGCTTCTGTGTTTCCTAACATACAAAATGATACCAAACAGGTACTATACAGTAGCAAAGTTGGGAACCGCTGTCCTAAGGGATAGAATGTGATTAACAAAGGAGACAAATGTCCTTTGAGTCAAGGCAAATGATATGACTCATCAAGCAGATGGTTCCTGGAAGGATGCACATTGTCACTGATACAGCAACAGTGTGTTTCTCCCAGGACCTCAGAAGTCACTAGAGTTCCTGAGACACTGATCCACAGGGCTGGTATGCTAACTTTGCAGGAAACTGGGTAGTTCAAGAAGGAAGGTTTAACACTTAGAAAAGAGTAGTATGCTACAAATTGATGAAGTTAGCTGATAGAGCAGAAGCTTACAAGTAGCCTGTGGGGTGAATTAATTCAGGTAGATAATGGGGAGAAGGCACCCCCAATGGGTAACAGATGAAACAATTAAAGTTTTTTTTTCATGTTTTAGTATTTTATGATACAGTTCCATAGGCTCTGAGATTTCCCTGATCACCTTTGCAATTCCCACAATGATTACACCTATATTATTATTATAAGAATACAGTTTTTCATAAACAGTCATATGTTCTTCATTGAGGGCATGGACAATGGTAGAGTCCAGCACCATATTGTCAAGATATATGGAGCAGTTTCATTGGGAGCCTATCTTTGATATCCATATGTAGAAATGCATACTTCGTTATATCCTCACATCTCAATATGATAGTCTTTTACACAATTGCTATACATCCCCTTAAATAAAAAGCCACAAAACAAAACAAAAAAGAAAAAGGAAGAAAAATAGAAATTTACAATGCCATGAAGTTAAATGACATGCTATTGAATGACTAATGTGTCACTGAAGAAATGAAAAAGAGAATAAAGAACCTTGTGGCAGTAAATGATACTACTATATGATCTGTGAGTCAGTGAAGAACTTAATGAGAGAATAAACACTTGAAGAAATGAAAATAAAAACAAAAACTTTGAAATCCATGAAATATGGTTTCTGCTGATCTTTGTTAATGAGATGTATCTCGTATAGGCAACAGATAGATGGTTTTGTATTTTTACTCTGCTATCTATGATGTTTGATTGATGAGTTTGAACCATTTACATTCAGGGTTAATATGAATAGGTAGTAATTTTATCCTGTCATTTTAGAAATGGGCTTTTTATTGTTCAATATTTTACCTGGATATTCTTCACATTTGCCTTTGGCTTTGGTGGGTGCTGTTCCTTTTCTCTATCAAGAGAACATCTTTAAGTATCATTTGTAGGGCAGGTCTGAAAGAGGTGTATTCTTTAAGTTTTTCTTTTCTGTGGAAAAATTTTATTTCATTTTCAAAGACAAAGGAAAGCTTTGTTGAGTACGTTATTCTGGGCTGATAATTTCCTTCCTTTTAGAATCTGGAATATGTTGCTGCATTCTCTACCGGCCTATAGAGTTGATTGTCGGAACGCCATTCCTTTATATATCAATTGCTTTTCTTCATGTGCACATTTAAAGATCTTTTCCTTATGTTTGACTGAAGAGAGTTTAGTTATAATGTGTTCTGGTAAAGGTCACTTTTGGTCAATGCTGTTGGGAGTTCTGTGCCCTTCCTGTATTTTATTTCCCAGTTCTTTCTCCAAATTAGGGAAGTTTTTCTTTATTATTTCATTAAAAGCAGGTTTAAACTCAACTTCTCTTTCTGTACCTTCTGGAACTCCCATAACTCTTGTATTTTGCGTTTTAATTGTGTCCTTTAATTCCTGAATACTTTTCTTAGTTTAAATCAGTTCCTCTTCCAGATTTTTTATTGTTTCACCGTTGTGGCAAAAGATGTCCTCCACCATTTTTCAAGGCCCATTTTTTCAAGTATAAAGTTGAGAATAGTGAAATAGCTATAGACTCTTTTTCCAATACATTTCCTTTAATTCCCCTAAAAGGTAGTATGTCTGTGATTTGTGACGGAGAGGAATAGCTGTGGGTACATCAAAGAAATGATATGCTTTAAGTTTGGAAACTTCCCAACATGGCAGAAAATTTTGAAACACCTAAGACCATGATATACATTAAATTACTATCTACTCTTATTTGAGAACTTTTTACATGCTGGACACTATCTTGAGTGTTTGATATGTGGTGCCTTGTAGTTTTTGTTTGTTTTTAATACTATTGACTTTTGTTTTTGAGGATGTTTACACAATTTGTTAAGGTGGGAAGGGCTGAGGGTTAAGGAATGTGGGTGAGACCATTGTTTCCTAATTTTCTTTTTCTTTTCCTGTAACTGGGGGAAGGGAGTAGGTAAGAGGAGAAGCCTCATTCAACCTCCCAATCTCCTCAATACCCAGAGATGACGAAGAGCCACCCAATGTCATTCCAGGGCCTCCAATGTGAGCATGCTCCGAGGCTTCTGCTCAAATGGTTTGTATAATTTTGAAATGTTGTTGATCGTGCCACTCCAAGGATGAAGAAATCTTTCCAAAGTTCATTGGCTGACATAGTCCATCTTAGTTTTTCAATTCATCTAGATTTTGCTCTCAATGCTTGCCTGGGGTAGTTGGCCAATTCATTCTGCCCTCCATCCTCTGCTATGGCATCAGATGTCCTCTTCAGGACCCGGTGGGCTGCCATATCTTCCATGTGTGTCTGGGTATGCTGTCCACTACTCTGAGCCACTGTGTAGGCCCTGTTCTGTCACATGAATTCCACAGTCAGCAAGTACAGAGGCCTTGTCGATGGAAGTCCCTCAGAAGTCATTCCTCACCTACAACATATTTCCTCAAAGGCCCTCCATCCCACACGTCCCCCTGCCCCTTTCCCTGGTTAATCCACAGTCCCTTCACACTGGAGTGCATGGGGCACCCAATGCCAAATGGCATACTTGCTCAGACTGGCATGAGCCAGGCTGGGAGCCAATGATGCCAAATCCCCTCCAACACACACACAGACACCCCAGATCTTGAAATGAAAAGAAAAGAAAAGAAAAGAAGAGAAGAGAAGAGAAGAGAAGAGAAGAGAAAAGAAAAGAAAAGAAAAGAAAAGAAAAGAAAAGAAAAGAAAAGAAAAGAAAAGAAAAGAAAAGAAAAAAGAATAGGCAACTACGCTGACCTGGTATACAGGTTAACTAGTATAGTTAGCACAGGTTTGGCATTAATCAGACCAAGATTGCTCGCCAGCTATGGGCTGCTTTTCTCCCAACTGTGCAAAACTTGGCTTGGTACAAGGCAACATAGGCTTACAGATGGGGCCAATGCCTTATTTTTCCCTCATTTCAACACTGCAAGGTAGAAGGTATGGTCCCCATTTGCGGCAGAGGAAGTAGATTCTTTGAAAGTTTGACTTCTTTACACAGCAATGTGAGTAACATTTGGTGGAACCTTAATCCAGGTTCATATCTGTCCAGATGCATCAACTGTGAAATGAAGTCGGATGCCCCTTCCCAAAAATTCTGCATGATGACTGGAGAATCATTTGCATCACCTTTCCAGGCATCAAGATTCTTTTAGTATATTGTGCAGGGACTGCAAAATCAAATTGAGTCCCTGGATCAATGAGTGATATGGCTGGGCTGGAAGTGCATACACATGTATTATCTGAGGGATGAGGATTTGAGGTATGGGGAAAATGTGCCCATCTGAAAGAGGGAGCTGCATTTGAATGTAGAAGAATGGTAGTCCTCTGTAGCCAAGCCTTTGCTTTTTTCATCATGAGCCCAAAATCCAGATTTTTATGTTGTATGTTTTATCTATTTTAACAAAATGTGTCCCCAAGGACTTCCATTTGTTAAACAATAAGTAAAGTCAGAACTGTAAAATACTTGTACAGGATGACAAACCTAAACCTATAGCTTATGACATAACAATGCTCCTGTGTACTTGGGTGTATGCTATGAATTAATTAGAGGTGGAAAGTGTAAATCCACAGGGGGAAAGAATGTTACAGCCAGCAATTTTCTGTGGAATGAGGTCTTTGGGTCCTGTAGTATCAGTTTGTCTGTAACTGTCTTGGCTTTAACACCGAGAAGTTCTACATGTTGGCCCCACTGCATGAGTTGGTCACTCCATCACCTAGAGTCGGTTTTAAGGAACTAAGCCATTGACATAATGAAAGCCAAGGGCCAGAGCAGGGTGAAATGCTAAATTAAAGTCATGCCTTCTTTACTAGCACAGCATAAAGCTGGATTCAAAGAGCAGTAGCTACAAACTCAATCGACAGAGAACAACTCTGAGAATAAGGACTTCAGATAGCCTTAACACAGCCTTCACATTAGACAAGAGAACAAAGAAGGGGAAAAAAAAATTCTGAAGTTTGTGAATCAGGAGACACTCAAATCACTTTCTCTTTATATCACTTGATTCCTGCATCTTGGCATTTCTGAACATTTTCACCTGTGCTTTTAGGATTCCAGATGAGCCAGTGGGAGAGGGAGTGGATGAGACAAGAATGACCAAAAATGTCAGAGGCTTAATACTTTTTAAAAAGTTGGAGAATAGGTGCTTGAAGATGTATCTCTACATGATTATAATAATTAAAAAAAGTAGACTCAAGTTGATAGTAGTCCCTAGAATCTGCCAGAACCTACCTGAGACACCTCTTGAGATCCTCTCTTGAGACACCTCTTCTAAACTTCCGATATACATGACCTTGCATGGAAAATTAACTCATGATAGACAAATCACCAAGAAAATAAGGGGAAATACAAGACCTTGTTAGTGAGATTCAGAAGAAACAAGAAGCTATTGAGTGAGTCCTGCAAAAACCGTGGAATTAGGAATTATCCAAAAGGCAATACAAACATATTTAATATATCTAAATTAAAATGGAAATTGAAAGTAACAAAACAAATGAGTATCCAGAAGTAGGAAAGGACACAATCAAACTTGGGCAAAGAATTTGATTAGATACTATTTACCACAATTGAAGAAAAAATTGTTGAATTAGAAGATAAAGTTGAAAGGTTTGTGCAAAATGCAATATAGAGAAGCAAGGAGGTGAAAACTATGAATCAGGAAAGGTGCCATTATTCATGTAAGGTTCATTGCAGCTCCTAAAATAGAGTAGAATGAATGATATAGAGAATTTGGAGAAAAATAATGATTAAGAATTCTGCAAAATTGAAGAACCTTACCAACTCCCAGGTTCTGAAATCCAAATTCATTTTAAACAAAAAATAAATAAGTAAAAAAATCTACATTTTGTCATATTTCAGTGAAAATACAGGAAATAAAAAACAAGGCACATGGGGCAGGCATTTAGACTAGTAGTTAAGCCACAATATTAGAGTGCCAAGGTTCAAATCCCAACTCCTCTCCTGATTCTAACTTCCCACTAGGGTGCTGCCTGGAAGACACCAGGCTATGGTTCAAGTGATTGCGTGGATCTCTGCCATCTATGTGGGAGACTTGAACTGAGTTTCTGGCTCTCAAGTTCAACTTGCTCCTGTCCCAGATGTTACAAGCACTTGGGGAGTGAACCACCGGTAAAGAGACCTCTGTCTGTCATCTACTTCTGTCTCTATCTCTCTCTTTTTCATGATGCACACGTAATTTTTAGATAATACAAAAAAAGTAGCTAGTGTGCAACCATTTAACAAGGAGTAAAGATGCCTTAACAGAGTGCATGGAGTCAGTTCCAAACTCCAGTTCCTAACTCCAGCTTCCTGCCAGGAATGGCACGAATGGGAGATGGCAATGATGACCCAAATAAGTCAGTTCCTGCCAATCATGGTGGAGGCCTGGATCCTGGCTTTGACTTAAATGTTTCAGCCATTTGAGAAATGAAGCATATAATAGGAGCGATGTTTCCCCCGTTTTCATTCTCCCTCTCTTCTGTCTTCTCTCCTCTCCTATCTCCCCTTTGCCTTCTTTCTTTACCTTCTGCAAGTCTCCTATTGTCTTTCAAACAAGTTATTTTTTTAAAATAAAGGAAGTACATTCAAATAAAAGGCAAACACAGATGACCCAGTAACAAATAATAATCAGCCTTTTGCAGAATTTCTGAATGACAACAATCAAAGCCAAACCATAGTGGAATCGTATATTCAGCATATCAAGACATAACAATTGTTAGGCTTGATGTAAATGAAAGTATACTTCAAGAAAGTATAGAAATGACATTTTCCAGGGCTAAGCAAAATATGTGTTTCTATTATTGGGTCCTCAATAAATAAGTTTTTGGACTGTATATCAGCAGGAAAAATGATCACAGGGATCTAAAGTGTAAGAAAAACTTGGGAGTGGTGAAAGTGGTAGGCATTCAACATATATGAACGGAAGTCTTAGGCAATACAGATTATAAAAGGAGAACGCAGAGCTAGTCAGCCACAGAACTGGAAATGAGTTGGTACGGGTGGCAGGAATTAAAGCAAATGATTTCCCTTTATTGTGGAACATAAGAATTAAAATGAAGATGACTCAGAGTTCATGGAGGGGTATCATTTGGAAAAACTGCATAGCTTTCAAGATTGTTTTATATCTAAATAAGCCTAATTTCATTTTTCCATGAGCGTTTTGAAGCACCACTGTTTACGTTAGGTGAGTTATATGTGCATGTTGAAATTTCAGAGTAACTTTGAATAGGGTAGAAATAGAGTATAAAACTCCCATACAAGTAGTAAAAGTAGGAGGCCAAGTGAAATAGTAAGGCAAAAAAAGATATTGAAAAAGCTAGATACTTAGAATGCATAAAATAGTGATAGAAATTTGGTGATATAAAATAATTTGTAATCAAAGTAAAATGTATGAAAATTTGTGTATCTTTTCTACTAATAAAACTTTAGTTCCATTTCTCTACAAACTTGTTAAAGTACCCTTGTCTTTATAGTAGGACTCTATTAATAGAATGAACCAAACCAGACCATGTAGTAGGAGGACATAATCAAATAAGTAAACACAACAGATTCAGAAGTCAGGTTAAACCCAACAGTACAGCTGCTTTAGGGAAGGTAGGGATAGACACGGCGTAAGGATATGATCACAGAGGAATGGATGAACAGCATAAGATCTAAAGTTATTAAACTAGATGTATGTTATTATTTTGAAGCATATTTCACATTTTTAAGGTAAAAATGAAAGTACCATGACAAGCAAAACAAAATCTACCTGAGGGCTAAATCAATCTTCCATTTGCTCCCTGATCTGTGTCATATGCCCCCCTCAGGCCCTATCTTCTTCCTACCTCTTCTGTGAAAATCATATTATCATTTCCAGAGAAGTAAGTCAGCCAAAAGAAGGGAGAGAAGGAGAGAAATGGATACATACTTGACTACAAATCCAAAGTCACTGTTGATAAATTATAAAACACACCTCGTTTTAAAGGGAGGAGCTCAGACGCAAGTAGAGGCAAACCTTGAATTTTCATCTCTCGGCCTTCCATGTCACAAGTAATTCTGAGTTGACTAGACATTGTAGATGGGTTGAACTGTCTGTAGTTAAGTGTTGTTAGGGCCATCAGTTTTTATGGCTGAAAAAAAAAATAGTGACTAAAAGGTAGCAGTCAGAAATCCCATAATCTTCCTTCGAAGACACAATCATGACACTTTCCCTAGTGTGAGAATGCAGTTGTGCAAAATGAAAACACACGCTCACACACACCTCAGTGAAGGTAATCTACACCCCCAGTCCCAACCGTGTGTCCCTTACAACTAGCCTGTTTGAAAAAATGCATTAGTTCTGGAAGTGTTGAGTGCTACAGTGATAGATCAGGTTAAGAAATCAGGAAAATTCCAGAGATGAAAACCTAGTTGTTTAATGACATGTATGACTGATCAAAAGAGGTAGGAAAGTGATCGTGGAAACAGGGTTATCGTAGCGTCCAGGAATCCTTAAAGAAGAGATGTGCCGGAGCCACGGGAGGAAGGACAAAATGCAGAGAAAGGCCTGCTACTAGCTTCCAGCCACTCTGTTATAGTAAGCTTTTTTTTTTTTAATTTATAAAAATAAATCCCAGCTGCTGGGTACTTTCTAATGAGTCAGAGACATGCAGCCAAAGAGCTTCTTGCTTCTAAAGAGAAATTCCCTCTTTTTGGAGGGTGATAGTGCCTGAGAAAATAACTTACCAATGTCAGTCTTAATTTCCTCCATCAGTCCATTGATAGAATGCAAGAAGAGCCATTTAGCAATCATCTTATCGGTGGTACAGTGTCCGCTCCTCTCATTTTGCAGGTGATCAGGTAAAAGGATGATGTGTGCTTTATCTTTGCTTTGACACCCGAGTGCAGCTAAAAGCTTTTCAGAAAAGTGGGGAGAACAGACTGGGTGGTGACCAGGGAATGAAACATTGTCACAACCAAGCCATGAGTACTGAATCAATTTCTAATATGTTTCTTATGTAGCTAAAACCTGTCCCCTGGAGATGTTATTGTTTGATTGTAAAAGCAGAAGGATTTGAACAGAAACTTTCTTGGGCACCATGATAAACACTTTGTGCCTGCAACTCAGCTGTGTCATTTTCCAAACGCAGGGGGAAAATGCTTTAAGGTGACTTTTCTGCTTGTTTAAAACCTAGCCATGGGTTCTGCCAGGAGAGTGTTTAGAAGTAACCCTGTGTGTGCCAGAACACATCTGAAGCAGGCATCAGCCACCCTGCTGCCAGTTGAGTGCATCTCTTCTCCAAAGATGTGATCCTCCTTCACCATGGACCAAATCGTCAAACCTTTCTCTGATGTCACTTGTATTTGCCTAAATCCACTCTAAAAGACACGTTTGCCACTACTAAGTCTCTTTCCTATGTAACTCATGATTTGAAAAATTAAAAGTACCTCTTCTAGTCTGGGTTATAATTGGATCATATTTTCCAAGAAAAAGAATGGTGAAGAGGAAGCAGGGTGATTCAGGGGAATTTGGTGGAAAGAGGTTGCAGCAGGGAGGGAAGGGAGAATTGGATTCCACCTTGGCATTTTTATGACCTGGAATAAAACATTTCATCTCTCAAGTCTCCTCAGCTATGGAGGGAACACTTGTTGCATATGCTCTGTAGGGCTTTTTGCAAGCCAAACTCTTCTGTGTTTCACTGAAGTAAGGAGGATATTCCCTGATCTTCAAAATACCCATAACTTCTTGCGTCACCTGAGTCTATGTGAGAGTGATGCCTCAGTCACCATATAATGGTGGAGATTAGACAATGCCCAAAGGGAATAATGTTACCACCATGTACTTTCCTAGGAGTCTTCGTTTCTGTGTTTCTGTTGATTCTGCTGACATTCTCACAGCCAGGTGTTGGAGTGGCTTAGGCTGAGTCCCGTCCCACCTTAGCTATCTAGCAGGTGTGAAAGGTCAGAGGAAGTGCTAGTTAGACCTCTTTGAGCCTCCATTGCTCATCAGCCAAATGGAGATTTATAGTAATAGAGTATGGTGGAGCACATGAATTTTGTTTTTGCATACGAGTTGCTAACACTATTGCAGGTTTTCACAATTGCTAGCTTTCGTAGTTATTTTAGTTACTAAAAAGGGTTGATTGACGCATGGATATCTATGAATATCTTCCTGCTGGAGGTCGAGGGAGGGAAGGCACAAAGTAAATATCATGTGTTACCTGTAACTCACTGCAAATTGTTCACTAATGTTTATAGTGGAGAAGAGCATGGCTTCAAATGGGTGGCTTAGTCTTGGACATTCCTGGCAGTAAGCTTCACCTGTGGGAGAAAGACGTGAGGTGTCCTTCTGACTTCCCAGAGGGCTCTCAGGTATCACATCTCCTGCAAACTAGAAATGGACCTGAACCATAACTGTCGGTTATGTGCACTTTCCTTTTTATACTTTTTAAAAATTAGTTTTATTATTTTCCATGATTCATTCTCTTTTCCCCTCCTTGTTCCCCATTTTCCCTTCCCTCCATCTCCCCCGATATTATTACAGTAGCGTAGTTCTTTAGTAACAGTTAAATGTTTAATGTTTTGCTATTTAAATGTATCATGACAGTGTAGGTATAGGCAAAAATAGAAAATCTAGCATATTTTCAGAATATACTTAACTGTTTTACTAACACTCCTCCTTTTATTCAGAAGTAGAGGTGTGTACTGTAATGTTTCTTTACTTCTTGATATGCTAGTCTCCATTATACAGTTCCTCCATGGGCATATAATTATTAACTTGTTCACCTGTATATTTGTCTTATATTTTGCATGAATGATGATGCCTTATGTCAGAGAGAACATATATCTGTCCAGTTGTGATTGGCTATTTCATTGAACATAATGGTATCCAGTTGGGATACCATAGGATTACAGATCACCTTCTCATATGCAGATTTCACTTTCTTTGGATATATTCCCAAGAGCCTGACAGCTGGATCATACTGTAGATCAATTTTCAGTTTTCTGAACACTCTGCATGCTATTCCATAGTGACTACACCAGCCTACTTTCCCACCCACAAAATAGTAGATCACCTTTTCCCCCATATTCACACCAGCAGGTATTGTTAGTAGATTTCTGAAGGTGGACCAATTTCACTGGAGTTAGGTGGAAGTTAATGTGGTTTTATTTGCGTTTTTCTAATAGCTATGGAGCCTGAGCATTTTCTCCTATGTCTATTAGGCATTTGGATTTGTCCTTTTGAAAAATGCCTGCTCATTTCCTTCGCCTATTTCTTCACAGGGTTGTTTGTTTTGCTGCCCTCAAGTTTCAGAAACTCTTAGTAAATTCTTTATAATATTCCCGTATCAGTTGTGTAGTGTGCAAAGATTTTCTCCCATTCCAATGGTTGCTTCTTCACTTTGTTGATCATTTCCTTTGCTGTATAGAAGAAGGTGCTTAGTTTGTTGTCCCACTTTTTATTATGATTTTGATTGCCTGTGCTTTTGGTGACTTCTAAGTCTTTACCAATGCCTCTACCTTGGAGAGTGCTTCTTATGTTTTCCTCTAACAATTTGATGATTTCTGGGTACAGATTTAAGTCCTTGGTCCATTTGGAGCTGATTTTTGTGTAAGATGAAATGTAGTGTCTTGTTTCTTACTTCTGCAAGCTGCTATCTAAGTGTCCTAACAGCATTTGTTGAAAAGATCAACCTTTCTCCCTGGATTATTTTCAGTTTTCTTTTCAAGGATTAGTTGGCTGTACATGTATGGGCGTCCTTCTGGTGTTTCCATTAAATTCCATTGATCTTCTTCTCTGTTTCTGTATCAGTGCCAGACTGTTTTGATTACCACTGCCTTGTAGTATGTAGATCTGCCCTGTAGACCTGGAATTGTGATTCCTCCAGCTTTATTTTTTTTCTTCAAGACAGAATTAGCTATATTGGCTTTTATTTCCAAATGAGTTTTTGTATCTCCTTTATAAGTTCTGAGAAGAGCATTGTTGAGATTTTGATCAGAATCACATTGAGTCCAGACAGTGCCCAGGCCCTGAGATTATTACTCTTCTTTTTGATTAGAAAGAGCAATGGGAAGCCTATAGCTTCTCTATTTCTTCACAGGTAGGGATGAGACGCTTATACCTTCTCGTACTCAAACCATAAACCAACTGCAGTTCAGCTAATAAATATTTATTAGGCTTGACTCCATTCTGCACATTGAGCTGAACTCTGCAAATACACAAATGAAAAATATATGGGCTCTGAATTTGATGAGGTTGTCTGATTTGATTCTGAACCAGAATCCCAATCAACATCTCCTTAAATTTCAATTAATGATTGAATCATTCTAAGATCTTGACTCAGAACCAGACTCTATGGTTAGATCAATTTCCTCAAATAGGCCTTTTTAAAAATAATAATAATTTCCTTGGACATCACCAAAAAAAAGTCTAGATGGCTATTATACAATCCTGTCATTGTAAACTTAACAGTCCTTGGAAATCCCTATATTCTCTGAACTTCCTCTTCTTGACATGCTGAAAAAAACAAATACCTTCTCTAAAGAAGATGGCATGCAGAACCACTGTGTAAATGTCAACTGTGCTGCTGTTTACTGCCCTACTTATTCAGGGAGATATTTGCATGGGGTATTTACCTGAGCACTGGGTCTGTGATGCAGCACAGTTGTGTAGCTTAGCTGTGAATTACTTCCTAAGAAAAACCCTTAGATATTACAATAAGGCATAATAGTTGGAGATACAATAAAAATGATTAGATTTTTGTACTATTAAGCCTTTTGTACTGGTAAGGGCAGTTCACTGTTTCATTTCAATAAAGTAGGATACATCCTTGTTTAATATTTCAAATTATTTTTTCAGGATTGTAATGACATTTGCAAGAATTCACTTTGAGTTCTTAAGATATTGACCCTGTGACAGGATTCGAGAGCAAGTACGTGATTAGGATGTCCAGGATGCGTTGGGTGTGGTAATGCAGTGGGATGAGCTGCTGCTTACCAAGCCTGCGTCCTATATCAGGATGTTAGTTAAGGCCTTCTACTTCTGCTTCCAGTCAGGCTTCCTGATAATCCGTTGTGGGAGGGAACAGCTGGCAGTCCAAATGACTGGTCTTCTGCCACCTATGAATCCTGGTTGAAGTTCTAGGCTCCTGGTTTCTATCTGGCTGTTAGGAAGTGATCTGAGAGATGGAGGATATCTCCCTCCATCCAGAGTTTTCATGTAGATGAAATTAAACAAACTTTAAGATTAAATAATTAAGGGCCCGACGGCATGGCCTAGCGGCTAAAGTCCTTGCTTTGAACGCACCAGGATCCCATATGGACGCTGGTTCTAATCCCGGCAGCTCCACTTGCCATCCAGCTCTCTGCTTGTGGCCTGGGAAAGCAGTCGAGGATGGCCCAAAGCTTTGGGACCCTGCACCCGAGTGGGATACCCGGAAGAGGTTCCTGGCTCCTGGCTTCGGATTGGCATAGCATCGACCGTTGCGCTCACTTGGGGAGTGAATCATCAGATGGAAGATCTTCCTCTCTGTCTCTCCTCCTCTCTGTATATCTGACTTTCCAATAAATAGGTAAAGCTTAAAAAAAAAGAATAAATGATTAAGTACAGTAGACTGAAAGAGAAAATCAGATATAGAAGGGAAACCAGCCAACGAAAGGCATGTTATCAGACTAGTTGAATTCTTTTCACAGCCCAGTGCAAAATAAAACAGCAGGAACTAATGTTCAAAAATTATTAATAACTTCATGACAGTAACATTAATAGGGCCTAGTTACACACACACACACACACACACACACACACACACACACACACATATTGAGTGCCCAGGCTATCACTGTGGGTTATAGAAGTTCCTTTCCAGTGTATAGAAAGTCTCAACAAGTTTTCACCTGCCATTGGACAGGAATAAAATAACTTCTCCCCTGCTCTCATCACTATCAAGCCACTTGTAGTCTTCAGTCAGAGTGGTTCCTTTAATTAGACCTGCTCAAATGGTAAGGGCCTGGGACATTGTCCTCCAAGAGTGCATCATGCCCCACGCTTGTCAAACACCAAGGAATGGCATGCAAGTCTTGCTTCTTAGCTTCTTAGTTGACCAGAAGCTTCATCCCTGTTGCACCTGGAAATTCTGCCATGTACTGAAAAAACAGAGCAGGGAGCTATGCACCTGCCTTCCTTACAAAAAGACCTATTTGTGTTGAAGTAGTTACAACCTGAATGAGCTGCTCCCACCAGCCTCATTGTCCTCATTTGGGGAGTATACTCAGAATCATTTTCAGTCTATTTCCACAAAATCGGAGGAGTCTACATCAGAAACATATTGGAAGAGTGGTTTTAAAATCATTGCATTCCTAAGTAATAGCATTGTCTCCAAGAACTTGAGGGAAGAAGTGGGTTAACACAGTGGCTTCCATTGAGTCCATCTGAGGTGGGCCATCTTTCAGCATTTTCTGAAAGGAGACATGGAAATTGTTTGAAAAAAAAAACACTTCCCCTTAAAATGAATGTCTAAGTATTTATTACTATATGTAGAACCAATTTCATGCATTGCTTTTGTTTTGAAAAGATTTACTTTATTTTTGTTTGAAAGTCAGATATACAGAGAGGAGGAGAAACAGAGGATGACCTTCCATCCTTTGATTCACTCCCTAAGTGACTGCAATGGCCAGAGCAACTCCGTTCTGAAGCCAAGATCCAGGAGCCTCTTCTGGGACTCCCATGCGGGTACAGGGTCCCGAGTCTTTGGGCCATCCTCAACTGCCTTCCCAGGCCATGAAAAGGGAGCTGGATGGGAAGCGGGGATTCCCGGATTAGAACCAGCACCCATGTGGTATCGTGGTGTATGCAAGACAAGGACTTTAGCTGCTAGACTACCTTGCCTGGCCCACAATTTCATGTATTTCTTAGGTGCACTTTTCAGAGTTATCTGAACTTCCCCTTCTCTCACTGTGTTTCTTCCCTACCAGCACTGGTCACAAAGTTTGACTTGAATTGGGACATAGAATGCCCAAATATTTGATCAAACATTGTTCTAGCTGTTCCTGAGTGTGCTCTGCATGAGATGAACTTTTAAATTCATGGACTGAATAAAAGAAACAGATATCCTGAATGTGGCAGGCTTTGCCCAACCAATTGGAGACCCAACTAAAACTAAATGGCTGACCCTTTTCCATGGAAGAGAGAATTCTCCCGGCCTTACTTCTTTCCACTTGAGACATTGGCTTTTTTTTTTTTTATGTCTTGGGCTTAACTAAAACACTTGCTCTTCCTGAGTCTTGCACCTGCTGGTTTTTGGACTAAAGATAAACATCTGCTCTCCTGGGGCTCCAGATTACTGACTTGCCTTGTAGATCTCAGCACTTATGAGCTTCCATAATCCTGGCGACCAGTTCCTGACAATGCCCATACCTACACATGCAACTCGCATGTCCATCTTGTTGATTCTTTTTCTCTGGAGGATCCTAAGGAATACGACTACATATAACTGGATTTTAACATAATGATTAAAATGTCAACTGGGGAAGTTGAATTACAGGCATCTGTAATAGCGTCATCTAGGCCAAGGAAAGCAGAGCTAATAAACCTCTGCCATTAATTGGGCAGGGAATGGGGAGACGCTAGACACCAGGGTTCACACACCAGACAGCTGGCATCATCACCATTCCTGTACAACAGTGGAGCAGGTAGCCCTGGTGAACCTCCAGTTATGAAAAAGCCTTGCAGAATAGCCCTCCAGTTCCATGGGAGCAAACAGAGCTGTGCATTTATATTTAAACTGAATCTGGGTTCAGAACTCTTTTTGATGTCTGTAGAATGTTTTTTTGTCTTTGTGCACACCTCATCCCAAAGGAAGGAAATATACAGAGACCTCTGTGCAGGTAAGGTCCCAGGCCCTTGGATATCCACATTCTTTCAGACTGCATACATAATCATTACCCAATAATAGATCCCTCTAAGGGGAGAGTTTGTATTTAAGAATAAAGCTCCTGAACAAAGCTCCTTAAGGGGCAAAAATGATGACTTCAGGCATGCATGAATGGCTTCTGCTGAAGTCAGTGGGAGTTACTTTCCATGACTGTCCAGGATTGTGGGTAACAATTAACACAGTACAGTTGTAATTTTCTTGCTCTTAAAGAAAGAGCTGTAAGGAAGCCTAGATTAAGTGACTTTCTTTCCCTCAAGCCAGCCCATTCAAGATTCTGCAGTGGGTGGGGTGCAATGCTGAGCTTGCACTGTGTTTTGCTTCAGAGATGTAAGTTGTGTAGGACATTGTGATAAAGCTTTCAGACAAAAGCAAGCTCTCCTGTACAGGGTGCAAGAAATCCTCATTGTTTGCCAATTCCTATGGAGACAGTGACACTTTCAAGTCACCTGCACACACTGCCACTGTTTTGGTAATTGCTCAGGGATCATTGAATCCAGATAGAATTTCCATAAAAATTTGAACTCTGTTAAGTTCAAGAGTCGTTGTATCATGGAGTCCTTGGAGAGGGAGCAGAGACTGCAGGGCAGGTGTACAGCTTCCCAGTAACCCTACCTATTAGTGAGTTTGTCTTTAGAGGGATCAGCTCTGCTTCCAGGATAGAGTGCTATAGACACATGGAACCAAAAGCTAAGATGAATCCTGCAGAAGTAAATATGCTGAGCTTTCTCCTTCCCCTGTGTGCAGAATCAGATTTAACTTTTGAAACCTTTGATGCTCTCGCATGTTCCTTTCTGCTACAATCCTCAGGACTCCACAGAAGGGCTCTCTCAGCCTCTATTTCTTGCTTGTCATTCCACCCCAATCCTTTCAACTCTGTGTGGGTGTAGGAAAATTCAGGCGCTGTAGTCTTGACTTGCTTGAGCCCACCCGAGACCATTTCAGTCTTTTTATCCTGAAATTCTTTTAGCTGCTTTTGATTTCCTGATGAATTCCACCTTCAGCAGCATTCCCTGTTGTAGCTTTGTACTTTATATCTTCCTTTCCACTGCCCCAACACCTCGGTTCATAAAAAAACAAACAAACAAACAAACAAAAAAAACCAGGTTTAGCTCTTGAGGCAATGTTCTCAGGCTGGTCTCCAGCATCCCTATGCTGTGATGCTGTAATTCTGTGATATCCTCCTACTGTGAACTTTTTTCCCTCCATTCATACGATCCCTTCATCACCAGCCTCACTCTTCCCCTAATTCTTCGCATTTGGAAAGATTAGAGTCCTCTTTTGATGTCTCTTTCATCTCTTTATTCTTGTCTCCAAAATGTACACACATTCTTAGGGATCATTAGCAAGCCAGTATTATTTAGTATACAATGACAACATTATTTGATTGGAAAATAACATTATGACAGTTGCCCAAAACAGCAAAAAAAAAAAAAAACTGTATAATCTTTTGAAGTTTTATACAGTTGCCTTGGGTCAAAATAATTGTGGTTTCTCAGCAAATATTCAGTCAACTACTGATTACTTCTGAACACCAAAGGAAGACCAAAAATACGTAAAATTTGAACATAACATGCAGGATCATGTTAAATCTTAGATGCTAAAGTGGTTCCTGAGCCTTCACATCTTTAATAAAATTTCTCTCTTCCCTAGTATTTCAAAAATTACAATAATGTACTATAAACAGATCTGAACCTAAACCATGGTGCTTAAGTCTGCCCCTTGAGCAAATCTTGGGCTCAGTTTCTGTAAGCTGGGTATGCTAAGATTTGAGGTTTTACCCCTGTTACTCTGGAAAATATAAATTGAGTTCATCTTTGTCACTCATGTTTATCATTTTGGTTATGATATATCTTGATATGGTTTTCTTAATGTTCACATCAGTGTTCATGGACTGTCAAATCATGGATTTATGGTTTGTTTCAAATTTTTAAACTTTTGGTCATAACTTCCTTACTAATTACTTTAATTTACTTTAATTTTCCCCCTTTCTTTTCTTTCCTCCTGGAGCTCCAGTTATACATATTTAGACCACCTACTATTGATTCCTAAGTTCTTTATACTTTGTTCATGATCTTTTCTCCATATGCCTTATTTTGAATATTTTAGATTGTTTAATGCTAAAATTCACTGATCTTTATTCTTGCTATGCCTGATGTCTCTACTCATCTGCTATAATATTAATAATCCTAATATATTATTCACTTAAATGTATTTCCATGTATACTTTCCAAGTTTTTCTTTACATATTTGTAAACATTTCTCTACTTTAGCCAGTTTTAAGTCTTCATTAATTTCATTGCCTCTCATTTCTTTTTATTTCGAATGATTAATTTTTCTTTTGGACTTGGATCTAATTTTTGTATGGTGATTCTCACTGAATATTATAGATTGGAGATTTTGGTGTGGTGCATTACGTTTGTAAATGTTTCTATAAAAACTATTGAATTTTTGTCATGAGATATTTTAGGTATCTTCAGATTAATTTTACTTTTCAAGACTTGCTCTTAATTTTGATTATGAAAAGTCTAAGAAAGTCTTTGAGTTTAATTAAATCTTGCTAGTTTATATTTGACCCTTCTTAGAATTTTGCCTATGTTTATGCATTGGAAGGTCTTGCCAGTCCATTCATAACGTGTGTTATTCTCAGTCACTGTGAGCACCAGAAATGATTGTAGAAAGAAGCTCCATATTTTTCCTTCTCTGATCTCATGAATTTTAACTCACTCATGGGCAGGTCAATATTCAGCAAGAGACTTTAGGGGGAACCTCTGATACTTGTTTTCTCTACAAATATTAGTAGACTCTGTCCCTATTTGTACACCCCTCCACACCAGCATTACCTGATCTGCTCAGCAGGAAAGTGGGGCTCCATTTGTATGATTCTGTCCATGTTGTAGACTGGAAATCATCCCCAGGAAGACAGCTAGAGAAAATAGAATGTCTACCTCATTTATTTTTCCTTGCCTTGGAAAAAAAAGGGGGTGTAATTTATTACCCATGACCTGAAAAACTCCATGTGTGTGCATGAGAGTGAGAGTCAGAGAGAAAAAGAGAGAAAGAAATAGAGAGAAGTAGGGAAAGAAACAGAGAGAGAGAGTGTGTGTGTGTATTTCTGTATTTCATCAATAGAAGTAAAAATCTGCACTTATTTTGACCACTGTCTATCCTGAAGTTTATTACTTAAGTTATTACTATATTTACTATCATTTTCTGTAGTCTGACATAGGTTATTGGATAGTGGAGAGTGGCGGCTGAAATGCAAATGCAGATCCTTCTGAGTGTCATGCTTCCCTTCACCCACATTTCTATTACCATCACATAAAAGAAAGATCTTTGAACATTCACTTAAAAAAGATAATCTTATAATAATTAAAATCCTTGCCAAACAAGTAAAGCACATTAAAATGAACGTTTATCTAAGAAGTTTAAGGGTATGAGGACTCAAGTTTTCTTCCTTTCTGTGAATAACTTAAAAAAATTTAATACTGATTAAATAGACATAAATGGAGAAAAGTATCTTTTAACTTTAAATTCCTATATTTTAGGAAATCTTCTTGAAAGTATCTGTTTCAGTAATATAACAAACCAAAGTAATGCATAGTCTTAGGTTATCTACATTAAAATCTTTAATTTAGAAAAGCTAGAGTAATAATGCATACGATGCTTCTAGCACCATTGCTTTTTTAACTGTCTTTAATATCTTTAATAGTATTTCATCAGATGCTAAGCTGAGAGGACTAAATCACCCCTTTGCTTTACCATCTTGCAAAATGAAACTACTTGAACACTCTACCCCCAATTTATTCTTCTTGTTTCTCTCCCTCATATACCTTATCAAGGCAGATGTTACCCTAGCAGGTGGAATGGGGAGTGGAAGCTGTTGTCCACATAGTTCAGCAAAGTTGATGTAGTCGTCAAAGATATTTAGGAAGGCAGAAATACCCATAGGAAGGAACCCTCTGCATCTGTCAGATATGCCACAAAAATATTAAACTTCTTACGTTACTTTGACAGAACAGCTTGACATGAAATACATCTGTGTGAGAGAAGAGTTGATTAAGCAGAGGAAAAGGGGAACTTGTCAGTACAGATCCACCTCTTCTCTAACGGACAATCAGGACTGACTCATCGGAGAATTAGCTGAGAATGTAACAAGTCTATGAGTGAAAGATAATGGCTAAACATCATTTGTTAAGACTTTTACAATGTCACAAACTTTTAACATGCTATGCCTAAGTACCAATCCCAAACTGAATTAGACGAATATATAAATAAGTAGTTAAATTTTATGTAAACTGGGAGGACAAAGTTGAGAATAGAGTAATTTAATTCTGAATGGAGATTCTGTGAGAATAGTGGGAAAGTATAGAAAATAAGAGGGCATATTTTGGATCAGGATTTAATCTATTATAATTCTGCATCCTTACAGTGCTGTAGAAGCTTTTCCTATTAAAAGGTTTTTTTTTTTTTAAACTTGGAAAAATGTCAAACTAAGACAATACTTGACATGTGGCTAAGTGGTAATCATTGCATTGTGAGGACTTGGAAAGAAAACTTGTTGCCTATCATTAGTGAGAATATCAGGCTAGCAGTCATGACTTTAAAGTAGCACCTGGGATCCATGTTTAGTCTTCAATCAGCTGGACAAATCAAATAAGCGCTGTCTGTTAAACTGTACTGGCCACATGAGCCTCATCTTATATATCACGGTAGATTTTGCATAGCAGTATGGCCGTTGTTTTCTAGAAGAGACCTAGCAGTAAAGCAAGACATGTCAGAGTTATCTGAAGATGTTAAGATCTACATTATCTTGAGTGATAAATGTGTAGAGATAGTTATTGCAATTCATAAAATCAAGAAGAATTTTTTTAAGTTGAACAACAGTTTCCAGAATATTAGAGCGAGAACCATACATCCCCAGAATTTTAGAACGTTTTAATGTTAATGACAAGAAGGTGCACGTCTTTGTGAATTATTTTCCTCAGGGGTTGTGCCAGCTGTATATGTAAATGAATTTAAGAATGATTTCTATGAATGTGTGGCCTACCAGGGCTTTTGGAACACCTGTCTAACTTGGCCCAGTTCTTATCTTTGAGTCACATCCTACCACAGTAGTTTTTGTGATGCCAGTGTCAGACAACAAACATTGGGTTCACTGGCTTCTGAGCCTGAGATGACACGTCCTTTATGTAGGTTAAATGACCTGCCCTTTGTATTTCCAAGGAAATTTTGCGATTCATTTTTCCCTTTTTATTTTTTTTTTAATTTTTTCTTTTTTTTTTCCATGCTCATTTTCTATGAAACAGTGTTCCAAATTCCCCATGTGCTGTTTTTGTAAAAATACAGCACAAGGGACTGGAAAACAAATTTACATTCTTTTGCACATTTTTCAAACCCAGCTTAAATCCAATTTGAACTTGAGAGACAAGGTAGTCTCATGCATTCACAAGCCATCAGATTGAATTTACCCTAGCAGAAGGCATCTTAATGCCACTGCCAAAGGCGTCCTAGCGGTTATAAATAAATAGTGAGTAATGTCATTTCTGACTTCTTCGACCAAACCATAGGATAGGCTTAGAATGAATAAGTTATATTTAGTTGATATGGCTTCGGCAGCAGACATCAATTTTTTTTAGCTTCTTTCAGTTGTGCAGATGAAGAGAAAGATGTGCAAATAAAGAGATCTGATTGCCCATCTGTAGTTTTAAGTTTCTGTTGCAAGTGCCACATGTAGATGAAGGATGTTTAGGAACCTGGAGATAACTCTTACAAATACTTCTTTACATGACAACTTGAGTTATAGGTAAGTGTGCCAATTAGCAGGATGGATCGACTACTCAACACACACAAGGTGCTCTTCCTGGCTCATTGTATAATTGGCCAGAATTTGTATAGATAGAAGTTCTCAAGGTTAAAAAAAATCAAGGTTTTGTATTGTGCAACGATTTATGAAGGATGAAGTTGAGGAGTGGATGATTCCTAAAGTATTTTGCTTGAATCTTCAGGCAACTAGATTTTTTGTTGTTGTTGACGCAAATTCCATATGTGCTTTTAAGAAAGAATTACTGTATGTTCCCTAACAATATTATGCTTTCTTGACTTGGAAATATTCTCTGACAATATCCTAAGTCAGTAGAAAGGGGAGCATCCATAAACATTATTTGTTTGGGCTTTAAAAAAAACAGGTCTCTCAAGGTGCCAGTTCATTGATTAATTTCTCAGGAACTTAGATACCCTTCTTTCAAAACATGGGACAGTTTGCATCCAACCCCAGGTGCTTGAATCCACATCCATTGGTTGCTGTTTCACACTTCTGATGAACTCACCCCCAAGGAATTGGCTACCAAAACAGTCACTTAGGAAATAACCGGCATCATTGCTAAATGAAATGTACCCAGGTACTGCAGTACAGGACTAACTACACAGATATTGATGGATTGTCTTGGGTTCTGTGACTGTGTGTGTGTGTGTGTGTGTGTGTGTGTGTGTGTGTGTGTGTGTGTTATGTACCTAAAGGAGCCTTTGCTTCCTCCTGAAAACCACTCAGGGAAACTTTCTGAGCACCCACCTGTTAGTAAGAGTATTATGCCTGGCTTAGAACAAGGGGGCTGTGATTCTGGGTCAAAATTGCTTGAGACTGCTTGTTGCACAATATGGAAGTAAGCATGCTGATCTTGAAGCTCAGTCTTTCTGACTCTTAAACCACCACTCTTCTCACTTCATTCTTCTGAATAGTCACAGTAGTTTAAAACTAAAGTTGGGGGCCCTGCGCGATGGCGCAATGGTTAAGGTCCTCGCCTTGCACGCCCAGGATCCCATATGGGCGCCAGTTCTAATCCCTGCAGCCCCGCTTCCCATCCAGCTCCCTGCCTGTGGCATGGGAAAGCAGTCGAGGACAGCCCAAAGCTTTGGGACCCTGCACCCGCGTGGGAGACCCGGAAGAGGCTGCTGGCTTCGGATTGGCTCAGCTCCAGCCATTGCAACTGCCTGGGGAGTGAATCATCAGATGGAAGATCTTCCTCTCTGTATATCCGCCTTTCCAATAAATAATAAAGTAAATTTTTTAAGAAAAAGAACTAAAGTTGGGTTTTCTCAAGCATAACCTGTAATAAGCTCTTTGGGCACAGACGTTAACAATATCAAGAGTTCTGATTTACAAACCCAAATGAACAAATACGTATGAATTTAGATCTATAAGAAGTTGATATTTGAATCTGTGGAGGAGAAGCTGAGGAACAAAATGGTAGCATTGCCCCATGGCTCTAAGCACTTGAAGGTTCTGAGAAATCAGTTTTAAAAATAATAATTGCACATGGTCTTAGCCCTGTGGACATCTAAATTTATGAAGTTTAGCTGGATATGAAAAACACCTTTAGAGAATAAATAAGCCTGTTATTTCTTTGGTTGCTAGAGTCAGAGCAGTGAAGTGGCAGATTGAAATTTCACAAGAAAAAAAATAACATCGAATGACTACAGCCATTGAATAGCTATAACAATGGTCCACTGCTTTTCATCCATCCGTTTGTTCATTGCCTTTTGGTGAGGGCTGACTGTGCCAGGTGATGTGCTAAATATTGGTGATAAAGTGTGAATGAGAGACTCCCTTGGGCTGTTGCATATAATTACCATGCTACAGAGTCAGGGCAGTGATAGGCATCAGGCTGGGCTTAAAGTGGAAAACAGAGATTAATAAAATCCAGTTCTAGATCAAGAATACTTACAGTATAATAACACTTATTTTGAAAAATGTTTTCAAAAATGCCTATTGGAAGCATTGTGTTAGGTCTGTCACCTGCTTTCATGCTTCTTTCATGAAGGTAATGTGTTATGGTTATGAAATGAGAAACTCAACAATGTCACACTCATTGGAAAGATGAGTGGGGATTTTATATCACACACCCTAAGCTAGCCATTTGAAATATTACTCCAAAATTTATTCTAAATCAACATCCCACACAGAGCATCACCAATGCTAGCTCCTAACCAATAAGCAGCTCACTTCCTTCTTAGACACAGCAGCTTAGACATTAACCCCATTCCTATGGAAGCCTAATGCTTGAGAATATTCCTTAATCCAAGATGTCTCCATGTTCTTCCTCAAAAAAGGAAACCTTACAGAAAGTCCTATATCTGTTGCTAATGACTTAAAACACATCTCCTTACATAACAAATATACTCAGCATAATGGAGTAAAGGTGTCAGGAAAAAAATCTTGAGTCTACTCTACATGGAAAAGAGTTCCAATTCCATTATTGCTGTTTCCTTAAAGGATCAGAGGTGTGCTGGTGTAATGTACACTCAGCCCCCAGGTCACCAGAGGCACTGGGAGCTTCTTCTGTTCCTCACCATTAGCCATGTGTTTTCTATGTGTGTCCTCACTTCCGAATGGCTGGGGCACAGTACTCCACGTCATTCCTGAAATGCCTGAGGCTTGTTGCTGGTGATAAGCATGAGAATTTACCATGAGAAGCATGTAAGGTGAAGGCAATGGGGTAATGAGAATAGATGAGAAGGCTGACCGGGGTCAGCTGTATAACTAGCAACCTTCAAAGTAATGGCGCTCACAAGTCTGTCCCATAACGCAGTCCTTCCACTCGTTTATAAGGCCCTGTTGGCAGCAGCAGCCACAGCCTCAAATGTGAACTAATGCTTGCTCAAAATTAGACCAAGTCAAGTCATTGAAGATGCAAGGCAGGCTTGCTCCTTTCAATTTTCTTCTTCCTATAACCATTTAATTATTTTTGTGAGTTCTTATGATTCTCTGAGGAGAAAAAACTGGTTTTGGAAGTACAGTATCTAACACACTTTCAGGTTACAGTATTTTTTATGAACTGCAAGAAACTAATAGTGCTTTAAAGAAACTCCATAAAACCAGTGTCAGCATTTTCCATATAAACTCTGGTTCCCTAAGGCGTTTGCCTTCTGCAGAAATTTGCTTGAGGGTAAAACGTGGCATGCCAGAGCCCCTGAATGTCCACACCTCATTACATAGGAACTTTCAAATAAGTCAGTCACGTTCACTACATTTGGCATCTGGAAATTTTAGAAATAAAAAATGGACTTGGTAGCAAATGGTTTCTGAAATTAATATCGGAGCACACAGTTCTCAGAGAATCAGAAAGCCCAGAATTTGTAAGGTCCAGCTTTATAGATTCTGGTGTGGGACTCTTACGCATTGACAAGAAAGAAACTGAAAGGAACAGAGACCAGGAAATGCTGGTGTCCTCACTGCAGCCAGATTTAGAGTTCTTTCACCAGTTTTTCAGCTGATCCTACCTAAGTCACTTCTTCTTTCTGTCCTGCATCCTAACACTGCCCCACGGTTTGTGTGATGGGCCAGGCAGACTTTGCTTTGCCTTAGAAGCTTATCCCCAAATAACCACTAAAAAGGCAGCCTAGACTCTTACTTTACCTTTAGTATTCTCATTTGAAGGGACTGGATTAAGCACTCTCCAAACCAGATAAAGCTGTAAAGGGAAGAAAAAGAAATCAGAAAAAAATGTGGCCATTGGTGGCAGTGCTTATTAATAATCTGGGAGAAACAGTAAACTTCAGGAGAGGAAAGAGTTTCTAGGCAGTTGTTGGTCTCATGAACTTTATAGATGATGGGAAGTAGACAGCCTGCTTTGGGACACAGGAGATGTTGGGATAGATGCCCACATGAATGCTTTGAATTTCAACAGAAGATTCCAGTCTCATAATGAGAGCCTAGAAACCAAACTAGAACTCCAGAGAGTGCCAGTTCCAGAGGAGAAATGCGATGGCATTCCTTGCAACAGGAGACCGCAGTGTAAGACTGCTGCTCACATCATTGCCTCAATGGCTGTGAATCAAGTTGCTGTCCCTTGAATTTACATGTCCTCTTGGGGAGAATGAGTGCAGATTGGTAGTTAAGAAATTGTCTTTACAGTCAGGCAAGCCTAGATTCTGCTCCAGCCTCTTTATTTTATAGTATATGGCCAAAGACACATTACTTAACCTCCTAAGTCCTGATCCCTTATTTTTAAGAGGTGATAATGGTTGTTACCTTAGAGAGTTGTGAAGACGAAGAGATATACAACAAAAGCAGTGAACTCTTGGTAGTTACAATAAACAGACGAACTGCTGATGATCTGTCTTAATGAAAGGAAAAGATGTTCCTTTCCCTTTTAGGGAATTGGTGGCTCAGAACATGCTGGCTGTGAATCATTAGAGTCAGTGTCCTGAGGTACACAGACTGTAACATATATCAGATGTTACATTCCATGAATCTTAAATTCCTATCCACAAAGATTGGATCAGTTCTCATGAAGATCTGCTTCAGTGTGAGTCCTAAATATTATAGACTTCAGAATAGGCCCAATATAACGCATAAGATGTACTAATCTTGAAGAGTGTCGTGTATCAATGTGAAGATTAAGGACACATAGAATTTGGAATAATAAGAATACTTTTAAATAAACGCTTCTGACTGTACCTCCCTATTCAGACAGCTGATGTTTCTCAGAAAGTACATTCTACAAGAATTAAGTCAGTCTTCTTAACTGAGAAAATGAATAGAGATTGAGAGTGAAAATGGCTAAGTAGGAGTCCTAAAAGGAATGGGGGCTACCAGTTAATTTAGGGGCAGGTGTTGTGACACTGGGATAAAGCCACCATTTAAGATGCCTGCATTCCAGTGTTGGTTTAAATCCTAATTATTCTGCCTTCTGATCCAGTTTCCTGCCAATGCATCCTAGGAGGCAACAGATGATGGCTCAGGTGCCTTGGCTGCTGGAAAGCATATGGAAGACTTCAGTTCTCCTGGCTTGTGCTTGGCCTGGTTCTGGGTGTTATAGGCTTTTAAAGAGTTAGTCTACAGATGGAAGATCCTCATTTCCACTCCTTCTCCCTCTCCTTCCTTTCCAAGTACATGAAAAGAAGCATTTTTAAATGAGAGGGAAAAAAAAATCTCTCAGGCCATGGTTCTGTTGACTCACTAAGCTGTAGGCTCCTGCATTTAAACACCCAAGCTCAGAGCCAATGCCACATGCGATGGCTAGATGGTACTATATAGAATGATATCTGTCTCTCTACTGTGGAGGTTAAGGCCTCTTGTTCAATGGAAGTGTCCATCTTCAAAGTATTTCTAGAACCAAGCACTGAGCCTAATGACCTCTAGAAAAGCCAAATCTGCACTACATCTACCTCTTTATTTTTACCATGCATCAGTATTATTACAATGTTATCACAGTGAAGAGGTTTGGAGGAAGGAGTAGAGAATGGCAGATTCTGACATGAGATGCTAACTTTTGACTATTAAATGAGAGTGGATACAAAAGTATTTAGGGATAAGTTACTTACCTAACCAATAGCTACTAATATGTAGTGAATATGATATTCCAGATACCATTCTGAGCAAATTTTAATTCAGGGAAACTAAGACCCTGAAAAGTTTAAGTTTTGGCCAGGGTTTCACATTATTACTTGTTGCCAGCAACTGTAGCACAAGCCACTGTTCAATAAAGCCCTTAAGAGGTAACTGTTGAGCTTTGAATACAAGGATTACATCACAGTCTGTTATGTTCCCCATCATACCTAACAGAGTTATAAGTCATAGGTATTACCGGGGCTACACTTAGAAGATGTGAAGCGGTTTTCAAGGTTCTCTCATGATCATGAGATCTGTGGATAATCGGAAGGTCTTGAAAGCTGTCTCACTTGGCTAGGATAAATCACAGCACCATTTTAGAAATTAAATATATAAAATGTTCCAGAGATTGTGTCTATAATAAAATTTCCTGAACATGGAGCAAAATTAACAGGAAATGTGACATACATGCTGAAATTACCTTAGTTTATTGTGAAAAATAATGGGATCCCAAGATGTGACAAAAATAGGAAGCTGACTGAGTTTCATCATTGCATAAAGTGAGGGTGAAAGACATGAAGTGGCTGCTTAGTCGTCTTAATAATACATCAAGTGGTGCTTGAGTCAGATGAAGCTCACAGAAGTGATGTTACAGTGGGTAACATACCCTTTGGGGTGACCCTTTCAGTTGTGAATTACTTATCTTCCCAGTCAAATTGAAAGGTCAGAGGTTTAGTCAACTGCTGAAAGGGCGATAATTCATGCAAGAGATGCTCATATGCAATTACCTTTGTTAGAACATCACTTTAGTGTGTTATGTGTACTCATTATTCATTGTATTTCAGTTAATAAATTCATTGAGTTGAAATTTCATGGTTCCCAGGCTAAAATAAGGATGATGAAAAACAATTGTAGGTCTCTAATGATGCTAATGATGGTTCTTTTTCTGTTATATCTCTGGAGAACTACCCAGGGAATATGTGCCTGTTACTCTTGCTATTTATGGTGGACTCTCTTTCTTATCCTACATTATGTGAGGGAAATACTTTCATGTTCAACTTAATGCCCATTTTGTGGTGCACTTCACTGGATAACTATGCCTCTATTACTATTTCTAAATATTATTTTTCTTATCATGTCCTAGGTGTCTCCTTTCCCTATGATCTTTTTATCCTTTGATACAATCCTTCTCTAATCTTCTGTCACTCTGTCTCAGAATCAAACTGCCAGATGAGGACACTGGACAGTGGGATCGGGACCTTCCCTCTCCCAGACTCAGGAAATCGCTCGATGGGACGGTACCTGTGCCAGCCAGACTCTGCAGAGGACACCGAGCCCCTGCTGTCTCTACAGCCCTCCCCGCCTGCAGCATGTTCCATCAGAGTCCAGACCCTAGAACGACAAGTGCCTTCCTCCACACAGAGCCAGCTCTCTGCAGAGAGTGCCATAGCTCATTCCACATCCGACCCCATCATGCTGGCCAGAGGGGCACAACCTCTTCACAGCTGCCTCCCTAAACCAGCCTCCTCAGGTAAGATGCCCATTGCCTTGCCAACAAGATGATTGTACTACTGGTAATAAAGCACTGGCTGACAGACATGGAAAAGTGTGCAACAGGAGCTAAGTAACTCAGTGACCCCTGCCCGGTGGAAATGCTTGGTTGTGAAAACCCCCACATGACCTCCACGAAAAACGTAAAACAATATGGTGAGCTCTTATCAGTTTGTAGTATTACGTTAAGCATTGCACACATGTTAAAGAAAATATCATGTAAGTACCCTTTAAATGGATATATAAATTGATGAAGAAAAAAACTCATATAGCATATATTTATGGAACTTGTTCTTACACAGTTTAAGATGGTTTAAGAGGGTCTTATTGAATATAGATCAATTAAAGCCCAAGACATAAATTTAGCTGAAGCAGTCTGCCCTCTAACCAGAAGCATACGACTTTGAACATATTCCCTGTCCTCTCCAAATATATTTATATTTTGAACTACAAAAGACTTACTTGTGATATATAGTCAGTAGATCGAGCAATAATGGAGTAGAATAGAATGAGCCTTTTCATGGAAAAGTACTATTCTTAGTCATTTGAAATAAGATTTCATGATTAGAGACAGGCCCGGGCTAAGGGTCAATGTTTTTCATTGTTCCCTCTAAATTGAAAATATTTATTGCAGCCCAAGATGATGCTAAGTAATTTTAACTTGTGTATCTTATGCTTTTGTGACATGCATAACTAGTTCTATGAACTAGAACTCTAGATAACACTTTTATTTATGATTATATGATTAGAATGAGTTGCAAGTGGAGAATGTACTATAGGCTTCCAAGAAATTAGAAAAGGAGATTTTTAATTAAGCATCTTTGAATAAATGTGATTGGGCTATTCCCATAGCGGAGTTCTTTCTGCATATAGTAATAGCGGCTGCCAGCAATGTTTCATTACAAACTTCTGCTCATTCTAAGCCAAGGCTACATTTTTAAGAGCTATAATGCATATTATTTTTTAAATAAATGCACTGTTAATTAATGGCACAGCCTCCAGAGATTCAGGGGCAAAATCTTAGTTATAGATTATGTGCTCTATGCCTGAATAGTCACATGTATGACCTCAATTCAGCAGCGGGCTGCTGAGTAGACTCCGTGATTAAACACTGTCATTATAACAAATTGAATAGAAACCACAAGCCTTGAATTGCTTTATAAGAAGGGAAGAGGAAGGAGATTGTTCTGATCTTGCTGCTAGTATTCACTGCACCTGGCTTCTAGATGCTGGGTCTTAATTAAATTGTCATGAAGAATTTTTAAAAGGCAAAGCAGGATAGAGAATGATGGGGGCACACAGCAAGACCCTCTTCTTTCACCCATCTTGGGGTTTCCTCTCCACCCAACAACGTGTGGTCCAGAGGTAGGGTCAGCTCTCCAGGATTCCTCCTCTCCCTATGTGTTCATCTAAGTTAAAGAACAGAGAACAAGCTGGAGTAAAAGGCCAGGGTTACACCTGCTTTAGAGCAGTCACTTCTTAAGAAATGTACACATTAAACTGCTTTATTTCTCTTATCCCCATGTCAAATATGGAGATAACTGTAAATATTTCATGGTGCTTAAAAAAATGCAGTGACTTAGTTTTGGTTCACAAGCAGAGTAATGTAGAGAAGCTGTCACAGTATGTTCTATTGATAATCATTTAGGCCAAAGGATTTTATCAGCAATCCTCCTTCCTGGCACAACAGAGAAATGCACACTGCAGATTAATCTACCAATAAGTGTAATGGGGAAACTTTCTTGAATAATCCTCTAATAATTTTCCTTGCACCTCAAAGCATGGTTCACGGTCCAGTGTAATCTGGGAGCTTGTTAGACATATAGGGACTTAGAGTCCGTATGACACCTGCTACCATATTAGCTTCTACAACTTAATAAACACTCAGCTGATGTGTGTGCATGACACAATAAAGCTTGCCAAGTACTGCCCTGGAAGGATCCCTAAGCACATTCTCCCAGGAGTTAGTTATTCAAAATGACCTTAATAGGTGTTCTAGGAAAATGAGGGTTCCCTGCTCAAATATTTTGGGCAAGTTGCAAATTCAAATCCTTTATTTATTTATTTTATTTATTTATTTTATTTATTCAGAGAATCAGAAACCTGTCAGTTATCTGATATATATATATATATATATACATATATATATATATATATGCATGTGTGTATATATATACACCATTACCTGAGCAATAGCCTCAATATTTACCAGATGTTTGACTGCTAAATCCTTTCTGGCTTGAAAAATCTTTGGCCATTTTGTGGGGATGTGACCCCAAGAGAGTATGCCTTAGGGGTCTCTGAAGTGGACGTCATCTGTAGATACGTAGCTAGCTCAGCTTTTTAGGGGACACAAAGGCAGAAACCCTTGCTTTGGAAATATTCAGACTACTTTTATTATTTCTGAATATCCATCCCCTTCCGTCCTTAATGTTATTGAAAGCTCATGAAAGCTGGTTTGTGACATCTCGTGCATTTCCTCACTTAGGAAAGCTTGATTCACAAAAGCAGAGTGAAGCCAAGCCAGGGCCACAGACCTGCTCATCATTTGAATATGCCAACGACTCCATGGCTACAGAGCAACTTCCAGGCTGGAAGAGTGAAGACAGTACCACTGAGACCCAGGTAAGGGGGAGCCTGGTGAGAGGAAGCCAACCACCTCTTGCTCCTAGTTAGCAAAAGTAAAATACTAGATGTTTTGGAAAGATTGAATGTTAAGCCAACTGTACTATTGGTATATTAAATGAACGCCAAGACTAAAGATTCATTCATTCTTATCCATGAATTACTAAAAATTCGTGGTAGCTAATTGAGGCATCTTGATTCAGATGGATTTCATAGGCTTCTAGTCTGCATGCAGATCCTAGGATATACATGCTCTCCCTACAATCAAACCTCATGGAATGTGTTCCATTCTATGCCATAAGAGCTCCACTGAGAATGTTTTCCCTCTCTGCCCCAGTTTTGTTACCTCAGCAATGACTTTAGCATGTGCTTTATCTCATGAGATAGGGAAAGGATTTAAAATTCTGATCTGCTTTGAGGTCTAGAGTGGTCAAATGGCTTCCCAGGGCCTGAGTGTCTTCAGTGTTTTTTGCATGGGTTCTTCTTCAACCTCATGATGCACTTAGACCTCCTGACATGTAATGGGATCTCAGAAGGCATTATTTGCTCATCTCATAGGTGTTACTGGTTACCACACCCACTTATCTGCCCTGCTAACTTCATTGACCATCTTTTACCTGTTGACTGTTTCTCCACTGGCCCTGTGATGGCCTGTCATAGTCTTTGGTGGTGCCCAACTATGAGAAAGGGTGAGGAAGGAATGACTTGTGGGTCAGTTAACAGAAAGCTTTGTTTCTGGTATCTGCTGCCTTTCTCACCTCCAACATCAAGAGCTGCTACCACTCTAAGAGTTTCTGCCCAACCATGAAGAGAATGTAAGATGTGAGATGCCTGCACTCGGGGATGGTTAGCCCTTCTCACACACAGCCTTGAATCCTTTGCTGTGGGAAGGAGACCATGGGCCGGTAGGCTCATAGTCTCAAGTTGTATTGGATAACTCTGCCTTCATAAGTTAGCTGGACTGTGCTGAGTGTCCGGAGGGTAGGGTGGTGGCACAGTGACATTACTGCAGAGCTGAGACTGGAACTGGCCCTCTGAGTCCCAGCACTCAAAATGACTGCCTTCACAAAATGTGGGTCTGAGAGGCCAGTGGAGTTGAACATTGTGTTCTATTTTGCTTTATGTCAAATGCAAATCTGTTAGCATTCTTCTGAATCAATGTTCCCAGACTTGTGCAGGCATCCAGATCAGCTGAGGAACTACACTTCTTTTTTGTTTTGTTTTGTTTTGTTTTTCAGTTTATTGTTTTTTAATTTATTTTTTTAATTATTGGTTACATTGTATTATGAGATACAGTTCCATAGGTACTGGAATTCCCCCCACCCATCCCCGCATGGTGGACTCTTCCACCCTGTTGTGAGACCTCAGTTCAAGATCAGTTGAGACACCTCCACCGCAAGCATATACCAAGCATAGATCCAGCATCTTATTATCCAGATAAGTTCCTCCGCTTCTTGGGGAGACCTTCCCTGGTCTGAAGGTATGGCCAAGAGAGCAAGATCCCGATCAATTAAAAGCCCCAGCAGCAACAATATATATCGTTATGGAGTTAATTGACATAGTATTGAGTAAACAATATGTTAAAATTAAATGTAAGTTCTTAACAAACTCCTGCTACTATTTCAATGACATTTTAACAATTGAGGTGCATAACAGGTTTGGGGGCTGGGGGGGAATTGCAGAGAAATCTTTCATACCTTGGTGATGAGTACTTGTTCTTCGTGTTCTACCTAGCAGGGTATTTAAAGCCCCACCTATATCCAGTGTCAGATTTGCCATTGGTGGAACTAAGTCCAACCTTTCCAACACATTCCCAAGGGATGCTAATGCTGCTCATCATGGGAAGCATTGCTGTCATACCCCAAGGGATTCTGTTCTTGTTTGGGGAACTGGGAAATAATGATAATCTCTTCTTTTATAATCTTTTTTTTAAAAAAAATTAGACACCTGAAGTCACAAGGTTTGGGAGATTGGGGATAGAGGGACTAGGTCAGAACGAACAGTTGTATTTGGCGGTGACAATGAAATTTGAGTAATTCCTAGAATATTCAAAATGTGATTTAGTGCTGACCTTAGGAGGAACTGTGGAGGCAACAGATACATTTGAGAGTGAAATAATCACATATGTGCTTGTGCCAATCACACAAAGCCCTGTGTAGTCCCTTTCATCACCATTTTGCACCAAAGTCATCCACTGGGACTCTTCCCCTGAATAATAAGGGTCTCCACAGAAGCCTACCAGGTAGGGACAATTTAGAGCAAAAAGTAGTGTTGCATTGTGGAACTCAGCACAGTGCCTGGTACTATTAGTGTTTTTGGAATAGAGACATGGAAGATTCCAGGATGTGTTCCTGGATTCTTTTTGGAGCTGTGGATACCACAGGCAATAGTTGAGGGACATAGTCTGTGCTAGAGGACTGGTAACTTCAAGAATGAGCTGTGTACTTCTAGGTCTTAGCAAACTGTGTGGCACAGAGCTAGTACTCAAAAGGCACCTGTTGAATGAGTAGGTGAATGAATAAATGAGGAATAAAGGAAATGAATGTTTGAGTTCGTAAAGTCAAAGGAGCTTATACAAACTTCAAAATGTTTGTGGACAACAAAACTAAAATGTAAGTTTCTTTGAAATTTACCTGTGGGGTTTTTTTTTTTTTTGCAATAGGCATTTTCTGAGAACTGTTTTTTGATGAGTCTTCATTGAATTTCAAACTGTCTCCCACCCAAAATACATTTCAGCTCTACCTTCCAAAAACTTGTTGATGTGCCTTCATATCCTAAAATGTATTTTTGTAACTCTCAACCAAATGACATTCTCCCAGTTTTGAGAGAATTATACCATGTATTTGTGCTTCAAATGTCTGGAGTAGGTAATTTTAACATATTGTTTACTCAATACTATGTCAATTAACTCCATAACGATATATATTGTTGCTGCTGGGGCTTTTTTCTCACATGGAAATCCACAATTGTAAAAAAGAATTTCCGATACCATCAATCAGCACACAGCAGTTGCAGTCCTAGGTATGTGACATGTGTACAAAATGGAACATCACTTCAGATTTTAATTACAGCCTTCTTCAGCCACCTTGGCATCTCTGAACATGGCATTATTGCCACAACCCTGATTTCCCTTGGGAATCAGGCTATGTATGCATATGAGCAAGGTGAGAGAAGGAGTCCCTTTACACATGAAGTGTCAGTAGCTCAAAGAATCATGTAGAGTCACCAATTACCTACTCCCCAGGTCCTGTTCTTTTGGAGGCTGGAAGAAATTTATAATATACTAGACAAACATTTTTTTCTTTTGTTCCCAAGGTTCGTGTTTGGTACTTGAAAGCCAGTGATGATATCCACTAACTAAGTAAGCTGTTAGGCTTAGAGCAGCAGTTCATAATAGGCACTTGAGAAAAACAAACCCTATAAATAAATGTGCAGAATACAAAACAAGTAGCAATGGAGTCTTCCTAAGCCTGGATGCAGGCTGAAGGCCTTCCTCAGCTTCACTTACAGACACATTTCAGCAGTCCAGGTAACTGAACATACTGCCTCAGCACCAAGGGAAGCAAATGAACTAGTAAACCAGAGTTGCCCACATGGAGGTTGGAAGGTAGGCTAAGCATGGGAGCAGAATTCTCGGCTCACCAAGACAACCAGATGTATACCATTTCATAACCTCACTACATACTGTAATGTGTTGTGATTTGTGTGAATGGCCTGAACAGTCTCCTGTAGCTCATTCAGGACAAGGTACTCAGAGTGTGCGTGCTCTCTCAGCAGTAACAGTGACAGTGACCCAGACTATGGAAATAGCAGCTTTGGAGTTAGAAGGAGACAGCCAGAGCAGTGAAAGTAACATACAACCACACCGCACTTGTGGACTCCTCCTAAGAGAAGCCATTAGTTATGTCTCACTGTATTTCTTCCTCAAGCTTACCCTGATTCTCTATTTTAGCTCTATGTTTCTCCTGAGATCTCATTGTCTAGTACACACAGAAGATTGCATCAGTGTGTTTTCCTGTATAAACTCCAATATTGCAATGCATGCCATCAAGATTATGTTTCCAAATATGGAATCGCAAACACAGCCTTCAGTTGAGTTGACTTGATTTGTCTCAATAGTGAAGGGGTTGCTGTAAGGAATGCACCCAGTGAGCTATGGATGGTACTTTCCAGGCCTTGCACTCATGAAATAATAATGGGGGTTTCTGGACCCATTTGCTGTCTTATTGTGAATATGTCTTTTTGGAAGGCTCATGTTCCCTCCCTAGCATTGTCTTTGAATTAGAGTGAGTAGTAGAAAATCAACATCCCTGGGCATGTAAAAATTTGGATTTTCCAGATGGCCCTTCCTTGCAGATTTAAGACAGTGGATAAACTCCCACCTGAAATTGTGAACTGGGGTCAGACTTTCTTTTTTTGTAAGATTTATTTTTATTGGAAATCAGATCCACAGAGAAGGAAAAAACAGAGAAACCTCCCTCCCAACCACTAGTTACACCTCATCTGCTGGTTTACTACCCAAATGGCTATAATGGCCAGAACTGAGCTAATCTGAAGTCAGGAGCTAAGAGCCAGAAGGCTTCCCTGGGCCTCCCACACAAATACAGAGTCCCAAGCCATTGGGCCATCTTACACTGCCTTCTCAGACTGTTAGCATGGAGCTGGATGGGAAGCGGAGAAGCTAGAACATGAACCAGTGCCCACGTGGGATAACAGTGCTTACAGGAGGATGAGCCAATTGAACTATTGCATCAACCCCTGCTTTTGCTCTAATCCCTTTGAGTTGTCAGAAATATTCTAATGATACAGTGGAGAGTTATTCTTTTCTTGCTGTCAACTGTTCCCACAAATGTTAACTTGGAAATTGCATAAAAATATTATATTCTTTCTTTCAAAGAAGGCTGATAAGTTATTACCAGGAAAAACATAATCCAGCAACCATGAGCTTCCAATTTTCATAGCCTTTCCGTTTGTAAAACTATGTTGGGGATTAAGACGTATTTGTAAGAACAGCCCATTAATCTGGAACCACTATCTCATTCCTTGTTTCTTGCCAGTCATCAGGGAAGTGGGAAAAAAGATTCATACAAAATCGTGCTCTCTTACTCTGCTTCCTGTTGCTCTAACAGAAAACCTGAGATTGGGCAGTTTACAAAGAAAGAGTTGGGGTGAGTACACAGCTCTGAAAGTCCCGGAGCATGGCACTGGCATCTCTGGCTTCTGATGAAGGCAAAAGCAGAAGAGAAAAGGCAAGTGCAGAAGAGAGGGAAGGGTGGAAGAACTGATGCACTTCTTAGTGACCCACTGTCAAACAAAGCACTCCACTCTCATGGCCACTGTTGATCTGTCCATGAAGGGATGCCACCCAAACGCCTCTGTGTGAGTTTTAGTGCAGGCAAATCATATTCAGTCAGTAACATTTGCCAAGAGGAAAGTGGTGAATACTCTTGATATTGTAGTTCTTGCTGTCCCATAGGCTCTCTGTCGCTTGTTGATGTCCCACTGGGTGTGACACTCAAAGGGGATGTCTTTTAAAAATATATTTATTTTTATCAGAAGGGCAAATATATAGAGAGAAGGAGAGACAGAGGGAAAGACCTCCCATCTCCTGGTTCACTCCTCAAGTGGCTGCAATGGATGGAGCTAGGCCTATCCAAAGCCAGGATTCAGGAGCTTCTTCCAGGTCTCCCATATGGATGCAGGATCCTGTCCCAAGGCTTTGAACCATCCTTCACTACTTTCCCATGCCTCAAGCATGGAACTAGCTGGGAAGTAGAGCAACCAGGATACAAACCAGTGGCCATATGGGATCCTGATGTATGTAAGGGGGGATTTAGCTACTAGACTATTGTGCTGGGTCCAAGGGGGTATCTTTCATAAAGGCTCACCCAGTGAAAATATCTGGGATAAGGCCAGCTGCTAGGCCAAGCTCCTCCCTTGAATTCATCCTAAATCTACAGCAAATAGCCTCAGCTCACCTACCTTCAGCTTACCATTTAAAATAATATCCAGGGTCCCTTCATGTTCTAGAAATGCACACATGAAGGAGCAAAAACTTGTTGAAAGCATCAAGTAAATGGGCAAAATATACTAGTGAGACAGTCAACAATAGCTGTTACAAACAATCAAATCCTTACAGCTGGTCCAGAGTACCTAGTAACACAAAAAAGATAGTGTAGAATTGGGTGAGAACAGGAGTGCTAAGGTTAGAGAGAGAGGTGATGACATTTCAATGGAGCAAGGCTCATTGTGAAGGGGACTTTTGAGCAGAAAGCTGCAGGTAGAGAAGGCATCGCCAGGAAGATGTCTGGGGAAGAGCATTCCTGCAGTGGAGCAGATTTAAGGCAGAAACCTAAAGTCAGGGATCAGCAAGCAGCCAGAGCAGCTGGGGCTGTGTCCCAAAGAATAGATCAGAAGGCTGATAAAACAAGATGAGAATGAGTGAAAGAACCGAAACTCCTAAGATCTTGTGTGTCCTTCTTAGGGCTGGACTTCTGTTCTAAGAGTTGTACACAGCTACTTTGGGGACCTTTGAGTATGGATATGACATCATCTAAGATGTTTTCAAAGGCTCATCACTCTCATCACTCTTTCTGCTATGTTGTGAAGACTGAAGAAGCAAGATGAACTGAGAAACTATTGACAGTCATCCAGGCGGGAGACATCAGTACTTGGACCAGGCTGCTTGCAAGGAGCCAAGTGAGCAGCCATGCCCAGTAGAGCTCCCTGCAGCAATGGAAAGGTTCCATGTTTGCACCAGTCACTGCCAAAGCTACCAGCCACACGTGGCCTGGGAAGCCATTGAAATGCAGCCAATGTGCCTAATGAACTGATTTTTTTAATTCAATTTTTGCTCTAGTTCTCCTTAGAGTCCTCATTTAGACCATTCCTTTTTTTTTCTTTCTTTTTAATTTTTAAAAAAATTTTTTGATTAATTTTAGTTTAAATATGAATAATCACCTTTGGTTTATTATATCACACAGTGAGTGAGGATGTTCTGATTGTAGATCTAATTAAAAATATACCACAAACCACTGGGAAACCAGGGGTGGCAGTGAGAGAATACATCAAGGATGGCTCCAAGGTAAAAATCTAAAAGGACTAGAGTTATTCCCAAAAATCAGTGCAGCAGCCTAAGCCTATGGGCAGATCATGGCTATTGAAAGGGTGTGTTGCAGATGCCATGAAATCTGCAAGAGGAGGTGGTAAGCAAATGGTAGGCTAGGGACACATGCAGTTCAGCACATTAGGCTGGCCTGGGCATGTACATCTGAGTATCCTTAGCATGTGGATGGCAGCTAAAGCTATGGGACTTAAGGAGCTCAGAGGGGAAAGGAGAGTAGATCAGAAGAGAAATGCACACTCCCACGTTGGAGGTCTGAAGAAAAGAACAGCAGGGAAAGCTGAACAGGAGTGGGGTCTGGCACAATGGCTCAATGACTAAATACTCTGCCTTCAAGTGCCAGATCACATATGGGCACCTATAAATGTCCTAGCTGCTCCACTTCCCACCCAGCTCCCTGCTTGTAGTAGGCGAAAGTAGTAGAGGATGGCCCCAGGCCTTGAGACCCTGCATCTGTATGAGAGACCCAGAAGAAACCCCTGGCTGCTGGCTCTGGATCAGCTCAGCTCCAAGCTGTTGTGACCTTTTGGGGAGTCAAGTAGCAGATAGAGGATTTTTCTGTCTCTCCCCTCCATAAATCTGGTCTGCTTTTCCAATATAAATAAATCTTTAAATAAATAAGTAAACAGGAGTTAGAGAGCCTACAAGAGCATTGTGTCTTGGAAGCTAAGTGAAGAAAGTACATTGCAGAGGGATTACATGACTATCTATGCTGGACTTCCCTAATCCAAAAACCCAAACTCCTAAGTGCTCCAGCATCCAAAGCATCTTGAGCAAGGACATTATCCCACAAGTGGAGATTTGCAATTTGACCTATTGTGAGAAATCACAGTCAAACCATGGACATTACTAAAAATGTCATATAAAATTACCTTTAGGATGCATCTGGAAGGTGTATTGAAATATAAACTAGTTTTATGTTTAGATTTAAAAATTGGTTCATTTTTCCTGGAAAGATAGACTTACAGAAAGAAGGAGAGACAGAAAGAGCTACAATCCATTGATTCACTCCCCAAGTGACCACAATGACTAGAACTGAGCTGAGCTGAAGCCAGGAGCTTCTTCCATGTCTCCCATGCAGGTGTAGAGGCCATCCTTGACTGCTTCCCAGGCCATAAGCAGGGAGCTGGAAGGGACGTGGAGCAGCCAGTACATAAATGGGATCCCAGTGCACTCAACGGAAGGACTGTAGCCATTAGACTACCATGCCAGGGCCCATGTTTAGATTTACTTCTAAACCGCAAGGGTTTTCACTTGTGTATGTACAGAGTCCAGACTTACTTTAATGCAGTGTAAACATACTTTGTCTCTAGCATTTCAGAGAAAGGGTGGTCAACCGATACTGCAAAAAAAATAGAGCTTACCCTGTAAAATCTATCCTGTTCCTCCACCAGCAAAGGAGTTCCAGTAGAAGAGTAGCAGAAGGTGGGAAAGAAAGTGGGGAATAAAGAGGAGGAATGTTCGGAAGGCAGTTTGAAAATGTCCTGGAAAAGGATCAAGATGAAGATATAATCTCTGTCTCCAAATACAAGAGCCCTTGGGTTGAACAGAGTATGCTTTAGGGTTCACATTTGAACCGAGGTTGTCTGAGTTATGCAAGGGCAACCAAGAAGAAACGTAAGGTCATAGCTGTGGATCTAGGTGAATGTTAAATATATTCATCAAATTTTTTTCTCCTGTTTCCCTGTTGAATGATCTAAGTCTAGTTTCAATTTTTCTCTATATTCACATTGAGTGTCATATACGTACAGATATATCCTGAGGGTAATTTTGTGCAGTATGCTTTGCTGAACCCAAGTTTTGACTGTGACTTTGCTTCAGATAGTGCAACCCTGATCTGAATATTCCAAGTCTGAAATGCTCCAAAATTTAAAATTATTTGAGCTCTCACATGATGCTTACAAACTGTCATTTTGAAGCCTTTTGGATTTAGAATTTCTGGACTAGAGATAATTTACCCATGGTGAATTTGCTCAGACCATCCTCTCCAAAGAGCAGGCCTCTACTTGAAAGCTGCAGGCATGTTTGGTTCTACAGTGTTAGTTTCTGGGCAAATGTTGCTTTCTAGAGAAGATCCTGAGGCCCTGGAATGAGCTTCACCAACAGGACAGCCCTAACCTCTATCAAGGCTCTTGCTTTCAGCCTTTAAAAGCAGAGTTGCTTCGAGGGATTGGTCACTTGCCTGCCTGAGGAGCTGGCCTAGTCAAGGCCTGGCTGCTGCTGGTACTTCTTCCAAAAAGGGAGAATGTTGCATGCAGACAGGCATGATGACAGCTGTGTGTGCTGGATTCTAGAAGACTCTAAGAATAGTTTAGGATGTTTAAGATGTACTCAGCACTGCTAACTTCCTAGATGTACACAAAGATGGTAGTAAGAAGCAAACAAACAAGAAAATGAGTACAACAGAAATAAGTAGGTGTCTGTGCTATCCAATGGATGTTTTCTGTCCCCTCAGGTCAGTTTTGTCTTGCTTTCATCACAGGTACCGGTCATACCACCCTCAGATACCATCTTTAAGTAACAAATCTACAACCTGCAGAATGGAGTTTACCAGTACATCTGGAAACTCTGTTACATGTTTATCAAAATAGTTGCCCCTTTTCCCTTGGCTTTTGAAGTTTTCAGCCGAGAAGGTATCTATTATCCTTGTCATCTGAAATTGGTAGCAGCTTCTTCTAAGAGACACAGCCAGAAACCTCTGACTCTTTCTGTGCCTGCCTCCAACTACACCAGTCCATGAGCCCCTGCTCATTCCCTGACTGGACACCTGCCAGTCACAGCCGGGCTGGAGGTTGTTCTGGGCAACAGTGGCCTCACATGCTCTGTTTTCATTTGCATCACACCAAGTATAGCAGAAGAAACCTACTTTCCAAAGGCTTGCCTGCATGGTCAATAAACAACTAAGGACAACACATGGCTTTTCTTTCAATGTTGGTTTCTTCAGCTTGACCTTGAAAAAATGTTTAAAATGTCCAGGCTTCAAGCAGAATCAGCCATGCAAGTAGGATTTAGGAGCTGGATAGCCAGCAGATGAGGAAGAGGACAAAGTAATTGCAAGACTTTGTTTCCACAGAGCTACCATGTTTCATTTATCATGCTGGGCTTAGCAAACATCCCTTCCTGTTTCCCAAAAGCAAAGCCAAGGAGGGGACTTACAAGAGGGGACCAAGGCAATGAGGTAAAAGAAAAGGCAAAGTGGCAGAAGTTAAGGTGAGGACAAGCACCTGCGTAGTCACAGCACTGGTAGTACCTTTGAATAAAGGCTTGTGGGGAATTATCCCCAATGGAAATATCTGGACCTGGTTGATTAAAAAAAAAATCTTTCTCACCAATCTGTCTCTCCAAAGCTTCCAGTTCACCTCCCTAGCTGCCATGCCATGGAAAACAAGCACCCAAACTGTAATCTCCTTTTCTCTCTGAAAGGCTCTCCCACTTCCTGTAGTTTCCAATGTAATTGAGTATCTCTCCATTCTTCTGGGAGTGCAAATGACAAGTTGGAGTTGACCTTGATTCCCTCTTCTCTTACCTGGCACATTCTAGTCATTCCTAAAGGCATGCTGGCTTTCCTCCTCAGACTTCTCCAATTCACTGTTTCTCCAGCTCCTTTACCACAGCCTCGGGTCAGACCTGACTCTAATCCACTCAGCAACGTTGTCTCTTTCTCTCAATCTCTCTATGCCCTTGCCCCAAGCCACCCTCTACCTGTCTCACTGTCCAGAAATGTGTCATCTGTACTGCCACCAAAATACCATTCCTGAAATGCAACATTTTATCCTGCCATGCCTTTGCTTAAAATCCTTGAAGGATTCCCCATCTCTCACAGACCTAAGTCCAGTGTCACAGAGATAGACTCACTTCCTGACTCAGTGAGTGTACATTGTGTGTGCACAGCTTCTTGTAGATTGATCGGATCTCAATAACAAGAATTAAAGCAGCAGCAATGAGAGTAAGGTGAGGGCTATGTGGAATGACCTGTAGGGAAACCCAGGTTACTTAGGCTTGTTTGGTGTTCAGCATTAGCAATAAGGTGGTAGAGCATTAAATCCTCACATTTGCGTAGAAGTTGACTTCTCTCTGGGACCTATTTGGTTACATACATATTTCCTCTCCCACGTTTCTATAGAATCTATTCTGTGTTTATTCTTCACTGAACTCATTTATACTTTTACTATTGCACACCATTAAATAATTCAGATTCTGGTCTATTGAATCCAATATCCCTGCTGCTATTACTGACACATCTATTGTTAAGGGCCAGATGTCTTTGCTCATAAGCGTCTCTCATTCAGTTCTTATGAGAGCTCTATAAAAAAACAAAAAAAAAAATTCTTAATTTTCCATATGAGAAAATCAAGCACCACAAAGTTAACAGGAACTTGTTCAAGATCCATGGAGTTAAATTTACCTAATGAAATCTGAAATGCTGTTGGTTCCTGTGTCCCTTAAGGAAAAAAAGTTGTGTCAAATGTTCCATCAACAGGCATGGTTCAAAATCTGATAGTCCATAAAAATTTGTTAATGGAACAAGTGAATGTCTTACTTGTAAGCCAGATTCACTAATACTGATCTAACAGATACTTTGCAATGAAGTTCTGAGTCATTTCTGGTAAAACAGTACTCCTTGCAGAAATTGAAATTTTAAGTTTCACCTTGAGGCCTAAGCAGACAAATCTCTTACATGGCTTACAACATTTACCTTGGCTTTTGCTTTCCCTCTCAGCCTCCTATTTCCCCTAATTTCTGTGTTACACTTTATGCACCATTAAATGCCTGTTGTGGCCTGAACACGCAATGCTGTGAGGCACTTCTCTGTGCCTTTGTTGCCTTCTCCTACCCCTCTGGCCTGACTTTCAGAGCAACTGTTTTTCACTTTTTATCTACCTTTGGTTAGTCTTTAAGGTTCAGTCCAGAGTTTGCCTCCCCCAGGAGCTCCACCCAAATCCCGATCACTCTTCCTCATCTGTTCTCCTCCATGACTCCAAATTTATTTCCATCACTTCCTGCTTGTTATAACACTTTGTTTCTCCTTTTTAAAGCATATTTGCCCCCTTATGTTCTTAGTTACTATTATAAGATACTTGAGAAAGAGAGATTAACTTAGCTCACACACAGCATGGCACCAGCTCTGGCTGAAGGGTGGATGGTGCCATCCCAACCCTGGAGTGAGGCAGGAAGCCAGAGGGTGAGTCAGGGGTCGAGCCTGGATTTTTATGAAACTTGGCAGTCATGAGAATAAATCATGGTTCCATGAGAGCATCCTTATCCCTTCCAAGGGCAGCACGCCAGGTACCTGCAAAATGAGAACAGGAATCTGTCTGTTGAAGTCACCATATTGGAGAACAATGCCTCTCATGAATGAACCTTTAGGCAAAGGTCCCAGGAACAGCATTCAACCACCTCACTCTAGAAAAGCCCACTTCTCAGTCACGATCTGAACTTATCGAAGGACAGGGCATTGCATTGGTACTAAATAAGTGTGTGTGTGAAACAAAAGTTAAGAATAACTAACTCTCTGCAGTGAATAAGGCCTGATTAGCTCTGCAAGCACACATGTATTAGCCGTTTGAACCTGTTCTTTTCCAGAGAAAGAAGTAGCCTGAGCAGCTACTTGAAAGTGAGAAATTCAACAAGTGCATTTCTCCTTTTCCAAGAGAAACTGCTGTACCTTTTTTTTCTAGTGTTTCTCAAGGGTGTAGAATTTTAGCTTACCCTTCAGTGAGGAGCTTCCCGGGGTTGTCGGAGGTGTGGCAGCAGCTTGCTACTTTGTTTGGCTTTGTTGAAATGATCTCATACCCGCTGGCTTAATTTTTCCTAGTCTCCGCCTCACTTTGGTAATTACTGTCATACAGACCCACTCTTACACATAAATAGACACTGTACTCCTGGTCGAAAAGTGAGAAATCAAGGTCGAGAACATTTGCTCCTTCTATGTGTATCCTTTGGCACTCTCCAAGTACAATGGGCTAGGAACTGAAAAGGAATGAGTTAGAGAGGCGGCCTCTGAGATGGTATATTTGGTTTATTCAGCTCATGCTGTGTGCAGGCTACCATGAGATACTGGGTGTGTGAGCAATATGATGCCACAGCCCTCCTCCCTAGATGCTTTAATTAGACATACAGATGTGAATCGGGTCATCTAAGAAAGGAGATAATCAAGTATGCAAAAACATCATGTTCTGCCTTAGGCCATTACTATTGGCAGCTCAGAGTGAGAAATCAAAATGCCTGGTTCTTTTGTGGATTGTCAAATTCCTTATCCAAATAAATCCCCACGAAGGTGTATAGGTCACAATATAAGCACTTCTTTGTATAAGACCCCCTTCTCCTCCCTCAAATCACATACCACCAAATGCACTGATCAGGTACAAGACACTAAACTTGGTGACTAAGGGTCCTCACAGCAGACTGATGCTGCTCATCTGCTCAAGCCTCAATTTCCTGAACCAGAAGAACATGTTTTTCATGTGAAGGTAATTACATTCAACAAATTACAAACAGCCAGGGCAGTTGAGTTAAAAACAATTGGTTTTGCAGTAATTAGAAAAGCACAAGGAAGTGATGACTGCAGAACAATATTAAAAGGGACGCTGAGGGATAAGGGCTCTGGTTCCTGGTTAATTCTTCAGCTTGAATATTTAGAGATTCACAGCTAATTATGCAGAGATGATGAATTTTTTAAAAATTGCTGCTGTCCTGCCTCCTCAAGGCCAAGGACTCTGGCTATTAATAGAGCAATCAGATTTTGCTATAATATAGTGAATTCACACCAAGTTGCATCTATTTTAAACATATTCATCTGACACATTATTTAAAGATGACAAATCTCTGTAATGTGCAAAATCAGCATTGGGCTCAACTAAATCCAAACTCATTATAATCACTCTTGAGTTCGCTCAGGGGAATGTATTGTTTAAAATGGACATGAGAGGTAAGAGGTATCTTCAGTCCTTCCTGGAACTTCTCTCTCATATTAGGTCATTTTAAAGACTTGCTTTGTTTTTGACAAGCCCATCCCAGGCTGGAAGGCCACCTGCAATGGGACACAGAGATTTGCCTCCAAGCATTCAACCTTTTTTATTATTATTATTTTGTTTCATGACAGTTTAATAAGCACTAAGGCTTTCACTTTCCCTCCCCTCCCCATTCATTTACCACCCAGTTTTACAATGGGTGTCTTTCATGAACATTCATAAGTCCATCACAAGCATTCAACCTTTCTGTATGTAGTAAATGGAAAGTGCTGGTCATGACAATCAGGCTGATGTGAAACCTTGATGAGAACCAGGTCTCAAACTCCTCTCTGTTGCTGTTTGTCTCTGTTGCTATTTTGTCCCATAGCCCTTTCAGCTTTTCATGTTGGATGTGTGTTCTGCTGAGTATCGGGATTTTGACTGGGGAGAAGTATGACAAACAATCACAAAGCAAAACAAAAACCTTACTCCTAAAACTCATGTGGTCAAAAGCTAACCATCAGAAAGAACCCAGTGTGCCCTCAGACAAGCTTGGGAAGGAAGACTGCAATGTGACCTGCATTTAGTTAGTTAAGCTGCATATTGCAAGGCCCTTAAGAAAGCAAATGTCATGATGGACAGAATGAGTTTACCTTCCTGTCGAAAGAGCAGTGTGCCGTGGCGAGGCCGTTGCTCAATTAAATTGGACTGTGGGATATGGAGGGGTTGGAAGCCAAGCCTGGGGACCCTAATGAGACATTTTGGAGAAAAGAAATGCCCCCCTCCGAGTTGGTCACCCACTGATGAACATTCGCCCCCTTCACGCTCCACGTTAGCCCCCTCTGAAGTTCAAACATGATGCAGCCCAGAAAATTTTAAAAGGAGCTTGCCAAGTGGAATTTCAAAGTTACAAAAAAATATATCCTTACTTGATGTGGAATGAGAATTGAGGGAGAGAATGATACTTAATACTGTGCAAGCTATCAGAGTTTGGCTTCCAGGATTGAAAGAAAGCTAGGCAATGAATCTAAATCTAACTAAATAAGCAAGTAATTAGATGTAATTTAATTTCTGAGAACGTGTCCCCTCCGCTTTTTGTGGCGGAAGCAGGGGATGGCACGATGACTTCCAAGTTCCCTACTATTTCTCAGGCCCATATGCATATATATATTTTTAAGGATTTGTTTAAGACAGAGAGAGAAAAACTTTCCTTTTGCTCATTCATTCTCCAAATGGCCACAATGGTTATTGTGGGCCAAGCTGCAAACAAGAACCTGGAGCTCCTTCCATGTAGACAGTGGAACACAAGTACTTGGACCATCTGGTGCTGCATTTCCAGATACATAAGCAGAGAGCTAGACTGAAACTGAATCAGCTATGGCTTGAACTGGCCCTTGTATAGGATGCCAGTACTGCAGGTTCAGCTTAACCCTCTATACCACAAAGCCAACCCCGCCAAGTGCATATTTGCGGATGACGCTTTTGTAGAAACATAGGCATCATCCAAGGAACAATCAAATATTCACACTGGATCATGTAGCCAATGTGGTTGTTTCCCCTTCACCCTCTGAAGACACTTGTAGTCATCACAACTCAGGGCAGAGGTTGCCATCTAGCATGTTGAGGCTGGAAGGTGATGTTGAACTCCCTATAGCATACAAGACTGTCCACAACAGCTAAGAGTTAGTCCACATAAAACACAAAAAGTAACTAGAAGGAGCCAAGAGATGACAAATATTTGTGTATCTGAAATAGTCAATGGGAGGCAAAAGCTGTCAAATGTTCTTGCTGAGGTAGGGCAGCCTCATATTTCTGCCTGCCCAGCAGGTACACCCAGTCCAGCAATCTACATTTGGATGACCAAGGTACATTTCTTCTAAAAGGTTACAAAAGAGATAACTTCTTGTTCCTGTCCCAGGCCTTTTGGAACTGGCTACAGGCCCTATTCTCACAGCCTTTGTCAGAGTGCATCAGGAAGATGGCGTGTATCTAAAATACTGACATGGAGCACAGATGATGTCAGGCTGTTACAGATTAAGTCTCTTATTAGTATTTCATGTCTGTCTCCTTTTGTGAACATGTGCCCCAAGCAGGCAGAAATCCTTTATCGACTTGAAAGCTACCCGAGGACAGTTAATCCTCATACTGTTCTAGCAAGGCAGGTAAATTGCAATTAGATGAAAAATGAAGAAAAAATGTCAGCAGGTGTGTGGATTTCCTTGGGGACCTGAAAGTTTCATATTTGGCTTAGAAACACGTAGTGACATTTGGAAACAGCCCCTTGCCAGAACTCTTCTCACTGAATGGCTAAAACAAGGAAGATTATCACTAATCTTAGGCATAAAGTACTTAGGTCAACAGAAGGAGAAGAACAAAGTGCTGGGTTTGCAGGACAAATCTTTCTGGAAGTCATTATTGTAGTGCACAAGAAGAGAAAGAAACATGCAAACCTTTGAAGTATAAGGGAAAGTGAACTCACAGTATAACTATTTACACTGTTTTGTTGAAGGATTAAGAAGGAGAACACACCAAAAATTCTCCAGTCTCAATGTGGCTTTCTTCACTGGCTCAAAACCAAGAAAAGCAGATGACCTGAAGGAAAATCAGGCTTCCTTCCTATCCATCAAACTTTATTTGTTTGTTTGTTTGTTTTGCTTGCTTATTTGTTAATGTATTTGAAATGCAGAGTTACAGAGACAGAGGGAGAGACAGAGAAATATTCCTATCCACTGGTTCACTTCCCCAATAACCACAACAGACAGAGTTAGGCCAGGCCAATGTCAGAAACCTGGAAATCCATCCAGCTCTCCCATGTGCTTGGGTGAAACCTAGCACTTGGACCATGCTCTGATATCTTCCCAGGTGCACAATCATGGAGGGAGCTGAATCAGAAGTAGAACAGCCAAGGACTTGAACTGACACTCGTATGAGATGCTGGCAATCACAGGGTGTGACATCATTCACTGTGCCACCAGCACCAGACTCCAATAATCAGTTTTGCTAAGAAACATATCCAGCATTATTCAGCAGAGCAGAATTGGTTCTTCTCTATGAATTTCTTTGGAATTTAGAAGCCCAAATCATGGTCCATTTCTCTGGGAAGGTTAGAATTATCTGTGACTAGAAGTTAGGACACCTGGATTCTAGCTTTGGTTGTCACTAACTGGAGAAATAGCAGGTGTTTTGTGGAGTAGGGCATTGTTCCACTTGCCAATAAGATTCCACCTTGCCTCCTTCTCATGGGGCATTTCAGAAAATACTAAGGGAGATGAGGATTTCAACCCTTCCAGTGCTTATAAATGTCATTATGTTAAATGGCCCAAGTAAAGGAAACATTTCTAGATTTAGAAGGTAAGCAGGGAGAATTATTAAAGTAGTGTGTAGTTCACAGAAATATGAAGGTAGATTTGCCTCTTAAATTAGCCAGGGCTGTACAGCTTCATTAAGAGGAAATATCGTCTTTATGTGTTGTTACAATTAAAACCAGATGTAAACATCCCAGAACATGCCTGGAAGCAATTTCCACCCCTAACAATTTATTTTCCCAGTAAGTGGCAATATCCTTACCCGTCCTCAGCATCATGGGATCCAGAAATACAGTAGGCTAGAACAGGTGGAGAGAAGGGAAGTTCCCTTTTTTAAATTTAGAGCAGCAGTTCTATTATATATGAGTAAATCGATTCACTCTTCAGGAAATTTAGTTAGAAAAGGCGATAGCATCCTTCCCATTGGCTCTTTAGCTTGTGCAGAGAGGTGATTAGTGCTTGGTCCCCAGCTTTCTCCTCCCCCATTCAGCCTGCCTGACCATTTATAAATTCTACTCTGAGTAACAGAACTCAGAGCAGTTCTTCTGCCCTCAACCCTTCCATGTTTTCTCACATCTCCCTGTGGCTTTGCTTTCTGACTCTTCTTCTCTTAATGCTGTGATATTCTGCATCACTTTGATCCTGTTCATTCTCTGGTGTCCCTCCCCCTCCCCCAATATCTTCTTGAGATTAATTAGGATCCCTTAGAAAGTAAGGCTACAGGATCAGTATTTTTAGGGAGGATGTGAAGCTGTGCCAACATTATTCATCTCATCACCAGGTTCCATTGAAACCTTTGAACTGTATAGAAAGACCCAAATACTTGATTTGGGGTAACCAGGTGTCATCTTGGGCCATAACTTCCTTGATGATCTTCAGCAAATGTCTTCCTTCCTTCCACTCCTTGGGCTTTGGCTAGGCAATATATCCTCCAGATCCCCCCAGGCTTGACACTCTGAAGAAATGCAATAAAGTTCTCTAAGTCAGACTTCTTTCTTAAGTATGGAATAGTCTCTGCTATTTTAGGATATGCTCAGTTTGCCAAGGTATTATTTTCAAAATCTCCTTTAGAGAAGTCTCTCTCTTAATGCTTTGCCTCCAGACACATTTTGATTACTTTCTTGTTGCTCTTTCTAGGGTTTCCTGGTACGAGTGAAACAAATGCAAATAAACATTTTTTTAAATACAAAAGGATCATTATTGTACATGGTGTCCTGTGTTTTGTTTGTTTTCTTCTACTTAATAAATCCCAGAGATTGTCCCATGTCCCTTCAGGAAAAGTCTTCCTTATTCTTCTTCACAGTCGCTAACCACAACTAATTCACTTCTTCTATGTCTGTGGGATAGATTCCCAGGAGCCAGACTGATGAGTCAGAGTGAAATATGCCTTTAGACAAGTTGTACCGTCTTTCACATTACCTGCGGTAACTGATATGTCTGGCCCCAAAGTCTCACCAAAGGATTTACTGTCAAACTTTGTCATCTGCCAGTCTGACCCAAGAGGAAGAATGGTCCAGTGTGGTTTAAATTCGATTTCTCTGATTAAGAGCAAGGTTGAAATTTTGCTCATATCTGTTTAAAGGTCATTTATATCCTGCCTCTGTGAACTGTCTGCTCATGACCTTCACCCAAGTTTCAGTGGGGTTGTGAGTCTTTGTCATCTCCATTTTTTAAAGCTTGTCGAGATTGAGGAGGGGGGGTCATTGTTTTGTGTCCAAGCTGTAAATATTTTTCTGTTTATCATGTGCCTGTAATATCACGTATCATGCTCTTTGCTATATTGAAGATTTCGTGATCAAATTTAATTTCTTTTATGGTAAGTTCCTATTCAAAAATTAGTTTCAAAAACGAGAAAAATAAACCCTAAATGTTTCTTCTCCTGTTGATAGGACTTGGAATGTTGTCCTTACATGTACATAACTCCAATGTTGCTGTTAATTTGGCTCCATAGGTGTCTCCAGGTGTTTTAATTTTAAAGACATTGCAAAGGGAAGAGCAATTAATTTCCTTTAAGGCCAACTGTGAAGGACTCAGTTTGGAAATTGGATAACTGCAAGATCCCAATTTCTTCCATTACAGTGATTTAACTGACTAACTTGATTTATTCACCCTGTATTCTGGAACTTACTGTGTCACTCATTTCACCGTCAGGACTAATGAATAGAGCAGGGCCACGGGTGTCCTTTCTGTATCAGGGCATCCTAGGGTATCCATGGAGTCTGCTGTCCTTATATCACTGTTACCCTTGGAGAACTCTCACTGCAGGCCTGATGGTGTGCAAAGAACACAGGGGGAAATGAGTAAAGAATTTTCTTAGGCTCCTACACACAGTGAAGCCTTTTGTTTAGCTATGACCCTGAGCAGAATTGGTCACAAGCATTGTGAAGCAAAGTGCTTCTGGAAATAGTGACAAAGCAGGAGACATGAGCCTGCCCACAATAAATTTATAGTCAAAATACAGAAAAGAGACGGAAATTTTAACCGCTAACAGTCCCAGCAATATCTAAGTTTCCCGAAATGCAAAACAGAGATCCTTTCCACCCACAATTACTCATCTCCTTGCCACAAGGGCTTCCCTGTGACCTTACATCATGGATGATAACTTAGGGTATTACTTTCTCATCTGCAGTAAAGAATAGAGTAGATCATGTGGAAATCAAAACCCTAGATCTGTGATCTGATAACACTTTGGTTCTGCTCTGACCAGCAAATTGCTGCCAACCTCATCTACCTCTTTCCTTAACACTAGGGGTTGTGATGTTTGCTTCTGAATCTTCAACACTTGGCAAGTGCTTACTGAATATCCACCAAAAGGCTAAGGAACTGGTTTATGACCCTTTGAGATTTAGTGCTGACATGATTCCAAACATGAGGAATGAAGAGTCAGAATATCTGCCTGTAGGAATTTTCTGAGACTTAAACAATCAGATCTGGTTGGACATGCAGGATCAGCAACTGCAGTGAGAACCGGTGATTTCCAGTGTTCCCCCCAGCTTGTGAGCAGAGAGAAGGGCATGATGCTTTATGAGAGCCATCTGCAACACAAACATGACATGGACTGATTGTGGTGGTTGAGGTCTGAGTGAACCAATAGTATGAAGGCCGGTATAGGGCATAGGTGATGAACAAACCTGGGGAGGGAGGTGTGTTCACAGAACGTGTACCCTTGAAGTGATGTGTGTCCTGCATTCTTTGATCAGCAACAGAAAACTGTTGCTTTCTTAATTATTTGTGTTGTTGTCTGACAGGCAGAGACAGATGAGAAGGGAATGGAGGGTATGCGTCCATCTGTCAGCCCACTCTCCAAATGCCCCAGAAGTCAGAAACTCAAGCCAGGTCTCCTGAGTGTGTGGCAGGAATCCAACCATTTGGGCCACCACTGCTCTCTTCCAGGGCCTGCATTTGTGGCAAGTCCATTCATTAGTGGCAGTTGGGAGCCAGGTCCAGGAACAAAACCCTGGCACTCTGATGTAGGATTAGGCATTCTAGCTAATGATTTAACCATAAAGCCCAACACCTGCCCCCAAATTTGTCTCTTCATTTCCAATTTTCCCTGCTATGTTGGAAGAGAGTATAGAAGTTACTCCATCTACATTCACCCTTATTGGAACACAACCTGCATGAAGGCAGGAGTTTTAGTTTGTTCTGTGTAGTGCATATTCTCTCAATTACTGACACTAAGTGGGTATTTGCAAATGAATGAATGAGTCAATCACTTTATCACTTCTGCTCATTCTTTGCTTGGAATCTTCCATTTATAAGTGTGTAAGGGGATACACCACTTTATATTGCTTACATATTCGATTGGAATGACTCTGGTTTGGTTTTTTGTTTGTTTGTGTGAAAGGAAGATTTTATAAACAGGGGGCAGTCTTCCATCTGCTCCCCGAATAGCCGCAATGGCCAGAGCTGAGCTGATCCAAAGCTGACAGCCAGAAGCTTCTTTTTGGCCTCCCACATGGATGCAGGGTCCCAAAGACTTGGGCTATCCTCAGCTGCTTTCCCAGGCCATAAGCAGGGAGCTGGATTGGAATTGAGGCTGCTGGGATGTGAACCAGCACCTATATGGGATGCCAACACTTGCGGGTAGAGGATTAGCTTGCTGTGCCACCATACTGGCCCCTTAAGAATTTGTTTTCTCATTGAATTTTCCTATTCTATACTGGAAAGGATAACTATTCTATAGTTTGGGCTATACAGTGTTATATACCTGGAGACATACATAGTTTATATATATATATATATATACACACACCCATATATATATTTATATATAATATATAACATGTATATAGTGTATATATTTATATGCTATATTTATGTATAGCATACTATATATTTGTATATAGTATAATAATACACAGAATACATCTAGGAAACCAACATAAAATTCACAATTCTTTTGCAGAGAGACCCTTACCCTGGGGCCTCCTGGACTTGCCCTAGTGTTTACTGTTAAAGGACAACCCCATGTTTTCTGGCCATCAGAGCAGCACCAGGACAAAGCACTATGTTTTGTGTGCTGCTGCATCAGCTATTGCCCAGAGCCTGACACACAGAAAGCACCTGATAGAAATTGTGCAGCACGTGAAAGGTATTGGTCTGGAAATAAAAGTTCTCCTCGGTCCAAATCCAGATAGGTTTTGTTAACAAGTCGGGCCACAAAATCACACAACACACTGGGAAATGCACAAGGGATTTATTGTTGGCAGCCAGGGCCTACTGACAAGGTTGTTTTCAGAGCTAAAGAGAACAGCAGCCCACTGGTAGAGGATGAAAGCAATATGAACGCGATCGAGAGAGTCTTTTAGCTGATGTGAAAGGTTTTATTAATCAGGGGAAAGAGTCTGATGAACTGCTCCCTTGTGGGAGACAGCCCGGGACAACCTCCATGAGGCAGGGTGACCACGTGAGGGAAATGACCATCCAGGATATGCAGCACTGGCCTTTTATATATCTTAGGCAGGGTGGGCGGGAGAAGGCGTCAGCTCCTCAGGTTGCACATGCGTGTGATCTGTAATACGGGATACTCATCGTAGCCGATGTTGACCTTCTGTGCAGAGGCAGCATTCCAAACATTCCTGGATGGCAGTGTCTGTCCACTTCACTAGGTGGAACAGGGAAGCTGGGGTCACCTCTGCTGAGCCCAACCTAACGGGTTTCACAGAAAAGCAGACATTAACATGTATTTTTTGGAATCTTTCTCAGAAGTGAAAACAATAAATATATCATTTCATGCACACACTCATATATATGTATTTTATATATATGTGTGTGTACTGTATATATATGTATATGTATGTATACATATACACATATATATGTATATATGTATTACCATAAAAGGTACCATATAGTGCCTTCTAGTACCATAAAATGTCTCCTTAGTTCTGCGGGGGCAGCATTCAGTTGCATAATACATTCAAATTATAAATGCTATTCCTTGTAATACCAGTTGGATCATAAGATGAATGAAATTACTGGCTAGAATAGCACTTTAAATCCTGCATTTGTTGAAGAGGAAAAAGCAAAATGAGTTCAATTCCTTGGTCCCAAAGCAAGAAGATATTTAGCCTTGATAATACTCCTGGATTTACAACCAACTCTGTCAAATGGTGCTTTTCTTTATTTTTCCTCCTTTAAATTGACTGCTAAAATACGCTGTGTGGCTGATCATTATTTTTAACAAGCAACTTGACCATGGCTTGGGGAGTGGAGAGCAGTATTCTATCCTTTAAGAACTCTGTACCTATAGGTCTCAGAACAGCTGTTTGTAGAGTGACATTTACAGGAACAGTTAGTAGGAGAGTCTGTGAAAGAGAGGTTACTTCTACGTTTAACTCTGCAATCAGCATTAAATTGAATGACCAGCATTCCTGTTGCTGGTTTTTAAGGAGAACATTTCCAGTATTTCTCCATTTAGAATGTTGTTTATGTAACTTTTTTTTGTTTGGTTTTTCTCTTGCTGTTTGATAGATGAGCTTCATCAGGTTGAAAAAACTCTTTTAATCCTTATAAAACAAGCTACTTTTTCATTTTTGCTAATTATTCTGAATTCTCTCAGATTGTGCCTTTGCCTCTTTCAGGATGAGTACCTGGCTTTTGACTTGATTATTTTAATGAACTGAAAGAGATCTGTATATTTTTAAATTATTAGCCAGACTTAATTCTTTTGAGAAAACTTCGTACAGCTGTGGGCTTTGTAGTCTTTGCTGCTTTGTGTAGTTACATCTCCTTGTCTATTAATGATAACATGTGCCCCCTTCCCTTTTTGAGATTGCTCTATCCATTTGGTAAGTCTTTTCTAGGCACTGACTTTGAGTTTTGATGAATTCATTGTTTTCTTCTGCCTTGTTTTATTGATTTCTGCCCCTGAGTCTATCATTTCCCTCTTTCAACTTTGGTCACTTTGATGGTTATCTTATTCTTTTAATCATTCCAGAAGGACACTTGACATGTCCATTTTTGTCACCATGTTTCTTCAGCTTTTTTGTGATCATGTATATTTATTTTGACTTTCAATGATTTCTTCTTCATTCTACTTGTTTCTTTTAGTGTAGAGAATGAGCTAGGCACATAAAAACTACATTAAATGATTAGAAATTAGAAAAACTGCATTAAATGATTAGAAATTTTAATAAAAAGATTTCTTTAAATTGCTCAAAATAATGTTTCCGAAGTGACTGGATATAAGGTCAATATTTAAAAAGTTAATTGCATTTCTGTGCAATGGCAACACTGATTAGAAATAAGTGTAGTTTTCAAAAATTTCCTTTGACCTAAGAGAATGTATTAAAACTGATATTATTTGAAAATTAAGAACTTGTATTTTTAAATAGCTGAAAATAAGTGTAGGCAATAAACAAATGAAGAAACTCACTAAGTTTGGAATCAGAAGTCATTTTATGAAGGTGGCATTGGGAAACCTTTTATAACTTAGTTGACTGACAAAAACTTAAGTTTGGTAAGACCTTCTATTGGAGCAGTCATAAATAATTGCAAGATCTCTTTTGCATTCTTTGGGGAGCATGCACTGTCAGAATCACCTTGGAAAATAATTTGGCATTGTCTTACAAGAATTATGCTATTACGCTCCTTCATCCCCGAACCTACTTTTGGAAAAATGCCATTCAGATGCTCTGGCTAGGTATAAGGAGGCTTGCTGTCAGATATCTGGAGCAGAAAGTTTTTTATTAGTAGCATAATAAATGAATAAAGCAAGTCCAAGAGTAGTGTACTTAGTGTGACATTCTTTTTATAAAGTCCAGTAATAAGCAAATGAAACAGCTTGTTGTTTAAGCATACTCTCTTATGTGATAAAACTGGAAAAGAATAACACCAGAGTTTTTTCAATTTGATTCCTTTTAGTCAGGAAGACAGAGAAGAATAAACAGATAAATGTAAGCAATTTAAAGGTATTCTAGATGGGGGTGTTTGGCTAGATACTTGGGATGCTCTCATCTGTGTTCAAATGCATAGGTTTGAGTTCAGGATCTACTTCCATTCCTAGCATTCAGATAATATGTACTCTAGGAGGCAGCAGATGTTAGATCCCTGCCACCCATGTGGGATACCTGGACTGAGTTTCAGGCTCCTGGCTTTGAACTGTCCAGTCCCAGCTGCTGGGGACATTTTGGGAATAAACCAATATGTGGGAGATCTTTACCTGACTCTGACTGCCTTTTAGCTTAAATGAAAATAAATTTAAGTTTTAAATAAAAAAATAAATTATTCTAATTCTTGAGTTGGCTAATGATGCTGGAATATTTCTTTATATAATATTAAATAACAATAAAAATACCATGTTTGATTTGATAATGATAATTTGTACAGAACATTAGATTCTGGTTAGTCCAGTTCTGAGAATCTAAGGATATATTTTCAAAACCTCTATTTTATATGAATATGACTCCCAAAAAATATAACCATTAACAAATAAATGGCATTAATTGGGACTTTTAATTCTGGATTTTCCTTTTAGTATTGAGCCAAACAATTTTGTCTGTCTCCAGTTTCTGCCTTACTATGCTGAAAAGGAAAATTCTATATCTGTCCTTAAAAGTCACACTCCTATTAGTAACTAGACATAGTTTTTTTAAAGAGGCAGAAATAATTGGATGGATGGATGGATGGATGGATGGATGGATGGATGGATAAGCAGATGAATGAGGGAGCTGGCTTACATGGTCCTGGTGACTGGGTCCTATGATGTGCTATCCATAAGCCAGAAAGCCCAGGAGAGCATCAGCATGACTCAGTCCAAATTCATAGGTTCTGAAAGCAGGAAACCAATGATAACACCCTTAATCTAAGACTGAAGGCCTGAGAATGCTGAAGACCAAAGACCAGAGATCCTGATGTCCACGGGCAAGAGCAAAAGGATACCTCAGTGCCTTGAAGAAAAAGAATAAACATTTGATCTGCCATCTTATTCTGTCTGGGCTCTTAGCCAATTGGACAGTGCCTACCCAAGTGGGAGATATCTCCCCCCACTCACTCCACTGATTCAAGACAATCTCTTCCAGAAACCCTGCCACAGATGCATCCAGGCATAATGTCAGGTCATGTTCAATTTGACCTGTAAAATTAACCATCACACTACCTGTGTAACATAGGCTTATTTTATTCTATTTAGCACTTAGAGTCCGTTAGCACTCTGACTCAGGACCACGATGTTTATCTTTTCATTTATTCTTACAGTTTCTTCTCCTCTAGGACCTATTGTTTTTGTACCATATCTATCTCTTCACTTAGGAGACCTACTTCTCCCACTACATTTATACTTACTCCTATACATTTATAATGTATCCGGCTGTGAGAAGTGACTGTCTAACTTCATTCCAAAACCAAGAGTCTAATTAAATAGGATAGAGCTTAACAAAACCTCCCATCTAGGAGGTCAGCCAAGAGGACCAAGAAGAAACCAGCAGATAGCACATAGGCAGACAAGAAGCTAAGTGATAAAACAATAATTGGTCATTGTGGAAGAACTAAAGCCAGAAGAAAGAGCACAGAGTCAAACTAGTAAATCTTACTTTGAGACAGTAAAGGTCAAGAGGGAGGGATTAGAGCCTAACAAAATGGCTCAACTGGCGATTCCTCCACTTGCAAGTGCCTGGATCCCATAAGGGTACTGATTTGTGTCCCGGTTGCTTTAGTTTCCCTCCAACTTTATGCTTGTGGTCTGGGAAAGCAAGATAGGATGGCCCAAAACCTTGGGACCATACACCCATGTGGGAGAACCAGAACCTCCTGGCTTCAGATTGGCTTGTCTCCAGCCATTGTAACTATTTGGAGAATGAACCACTGGATGAAAGTTCTTTCTTTTTGTCTCTCCTTCTCTCTGTAAATTGACTTTCCAATAAAAATAAATAAATCTTTTTTAAAAGAAGGGAGAAATTAAGATTATGTGTAGGGCCCAGTACAATAGCATAGCGGTTAAAGTCCTCACCTTGAACATGCCAGGATCCCATATGGGCACCGGTTCTAATCCTGGCGGCCCCGCTTCCCATCCAGCTCCCTGGCTGTGGCCTGGGAAAGCAGTAGAGGACAACCCAAAGCTTTGGGATCCTGCACCTGTATGAGAGACCCAGAAGAGGCTCCTGGCTTCAGACTGGCTCAGCTCTAGCCATTGCGGACACTTGGGGAATGAATCATCGTACGGAAGATCTTCCTCTGTGTCTCTCCTCTCTGAATATTTGCCTTTCCAATAAAAATAAATAAATCTTTTAAAAAAGAGTATATATAACATAGCTTCTCATTGTTCAAATGAGAAAAAATAGCCAGTGAATTAGCCAAGATCAAATCTACATCTCTTTAATTCACAGATCCAGGTTGTTTCTATCAGCAAAGCAGCCCAGGTCATAAGTTTTATGTGAGGAGCATTCACACAATGTGTAGGAAAATGTATTTAAAAGATAATTAATATTTTGGAATTCATGCATATTTTTCATAATATGCATTTTATAAGCTTTTTGAAGACCCCTTGTCATGCATGTGTGCAGCAAATATATTCACATATGAAAACCTGTATGTCTGTTATCTTTATATGTTATGTGTAAACATATGGACTTATATCTGCTATACTCATGTATGTGTTTTTGCACGTGTGTGCTTATGCACATGAATGGTTGGGAGTGGCGTAAGACATGGATTCCAGATCCAAATCTGTCATTGTGTAACTGGAGAAATCTTTGTTCTTTGGCTTTTAGTGCACTTAGTTATGAAACGGGAGCATTGAACTAGATTCTAAGGCTCTTTGTAACTTGCAGAATCTCTAAGCTAAAATGTGGCCATTATCTAAACTAAAGGTGAACTTTTTAGTTTTCCATTTTTTTTTCAGTGTTTGTGTCATTTTCTCCTAATATTTCCCAAGTATGGGTGAACATTTCCTGATTCCAAATGTGATACCACAGGAGCTTTGTACAGTAACACACACTTTAAACCTGACTAGAAAGAGTCATCATGGTGGAGAGAAAGATTAAATGTGTCAAATGACACTGACAGGTTAAGTCACATAAGAGTCAAGAATTAACCTTCAGGGTCACAGAGAGGTCATTAGAGATTTTGATAGAAGCTTATCAGGGGAATGGTAGATACAGGTGATCTCTGATTGGAGAGGGCTCAAGCACAAATAGAAGGAGAGGAATTGTAGATAGTAAATACATAAAATATTTCAAGTATTTTTTGCTATAAAAGCACCAGATAAATGGAGTCACTGGAGAGGTTACTAAAAAAAATTAGACAAAATTACCTTCTTGTAGGCTTGTGCAAATAATCCAGCAGAGAAAACTGTTGATGAAAGACATGGGTCCATGTGGGGACTGACCTTAGATAGGGAGGTGATGTCCCTCATAGCAATGAGAGGGCAGGAGAATATGTAGGCAGAGGCCGGTAGGAATGGATAGGACATTCTTAAAACCCTCTCCTTAATTCTGTTTACCAAGGAAAATAAAAGGCAAAGGCATCAACTGAGAGTGAGAATGGGTAAAGAGCCATTGCAGTTTTATAGACAGAGGAAAAAGTGTGAAATGGTGCAGGAGAGAAGGATATGAGCTAGAGAAAATAACCAGGATCTTACCAGCTTGGAGGTATCAAACTGAGAATTAAGAGACCGCTGAGCAGCAGTATATTTTTATCTCCATTCGTGGTTAGCAGCTTAAATGTAAAGCAGGTAGTGTTTTAGACTTCACATCTAAGATTTTGTTAGTTGAGACAACAGTGAGTCTATAAAGTTGATATTTAAAAGAAAATGATTAGACTAAGCTGAATATGAACAGAAATGTGAGCTGAGGAGTATGAGGAACCATAAACCATGAATAGACCCAATGGATGATATATTCCATTCAAAGTATTGTGTAGTAGAAGTTAGAGAGCATAACTTGGTAAGCCAAGTGGTGCACTCTGGGGAGAAGAATGGTTCGAACTGAGGTTCCAAAGCAGCTGTGATGGTTTCTAGTGGGTATGGATGCAGGGCAAGAGCTATGGAAGAGACTTCACAGCTCAGATGTTCATCTGCATGGACCCTGGAATTGTCACAATTTATAACTACAGTTACACTGGCGAGTATAAAAGAAAATCTCAGCTAAAAGTTTTCAGTGAATTAGGGGAAATGACTGGGAGATTTGTAGATTGGAACACAGAAAGGAAAAAGACGGAGGTTAGGGGACAGGAATTTCAGTCTTGAGGTAATAGGTGGAAAAGAGCCTACCTAGCCCAGCTCCAGGCCCATTGACACAAAGATGGCCATACCTGAGAAGGCTCCAGGGAAAGCACATTCCACAGTGAAAATCAGAGTTCATTCACAAAATGAAGATAAAAGACATATTCAGAAAACAAGTTGAGAGCAAAGGGATTTTGTTTCTGTCAACTGATACCTTAAGCAACAAGTTCATGGGGAAGTGTTTCAGGGGCTGGAGAAGGTAGATGATGGATTGGATAAAGGAATTAATCCAGACATAGATGTGAATAACAGCTCAGAAAATGATGGAGAAACTGAGTGCCAAGTTTCTTGCAAATACTGATGTAAACACATAGAAAGGGCTAAATGATACTGACCTTGAGCTCTCAGAGAAAAGTCATGGTTACACTGTGGATATTGAAGAATCCTCACTGAGGACAGGGGATAGAAGAAGTCCTTGTGAAACATTTGAATCTGGTCTCCTTCTATTCAGTTTTGATGATGTAGAGTTCAGCCTCACGCCAGTGGAAGTATCAGTGCAATTGAAGGGTTAGTCTTCATGGAACTAGTAGAGCTCCAATCAAAGTCTGGGTAGTTTTGGCTCTCATGGTGGAATGATTCTTGAAGCAGACCTGAGCTGTATCTGGAGGACTGGTACAAAATAAAGATGAACAGAAATACCTAATCATGTTCCCAGCGCAGAGGGCCAGAGGCTAAGTTCCCGCTTTGCACATGCCAGGATCTCATATGGATGTTGGTTAGTGTCCCAACTGCTCCACTTCCCATCCAGCTCGCTTTTTGTGACCTGGGAAAGCAGTAGAAGATGGCCCAAATCCTTGGGACCCTGTACCCATGTGTGAGACCCAGAAGAAGCTCCTGACTTCAGATTGGCTCAGCTCTAGCTGTTGTGGCCACTTGGGGAGTGAACCAGCAGATAGAAGATCTTTCTCTCTGCCTCTACTTCTCTCTATAAATCTACCTTTCCAATAAAAAAATAAATTAACTTTTTTTAAAGATTTTTTTTATTATTTTTTTTATTGGAAAGGCGGATATACAGAGAGGAGAGACAGAGAGGAAGATCTTCCGTCCAATGATTCACTCCCCAAGTGAGCGCAACGGGCCGATACTATGCCAATCCGAAGCCAGGAGCCTCTTCCGGGTCTCCCAAGCGGGTGCAGGTTCCCAAAGCTTTGGGCCGTCCTCTGCTGCTTTCCCAGGCCACAGGCAGGGAGCTGGAAGGGAAGAGGGGCCGCCGGGATTAGAACTGGCGCCCATATGGGATCCCGGGCGTGCAAGGCGAGGACCTTTAACCACTTGCGCCACCGCGCCGGGCCCAATAAATTAACTTTTAAAAAACAAAAGAAAATGGCTAATTCAGTCAGAGTAGAAACACAGGTGACTTGAAATGAGTGCATCAGTGGAAACAAAGAGAATAGCCTTGGGTTAGCCATTGACCACAATAATATCCAGCAAAGATAGTCTCCCTCTCTGTCACAGACCACCATGATTCTTGTCTAGGCATCATTCCGTGAGAATATCCAGGTTATCTCAGTGGTTTCTTCCATCTGCCACTTCAACAACTTCATGGTGTCATTTACACTCATCCACAGAGCAGAAGTAGGTCACCACCACCTGCAACTCCCATGAAGAAAAAAGAAATAAAGAGTGATGCTCTTCATTTATAGATATGACCTGGAAGTCACACATGTCTTTTGATTCTTGTCTTACTGCGCCAAGCCTAATCCTGTGTCGTACCTAAAAGCAAAAGTAGCTGAGAACATCATCTGTGCGGGGGATGATGCCCAGTGAAACATCAGAGGGTTCATATATTAAAAAAAAAGAGCAGGATAATATGTATGTTATGTGTTGATTGACAGCAATAATAGATGTCACAGATGCCAAAGCATTTGAATATGAGTGACATTCAATGGTTGTTTTTATTTTTAAAATCTTTTAAACTGCAATTGTTTATTTGAAAGGCAGAGTATCAGAGAGAAGGCGAAACTTAGTGAGACAGAGAGAGAACTCTTCCTTCTGGTTTGTTCCCTAAGTAGCCACAAAACTCAGGGCCGAACCAGACTAAAACCGGGAGCCAGGAATTCTGTCATTGTTTGCAGAAACTCAAGCACCTGGGAAATTCTTCCATTGCCTTCCCATTTGCATCAGCAGGAGCCTGTATTGGAAACAGAGCAACTGGAACTTGAACCTGTACTGCATTGTGGGCTGCCATTAGCATCACAGGTGACAGCTCAACCCACTGCACAACAATCTCAGTCCCAATCATTCTATTTTTTAAAGTAGCACATTAGAACTTGGGCATGTAAGTAAGTGGCAGGCGCTATTCCGTCGTATCAGTGATACTGACTTTGCTCAAAATATTATTAGGGATTTAAACATCATGAGTTTATGTAAGTAGGTGTGTGTGTATGTGTTTATGAAAAATTTTATAACTTGAAACTATCTTCATCAAAAATCATATTCTGTCACATTTTATATGCCAAAATGCTCAACATTTGTGCAGAATACTCATAAATGCTCAGTAAATGCTTATTGAGGGAATGAATGAATGAACGAATGAATGGTTGATTCATTTGATCAGGTGATTGTGTCCAGCAATCTCAGTTGACAGAAGAGAAGTTTGACTCATTCAGTATGGTGCTCATGTTCCACCAAGGGGAACACGTCTTCACCCCCTGAGGGTGAACTTGGCTTTTAAACTCAATTCCAAAATGCCACTCAAAAGCAAATCTGCTATATCCAGGCATAATAGCAATTTTTTAGTTGAAAACAAAATGTGACTATAAAGTAATGGCTCAGATAAATTGATTCTGGATATAAATTCAAAAGAATAATTTCCAAGATGAATTATTAGAATATCTGTATACAAATTCCAAAGTGACCATATTGAGAATAGCATTTGCATATAGATATGTTGATATTTATCTGAATACATCAGTTATTTTTAAATATATTGCAGTGTTGTAGGCACCATAGCAATAATAAATAACTTTTATCCCCAAGTGATAACAGACTTAGATTGTAAAATACGAAACTCATTCCAGCTCAGAGTGTTTGTTCTAGCAATTGAGATGCCAGCTGAAATACTTAACAACCAACATCGAGTGCATGGGTTTAAGTTTTAGCTCAGTCCTGCTTCTGGCTTCCTGCTAATATGGACTCTGGGAGGTAATGGTTCTAATGGCTAAATCCCTATCTCGCACATGGCAGACTTTGACTAAGTTTCTAACTCCTGGCATCACCCTAACCAAGACCTGGCTGTTGCAAGCGTTTGCAGTGTGTGGCAGTTTGCTTTCTGTCTGTCTGTCTCTCTTGTTTCTTCCTCTCTCTCTACCTCTCAATCAAGCCATCATTCATATTTAGAGAGCCCGGCCCTGTAGGCATTAGACATACAGTGATCCCAAAAGGAAATGGCAGAGCTTTGGAAGTCACAGCCAGAAGAAGCATTTTTTGACACTTCAAGGTATAGAAGAGGTGGATCTGTTGCTGGTGATAATGGTGACAGGGAGATATGATGGAGGACAGAAAAGTACCAAGACCTAGGAATCAGTAAGTGTTCTAGAAATGTGAGATTCGGGGACTGGAAGCAACTTTTCTCTGCAAGTTTCTTGCCTTTCCGTTCACAGCTCATTGGTCCTATTTTCCCCACCTCCTATCTCTAGAACTTCCTATTGTCTGGGTGGGGACGGGAAGCTGAAGTGTTATCAACTTTCTAAGTCCTCAGCATCAGCGAGGGGAGCCAGAGCGTTGCCCATCACTAACTCCATCTGATTAACACTGGTTAGAAGATCACTGGCAGGTACATTACCTCCACTGCCTCCAGTCACTGTTTGTGTGTCTGATGTTTCCCTTGGCATAGGAACACAGTGAGTCAGTGATTGCCCTTTCCCTTCTAGACTGGAGTAAATTTATTCCATACCATGGAAGGATGCATTTCCTTATTCCCTGCAACTTTTAAATTCTGTATGGTTCACTTAATTGGAAAATGTTTGAGGCCATTTATCAGAAAGCCTGACAGATGTAGCGATTGTAAATCACATCACCGCACACACCACCATCATCCCGTTCTTTGTATATATTCTTCATTCCTTTAACCTTCAAAGAGAATTCAGGTTAGAGTCCAGGTTCCTTCCAGTTGCTTCTGGCAGCCCAGTGCTGTACTTTAACCTCACTGTATTTATCTAGGGGATCGAGCGAAAGTGCTTTCAACAGTCAAATTATGGGCAGAATAAGGCCTAGAAATAAGTAGCTTCTTTTTTTCTAGGAGCTCCTCTAACTTTGTCAGCTCCTTGTGAACTGAAACCACATCTTAATCCCTATTCCCCATACCTAACATAGCTTTATATGCTCTAACATACTCTTAGGAACTTCATACATGTTTTCCTAGCATTTAAAAAATGTAAATCATAACTCCTATTCCTGAGTTATTTCTAACAAAAGAAAAAAAAAGAGGGATATTGGGGCTGGCATCATGGAACAGAGCATTAAGTTATCACCTGTGATGAAGGCATCCCATGTAAGCATATGTTGGTGTTCCAGCTGCTCTACTTCTGAACCGGCTTCCTGCTAATGCACCTGGGAAAACAGCAGATGATGGCCTGAGGCTTGGACCTCTGCCACCCACATGGGAGATACCAGGATTGAGTTCTAGGAATCTGGCTTCAGCCTAGCCCAACCCTGCCCATTACAGCTAATTGCATAGTGAAGCAGCAGGTGGAAGATTATGTTTTCTGTCTCTTTCTCTTTTTCTCTATCCTGCCCTTTCTCCCTTTCTCTTTCTGCATCTCTGTGTGTGTGCCTTTTAAGTAAATATGTTGAATTAATAATCTAAATCTTTCAAAGAGACCTTACAGAAACAGACACAGAAGCAATTGACAAAATAATGAGAACAATAGCTAGTGTTTGGTTTGATTTGGTTTTACAGTTAATAGGCTAGGAGGATTTGGCTGAGAGATATCTCTCAGTCTTAAGCTTTCTCATCTGGGAGAAAAGATTACATCCTAAGTTTGCAAAACATATTTAGTTATACAAAAGATTACAAGAGATTGACTATGTGACACTGAATAAAATGCACATGTGATGGGTCCAGATGGCACCTACCGCTTGTCCCTTGCTCACCCTGGCAGCATCTGTAAGGTTTTCAGTACAAACTCTAGAAGGGCTTCTCAACCCTGACTAGACCTAAGGATCTCCCCATGGTGCTAGAAAATTTAGCAAATAACTATACAGGATGCTCAGTTAAATTAGAATTGCAGGTAAGCAAGGAATAAAATGTTAGTATAACTTTCGTGGTAGTTGCATTTATATATAAGATACTGTGTTTGATATAAGTATGCTCTTATTAAAACTACCTATGTAGGGAGCTATTACCAAGTAAATTTTAAGTTGTAGATCAAGCAAGTCAGATCTTCTGGGGTAGGCATGAAGGTGTACTGTTTGAAAGTCCCTTGAGAGTCTCTGACATGCAGCCAGGGGAAAGCCCTTGGGCCCTTACGCTCTGCCAACTGTAGTTTGGAAGCTGAGATTGGCTGTCCTGAAAGCTATTTCTACTTCTAATCTGAGTCATTCTATGCAGATCTTAATTTGTGATGTTAAAAATTATAAAATAGTTTTCAGACTTTTTAATTGACAGATAAAATTATATATATATTTATTGGATACAACATGATATGTTGAATTTAGGTATTGTACAATATGTCTAGCTAACAATCAAAGGTGCTAATTTGCAAGTGTTGCCACTTTGTGCTGAATAGGTCTAGCATCCACCCTGTTTGCATTTCTTGTTTTTAACAAATACAAGGTATCAGGGCCAGTGCGACAGCTCCACTGGCTAATCCTCTACCTGCAAGTGCCTGCATCCCATATGGGCACCAATTCATGTCCTGGCTGTGTCACTTTCCATTGAACGCCTTGCTTATAGCCTAGGAAAACAGTGGAGAATGTCCCAAAACCTTGAGACTCTGTACCCATGTGGGAGGCTCATTAAGGCTCCTGGCTCCTGGTTGCTGGCTTCAGATGGGCGCATTTCCTGCCGTTGTGGAAATATGGGGAGTCAACCAGCAAATAGAAGATCTTTCTGACTCTTCTTCTCTCTATAAATCTACCTTTCTGATAAAAACAACCGAATCCTTTTAAAAACAAAAAAGGAATATAAGGTATTTTTACCTGTAGGCTTTCTGATGTACAGTTGATCTTTCAAAATTATTCCTCCTGTCTGGCTGGAATTTTGTGCCATACCTTCACCAGCATCTCCCTAGCCCCTTTGTCAGAACCTCAGACTGTAGCAACCTTTCTATGTTGAGATCAGCCTGTTTAGTAACTTCATTCAGTTAATTCAGAACGACCTTTTTTCACTCATCAACTTAGCCCAGTATGAAATGTTTGTTGATAGGCCATAATCACCGGTACTCACAACAGCAACAGCAAAAATAGATAGGTTAATATTATTGTATTGTGTGCAGAAACACCAGACTCTCTACCTTAAAGTCTTAATACACTGCTTGTGCCTGAGCTGCATAGTATGTCCCATGGAACACACTGAGCACACACAAAGAGAGTGCATGTCCCTGTCCACCACATCTCACAGAGCGTCGCAGTGAACTGCCCCCACCCCTCCGCTAGGGAGAAGGCTTGGTGTCTCTTTCTACCTTTGCCATAGACCTTCTCTCTGCTCCAACTGCTTCTGTATAATAGGGTTGATAACACAGAGAATAGCTGCTGATCTTTGTTTTTCTGCATTGTGATGAGCAAAAGCTTTTTAGCATACATCATGGTTGATCTTTAAAGAAGCGATTCAGAAACTTCAGCAGGAATGTAGCAAGACCTGCAGATTTCTAGACCTTCACCCACAGTTTTTCATTCATTGGGTCACCATGGGCAGGCATAGGAATTTTACATTTAAAAAGAAATAAACCTTCTGATGTATTATTAAGGTGTATAACATGATGTTATAAGATACATGCAAAGTGAAATGGTTAGTATGAAGAAACAAGTTAACCTATCCGTCATCTCACAGAGTTACCCACTTCCTCCCACCGTGGTGAAAGCGGCTATACTCTACTCATCTAGCAGAAGTTGAAAATGGAACACAGTGTTGAATCAACAAGTCTGTGTTGTTCACCAGGCCCTTCAGTCCTTCAACCCACTTACATTGGGTATTTACTACTTTCTATGCTTTCAGTCATCCCATTTCCTCCTCTACCCTGACCCTGATAACCACTGTGTTAACTCTCTACATGTGTAGACATGTTGGCTTTATTTTCTTCTGCAGTCCACTGATATCATGTGGAATTTTTCTTTCTTTTTGTGTCTACTTCAGTCAAATTAGTTAGTCATGTTCTCCAGGCACTTTCATGTTGTAGTAAATGACTACATCTCCCCTTTAAAAAAAGATGTTTGTTTTTCATCTACTTGAATCACAGAAAGAAGTAGGGGAAGTAGAGAGGTAAAGAGATTTCTTTCATCTTTAACCTCCAAATGTCTATAACTAGCAGGGATGGGCTAGCCAAGATTTCCATCATAAGATTTCCATATTTAGTTCTACTAAGTAGGTTTCGGGGGCCCAAGCACTTGAGCCATCATCTGCTGTCTCCCACAATACTGGAAGCTGGAAGGGAAGCAAAACAATCAGCACCCCAACTGATACTTCTGTATGGGATACAGGCATGCCAAGAGGCAGCTTAACCCACCACGCCACATTAACTGCCATTTTTCTAAGGATACTCTTTCTAAGTGTACATTTTTGCAAGGATACTCTGTTATATACATTTGTGAATGTATCAGCTTGCCTGCTCATTCCTGCATGGAAACCTAGGTTGTTTCCATATTTTGGCTGTTGTGACTCATGATACTGTTGACCTTGCAGGACCGTGATATCATTGTCTTTAGAAATATGTGCAGAAGAGGGACTCCTGAGTCATTCTTATTTTCTTCGATGAGTTCTTTATAAATCTTGGATATTAATTTGCATTTCTACTAAGATTTCAGGTGATACTGCAGCTGCTAGCCTGGGGGCCACTCATTGAGAACTACTGTGTACCTCCTCTATGTCATTCTGCTCATCCTAAATATAATAAAACTGGACTCACGAAGATCTAGTGAGTTGCCCAGAGCCAGATAGTCAGCCTTCACAAATACATCTGCCTTTTGTGCTGTAATCGGTGATTTTTAAATACTAAAACCAACAACATAATTTTATAATGGTGCTAATTTTGATCTTAATAACAAAAAATAAATTCTAAAGCAGCAGAATTGGTAGTGGGTGGGGTCCTAAAATGTGAGAACTCTAAAATCGCATCAAGTTCATTGTCAAAAACAGAGTTCCAGCCTGCTGAGTTACTGATGAATGTTATTTTGCCCTTTGGAACTTATTGGCAATTCATAAAGACATGGTCTGTGTCACCTATTAGCATATTCTTGCCAATGAGCAGCTTAGAACCAAAAAATAAGCTCTCACAATGTGGGACTTGAATTACAGGCTGATAAAAGGCACAAAAATGACAATTTACTCATGGAAGTTTGAAGCCACTGTTCATATTTTCCACATTTTAACAAGCAAGAAGCAACCTAGACCTACAGAGCTATGATTCGTCTATTTTAAAAAAGAAAAAGTGGAAATTTGATGAGAAGAAAAACGTTTTTCCTAACAACTAATCTATAAAACCAGAAAGACCTCCCTTTCTCCTGTTGGCTTGGAAACAGCCATTTCTCTGTATTTCTTGAATTATTTTACTTTCCCGAAGGGTTTCAACTTTTATTTAAATGAAAAGTCATTTCCCAGTTTTCTGTGGTCTGGAAAAAAACAGATCATTTCAAAATGAAAAATGTCATCATATATATGCTGAATTTCCTTTGTGACACAGAAAAAAAAAAAAAAGATGAGCCCTCATGCTTCCCCTTGGAAGTCTGTTGAAAGGTCACAGGGCCTCCGCAGAAAACAATGATGCCTTATGTGAACATTTCCCCAAGTACTCTGATTTGTTGAGGAACCTGTGCATTTTTTAAAAAACAGGAAATAAGAGCTAATATGAGATCCCCTCAGAGGATGCAGCATTCTTAATAGTGAAGAATGACAGAGACGATTAAGGCAGCTCCTAAGTTAGAGCTATGCAAGGTAAATCCTCGCAGTATAAAAAGGATGATGTAAACTCGAGGGGTATGCATCGTGGTGCTTGGTCTGCACTGGCCCCTCTGTCTCAGCAAAGCTCATCCTGACGGGCAGCCTCAAGGACTGAATCCTCCAAGGTGCTACTGCCTTGGAAGGTACCAGCTGTTGGAAGCGGCTGCCCTGGGCCTACCTTATCTCACCCCTTCTTAAATGCTTCAGTGTACTCTTACTTACGGATGGTTAATGCAATCATGTGAAAGAATCGCCAACTGTGAGTTAAGGGGAATTTCTTCTCGAGTGTTGATTTTCTATCCAATTCCAGGAGCTTTTAAAATCTGTCTGCATTTATGGCCAGTGAACATAGTCGATTAAACTCTCTGCTAATGATCCCTGTAAAAAGACTGTGGGTGCAGAAATCAGGAAGTGCTTCTGACTATGCTTAAACTCCGTTATGTTACTGAATCTCTTACCTCTAGGAGGGGCAAAACAGAAACAGCCTCCATAAAATTGTGGGAATTTGAATCCAGTATATATATTACACCTACCACAGTGCTTGGAAACATTAAGTATTTAGGAAGGAGTAGTCTCATCATTTTCCATCTGAGTCAGGTAGCTTCTTTAAATCAAATTAATTTATTTGAAAGGCAGAAAGAGATACAGATAGACTCTGATCTTCCATTCACTTATTCACTCCAAAAACACAACATGTGGGACTAAACCAAACGTAGAACTCAGTTCATTTCTCCCATGTGGGTGGCAGGAGCCCAGGTATTTGAGCCATTAACATTGCCCCCCAATATATACATAAGCATGGAAGTACATTGGAAGGAGAGGCTGGACTCGAACCCCAGGACTCCAGTATGGAATATGGGCATTCCAACTAGTGACACACTGGGATACCAAACACCTGCCCCACTAGTTAGCTTTGAATAAAAATGAAATTGTACTAATTTCATGCTAGAAAGCCATCTTTTTCCCTAGTTACATGCAAGATTGCTATCCATAGAACAGGTGGATCGACCAAAGTCTATACTCACTACTAAAAATCTGAAACCATAAAATCTGCCCTGGTATGGGTTCATGGCAGCCTCATGTTTGTATATAAAGCCTGCACAGTTAATTTACATTGCATTGTCTGTGTAAATAAATATTTTCCACTTTAAAACAAATGTATACACAATCCTATTGTTACAAATTAATTTCACTGGGTGTTGAGTTTCTAAAACAACTGAGGATTTATTACCTTGGGTAGGATAAAGCCAAAATACTCAAAGCTTACTGCTAGTCTAAGTAATATTCTGAAACATTTAATTTTCAGTAGAAAAACAAATTCATTCCAATTGTGAAGAAGGGTATATATCTCCCAAATGAGATGCTTTCAAACATTTTTAAAGTTAAAAGGAATGAAAACTAATAGATCATCCAGAAAGATGTATGATTGTAATGCATATAGATTAAAAGATTCAAAAAGCAGCAAATGCAAATAGGTGTGATGGTAGCTGAGCTGGAGGTGAGAACAGGGGCAAAAATGTTCTTCCTACCCCATCTTTAAGTGCAGGTGCAATTTTATAGTGCAAGGCCCCTAGTCTCCAAGATTTCTTTTGCTGGACACCTTCCTGCCTTTGTGCACCAAAGATAATTTTTAAAAGAGACCAAAAGAATTAAAACTGGCACATTTCTCCTGTAAAAGGCAGCTCCATTCTGGGTTCTTCATGAACCATCATTTCTCTGAAGATTATGGGGCACAAGGTGGCAGCCATGGTCAGGAATCCAGCAAAAAATAAATGGAAGTTCCAAGACCAAAATATCACATTTCCCCAGAGATACTGTAGGCTCTGACATTTCCAGCCTCCCTAGACTGTTTATTCCCTTCACTGAACTACGTGTCGCCCTCCACAGACCTTTCCAGGGTGGAAATGTTGTTGTTCATTCTGAAGCTCTTTGCTCTTTACCAAGAAAATAGCAAATGTCTTTTTGTCCATTCAGAGAAAAGACCATCCTTCAACAAAAGCCTAGGCTTCATGGACTGGTCTACAACTGGAACCAGGACTGTGATAGGCTAAATGTTGATACCAATGCTAGATTCTTCATCTAATCTCATCAAACCTAATCTCATGTGGGAAGGTAATGGGAGGTGGGGCCCTTGGAAGGTGCTTAGAACAAGAGGGCAGAGCCTTTATGAATGCGATCAGTGTCCCCATCAAAGACATCCCAGAAAGTTCCTTCACTTCCTCCCCCATGAAGTTGTGGTGAGAGGACAGCCATCTAGAAACCATGAACACTTCAGCAGGCATTAAATCTGCCAGCACCTTGATTTCAGACCTCATGGCCTTCAGAGCTGTGAGACATGAACTGTTCTTGATGGCAAGCTCTCAGAGTGTGATATTTTGTCCCAGTGGCCTGTATACATGAAGACAGGAACCTTTCAGGAGACTGGAAGATGGCAACTGAGTTTCATCTTTATCCAAATTTCTCAATCTACCTTTCACGGTGCAACAGGGTTTCTATAAAAGCCCAGTTCATATTTATTTGATTTTAGGAAAAACTTTAAGATGAAGAAGTGGTCATATGCTCTGCATTATGCCAGGTGGCACTCCATTTGTCATGAATTTAACTGTAGCTCACCTACTGGCTCAGTTAAGTGAGCAAAAGAACTGTAGTCATTTCTATCCACAGCCTACCAAGTAGATTCTTTCCCTAGAAGTGTTGAAGAGAAATTCCATCTGGGAATAGAATCCTGGTCCTGAATCCAGCATCTCTAGATTTTACTAGGGAATTGAATTTTAATTTATTTTGAGAGAAAGGAAAGCTGTGAGACCCTTGTTTAAGCAGATTTCTGGATCAAGTACATTTACAAGAAAATGTTCATTCTAATATTGCCTCATTCTTGGAGTCACATGTCGGTATAACCTGTGTGCCCCAGAGAAGCTCCCTGAAAATATTTCGTCCTATAATTTCTTGATACTCTAAATATAACTTCACGTCTTCTCTGATTACTTTTCCTTTTCAAATGAAGCACTTTTAAATATTTTATGGGATTAATGTAATCATAATTTCCTTTGGCAGAGTTAACTAAAATTTTTTTCTTTAAGCATCCTGCCTTTTAAATTATTGATTCACTTATTTAGAGGTGGAGAGAAAGACGTACATAGAGACAATTCTCATGGACTGATTCACTCATTCCCCAGTTACTCACAATGACTGGGCCAGGTCCACATCTGAAATCAAGATGAAATCCAGGTCTTCGTCATGGGTGACAGTTACCCAGCTACTTCGGCTAATGTTACTACCTCTCAGCATCTTCATTAGCAAGAAATTGCAGTTAGGAATCATGCAGTGGCATCCTAACTGATGTCTTAAACACCAGCCCATGACATATGTAATAGTTATGATGAATTGAGGGCCCACTGGACTCTGGTAGGATGCAACTTACATCTTATTTGCATCTACTGAAATCCTTTTTAAGTAGAATCACATTCAGACATATCGAAGACTAGAACTTCAATACACATGTTCAGGGGACCCAACTCAGCCCACAAGAGTCCTGAGAGCCAAAAAGAAGATGACGAGGGCCCGGCGCGGTGGTGCAAGTGGTTAAAGGTCCTCGCCTTGCATGCCCGGGATCCCATGTGGGTGCCGGTTCTAATCCCGGCAGCCCCGCTTCCCTTCCAGCTCCCTGCCTGTGGCCTGGGAAAGCAGCAGAGGACGGCCCAAAGCTTTGGGACCCTGCACCCGCGTGGGAGACCCGGAGGAGGCTCCTGGCTTCGGATCGACATAGTATCGGTCCGTTGCGCTCACTTGGGGAGTGAATCATCGGATGGAAGATCTTCCTCTCTATCTCTCCTCTCTGTATATCTGCCTTTCCAATAAAAAAATAATAAAAATAAATCTTTAAAAAAAAAAGAAGATAACGAGATAAAATTGAATTCAGCAGGAATAAGTCACCTTTGACCTACTAAGTTCTTAGGAGTTTGTCAATATCTTATGCCCTAAAGCAAGAGGTAATTTTAAGCACAGAAGGAGAGGTTGGAAGGCCAATAGCCTTAGCCATCTCCAGTATATTGTTTTCTACATTTTGTAATTAAAACAAATCAAAGGATTTAATCTGATCTGCTTTGCACTACATCACATGTAAGTGCACTGGATGTAGATACCAAGGAACAGTATCCAAGGAGGCACTGTTGGTATAATGCTGAAAATGGAAAGAATGAAATCATGGGGGATTTCTCACTGAGCACTGGAGCCCCCATCCCTAACTTGACTTGTGTCTTGACTACCAAGCAACATCCTGATTGGAGGTGGGTTTCTATTGTAAACCTGCACATTAATTTAATGAGAAGAATGTTTATTTTGCCCTTTCTCTAATGATACAGCTAACTATTTCTTGATGCTACTCGTTTTTCACAGTGTGATGTTGCTATTCATTGATTCAATAAACCAGGGCTCATACTATTAATAAGTTGCTTTGTAGGAATTGTAGATAGAGAAAGCTAACAAAAATATGACTAAGTTCCTCCCTGTATGGATTTTATATTTCAGTAGGAAAACATAACAAATGCATTGTAAAATGATAAGTCATGATGTATTTTCATAAGAATTCAAGTAAGGGAGCTAGTATTCTGGTGCAGTAGGATACGCTGCTGCTGGAGATGGTAGAATCCTGTATTGGGGTGCTGGAGATAGTGTGATACCATATTGGGGAACTGGTTACAGTCTCACTTACTCTGCTTCTGATCAGTGTTCTCATTTGCCTGGAAAGACAGCAGAAGATGGCCCAATTACTTTAGCCCCAGCCATCCATGTAGGAGAGCAGGATGGAATTCTTGATTTCTTGCTTTAGCCTGGTCCACCCCTGGTTATTTAAGGTAACTGAAAGGTTTCTCTTTCTCTGTTTCACAATTCCATTCTCTAACTCACTCTCTCTCCCAGCCTGCCTCTTTCCCTCCATCTCTCTCTCCTACTCCTTCTTCTTCTGTCTTTCAAATAAATAAGTGAATCTTTACACACACACACACACACACACACACACACACGCGCGCGCATGCACACTAAAAAAGATGACTAGATAAAAAATAGCAAGGACATGCCTTCAGAGAACTTGGGTAAGGCCATGCTAAAAAGGGAATAATTGAATGGAGGTTTGAATGAAGACATTGCCATGTGATTATTTGAAGGAGTCACACATCCAGCAAAGTACATCAAGTGCAAAGGCCCTGCCATAGCAGTGTGCTAGTGTCTCTCTGGACCATTAGATGTCAATCTTGGTAAGAAGAAAGCACTAGAAAATTCTGAATGTGACAGTGATCTGGCTTACAATTTCTAAGGAATACTGTCGCTTCTCCATGCAGAACAGGAGGTGATAATGAGAGCCCACTCAGAAAGCCATTGTGTTTACCCAAGCAGGGAATTATGGTAGCAGAAAAACAGTAAAGAATGGGTAGGTTTTGAAAGTAGAGCAAACAGATGTTGCTGAATATAATAGTCCGGATCAGTCATAAAATGGGAATTATTTTAGGTCTTTCTGTAGAGAGAATTTGATACACAAATCATTTACTCAAATAATAGAATAGCAGATATGCTATGTTCAGAAGGATTCTAAAGTGATCTGCCTATTTAGAATGATGAATTACAGAGATTGGTGAACAAAATTGCCATGAGTATGGGAGGGGTTTTCGTACCAGGTATAGCCATGCCTATACCTAAGCAATGAGCTCAGCACAGCAAAGGCAGAGTGAGTACAGCATAAAGAGACCTCCTGTTTTCTTAACAATGGCAGTAATGGCATGCTATGAATGTTCTGTGAAAGGAACCATGAGTAAACTAAAGTTCATGGAAAATAGTCTCATTCTACTTCCTCTATAAGGAATTTAAAGATATTATCTCCTTGTATTGGTGCAGCCATGCATTATCAACTGCCAAGTACACAAGGAGTTACCCCAACTCTACCCGTTTAGACCCTTTCATGTTTTTGTAGATGCATCCAGATAGTTTCTATCTTAGGGTAAGAACTTGTATAATGAGGCTAACCTACACTAAACAGTTGTGTCCACCAAGCTGCAGTGTGTCCTTAACCTAGAATAACCATCTGTTCTCTTCCAGCCATTTTCCTATGTGCAGTGTAGTAAGCGCAGGCCAATGTCCAGTTCCTGCATCAGGAATATTCTTGGGCAAGCCTTCCATTCTGCTGGAAGGAAAGTTTAGGCAGTGGGCCCACCTGTTTAGATGGAGGGGTTTGAAATGAAGTCAAATACTGTTCCATCCAACAGTCCAGCCATGGCCCTTCCTGCTGGCCTCTCCCTTGAGGTGATTGTAGCCCTGCTGGACATGGACATACCCCTGCCAGGTAACAACCATGGCCTGATCTCCATGTGTCTTTCCCTGGCTTCTACCTGTTGTGAATTCCTGAAAATGAGAATGGGAGAGAGGGGAGTTATTTTTAATACTCTGTCAGTGCCTCTACTAAATACTAATTCTCGATTGAACTAATTCAGATAGCAGTATAGGTGGTTATTGCCTAAAACTAAAAGCTTTCAGTTTTTTTTTTTGTTTTTAATCTCCATAAGTTATTTTATTATTCAAATAGGGCTTACTTCCTGCTGTTTTCAATATGATTTTTAATAAATATGTAAATTCTAAAATTAATTTATAGCATACATTGTAAGGCATGGTTTTTGAAGTGACAAGAATTTGATGCATAGTAAAATTTTCCTCCTTAAAATCATCAGTCATCCTGAGCAGGCTGTACCAAACTCTTACAATTTTATAGCTTTTTCTTTATCTTATCTTCTGTTAGGGACTCACTTAAAACTGACTGTAAGATGGTATATTTCTTAGCCTATAATTCATTCCCAGATTAATTAGATGTTATGTTAATATCCCACCCTCATGTGGGGTGGGAGGCACTGGTCCTGGTAGCACTTCAGAGTTAAGCAGAGAAGCAGTGATAGCTATGCCCAAAGGACTAAAGTTACCAGCACCCATCACTAACCACATTCAAACCACATCATACATGCCTCACTATGGCTATGGCTCTTTTCTAGGTGACTCACAGTAAAAGATCTCTGATGGCCTTGACTAAGAGATCAAAATGCTCTTAAACATTCCCCTGGAGGGGTAATTTTTTTTCCTTTTCAGGCTTAAAAAGAAATTTCTGCAATCATTCTCTGAAAGCCCCAGGCCAGGAGTGTATATGGTGTGTGTGTGTGTCTGTGTGTGTGTCTCTGTGTGTGTGTGTGTCTACATATGCATTGCATGCATGCATATGGATATGTATGTGTCTGCATGTGTCTAGGTGTCTGTACCTAGAAAACTTGAACACGTATCTCTTTTTCCTGTGCACTTTCCAAGAGGAGCTAACTTGGGATGAGTTCATGATTTTAAGTAACTCTTCAGCAGCACCCAACAGGGGGAATTTCGGGACCACTTTGCCGGCTCCTTCAGTGATTTCAGGAAAAGGAGTTTTTACAATTACATGGCTGAGAAGCTACATTCACTGAATTCAGAAGAGAAACACCCAGCCCACTCACACTTCACCAACAGAGGCTCTGGAGATTTAGAGTTGAGGAGCAGACAGTTGTCCTCCTCTCACCATCACTCTCATAGCAAGTCCAACTCTGATGGAAACTGCTGCCCATGACTTTGGTCTGCTTGTGCCTTGTTGCATTTCTCTAAACTTGAGGACAGAGCCCAGGCTAGAGTTCTCACACAATAACCCTAAGGATTTCATGTAAGCCTCCATCCTGGGAAAGACCCCAAATTGTGTCACTCCAAACTTCATAGAATCTGCTGGATTCTTTTAAAAAATAATCCAATATTCTTTAAATTCATGCAAGTATCTTCAAATTTTACTCTTAAGTTAAATCTCTTTTCTATTTTTGTTCTTTGTGTGGGTTTTCTTGAATTTTTAAAAAATCTATCTACTTTTATCATAAAGGGAAATTTACAGAGAGAAGGGCAAATAGAGAAAAAGATCTTCCATCTATTGGTTCATTCCCCCAAAACAGCTGCAACAACTGGAGCTGAGCCAAGAGCCAGGAGCTTCCAGGTCTCCCACACAGGTTCAGGGTCCCAAGGATTTGGGCCAACTGCCACTGCTTTCCCAGTCCGCAAACAGGGAGTGTAATGGGAAGAATTGCAGCCAGGACTTGAACTTGAACCCATATGGGATGCTGGCATTTGGAGGTGGAAGATTATCCAGTTGAACCAACACAGTGGTCCCCAAATTTTTTCTATCACATAGAAATTCTTGACCGTATAAAATGTCTATCTAATGTAGTCCAGCTTGCTCTTGCCAAGTGGTCAAATCCCCACCTACTTCATGCAATCTAATCTGTGTTGGTGCTGCCAAAGGACTCTGGAAACTTGGTTTACAGAAAGAGAAATGCTCTGAGAAATTACCAAGTTAATAGAATTTTCTTTCAAAAAAAATCTACTTTACTGTTTATTTACTGGGGAGGTTATTATCTCAGTTTCTAAATAAAAGAAATCTAAACATCTTCTGGATGATTAGATATTAACTACCCTTCAGGAAATAAATGAGTATTCCCACCAGAATGTACAGCAACTTATCCTGGGAAGTCAATCATTTTCAAGACATTATTAAAAGATGTTGTAGAGGTGAAAGATAAAGTTATGGTCTGGCATGGGGAGAGGAGGTAACCAGCTGGGAAGAATTAAACACATTCTCTTTATAGATTCCACTGTTATTCCACTGTTGTTGATGGGTCACCCATTTGTGGTCTGGGCACAAAGCATGCAAAGATTATTGTGTTCATAATCCCTGCTTGGGAGATGGTGCCAGGGCAAGCAATATACACAATCAAGGGCAAGGAGTGTGGGGATAATAATCAGTGCAGGGGATAAGGGGAGGGCAGTGGTCAGAAAAGCATCAGGAGATTCTCCTCCACCTGAGTCTCAAGAGGTGAGTTGGCCATCCTGAAAGCTGGAACGGCTACTTCAGAAGGAGTAAACTGTAGGAAGCAGCACCCAGAGATGCTCTCTCCCCAGGAGGAAAATTCAGCCTGTTGCCTTTCTTAGCCAGCTGGCTAAATAGTTTGCTTCATGTATGTCTGCATACCACTGAGGTATGCAGAGGTATTGCTGAAGAGTTTCAGTTTGCAGATAGTGAATTTGTGAATCATTTATCCTAATTCCTCTGGGTACTACTTGGTTGTCAATTGCTGAACCTGCCTGGCAGTTTTCTTAATCTCCTACCCACCGCCTTATCCCTTTCCATGAAGACCTTGGGTCACCACTTGTAAAGATCTGGCTTTTAGTTCAAACTTGAGTTTGTATGTTTATTGGGACAACACCTACACACACACACACACACACACACACACACACACACACACGCGTGCCAAAGGCTTGGACAGAGAACTCTTGCCCTAAAGAACCAGTCCTAACCTGGTAGCTAACCTCACTGCATTTGGATTATGAGAAAGTTGCTATTTCCACTATGACTCTCTCCCAAATTTGCAATTCTTCAATTCCATGGGGTCAAGGGCCAAAGCCTCTCTTTGCACTCCAGGCATTTGCTACCTGGAATAGTGGTTAGAGACTGTTGAGGGAAAGAGGCAATCCATTCCGTTACTCTCAGCTCCTGGACCTAATGAACTAGACCATGGTTTTCTAAATTACTGGGAGATGGCATTAACTGGAACATTCTTTAATTTGCTCACCAATCACGATGTTTCACACATCTATCTCCATGAATGTTGGGTGAAGGGCTTAGATGTCGCCCCCAAGATGTCTCCAAGAACACTGTCCCAGGAGCCAAGGTTGTATAGGACCCCTGGTCCCACATCACAACAGAAGTAGCTGTTTCACTTGAAACTAGCTGCTGCACATCTAATGGTGAACATATTAACACAAAACAAACATTTTTTCCCTTTGTGCAATATCTTCCTTGAGGCAGGCGAAAAGAAGGTCATTGTCTGCTTCAGAAAAATAATCATGGGATTTCTGGACAAGCTGGCAAGAGAAAAATGATTCATTATGTCAAGAATTATTTTGCCTTTAGTCCCCCCAAAATGGATGAAGGCTTCGAACAATATGTAAGAAAAAGCAAGGCTTAGCTTATTATATGAAAGGTTGCACTTTAAAGGGAAAAGAAGTTCAAACATTGTATTTTTAGTAGAGCTGAAATATACCAAGGGTCAAAGCTGTCTGTTAGCTCCTGGTCTTCTGGATGCTACTCGCTTCACAAAAGAAGACTGTCTGCCCGTCTTCCCTTCTCCTCAATTTGACCCAATGAGGTTGGAAGAATGTTTTCAGATTCTAGTCAAGGGGCACCTCCTCCTCCCTCTGGTCTCTTTGGAATGCTGGAAGAGATAGTGTTTCACATAATTCAAAATTCAAAATAAAAATATTAAGAAATAAATACATAAATAAATTCTTGTCAATAAAAAAAAGAGAGATAGTGTTTTCTTCCATCTATAGACTTCACTTGATACCACTGGGCTTTTCACCCAAAATTATAGATCCTTACAGGACAATGTATTTTGCTAATTTAGTTGGGAAAGGGCTGGCTGCTTGACTACTATGAATGAATAGACTAAAAGGCAATTTAATCCTACAATTGGAATACCCATGTCTGATATTAGGTTATTATATTGGGTTATTATATTGGGTTATTATATTGGGTTATTTTGCAATAAAATTTGGCCCAAGTGCAGGTCAGATGCTCAGAATGATGCAACTTGATTGATGAAGATACTGAATCTTAAAATAAAAAACTGGAGAGTCAAAATGATCAATATGACCTTGACCACTCACAAGCCAACTAACTTACGGAAATAACATGAAGACCCCGTGAACTCTTTTGCCCGAGAGGGTTTTAAATAATATTTTAAGAAAATCAAACGCAAACATACCCTGGGCCTTCTTTACAGATTAGTTTTAAAATGAAAGACTCTGCGTTACACAATTAACTATTGATTTTGTTGATCCATATTTAATTCTCATAGCAATTGGGCTGCGTTTACACAGCCAGGCAGGGCACATATACTTCACTCGGAGCAAGGCACCTTTCACTTTCACATTAATTTTGAAAATCAAATTGTTCTGTGCATTTGAAACAAAATATGGTTTATTTTTGTTGTAACAGGTGGCTCATTTACACTTAATAAACAAGCATTAAGTTAGCCAGGCTGATTCATGTCAAGATTGCCCTTGCAGTAGTCAGTTTACTACTACTGCAAGGGCAATCTTTTTTATATCCTCAGTTTTGCTTTCCATGGTCCACTGAGGCTCAAAGGAATTAAGTGGAAAAATTCAGAAAAAATTAAGTGGAACAAATTCAGCATTTGTTCTTCCTTGTGTGTCACTGTGAGTGTGGTGAAATCTTGTAACATCCTTCATTTCATTTGGAGATGAACTCTCCCTTTGTCCAGTGTATCCACACAGTATGCACTACCTCCCTGCTAGTCTGTTACAGGTAGTCCCTGATAGCAGATTAATGATTGCAGCATCTGGTTCCATTCAACCAGAATTACCAGCCTAATGCTATGTCACAACACCCACGTCAATCACCTTTCTTTATCTCATCACACAGACATTCTTTCCCATCCCATTATTATGCAAAGGGTGAATACAGAACAACAAGATCTTTCAGAAAAAACATTCACTTAATACTTGTTGAAGCATGTCGTAATAACTATTTTATCATTGTTAATATCTTACTCTATCTGATTTATAAATTAAACTTTATCATAGATCTACATATATACAAATATCTACAATTTCAGACATCTGCTAGAGGTCACGGAACATATCCCACATGGGAAAGGGGAAAGAAAAACTAACAAAGTATGTCATGCTACCTGATTCTAAAGTTTTATACTGAGGCAACTAAAGTTGAATCTCCTTAAAGTTTTTTTTTTTATTTGATCCACCCATACTGGCTGTGAGTAGATCATTAGAGTTAGGGAATCTTGCTGCTGCTGCTTCCAGCAGTGCTTGCAGCATAGTGTTTGTACTCATTTAGAAGCACCCAGACACATCACCAAATTTCACCCTTGATGAAAGAGATAGGGTCCTGAATTTGAGCAAATTGCCAGGCACTGGCTCAGGTTGATATTTAGAGAGTGTGTGTAGAACCAACATCTGTGCCATCTGTTGTAGGCATGCTTTGTCCAATATTTCACCCCATGGGGAGCTTATTGTATTACCATTGGCCCTGATTTTCCAGAAAGCAATGACAGCTGATGGCTAAGCCTATCTAAAGGTGCAGGTGTGGACCCCACATGGCTAAAGGCAAAGCTGCCCGACCAGGGTGGACATGGAATGTAATCCACTTTTCTCCAGTCTTAGCAGAGAGGAGATTGCTTCCACCAGCATCTCTAGTAGTCAAATGTCCTCTCCACCATTATCAGGCCAAACAGTAGGTTTGGGTAGTCTATTCTAGTTCAATGAGGCAATTCTTGAGGGCCTGATTTTTCCGATATTTCTGAAGCTCTAATTTATGTCTGCTTCATATTAAAGACTCCTTCACACCCGTGTAAGCAGGGACATCATCTCATATACCTCTGCATCTCCAAATCTAGAATGCTACCTAGTACAGAGCAGGTGCTCAGTAAACATCTAATGAATGAGTGCCTAAATCTCGTGTGATGGGAGCAGCAGTACAAAGAACATGCTTGAAAACATGCTTGTCACTGTCCCCAGGTGGGCAGAGTGAGGCATGGGATCCCGAATTGGGGTAGATTCCCACTGGCCTTCTCCCCGCTAGCATGGTGTTCCATTCTATGATATCCTTCCCTGGCCCACACTGCTTTCTGGCTAATAAGGATTAAAAGCCCCTTCCAATTGAACCATAAATTAGTATGCAACATAGAATTTAGGTATTTACCTCTGAATCTTCAGAATGATTTCTTGAAAACAAGGGTCCATACATAAGTGACAATTGCAAGATGTCTTGCCTTTCAGGAATCAGTGTATCACATAACTGCAGGTGAAGGGAAAACTGGAGAGCTCTCGAGTTAAAACTTGACTTGTAGTAGGAGATGAATAATGTACACATGATTAAAAGGAAGCTTCTTCTGTCTGCAGAGACCCAGGTGTTCTGGGAAGAACCTCAGCTTATTGTCCTCATTGATTCTATGGCTGTTATAAAATGCCTGACAGGTTGGATGCCATGCGCATTGTAGCTTCTAAAAGGTCTACCAAATTAGGTTGGGAGTATTTTCAGGTTGTCTCAGTATCTACAGGTTAATAGCTAACACAGGACCTTTTTTTGTCCTTACCTTGTCATTCACAGCTTACCTCGTATTATTCTAACTTACACACTTCCAGATATAATTTTATCATACTACTTCAGGGATATTGGAAATTTGCTTTAAACAGAAGAACACATACAAAAAATTAGCATAACTTTTTTATACTCACCAGATCCAAGATAAAAGTGTATTTTTGTTTCTACAAGCAGCCAAAAATCTACCATTCTAAAGCGAAAACATAGCTGAATGGTGTTCGAATGCACAAATGTTCCCTTATACTGTATTTCCTTCTGACAAAATTTGTGGCTTCTTTATGCTATAAATAGACACTGACATCGGAGCCAAATATTGTCCAGCTTGCTCCATAGTATGCTATTTAAAACAAAATGATAGGGCCTTGCATGATAGCCTAGTGGCTAAAGTCCTCACCTTGCATGCACCAGGATCCCATATGGGTGCTGGTTCCTGTCCAAGCTGCCCCACATCCTTTCCAGTTCTTTTCTTGTGGCCTGGGAAAGCAGTAAAGGATAGTCCAAAGCCTTGGGACCCTACATCCACGTGGGAGACCTGAAGGAAGCTCCTGGTCCCTGGTTTTTAATTGACTCAGCTCTGGCCGTTGAGACCATTTGGGGAGTGAGCCAGTGAACGGAAGATCTTTCTCTCTGTATCTCCTTCTCTTAAATCTGGATTCCCAATAAGAATAAATTTAAAAATAGAAAGACAAAATAATGACAAGGATAGCAAAGATCTTTAAAGTCAAGCAGATGGGATGTGTATTTATTTTTATTCATAATGATCCCTAAATATTAAAGTCAGAAAAGATTGGTATCTTCATTTTTGTCAAGCGGGATCGTTAGCCCGACACCAAAATGAACATATTTAGAAGCTCACAGCTAAGGATTTGCTCTGTTCTCATTCTAGATGGAGAAAGGCAAACCAAACAGCACAGGCAAGCTTCTTCCACCCAGTAAAGCCACTCACACAAGCAGACAGCAATGGCTGACTTGTTTGCCCAATTCCAGATCCTCATCGAATTGTGGACATTTTCCTTTTGGAGAAATGGGTCTGTAGTCATCAGCTCTGATGTGTTTCCAGTCGACATCCACCCACACTTTACTCTAGATCTGTGGCCCTCTCAACCAGCTGGAAAACAAAACATGGAAATTTTGAGGTGGTTATTTGCAGAATTCACAGCTTTGCCCCTGTTTATAACCACTTACTTTTCCTCTTCCCAAATGTCTGTTCTGCAAAATGGTTTGTGATTTTTTTCTCTGTGTATTTTCCTCCTCATTCCACGGAGGGACATGGCCCCACCTGTTCCCACATTTTCCAGAAATGGGAACGTTTTCCATCTCTTTGATGAAAAATGACTTCCCTTGCATCCTCTCGACGTATGCTTTAAAGGTCCTTTATGTCCATTATTTATCTCTGAAGTGCACTCTCTTCCTTTCCGCAACGTACATTATTTTCTAACAACCCAGAGCTGCCTACTGACCTTCTCTCAGCTTGCTTTTTTTCTCAGACAGTAAGCTCACTTTTCCCCTTGTGGGTTGCAGGTTCCTAGCAAAGGTCATTAAAAGTCATTGATCCTGGTGAAGGGTAGCAGTATAGTTAATACAGTCATAAAAGCACATCAAGGCCCCCAAATTACTCTTTCACCTAATAAAATCAGATTGCCCTGGAGTTACGGAGGAGTCCCTGGGCCTCAGAAAGGAAGCCGAGAAGTCCCTAGTGCCAAATCACGTCCCTGCCTGCGGTTGGATGGTAAGAATAGTTCTCTATTACAGATGAGTCACATTAATTTTTCATAATCGCAGGTGCAAAGCAATGTATCCAGTTGAGGTGATAGAGGGAACTGAGCAACTTCTATCCAAGTTGAAACCTGACCAGGTTAGCATCACCACTCTTGAGAAAACCATCTAGGGGGCCCTAGTGCTCAGCAAAGGTCATCCTGTCAGTTTTTATGTCTCACCCAAAGAGTAGCTCCACAAGGAATGCAGTAGGGGTGGCATTAGGAAGAGATTAGCTAGGGCCTCTGCGCAAGTGACGGCTTCAGCTACATCTTTTCCCTTGAGACTAAGCTGCCCCCAGCAAATGTCACTGAACATAGACTTTAGAAACTCTGGATTAAGCACTCTTTTCTATTCTCAGCACAAGAGCCTAGCACAAAACTGTGCTCTGAGTCCCTCTTCTAGGTCCCAAGGTTTGCTCATCTGAAAAGGGATCAGGTAAACCATACTTTGAACTTTAATCCAAAGCCCTGTGTCAAGTAGACTGTCTTCCATTTCACTTCCAAACGGCCACCCTCCTGTTGTCCCATGTTCTGAATTACTTCTCTCATCTAATCACATTTTCATCTATGAAGAGGCTACTGTGCCCAGTCCACCTAACTGTAGTACCTGGATTTTCTTGCCATTTTCTTGTCCTTAATGAATAAGCGGTCTTCAAAAACTTAACTAAGAATCCATATTATGGAAAACATACTAGGAATTCTAGAAATGTTTGCACCAGAATAAATCTGGTTTTAATTTCATTTTTCTGCAGACTTTTTAAAATGACCCCGTTAGGTGACTGATTAAAATCCTCATTGTACCTGGTAAGCCATGTCAGGTAGTGGCAGAGGGGCTGCATACAGACACTTCTTCCCCATTTGGGGAAGGAGCTCCCTGGACTAACATCCCTGGCATCTCTGGGCATCTTTCTTTCATTTTTCAAGGGCAGGACAAGGGATTTGTTTCATTAACAAATTTCAGAAGAGAGCTGGCAGTGGTGAAACCACCTCTGGCTATCCCACCACATCTCCACAGTGAGGGTGGCAAACAGCAACACACATTCTTTGGGCAGTACATTTTAAGGAAAGACAGTTGCTCCCAAGCCCAGGGCTGTCAATTGCTAAGCTTGCCTATTTCTTGGAACCTGCCTACTTCTTCTGAGAGAGAGAGAGAGAGAGACCTCACTCTCCAATTTTAGCTTTCTTAATATACTAAAACTGATTTTTTTTTGTTGGCCTCCTGGCAGCCTTTTACTTTTATCTTTTTACTGGATGCATTGGGTACCAAGGTGGAGAACAGGGACATTAGGTTTAGTGATTGTGCCACCTCAAATTCCAATAATAGATGCACAGAAGATACCAATTAAAAATGTTCTAGAGTCACCATGCTTTGTAGAATGGAAATATAGGGGGGAAAACTGTAATGTAAAGGAACTAAGTGTCAGGGGTTACACAGCTAATTAGCACAATGTCGAGAATTGCAAACTAGTGTCCAAATACCTGGTGTAATAGGGAATGATTAAGAGCCTAAGCTCTGTACCGGGCTGTTTCTGCTGAAATCAGAACTCCCTAATTTATCAGCTACGTATTTGGAAGCTAATATTTAGACCCCTCTATCTGCATGTTCCCATTTGTATAACAGGAATGGCAATGGCACAGTCTCTTAGGATTGCTGCCAAGATTAAATTAGATAGTCCATGCAATTCATTGAGCCTGGTCCCTGACACATAATAAAAAGACTTTATAAACATATTCTCATTGTTCTTGATTGGCTGGGAATCTCTTTAGCAACAGAGAGGTAAGAAATTACATTACTTAGATCCTGTTTACATTAACCTGTGCTACAAGTTCTAGGCCTCACTACAAATGTCAAAGGCCAGATGAAGATGATGTCACGGTTCAATTTCATGAGTAGATCTGAATCTCCCTAATGTTTTACGTAGATGTAGCAGCCAGTATTTTCCAAATGTAATCAATAAATGGAGCTGTCTTCATCATAGGATGATCATTGATTGCTCTATTTCACTATTTCTCCATTTCTTTCTCCCCTGCTGTGGCCAAGAGTTTCTGGCTGTACACAACTAACATGAATTTCTTTGAAGCTGATATTATCTTATTTTTAAAAGATATTATTGCTGGCTTTTTCTGTATCACCGTTGTGTTCCTTCTATCTTCCTTGTGGTAAGGGTCTGTGTCTCCACCTATCTTATCGTTCCTTGTGCTCAGGACATTGCTATAGGGCACTCTCCACGTGGTGATTGTCACTGGCTCTGAAAACAGATGATCTGTATTTTCATGTTAAGAAATCAGGAAACTAAGTTTCCAGGGCCAGTTTCACTTGAATCTGAGGCTGGGTGAATCTGTTTCCATAAATATCCCATGTAAAGAATGGCTATCTCTAGTCTCTCTCACCTTCCTGGCTAGAGTTAGGTAAGATCTAAGTGAGTTCATAGATGGGAGAGCTGTTTGAAAATAGACTCTATCTCTAAGCCAGATACCCGACTGATGCTTTCCTGCACTCAAGTGAGTTTCTTAAAGCCTGTTTCTGACTTTATACTGAGTCTGTCCACTGCAAATTCTGAAAGGCAGGAAACAGACTAAGCAAATGGTCCTGCAGTAAACCGTGGAATGGTCTATCGTTGTAACAGGATATGTGTTACATGGAATTGCATCAGAATGACATCCTTCTTATTGCATGAGAGCACCTTGAAAAGTTTATGGGAAATGGAATCAAAAGTTGATTTTGGTGCAAAAACTTTCAAAATCCATGCATGTGAAGAGATCTTCAAAATTCGCAGAAAATGAGCCAGGTGTTTTAATGCAGCAGGTTAAGCTCTCACATCTCATATTGGAGTGTTCAGTTTCAATTATGGGTTTTTGGGGATTGAGATACAGCTTCCTGCTACTGGCCTGGGAAACAGTGGATGATGACTTAAACAATGGGTTGCTCCCACTCAAGAAAGAGACCTAGATGACAGTCCTGCTTCCTGACTTCAACCTGGTCAGTGCTGGCTCTTGCAGGCATTTGGGGAGTGAGCCAACAGAGGAAAGATTTCTTCACCTTTCCAACTAATAAAGGAAATCTTTGAAAAAAAAAGTTTGTAGGAAATTCATGATCTTAAAAAACTGCTCATGGATTTCAAAAATTCTGCACTACCATCATTTTTTTAACTCCATTCCCATTAACTTTTCAGTCAAAGTCTACACATTTATCTTAATCCTTTTTACTGTGCAAGATATTTCCAAGAGCACCCTCTTCTATGATCCTCACTCTGAGGATCAAAAATCACAAGGTTATATGCACAAAACCAGTCACAAAAGATTAGTTTGATTGATTGATGATTGACTGTTTTACTGCAAAGACTTAAATTAGTTAAGGTAAAATTCTAGAGATTTCTCGAGACTATGTCTCTGCTTCTAACTTGGATTATCATTTAATAATTCCATGGTTACACTAGAGACAGGGAAATATTTTAATGCTATGCAGTTATTTATTTTAAGCTTGAAAATACTCTCTGGTTTGGCCAGTTTAGCTCTTCTTTTTGTTCTCAGGTGCATTAAGAAGGCCCATCAGAAACTCATCCGTACAACTGTTGCCACCTATAGGTGACAGATGTAGTATATTTTATCGTAATGCTGAGGAAACAACAGCTGAAAGGAATGGTGATATTTTATGGAACCCATGTGATTTTCATCAAATACCAATCTTCTGGGCTGATTGCTGTTGTTGTTTCAGTAGCTCTTATTTCAGGTGCTCCTCTGAAAGATTGTACTGGCTGATGTTCAGAAAGCCTGTTTCTGAGCTAATTAACAGTTTTCAAGCAAACTGTCTAGGTCCAAATTTAAATTCCACCACGTTCTGCTACAGGACACTTTCCATGTTGCTTCCTCAAACCTCCATCACATGTAAATGGAGATAGAAATAGCACCTGCCTCGTAGAATGATTGTGAGGAGGAAGTAAACCAATCCCTGAAATGTGCTTAGCTGAGTGTCTCTGCAAAACAGGCACTTGATTGAATGCTTGCCATGATTACCACAATTAATTTGCAAAGCCCCTTCACATACAGTTGCTGTTAACTGGCGTGCACTATTTTGTCACCATTCACCAGATAATTAACACATTATTGCTTGGCCTCCATGTCTCCTTAGAACTGAAATTAAACGTTACATGGATTCAAGCATTTAAAGTTGTCTAAGAACTGACAAGACAGTGTTGAGGCTGCTTCACTCTGCTGCTGTGTGGAGACAGGGAAGTCGTCTTTATGTTTTTATTCTTAGCTGGTAGGACCGTTGGAGAAGACCAGGCCAGTACTTAATGCCTTCTGATGCAAGTGGAAACCCCCATTGAGAAACTGCTGATGATTTAACATTAGACCTAGCCTTCAGTTAGAAAACCAGGGGTGGGAAACAGTAGGGCATTTTTAAAGATCTGAAAAAAAAAAGATGCCTAGTTCAGAAACTCAGTCAATGCAAAGATAGGTCTTTGGCATTTATACTGAGTTTTTTTTATTATTGTGATTTTATTTTACCGTGAGCCAATAATTTAATATCACGAGTTATAAGTATGAGCAAATGTTGATCCAGATGTGTGTCCTCACCTTTGAAATCAGAAGGTCAGGAGACACATTTTCGTACAGCAGCAGTGGGGGTGATCTGAGCCACTTTTGCTGCTCTGGTCATCGCTCCTGCTCCAGAATTGATGGCTTCCTCCCAATCACAGTGGCTCCACAATCTAAAGCTGGAAGGCATGATGGGCCTTCTTTTCTCTGTTGCACTCATGTTCTTAAAAATCAAGAAATATTTCTATCCTCACTGTTCATCAAAATCATGAAAAGAAAAGGAAACCTGGAAAGTCCAGTTTTTTCTCAAGTAAGCGTTTTTATTTCCTTTCTGTGAGTTCCCGGACCAGTGTAAGCCTTTGTTATAATGAGTTAAAGAAACAAATCTACAGGCTCGATGATTCGAGAAAACGTGATGCACTGCCTCATAGTGGACTTCTTTATGGTAAAGAGCTGTTTCTTTGGCTTCCCTTTGACACACTAAATTCACTGTTTTCACTTTCTCCAAGACTGCCAGTTCTAAATCAACATTGCTCAAATTTTAGCATATATCAAAATATCCTGGTGGGCTTAGTAGAAACTGATTGCCAAACCCCAAAGTATCCGATGCACTGAACAAGACTGAAATCCAAGAACCGAGCATCTCTGAATTCTTTGATGCTGTTACTGGTCTCGAGGGCACACTCTCAGAACAACCATTCTAGAATAAGAATCCTATCTTGCAGCTATTGAGCCCTCACTACTATGTGCCAGGGCCTAATCTAATACTCACCTCAATCCTGAAGCAAACATTTATATTATCACCATTTTAGACCTGAAAGCAGGATGCCTGTGGCTTTTACACAGCAGGTGTAAGAGCCAAGTTGAGCTTGTCTATCTCCAGGGCCCCCAGGATCCCCTATAGAATACAAGTTGTTATTCAGCTGCGTATCTGCAGCACCAAACCTTCCACCTGATTTATGGTAGCTTTGTCAGCAATTGTTGAATGAATTTGTGATCCATGTAGACCAGACATTGGCAAGAAATTTTATTTCTTGAAAGAACTAAAAAGGAGAAGCCATTCAAGTGAGGAGAAAAAAAATTGTAGTGATGTCCTTTATTTACCTGTATTTGGTTTACATAAGTAAGCATTTGCTACTTTATGTATTTTTAATGTTGAGCAATTTAATTCTTTGAGAAATGAATACTTAAAATTGGCATGGCATCAAAAGGGGCTCTTGCATGGAATTATTCCTAATTATGGAGCCTCTTTCCTGTAATCAGCCTGGAATCTGTCCCTCAGCTCGCCTCTGGTTTCAAGGTAGCCCTCGGAGATGGAAAATTAGCTCTGTGAGCAATGCTACTGCCTGTTAATAATTTAATGAAATGAGTGCTAGTTAAGGAATGACTTTCAAATATTCCTATAGAATTGCACCTTTTCCAGTAGCAGGAAACTCTGCCAGTACCTACTCAGGAGAAACCAGAGCCATCCACTTCCATCTCTCCTTCCCCCTCCACTTTTCTCTTTTCTCTCTCCTCCTACCCTTGCCCTTCCCTTTTCCCTTCTCTTTCTGTGAAATATTTAGCATGGAAAAGTCCATAAGCTTTGGACTGTATATATTTTCCCTAATTGTACCTTTCTAAGTCCAACAACATGAGGATGGGGAATGGGGTCAGGGTGAGGAACAGGAAGACATAGCATGATGGTTCCATAAGTTATTTAACTGGAATATTTTGGGTAGCAAAATGAAAAACAAAAAAGAATGACAACTTGTCCTCTATTAGAAAAGAGTGTAGTTGGGTGGAAGGAAGACCATGGAAGCAGCCAGATGGACCTTCAAATTCTGTTCTCTACCACCTTTGGGTAACTTGGACAGGTAACTGTCACTCTGAGCCTTATTTTCTTTGTCTTTAAAAATGATCATTGAGTGGGCTGGGCACAGGATCCCATATGGTTGTCTGTGTCCCAGCTGCTCTACTTCCCTTCCAGCTCCCTGCTGGGAAAGCAGCTAAAGATGTCCCAAAGCCTTGGGACCCTGTACTATCGTGGGAGACTTGGAAGAAGCTTCTGGCTCCTGACTTCAAATTGGCTCAGCTCTGGGCCCTGTGGCCACTTAGGGAGTAAACACAGATGGCAGATCTTTATATCTGTCTCTCCTTCTTGCTGTAGATCTGACTTTGCAAGAAAAATTAATCTTTAAAAAAATGGTCAGTGAGAATAGCAATTATAGTTAGGAGGGATAAGTTCTGGTGTTCTGGTACACAGTGGCTCCCAGTACTGTATATTTCAAAATAACTACAGAGTTTTGAATGAGTGTTTGAGGTGACAAATATGCCAAATAACTTGATTTGTGACAGAATGTGTACAGCTACCAAAAGTCATACCATGTGCAATTATGTGACAATTACAATGAAATTAAACTTTAAGAAAATAACAACTGGGATGAAAACACCAAAAAGAAATCGGAAATGTCTAACTTGCACATTTCTGAAAAGGCTGAAGCAGAAAATCTATGCTATGTGCTTTACCCAGTGGAGTCTTAGCAAATTGAATTATTTTTGTCTCACAGCCTCTGTTCCTGCCTCTTCCTGGTGTTTGAGTAGAATTTTTGCCTGAAGGAGTAAAAGAAGATAAGAAATTGTTTCAAGACCTTAGCACTGCCATTCTTCTCATTTTTCTTTTCATCTCTGCCCTTCTGTCCTCACCCCAAACACTATGAGCCACTTGAGCAATTGAACATATTTATGTTTCCAGCGTTCACCTGCAATGATTATTGACTATAGAAGCCAGTATTGTATAAAGTCCTGGAGTTACAGTCATGATAACATGCTATAAAGATCCTAGTATAAATTGCATTGATAGAACTTTCTGTAAAGGAGGGATTATTAAGTTCAACATCCACTTAAATTTCATGGCAATTTAAGAGCTTTTATACTTTTTTCTTTTAATCATTAACCATCTAGCTGAAATCCGGTCCTTATTAACATATATTTTGGAAAACTGCAATGAATACTTAGCTTGGAAAGTGAAGAGTTTAAAACTTTTAAGAAAAATAAGGCATTTTACCTAACTCCATTTCATATAGGTTCATTTAAATTAAGTGGCACTTAACAAGTTTGCAAATTGGGATCTATTTATCTCAGTGAAATGAATAAAGGTTTGATTTATCCCTAAAATTACCTTTTTTATCATTACATTCAATTATCCTAGACGACTGTTAAAGACTTATAAGTTCTCTCGAGCCCTGTAACGGTACTTTATGCAGACAATAATTGAATATTGGATAGGATGACTTGATTTTCCCAAGAAATGTTTCTAATATTTTCTTCTTTTTATTGCAGAAATTGAAACAAGTTGAAGAAACAGAAGATCCTGAGAATAGATTAGCTAAAGTTTCCATGGAATCATTCAATAAATTTAATAGCAAATCTGTACTTTTATTAGGAAAAGAAAAGAGCTGTCTTAACAAGGTCGAAGGACAAAAGGAAGAGAAAGAAAAGAATGAAGAAGCGTCTTTGAGTAGCTCAGACAGGCCTGGGCTAGATAACTTGGAGTCTTTGAGTGATTCTTTATATGACAGCTTCTCTTCTTGTGCAAGTCAAGGTTCAAATGATACATAAAAGCCTTCTCCCCCCTCTTCCCTTGGGACTGGGAACAGAGGTAGAGATGGTGACAGGAAATGTTTGCGACTCCATGCCCTCATTGTCATATTCAAGGTAGGCAACACACCAGAGCTTGTTCCTCCGGCAGGGCAATAGAGCCAGACCCCACTTGTTGTGTTTCATGAGGATGAAAAGTAAACAGATCCATGACACAGAATTCTAAAATTTGCACTTTTTTTTTTTGAAAACTTGTATAGAAGTTGTAAAATTTTTTTTTTTTTGGAAAAGAAATTATATTTGTAGCAAAAAGAAGGAAACAGCAATAAATGGAGTCAGGGCCATGCTCTTGAAATGATGTACAGAGCCCTAGAGACGGATGATAATATATTTTTGTAACAATTACAGTCGTCTATTGTGAAATCCGCTGTCCCCGACTGTAAAGCTACCACATGGCCTGCAGGAGAAGACAGGCATCAATCTCATCTTCATCTCACCGTCTCAGTTTGATGGAAAGTCCCCTCCTAGCGTAATTTGAAAATTGTTGCCAGGGATTCAGGTTGTAGTCATACATGTAATTCGGTTTCAGCTGACAAATGAGAAGGGCACTGAAGTGTGGATGCGGATTCCAAGTGTGACACTGAATCAAAAGCACCCCGCTTCTCCTCCCAGAGCCGGCTTTGCCTCCTAGCATTGCTTCACACCCTTGTCTACTTAGTGCTTCTCTGTGATCCTGAATATAATCTGTTGATTTTTATCTTCCTGCTCTTTTTATTAAAAATCTGGGCACTCTGGAAAGCACATTTCTATTGACAGTGTTCCCTTTTTAAATAAAACGAATGCTCGGTGCTATTAAAAAATTCTTACTTTTTAATATTTTTTTCTACAAAGACTGTTTATATGTAAGGATAAATTCTATTTTAAAGGTTGTGTGTATTTTTTTCTAGATGTGCACTATTTATAACTGCTTTTGTACAGGAGCTTGTAAACTAGACCTAATAGAAATATTTTTAGGGCCCATATGGTTACTTTAGCACACACTTGTTTCTTTGAAGAGTGTTATTGTAAGATCAGTGTTAACTCGGTTAATTTGTGCAATCTGCTATATTGGAATTTTGCTATCTTAAATGAAACTATGTAAAATGCCTTTGTCCTTCCTAAGGTTCAAAATCCCTTTCGTTTCTTTTCTGAATAAAAATCCTATCGCCCTTACACCCTGTGAAAGCGACAAAACATCTGTTTTACCCGTTTTGGCGACCCACCTCGTCATTTCAACCTCACACGGGCCCCCTGGGCCAGATTCCCGGAAGGAATAAATAAACTGGGCCATTTCTCCAGTAATCTGCAAACAAGCCTTGCACCCCCTTCCCCACCCACCCACCCACCAAGGGCTAACCAGCAAAAAAAGGCGGGGGTGGGGAGTGGGATATGGGGGCCAGAGCTGAGGAGCTGGAGGCAGAATTGGAAGGCATTCTGCAGAGGGCTTACAAAAACTCACTTAAGCCCTCTTCCAGTCCTGCTTCTCTGCAGGGCAACCGAGGTAAATGTCAGCGCCCCGGCCAGGGAGAGACTGCTGCACCAGGGTGGGGGACCCACTGGGCAGAGCGGAGGAGGCCTTTTTCGCTGAGGTGGGAGCTCCCTAGGAAACCTAGAGTCTGGGCTTCAGAGGTTAGGCGCTGGGGCACCAGCAGCGCTTCAGGTGGACCAGCAGGCTCCGGCACCACCTGCTGCAGAGCTCACGAGGAGGGCGAAAATTGCAACGTGGCGTCCCGGGCGTGCGTAAGGTGGGTGACTGGGCTTTTAAGGGAATGGGATGAGGTTCAAGCGATCAAATAGCTGCCGGTCCCGGATACGGACAGCGCCTTTCTAGAGAGGACACGCGAGCATCCTAAAAACTAGCGGCTTTTGGAAAGCTGGTTGGAGCTGCCACCCTTTAGGAAAAAAAAAGAGATGGAAGACGGCAAACTCGGCGCCCTCTCTCCTGATTTGCCTTCCGGTGAGAGCGAGCGGCTGTGGCTGCTGGGACGGCCCTCTCCTGGACCGGGCGACGGGGGACTCACCCTCTCACGCACAAGAGGGCAGCCAGGGTATGCATGCCAGTCAGAGCGGGGAGCCCCAGCACATGGGTATCCTGCCTCAGCCGAACCCCGACCCAGTCAAGACCGATCCCGAGAGGCTTCTTGAAGGAAGAGGAGACTGGCGAGGCTGCACGGGACACCCCAGGGAGATGGAGAGTGCAAAACTATAGCAGGTGCATAGCATCTTACCCCCCAACATACACACACACACACACACACACACACACACACACACACCCGCCAGCTGTCAGGCAGGGGCTGCTACTTGGACCGGACGCGGTCTCTGGGAGTATCACCCAGCCAGGGAGCGGGGTTCGCATTGGACACCATCCACCCCAGCCACACCACTCCGGCCGCTGCGTCTGTGCTCAGTGCGTCCCTGTGGCGCCTGCTGCGCCCTCTTCGGGCCTTCCCCAACCTCCAGCCTACCTTCCGCCTACCTTCTGAAAACTACAGCCGCCCCCTCATCCCTTTCTCCAAAACGTGCGAAGGCGAGCAGGGAGGGCGGCAGGAGGGGGTGGGGACTAGGGACAGTCCCGGCCTTCCCCGCCCCAACTCGGCAGCCGTCACGTGGTGCCCGGAGCGGGAGGGAGACAGGGAGGAGAGGAGAGGCGAGACTTTTTGGGTGCTGAGGATCGCCAGTAGTTCCTTCAGTCTCCGCCACCAACTCCGGCTGCGCGGCGCTCGGCCCCAGAGCGCCAACCGGAGGAGCCGCCACCCGCAGCCGGGAGTCCCGCGCGGGCGATGCGGGCGCTGCGGGCGGCACCTGCGGCTCCTCACGGCGGCCTCGGCGGCTTCTGCGAGGGCCCCAGCAGCATCGGCAGCCACAGCCGTCGCGGCCCCGGCAGCTTCTGCCGTGGTCGCCGCCTCTAATGAGCCTGCCCGCTCCCGGTCCCGCGGCTCCGGGAAGATGTGGGTCCTCGGCATCACAGCAACTTTTTGCGGATTGTTCTTGCTTCCAGGTAAGAAGACCTCTCTCGCAGCGCGGCGGGGCGCACGCAGCTCCCATACACAGTGGTCCTTTTGGCTCCCTGCACGTCCGTCTCGCCGGGGCTGCCCAGTGGGAATTCGGCGCCTGTCCAGCGGTGCCCAGCAGCAGCGGATTGGGAAAGTCTCCAAGTCCCGCGCAGCGGGAGGAGAGCGGGCAGCGGCGCATTTATGGGTCTCCCGGCTGCAGCTGCTCCGGATGCACCACGGAGAAGTCGAGCTGCGGAGGAGCGAGGGTCTGAGTCTTGCTGACTAGGGAGAGGTAGCGACACTCCGTGCACCCCTGCAAGTTGTCAGGCGTCTCTGGCAACCCGTGGGAGTGGCGCCGCCGACAGGTGAGCGGCGCTCTGGGCAACCTGCGGCCGGCCCAGGACGCACTTGGACTGGGTTTGCTACGCTCGGAGTGAGATGGGTATAGCGCTGGGAGCGGGTTCACCCTGCCCGGCTTTAGGGTTTGGGGAGGTACAGGCAGCGCGGTATGGTCAGAAGCTGCTAAGTCACAGGAAGCCTACCGCGTTGAAGCGATGAGGGGCACAAATGTCTAGCCAGCTCTCCCTGTCCTGCTCGCCCCTACGCTCCCGACAGACCCCGGTGCTCTGAAAGCCAGGGCTAGGAGAGCGAGAGAGGGTGGGCTGCAGCGTCGCCGGCCTGGGTGACTCCGCGCACATCACAACACACAGACACGCACGCAGTACACGCCCCCTCCCACCCACTGCAGCCAACCCCGCCTCGGCTGGTGTGGGCCAGGAGAGCTGCCGCGGACCCTAGCCGGGAACCCGGGGTGTAGCAGCTGTTCACACGCCGCACCACCACCACCCTGGGTTCCTGCGTAGCCGCTCAGTAGCCGTGAGCACTTCGAGAATTAAATAAATAAACTCACAAAGGCGTCTGCGTATGCAATCATGAATGGTGCCAAAATAGTAATTAAGTAATTTGTAACCAATTAGCAGTTAGGCAAATGCCTTGGCACCGACTGGAGCTGACGCATGTCTGTGGAACTACTTTGCTCTCCAGCTGGGAAGCCGCCCCCCGCCCCCTCCCAACTTTTTGGGGAAAAGGACCGTGGGGATGAGGTTAGTTGGGCTGTTTTTGTGCGAGTTGGGACCCAGGGTTTGCGGGCTGGTGTTCCATTGTATTCTACCGGACCCCAATTGACCGCTGCCAGCTTCAGCCGCAACCAATCCCACCTAGGAGCAGACTCAGAAGTGCAGAGCCCCCACCTCCTGGTCTTATGCACCCCGTTTGCACACCCTTTTGGTTTCCCAAAAGCTGGAGGGAGCTCCGTGTGCTGAGTCTGAATCGACTTGGTCTGTCTCACAGGCTTTGCGCTGCAAATTCAGTGCTACCAGTGTGAAGAATTCCAGCTGAACAACGACTGTTCTTCCCCAGAATTCATCGTGAATTGCACGGTGAACGTCCAAGACATGTGTCAGAAAGAAGTGATGGAACAAAGTGCCGGTAAGAGCCCTCTGCTCGTCCCTCCGATTGGTAGCCTGCAGCCTGGGCCTAGGTGAGGGTCAAAGAGGGGCGCTTACAGGGCAGGCAGAGTTGATTTTGACAGAATGCAGAGGTACTTTTATAGTGCTGGGAAAATGGAGAGGTCCAAGTTGCTTTAATCTCATTAGCGTTAATTACCAGGGCTTCTTCCCAAGGGACTCAGGAGAGGGAGTACGTTTAAATCAGCAAGGCTTCTCTTTATTTACTCCTCTCACTTTCCCTCCGCCGAAAGCTGATCAGAGGGTAGAGAACACACCAACAGCCAGCCCCAGCTTGGGCCTCTAGGCACCAGCCAGTGAACAGCTTCAGCCTGAAATATGGAGCAAGTTAAAGATCCCAGGGGTCAGAGCTTGAAAAATGTGTTTTGTCACACAGCCGCCCATATTTCTTCGAAGAACACTTTCGGATCTTTATTTAATTTTAGAACGAATGCATCAAACTCTGGGCAGAAATTGCCAAGGTCTTATAAAGAAAGGCTGTTCACAGTCCCGCCAGCCCAGTTGCCTGCTGGCTGAGCCGTGGTTGTTGAAGTGATACAAAGGAAGGAGTTTGGCTGGGAGCAGACCTCAGTGGCTCTGGATGACAAATCTTTATGGTGGGACAACTCCCACTCAAAGACCCCACCTCCCTCCCCCACAAAGCGTTAACTGGAACTTTTGGAGAATGTATGGGACTGTTGCTTCAAGTCCAAGGTCAGATTCTGAAATCGAGCCTTTGCCATTTTAAGACTGTTGTAAAGAAGGGGAAATAGTATTTCACGGTGGGCAATATGGAATGAACCCATCTTGTTCCTGATTAGTTGAGTGAACTGCGCATAGAGCCCTTCTGAAGTAGTTAGAACTTATTCTGATTCCTTTAACCACTGGCAATGCAGACACTAGTCTTAAAGCCAGCACCTTGGGAAAGTAGCTCCCTCTCAGGGGCAGGTCTACAAATATCTTGATGCTCACCCTGGGGTGGTGTAAGGGGAGTGTGCTAGGAGGCTGTTTGTGCTGAGCTGTGGTTTGGGTGAGGTTTCAGATCTGTACAGGACATGACCAGCCTAGGTGGGAGTCTTCCACCACCACAATCTCTCTTGTGAGAAAAAGAGTGACATATCTGCTCCTAAGAGTAGCTTGTCCAAGCAAAGCACCAAGCACCCCTTTGAGATGTGTGATTAGAGCTATTATAAATGCAAAATAGGACAAAACTTAGTGATGATGATGGTTTAGATCGATATACAAGATTTTTTGAATGAGGGTGTATTTGTTTTCATTTGAAAGACAAAGTTACACACACAGAGAGACAGGGAGCAGACAGAGATCTCCCAGCCTCTGGTTCCCTCCCCCAAATATGTTGCAATGGCCGAAGCTGGGCAGATAGGAAATCAGGAGCCAAAAGCTTCTTCCGGATCTCCCACATGGGTGTAGGTATGAGGGCAAAGGGTCATCTGTTGATTTCTGAGGCACATTGGCAGTGGCTGGTGCTCTTATGAACTGCCAGTGTCCTAGGCAGCAGGTGGCTTGACCTGCTCCATCGTAGTGCTGCCCCAATATACGAAATTTTGAGAAGTGATTGTTACTTGTGTTTTATCTCTGAGTTCTTGAGGGAAAAGAAAAGGTCTGAATTCTTTGGGGGAAAAAAAAAAGGAGGCAGAGAAAGAATTTAGTCAAAATCCCTGAAAACATTTTATTGTGATCTCAAGTCTTTATAGCTTTTTTCCCACGGAATGTTTTAGAGCCAGCACAATAGATTTGTGTCATGAATACATTAAAACCGTCTTCAGCATCTTCAAGGTCATGGCTTGTCTGGGTACCGTGGTTCATCCCCTATGAGAAATAGGTATATATTTAGTTGAGAAAAAAAATGTGAACAAAATTCCAGTCATAGGAGGTCCTTTCTCTAAGGGACGTTTTTTCCTCCCTGAAAGGGCAGCTAAGACAAACGTCACTCTCTCTCTACTTGTATCCAAGGTGCTGTTTTTCACATGGCTTCATTCTGTGCTCTAGAACACCCAGTGAAATGCAGAGCCGATAGTCTAGCCCCAGTCCTGCCCACTAGAAGTTTTAGCAGAGATGGTCCAGCAGTACCTAGCATGGGGTTGCTCATTTTCTATTAGTGTGGCTCAGCTAGATAAGCACCTAATCACCAAACCAGGTCCCTCGGAATACAGGTCCAGACAAGAAGAGGGAGAGACACTGAAGTAGTGGGACAGCCTCGGTTGTGAAGTTTGAGAAACAAGCACAGTAGATGAAGTCCAAGGTAAGGACATTGGGTCTGGGTATGTGAGATTGTAAATTTAGCAGAACAAATCAAATACATTTGTGTGAGTGTCCCAAAGGGGTTGATGCTCTTGGGGCACTTCCATTTTTATCTCCAGATGATGTTAGTGATCCCTCAGTTGGACTTTTGACAGGGAGTGCACAGAACAAACCAGCAACTCTGGCTATGAAATAACCGTAATGACTTCCCTCTCTGTGCACCTGACTCTCTCCTGGGAGCTTTATAGGTCATGTCTCATGATATCTGGTAGTCCCCTGGCAAGGTCCTTATTTCTCTATGCTGTAGCTGGTAAATGTGTCATTCTGTTTCATTGACAACTTCTCTATCAGGAGGAAGAAAAGCAATGCCTGATAAATGACATCATTAGAAACTTAAGACAGAATCTGTCCCTCTATCTACCTATCATCTATCTATCTCTATTCATTTACACTGGTTTGATCAAATAGCACATTGGTCTGGGAATCTTAGCATCTTGGAGCTGAAAGGTGCTCCCAAGTTGTAGTTAAGGGTGCCTGTGAGAATCTTCGTGGGAGATTTGTTCAGCTACAAATGCCCAAGTTCCCACCTGGAAGAAGCCCAATTCATAAGATTAAGGAATTTCTTTTTTGCCTGTATCTTTCATAGGTTCTCCAAGTAATTCTGGGGTACCTGGTGTTGAGAATTGTTGATCTGAACAACCGTTTTGCTATTGTTGTTGTTGTTACAGGGGAGCAAACAAGATCCAGAAAAAATTAAATGCTTTTTCCAAGTCCACCAGCCAGTTGTTCTTTTAATATATATATTATTGGAAATCCAGATATACAGAGAGGAGGACAGACAAAGAGGAGTAAGTCTGATGATTCACTCCCCAAGCGGCTACAACAGCCAGAGCCAATCCGATCTGAAGTCAAGAGCCCGGAGCCTGTACTGGGTCTCCCATGTGAGTGCAGGGTCCCAAGGTTTTTGGGCCACAAGCCTTGCCAGGCCACAAGCAGGAACCAGGGCTGCCGGGATTAGAGCCAGTGTCTGTATGGGATCCTGGCAAGTGCAAAGCGAGGACTTTAGTCACTAGGCTACTGCACTGGGCACCAGTCCTGTTGTTCTTAAGAGGTGCTGGTACTGCCAGGTGCCCCCAGATCAGCACTTCTGCTAGAACATGGTCCATAGTGCCTTATGTGAGAGGGTTTCTGAAGGTTCATAGACAGTAAGTATTGTGGGGGAAAAAAAACATTCATGGCGCTCAACCTTTTTTTTGTGTGCCAAGATAAGCTTATCTTATAATTCTGCTTTTTCATGAACTTTTTGAAGCCTCCCTCACATAATCAAGTTATAGACTCAGACTGCTAGATTTGTCTGAAAAGGTAATCCAGGAAAAATTCTTCAGAATGTAAGACAGTTTTTCATTTTCCCCCAAAGTTCATCTGAGTAAGTTAACAGGCCGTGATGAGGTAGTCAAACCATTGGAGACCAACAACTCTGGTTTAAAGTTTGAGTGTTGTGTGAACGGGCAGCTGTCACAGGTATGTAGAAAAGATAGGCTTTTAAGTGGACTATGGAATTGTAATGAATTAAGCCAACCTGACTTTAATAACACTGATGAAAACCATTCTTTTAAAAAAAGGAAGGAAGGAAGGAAGGAAGGAAGGAAGGAAGGAAGGAAGACCCACCAGTGATTCGATATACCCAGGCCTTCATTTAGTCCTTTCTGAACTGAGTTTACAAACTCGGCTGTTATGAATTTTGAGGCAGGAACATTTAATTTTCAATTGGGAAGTTCATTCAAAGTTAACCTTTGCTTTCCCCCCAGGGTGCCATTCCCTGCTTAGATTGTTTTCAGTGCCTTTTTTTCTTGTTGGTCATGTCTGGAATGATAACGCACGGGCAGGCTGGAGGGGATGGGAAGTTTGGTTCAGTTTCTCTCCTGGTCCTCACTAATTGATATTTAAATGTTTGCATAACTAATGACTTGCTCCCTCCAGCTCCATCCTTAATGAGTTCATGTCTGTTTACCAGCACCCTTGATAATGATGTTTCTTTCACTCTTGCGTATTGCACTCTGAAAAATACTTTTAGATATTGATTCTCATTTCAGAATAGAAGGCTCCTCCAGTATGAATTTTTAAACCAGGGTATAAAGAATGTGAATTTGCATTTGTTTGACAGTGCAATCTTGTAATTAGAGTTTTTCCTCTTGACTAGATACAGTGAAAGGGGCATAATTTAATTTTTATAGACTAGCCAATTTCTGCCCTTAGTAAAATATAGCTCTGTCAGTGGGCAAAATGTTACAGGTTCTCCTAAACCTTATTTAAAAGTTAAATGAAGTATATTGAGAGAAAGTTCATGGTCTGAATCAGTAACCTAATCGATCTCCTCACCCATCCTTCGCAACATGCATTAATCTATTTGTCTGTTTTGCAATACAAGAGTTACTGATTTACATGCCACCTTGCATCTATATTATGGCTCTGTAAGTAATGGCTATTTTCCTTTTGAATCAGGTAGTTACTCATCAAGTTGGACAAGGATGGCTCCAGATCTTGGAAAGGTTCATTTGATACCTTCTTTTCTCATGAACCAAGTAAGAGGAAGAAAGCAAGAGAGGACTGCTAGGTGTCCACAAAATAATTGCTCATCCTCCCTTGGAGGAGGAAATGAGAAACTGCTCACAACTGATGTTTTCTCAAGTCTATGCTCTCCTTAGTTTCACGGACATTTAAGTATGATAAGCTCCAGTTTGTCCTTGAGTGCAAGTAACGGAAAAGAAAGCCTGTTTGGTGAATCAGTCTTTTATCACAATCCCTTTGTACCTAGTTGTTTGATTTAAAAAGTATGCATGCAAGCACAGATAAACACTTTTACACACATCTGTCTGAATGTATTTCAGAAATTTTCTGAGAAATTCATATTGTGAATAGATTCCATATTTTCCCCCAAATACCCACCACAGCCTGGGCTGAGTCAGGTTGAGGAATTTATTCTGGGTGTCCTCTGTGGGCAGCAGGGCCCTATCTACTTGAAGCCTCACTTCCTGCTTCCCTGGGTGTCCAGTAACAGGAAGCTGCAGTTAAGCGCCCCTACACTTCAATTTCAATTTCAATTTCCTGTTTTTCACAAGTTGTTTTCAAATACTTTCCTAAGTAAGTGTGAGTGCAGATACTTTCACATTTTTCTCTTTATATATTTGTGTATACCCACATGTGTTAATTCTTACATGAAACATGAAAATACTGTATTCCCTTGCCACTGTTCATACTGTGCATTAGTTAATCCATGCTCTGTTGCAGGCACAGGCATGTTTTGTGCAGGGTAACTCTTCTAGGGTCCCAGTGATACCTGCGATTTTCCTTGGTCTTACTCCTGTCTGATATCTTTCCTCCTACCAGACCTCTCCTGTAACCTGTCTTTTAAGTAACTCCACATGCCAACCTTTATTTTTAAGTTTATTTATTTGTATTTATTTGAAGGGCAGAGTTGAAGGAGAAAGAGAAACTGGCAGAGAAATAATCTTTTTTTGCTAGTGTACTCTCCAATGTCCACAGAGCCTAGAGCCAGGAAATTCATCCAGGTTGCCCACATACGTGGCTGGGACCTGGGTTCTTGAACCATCATCAGCTGCTTCCTAGCAGGCTCCTTCAGAGGGAACTGGTTGGGGACAGAGGTGAGACTTGACCCCAGGCACTCTCACATGAAGTGTAGGCATCTCAAGCAGCCGCTCAATCCATTGCACTGTATACCCAGTCCGAGCTTACTTGCCCATACTCAACTGCTTTTAGAATCAGTCACATAGATGGGTCATGGGATCTACTCTACAAATAAAGAGAAAAACAAAAAACCAAAAGTTATGATAGTGTACCTTTAACAAAGAAGACCTCATCAGGTTAAAAAAAAAAAAACCTTTAAAAATGATTCAGATGCAAGGAGAGGTATCCTCAGCTTTCAACACTTACCCTGCTCTAAAGGTTTCCGTATCCATCTCCATTCAAGGTATGCATTGCACAGGAGGAGATTCTGTGCAGGAAATGTCAGCCTCTGCTTCCTCCTCTCCCTTTGGGACAGTCACAGAGCACCTTGTTTTTAGGGATGAGACGTTTTGCTGATTGGTTTGCCCAAGGAGCTCTTGGCAAGCATCCACCTCTTTCCTGTGGCAGCCAAGGTTGGCTTCCAGAAGTAGGATTGGAGAACACATTAGATGTCTTCAGTCCCATGGAACCTCCAGTTAGCAGAGCATTTGTTTATGTTAGCTTTCAGGCTGAACAAGCAGCCAGCACTGAGCTCCCATCTCTTCAGATGAGATGCTGGAAGATTGATCCAGCTCTCCCATAACACTAATTCCTCCCACCACGATTTCATGAAAGCCTCTGTCATTGACGGCTTTCCTAATGAATTTAAACAGAGAGGCTTCAAAGCTGGGATTTTTTTCCCCCTGGTGAGAGTAAAATGAAGGATGAAAACAAAACACACCATTGCCTTTGAACCTGGAAAAAAAAAGTTCCTGTATAGAACTCCTGGAACAAAAAAATTTGAAACTTCAGTCTCTCTTCATATCCCCTTTCCTCTTCTTTCCCTCCCTCCTGTCTTTCCTTCCATAGTTCTGGAATGATCGACTGACTTTGATGTCAATGCCCAGTGTCTCTTAGCACATGGTGCAGAGGGACTCCTAACCCCAGCCTTCACTTTCTTCTTGTTCAATGGAATCTACAGCTTCGTTAGTCAGGCACACCCACATCCCAGGGCTTCCATGTGTGGTACCTTTGAAGAAGTGATTTAATGTTCCAGGGGTTTATCTTCTTCTGCGAAATGTGGAAAGAGGCTGTGTATTCTCCCCAGAGGTACAGCAACAGAATGTGAAATACAGCCATCTTAAAGGAACCAGTCTGAAATTGGAAGGCTGCAGACTGGAGCTATTCCATCCACTCACTCTCCTTCTGCTTCTGCAGGCTGGTCCACAGAGCTGAGTACAACAAGTTTCTATGCACACTCTTTGCTCATTCCTCAAATAGAGAGAATTGCAATTCATCCTTCAATTCCTCATAACAGGGTCCTTGTAATTAATCTAGAATGGTAGTCAGACAATATCCTCACCTGCTAGAGGGTAAATGTGAAATACAGAGGTCAGCCATGTGCTCAAGATTAAACAACCAGTGGGAATAAACTCAAGGACTTTTTTTCCCCTACTCACTACAGTAACATTCACAATTCATTTTTGCAATATTAATGGAAATTTTATTGAGATAGAATTCATCTGTAGTTTTTTAGTATATTTGTGGGGTTGTGTAACTATCAACCATTATCTAATTGCAGAATATTTGATCATCTAGAAAGATGCCTCCTACCTTAGCAGCCACTCCCTCTTCTCCCTGTACCTAGTGCCTGAGATCCACTCATCTTTCTCCTACTTCCATACATACATGCATTTGCCTGTTCTGGATGCCTCACATGAATGGGATCATGCTTTGCAAATTACCCGTCTTTTGTAAATGACGAAGTTCTTGTGCTTCATCCTTGCCATTTGTCATGAATCTCTCCTCTTACTGGTTCAGGAATATGAAGATAAAGTTCCAGTTTGATAGACCCTGACTTGTAGAGTATGGGTGGGATGAGATGGTGTGGACTGCTGTGAGTTGTGAAGATGCTACTTGGGATACCTGCATCCCATAGCACAATGCCTCAATTCAAGGCCAGGCTCTACTCTGCATTCCAGCTTCCTTCTGTTGTGCATCCTTGGGGCAGCAGGTGATGGCTGGGTCCCTAACACACATGTGGCAGACCTGGAGACCTATTTTCTGGCTCACAGCTTCAACCTGCCCAACCCAAGCTGTTGGAGCATTTGGGAAATGAATCAGTAAATAAGATCTTTTTCTCTCATCTTCTCCTTCTTTCTTTGTCAATTAATTACTTACAAAATAACTTCATTGACTAATTAGCCCATTTGTTAAGTTGGACTGAAAACCTGTGCCAAGAGTATATCATTCCAGTCAAAATGAATCCATGTTCATTAAACATTGGCATTGTGCTGAGCCCCAGACTGTCCATTCATTGAACAGTTCATCTGGATCTTGAAGGAGTTTATGCTGAAGAGTCCTCAGTCACATGGACTCTTCCTGTAGACTCAAGCCCTTGGCAGTGATCCCAACTGCCCATGTGCAGTCTGTCCCCACTCATAGGCCACAACCCTTGAGAATTAAATACTTTGGGGCTGGCACAGTGACTCAGCAAACTAATCCTCTATCTTCAAGCCTGGGCATCCCAAGTGGGCGCTGGTTCACGTCCCGGCTGCATCATAAGCTCTTTGCTATGGCCTGGGAAAGCTGCAGAGAATGGCCCAAGTCTTTGTGTTCCTGTGCCCATGTATATCAGGAAGAAGCCCCAGCTCCTGGCTTCAGATCAGCTCAGCTGATTTGTGGTCATTTGGGGAGTGAACTATGGATGGAAGATCTTTCTCTAAGTCTCTCCTTCTCTCTGTAAATCTGCCTTTCCAATAAAAATAATCTTAAAAAGGATCAAACACTTCCATGGCAAGAGGAGACATTCCTTTCTCAGGTCCACCACTACTTTCACTTAACCAATGAGTACCTTATGGAGCAAGAAAAAAAAATCCTTCTTTGCTGAGGGTCTGAGCATCCTCATCCTTTATTTCTCTTTCTTTTCTTGGGTAGACATAAAGGTGGAACAGATTGAGAAATATTTTGGAGAAAAACTTAGGTTAAGAAGACAGCATACTGCCATGATTTGGTCACCCACGCCAAATATCTTGTAGGTACCTTGTCATTTTCATTGTGGCAGAAGCAACAACATTAAAGTCATCTTCAAGGGTGATTGCTGTTAGAAGACTAGGTACTTTTCCAATTAAAAATTAAAAAAAAGAGAGAAAGAAGAAGACCAAGTGCTTTTTCCCACTGGCACCCTGTGAGAAGCCATACTGATAACTTAGGGATGTCAATAAAATCAGAATTGAATCAGTCTTCTAATTCACACAAGAATTATGACACTTGTCAGTAATTCTTTCCCAATATAACAGCATTTGGGTGGTAGCTACATTGTGATTCAGAGACAGTTTTCATAGGCCAGAGCTGTAGGGCATGTTCTCTTATTAATAAATTGCTTCCAATCTTCTGATTGCCTTCAACGCTACAAAGCCAAGCAGGAGATGGACTGAATTAAGTGCATTAGATAAGGTGAAACCATCGAGAGCTTGTAATAAATGACTTTAAAAAAAAAAGAACGTGTTTAAATAGAATAAAGCATCATTGGCTCAAGCCATTGACTTCAAGGAGTTTATGACTTTGGAAACCACGGGTGGGATCCAGATGCAAATGTGATAAAGCATTGTATTATTTTAAGAAAGTTATGATGCTTGGTCCAGTGCCTTTCATTTCTCACTGGACATGGACAATAGCTTTTTATGTTTTTCTATTTCTTGGATTTGTTGTTCACGAGCACAGTGGAATGACTAGAGTCAATGCCAGAGGCGGGTGGCACCAAGCGCACAGCTCAGTGCCCTCTGTGGTCCATGCATGCTGCACATGGAAGGAATGCAAATGTGCAGAGTGGCTGATAATGCCCTCCGTGGAGACTTGCTCAGAAAGCATCAGCAGAAGCAGGATTATTGGGAAACACTGGGCAATGGGTCTTATGTGCTGTTTTATGGCTTTTGCAGAATCTTAGAAAACACTTTATATCTTTGTTTTTTTTTTTTAAGAGGATCTGATTGGAAGTAGCAAGGGAGTGGGTAGGTAGAGTAATTTTCCACCCACTGAAGATGTTCAGAGATTGCAAAAGGATTTGGGCTTCAAAGTGAGCAGAGGGATTCTTTGGAGTTTCACAACCTTCATCAGGAAAGGCAGACATGAGGTGGAGCTGCATCTGAAGGCAGATGAGTTTACTGACTCTAGGCAGAACTGCCCAAAAAGACTGATGAGTTAGCTAACTTTCTCTGAAAGACGCAACTAGCTAACTCTCTGTTTGGTTGTCCCTGGCCTTTGGAAGAAAAAGAAGGAGAAGAAAAGTAAGGCCAAAGCAGGCGTTTATACACCTGAATGTGTTATGATGGAGAAATTAAACAGATGCACTTTAAAACCCAGGTCTGTGTGTAAAAGCCATCAGCGCCCTGCTCGCCTGTGCTCTGTATGGAAGCAGTTCTAGCAATCGGTGTCGGGGATGACAGGAGCCGAGAAGAAGGATGCTCTCACAATTTTATCTTTAAAAAAAAAAGTTTATTTATTTTTATTTGAAAGGCAACTATTTACAGAGAGAAAGAAGGAGAGACAGAGAAGTCTTTTCTCGATTGGTTTACTCACCAAATGGCCACATATGCCAGAGCTGAGCTGATTTAAAGACAGGATTCAAGGGCTTCTTCCTGGCTTCCCACGTAGATGCAGGAGCCCAAGAACTTGGGCTATTCTCTGCTGTTTTCCCAGGTTTTCAGCAAAAAAAGCTGGATCAGAAGTGGGGCAGGTAGGACATGAAGTGGTGCCCATAGAGGATGTGGGTGCTTGCAGGCAGAAGATTAGCATGCTATACCACTATGTTGGTCCCAATCTTATCCTGCTTTAATGTTCTCCAGCCAGTGGTTTGGTTGGTATTTCACAATGTAATTTCCTAATCTCAGGGAACAACTACTCCATTCACTTGAGATCACTTAGAGTTTTCATTTCTGTACACAAATTCCTGAAAGGACTGTTGTCTGTGGCCTTGCTTGCTTGCTCTTTGCATCTCTCTTTTGCTTTCTATTTCTCTTTTGCCTTCTTCCTCTCTCTTCCTCTTTTTCTCTGTTCTCTCTCAAACACACACATACTTGCTCACAGGTAAAGAAGTAAATAACACATTCATCTAATACATATTTGCTGAATGAGTATATTGAGAAAATTGAGTTTCAACCTAAAACAGATTTATCAGCATTTTAAAATATTATGCCAAATAGGAAGGAGATTAGGTCTTTCACATAAGAAGAAAAATAGAATGGAGAGAAATTAAATATGCCTTTTGCTTTTTAATTAAGCTACTGGTAGCCGACTAATGCCTGTTAGTAACACTAGCCATTTAAAGAATTATTCTGAACTATAATCCACCCTCACGTTTTCTAGTTGGTCAGTTTGCTTTCCAAGGTGATCTGGTGGTTGCTTTGGATAGGAGTACTTTCATTAAACATGAATACACCCCTTTATAACATCTAACACCCAGTTAACTTGGCTTTTAAGCCAACTAGGGGGACCAAGCCACAATCATCAGTCAATAATATGAGCTGGAACTCTGTTGCTCTCAGGACATGAGCCCTGACCAACACCTCCCTTGGAATGAAAGAAAATCGCTCCCCATTGTCACACTCTCTACTTCAAAATCTCTGGCCCCAGTCTTCTCCCAGATAGGGAATGTTAGCTAGAAAGGCATCAGAAATGTCTTGTCTTACAGTGCACAGACAATCCAGCCTTTCAGCTGTGGATATTATACACTCCTAAACTACTTAGTATTGGACAAACGAAACCACAGAGAGAAGAAAAAAAATAGATACATAAACACAAATCACAAAACATGGTTTTTATTGCTGCTCATTTTGCCCTTATATTGTTTCCCTGAGCTCTAAGAATTCAGCTAAGTACCTGTCTGTTTGCCCCTTTCATTATTGAGTGTCATGAATATCATTACCACGGTGTCAACAAAATCTGGCTGCCATCCTCATGGTGACATCAAAAACTGCGGTCTCTTGCAAGCATCCAGAAGCATTTTGATCCATCCCTTTCATCAGTCCATAGGGCACAGCTTCCTGAGAGAAGTAATCAGCTGTTGATGCTGTCGGATTCTTCTGTTCTTGCTTCCACCATAAATCTCACTTCATGTATCAGTTCAGGTTACTTTTTCAGGGCAAGTGAGAGGGCCTCTGTCCATCAAGACATTAATTTATTATCCTACCAAAGAAGGTGTCTTGTGCCCAGAGCTCAGTGATGTCCTCTGAGACTCCAGCTCTCTCCATCTGCCTGCTTAGTTTTCTAAGGCTGCTGTCCTCAGCTTGTTCTTTCTTGGTCACAAGATGATCATTATTTTCTAGCTGGCGTCAAGGGAAGGCATGAACTTCAGGAGCTTTCCCAAAGTCCCTGCCCTGCAAACAGTACTTCTGGTATTACATTGCATTATTACCACTGGTTGCTCTAAGGGTACGGGGTTCACTCACCCTTTGGCCTAACTCGATTACCCAAATGCAGAGTCAGAGAGCCTTAATTTTTGAATCACTGTTACAACAGGGAGAAAAAAGAAATGCATCAATGAATGTATTTCACATAGTTTGTGGTAAACTGAATTTGAAAGTCAGCTTATTTTTTTTAAAGATTTATTTTTTAATTTTTATTGCAAAGTCAGATATACAGAGAGGAGGAAAAACAGAGAGAAAGATCTTTTGTCCGATGATTCACTCCCCAAGTGATCACAATGGTTGGTGCTGCGCCAGTCCAAAGCCAGGAGCCAGCAACTTCCTCCAGGTCTCCCATGTGGGTGTAGGGTCCCAAGGCTTTGGGCCATCCACAACTGCTTTCCCAGGCCATAAGCACAAAGCTGGATGGGAAGTGGGGATGCCAGGATTAGAACTGACGCCCATATGGGATCTCAACACAGTCAAGGCCAGGACTTTAGCCACTAGGCCTCCATGCTGGGCCCAAAAGTGAGCTTATTTTGATACCAAAATTATATATTGAAATCTATGCAGCTTTTTCATTTTATGTATTTCCCCTTCATATGTATTTTGAATTACTTATATGAAAGTAGACATATTTTAATTCCATTTTCTGTGAACTTTTTGAAGTACCCTCACACAGACGAAAGTTTAGCATATGATTTATATATGTTATTCCAGAATTCTGGTTCATAGGTTGCTGAGATACAATGCTGTAACTGAATTCTCCGCACAGTGAAGGGCTGAGTTTGTGACGCAAACATAAAGATGCTTTGGGTTCAATGCTTAGCTGCCCTTGGTCCATCCCATCTAGAATTGTCAATGCCAATAAGGACTCTATTTTTCTTCATGTGGGTGGAATTTGTATGCAAGTAACCAATCATGAGTCTCCGGGCCACTCTATGTTCATCTTACCATTTGAGGACAATCGTTAGAAGGATACCACTGCTTAAACTGTAAGATCACACTTTCAAAAATCCTGGAAGGACACTGTTAATATTGAGATAGTAAGTCATGAACATCTGTCCACGTCAATCCCTCCCCAGCATACCAGAACATGGGACACCAGCTGAGCAAAAGCTGTTGACTGCACAGAGCCCTTCCTGACTCAGAAAGTTATAAATGAGCTGAGAAACCCACATCTAATGTGAGACTAAAGTAAAGCCAACAACTGGCAATCCATTATGGGTTGGTTGTTCGCTTACTATAATTAAATTGACATCAGTGGCTAACAGCCTTGAAAATTAAACTCAACTCCACAACAACAGCCGGAAAAAAAAACTTTGAAAGAGTAATCAACATCTCCTGAATAATGAATGTAGTATATCACTGTTATAAGGAAAAAGGATCTGTTCTTGGCTTCTCCTGTTTCATGTCTCTTTTGCTGTTATTATTGTATTGGTTGTTATAACAAACATATTTAGTTTTACTACAGGTCATTGTAGCCCCTTAGTGTTTTCCTAAATGTTAGGTTAGTTATATCAGCAATGCCATGATGGGCCAGCATGGCTGCTAATTTCAGAGCTTACAGAACTTCCTTTTATTTGTGACCTTTCTAAAATAATTGTTGAAAATCTTGTCTAGTTTATCTGGCCACCTGCACCTAAGGGAGGGAGCTGATTTAGCATTTAAAACATTCACATCCGTCTTAAAAAATAATAAATAATTAAGATGGAGCTACACACCCTGCAGTAAGAAGGCAGCTGACCCCCAGGAAGACAGACCCAGCCTAGCTAGTCCTTGAGCTTCAGACCGTGGAGAAGGCTTCATGGGATATAATTTGCTTGACAACAGCAACAAACGCCTGGATGGTTCGAACCATCAGACAAGATGGCCACTGCAAGGTACTGAACTCAAACCACCAGAGTAGAGTGGAGAATCCAGCAGTAAGGAGATGAGTTGAAGCTTATCTTTGGTTTCATCTTGGGCTGAGAAACTTAGATTTAAAATCAAGTGTCTGGGGTGTGAGATGGTCCACCCTGCTCCTTTCCTCCACCCCTTACAGTATGGCTGCATGCTCTGAATTTAAATTTCAGACAAAGGACAGTGAGATGGGCATTTGGCACACTAGCTAAGATGCCAACAGACTGTGTTGGAGAGCCTGGTTCGAGTCCCAGCTTCTCTGTTTCTGACCCAGTTTCCTGATAATGTGCTTGCTGGAAAGCAACAGATAGATGATGGCTCAAGTGGTTTGGGTCCCCATCAGCCATGTTGGAGAAAAACATTGAATGCTGGATTGCTGGTTTTGATATGGCCCAGCCTTGGTTGTTGTGGGCATTTGGTAAGTGAATCAGCAAGTGTGTGCATGTGTGTCTATTTTTCCAATAAGTGAAAATTACAAATAACATTTATAAATTTTTTTTAAAATGGCAAAAAAAAAAAAAGATGGAGCTACGATTGGGATATAACAGATTAAGCAGCTACCATCTGAGCACTGGTTCAACTCTTGGTTATTCTGCTTCCAGAATAATGCTTGATAATGCTCCTGGAAAGTTAGCCAAAGATTTAAGTTCAAGTGCTTCATCCCATGACACCCATGTGGGAGACTAAAGTGGAGTTCCTGGCTCCTTTCTTTGGCCTGGCCCAGTCATTTGAGGCAGTGAACCACCAAATGGAAGATATCTCTCTTTCTCTGTTTTCTCTCCTTACCGCCTCCCCGACTCTCTCTGCAACTCTGCCTTTCAAATAAATAGGTAAATCTGTAACAATAAATTTTTTAAAAATTCACATCCATAGTGAAAGAAAAGTTGTTAAGAGTCAAAACACATGCTGTGTAGAAAAGAACTGCCTTCTAGCTCTTCTCTCCTCCTGCCTGATGAATGGTACCCATCAGGGCAGTAAGGAGGCCCAAGCACAGATAAGACTCTTCTTTCTGAGTTCTTTCTATTAGAATTCAGAGAATGTCAAAATCCCTCTCCTGGTGTTCTTTCAGAGGGAAAAAAAAAAAAAAAAAACCTACTTGGGAACAGATCGAAGCTCTTTTTTCATGTGGCTTCTTTCAAATCTCAGTGAAAATGCATATAGTTCATTCCAATTACCAGTTCTGAAGCATTTTTCTTTGAGGAGCTGTTCCTAGTCCTGCTTAGAATATTTATTGTGATGTAATCATAACTATGGTGCAGTAAGTGTTGGTTATTTTTCAAGTACAGAAAGATTAGTCTCACTCCCAGACAGGCATTCACACAAGTAGCTGTTTGGCATGGAAGTTCCACTTTAAAGTTAAATTGCATATGGGCTGAAATGTAATGGACCGTTTAAAGATGCTGTTTAGAAATCTCCATCTCTATCTGCAAAGAGAGCAAAGGCAGACTAAAGTGTTGAAAAGCCTAAATGTACCATGGTCCATAAAGAAGAAAGAACACAGGTTTTACGCTTCTATTTTAATTGACCAACTGGGGCCAAGGTAACAGTGATGAAACTTGGAAAACAACTTATGTAAAAGTATACTTAACACAGCAAGGATATAAGAGAATTGTAGCCCCAAACTATTTGAAACACCACAGTTGGAAGCATTTTCGTTGGGAGGTTGTATGTCATCTTTGGGGCCTGGTATAATTAAGGCATGTGTTAAAGGGCCATTGTTTCCGGTCCTCAAATCCAGAGATTATTTGCAGCAGAAGGCAACTTCAGAAAAAAATGTCCCATAAACCATAAGCGATTCACTGCTGTAGAATTAAGTCTTGGGACATTCCAGTAAGAGGGACCAGTGGCACCTACTAAGGTCTGCTGGATTAATAGCTAAAATAGTAAATAGATGGCTAATAGTTAGCATAGCACTCTTTCCTTCCCATGTTTTGAGCAAAGTGGGAAAGAAAAATGAGGAAAATAACAAATGAGGGCAACTGTTATACCATTATACAGTAAAAGATGAGGCTGGAAGGAACAAGTTTGGGGTACACATCAGGACTTTGGAATTAGTCTCGCCAACATTGGTGGTTTTTCACATCACAAAGTTCAGCAGGAGGAGTAGCTTCCTGCTCTGAGAAGCCGAGAATACCTGTAGGTTGTGAGCTGCCTATTCCCAAGATGAAGGGGAGGAGCAGTGTGTGAGGAGTCCACCCATTCCAAATGTGTCATTCAGAGAGAGAGAGAGAGAAGTCAGGAGTTAAATCCACTGAGCTCCCTTCATACAAAAGGAAACAGAGAGAGTGGGGGGTGGAAGTGCTCCTCAATGTAATAATCTCTCAAGCCCATCACCCTGAAAAATAATTTCAGAGACCTGGCACTAAGACCCAAAAAGTTGATTCTGCATCCCTTATGGGCACTGGTTCAAGTCCCTGCTGCTTCATTTCCCATCCAGCTCCCTACTTATGATTATCCAAGTGTTTAACACCCTGGACCCGTGTGGGGAACATGAAAGAAGCTCCTGGCTCCTAGATTTGGATCAACTCAGCTTTGAGTATTGTGGCCATTTTGGAAGTGAACTAATGTATGAAAGACTCTCTCTGTGTATCTCTCTAACTCTACCCTTCTAATGATCAGTAAAATAAATCTTTAAAAAGGTAATTTCAAGAGTCCCATGCCCCACAATCTAATCTCTTTGAGGTAGAACTTACATAGTTAAAAAGCATGAATACTTGAGGCCGCATCTGACAGCTAAGCACAGATGTATACATTTACTCTAGGTACTGTCACATGGACATTGGCCAAGTATGTTTCATTGAATATTTGTTAGAATAGTTGTAGGTGCAACACAGTAGGGCATAGACCTGTCATTCTCCCATACTTTTTTAAAACCTTCTATCTGGAAATAGTTTAAGACTTAAGGAAAGCTACAAATATATTTAGATCTCCCCCAGGCTTTCCTTCTTTGGTTGCAGGGTCCAGCCCAGGATCCTATATTGCATATCATTGGAACATCAGCTGTCTCTCTGCTAACTTCTGACAGATCTGCCCTTGTGTTCTGTCTTTTGTGACCTTGACACTTTTGAAGGGAACTGCTCAGATTTTCTTGTTCTCATGTTTGCTAACATGTTTTGCACACGAGCCCTCAGCTGGAGTTTGTTGTTTCATAATCATGATTAGACTGAATTTACACATTCTTGACAAGCATTCTTATAAGTGATATGCCCTTCTCAGCACCTTGTATCAAAGACTGCACACTGTAATAAGGCTTGCTAACTTTATCACTTAATTTACATGGTGCCTGCTGAGCCCCTCCTCTGTGCAGTTACTGTTTTTCCTTTTGTAGTGAGTAAATAAATTAGCAGAGGGGCTTTGAAACTATGTAAATATCCTTTAATCATCTGCAGCTTTGCCCAATAATTTTAACATCAATTATTACTGTACTATTATAATCTAAATTCCTATATTCCCCATTCCTTCTGCTCTTAGCAACTGGACATTCTATAAAGAAGAGCCATTCCTTCCTCTCCAAGTATTATTCAATCATTTATTTGTATCACTATGAACTCATGCATATTTACTTTTTTCTGTGGGTTATAATCCCAAACATTTTTTTTGCTCAAACTCCTCTTGCTTTGTTTACTGGGAGTTAGTGCCTCTGTCATTTCAACAAGCCCACCCTCTATAGAGCATCCATTTTGTGGCACCACCAAATACTCCTGTTTGAGGGATGAGAATCCCTAAAATATGTTATGGAGATTGAGAGCCCCCAAGTTAGACTCAGTCCCCACTCTTGTCTTCCCCCTCATTAAGACTGCAGCTGGAAGCTGGAGGTAGAGGTCAGCAAGAAAGCAAAAAGGATGTGCTTTAGAGGCACAAGGTGAGTATACACTCAGACATGAAGCACAGACAGCCTCTAGAGAGAGAACTGTTCTATTCCAGGTTGCTGTGGTCCTTTTATGGGGTGGTGCTGCTGCTCAGGACAAGGCCAGATTAAAGATCCAGAAGAGACAGAATTTGCTGTTGGGCTGCAGTATATACAGTGATGTCAGGAAGCTGTCTGGAGCATGATGGAAAGTGAGGCTTAGCTGCATGATGGAGAGTCCCTTGAGTCATCCAGAATCTACATGGAAGGTGACGGGATGTGAGCAGTACACATAGTTTGAGAATTGCAGGTCCTTAGCTTTCTGTCAACTCCTGACTTCTTCCTGGCCCACATCATTCCCAGCTCATTGTTAAATTTTCCTTCACTCAACCAGATCTTTCACTTCTCCCATGAAAAATAAAGATCACTCAAGTCATAGAATCAGATGCTGCTAGCCACATGTCTATGCAGTCATAGGTGCCCTCACACATTGTCATCTTCATTGTCACCATGCAACTTTGTACAGTTTCCCCCCATTGTCCAAAAGATAAACTGACTTGCAGAAGTGAAGTGTATTATTCAAGGCAGTAGCCCAGGGAGAATTCCAGTCTAGGTCTTTTGTAGTTACAAATTTTGTATCTTTTCCACTGTGCATAGAATTATTTCAGAAGTAAAATGAGCCATGGATTTGATCTACCTCAGTTTCATGCACTCCATTTTGCAGGTGGGAAAACTGAGGCAAATAAGGAGACTACCAGGATATCTGGAAAAGTTAACAGTAGGTCTTGCTCTTCTGGTACTCTGTATTTCTGCACCTTCTAACAAACACTGCCAGTAGCTCCTCTTGGGTTATTTTCTGGATAAAGCAGTTAACAATTACAATTCATTATTGAAATTTTCATTGTTTATTAAGTATCATTTCCCATTAGTATTGTCAGAAACCATGAGTGAGCTTTTTGCATCTGTGTGGTTGTTTTGACACACCCAAAAATGATGCATCAAAGAACAAACTGAACAATAGCCCTTCCTATAGCCACATGTTGTCTCAGTAAGTGGCAAGGCCATTTCAATTCCCAGATTATTTCTTTAGCAATTCAAATGCATTCACTTCAAATGAATGCATTTGAAAATAGTGTTTTCTAAAAGAAACATACTCTTTTGTTTTTTGCTCATTGTCAAATATGATGCTTTTTAGAAGACTTAGAAAACTGTAACACTCCCAAAAGTACATCTAAAAAATTGTTGTCAAACCCAGATAGAAGAGAGCTACCACGCTGGCATTTACTCTGTCTTTAAAGGCTTCCCTGCCTCTTAAAAGTAGAACAGAGAGAATCATGAGACCCAAACCACAACCTAGGTCCAACATGTTTAAAATGAAAATGTTACAGAGAACATCTTGAGTTTTGGAGCCAACTTACCAAAATAAGTGCTTCTGTTTTGCTTTGAAGACACTAAAAAGGAGCCTGGCATGATGGCACAGTGGCTAAATCTTCACCATGCATACTCCAGGATTCCATGTGGGTTCCTCATGTCCTGTCTGCTCCAATTCCCATCCAGCTCACTGCTTGCACCCTGGGAATTCAGTAGAGGATTGCCCAAAGTCAGGCCCCTATACCTGCATGAGAGACCTGGATGAAGCTCCTGGCTTAAGACTTCGGATCATCTCAGCTCTGGCTATTGTGGCCACTTTGGGAGTGAGCCAGAGAATGGAGGATCTTTCTCCTTGTGTTTCCTTCTCTCAGTAAGTCTACCTTTTCAATAAAAATAAAATAAAATAAAAAACAGACCAAAGAACCTGAGACAAGAAGTGAAAGATCAGACAGGTGCCTGGGTATAGAACCTAGGGAGTGATTGTCCTGCAGGCTTTTTACTTTAGAGAGAACAGAAACTGTGGGACAGCCAGATGCTAGCTCCAAGTCTGCCTTTCTCCATCCTAAAACAGGTCTAGGTAGTGTATTCAATTTGTCCTTTCTTTTCCTATTGTATTCTCCAGCAGGGCCCATGTCATGGCCAGCTTTTGCTGGCCACTAGTGTAGATTCTAAATCCTCTGCAGGGTTTGGGTCTGTCCTAAAGAACCAATTTTCTGCAGAAATGATTCAATTAAAACACATAAAAATGTGGACATAAGATTCTACACATCTTATAAAACTAACAAGGAGAAGCCTTGACACACAAGGAACATATCAAGACCCTTGAAATGTTTTTAAAAGCAAATATTCCAAACTTTCAGTTATTTCTCTCCTATAACTGCACAGGAAAGATTGGATAGAAATTGTCAGGTTCATAATGCAAAGGTGATAAGATAACAGGACAGAACAGAAGGCAGAAAACCCCTGAGCCAAATTGTAGTGTCCTCTCCTGCAAATGCATATGCTGCCACCCCAACAGGGTGGGTACCTGGAAGGTAATGATCGCTATGATGTCATGAGAGTGATGCCCGGGCCCTGTGGGACTGGTGTCTTTCAGAGAAGAGAGAGACGCCAGAGCTATGGAGTGCTCGCTCCATACACACAGAGGAAGGACTACCTGTGCACACAGAGAGGACATGACTACCTGTAAGACAAGGATAATAGGAGCCATCTGGTGCATTGTGAACATGCATGCCTCCCACAGGGCAGGTATATGGAGAACCTGTGCTTTGAGGGGGCGATAGGACAAGTCCATCATGACAGTTCGGTATACAGGCAAAGGAAATGATGAAGAGTCTGGGAAGCAACAAAGAAATAAGGGACTCATCTCTCAGTCCCTGAGTCTACAGATTTGTGAAATATAGAAGGTATACTTGATTATCTGCAGAAGAATGGGGACCAGGTTATAATGTATAATGAACTTACCATTAACCAGAGCTCTCTTGCACATGCTGTCTTCCTCCCCAAAACAATTTGGAAATTCAGACCCACTTGTGTCAGAATCATCCACAGGTGGTCCTGAGCATCTACAGTTACAGAATGCCCATGTCATTCCTCTGCACACTCATGTCTGAGAGTCAGAGCTCAAGCAGTCATCACCTGTTTGACTTCTCATGCCACTAGCCTACCTGGAAAAGCAGGTGCACCTCTGGCCAGCTCTTTAGTGAAGGAGATAATAAAGATCTTTGATGAAGGAAGATTTGGTCAAAGGGTTAGCATCACCCCAGGGATTGACTACACCAAAGAGTCTGCCACTAGCCAGGTCAGCCTTCAGGCTTCCATGCCAGACTGCCAGCCTTGGAAGTGCATTCCAACTCTCAGTAATGCAGAATTCCAAAGCAAAAACCACTGCTGGGCCAGGCTTACTTCCAGCAGGGTTGTTGGAGGTACTTATTGTTCTGCCATCTCCAGCTCTGGTGACCCAGCTGTGTCAGGAACAGACAAAAAGAGCCAGACTCAAACAAAGAGTAACACTTTCTTCTTACCCTCCCCTCACCCCCACACAATCAATAATTCAACTTACAAAGCAAGCCTGATGTCTGATCAAGCACTTGCTGCAAGGCAAAAGATAGGAGCCATTCTGCATCTACAGCCACTTTTCAAACCTTACTTTGTTGGTCTCTCCTTCTGCCCCAGCCTCTCACTTGCCTTTGGTCTCCCTCCATCTGAATCTAAAACCAACGTGTCTGATCAGCTATAGCTTAGATACTGCCCAGGGATGGTGCCAGCTATTGAGTGTCGGAGAAGTGACAGCAATTCTGAGCATCAGAACCAGACAACCAGTGATTGTTGAAGTCACTATCTTTTCTGAGTAAAATGTCATCCAAGTGTGGATGTGTGTTTGTGCCAAGTTCAACAAGTAGCACCTTGTATGAATTAAGGGCATGAAACAGGAAATGCCCATGGACGGATAACAAAACAACAATCACAGTAGCTAACAACTGCCTCCTGCCCGCCCCCTAGTGACTTTTCTGAGTGCCTCACATATATCACTTCATTGAATTTAGGGGGCACAGAATAGGATGTATATAGTGCTACAGAAGTGCTATTGTAGCTTCTATTTGGATGCCTTTCAATACATTTATAAAGATGTGATTACTGCGTGTAACATGCAGAGTAGCCAGTCCTTTCCCCCTTAGGTCCATATTCGATTTTTTCAGCAAGGCTCCTGGGTGAGCACGGCTTCCTCCATTTTCTGGTCTAGTGTCACGGGACAGGGTTCCAGGCAAAGGTGCATTTGCCACCATGGAAAGGCTTCTCCTGGAAATATGTTTTCCCTCCTTCATCTACCTGTCCACCATCAATACTATAAATGAGGCAGGTTAACCTAAGTGACTTCTTCAGACAGACACGTGCATGGCATTTTTAATACAAGAATGCTTGACTGCTGGTCTCAAACCAAGAACTCCCTAGAAACTGTTTTTCTCACTGAATACTTACAGTGGATTAACATTTTAACTGCTGGGTGTCTTGATTAATTTTGTATTAGCAGGTGGTGTGTTCATGCAACAAACGTTTAATCTTTGGCTGAAAGCCCTGGAAAATAACGTAGTAATTATATGACTATGCCCCCGCGAGGTGAAACAGCCAGCACTGACCCAAGTTGGGTTGGCCCAGGCACAAATGAGCTGCAGTCCTGTTTTAATCAGCCCAGCTGACTAGGTCTGGGTCTAAATACACTCTGTTCCCAAGTTCAGAGCCTCCGTCATCTCTGCCTGTGCCAGTCAAGGTACAGAGGTTCTCTATGGCTTGATGAAACCTCTGTTTTCTGGCCCAGACATCCTAGGAATAAAATCCCACTCAAAACTAGTCAGAAGATCACCCGTGCCTATGGGATCTCAGGGCTTCCTGCAAATCAGCTGCCTTCCTTCTTTTGCTCTTATTTCCTCTCTTCCTCATTCATTCAATAAATATTCATTGAGTCATTTCCAGCCAGGCACTGTTCTCATTGCTGGAATTTACATTCTGTTAATAAAAAGGTACTGGGATTATATGCAATGTATTGTAAGTAAAAAAAAAAAAAACACACACACACACAATGGAGCCGATGTTGCTGTGTAGTGGACAAAGCCACCATCTGCAATAGCAGCATGGGTGCCTGTTCAAGATCCAGGTGCTGCACTTAGAATGCAGCTGCCTGCTAATGCACCTGTGAAAGCAGTAGAGGATGGTCCAAGGTCTTGGGCTCCTGCTCTCCAATGGGTGACACAAAAGAAGCTCCTTGCTCCTGGCTTTGCATCAGCACAGTTCCAGCCACTGTGGCCATTTAGGAAATGAACCAGTGGGTGAATAAGCTCTTTCTCTCTTTGCCTCTCCCTCCACTCCTTTAAAAACGTTGCCTTTCAAGTAAATAAATCTTGGAAAGCAAAAAGCCATGCAAGCAATGGTGGGAGAGAAAGGGTAGGAAGCATCTCCCAATAATTTGGCTGTCTCTAGAAAGCATCCCATTCCTGCTCTTGCTCATGTCTTTTCCTGCCCTATTCCTGCTGTGGATAACTCCTGCGAGACTAGAATAAACATTTAGAGTCACTGAACCTTTTGCCAGCTTTAGCCTGGCCATCGTTTCCTCCATATGCTGCTGTTAAGAGTGGGCCAAGCTATGACAAGCTTGGCCCAACCCACCTGATGTTCCAGGGCAGCCTTGTCCACAAGCCTGGGCTGCATTCTGGATATCAAAGTGGACCTGTCTGTGGCTCCAGTGCCAGGTGCTGCTGGGTGCTCTAAGTCTCCGGAGAGCTTGGCGAAGCCACTCACTTCTTATTTCTACTCATTTGTAATCATACATGCATCCCATAGAGAGCATGCAGATATCACAGCTGAATACAAGTAACCACCACTCGTCTGTGAAGCAGCAGCGTTCTTCCATGCCTAACTCTCAGACCTTTTGCTCAGATGTCCCTTGAGAGCTGCAAACTCACACATTCCCTGAGAGCAGGCATAATACAAGGCTTTGTGCAGGTGTGTATACATCCACTTCAGTAGTACTACTCAACTATCCTTCTAAAACTTGGATCTATTCATCAAGCAACTTCTAGATAAATGTAGGACACTGTGCTTCCCTTTTAACTGCCATTTAACATCCTGTGGTATAAATTACCTTTTGCCCATGGAAAAATGTGAACACGTGGTTTGATTTCAAGGGTAAATGCTGAAGAATACATGTGCTGGATTTGGGACATTGCAAATTATTTTAGATCCTTTCAATTGCTCTTAAGCCAATTTTCACTCCCACCAGCAGGCCCTGAGAAGGCACCTGCTGGTTTTATTCTCAGCTTCTACTCTTCCTGTGGACCAGGCCAGAAGTTGGGGCTGGATTAAAGGGAGCACAAGAAAGATCCAGATCCCCCTGCCTTGGAAGGTGGAGACAGAGGGGTGTACACAGTTTGGGACTCTCGTTTTTATGGTGTGCTTATTTTTGGGAGTCTCTGGTGGACACACTCTAAAAGTACCTTGTGCTCCTGCGGTAGAGAGAAGTGTTCAGTAATACAGATCGCTGTCTATTTTAGAAAGACACTTTATTTATTTATTTATAATTAGTTTTATTGCAAAGGCAGATTTACAGAGAGAAGGAAAGACAGAGAGAGAAAGATCTTCCATTCACTGGTTCACTCCCCAAGTGGCCACAACGGCTGGAACTGAGCCTATCCAAAGCCAGGAGCTGGTGCCTCTTCTTGGTCTCCCACATGCATGCAGGGTCCCAAGGCTCTGGGCCATCCTGTGCTGCTTTCCCAGGCCATAAGCAGGGAGCTGGATGGGAAGTGAAGCAGCAAGAATATGAACAAGAACTCATAATGGAACCCATTGCATATAAGGCGAAGAATTTAGCCACTAGGCTACCACTTTGGGCCCTAGAAAGGCACTTTAAAGGGGTACTTTGCTCTCATGATTCTTCTCTCAAAAGATAGAGAAGAGAATCTGCATTTTTCCTCACCTCCATCCTGTGGTCACCACATACCTTCTACAAAGACCATTAGAATTGTCTCTTTTTAGTGTATTCTCCAAGAAATAGTTTATGTAGAATGTGTGTTAAAGGGGGTATGTGTGTGCATAATGTAAATGTGTATATGATTTTGCTACTTCTTACCAAATGATACATATTATAACAGCAAAGGCAAAGTAGATGATGGCTAAGTACTCTGTCTGTGCGTGTGTGTGTTTTCAAACGCTCTTTATTGTTTTCCTGCACTACAATTTTGTAGTATAGAAATTCATCCACAACTGCCACTTCCTAACTCTCCATTTTCCTCTCCTGCCATTTTCCCCATGTTATCACGAAAGTATAGTACCTTAGTACAAGTTACAAGTTACAGGTTTAATTTCTTGATATTTAAGTGTATCACAGGCCTGTAAGTCCAGGCAAAGGTACAAAACCTAGTATCATAATGTAGAGGTTTATTTATAAGTTTCTTTGAAAGTCTTGCTTTTATTTGGCAGTAGACAAGCATAGTACCTCTACTTCTTGGTATGCTAGTCTCCCTTGTATAGTTCACATATGTATGTATTTATATGTTTGTTTGTTTACATTTATATATTTTGTACTTTGGGTAGAGCAGTTAAGACATGAACCAGTGCCCACATGGGATCCCAGCATTGCAAAGGGAAGGTTAGCTAATTGAACCATCATGCTGGGCCTATGTATTCATATTTTTAAAGACTTATTCATTTATTCTATTTGAAAGAAAGAGTGACAGAGTGTTTGGAGGAGGGGTGGGGCAGGGAAGAGAATCTTCTTTCCACTGATTCACTGCCAGGGGGCCATGGCAGCTAGGAAAGGACCAAGCTGGAGCTAGGAGTCAGAAACTTCACTGGGGTCTCCCCTATAGTGTGCTAGAGACCTGAGCAATTTAGCTACTATCTGTTGCCTTTCCAGGTCTATTAACAGGAAGCTGAATCAAAAGTAGAGCAGCTGGGACTCAAACAGGTGCTTAACCCACTGCACCACAATGACAGCCCCAAGAGAATAGACTCTAAAGCCAGTCTTTCTGAGTTCAAATTTGAGCACTACCTTATATTACCTTTATGACCTCTTAAGCAAATCATTTATCTCTCTCAGTTTCCCATCTACAAAATTGGAATAACTACCACAGTTAATATAAAGATTAAGTGGTCTGATACTTTTAAATCTCTTAAAACTACCTGAAATATGGTAAAAAAAAAAAAAAGAATAAATTCATTTGTAAACAGTTAAAAAAGAGATGAAAAATCAGGAGGGAGGAAAAGACTCAATCTTGCTGCATTTTTCTGTTGTTGTTTTAAGGTGTGTTTCTTTATTTGAAAGGCAGTTATAGAAAAAGAAGATTGGACAGGGTGAGAAAACTTCCTTCTACTGGTTCACTTCACAAATGCTCCTTATGGGCTGAGCTGAGCTGAGCTAAAACCAGGAGCCAGGAGCCTAGAACATCATCTGGATCTCCCATGTGGGTACAGGTCTCAAGGACGTGGGCCATCCTCCACTGTTTTCCCGGGCACATTAGCAGGGAGCTGGATCAGAAGTGGAACAGCCAGCATACAAAGGAGATGCTGCCACCATAAATGGCCACTTTATCCACCATGCCACAGCACTGGGATCCTCATTTTATTTTTTAACAGAATATCTTGGAGTTCATTCCTTATTCTGTTGTCATTGTGTGGAAATCCAAGTTGCAGATAAGACACTGTGTACTTACCACTCCCCTGGTGATAGAGGGATTGGCTTTTCTTCTGCTACTAAATACCAATCTTTGATGAATCACCTTAGGTACAGTCATTTTGCACTTGTGTGAGTTTGTCTTTAGAGTAAGTTTATCAAAGTGGAATTTCTGAGTCATAGGGGGACATGCAGTCACAATGCTAATGAACGCCAGATTGACTTTGTGGCATTATTACCCAATTGTCCTCTTCACCAGTGGTGTGGTGCAAGGAGCTGTTCACAAGACCTATGGCCATGATGCTCATAAACTTTTGTTTTAAAAGATGTATTTATTTATTCTGAGGAAGACAAAGACAGTGAGAGAGATTTCCCGTCCATAGGCTCACTCCCTCAAAAGTCTACAACCACTGAGGCTGAGCCAAGCCAAAGCTGGAATTTGGAGCTCCATCGACATCTCCCACGTTAGGGCATGCACCAAAGCACTTGGATCATCCTCCTCTGTTTTCCCAAGTGCATTAGCAGGGAGCTAGATGGGAAATGAAGCAGCTGGGACTTGAACCAACACCTTAATGTGGGATGCCTGCATTGCAGGCCATGCAATGCCTTGAACTCTGGCCCTGCCAATAAACTTTCTGATCTTTGCCCAAGTGATAAATACAAATGGCACCTCAGTGTCGTCATTTGCATTTCTCTTTACAAATGCCAGGGTGTCTTTCAGGTGTTTTAAAGCTCTTTCTCTTTCCTTTCCAATGAACTATCTGTTCACTTGCACCTTTTTACAGATACATTATTACTTATTTATTCCTCACTGATTTATTATTGATTCCCTACTTATTTCTAAGCCCGTATTACATATGAAGGAAGCCTGTTCTTTGTGATGTGAGTCACAGTTATATTTTATCCACTATCTCACTTCTCTTTTTACTTTACTTGTAAGGATTTTATTAGACTGAATTTGGGGGGGGGGGGTAACTTTGTGTAGTCAAAAGCATCGATCTTTTCTGTAATGACTTCAGACTGTTGTGTCAGAAAATAGCCTTTGCTGTTTCTCCATGATCAAAGAAATCTCCTAGGGTTCCAAAATGTCTCTTAGTACTTGTAGTGTTTTCCCCCACCAATATTTAAATCAAAGACCCACTTGGAATGCATTCTACTGAGCATATGAGTAATGGAATTGGTCAGTAGTTCTCAGCTGCAGCACGCCCACCCCACACAGCTGTGAAATTGTGTCCCTCTGGTTGAAGTCCTGTTCTATAGATCCCACCCCTTGCCCTGCCAGGTTCTCTCCTGTGTTTCTACATAGGTCACTGGATTTGTTTTGTTTTGTTTTGTTTTGTTAATGGCTAAACCAAGGGGAATTTTCCTCAAAGCTGTTTGGCAGCCTGTGTGATATGATTTTACCTTCCTTTCCTTTCCTTTCCTTTCCTTTCCTTTCCTTTCCTTTCCTTTCCTTTCCTTTCCTTTCCTTTCCTTTCCTTTCCTTTCCTTTCCTTTCCTTTCCTTTCCTTTCCTTTCCTTTCCTTCTTCCTTCCTGTCTCTTTCTTCTTTCTCTCTTTCTTTATCTTCCTTACTTATTTCTTTTCTAAAAACTATTTCTTCATTTATTTGAAAAGTGGAGAAGGCAGAGGGGAGGTAGAGAAAGATCTTCCATCTACTGGTTCAGATATGGGCCATGCTAAACCGGAAGCCAGGGACTCCATCCTGGCCTCTCATTACAATGATAGTGATTTATGTACTTGGGCCTAACCATGTCCATTAGCAGAATGCTGGCTGGAGTCTCAGCTATCCCCATTCTGATGCAGAATGCCAGCATTGAAAAGAGCAGCTTAGGGCTCAGCATGATAGTGTTGTGGTTATAGTCCTTGCCTTGCAGAAGCCTGGATCCCATATGGCCACCGGTTCTAATCCTGGTGGCCCTACTCCTATCCAGCTCCCTGCTTGTGACCTGGGAAAGCAATCGAGGATGGCCCAAAGACTTGGGACCCTGCACCTGCATGGAAGACCCAGAAAAGCTGCTGGCTACTGGCTTTGGACTGGCTCTGCTCCAGCAGTTGTGGTCACTTGGGGAGAGAATCATCAGATGGAAAATCTTCCGCTCTGTATATCCACCTTTCCAATAAAAATACATAAATCTAAAAAAAAAAAAAAAGGCAGCTTAGCAGTTTAGCTCATTGCACTACACCACGGATCCCTCTCTGTGATATTCAGTCCCACATTCTCCCAGGTAAACAATCGGTAGTCCCCAAGACCATCCATGTCCCTTATATCCATCTCTCCTGGCCTGTAGAACATTCTGGAATGGACTAGAATATGCATCTTTTTTTCTTTGAGGCCCTGGAAGGGATGATGTCTTTCCACTTCCAGGTTTCAGGTTCTCAGTTATCGTACCCCAGTCTCCTCACTTCACCCTTCACATATATTCCAGGGGCACCTTGTGAATGTCAGCCAAAAGCATGAGTAAACAACTCTGACATTTCCCAAATGCCTTTTAAGTCTTGAATTGCCCCATGTCTCCTGGTTCAACACCTCCTGCTTGCTGCCTTTCCCTCCCCCAACATTCTAGAGGTTGAGCACCCATGTGTGTCTTGAATGTCTCGATTCCAGTCCCATTCACACCTAGCAGTTAGTTTGCCACCACTGGCTTTGGTGCCTGAGGATTGCATATCTCCTCCATCTAATTTGGAATCTCTCTAATTCCACCCAGTCTCACCCAGTGCATTCTGGCCTCCGGACTTGTACTTGTACTGTGTGGACTCAGGGCTCTGGAGAAGGGACCGATCTGGCGCTCTCATTCCTTTGGGGCCTTACCAGTCCCTGAACACACCTGTCTGGTAGCAGACCCCTTTGGATTTCTCTATGTCTTCCCTCTCAGCACCCACAAGGGATGCCCCCATCTCCACAGTGGTCGCAGTCCTTCACTTTAGAATGCCTTCTGTGTTGTCAGTGCATGAGATGACAACCTGAGATTCCCTGAGACTTGCATGGGGCCACAGCTCTCCTCTTCTTTACCCGATCATTTCTGTTTGTTCCTCTTTTTAAGATTTATTTATTTTTATTGGAAAGGCAGAGAGAGAAGGAAAAACAGAAAGAAAGATCTCGCATCTGCTGGTTCATTCCCCAAGTAGCCACAACAGCTGGAGTTGAGTCGATCAAAAGCCAGTAGCCAGGAGCTTCTTCCTGGTCTCTCACACGAGTTCAGGGCCCTAAAGCTTTGCGCCATCATCTACTCCTTTCTCAGGCCACTGGCAGGGAGCTGGATGGGAAGTAGACCAGCCAGGACAGGGACTGGTACCCATATGGATCCTGACACATACAAGACAAGGATTTAACTAGGCTAACGCACAGGCTCACCCACTTATTTCTGGCAACTGATCCTTAACCTGCAAAGGTAGTCTTAAAAATAAGTTCCCAGGGACAGGTACTGGGATACAGTCAGGTTAAGCTGTTGCTGGGATGCTGACGACCCATATGGGAGTATATGAGATCAGGTCCCACATCTGCTCCCAAGCCAGCTTCCTGCTAATATGCCTGGGAAGGCAGAAGATGATGGCTCAGGCACTTGGGTCTCTAGCATCCCTGGGAAAACCTGGATGGAGTTCCTGGGTCATGGCTTTGACCTGACATGGCTTATTCTCTCTCTTCACCTAAAACCAAACCAAACCAAACCAAACCAAACCAAACCAAACCAAACCAAACCAAACCAAACCAACCAAACCAAGCACCTCCCAGTCACGTAGTTAAGTAAAAATCACAAATTCTAGTACATCATATAAGATGTGACACCATGAGCAAATGTACACACACATTTTATTTTCCCTGTAGTGAATGTGTAATTAGATAGATTCAGGTCTGGAAGGAGGCATGTCAGATGCACAGCAGCCATGAGCCTCAGAGGTAATGCTGAGGGGGCCTCAGATTGGCAGGGTTTGTCAAGGGGGCATCTTCACCTTGTCTGTCTGTAGTTTTACACAGCAAAGGAATATATCCAACAAGTATTCTCAAATTTTAAGAAAATTCACTTAAAGGAGAAAACTTATTGGTTGCTGAAGTAGCCAGTGAGTGTGTTTTTAATATTTAAGAGTAAAAGCCAGTGAGTCACACTTCCTACAGAGGCAACGGGCAGCAAGTGCAGAGAATATCTGAAACATTCTCCTTAGAAATGGAACAGCGTCTGTCCTGGACCTGCATCCCTGCACTCAGACTGTGTCTTATCGGAGCAGCTCCCCTCTAGGATTTCCTAACAGGTTGTGAAGTAATTGGTCTTTACAAGCTCCTTGTTGTAAAGAAAGAGTGGCATAAAATTGCATGTTTGAAGGTAAACCTGAAGTTTTCCTTCACCACACTCATTTGGAAGTTTCAGGCCACTTAATTTCAATCAATGCAGCAAGAGCCGAAAGCAAAGGCACACCTCCCCACACACCTGCCTGGGAATTAGGGGACAAAAGTCCCAGAAGTGGGGCCATATGTTATAGCCCAAAGCTGTGTGGGGCAGCCAAAAGACTTAGTTCACTTCCAAGGCCAACTTCAGTATTAAAATATACCCACAAGGAAAGTAAGTCGTCGACTAGCCACACACACACACACACACACACACACACACACACACACACACACACACAATAACTTCTGACTAAAGCTATTCCCCTTCCTCCCCTAATATAACCTCATCATGGTTTTGGTGAACTGTCATCGGCAGAATGAGACTTTCAAATCCCAGAGGCTCCTCTTTTCGCTGACGTGACCCCGGGGCAAAGTTGCTGGCCTTCTGGCTGCTTCTTTGAAGAATGATGATCCCGAGGACTTCCCCTGTAGGGATGCTACAGCTGGTAAACCCACAAACACTGGACTAGTCGCATCTGAACAGTGCCTGGAATACAGGGAGGCCCTTGAATAAGTGAGTTCTAGGGTTTAATAAACACATGGTTGAGACCCATGGCTCCACAGTGAGTTGAATGGGAATACCAGAGACAGGATCTCCAAGCTCACTTGTAGTCTTCGCTGGCATAGGATAAGTTAAACCCAAAACAAACAAAAGCAACAACAAACCAACACGAGCAATTGAGTATCTTGTACACAGTTTGAAGTTTAACTTAAAAGGAGAAAAAACGAGACTTCAATTTTCAAGCTCTTTATTCACTAGTATTGACATCTAAAATCGCTTTTTGAGCAGTTTTTATCAAATGTAGTCGCCTGTCAGTGGTTTGTCGAATCCAGGAAACTTAGCACAAAGCACCTGCTGGGTCCCACCAGGGTAGTGGGAAACCTGGGACAGAGCTTTCCTTAGGAATCTGCCCGCCCCACCCTCCTCCAGCTCCAGGGGACACCGTCCCTCGGTGGTTAACCCAGCTCCTTTGGGTCTCTGTTTCAGGGATCATGTACCGCAAGTCATGCGCATCATCAGCGGCCTGCCTCATCGCCTCGGCCGGGTACCAGTCCTTCTGCTCGCCAGGGAAACTGAACTCAGTGTGCATAAGCTGCTGCAACACGCCTCTTTGCAACGGGCCCAGGCCCAAGAAGAGGGGCAGCTCTGCGTCGGCGCTCAGGCCGGGGCTTCCCACCACCGCCGCCCTGCTCCTCCAGTTAGTGCTCTTCCTGGCTCACTGCTGAAGCGCACGGAGCTGCGCCCCCTGCATGGCGCACCTCGCTTCCCCACGCCTCCCTACGTTTTTCTCTGGGTTTGCTTTTAAGCTGGGCAGGGCGGGGACTGTGCGTTTTCCTTTTGTTCCCGTACAAACCGTGAGAGGTCTGTGTGGCAACAGTTTTTGTAAGCTCTGAATAAATCCAGTCTTGAATTCTCAGTGTGTACTTGAAGGAAAGGGGCAGAGTGGAAATTCTGCCTCCCCCACCTCTCTCTCTGTGACCAGAGTCAAGGCCAGGCTGCTAGATGCAGCCCTTGGACGTCACCAAGGTTTGCACCTGCCTTTGTCTATGCCCTCAGCCTCCGTTCTGTCTCTGCCAGGGGCCCAGTTTATTTGGGAATTGCTTTAGTGGGAAGGGAGGGCCGGTTTCCACCTGAGGCTTTCGTTCCTTGACGTTCACGATTCTCGCTCCTGTAAACCATTTTCTGCCGCCAACCTATCTGGTTTCGCCTCCGAGTTGGGTAGTGGTGACTCCACACTTGCTGGCTCAGGGGTCGGCGTCGATTCGGGCTTGGCCTGGCTTTGGAAGGTGCTCAGGAAAATCTTGTTAGTTCTCCTGGCCGAAGAGCCGCGCCGGGAGGACAGGAAGATGAGAGGGCTGCGGGCGGAGCGCACGCTGTCAGCGGTGGCACGGCTGTGGGCACGCAGGTGCTTCTCCTGGTTGGCGTGTGGCACAGACAGGTGGCAGCGCAGCACCTGCCCGAATACCTTGCGGAACTGCTGCGAGGACACGTTGTACAGCAGCGGATTGACCACGGAGCTCAGATAGAAGAAGGTGTCGGAGAAGGGCAGAAGGATCATATATGCCTGGAAGTAAGACGTTGTCCAGTCCAGCTTGGGTTTGGCTGCAGCCATGATTCTCCGAATCTGGTTTGGCATCCAACACACGGCCAGTGTCACAACGATCAGCCCTGAGCAGGCAAGAAGGGAAAACAGAACAAAACAAAAACCCAGCATGAGAACAAAAATAAAATAAAAACCATAAACTATTTAGCCCTTCTGCTCTGTGCTTACAGGCTAGGAAATGGTACCAATTTTTCAATGCTGTGCTTGACAGCGCCTTTTGCCACTAGTGAAAGAGAATTTAAGCCTTGGGCGAAGGGAGTTAGCTGTGTTACAGACCATTAAGTGTGTTCATACCTGTTGATGCCTGTTAATTTTTAAAATGTTTTGGTTGTTGTTTGCATATCCAGAAAAATATGTTGTCCATAAATCCGGTGTTGTCTTTTGGGTTTACAGAAATTGATGTGTATGTACAGGATAGCCATATTAGATGAAACTGTATTTGTATGTTAAGCAATGCACAAAGAGGATCCAGTGATATTTTTCAGTCAAATGAAGTCGTGTCTCTTTAGTATTGACGAAGTGTTTTTGACAAGACTGATTTTTTTTTTTTTTTTGCCTTGAGCTTCAGGAGGAGTAGAATCAGGAAAAACCTGTCTGCAAGAATGTTTGGGACATTTGGGTGACATGTGTGCATGCCTATAATTCAGAGGTTTATAGCTGAGTCTTTATAAACTCCTTCTTATAATTTCCTGTGGGAAGAAGCAACCTTTATCCCCAAACAAGTGAAAATAGAAACCTGACCTCAAGTATTGCCAGGACTATGCTCACATCCTTTGCAGCACTGAGCTGCACCTGTGCAGCCCAGCAAGGATAGACCTAGAGGTCCATCACCCTCTGGATCAGATGCTGGCTGCCTGGGCACTAGCCTGCATGCCTGTGCATCTGCATTCTGTATTAGGCCATCACCATCAGTGCTATTTGTGCAATTCTGATGATGACAAACCACGCCACCTTAAACCATACACAAGTTGGATCACAGAGGACATCAAAGTTTATCTTGAGTGGGACTCTGCCTTCCAAAAGTCAGCGAATCAGCAGGGTCTTTGCTCTAAGTTAGCTAGACTCCCCAAGGCCCTAGAATGCAGATCTCTGTGTGAAGAGCTATATATAAAGCTGTATTTGGGATTTCTAGACTGCTCCCTTCTTTTCCTAAACTTGAACCATAATAGAACAATAGGGAAAATTCACTTAAATTTTCCAACCTGATTTTCTAGGAAGCCAAGAGGAAGCAAGGTTAGCCATAATCGCTTCCTGGTTAGGATGGATGATAAATATTCTATTCAGTGCTCTAGGAAAAACAGCCACGTTCATGCATCCAGCACTGGCTGTCCTGCGCACATTTATTTAAGTATCCCTTGCTTAGTGGTGGGTGGCATGAACTCCTGTGTGTGTCCTCTGGCCCTGAAATAAATCAACTCTCTCCCCCCAAAATCCTCCAAAATCCTCGTCTGTCAGCAAGGAGAACCTGGGAAGCTTTGCTCCTTTGTTAATTTGAGAGTCTCTTCTATTAATCCTCTGACCCCAGCTTTGAAATTCAAACTAATTTTTTCTTCTTTTTTCTCCCTGCATTTGTTGCTTTGTGAACACTCAGTAAACCTACACTAAAATATTGATCTGATGAAAATACAAGATACACCCCCTTAAGTCCACTGTGTTCTGAATCACCTGTTTATAGCTGCCGGAAAGGAACAATGAAAAAGGAATCAACACCATGGTGATTTAAAACACAAATACTACATGTCTAACAAATCGGGGGCTTTTTTCACTGTTTTGAGAGGCACTAGTGCTTCCAGCCACCTGTGCTATTACAAATTCATTTTTTAATTCTCACTGCTTGTTTTCATCTCCTGCAGCTCTGATGGAGAGCATTCGTCTCATTGATTGTTAAGAAGTTGAAAGCCTTCTATACCTAGAGAAACTACATGACTGCACTTCTTTTTTCCTTTTTCATCTTCTGTATCTCTGAATTTCATAGAAGAAGTACAGGCATTTTTATCTGACAACTTGTTTCCCATAATATGGAAATCAAGTATATTTTCCTTTGTGCACAATGGCACATGGTAGGAACCTGTAATTTAAGTTGTGAAACTCTAGAAAGGTCGTGAGAAGTACCGTGCATGTGCATTGCATGGAACATGCCCCTGCTTTTAAAGACAACATTGAGATAAGAAAGTGAATTGAGGGGCAAAGGAAGAGAAGCTGCCAAGTACCTTTTCTTTTGTCCCGCATTAGCTCCTCATTCTTTTGAACTCTGCATGACCCTTATTCTTCAGTGAGCTTACCCCTTGCACCATCTTATTTCCAATTGCCCTTGACTGATCATTCCATTGAAAGAAGCCAAGTTCAGTTAACAAGATCCAATATCCAAGTAGGAAGCAGGGAACAGGGGCAAATAGTGAGCATGGCTTGATTTTTCTTCTGAAACCAAAATGACCTGAAATTGCAAAGTGGGAACTGGTAGCTCAGCATGAACAAGTGGCAGAAAACAGAGAGCCAAAGGAGAGTCCCAATGATTAAAGAAAAGAGAAAGTTCAGCTGCCTGGGTGAAGAAGTAAGCAGATAGGATAACAAGTGGAAACTTAAAACACAACAGAGATGAGGACATGAATTAGAAATGGACCAGGATTAAAGAATCATGCGTCTGACAAGCTTTGAAATGTAACCAAGAATAATGCTGAATATTTATCGAGTGTTCTCTCTGCTGGTGTCTGTGGTAAGCACTGGCAGGAAATTTCCCATGCATTCCTCATTTCTGACAAGAGCCTGGTGAGCTTCGACCTGTGGAGGACAAAGCAGTCCTCGTCATTTGACAAACGAGGAAGCCGAAACCGAGAGAAGGGTGGCTGCCTAGAGGCCATAGCCAACAAATACACTTACCAGATGTCCAAATCCAGGATATCACTTTCAAAAAACACTATTGTTTCTCCTATTTGCAGTTTGAAACCTACAGAAACACAACTGAGAATGCAAACACTCATCCTAACTCCACCATGTGAAATAAACCTCTCCTCAGGGAATATGTAATGGAAGTCCTGTACGTCATTCAATACCTTTGAGCCATCACATCCCAAAAGGAAAAAGGCCGGTGAAATCCAGTTTAAAAATTATTTTATCTAATATACATGTAATCTAATTTAACATGTAATTTGAACATGTGGTGAATATAAAAGTTAATGAAGAAAAACAAAAGTGAATGAAGAGCTGCATGGACTTTGTTTTTTCATACTTTGTCCAAGTCTTTCTGTGGCTTCTGCCTTTATGATACATCTTAATTGTCAGAGAAATGTGGCTGTGAAACTGGCCAGCACAAGTTAAGCCTTCATGGTCCTTCCCTAAAGTATCAAGGTTTCCTTTTTCCTGCCTCATGCTCCTGTCATTGTCCTTTTCTGTGCCACAAAGCCAGAGTGATGGCAAACCAAGGAAGTCCCCCACCCACCATAGCCTATGTTTATACGATGCAGGCAGTGCTGAATCCTGATCAAGCTTGCGAATATTCATTCCTAACTAAGAAAGCAGAACACCTTCATCCACTCTTCAAACAAAAGCTTTCACAGAACGAAACCCCAGGTGATAAAGAGCCTACCAATTCTGAAAGCATAAAGGTGTATATTTTGTATTTCCTGTCCTATACTTTTTCTGGTTCTTCTGGAATAGCAGATACACAACAGGGCTATTGCCATCTACTTCCCTTACCTCAACTGGAGGTTGGAAAATGACTATGGATTTTCCTCTTGTGCTTTGAAAGATAATTACATTCTGAGGAAACAGAGCACTAGCCGTGCAAGTACAACCAATGACAAACATGCAACAGGTGCCTGTGAACATTTTTAACAGAGGTAAACTTTGAGAAAGAAAACCAAATGAGCCCTCGTGTCAGGTTTGCCTTTTAGAATGACAGATAATTGCTCATTTTCACACTTGGTAAAAAGTCATTACTATTGATGCTACAGTGTTGAGCATAAACCCCACGTCCAGAACTTAATAATTCTGGCTATTGACAATTGTCTCAACTGTAGTCTCAGGCACTCTGTAGCTAGGACAAGGCTTTAAAGTCTTATTCAAACCATAATAGAGTATATTAAAGATTTAACTAAATTTATGTTTGGCTGCAATCAATTTGCACTTGTAGATTTCATCTGGGAAAAAAAAAAGTCTGTAACTCTTTGGTCTGTGAGGTGCAATGTGCAGCCCACAGTTAAATACCTTCAGTATGAACTTGAATGATCAGTGAACCCACTCATGTAAAGCAGGTGAGCTCTTTTAACCGAATTATTGATAGATCTGAATTGTACTCCGGACAGCTTTGCACTCTGGGTTACAAAATGCCTTCTTATCTTATCTGTTTCTCTGCACAAAGCGGTTTCATTTTTCCTTCTTGATCATTACACTAAAATGACGAGAGCCATAAAATGACACAGATTCCTCCTTAACAAAGTAATGTTGTTTAAAAAATAGAAGCAGCACAGGTGTCCAATAGCAACCAGCGCCAAGGCCTGGTGTTTCGGCAGCATTTGTGTGAACATGCTTGCTTTAATTTGCAGAAGGGCATTCAACAATGTAGCCTGAGTTGTAGCACCCCAGCTTTTTTTTAACATTGTGTCCTATCCCCTCACCTCTAACCTTTCAAATACAGGTAACTATTTGCGTGTTCCCCAGAATTCATCTCACAGTCATCCCGGGAGAGAACAGAAAAAGACCTTGGAAACAAAATGGAGAAATGTCACGATTTCCCTGGGTCAGAATGGCAGGACTGCTACAACCTGGATGATCAATCAAAGCAGTTACTTTTTTTTTTTTAACTGTGCGTATTTTTCTAGCTTTAGGCTCAAGTACAGACCATTCACTACATTAACTGAAATGAGAAGCAGGTATACACAACAGTTTCTCTATGCATAATCCTGCCTCATTTTGAGAGCCTGGCCCATCAACAACAAGCATTGCTTAACCAGAGGAAGGTTAAGTCACAGGTTAAGGGAAGTGGTTATCAGCAAACAGGTCATTACTTTGGGTTATGTCTTGGTTGTCTAGATTTTAAGATCTTTTTTCTGTTCATTCATCAGTCTGTCTTCCATCTAGCCATCTACCTCTGTATGCATTATCTACCATTGGTCACATATCTATCTGTTGTTTATGTATCTACCATCTGTCTGTGTATCTGTTTATTTCTCTCTGTCTATCTGTGTGTCATGTATCCATTTATCTATCAATAATCATCATCATTTATCTACCTCTAATTCCTCAGTAGATCTCTGTGGCTATCTATCCATCTATCAGTCCTCCATAACATCCATCATCCATGCATTACTTATCTTCATTATTTATCATTACTTATCTGTGTGCATGGCTGTCTGTGTCTCCCCATCAGCCATCCATCATGCCCCTGTCACCTATTTATACCTATCTACCCATTCTTTATTGTCTATATGTCTAATCTAAGCCTCTCTCTCTGTTCAACCATCCATCAGCCTAGTACTTAGCTAGTACTAAGAAGAAACCAGAAAAGATCTGGAAACTTGATCTCTGTCCCAGCTGAGGAATTTTGTATGATTTAAGTAATTTTCAAAGATGTACTCATCCACCCCATGTTGAATGAATTGTTGAAGCCTCAGAGTACAGAAGACAAATGCTGAGGATGCTTCAGTATTTCTATGGCCATGATGGCTGTGCTGTCCTCCTCCTGCCTGTACCTGCATCTATTTTCCAATTTCTTTCTAACCCCAATCCTAGGAAGCAAAAGTTAGACACTATCTCTGTACCTTGGCTGAATGGGATCCATTATAAACTAAATAGTGATGAAAAGCAGCTGAGGAGGACGATGTGGTGACAGCCTGATTTGCTGAGGGCCACGAAGACAGTCTGAGCAGAGCATTAAGGCAGCAATAAGGAGTACTGGCAGGACTTCTCACAGGTAGGAATGGTCAAACAGAAAACTGAAGGAGAGTAAGAGGTAGCCATGAAAAGGGCAGCTCAGGCAAACATACAGCATGAGTATAAGATACTCTGAGAGCTGCAGGGCTCAGCATGGCTGCAACAAAGGAATGGGTGGAGACAATAGAAAGCCAGCATGGTTGGAGAACATTCCACCAGCTTTTGTGGACAATAAATTAACTTGCATAGGGGAGGATGAACAACATCTGCTGTCAACTGACATTTAAATAGCAATTGCCAGTGGAAAGTAAGCATATGGTTAGTTGAATGAAGAGCCAGGAAAAGACAAATATATCCAATAAAAGGTTTTAGTGCTTTCTCAATTGATATGCTAGTGTTTGCAATCTGTTTCTGGAAGGCAGTTAAGATGTTGACCTCATGCACTGACCTTGGCTGGTCTAGGGGACCCAAATCAGCATCAACCTTAGTGGAGTCTATAACTTTTATAACAGTGGGTCTCAAAGAGGGTCCCTGGAATAGCAGCTTCACTGCCACTTGGGGAAGTGTTAGAAATGCACATTCACACACTCTAAGCTAGAGAGCCTAAGACTCCAGTGATGCTCTATTGGGTTAGAGAAGTGTCCATTGAAGTGGAACCCTGGTCAGTAGGCACTGATCCAGGTCCTATTGTCCCCTATTGGCCTCTAAAACATCGTGCTTTAGTGCTGACAGTCACTAAGTCTGTCTTCTGCTTGTTCCTCATCTTAAAACCCATCTTGCCAAGCCCCTTTTCATCTCTGGTTCCATTTCCCGTCTTCCTTCTGCTCTCCTTTTTCTCTGTCATTCCTTCTTTAGCTTGTGTTCCTCTCCTTTCCCTTTTTATCTCCATTTCTTTTCTTTCTGTATGTTTCCCCAAGATGGGGAAAAATAATGACACCTCTCTTGTCATTTTCTCTCTGCCTTTCCCCACTTTCTCCCTCTCCATTTTCCCACTAAACAAGTCACGTATGGCCTTTCCTATGCTGCCAACACAACTCTCTTGAATGGTCTTGAGAAAGTAACTGAGTCAGCCACAGGCCATATTCTTCACTGACAGGTGTCCAACAGAGAGGGCAGATATCACTCCTTGCCAGGTTTACCAGACACTGCAAGCAACATAAATGGGACGATGAAGGCCATGGACTGAACATACCCCCTCCTCACCCTGTGAACCAACCTCCAGGTCCCATGTCCTTGGACAACATCAGGATTTCCTTGGAAATCTCGCAGTTACTTGCCCAGTGAGTTGTCCACTCAGTGGCCTTTGTTTAAGCCAACCAACTTTCCTGCCTTCTTTTCTATTGATAACTTTTATTTAGGAGATGACAGTCCTATATGATTTTTGTTTCCAGAAAAGGGCACATGCCACCTCTTCAAAATGACATGGATGCCACAGTTGACTGCTTCTGTTCTTGGAGACAATAGTTTGATATCTCATCCTCATCCCACCCATTGTCAGGAGCCCAAGAATGAACTGTCTTCCTCTTGTGACTCCGCCTACAATGTGGGGTCAGGGCCCTAGGTCACATGTCTCAGAAAGCCTGTCTTGGGGCCGGCATTGTGACATAACAAGCTAATCTTCCAGCCGCGATGCTGGTATCCCCTATGACCATTTTATATCCTGGCTGCTCCACATTCCCTCCAGCTCTTTGCTTATGACCTGGCAAAGTAGGGGAGGGTGATCCAAGTCTTGGTGGGCCCCTGTATTCACATGGGATACCTGGAAGAAGCTCCTAGCTCCTAGCTTTAGATTGGCTCAGCTCAGCTGTAGTCATTACAACCAATCAAGGCGTGAATCAACAAATGGAAGGCCTCTTTCTGTCTTTCGGTCTCGTTATAAATCTGCCTTTCAAATATATACATTTATATACTGTATATAAGTTTATATATACAATATATACAAGAAATGCCCTATCTGACATGGTCTACAACGTGCCACATACCACACCCATCTCATTCTGCTCCATAAGCCTCAGTACAAAATGAAAAACTGTAAATTGCTACCATAACAGATATGTATTTCTGAAATAAACCCTCCTGTCGGAGTTGTAAGACAACCACTTACACTCAAGTAAACAGCATTTAGGGCCATCATTGTGGTTTAGTGCCTCAGTTCTTTGATGATGCATGGTAAATGATCAACTGGAATTCGTGAAATAAATATTTTTCTATGTGGAACTCAGCTGTGCGCGTCTGTGTGGCTTTTTGTGCAGCCTGTTCTAAATCAGCCGAGAGTAAGAACCTCAGGGGTGATGCAACTCTACATGGCTGTGGCAGTTTCTCAGCATGACAAGTGAAACCAAAGGCATCTTCTCTAGCCGTACAAGGGCACAGGCCAGCCAGGCCTGCCAGGGAAGCTGTAGACTGCAGCTGTTAGTGAAGTGCCTGAGTGGAGTATCCCCTGTGACATAATGTATTCATGCCACCCAGGGACAAGCCACTCTCATGCTAACCCCGATTAACAGTGGAAATGCTGCATTTTCTAATAGAACTGAATTCCCTGTAAATAACAAAGAATTGAAAAACACAGACAGCTGACCCCGAAAAGACATCAGGAATTTGTCTACAGATGAGGCAGCAGAATCTCCTGAGCAGTGGGAATTCACATCACCCACAGTTCACGCATAGGGCCTTTCAGTCGGCTGGAGCTCGCCCTCCCCAGAGCTTCCTTTAGAACCAGACGGAATCAATCAGCCCTGGCTGAAGCTGTGCAGAGGCAGCATGGGCAGCTACAGATTGGAGAGCCAGGCACACACCCCTGGAGACTGTTCTGGTTGTTCTTTCCCCAGATGCCTCTGTGGGCCCCTAAGTCCTGTGATTGAGGCCCTGCATGAGGAGAGACAGAGGTTCCTCCCTGGAGTCATCCCGTCAGCTGACCCTCTCTCAAGGACTCTGGGTTGGGAGCTGCCACCAACCTGTGCACCTGATATAGAAATTTGAGTGGTCAGCAGCCACCATTGCCTGTGACTGCTAAAAACGAACAGTAGAGATTAAAGGCAAGAGCATGGTTTCTGCCCCCCTATGGTCTGTAGATGGTGTGATTAGTGCACACAGCTGTAGTAAAATCACACAGGTATGGAACTCAAGCAAAAGAAATCTATTTCTAACAGTTCTGGAGACTGGCAAGTTCAAGATCAAGGTGATAGCCAATTTGGTGCCAGTGAAGGCTTTCTTCCTGGCTAGCAGAAAAAGAAAAGGAAAATAGAAAGAAACATCTCTTTCTACTAAATCTATTAATCTTATCAACTTAGGAACCCATTCTGATGGCTTTGTCTAAACTTACATTCTCAAAGTTCTCTCTCCATGCACAGTTATGTTTTGGGTTAGGAAACTAACGTAACAATATAAAGGGAATACAATTCAGTCCATCTCCCACTGGCTTCTAGGCCTACCTCTTCTACCACCTCCACTCCTACCATGAGCCCATTTCCTCCAATGCTACCAACACGATCATTATCATCATCTTCATTCCTACCACCAACACCACTGCTGCCACCACTTCTACTTCCACCTGTACTTCATCCCCATTATTATGCCTTTATTACCACTTCCACTGTCATCTTCTGCAACATCTCCTCCACCATCATCACCACTAACAATAACACCAGCACAACTGCCACCAGGAACTCCTGGGGCTAGGAGAATACTACATCTTCCAGTCTCAAACTCACAGTAAGGTTCATAAGATTCGACGACATTCTCAGGGCTATGGTGCCAGTCATATTGGCCCTTGTTTTTGTTTTGTTTTGTTGCTCCCATCCTTTATACTTGGAAGGGACAAGGACTAAGACTTGAAGTGAACCTCAGTACTTACTAGCTATGTGACCATGGACTCTGATTTTTTGTGAAATAGAAAAAACAATATTATCTGCTTCGTTGTTGGAAGAAATGCTAACAGAGAAATGTACATCAAGCACTGAGCATGGTAGTGCTTGATAAAAAGCAGCGCATATGTCTTATCACATAATTCTATCAGCTGCCCCAGGCAATATACGCAGTTAAAATTAATACAGTGCAAACATATTGCATTCTTTGTTGCACCAATTTAAGCCTTACAGTAAATCCCCAATTGGCTACTACTAAATTCTGCTGCTAATGTACAGATAAGAAAGTTGAGGTATAGGTAGGTAAAATGATTTAGACCCTGACACCTGCCAAGTCCTAAAGTTTAGCTCTGGCCTCGAGTCTTGAGTTCAGTACATGCAGCATTGCTCCAACTTGGAGTAAGCCCCTGTGGAGATTGAGAATCAAATGCTTACTCAGTCCCCAGGGCAAATTAAGACCATGCCAATAGAGCAGCCACAAGTTCATCAATGCATTTCTTCTTGTTGTGGATGTCATGATAAAGAAAAGCATCTCAGGTTCCCAGAAATAAAATTCTTTTCTGATGCATCTCTGTGACAAAGAAAGAACTTATTGTAATGAAGATGAGCACACACACAAAAAAACTTTTCTGTTATTCAGTGAGATGCTCAATGGAATTCAGAGCAGAACGTGGCTTTGGATAGAAGTCTGCCAGGCTAGACTCCAACAGAATGTCTGTTTTGTGGCCTGGTGCAATGCTCAATTGTCTAATCCTCCTCTGTTTAAACACCAGGATCACATATGTGTGCTGGGCCGTGTCCTGGCTGCTCCACTTCCCATCCAGCTCCCTGTTTGTGGTCTGGAAAAGCAGTAGAGATGACCCAAAACCTTAGGACTCTGCAACCATGTGGAAGTCCCAGAGGAGGTTCCTGGTTCCTAGCTCAGCTCTGGCCATTACAGCCAGTTGGGAACTGAATCAAAGGATAGAATATAGAATCTCTCTCTCTCTCTCTGAACTATGGTTATGCAACAAGGTGGAGGAATCCACCATGGGGGGAGGGGTATGGGAGGGGTGGGAGGAATCCCCAGTGCCTATAAAACTGTACTACATAATACAATGTAAGCAACAATAAAAAAAAAAGAAGAATCTCTCTCTCTCTCTCTCTTTGTAAATCAACCTTGCCAATAATAATAAACCAGAATGTTTTCTTTGGACTGAACCTATTTTATAAGAAGCCAGACCCTCTACCTAACCCCCATCCCAAACTGTGCTGGTGACAGATCTTTTGCTACGAACATTCATTTACATTCCAAGTAAGAGTGTTCTGTCCAGCACAGGCCATTTTTGCCCCTCCCCATAAATAGTGGAAAATTCATTTCAAAGGAAATTTGAACAAGAGTTCTGCTTCCTGTAATCTGTTCATCTCATGTCAGTTAGCACTGCAATTCCTGGAACAGTCTGCCACCAAACGCCAGGACTAGAGGCAAACAAAATGGAATCAGCTGATGGGAAGATATCAAAAGAGATGCACACAGGAGTTGGGCTCAGACTGTGTTTGATTGGAGCTGCAGATCTCAGCTGAAATCAGTGAAGCCTCTCAGAAGGTTGAGGCGATGGTATCAGGTTTCTAAGATAAGGTTTTGTACTGGGTCCAATCAGAGGATGATGCCTTCCTGCTAATGATTTGAAAATGCAATGACTGTTGCATGACATGATAAAGATAAGTCCCTCCTGGGTGATCTTTCTTGTAATAAGGGCAAAAAGAACTTTGAGGAAATCAGCTCATAGATTTAGGAACATTAAGTACGATTTTTCCCACCTAAGTACAACAGTGTCTGAAATGCTCAGTATTAGACACAGCAGCACAGCACAATACAGGGAAGCAATAATCACAGCCTGAGTATTTGATATCTAAAGCTATTCCTCACCTGTCTTCTCAGGCATCATCCCTTCTACCAAAGTACCCAGTGGCAGAGTCCCCCTCAGCACTGTCCTTAGCTCTCTATCCCCTCATCAGTTCTGCCTCCAAAACTCTGGTTTGAAATATTCATAACATCTTTAGATATATATAATTCTCCAACTGTAACCGGCCTCAAGTACACATCCAGAACCAGCCTTCAGCAGCCAACTGCCCATTCACACCTATATGATGAGAGATGTCTACCTGAATCAATGACTAGCTGCTCCCTCTACTGGTCCCAATCATAACAACCTCTTCCTCCTTCCTTGCAGTGTTTCTAGATGGAAACAGGCAAGTCATCCTCTGCTTCCTCCCCATCACTTCCACAGCCAATCAGGCCTTACATCAATCAGTTACACTTCAAAATTAGGACCACCATTATTTCTGGGCTGAGTTTGGCAGAAGCCCCCAATTCTCCTTCTCTAGCTAGTGTCCTCACTAGCCCAGTAACCTTGTTAAGTCATGCATTTTTGACTCCTGCTGCGTTAAACATCTCAGTGGCTTCTTACTGGCCTTGGTATAAGATCATACATTGTTACCAGCTTACAAGATCTGGCCCAGATATTCCTTCAGTCTTTCCTTGTACCACTCCCCACTGGCCATGTCTTCCGCAGCTACCCAACCCAGGCTTGGTTTCCAAAGCCAGCCAACTGTCTCCTTCCTTCAAACTGTCACGCTGCCAGTCTATTCTCCTCAGCGTGTTTATTCCGATTCCAATTCAATTCTCTACAAAGATCACTTCCTCCAGTAAGCTAAGACCTTCCTGTTATAAACTCCCTGAGCCTCCACACTGCCTGGCTGCCCTCTATATACTTGAAGTATTTTGCTGGAATGTGGTCTTCCATGCCAGTCTTTCATGGTGTTAGGACCTGGATATGTACTCATCTGTGTCTGCAGTACATGACAGTAGTTAGTACATGGTAGATACATGTCACATTAGGTGGGGTGGGCATCTCAGTATGATTTTTCTAACTATACAGTGAGGCAGGTAGGGTAGAAGCTCTTATTTCTATTTTTACTGTTGAAACAGCTGAGATGCACTATGCTGACCCAATTTGGTTCAAATTACAAAGAAAATAAACAGAAGACAGCCCTCAAAATTCAAGGTGTTACCAAGTTCATAGTTTTATATCTGAAATCCATAGATCTAATCCCACACCCTCCCTCCCTTAATATGCACCCTAAAGAGAAAAAAAAAAAGGGAGGCAACCTGAGGCCTTTCTCAGGACAGATGGAAAAATTCCATCCATCTTTCATCTTTAAATATATATGTAACTGTGAACAACACATCAAATCACAGAAATTTGGGACTGCAGATCTCAAAGATGATAGCTGAGTTTCCTTACCTGTTATGTGACTGTTTGATTTTCTGAGGTCCTTTATAACTGTAAAATCCTTATTGTTTATCTTACCTATATTACACAATCCCCATCTGAAAATCATGGAACAATCAAGTAACCTGTCATAGGGATATTGTATAAATTCAAGGTATACAATGCATCACTGTTAAATGTCCAATCACAGGCTCAAGGGATTATAATCATCCTTTAAGTCAAGTTCTCAGTGATGCCTAATTGCCTTTCCTCTTGCTACTCTGAGCATGGTCCATGGCATCTCCTGAGAGTTTATTAGTGTTGCAGAATTGCTGACTGTATCCCAGCCATGCTGAGCACATTTTAACAAGATGCTCAGGTGATACGACACCTATATCACAGTCCAGGCATTTTAGGATCATATCCAGTCCCTTCAAGACCAACCTGGCACTTGTCTTCTAAGCTTTTTCAGTAAGTATCTCCTGAGCAAGTCCAGCAATCCAGCTTTTCCAGAATGTTCTATGCCTCTGCCAAGAAGCGATGATTCCAGGAAACTCCTTCCAATTCAAGTATCCTCTCCTCTGGGAAGGGTTTCCTGATTTTTTAAGAGGTAAGGAACTTCCCAAGATCTTATTATTGCTTCCATGACAACACAACCACACTACTTTAATGGTGAATTTCCATGCCTGGGCACCCATAAGCACTGGCATTGCTTTCTCTGTTTCTCTATGGCAGGGGCAGGGGGAGGTGAGGGACAGTCAAAGGTTGTGTCCCAGGCATTGATTCGTGCCTAGGACAGTATAATTTTGCATTTATTTAAACTATGAGACACATTGACTCTCACGGCTCCATCCTAAATCCTAGTCTAAAATTAAGTCTACTTATTTATATAGTGACTATATTACTCAAAGCACTTGTACCTAGAACAATGATTTTGGACTTCAAGTTGAAAAATTAGATATCACCTTTCCCAATCCCACCCCAGACAGATTGTTTCAGATTGTTCTGTAACCTTGGTAAAGGCATGGAAAGAAGGCAAAAGCATGGCTTAACCTGACTCCCTGAGAATTCTGCTGATTTTAAATAGGTAAAGAACAGGATGCCCCCCATGTGATGCACACATCAATGGGTGGGTTTTTTAGGCTTGATGTAAAAACAACAACAACAAAAACAACAAAAAGCCTTTGAGCCTTCACAATTGAATCTGGGAGAGGGCAGAGAGGCCAGGTAATGCAGTCAATCAACCGGCCCACTCCAGGAAAGGCAGCGTGAACTGCAGAGGGTGTCAGAAGCCTCTGAGCATCAGAGGGTCCAGCAACTTCAGAGCTCTGCTGGGAATATGTGTATGCCAGGGCAGGGCTGCTCTTGAGGCTGGCCCTGGGAGGAGTGGCCCAGGTGTATGTATGTCCTGGGTGGTGGAGTGGGTCTCACAGGGATGATCCAGGCTCTTAGATGTATCTGAGGTGGGAAAAGGAGAGAGAAAACACCAGAGAAGGAGGAGTGGATGTTGCAGACCAGCTTGTTACAGGTTGGTACAGTGCATGGTCAGAAGGCCAGTCAGGATGTGCTATGGTTGGATATGGTTTGTTTTCCAAAGGTCCGTGTTAGGATGGGATCTTTAAGATGTGTGGCTGGTGGAAGGCCCTAAGTCACTGATGCTATCACCAACAGAAGAAGACTCGTTTCCCAGATGGACTGGTTATAAAAGCCCAAACCTGCCCCCAGGAGTCTCTCCTTGACTTTCTATTTGGCAGTGTAATTGCTTACTTCTATACATGCTCCCACCATTGCCATTGTCCATAAGGAGACGTACCAAGCTGAAGCTTGCCATTTGGCCCTACAGCCTCCTGAAATGTGAGCTGCTAAATGACATTCTTGCCTTTATAAAGATAACCTCTCTCAAATATTTTGTTATAGTAACACAAAATTCACGAACAAAGGATGTGTCTGCCTGTGTCAGGCACAATAAGGCATCTTGCACAACAAGGCATCTTCCTCCACTGGATTACACAGTGGCTACCATAAGATCTTACAGATTTCCACAATCCTACCATGCTACAAAGGAGGATAAGACAATTCAGAATAGGCAAAAAGCTTAACTACGGTTATTAAGTTTGGCAGCTGCTAGAAAAAAAAAAAATAGCATACAAGCCAGATGGCCAGGGCTTCCCCATTCTCAAAGTTCTTCTTTCAATTCTGATGAGTATGACTCATACTGAAGAAAATACATGATTTCCCCAAAAAGGGAGAGCCTTCCCTGATATTTCTTTGTCAATTCAGCCAAAAGCAAAGAAATGATACAAGAAAGGAGAATGATTTCAAATATTATTGGAACTTAGATTCTTCCAGTCCCAAAATAAGGTCTTTCCATGGACTTTCAATTCCACAAGCCTAAGACGTTTTTTCCCTTTGTCTAACATAATTTACCTACATTTTTGTCTTCTGATCAATTGCTTAGATGTCCTTAATTTTGTGCTATGCATAAGCGAATCTCCATTTCCTTAGGATGGCATCTTGCGATCCCTCAGATGTACCCTGAGCCCTCTCCCTATGTAAGTAAACATTCCCTTTTCTCCATTTTAAGTAAAAGAGAGAGACACGGGAGTGGCTATACTCTGCCACTCATTCCACTGGGCCTTTATTTACTTCAGATCTGGTTTCTCTCTCTTCTCTTTTTTGATCAAAGAAAACCGATCCTTTGCTTTCATGGGAAATCTATACTTACTTGTTTCCTGTTGCAAAAAGCAGTACCCTTTCTCTCCCTTCATGCAAGATATTTTTGGCTGTAGACTTTTAAGCAGGAAGCGATGTCAGAGACATACTAGTAGAGACTTAGGTTTGTGAGACAGCAGAGAGGCCCACTAAGCCCCAGGTTGCCAGAGGCTGAATCCTCTGATAACCAGGTCACGGCCTTCACTCCCTCCTCCAAATATTTCAACAGATATCAGTGTCTTGCATTAACCTTGCGTGAAAGCAAAAGTATGTCTGGGCTTATTTAAATGTTGACTATTTGGGCCCGGCAGCGTGGCCTAGTGGCTAAAGTTCTCTCCTTGAACGCCGGGATCCCATATGGGCGCCGGTTTTAATCCTGGCAGCTCCACTTCCCATCCAGCTCCCTGCTTGTGGCCTGAGAGGGCAATCGAGGATGGCCCAAAGCTTGGGACGCTGCACCCATGTGGGATACCTGGAAGAGGTTCCTGGTTCCCGGCTTCGGATGGGCGCAGTACCGGCCATTGCGCTCACTTGGGGACAGATCTTCCTCTCTGTCTCTCCTCCTCTCTGTATATCTGACTTTGTAATAAAAATAAATAAATCTTTAAAAAGTGTTGAGTACTTATCAAAAGACTTTGAAGAAAACCTTGGTTTCTAGTCTTGGCCCTGTCCTAACCAGCTGTATGACCTTGAAATGTCCTTTTATCATTACAGGCTTGTTTCTTCATTAATAAAATCAGTGGATTGGCCTAAGAGGATCATACCTCATTGGAAGCTCAGTGAACCCAAGGTAAATGCCACCAGAGAGACAGCTGAAGGAAAAACGGTGCCTGCGAATAAACATTCACCCAGAGCTGGGCTCTGAAGGTGACCATCTTCAGACAGATGCAGCAAAAGAAGCAAGCGAGAACCCTGCAAAGCCATCTACAAAAGACACAGACCTTGCTCTCCTTGTTAGGCAAGTGTAATTCCTTAAAGTCTTTTTTTTTTTCTTTTCTTTTCTTTTTTTAATTTTTTTTTTTGAGAGAATATCTACAGAAAAAAGATCTTCTGTCTGCTGGTTCACTCCCCAAGTGGCCACAGTGGCTGGAACGGAGCCAATCTGAAGCCAGGAGCCTCCTTTTACTCTTCCATGTGGGTTCAGGATCCCAAGGACTTGGGCCATCCTCTACTGATTTCCCAAGCCACCAATCGGTAGCTGGGAGGGAAGTGAAGAGGCTGGGACATGAACCAGCACCATATGGGATCCTGACAGTTGCAGAAGAGGATTTAGTCACTAAGCTACCATGCTGGGTCCACGCGATGTTTTTTAATTTGCCTTTTTGAATCTCCTTAAACTTGGACACACTTTGTGTTGATCATTCTAGTTACCTAGTTTATCTAGATGTCCCAGTTAATAACACTTGTCCTAGCTAGAGCCAGGGCAATCCTGGATCACTTTGCCTCTTTTGCACTTACCCATGCAACACCCCAGCTACTTGCATGTGCACCTGAGAATGGCAGCCTGGCAAGTGTTGGGGTATATGGGCCATGTTCACAGGCTTGCAAACAAAGGAGTTCCCAAGAAAGGCAGGCAGTATTGATAGCAGAATAGCTTCACACTGAATGAATCAACCAGAAAGCTAAATAAAATGGTACTTATCACAAGTCATAGTGTGCCGTGGGCACTCCCCAAATGACCCCCACAGCCATGGGCAACACTGGCTTTAGATGCTGGGTGGTGGAAGCTGTGTTAATTTATGTCACCTTCATAATGCTCTTGACACTTCTATTTTGCTGTAAACCTGCTTTGTGAAATACATGTAGGTAATGAGCTAATGGAGAATTCACCTGAACCTGATGACCAGCTCTCCATGCAGCCTGCTCTAAACAGAAGGTAGACACTTACAAATCATCCCCAATGCCAGCAAATGTGACCAGCGGCAGACCACCTTAACAGAAAGTGATGGTTGAGTAGTTCTTTACAGAGTGTTCAGACAGATCAAACCCATGAAGGCTATAGCTGGGGATGAGTTCTGAAGGACACGGTGGGGATGGAGAGAGGGAAAGAAAGAGGTGGGAGGATTCTGGGCAAATCTGGCCCTAAGAGACTTCCTTATGCCCAGACCTTCCTGAGCATTGCCCATTGGAAGGCTGGGTGTATAAGCCAAAAGGTGCTAGGTGGGAACTGTGGGGAAGTGTTTATATGCAGTCTTCAGAGTTCCCCTTAGGGAGGGCTGAGATGAGCGCAGAGGGAGGGGTGGGCACATGGAAGCATGATCAGCTCAGTGTTCCCTGACATCTTTACTTGTATGTGCCACAGACCCTGAACATGGGAGACTCCCCCGGAGAGCCACAGTCCATGGGACTGCCTCCTTCCAGGAGCAAACTGTTCCTGAAACAGATACCTCCTGCTTCAGAAGTGAATGGCATTCCCATTGTGGACTTGGGTGCAAACTGAAAATCTCTCAGGAGTTTGTTGCATAGATTCCTAGGCCCTACCCTGCCTTCCTCAGGAAGAATCTGAATTCTGAACAAATATATTCTACCACTCGGCTTGTACGGTCAGGGCCTGATGGCCAAGCCAAGAGGCTTGGGAAAACAAAGGACTTGTAAAAGTAGGACCAACAAGGACAAGGCCTGTGCACATTGAAAGTAAAGGGTTGCTGGGGAGCAGGCTGCATCTGAAACCTTGGGACAGGCTGGGAGGCATGCAGTGCTGAAGTACAGCCCTGTGTGTTATGGGCTTGCACTTGTGTATATATGTATGCATCCTTTTGTGCACATGGGGAGGGTGAGGCAGAGAGAGAAGTCTTTGCATGAAATGGCTGAAAAGAGGGAAAGGGAAGGGCAAGCATTGCAGTGCAGTAGTTAAACATCTGCTTGGGATACCTGCATCCACAAACAGAGTGCCTGGTTTTAGTCCCAGTTGCTCCACACTTCTAATCCAGCTTTCTGCTAATGTACCTGGAAGGCAGAAAATGATGGCTCATGTATTTGGATCCCTGCAAGATAGAATTCCTGGCTCCAGATTTGGCCTGACCTAATCCCAGCAATTATAGGTATTTAGAAAATGAAGAAGCAGCTGGGATTTTTGTCACTCTATCTGCCTGTCAATAAATATAAACAAACTTACTTTTAAAAGAAATTAGTACAGTAGGAGGTTCTGGAACCAAATGCCCAATCCACTTAGGTGATCTGATCACTGATCTGCATTGGGCAAATGGTTACCTTCCCTTCCAGGAATGAGACATGTGCCTTACAGGGGACACTGACCTCGGAAATGATAACCTCATGCATAGGCCTCATGTCAGAATGCCACTCTCCTATCCATGGGAATGAGGCACACCTGGGCAGGACTGGTCAGAACCTGGGCTCTTTCTGCTACGTCTGCAGATACTCCGGGATCTTACAGGTAACCTCCACAGTGCCTAACCTACCACCAACGGCTGTGCAAAGCCAGGGTGCTTCAGTCTCACATCCTGGTCTCAGGACTGTCCATGCTTTGGGCCTCCCTTCTGCTTTCTATATTCAAAGGTGCCATGGGAGCTGTCCATAGCCGTGGGTCAGATGGCTGACATGACATCAACTTATTTGGAAGATGAAGATAAGCAAGACACTAAAGACAAAGTAGGTTGGGGTAAGGTAAGCGAGGATGAACAAACCCAGGTAGTCACTCCACAAACCCTCCTAATTGGCCACTTTATGTGGGAAGGGGGCTCGGTGGGACCCTGTCACACAGATGGAAGCCCCCAGGCCAATTCTCCAGAATTCCCCCCATTCTCCAGTAGCGGCACACCAGGAGTGGCTATGTTCCTAATGTTTCTTTCCTCTTGGTTTCCATTCAGTCATAATAGAAGATGTGTTCTCCATCTATTGTCACATTTATGATGGAGAGAGACCTAATTTCCTGCAATAATCATAAGTGACAATTCAAGGCTAAATGTATTTTAATGTTTTGTAATACCGCTGAGGCAACATCACAAAATTATAATATAGCCCCTGAAATCACCAGTCTGAGTGGAAGGAGGGAATGAACAACTTGGAAACAAAATGTGAATCTAGCAAATTGATCTAAGGGCTGAAATGATGAGATTGTGCAAGTGTCAGCAATGTGAATAGAGCAATGTGGAGATGACTTTGGTTGGGCTATCACATGGCCTGGTCAGGGGGACAGGGTCTGGACTCTGGGGTTGTGAGGAACTGCCAGGATTCTCTAACTTGAGAAAGGGGGAGACATGTTCAGGAGCAACCAACCTCCAAGCCAAGAAAGAACACAGCAATAAGAGGAGAGGATGATTGGGTGGGCACTGAGCTGGAGAAGAGCCTATTTCTGACTTCCTTACATGGTCACTCCATCCACTTTGGTCAAGGCTCACTCCATCTCATTTTAATAAAAAGACTGATTTATTTGTAGGAAGACAGGGAATGACAGAGGAAGAAACAGATCTTCCATTCACTGGTTCACTCCACAGATAGCAGCATCACTCAAGACTGGGCAAAGCCGAGGTCCATCCTGATCTGTGGCAGAAGCGCAAGTAATTGGGCCATCTTCCAGTTCTTTCCAGGTTGATTAGCAGTGAGCAGGACTTGGGCAGCAGTTGGGACTGCAACTGGAGCTGTAATTTGGGAGCTGTAATATGTCACAGGTGGCAGCTTTTTCTGATGTGCCACCACACCAATACCATCATTGCTATATGGTTGTATCTTTTACTTTTAGCATGACTCCCATATACCAGATGAGGACACTGCTGCTCAGGAGGCTTAAGAGACATATACAACGTTTAATTGATCCACTACAAATGGAATACAGAGACATCAATGGGAAAAGACTAATACTCCAAAAAAAAAAATAGACTAAGGACATGAAAAGCCAATCCTAATAATCATATAAAAATATATAGAAGGAATATAAATCAAGACAATCTCATCTTCCATTTTCTAAAATGTCAAACATTTTTGAAGTCTGGTAGCAAGCAATAGTAGAAACACTAAACCATGAACTTGAAGAAAAAAACTGTTTTAAGGGAATATCTTCTGAGCCTCCATTTGTAGGACTAAAATATGTAAATATTTTAGAACAACGAAGTTCATCACCAAAATCAAGTAATACAACTCAAATGTCCATGAGCAAAGAATACTTAATAATTATGATACATTCTCACAAAGCTGTTAAATGAATCAGTTAATTCTGTGTTTGCTGAAATTGGCCTGAGGCTACATGGTACAGTTTAGTAGGAAAAAGAATTTGAGAAGATATTTAAATCACTTGACTCTACTAATTGGAAAGCTTAAAGGTTGTGGAGGAGCATTGTGTGTGTGTGTGTGTGTGTGTGTGTGTGTGTGTGTGTGTGTGTGTGTGTGTTTGCATCAAGCAAGCTTCTGGAAGGAAGGCTGTGCTACTGTTTGCATGTGTGTTGCTCCCAAGAGTTCAAGTAACAGAATCTTGCTCAACAACATGATAGTAAGGTGGTAGAATCTTTAGTGAGGTGTAATGCAAGGTGATTCCTCACTGGGGCAATGCCTTTGGCATGAATTAGTATTCTGGGAACTTCAAGGAGCTGTCAGCAGACTGAGTTCTCAAAGGGCAGGATTGCCTACTTTCTGGTTGCTTGTTTGCTAGCACAACAGGTGATCTCTCCCTCTTGTATATGCTCCAGGCATATGCCAACTGTCATACTGTAATATAATCAGGGAGAGCTCCCTTCTCCCCCTAGAGGTAAGTAGATTTTGGAACTATGCTCCTGAACCTCCAAAACTGTGAACTCTTTTCTTAAAAATGTACCAGCCTTGTGTATTTTGTTATAGAAATGAAAATTAGACTCAGGAATGGAATTGGGAGAGGTGAAGGAGTTTCTGTTTGTTTTCCTTAGAAGATTTATTATTTGTTTTGAAAAGGTAGAGACAGAGAAGAGATCTTTCATCTGCTGGCTCCCTCACCAAATAGCTGTTACAGCCAGGGCTAGTCCAGGCCAAAGCTAGGAGCCAGGAATTTCTTCCAAGTCTCCTACATAGGTGCAGACATCTGAGTACTTGGGCTGTCTTTTGTTGCTTTCCCAGACAACTCAGCAGGCAGGTAGATTGGAAGAGGAACATCCAGAGCTCAAACTGGTTGTCCAAATTAGATGTCAGCATCACAGATGACATTTTAATACATTATGCCACAATGCCAGCCCCTTGAATTCTACTTTGATTGTTTAAAAATCGTTTGTTGAACAAAACAAATGATTCTCTAGGCATGTAGTAGGAAAATTCTAGAGGTGTGCAGGGTGATGGAATATGGCTGAAAAGCATCGAAGCAGGCTCAGTCTTTGCCATCCAGGAACTGATCTGCAGACAAATAATAGCAGGAGAGATGACAGAGCCTGTGAGGGAAGACACATGGCCCACTGGGAAGCTTTGTATCCTGCAAAGGGTGAGGCAAGTGAGGAGCTGAAGAAAGTTTCTTTGAGCCCTTGTGTGTGGGAACATAGAAAAGGGTGTGCAGGAAGAGAAAACACAAACAAGGTACCAAGAGAACATAGAACAATGTTTAACTGGGCAAGGCAAAAAGAACTGATGCTGGCTGCAATTACCAGAGTACAGTCAGCCTCGGCTATACATGGTCTCAGTGTAGAGTAGGGCTGTTTTACAATGGACTGGGTATGGATAAAGGAATCCGAAGTTCAGTTCAGCCTATCACCATTTTCTAAGGACTATGCACAGAGTTAAGGTCAACCTTCAAATCCATCTGTGTAGGAACTTGCTTTTAGTATAGCAGAAAAGACACACCCCCAATTTACACCTGGTTCCAGTACCTAACACTAGCTTTCTACTAACAAGTACCCTGAGAGGCAACAATGATGGGTTAAATAATTGGATTCATGCCCCCCATCTAAGAGACTTGGATTAATTTTCCATATCCTAGTGTTGGCTCTGGCCTCAGCAAACCCTGGCCCTTGTGAGCTTATGAAGAATGAGCCTGAAGAAGGGACCACTTCCTCTGTGTGTGTGTATCTATTCCTCCCTTTCCTTCTCAAATAAATAAATGTTAATAAACTACCCAGCTAAGAAAAGGAGAATGCAGCTTCTCCAACTTTCCCTTCTTAAACTCCTTGAAACTCCTTTCTGCTCTTCTTTGTTGGACTCTGGGTGTTCAAACTAGATGTTTCCCCTGTTTTCTCCAATACTGAATGCCTACTGCTGAAGAACACAATGGCTTTATCCTGCTTGGTGACAGTGCACCATTATTTGCAAGAACAATTTGACTCTGGTAACTCAGATATGGGCCCAATCATAACTCTGCCTCATACTGGGTAAAGAACAACTTCTCCCTAGCTTCCTCATCTACAAAACTAGGATAACCACTAATCTCACAGCATTATTGCAATGGTGATTAATAATGAACAAGAATGGTCTCAGCTCAGAAGCTTAAAATACTGAACTCTCAATACATAGCAACTCTTGTATAAGGTGAGAGTGGTATGGACTAACCAAATCTTTGACAATTCAGTGGAAGGATAATAGGTAAGAACTTTCTACAATCCTGTCAATTTCACCATGATTACTTCATCTGTGTTGAAGGATCACCTGATTAACACCTTTGGGTAAAATCACGCCAGCAGCTGGAAGTGAAGCAAATCTAGTGCAAGACACTTAAGGAGACATTTGTTTCCAGGTTTAAGCAGACGTAGGCTCAGCCACTGAGAATGAGCCTTCCTTAGATTTTGCATCTCTTTTGCCTTGCTTGCCTTACTCCAATCTTGGCCCAGATGAACACAGTGGCTTACATGTGAACCTCTAGGACACAAAATTTCAATTAAACAGAGACTGCTACAGACAAAAGGCAGCCTCTGATCTCCCTTGGCTGGAGAGATGTAAGGGCAGCAGGAGAGTGAGCTAAGTATAGCTACATTTGGTGACTTGCCAGCCATGAGGCAGGAACTGGCATTTAAGAGGTTCTGCTCTCACCTCTTAATTGGCCCTACTTCTTTCTCTGCCATTCTCAACCCAGCTGGCAGGAACACATGCCGGATCTGCTCTCCAAAACAGCATGGCCTCTGTGGGGAGGTGTCCTGCTGCTGGGTCCACCTCAGCAGGGTGGAACCGAGTTTTCAGACAGGAAGGTAATGTGCAGTGATGCCTTCATGAAAGGCATTCAAGATGAAAATGACACCCCAGTGGGAGTGGCCCTCCAAGGGAAGTGGAAGAAAGGAGGGAGTCACCTGCCTGTGGGGGAGGAGAGCTTCTGGAAGAGCTTCGTGCAGTTCCATTCTGTTCCAAATGTGTGCAAGGCAGGTCTCTGAGCTTTGTACTCATGGCTGAGTTACCACAGATGCTGATGATGGACTTTGGAAAGTAGATATTTCCCAATTTCTTCAGGCATGTCTGAAGATACAATTGAAATGCCATGTCTGAAGACTTACAAATGTTTCTTCTAACCTTGACCTTTAACTTCTATTTATTTTCATTTTATTTGAATGTGGAAAGAGACAAACAACTTCCATTCACCTATTCACTCTTCAAACATCTACAACTGCTAGGGTGGGGCAGTGTCCCTGCCAGGAGCCAGGAACTCCATCCCCATTTCCAATGTGAGCAGTGGAGTCCCAACTACTTGAGTCATACTCTTTTGCCTCCCCAGTATGTGCGTTAATAGAAACCTGGACCAGAAATGGAGAAGAATTAAATCTAGTCACTCCTATTTGGGCTGCAGGCATCTTAACTGCTGTACAAAATCCTGACTCATTTCTTGATTTTTAAAATATTAATGTAGCCAAGATGTCCAGGGTAGGTGTGATGGGACCAAATGTGCAGAACAAGAAATGGAAGAGATGTATAGGTCCAGGGAGGGGTCCTTGGCTGAAAAACAGGATTTAATTCTGGGAAGGAAATAACGATGGAAAAAGGCAAAGAGACAGAAAGAAAAACACACATCCATCTCCCATCCCCTACACGCACACAGAAAGAGAAAGAGAGGACAGGGAGAGAGAAAGAGAAGCAGAGAGAGACATGTTGATTCTTGGACAAAATAAAAAATAGGTGGCCTGAGCCTAATGGACCTCAAAGAGCTTCAAACCATGATTTAAGAGAGCCACCAAGGAAACCACCATTCTGACTGAATGCAGCGACAAAAGAATTGGCAAGAGGAGCTTCCAGACAAAGGGGAAGTCTACCTAGCTAAAGCACTTATTCAGGTTTCAGAATTGTGATTCTGCAGTATACCTATGCTTAAATTGCTGCCCAAGTCATTCTATATTGACCTGAATTTCTTACAGCAAAAATCACTCATTCATACCTATTCATTCATTTATTCATTTAATCAATCATGCTCTCACAACTTTGGTGTCTATTACGACGTAGACAATGTCAAACACTGAGGATACAAATATGAAGAACAAGATATTTGCCCTTTAAAATATCATGGTCAGAGGGAAAGCACAGAGAACTAATCAACTTCAGTAGACCTTAATGAGGAGGAGGACAATGCTTCAATATCTGGATGGGGAGGAGAAGAAGCTAACATTATCTGGGGCCTATGATACACCCTGCATTAGGCTACATGGTGATGATGCAGCAATGAACGCCGCAAAGTCAAAATTCAGCAAAGGAGAGGAATTTAGAAACAAAAACTATCTGTTTCATGCTTGAAAGCCTGTTGCTCTAAATCACCTCGAATGAGAAAGATAATTCACATTCTCTACACTCAACCTGGGAGGGGTTCTGGAAATCCTAAAGAAGGAATTGACACTGATATACAAATAACGCTTAATTATTTCCTAAGCAAAATGTAGGTGTATGGTATTCTGGGCAGAAACAGCAATATACCAAAACCAAACCAACCAAACAAAAATAACAATTTTTAAAAATTTAAAAACAGGAAAAGAGTTTTTGAAAAGCTGAAAGAAAAAGACTTATGAGCACATCTGTTATCCTGGTGCACCTGCCTGGGCATAACTGATGCACACAGCCACGGCAAAAAGACAAGAAAAAGAAACAAAGAGCTAATGACTGAAGAAGAAATACAATTCACGTTATCCAAAGAATACACAACTGTATATGGAAACCCAAATACATACCTTGGAAAACTCTTAAAATTAATAATTGAATTCAGTGCTAAGTAACCAATCAAATTTAAAGTGGTACAATTTATTGTAGCACTTAAAAAATTAGATATCTAGGAGTAATCTAGAATTATTAATAATACCTCTACATTGAAAATTGAAGAACTAATAAAAATTTTTAAAGCTATAATAAAAGATATATACCCAGTTCATGGGTAGGAAACTCAGTATTACAAAGATTAAAATTCTCCCAGAGATTTCAGATATTCCAAGTAAATATTTTGTAGATGGTTCCAATTTGATTCTTAAATTTAAAATGCAGATGGCCCAGAATAGCCAAAGTTATCTTCAGATGAGGAAAAATCATACTGGCCTTCTACCAGATATCATGACCTATTGTAAAATTATACTAATTAATACTAATTGCATGACAATAGACTGAACAATGTACACAGGATCCAGAAATAATCATACAAGCTTATCTGACACACAACAAAACTACACTTCATTTCAGAAATTACATAATGGACTTTTTAAAAATTTTATTTATTTGAAAATGTTACAGAGGGAGAGACAGAAAGAAAGAGAATCTTCCATTTACTGGTTTACTCCCCAAGCAGCCACACAACCAGGGTATTGTGAGGCCAAAGCTAGGAGCCAGCTGGGAGCCAGGAACCAGGAGCATCCTCTGGGTCTCCCATGTAGATGTCCGGGACCCAAGCACTTGGGTCATCTAGTGCTAATTTCTCCAGGGAATTAGACCAAAAGTAGAGCAGCTGAAACTCAAACTGGAGTCCATATGGGATAGCAGCATTGCAGGTGGAGGCTTAACTTGCTAACCCCACAACACAGACCTTAGAAATGGACTTTTTAATAAATGTTGCACCATCAGTTGGATTCCCTAGGGACAGAGATAAATGTGGATCTCTTGTATGAAAGATAGTATACAACAGCATAAACAGCACCTCCCCAGCTTGGACTAAGCAAAGGTTTCTTGGTAGAAACTAATTAAACCAGGGCCTGATTAAAAACCGTAGGGTCAGAACAATTAAAATTCACTTCTCATGCCTCAGGAGAGAAAAACAGCCAAGATGTGGAAGAGAAGGTTGAGAAGTTCAAAGAAACTGAGACTGGAATGGAAAGAGATGCATGGGGTCCCCTTGGTCCCTGAGCTGAGCATGATTTCAGAAAGGAAAGAAAGCTGAGGAAGATAAAAAGCATGAAGGTACTTGTGTCTTGCTTAAAAAAAAAAATATATATATATATATAATGTATTATATAATTTATATATAATTATATATAAATATGTGAATGTCTATAAATATAATATATGTATATGTGTGTGTATATATATAGTCTAAGCTCTTGGGGTTGGACTTGGTGATTTGTCCGTTCAGCTCTATGTTCTTTCTCTGTTGACTTCCGGTGCATGCTAACTCCCTAGCCCTCGGAAGCCTTGTGTTAGCCACAGCGATGTGTGAATCATCATTTGGAGCAGGTGCCTGGCAGTTAGTAAGTCCCAATGTGGGTTTAGTATAACTGAGAAATAATCTTCTGCCAAGCTGTCCTACATCACACCTTGGGGAGTTGTTTATACAGAACTTACTGTTATTTTTTTAAGAATTATTTTATTTTTATTGCAAAGTCAGATATACAGAGAGGGAAGACAGAGAGGAAGATCTTCCATTCAATGGTTCACTCCCCAAGAGGCCGCAACAGCTGGAGCTGAGCCAGTCTGAAGCCAGGAGCCAGGAGCTTCTTCATGGTCTCCCATGTGGGTGCAGGGTCCCTAAGCTTTGGGCTGTCTTTGGGCTGTCTTGTTGCTTTTCCAGGCCACAAGCAGGGAGCTGGATGAGAAGTGGGGCTGCTGGGATTAGAACCGGTGTCCATATGGGATCCCGGCATGTTCAAGGCAAGGATTTTAACCACTATGCTATCGTGCCAGGCCCACAAAACTTACTGTTATCTTAATGGATATAGCATGCTCCCGCTTGCTGACTCTGCTCAGGAAGTTTGGGTGATTGGCCAGCCATGGAATGGAAGCCCAGGCTATTTGGGAGCAATTAGCACTGAACCAAAAAGCATAGCGAACCAGCAGGAACATAGGAACGTGGAGAGTATTAGGCAGATCTGTCAGCTGGTCCTGACCAAAAAGGGTTAGGTATTCCCATCCACTCCTCAGACCACACAAGCAGTTGAATTGTCAGTCACTCTCAGAATTTTGCAGAAGTCAGGCAAAGATTTCCACTTGTGGAGTCCAGATGAATAAGCAGACGAGTGTTGCCAGGTGGAGTCAGGGGATGGGGAGGCACTATGGAACAAGAAATGGGAGCTGAGACTGCACCCAAGCTGCAGGTCAGTCTAGCTGGAGTACTGCCCAAGATGACATTGAAAAGGTGCTAGAACGGGCATCAAGTACTCAGAGGACGTGTGATCCCTCTTGGCTTTATTGCAGGGGTGGGCAGGAAAGATGACTGAGTGACAGCTGTAGAGTGGAAGGTAGGGAGGCATGCTGACAGGGAGTGATGACTGAGCTCCAGCTGCCATGGAGCTGCTGTGAATCTAACCAAGGATCAGCAGGGGCAGTTAAGTTCCCATTGAGAAGGCCAGCCTTGCATGCAGCGGATGCTTCTCAGCTGGACAGAAGCTGCAGGGGGCTGGCTGCAACCCTGCTCATGAATCCCTCCAGACAAGAGATTAAGGACACTGGTTTAACTGTGATATCAGGGAACCCATCTGGGTTCCAAACCCACTTGGCTTCTCTTTGTTCCAAATTGTGTGTGATGCTGGTAAAGACACTTCACCTCTCAGAGCATCAACTCCCCTATCCATACCAATTGGCTTAATACCATTTTTCTTAATGTTACCTGAGCCAGCACTCACTAAACACATGGCACAAAGCATATACACCCATGGTATTCTGACAGAGAATGCAAGAATGGCAGGAGGCATGGCTGACCATGAGGAGAAAAAACACACCTGTGCCCTTCTGGGGAACAGAACATAGCATGTCTGGACTTGCTCTCTGAGTCCCACAGCTGACATTACTTCAATCCATTATCTGCTATCATGAACTCTCTGGCAGCTGATTTCAAATAAAACATCCCAGACACCTCGGTACAGTGGCACACCCTGGAAAACATACTCTCTCCACAGCAACCGCCCCCCCTCACCCCTATTGATTTATTTATCCATCTATTTATTTACTTCTTTTGCAGGCTTCCTTGGCCCTGTGATGCTCGCTGGATCTGCTGAAACACTGCTGAGAGATCAATCATGAAAACCCAGCTCGGCACCGAGGCCCTGGGTAATGAGCTGCCGCATGCTAAGAAAATGCCATCTCAAGTGCTCATTGATTCCTCCACCCTGCTTCCGCCCTTGCCCTGCTTCACAAACTGAGCGAGCTAATGGCTGTTTAAAGGTGAGCCGACCCCACATGTTCACGCAGCCCCAGCAGGGACCCTCGGCACTGCCGAAATGACTACAAAATGAATGGCAATGAGGAGTCTGGGGTCGCTCTGCCAGTACGCCCACCCTCGTGCTTGCTGGGGCGCTCTGACAACCGGTAGGGTTCTCTTGTCTGTGCATTCTACTTAGCGGAGGCCCACGTGCGGGCTCGCCAGTCTGCCTCAGGGCCGCTCAGCAGGCTGGCGTTTGAACTTGTCAACAGCCATTTGACAGATGACAGGAATTTCTACAGCGAGTGAAAGAGGAAACAGTGGGTCTGAGACCTACAGGGGAGAGATATCCACAGCAAGGAGCCAGCAAAATTGGATCTGGAAATGTTCGGGAAGCCAGGGGGCGACTGGGTTCAGACGACAAGGAATGGAAAAGACATGGGAAGGGACTAAACAGCTGCTGGGATTCAGTGGCCAGAATCTATCTGCTCAGCAATCTGGAATCTTCGGTAGGCCTGACTCTGCTGTCACTCTTAGAAACTGATTCAGGAAAGAGGTGTCTTGTTAGTGTGACTGTGTCAGTGTAATTAGAACAAATTCTGAAAGTCAAACTGAATACACCTACTTTGTCTTTCTCAACAAACGAGTTCTATTTTTTCATTTAAAATAATGGGCATTCTTTTCTTTTCCCCATGTTTTTTGTTTAACTTGCCCCTTAAATCTCTGTTCTTCCAACAGAGGGGAAAAAAAATGAGAGATTTAATTGCATGAAACTCCATATCATATTCCCCTCTCCGGAGGTTTCATTATAGGACCAAAACAGGAGAATCACTCTGCCACCTCTTGCCTTCTCTTCCAGCTATTTCTGGGTTTTAATAATTATTCATTAATTGTGCACTCTGATAAGATCCTCACTGTTTTGAAACATTCTCCCTCTGGCCTCCATACTATTAAATACCCTGATTGCCTACCAAGAGCATAAAATTAAAAATCAAAGCACTACCTCTGAAAGGTTTAAGATGTGCCATCTTTAAGCAGTTTCTGCAGCTCACAGCCATTTCATTGCAGCCAAGGGAAAGTGCGGTGCTGTGATGAGATTGTTCTTCTTTGCAGTCTAAGTCAACAACACCAGCACTGGCAGAGTTTTTCTCTCAGCTATAAGTTATCTCCTCTGGATGGACAGCTTGTTCCCTCAGATAAAAACAACACCTGGTACTGATGCCAGACCTCAGGGATAGCTTTGGTTTGCAGGAGAGAATCTTCCTCAAGATTCTGTAAATCATAGACAAGCATCACTTTATAAAGTGAAGTCCACTCAGCCTGGCCCTGGAGACCACCAGAAGTAGAATCCCAGGCATTTTCCTGCAAAGCCAAGATCCACTAATCTACTCTCTTGTGTTTCTGGATTGCACATTCCTTAAGGGAAGAACAGGGCACTAACTTTACAGCCAACTGAAGACATTTTACTCATGGATTCATTCAACATAAACTCAATGAAGGAATAAATGGATACAGAAACTTAGGACAGGAGAATGACAAGACAGAATTTCTTAAACTAGCAACTGCAGATCTTGCAACTTCTATTGCCCATTGGAATACAAAGATACTTCAAAAGGTTCATGGGGAAAATGGAATTAAAAGATAAGATTAGGGCCTGCACTGTGGCGTAAGGGGTAAAGTTGCCACCTGCAATGCTAGCAGGTCATATGGGTGCCAGCTTGAGATCTGGCTGCTAAACTTCCTCTCCAGCTCTCTGCTAATGTAGCTGAAAAAGTAGTTGAGGATTACCCAAGTGCTTGAATTCCTGCACTCAGGTAAGAGATCCAGAAGAATCTCCAAACTCCTAGCCCCTATCATTTAGGGAATGAACCAGAAAATGGAAGATCTCTTTTTTTCTGTCTTCTCTTTGTGTAACTCTGACTTTCAAACGAAATAACACATCTTTAAAAGATAAGATTGTTTCATTGCATACAGATAGAGACTTCATAATGGTATGCTAAGTTGGAATGTGCTACCTTGAGAATAATCGAGTACCTGTTGCTAAGGAAATACAAGCAGAATTCTCATGAATACTGCAGTCTGAATGTGTCACTGTGTCTTCCTTGTGGATGGTCTGGGTTTTATGCTTATCCTGATAGCAAATGAAAAGCATCAAAAAATCCATGAAAGTGGGAATTCAAATGGAATAGAAATGTGGAAACAGAATTCGGTTGGATACACAAGGCATCTTGAAAAAGCTCATGAAAAGATGCAAATAATGAGAAAATCATGTATTTCTAGAACTTTTCAAAATATTTACTTATCTATTTGAATGACAGTGCCATTAGAGAGGAGGAGAGGACACACAAAACACACACACACACACACAAAGAGGGAAGAGAATTATAAATAGTTGCAGTGGCCAGTGCCTGGCCAGGTCAAAGCCAGAGCAGGAGCTTCATCCATTTCTCCATGAGGGTGGCAGGGTACTTGGGACAGCTCCCGTTGCTCTCCCAAGTGCACAAACAAGGATCTGGGTTGAACGTAGAGGAACCAGGACATGAATAAGTGCCCATACGGGATGCTGACATCAGAGACAGTGACGGAATTCACTGTACGACAATGCCAGCCCCAGATTCCTAAGATTTTGTTTTCTTTAATTTCATTTTTCATGAACATTTTGAAGTACACTGAAATACTGGAAAACTGAAAATTATCTGTACTTAGCTGCTTCACAATCCAATCCAAAACTTAGTGACTTAATAAGAAAATCATTTTGATAGATCTTGGAATTCTATGGCTGGATGGGGCTTCCACTTCACGTACAAGCAGAGAAGGCGGTCTCCTCAGGGACTGAAGTGGGCTGGAATTTCCAGATGGCTCCCTCTCATGCCTTGCACCTCAGCGCAGATGGCTGGGAGGCTGTGCTCAGCTGGGGCACTGGGATAGGGACACATTGACTCTTTGTCACCCTGTAGTCCCTAGGCCTCTGTTTATGTTCATGGCCTTTTCTGCAGTGTGACCAGATGTTTTACATGGCTTCTTAGCTCTCACAAAAGCATACAAGTAGAAGCTCTAACATATTCTTAAGGCAAGGACAAAACACTAACTTTACGGTCCAAGACCAATTCAAGGTCACCTTTGCTGCACTTCGTCAGTTGAATCACATCACCAACTTGGCATAGTTTTGTGAGGGAGAGGCTATCATTATATGAAACCTCAGAGTCAATAATGTGGTTTGAATGTATGTGTAATTCCTATTGGTGACAGGGTGGAAAATACTGCTAACACTACTGAGGAATGATGCCTAGGTCCATAACTGAAGGAGATGCTGAATTTCAACTACAAGCAGATGGAAATAAATATGTGATTTTTAAAAAGCCTATCCAAGCTGTCCCATGATCCCTTATGGTTCAGAGAATACCATATTAAGGCCTCCTGAGTAAAAAGCTAAAGGCATACCTACTGAGGCACTAGAAACCTGGAGGGGCAGAGCCCAGGGTGATCTTGGAGATCATCCCAGCGATCTAGTGTGAGGTCACAAACTCAAGTGCCTTCTGAGCAGACACCTGGGGAATGATGGGTAGCAATGAAACAGAGAGACTTTCAACTTGAGGCTAAAGAGGAAAGAAAGAGCCTGCTCCATACAGGGTACACAGGGTCCCTCTGCTGCCTTCCATCACCAATGTGAGACCTTGGTTCTCATCTGTTCCCTACATTTAGTGGGAAGAAAGGTGCAGAGGCTAAAAACCCAGTGGACAGAGGGCACTGCTCCAAGGTCAGAGCAAGGTGCTAGAGAGCCCAAGTCTTGAATATTCTTGACTGAAGTGAGCCCCAGGATCTCAACTCTACCACCTACCATCTCAACTCTTTCCATCTTGACATTCTTAAGATTGTCCCTGCACACTGTCTCCACGAACCGCCACCCTTGGAGGATAGAGAAGTACTTTGAAGTACCAACACTATCCAGTAGAAGTGTTCTTGCCACTTTGTCCACAATGCTCTCTAGGTCAGCCTTAAGCAAAAGGAACATCACATTAGTTTCTCCCCTGAGGATCCATTCTCAAAGTCTAGACCAAGTCTCTGCTCAACAAACTTTCAATGCCCTCTGTTACAGAAAATCCTGCAGTCCAGATGGAAACCCTAACATCTCTTACTCTCACCCTCCCCAGCCTGGCAATTCCCACCTTTGGCTGTAATTTCCTAGTGTTTTGTCTCCATGGAATTATGAAGTGGGTTTCACCTTTCCCATCCTCATTGACTGCTTCTAACTTCCTCACCCAGTCTGTGCAGTGCCACATAAACCCAGTGCCCCTGACTCCTTCCCATCATTCTGGACTCATATCTCCTCAAACACAGGTGACTTTGAAGAGAACACTCGAAGATGCAGTATCTAAAAAAGAGGAATGTACCAGAAAACTTCAAAAATGCTCATGGAAAGTGAGAAGATAAGTTAGGGATGGGCATGGGTACAGAAGCTATAAGGCTGGTTGGGGCATCTACCGCCTGTATCTCAGTGTATGGATTCAAGTCTTAGCTCCACTTGTAATCCAGCTCCTGTTATATACTCTGGGAGATAGCAGGTGATAGCTCAAGCACTTGTTTCCCTGCCACCTTTAAAGGAAACCTGGATAGAGTCCCTGGTTTCTGGCTTCAATCAACTTATTTGGGCATTTGATAAATAAAACAGTGAATAGATCTCTCCATCTGTGTCTCTGCCTTTCAAATAAAATAAAATATGAATAAAAATCACAAAAGCAGACTTTATTTTGGCACAAAATATTTGAAAACCAAGCATGTGAAAGAGATTCAGAAACTTTATCAGAATGCATATTATAACAAAAGCTACATGTGGATTTTATCATTTTTTTAATAGAGGAGAGCAAGTTTTAGAAGAGGCCATAGATGAGACTCTTCCTCTGGATTGTTCCTTCTCAGATTCTTACTCATGGCATGCAAACTTCTAGCTCCTTGAAGGAGGGACATTGCATTTCCAGACAGGAAAAACCAGGGCTCAGCCAGCGTGCCACAGCCTCAGCTGGTAAGCGCATTAAGTGAAAGTGACAGCCAAGCCCATGAATATGTTTGCAAGAAGACAAATCAGCATCTCAATTTAATTCTAACAGAATTCAATTTCACTTGGGAGAATGATCTCCCTTTGGCCTCTACTCCCCTGCTCTGATGTCTCTCTTATTTAAGTGTATGCAGCTGAGGCCTCACACTGCTCAGCTGGCTCAATGTCCCTGGAGGATTCTTAATAAGGGAGCAAGTCACTGTCAGAGTCATGAAATTCTACTGCCAAATAATGTTCTTTCTTCACCCAAGAATGTTTGAAGATGCTTTTTAAAACCTCCAGCAAAGGGAGAAGATTGGCCTATTGGTTTCCTACCAGGTATGTGTCTTCCTTAGATTCCCTACAACATCTTCCCTAGCCCAGCGATAAGAAAGTGAGCAAAACTGAGGTCTTTAGGCCTTTCTAGAGATCCTTTGAAGATGTCCAATGAGCCTTTCACTTGGGCTGTGGCAAAAACAGCAGGTTGCTGATATGGGCCAGGCCATGGAACATAGTCCTTCCCATACCTCTAGCTTTCGTTATGGCATTCATTCTTACCTGAACATTCTCCTGCCTTGCCTTAGCTCATCTCTGAAGCCCATCTCTACTCCATTTACCTGTTCCTGTGCCTTCTTCTCTCCACAGCCACATCTATGTAAGCCAGTCCATTGATGCCCATCACTACTACAATATTCCCAAACTGACAGCCCAGTGGCAAAGGATGTGCAGTACACAGTTGGGATGCCAGGATCATGATCCAGTTCCACACTTTGCAATTATCCGGTCTTAGGAAAGTCTCTTTCCTAAGTATTTATTTATTGTGCCTCGATTTCCCTGACAACAAAGTAGGCAAATAATATCTACATCATATATATGTTAATAAGAAAAAAGAAAGCGCTGTGTAAAGTGCTTGATTTGTTGGCTGGTACTTGGAAAGCATCCATCAAATGTTAATCACTGCTCTTAAATCCTTTCATTTCTTCACCTCCACACTCAACTTTCTATTCTCAGCCTCAGCCACATTTAGCTGATATCCCACTTGCCAAACACAACACACTTGTTTATGCCTTTTCTACTCTTAGTTCTCTCTGCCTAAAATTCTTGCCCACTGCTTTTCAACCAGCAAACTCCTTCTCATCTGCATAGTACAATTCAGATGTCTTCCTCTGGAAGGCTTTCTTTAAGCAGTCCAGATAGAACGACTTGACCCTTCCTCTCCGCATTACTACATCTTTATACATACCCCGGATATAGGAAAGTCTCTTCTGTTTTATGGTCAGTTGGTTAAAAGCCTATCTCTGCCATCAGACCATACACGTCTATGAGAGATGAGCTGTATTCACCTTTGTGTCTACAGCACCAAGCTTGGAGCAGTATGCTGTGTTTAATTGGATCCTTTTGTGTAAGGGCTGTGTTCTCTCCCCAGGACTCTTGGCTCAGCTTCTTGTGATGCCAAAGTTGGTGTCTTTTATATCTTCATAGCTAAGAACTCAAAAGGGTGCTCATGAATGCCCTCAACAGCCACAGCTTCTGATAGACCATTCTTAGAGTTACCACGGTGCAAATGAAAAGCTCAGCCTTTCTTTTTAATCATTCCTGGCAAGCGCTGATAAAACATCTAACATCTGACCAGACATGGGCTACCTGCCATGGGGAGAGAGAAGAGGAAGTAACAAATGAGGGATCCAGTGGCCTCTCCAAGTGGTGTATGAAACTGAGAACCAGAAGACAATGCCTTGAACTTCCCTTCACAAGTGAGATGTGCCTTTTCACACATCCCTGAGCCTCACAGCACAAGGAAAATCATATGTGTTATAGAGCCAACACATTAGGAAGAGGATGCATATGAGCCCAGAGCCTAGCTCTTTTAGAGAAAAGGTGGCTAGTCTTGGGCTGGAATTTGAAGAATTATACAAACCTGCACAGCAAGCACACACACACACACACACACACACACACACACACACACGTACACAAGGACACACACCTCCATATACACACATTATTTTCTCTTCTGTTCCTATCTCATGCTTAATACCTTTCCATCATCATAATGAATTGCTTAGACATCAGACATAAATATCAATATATTTTCTAACAGTCTATTTGGAATTTGGGATGAAGAAATATTTGTTGAGAAAAAAGTCAGCTTTTGATGGACAGCTCTTGACTTCACTGGATCTTAATAACCCATTTCATACACAAATGCCCACAAATGTATGTCCTTTGATAAAGCTTATGCTTAGCTAAAAGAATAGGAGACTTAGACATTCAGGCAAGCTTGGAAGGCCCTTGTACAGGGAAACTCAACTGTGAAGCAAAAGCCAATGTGGCTGGACAGTACTCATGAGAAGATCCCATGTCTAAGACGTCCCCTTCCCATGCCTTGTCCATGGATAGACTCATGATATCATAGGAAAATCTCACATGTCAGTCCCTTGGGAAAGCTGGCTTTGGAGAATGCTCAGCTTAGAAAGAAGAGTTAGAGCTAATTTCAACTTTAACTCACCCCTTTGACTGGGTCTGCTGGCTAAGTCCCAACTTCACAAACATATGTGAATGGCTCTGCAATTCTCAACCCACCAGCAATCCAGAAATGAGTAATTCATCAGTGCCCTCACTATTCCACCAAATCTTAAGTTTAATTCCACTCCATGGCACAATACTTGGACTTTACTCCCTGTCAATACTTAGTTCATTCTTATGTGATGGGATATCAGGACTACCTAAAATAGCCTCCTTGTTTCCTAGACATGAACATTAAGACCATGTCCATGGTGGTTAGCCCACAATCATGTAGCTTTGTTTATAACGCTGAAACTTGAATGCAATTAATCCAGAAGCAGAGTATTCACCCCATAAGAGAAAAATCATCTCTCCAGCTCCAGACACCACCACTAACTATCGTCAGTTTCTGCCAAACTTTCTGTGATGAGAGGGGGAGAACAGGATAGGGACACAGCCCAACTCATCTCCTCCCTAATGGGCATATAAAAAAACCTACACCTCATCTAGTTCTAATTGTGGTCAAGAAGCATTTTGTTTCTCTACTTTTAAAACCTTCATTTTTTTAAGGGTACATGGGGAAGAAGACCATAACCACTTTTGGAGGCCTGTCAAAAATAGAGGCTGGCATATCCACCCCAGTTACAAGCCTTTTTCTTCAATCCAAATATCGCTTAGACCCTTAATAGTGCTTGGTCACAATGGAGGACTCATTGTCCTCCATGTAAACCATTATGAAAATGGCCCGGCGATGGTCCTAATACCTTCATCCCTTCTTATTTTCCGACATGACTTTTCCTTTTTCTATCTTGTCATTTTGCAGCTACTCTTTCTCTGCTCTCCCATGCCTGGGTACTCATTGTGTTTCTGACCTGTACTAGCTCCATTCTCAACACTGGCAGATGCTTCTGGCCTTCTAGCACAAGTGCAAATCACTTATGTAAGATCACTGAGCCCTAGACTGTCTCATTTGAACTGAGTGTGGAGTGACTCCACTGAAATTCATGTTCAAGTTCAAGCCCAACGACCAGAAAAGGAAAACTTGATTCAACTACGGTATTTGGAAGTGCAATCCTTGGGAGGTAATAAAGGCAAAATGAGGTTATGATGGTGGTGCCCTGGAGTTGGCACCAGACCCAGGTTCTGTCACACCCTGTGATGCCCTGTTCCTCTTGTGACAAAAAGAGAAGGAGAAGCACAGCACTCCACAAGGGGTGTGATATCAACACATCGTATGTATTAGAAAATGAAACGTAAGGGCACGTATTTAATGATTTAGAAAAACCTCATCTTTTAATATCTTCTTACTCTAAGTTGTCACTAGAGGTTACACCTTATTTGAATCTGTAGTTATTTTTGGTGTTTATATGTTATGATCACTATTCAGTATTTAGAATCCTTCAAATACGCATAGATTCAATGTTGAATAAAAGTTGCTTGTTGTTTTCAGCATCCATTAAAAAACAAAAGCCAATCTTTTGCACTAGCCTGTGTCTGGTTACTAACTAAAGATATAGTCAAACATCTGCAATGAGAGGATATTCTCAGCCCCACAGGGCTGCCGCCACCTTTGCCTCCTGCCTTTGAGCTGGAGGCCAGGGTGCAGGCTTTGGGAAGCCTGCTCTGAACATTTTGCTGCCCTGACTGCTTAACAGTTGACTGGGCTTAGCTGGGCTTTGCTACTTCAGCACCCTCAACACAGAATGACAAAGTCCAAGGGGTCAAAACTGCTCACTTTGCATGGCAAGACTGAGGATGCCTATGCGATCTGCACTGAGCAGGCTGATTCTCACCCCTGGAATTTGCATTCAAAGACATTTCTGTCTAATGGATCAGTAGGATTGGGAGAAATGTCCATGATCATTGTCATATAAGTTTTATTGACTTGGGTTTCCCTTCCAGATACACTTCAGGTGACTGACAAATGTCCTGTGAATGCACATTCAGAGCAGGAACTTGACCGCAAGCACTTAACTGTTTGCAGAAGTTGTGAAGGTCCGTATACTCAGCCAGGTAAAACCCCCAGAATGGCATTGCATCAGCCAGCACTTTCAAGTGCTTCTGAATCTATTGCTTTTCCTCTGCCTGGCAGCTACTCAGAGCCCATTGAGCACATGTTTGGCTTTCTTCTGAGGGTGTCCTCTGTGTGAAGTAGATTCCTGAGAGAGACTGCTGAGGGGCCTACTCTGTGCACTATGGCCCTCTCCACTTTAATACATCATCCCACCACACCTGATGAAGAGAGAGAGCTAGTAAAATACAGAAGCACAGAGAAGCTCAGATGAAAGACAGAGCCCACAGAAGGGCAGCTGAAGGAGCTGGAGCTGCTCTTGCTGGATCTGAGTGAGAAGCTGCTGTTCTGGAGAGGAATGTAAGAGCAGGAGTCTGAATCCAGGAGAATAATCCTCTTCCATGCAACATGATACTAACTCAATACCACATTCCAATATTCAGAATCTACAGGCTCTGGTTACAGATTGTATCTTTACATTTTCTCTGCATCAAGAGAAAAAGCAATCCTCTATCCCCTGATACATTCCCTCAAATGGCCACAGCAATTAGGGCTGTGCCATGCAAAGACCAGGGACCAGAAAATCCACCCTAGTCTCCCCAGTGTGTGGCATGGGCACAAGAACTAGGACCATCATCTGCTGCCTTCCCAGGTACATCAGCAGGAAGTTGTATCAGAAGCAGGACAGCTACTACTCAAAGCAACAGCTGTTTGATATGAAATGCCAACAGAGGCAGGCACAGGTTCACCTACTGTAGCACAAGACCAGCCCTTCTCCTTCATTTCTGATCTGTGCTCTTTAAGACACTGAGAGAAACCAAAGGCCTCAGGACTCATCCTGGGAACTGGTTCAAGGGAAAGTGCATGCCACTAACAGCAAGATTGAAATCAATTAAACCATCTAAAGGTGACAGTAGCAATATAAAGCCCTAGCATTATAGTAAAGATAGCTTTGCACACCTAGCATGCGCCAGCCCAAAGGCAAACCTGTGGTTCTCAGCCTGGCATGTGCAAGGGAGTCCACGGAGGAGGGAACTTTTCAAACATACTTATACCCCAAGTTCCTTGTCCAGAGCCCCTGACTCAATTGTCTATCTTTGGTTTTCTCATAAAGACTTTTAAAAATTTTATTTAGTTGGCTTTTTTTTTTCAATGTAAAAGGCAAAATGACAGGAAAGAGAGATCTCCTGTGTGGTAGTTCACTCTCCAGAATGAAGTCAGAAGCAAGGAATTCCATCTGAATCTCCCACACTTGGCCATCTTCCACTGCTTTCTGAGGTTCACTAATAGGGAGCTGGATCACAAATGGAGCATCCAGGACTTGAATTGACACTTATATGGGATGCCACGGTTGCAGGCAGTGGCTTAATTAATCACAATGCTTGCTGTATGTTTTCAAAGTTTCTCAAATGGTATAAGGCTCCTAGCCAAGGCTGAGAAGCTAGAGAAACGAAGGTAGAGACCACAAAAGAGGTGAAGAAAAACAAAGATTTGGGAGGAGAGGAAAGGAGAGATATTAAGATTGAGATTAAAGTGGAAGGAAGGGGAATAGAAAAAGAGTGATGCCCAAACAGGACAGAAAGAGAAGGGATCTGGGGAAAGGGGACCATGTTGATGGAGATTGACACAGACGCTGGGGGAGTGAGGCAGAGGGCTATGAGAATGCAAAACAAAACAAACTCAGAAGAGATCCAGATGGCAGGGGAAAAAGAACAAACAACATTTGTGGAGGGTTTACTTCGTTCCAGCACATTGTACCAGGGGTGCTTTACAAAAGACAGAGGAGGACAGAGGGAAGGAAAAGAGAAAAAGGGGAGGGTAAGTTGGGGAAAGCTACTACACAAGACAACAGAGAAAACAGAAATGGAATTTTCATAGCAGGCAGAATCCATCAAACATAGTCAACCAGCTCCCCAAAGCCCAGTCAACAGTACTTTGTAACCAAGTTAAAAGGCAATAAACCCAGGTTTTTCATTAAGCTCAATGTGGTATTTTTCCTTCTGCACACAATTAGTTTTTAGCATCCTGAAGATGTTCTTCTTTGTATAGTTTTAGGGGAGCACAAGCTGAGCTCCCAGACCTGGGAGGATTTACCCTTCTTTTGGTGGTAGAAAGAGCTGCCTGCTTTGAAAAACCCTGAGAGCAGTGATGTTCCCTAAACACACTCTTTGTCAGCTCCCCCCTTTTTTTTTTCTTTTCTGAAAATAATGAAAAACAAACAAAAAAGATGAGCTTGCCAAGAAAGCCCAAGAGCATAGTTATAATTAATCTTTCCTTAGCATCTACATTAGAAATCTGCTTAGTGGTTTGTATGTCTGCAGTAGTGCTGCGGCTATTTCACTTGCTTTCAGGGTCCAGGACCTCAGCAGCAAACAAACAAAAAACCAAGAAACTGGCTTTTCTCTGATTTCAGAGAAAACAGAGACAGACAGACACAGGCTGTCAGTGAGATCTTCTAACCACAGGTTCATTCTCCAAATACAAGTAACAGCCAGGACTGGACCACCAGTCATAACTAGGAACTCAGTTCAGATCTCCTTCGTGGACAACAGGAACCCAAGTAATTGAGCCATGGTGTGCTGCCTCGTTGGATAATTATAAGCAACTATATGGAATCACAAGTGGAGCTGAGTGCACTCATGTTAGGAAAGCATGCATATGTCACACATGACATCCTAAGCAGCACATTGAACAACCACCCAGGAACCAGCTTTGATTACAACAAAACATTTCACACCGAGATGACTGGACCATCATGAGGAGTATATGCGTCTGGATTCTAAATGGGTTTCCCACACTTCTCCCACACAAAGAATCGCTGCAACGAAGTGGAATGAGCCACTCCTTTACATAGGGATAAAGCTCCGAGTCCATACTTGGTGGGCAGTGCTCTTGATCTGTTCCTTTGCTAGGACAAGAGGAGCCAAGACAGGGATCTGCCGTTACAACTTCAGAACAACAAGGTGGATCCATCTCTCACTTGAAAGAAACAATTACAGCTAGTTATCTGCATAAAATTTGTGCTATAGTTATGACTACCTACCTAGCCAGTCCTGATGCCACTTGGATCAAAAAGAACAAGTCAGTTCACCTTTGAATATTGCAAGCTGCCACCTTACACAGACTTCACCATGGACACACACTTTCCCACATTTTCCCACATAAAATTGTTTAATCCTCAAATCAGCTTAATGAGCATCAATGCTATTACTAGGTTCATTTTTTTATACCATCTGAGTAAATGTTGGTGAAATTGAACTTTTTTTTAAAAAAATATTTCTATTATTTACCACGATAACGTTTTGTAGGCATTAGGATTTTTCTCTCCGCCTTCCCTGCCTCCCTCTCCATATCCTTCCCATTGTCATCCCCCGAATGATTACAGCTGTTCTGACCCTTGGTAACAGAATCCACATTTCTATTTTGCCTAGAGAACTGTTTCTGTTCCTCTCTCCACCCCTAACCCTCTCTCTCTCTTTCCTTCTCTGCAATAAAGTTGAAAGTTGATGTTATCATATAGATTATTTAGAACCATTCTCTGATTCCAGAACCAGAAGTCTTTTGGGTTGGTTTGATGGGAGGCAAGGGAGAAATTTAAATTATCTGAATAACTGTTTCAATTCACTACTACTAAATATTTAAGGAACAGTTAGCATGTGCCAATTTCTATGCCCAGAAGGTTAGAAAAGAAATAGTCAATGAGATAAACTCAAACCAGTTCTGTATTGCTCTAGAATCTCTTAACATTTCTGTTGTAAAAATTTTTAGTGTCTGTTTAGAAGGCAGGGCACAAAACGCATACAACTCACACATACACACAGCAGCAGCAGCAATACAAGACTTTCCCTCAGCCATAAACACCTCGGAGGTGATCAAGCCCAAGATTTCAGTTTTATGGATTGTGCCAAACAGTCCAAACAGAGGACTGAAATGGATTGCCAGTGTCACCTCCAGGGTATGGCAGGGTCTGGGCCATGTGGGGACAGAGTATGACGTGTCACCTAGGGCAAGGCAATAAATGGCAGAAGGTCACCCTCTGGTTGCTAACTGTAATTTTCCACTCCTGTGAGCCTTAACTGAGAGCTTACTTATAAAGGTGTGTGACTGTGGGGTGTGGGAAGACTCAGAGCCCACAATTAGCAGGAGATGCACCCTGAAGAACTTCAGGATGGTGCTGGTGAACTGTTCCTCCACCTAGGTCCCCAAGAGAACCAAGACAGAGACTCAGATTAAATGTCAGGAAGGGAGAAGGGGAGAGAAGGTCTTCTAGGCAATGCTGGAATGACTAGAAAAGCATGGGTTGATCCGAAGACAGAATTGAGCCACCTGAAAAATAAGAAGGAGAAAGGGTCCATCCTTCAATGCCACAGATTCCAGGACCTGAGTTCTCCAGAGTAGCTCTAAAGTGGGCCCCATCTGATGTCTGAGATGCTAATGCTTCAATCAGGACCTGTCTCTGACACCAGACTGGCTATCTAACCGCCAAATTGCATCCCTAATGAAATGATCGAAAATAATGTATGACTTTGTATTTGAAAATAGAGCTCCTTGGCTCCCCTGGGAAGGTTCTTCCCTTTCATATCCAGTTGATAGTAACCCTATCCTTGCATTTACTCAGATCCAGAACTTAGAAGCTATCCTGTGGGTTTAAAGAACTTGACTGGGTTTTGTCCTGAAGTCCCATGTTAAGTGGAGTCATCTTGGAGCTGTCAAACCATGCCTGATGGTTTATTCTACTGAGCTGACTTGAGGCAATCTCCACATAGCTTTTGCTAATGAGGTAGCTCAGGATGAGGCTGGTCCCACCAGAAAGACCAACCATTGCTTTGTAGAGGGTCAGTCCATATTCTGAGTCATGTGGTACACACCTGACCTCCAGGGAGATAAGAAGAAAGCTAGTGATTGAGACACATGGGCAGTGATCCAATCAATGGCATACATGTGATGAAACCTCAAGAAATGCTGCATTCTAAAACTCAGGTGAGCTTCTCGGTTGGCCATATTCTGAGCAATATCAAACATAGCGTTAGGAAGCAATGTAGCCAGAGGCATAGAAGTTTTGCATTTGTGACTCCAGCAGTCTTCACCCCATGCAACTCTAACAATTTTTATACACTTGCTTTCATGAAATTACAATCATGAGTTCAGTACTTTAAATACATTCTTTATTTTCTAGCAAACTGGTCCTAGGAAGCTTTCTTTTCTTTTTTTTTTTTTTGCAGCAGGTGTCTGAAGTGAGAACAATTTTATGGAGGATTATACCCTTAATCTGCAAAATCTGGCTCCAGACTAGGTGCCAGGATAGCTCCATTTCTCTCTTAAGTGCTGCATCCAATTTGCCAGAAAATCCTGATGGTCCCAATTTCACAGTATCTCTAGAATAGGATTACTTCCTACCACCTCCCCTATTTCTACCCTGATCAGAGACGCAAGCCTTTCACTTGGATCATGGAAATCATCTTTCTAACCACCCTCCTTGCTTTCACTTTTACCTTTTTTTCTCTGCCATTCCCTTACACACCTTCCAAACGAAAGTAGAAATTGTCAGCCTAAACTGCAATAGAACATCATGTCTCTACTATGGCCTTCTGCTACACTAGTTTGAATGTTGAATGTCCCCCAAAGACTCATGGATTGGACCCAAGGTCAGTGTTCACTGGAGTAGTTTTAGGAGGTGGGGCCTCTTTCAAGGCCAGAAGGTCATGGGACAAGGGAGTTTTTGTGAAGGTCCAAATTTGGGCCCAATCTCTCTCTGCATTTACTGGATCACTATGAGATCCTGTTTGTACACTGGCTCTGACACAGTCATCTGCCACATTCATCAGACACCAAGCCAACAGGACCATCTGACCTGGGATATCAACCTCTTTAAGTTTGAGCCAAATAAACCATTTGTGTTTATGAAGTAGGTGGCCTTGAATATTTTATTGTGATAATAAAATGCTGAGTAATACACCCTCCAAGTTCGGACTTTCCCCCTACTCCCATCACCTCCACAAACTTAATAGTATTTTGTAATCTTACTTCCTACTCTCCCTTCTGTCTGACTGCTCATTCATGCTACTGTTACAGGATATACCAAGTCTGCTCCCCAAATAGGGCATTCATAACTCCTGCGCCTTCTACCTGAGAGATTCTTTCCCTTCCTGTCCTCAGGTTCACTCCCTCACTAACCTCAGGACTGTGCGCAAATGTCATTATCTCAGTAAATCCTGTAGCTCACTCTCCAGTTCACTCCTATGCTTTGTTTTCTCTTCAGCATCAATCAGCACTTGGCATGCTGTGACGCTTGTATAGTATCTATTTACTTTACTTTGTTAGCCCCTCCCATACCAAATAGACAGTAAAAACTCCACAATACTGGGGACTGTTTGGTCCAGTTTTCCTCTGATGTATGGAACACCACTTGGCACTTAATGAACCCTCAACAAATATTTATGGTGCAAATGCATGATCTGCTGTTTACCAAGTAAATTTATGACAGGCTTTCATTTATTGTTGGGAACACAAAAAAGGTCATAATCATTTAAGAAGACAGTCTGACTATAAACCAGTCGCACATTGGCTAAACATGTGCCATACGATCCAGCAATTCTATTCCTAGCTACTCACCCAAGTGAACTGAAAACCTAGCTTTGCACAAAAGGTAGGACAGAAATATTTTGCATTTTTATTTATAATTTTCTCAACCTGGAAACAACTGATAGTTTTCTCCTGCAATCTGTTTGTCTACTGTGAATGTGCTGATCTGTGGACACAAATATTAAGGCCTGGATAATAAATCTGTTTCTCATTCTCACATATAAATGATCCAATTTGTATTTACACATCAGTCTTGCTAGGTGGTATTTGTAAGATCACTTGGTGAAGCAAGAACTCATTGATTGGTGATATCATTTTTCATTGCTAGTTCATCCCTGAGAGACAGACCACACTCATTTACTGACAGTAATTACAGGGGCAGTGTTTGAACTTGGGTGCCATCATCAAAGAAAGCTCTCCTCTCTGTTCGACCTTTGGCAAATCTTTAACTCAGAGATTGTGCCAGCAATCACAACACAACACACTTAAGTTGTTTTGAATTAAAAAAAAAATGGTAGACTTTAATTGGCCATAGTTCTTGCATGATCCTATTCATTCAAAAAAAAGAAAAGAAAGAAAATATAAAGAGAACAGATGTTATGTACTTCATAGATACAATTCTCTTTTTCTAAGATATTTTTTATTTGAAAGGCAGACTTACAGGAAGAAGGAAAGTCAGAGAGAGAGAGGTCTCCCACCCACTGGTTCACTCCCAAAATGGCTGAAATGGCCAGAGCTGAGCCAATCCAATGCTAGCAGCCCGTGGATTCTTCTGGAATCCCACATGGATGCAGTGGTCCAAGGATTTTCTCCACCTTCCTTTGCTTCCCCAGGGCATTAACAGGGAGTTTCCTCATAAGTGGAGCACCCTGTATAGCTATCCATTTGGAATGCCAACACTACAGGCAGTGGCTTAGCCTACTATGCCATGGTGCCAGTCCTGTGCTTCATAGATACAAATCTAAGACAACAATCATATTTCTCTTGCTCCTTTCTTTTTTCTTTTCCCCTTAATATCTTATAATAAATAATTTCAATTTACTTTTTACTCACAGGCTTAATGCACTACCAGCTATAATGTTCATCAAGCACAAAGTAGAAAGATCACTTTTCCACAGGTGTATAGAAAAGGCCATAAATAATAGTCAAATCATAAGATGTCAGTTTCATTCTTAAACGTTGGCTTTTTCATATTTTATATCAGGAGAAACATGATATTTGTCCTTTCAGAACTGGCTTATTTCACATCATCCTGCCTATATGAGGACAGAAACTGGGTGCTTTTCTAAAGCCACACAGGTACTGGGAAGCAGTTTCAGATGAGAGCTAATCATCTGTGGGCCTTGCCAGCAGCATCTTCAGTCTCTCCTGCTTTCTCCTCTGTTGTCTAAACCTTCCTTCTTCATTATGACTTCTCAGATGGTTCTTCTTGATTTGGTAAACAAATTGCTAACTAAAATGTGAGCAATGAAATGCAAAGGATGGCCATGACCTTTCAGCATGTGCTTTTAACCTCCATTTGCCCTTCAAATTTGTTTTGTGGCAAAGTTGGTCCAATGCCAAAGAGTGAATGATAAACTTGGGGGTTTAGATTACAAACACCATATAGGTAAAATGAGAACAGCTTTGATTTAATGGAATATTAAGGTATATCAGCCCCTGGCTCCCCCATACTAAATTATGATGCTTTGCTAACCATCCTACTTCCTGTAACAAACAAACAAATAAAACAAACAAACAAAATGCCCAAACTCATCACTGAGATCAAATTGCTCTGTGTCCTGCAGCAGTATAGAGTAAAGGAAGATGTTCTTTTCAGCTAAATGCAGTTTTAATCTTTATAGGTGTCATACCTACAGCCACGAGATATCTTTTATTTGTGAAATACTGATAGCTTGAGCAAAACAACAATGAAGCTGAATAGATTTTCAGCATGCTTTTCATGTCAGAAGGGCAAAAAGAAAGACACACAGACCAACTGGGTCATAGAATACAGGCCACTTCTTTGTCCACACGGCTCAGACACTGCCTGACGCACCGAAGTCTGCAGGAGTTCTTGGCTGGAGATAAGTCATCAGAGCTGGAACTCGAAGAGAAGCACAGTGCCTATTCGTTCAAATGAAATTATCTTAGAGGATATGAAAATTTTATCAGATAAGCAAAATTAATTGATGCCACATTGCTACTGAAAGAAGAGGCACATGGAAAAAAAAAAAAGATGCAATGCAATGTGACAATTAACATCTCATTATCCCATCCTGGCTGATTCACGGGGGACTTGAGAGCCAGGAGAGGGGAGGCTGAGTCTCTTGGCTCGGCAGAGGATGTGCAGGAAAGATGGTTGCCAGGTAACTGCTTAGTAACCAAGGAGGCAGGGGGCAGCCAGGGGACACTTGCCAGAAAAGCTGCCTCCAGTTTTTTGTTGCAGACTTAAGTCCCTTGATTCCTTAGCTGGACCTATTAACACAACTGTCACCTGGAAGGTGAAAAGCTCTCGGTCAGTCAATTTGTCTTGGGTTTACCCAGCCCCAAATGACTAATCTGATAGATTTTAAAAATCAATCACCTTGACCTATCAGTGGCAGAAGCCTCATGCAGAGTCGAAGTGAGAGCTATTAGAAGGTAAAACTAGAGTGGGACATGCTTGGTTTTCCCAGCTTTCTGTCTGAGGTTGATTTCTGAGAAAATACCTTCCACCTATGTGTTCTTCTTAAACATGACTTTGTCATAACTGAAAATCGATCTTCCTTTCTTCAGTGTGGAACTGCTGCTACCACTCATGAGCACACAGCAATGGTGATTTTTAGAAGCAGGCCATGGTACATGAGGCAGCTTCTGCCTTGCTCACTCCAACAATTCAGTTTGGAACCATGAGTATCAGTATAAGAAATTTTGGCTTTATTTTTTTTTTTAAGTTTGACCATTCTGAAGTCACCATGCTATGAGAAACCAAGTGAAAAGTAGCCTTGATCCTCTTCTCCCAGGTATCCCAGAAATCCAGGCCCCAGAAAGAAACTTCCAGTCATTGCAGCCAACAAGTCAGCCTGATACCTATACATATCCCAGCTCAGGTGCCACTCATTATGGAGCAGTGATGAGATGTTCTCTCTTTGCCCTATCCCAATCCACAGAAACCAAGAATGTAGCATATTGATTGTTGGTTTAAGTGGGTGATTGTTGGGGATGATTCCCATTGCAGTCATGGTAACTAAAATAGGAGTCTACGCAACTCTGCCCTCCCAGTGGCTAGCAGGAGGGAGAATATGTGAGAGGAAAACTACCTCCTTCCTGAAAGGGTAGAGAGGGGTTTGGGCCACTCCCCAAGGCTTTAATCTATACATCTCTAGCCACTGCCTGCCTTTTTGAAATCCACAACCTACCCCATCACCATTGCCATCACCATCACCATCACCTCATCCACTGTTCCACCTTACTGTCCCAGAAGCTATTTCTTTAGGTTCAACCATGATACCATAATAAGACCTCAAAATCCCACAATTTATATGCTATATTCAAAGCACTGGATAGGGGGCCGTCATTCAGTTTAATAATTAAGATGCCCACTTTCCACACTGGAGTATTTGAGTTTAATACCCAGCTCCTGATTCCATCTAGCTTCCTGTTAATGCAGATCCTGGGTAGTGATGATGGTCCAAAGAAATTGGGCACTTACTGCCCAGGGGAAAGACCTGGATTGAGTTTTAGGTTCCTTGATTTTCATGTAGCCCTCATCCTTTGAGTATCAGGAGTGTGAACAATCAGACAGCAGTCCCTGGACCCCTTTGTGTGTGCCTCACAAATAAATGCATTTAAAATTTTTCTATTACTTTTTTAATTGAAATGTAGATTTACAGAGAGAGAAGGATATATAGAGAGAAATCTTCCATCCTCTGATTCACTCTTTAAGTGGTCACAGTGGCCAGCTAAGCCAATCTGAAGCCAGAAGCAAAGAGCTTCTTCTGAGTCTCCCACACAAGTGAAAGTCCCAAGGCTTTGGGCCATTCTCTGCTGGTGGAGCATTAGCCTGTTGAGCCATGATGTCAGTCCAAAAATAAATGCATTTTAAAATATGTTTTTAGTGCAGTGGTTAAGATACTTCAGTGTGACAAGCATGAAATTCACCAACCTTAAGAAATCTGGCTTTCACTTATTCTGCACAACAACCTTCCCTTCCTTCCTCACTACCAGAAACTTTCCCTTCCTTCCCATTACTAGAAAGTGCACAGCATTGGAAAAATAAGTCATTTTAACATTTATTAAAGATAAACAAGAAAGGTGCCAGGAGTGTCCTTTGGATCTCTCATATGGATTCAGAGACCTAAGAACTTGGGTCATCCTCAGCTGCCTTCCCAGATCACAAGTAGGGAGCTGGATCAGAAGCAGAGCAACTGGGAGATGAACCAGAGCCCATATGGAATGCCAGCACTGTAGGCAGATTTTACTTGCTATGCCACTGTACCAGTTTAGATGCTCTCATTTTTAAAAATTATGTTATTATAATTCAAAGGCAAATAATTCCAAAAGCTTAAGACTGTTTGTAAAAGACCTTAACCCTAAGACTTTTCTTACCTCAGAGAGGCCAGTGCTTTATAAGAGTGTCCTGCTTCCTGGCCCGTTATGATCAGGTTAGCCAACAACTGCAGAAATACAAAAAAAAAAAAAACCCACAGATTCCCTAATGTGCTATGGAGCCTTGGTTTCTACACTTCTGCTTGTTTGGAAACACATCTCCCTGCCCCCTCCCCAACACTGCACAGCTTCATGAAACAGCAGCTCTGCTTCCAGCAGAGTGTTCATAACATGATCACAGTGGGTCAGAACCTCCTTGGACCATCTTAATAGCTCCTGAACCAAAACTTTTCCATATTGTTTTCACTGGAGCATTTAAAATCAATTTAACTAGAGGAGCAGAGTTTCAATATTATAAGGCTGCCAAACACAAAACCGGAGGCAATTGACTAACTTCCTCTAATACTATCTGAGAGATGCCCCAAGTAGAAAAACCACAGTCTCCACTGCAACCAGTTTATTGGTTACTTGGGAAATACGTTCTGCCCATTAGAACTTTGCCTCCTTCCTGTCCCCCTTAGCCCAAGGTACCTTTGTCCGTCCTTCAAGATTAATCCTTTATCAAAAGGAATTCATTGAATCAAGGGAGTGATATGGCTGGCCCCACAAGGTTCTAATTGCTAAATTCCTTAAGATAAAAAATCTTGTTGGCCAGTGTTTTCCAGAGGAGTTTGTTTGGAAGAATCACAGGCAGTGAAATTGCAGGGCTAGAGAAGTAGGTAATCGCCCCCTCACTCACTGGATGTAACCCTGTAGACTTAGTGAAACGCACCTGGACAACATAAAAATCATTTAAATAGCAGGACATCACTGACCAACCAAAGGAAGAGCACAAGCCCCGTTGACCAACCAAGAACTTGGACATAAGCTGAACACACACACACACCTCTCTGTCCCAACTTCAATCTGTAAGACTCTTTACTCATAACCTATGGGAAGCCAGAGAATTTAGCCATTGCTTCCTGACTCCTTGCCCTGTCTGCTGCACTGCATACCTTCTTTCTTCCACCACCCAGATGTCACATCTGGCAAGTTGGCATTGATTTGGGAGATTCTAAGGGAACATTGGTTTGGGGAATGCTAAAGCAATTTCTCCAAGTTAGTTTGGGAGTGCTTTGCAATGTGAGTCATCCAATTCCAGGTAGAGGAAGAATCAGATCAAGGAATGCACCTAGTGAACACATCATCCAGCACATACTGTATTTGTCTGCAGAGTCCCAGCATTTTGGGCATCAGGCAACAAAGGTTGGAATAAGCTTCCCTAGGAAACTGTAATTATGAGCTTAAAGGCCATCATTGCGTGCCGGCCTGACTCTTTTGTCCATCCTGGAAGGCAGTCGTGGGAGTCTCCAAGTCACACGATGCCACATGGGATTTTCAGCATCCCCCCGGAAGCACAGCTGTGTGAATCCACAAGCGGCAGACAGCAGACAGCAGGGCAGAGCTTCCTGTGGAAGAAAAGCCCTAACCATCTGGCCAGCTGGACTTTCCAAGCCCAGAAACCCCTGTGCACCTGTCAGCAGCCCATTTCACAGTGGACTTGCTGAACGGCCTGAGGCTGTGCTATGGTGGTGGTGGCTTGTCCCCTTTGGTGCCACCAACATACTGCCCTGTTTTGTCAGTATGGCAGGAGAATGGTTTTGTATTTTTGTGGTTCCCTTTCTGCACTAAGAGTTGGAAGAGACAGTGTAGATGTTTTACTGCCTTTCTTTGAGGAACACCAAATGTTCCAACATTAGTGTTATTAACATATGCATTAGCTGGAGACAACTTGGTTTAGCAGCGGCTGCACCGAGCTTCCCACCATCAGCAGCGGCAGTCGTGAATCAGAAAACATGAAGGGCGGTTAATGAAGTTCCACTGTGGATTTCATTGCTCTGAAAGGGGCATGGAAGGAAAAAAAAAGTGCCTGTCGAGTTGATGTTTCCCTTGTTGCCCAGCTTGCTTACCCCAAAATAAAATCAACCAAATCCCAACCCAGAGCTCCTGTCTGGGAAGGGTGGAGAGGTCCTGGCATGCTGGCATCCTGAATAAAGGAGTTCCTCACCTCTAAAGCGGTAGGACCCAGTTGTTTCTGCTTGCCCAGCTTGGCTCTGTGGCTTCCCTCTCCTGCGGGTCCCACATGATTCTGACATCTGGCAGACCCCTGCCACTGAGCTGGGATCTCCACACCATGCTCACATCCACGGAGACAAGGGGAGGTACCTAGAGCGTGCAAGGAGAGCTGGCAGGATCAGGGTGCCCCACAGCCAAGAGCCAAGGGCGCAGACAAGGAGGCTGTGGGCAACTTTTAGGAAATAGCATTCCATTCATGCAATCATAGGAAGAACTAGAGGCAAATAAATGGTGCATGTGGTCAGTCTGCAGGTTCAGGGACTGGTAAGGTCCCTTACCAGTGAGCCTTCGTTGGGATAAGCGTGGGAGGACTTTGTGATTTCTCCTCTAAGGACCTCCAGAAAAGCCCCGAAATAGATGTGGGAAAGTGGGAAGAAGTGGAGATAGATTGTTATCCTGATGCTCTGAGTGGAGAGAACGCTGAGGTTTATAGTTTATTTTTAATAGGATCTCCAGGTTTGCTACAAAACGCAGAAACATCAAAGCAGGACAAACATATGGATGAATCTTTCTATCTCAGGGTGTGTGTGTGTGTGTGTGTGTGTGTGTGTGTGCGTGTGTGTGTGTGTGGCTGTGGTGTGGTCCTCTAGGTTCACTCCCGGGTCCTCAGTGGGTGAAGGGACAGGGCAACCTGAGCCTAGCCAAAAACCACCCTCCTGCCAAATGCAGACTCGTGGCAGAGGTTCTCACATCAGGGGAGATTCCTTGGCCCACTGTCCCAGGGAACAGGAGATGGCAGATTCTGCAGATGAAAGCAGTCACAGTGAAAGGATTGTAGCCATGGAGAGGGAGGCAATCATGGTAATGGGTCCTAGACAAGATGCCTCTGCAATTCTCACATACATGGGAGCTTGCCTGCTTTTCCAAGCTGGCTCTTCTTCCTCAGAAGTCTCTCTTCAATCCTACCCCCACCTCCTTACAGCTCCTTTTGAAAGGTAGCTACATTCTTCAGCAGCTGTGATGGCTGTACTGACTGTTCCTCTCCCTGCAGGTACCAGTGTCTCATTTGGGCACTAGTTCACATCCCAACTGCTCCACTTCCCATTTAGCTCTGCTGTTTGTAGCCTGGGAGGGCAGTGGAGTGTGACCCAGGGCTGTGGGACCCTGCACTCAAGGGTATGGGAGGTCCTGCCTCCTGGGCTCGTGGCATCAGATGAGCTCAGTTCTGGCTGTTGTGGTCATTGGGAGTGTGGGCCTGTGGATGGAGGATCTTTCTGTCTCTGTTTTTATGAGTCTGCTTTTCCACTAAAAATTGGTAAATCTTTAGAGGGTGTGGGAGAAAGAAAGAAATGTAATCACATTCTCCTCTGAAAGAACCAGAGACAAGGATGGCTCTTTTGGTGCACAGCCTAGCCGAGCCCCATTGGGCAGTGAATGGAGCAGTGTCTTCCTAACCATCCTTCCTCTCTCCTAGGGGATTAATGCCCAGGCCTTTGCAGGGAGACAGTAAAATTAGGTGGTGCCTTTGCCTCCTCTTTCTCCGAAGCAACCAGTGGCTCCCACTGGAGTAGCCTTTGGCAGAGCTCCTCCTGTTTGTCAAATAATTAGCCAGATGCTCTCTGACAGTGCTTGCCTTAGAGAGTCAAGCTCATAGCTTTCAGGGGATGCCTTCCCTCCAACATTTGTTTTTCCTTTTTTTTTTTTTAAGGTTCTTTTATTTATCTGAAAAGCACAGTTAGAGAAAGAGAGAGAGAAAGGAAGAGATCTTCCATCTGCTGGTTAATTCCCCAAGTGGCTGCAATGGTTGGACCTGGGACAGCAGCCAGGAGCTTCCTCCAGTTCTCTCACATGGGTAACAGGAGCCCAAGCACTTGAGCCATCTTTGAGAGCTCTTCCAGGAGCATTAGCATGAAACTGGGTTGGAAGTAGAGCGACTGGGACTTTAACGGGTGACCATATAGGACACTGGTGCTTCAGGGGGCGGCTTAATGTGCTGTGTCACAGTGCCAGAATTCCTTCCAACATTTCACTCCTTGGACAGATTACAGCCTTCTGCCTCTGCAGCCTCCATAGTGATCACTTGTCCCTTTACTCCTACACCAGAGGTTATGTGCCTCACTATATCCCATCATGTTCAAACACAGACTTTCCTTCAGCGGCTGCTAAAATTCCAATGTTCAAGAGCATCTCTACTTGTAGTAATTTAAAAATATTCCATAGGGCAGGTATTATGGCATAACAGGTTAAGCTGCCACTTAGGATACCTACATCCAATCTTGGAGTACCCGGGTCTGAGTCTTACCTCTGCTTCCACTTCAGACCCCATTTCTACTGATACTCCTGAAGACAGAAGATGACAATCCCAGGACTCAGACCCATTGTCTTTCATTTGGCAATTGTGGGTATTTGGGAAGTAAAGCCAGCTGATGGAAGATCTGTCTCTTTAATAAACAAATGAAAATGAATAAATATTTAGCAAACAAAATGGTCCATAAATTCTTTGAAACTTCCTTATTGGCATTGTTTGTGTCATTTCCCACTCCAAGAAAGCTCATGGGTAGCCATTGGAACGCCCAGAAGTGTCCAAGACTATGATAGAAAGGGTCACATGATTTCCACCTGCTTCTCTTAGAGCTGGTACTGCCTACCTTGAGGTTGCTATGTGTGAGGAATCCCAGGCTACATGAAAAAGTTATTGTAGGGTTGTAGCTACAGCCTCAGCTGAAGGGTCCTGCTCACTTACTGCTGGATGCCTGGGTGAAGACAGCTGCACATAATTCCAGTCCCCAGAAACCATATCACCTCCAGTCATCAGATCTTTCCCCACTGACGCCTCTTCCAGCAGGATACAGAAGTGGCTCACCCTATCATGTCTTGTTCCAACTCTTAACCTACATCATAAAAGGAGCCCATTTCTTCATTAGTCAAGAAGTTTTTGGAGTGATTTCTTATACAGCAATAGCCAAATGTTCCCCTTATTTCCTCTATCCTCAGTCCTTCTCTTAGAAGGATTCAGCATTTCTGATGATGTTAACTTCAACTGGCAGAGGTTCTTACAGTAGACTCTTGAGTTTGATTAAACTTTCGTGACCTTGAAGGGGGTTGGCAATGCTTCTCTCTGAGATCTATGTGTGTGTGGGTCTGTATGTTGGTAGGAAGAAGTGTCTTCTAGCAGGAATGTCCAACAGCTTTAAACACCACGTTCCACACTTCACATGGTTACCCACTACATAAGCACACAGCTTGTCAGGCATACACTTCCCAAAATGATAGGTACTACTTGTGAAGAATTTTTATTTTCTATTCAATGTCTTCTTTTCAATGCTTTCTGTGAATTGTCTATTTGATTTCCTTACTTACTAATGGATAGCCACTCACTATTGGAAATCCACTGCTTTGGGGTAGGGAGAGCAGAGAGAGGTGTGGGAAGGATGGTGGGGCTAGTTCAAGTACCTGATACAGTTATGAAGAGTCATGAAGGTACTGTTCAGAAGCCATGCCACTTCCCTAGCCAGCAGGGGAGTGGCCTCAGAAGTCCACTTGCCCTTCACCACTGCTGAGAACACCCTCAGCTCTGTGAGGTTCTAAGAGCATAGGCTGGCTCAGCTCTGCCACTTGATGTACTGCATTCAACTCCAGCTCCTGCCTAAGCTGAAGGAAGCACAGCCTTTTCCTGCCAGTGCTCTTCTCCAAGCAGTCCTTAGCAACTGGAGAGGTGGCAGAGAGCCACACCAGCCTCCTCCATTTCACTTGTCACCTGGAGTTTTGACTCATAAGCCAGCTCCGGCCACCTATAGATGGTGAGGAGGGGGTCCTGAGGACAGGTGGCTGGCCACATCCCCAGTACATCTGTCACTTTATGGCCTCCTCAGATGTCTGCCAGGTGCTTCTAAGCAACAGCAGGGAAGGTGAATCAGCAGTCTGCCACCCAAACACTGGGCCATCTGCCTCCACTAGTTTGTATCCTTCTGATTTTTCTTTAGCACCTGCAGCAAACAAAGCCACAGACACAGAAAAACTCAGCAAAATCAGAGTTCATGACACACACATTTTTACTCGGGTAATTTGTTACAAAACTGATCTCTCCCACTGGAAGACAGGTAGGTGTTAAGAGCACTATACTTTATTAGCCACTTGATAAGCCCTTCTTGACGGTACTTACTTTGGCCCTGAAGATGGTGACTGGAAACATCACTTCCATTTCTTTAAGGACTTTTGTATGCATACCCACCAATTCATTTGAGACAGTCTATCTTGCCCATGAACCTAAGGCCTTACTCCTTGTTAACTCATGGCATTTCCCCAGGAATATTTCAAGCCAAGTGCTGCAGATAGGGCTGGGTGTGGCACGGTGGTGGAGGGAGGGTAGAAGACTGGTCAAACATCTGATTATAGGGCCTGGCGTGGTAGCCTAGCTGCTAAAGTCCTCGCCTTGAACGTGCCAAGATCCCATATGGGTGCAGGTTCTAACCCTGGCAGCCCCGCTTCCCATCCAGCTCCCTGCTTGTGGTCTAGGAAAGCAAACGAGAACGGCCCAAAGCCGTGGCGCCCTGAACCTGCTTGGGAGACTTGGAAGAGCTCCTGGCTCCTGGTTTCAGATCGGCACAGTACTAGCCGTTGTATTCACTTGGGGAGAGAACCATCAGATGAAAGATCTTTCTCTCTGTCTCTCCGTCTCTCCTTCTCTGTATATCTGACTTTGCAATAAAAATAAATAAATCTTTAAAAAAAATCTGATTCTTGATCTTTGATATGGGGAGCAATAGACAGATATACGGAAAGAGCCAGATGAGGTTACCAGTCAAAGGCAGTACTTTTAATTTCATCTGTTCAAAAAGGAATCTAGAAGGTCTTTCAAGGCCATTGCATGACTTCTCGGAGCCTGGAATGTATGAGATCATTTGGTACATCTAACCAAGACTGATTTGCCTCCTCCAGACAACCCTGAGAAGACTCCCAAGCTGGTATGACATCCAGAGATACTTGACTGAGCTTCACAGCTGAGGAGATCATCAGAGACATTACAGAACCACAAAGCAGCACAGGTGATCAGAGCAACGAGGTCTCACAACCCCCAGTGGTGTCACCAACGTCCATACTCTAACTCTTCTTGTTAACACAACTTCTTGTTGAATTCTCAATTTCCTAAAGTTCTCAACTGCAGCAGCAGTGTTTTTTTTTAATTTAAAATGAATAAAGCCAATATTTCATTCACAGATGGAAGCTGTAAACATTTTACAATCAATTGTCCCAAAATCACATAATCCTTAGGTCTCTTTACAGAGAACTCAGTCATTTCAACCCTCTCTTGGAATTTTGCATGTGAACATTTAAGAATGACTAAGAAACACAATGCAGTTCAAGCTAAAGAAGCCTTTATTTTGGAATAATTCATAGGGAAAAATATTGTCATTTTTGAATATATTTCAAAAAATATTTGCTCAGTAACAAAATAAATACACATTTTTAAGTCTAGCAGAAAACCTGCTACTTATGAAATCTTCCTGAAAGCAAAAGCTAACAGTAAAATATGTGTAGCAAAGACTGACTGATGGGAGAAATGAGTGAATTACACAAGTTCAAGCATCAGTAGTCTTCTCTCTGGAATTAATAGAACAACTAGACAGAAAAACAGCAAGTATATGAAAGAATTCCATGGCACCATCAACCAACAGTATCTAATCAAAATCTGTAGAGTACTCCACCCAACAAAGCTGAAATATCCTTTCTTTTCATAGTCTCACAGCACAAAAAGCAAAGATAACCTGGGCCAGAAATCTAACCTCAAAAAAAAAAAAAGTAATAATATTGAAATAATGCAGAGGGCTATTTCTGACCACAATGAAGTCAAACTAGAAATCAATAACGGAAGGATAATTTTAAATTCTCCAAACACTTGGAAACAAAACACACTTCCAAACAATCCATGGTTCAAAGAGGAAATCTCAAGAAGAAAATTTAAATGTATTGATTGAGCTGAATTATGATGAAAATACAATATATCAAACCTTGTGCTAAGAGGAAAGATTTGAAGCATCAAAAGCATATTTTTAGAAAAGAGAAAGCTTCCAAATCAATAATCTAAGCATCTACCTAAAGAGCCCTAGTAGAAAAAGAAATCAAAAGCAAGCAGGAGAAAGGAAATAAACTTAAGACAGAAATAAAATTTGGAATAGAAAAGCAACAGAGAAAATGAATGAAACAAAGAGCTGCTTCCTTGAAAAAAAAAATGATGAATTTGAAGTCTCTAGCAAGTCTAACAAAGACAGCAAGAAGGAAGATACAAATTAATATTATCAAAAATTAAATAGAGATGTTACTTCAGATGCTGTAGATATCAAAAGGATAACAAGAAAGTGTTATAAACAATTCTAGACAGTACATTTAATAGTTTGGCTCCTCAAACAGGAAAAATTACCACTCTTAGTAGATTGCTTGAATAGCCTTCTAATCATTAAGGAAATTGAATTTGCAATTTTTAAAACTTTCTACAAAGGAACTATTGAGCCAGATGGTTTCTCTTCAGAATTCTATTCTTATGGTGTGGGTAGTTAGCTAATCTAACTTCAGAAGTTGGAAATGACATCCCCTCCTATGTAAACCTATTCACCTTTCTGTCAATCAAACAACCCCTTTCCCAGGAAGTACTTTCCCTCACCTGGGACCTGGGGGCAATATCACATGACTACACCCCTTTTCAAGCTCCTAAGATGCCTGAGTTGGGGCCCACACCACAACATAGAAGGTTGGGTCTCTGCCTATTGTGCCAACATTCCCCAGGACACTGCTTTGAATTCTGGCTGTTCTGTTTTCCATCCAGGTTCACACCTGTGGCTTGGGAAAGCAGAGGAAAATGATCCAAATCCTTTGTTCCCTGTATTTATATGGGAGACCAGGAAGCAGCTCCAGACTTTTGGCTTCAGATTGACCCGGCTCCAGCCATTGTGAACCACTGTTGCTCCTCTCTCTGTATATCTACCTTTCAAGGGAAAAGAAATAAATCTTTAAAATATAATAAATAAATAAATAGCCTGTCAAGAAAGAGGTGCTTTCTCTCTCTTCCTACAAATGTGGAGAAGGTAGATATCTTTTTGTCTAATCTTTCCCTTCCTGGCCCAGTCTATTTCTAAACATGGCCCATCTGTGTCTGAAAATGGTGGAAGTGGAATTTTTTCTTTTTTAGATTTTACTTTTATTGGAAAGTCAGATATACAGTGAAGAGGAAAGACAGAGAGAAAAATCATCCATCTGCTGATTCACTCTTCCTGTGGCCACAACAGCTGGAGCTGAGCTGGTGTGAAGCCAGGAGCCAGGAGCCAGGAGCCAGGAATTTCTTCTGGATCTCCCACTGGGTACAGGGTCCAAGGCTTTGGGCCGTCCTCCACTGCATTCACAGGCCATAAGCAGGGAGCTGGATGGGAGACAGGGCCACCAGGATTAGAACCAGCAGCCATATGGGATCCCAGTGTGTGCATGGCTAGTATTTCAGGTACTAGGTTACCACTCCGGACTTGAAAGTGGTGTCTTTTAAGCACAATTCAGATAAGCAGAATAAGAGCTAACAATCACCAAGTGTTGGAGACAAAACAAAGGGCTTGCTCAAGACAAAGCCATCAGAAAGTTATGGCTACTGTATTTTTGCTTCTATTCTCATAAACTGTGCTCTCCTTGCCTCTTGCTGCTTTCTAATGAAATTGGATATTCAGGGTCGTGTCTATCAGCTGCTGTTCTCATGATAAAACTAGAAACTCACACTTTCACCTTGCTAAATGCAACTCTTTAGGGAAGAAACAATCATCTTGTATGCTTTTAAAGTTCTCCCTTTTTAATTTTATAAGGCGTAAACCTATCTGCCTGCTAGTCTACCTAACTTCTTACAATGTGATTGCATAATTTTGTGCAGAAAAAGTATTTGACACATTCCTAGCAAAAACTTTAAAAAAAAATAATACTAGAGAGGAGTTTCTTTAACTTGTCTTGGAAAACTCTGCAAAATAACAACAGTTAGCACTGTAATGAATGTGAAAGGAGGGAAGCTATCCCTTTAAAATAGAGAACAAGAGAACAATATTGTTCTCACCACTCATTGTAGTGCTAGAGGTTTTAGTCAGAACAATGTGCAAGGAAGTAAAAGGCAGATGATATAATTGTTTATGCAGAAAATCCACAGAAACCTATAAAACTCATCTGAAATGAAGAAATGAGTTCAGATCACAAGACATAAGAAACACACAAAACAATGTCACTTCAACACACTAACAATGAACGTGTGGAATCCAAAATTCAAAAGACAATACAGCTTACAATCACTCAAAGAAATTAAGTATCAGATGTAAGCTTAATAAAGATATACAAGATTATGCAACAAGATGGTTAAAACTTACATAATGAAAGCACAATGCTAATGGAAGAAATACAAAACATCTACAAGGACACTTCAAAAAGCTTGTAGACAATGCAATTTTTTCATACAAAGGTGATTTTTAAATCCATGCCTTTTCTTTCTTAAATGTATTTTCCACATATTAGAAATGTTTTGCATCAAAGTGAGCACAAACTTTAAATGTCATTTAAATTCTTCCATGAATTTTGGAGTTGCCTTCATAAGCAAATGGCAAAATATCATTTTCAGAAATGGCAATGTTGGGTATTCATCTCAGAGAAATGAAGCACTCTGACTGCATGAGCACCTATATATAAATATTTATGGCAGCACTATGCATAGTAGCCAGAAACTGCAAACAACCAGATGTCTATAAATGGTTGACCAGGCAAACACACAATGACATGTTATGTAACTGAAATCATCTATTCAGCAGTAGAAGGAGCATCCTACTGATCCACATTGTTACCTGGGTGAGCCTCCAACAGATTGTACTGAGAACAAGTCAATCCCTAAAAGTCACATGTTGTATGATTTTAGCATTCTTGAAAAAATGTTATGACGGAATTAGAGAGCTGATGAACTATTGCAAGGAGTTAAGACAAGGTAGGACCCAAGACGTGATGGATGGAATAAATGTGAGTGTGGTTATACCAAAGCAGTATAAAGAATATTTGGGGAACTCAAAATGTTTTGTATCTTCAACATGTCATCAACATCCAGGTCACAATATTTTATTGGAATTTTTCAACATATTGTTATTGAAAACTGTGTTAAAAGTAAAGGGGTGTCCCTTGGTTACCTCTTAAAACTGCATTTGAACCTACATTTAAAATAAAAGGACATTAAAAATAGGAAGGAAACACAGATGAATGTCAAAGTAATTATAAGATAGAAATCTTAAATGGAAAACTCTATGTAAAATTGAAAATCCTGATAGAGCTAAGGTTATAAATGTCAAAAGCTGCTGTAAATCATTCAATGGGATACTCTATTCCCATAGAAAAAATAAGGAAGCTCTTAATCTTGAAATTTAAAGTGAACTCCAAAATAGAGGGGAAAAGTTATAGAAGAGTACTAATATTATGCTGGCATTTGTGTAAAAAAAGTGAAAAGGAATATAAATATCTGTTAATAAAAATGCAACATTAAGCAGAAAATGTGCTTGCACACACAAGAAACTCACACCAAATGGTTTTTCAGGAGGAAGTGTCAGTAACAGGAGGCACTGTGCTTCACTCTACTCCCTGAATACCCATCAGCTCTTGAACCATGAGAATGTTATTCAGTTATATTTTAATAATAATTAAACTTTAATGGTTTACAATTATTATTTATTAAATAGTATTAGAAAATAGTCTATAAAATGAAAAGTTTTAAATACAAAGATCATACCAAAATTTTACCAATAAATTTAATATAGAATACTGTCATAGCCTTAATATATGGAGCTCCTGATAACCATTAAGAAACGTACATGAGTGTAAATATAATTTTCAGAAAGTGGAATTCAGATGATTAAGAAATACACCAAACAAAATTTAAGCTGATGAGTAGTTGAAGAAATGCAAATTAGAGACAAATCTTTTCACCTATCAACTTGCAGCAGTTTTTAAAAAATAATATTTAATGTTGTCAAGAATGCATTTGAATAGCTCAAGGTTGACTGAGAAAATGTAAGCTGGAAAAACTTATACTGATGGGCCCAGCACAGTAGCCTAACAGCTAAAGCCCTCATCTTGCATGAGCCAGCATCCCATATGGCCACTGGTTCTAATTCTGGTGGCCCTATTTCCCATCCAGCTCCCTGCTTGTGGCCTAGAAAAGCAGTCGAGGACGGCCCAAAGCCTTGGGACCCTGAACCCGGTTGGAAAATCTGGGAAAAGCTCCTGGCTCCTGGATCTTCAGATCTATTCAACTCCAGCCACTGCGGCCACTTGGCGAGTGAATCAGCAGACAAAAGATCTTTCTCTCTGTCTCTCCTCCTCTCTGTATATCTGCCTTTCTAATAAAAATAAATAAATCTTTATTTAAAAAATGGCACTGTTTACAAATTTTACAAGTTGATGAAAACCATAGCATGTAAAACCAATAAACAAAATTATGCCAATCAAAGTTTTGTAGCTCTCTCTCTCTCTAGATTTCAACTTTTTAACTGCAGAATAGGAATAAATGCTTAGAAAAACAATTAAAATGTAGGGTTTAACTGACTTTTTTTAAAAGATTTATTTTTATTATTTTTTTATTGGGAAGGCAGATATACAGAGAGGAGAGACAGAGAGGAAGATCTTCCATCCGATGATTTACTCCCCAAGTGAGCGCAACGGCTCAATGCCATGCCGATCCGAAGCCAGGAGCCTCTTCCGGGTTTCCCACGCAGGTGCAGGGTCCCAAAGCTTTGGGCCGTCCTCGACTGCCTTCCCGGGCCACAGGCAGGGAGCTAGAATGGAAGCGGGGCTGCCGGGATAGAACCGGCGCCCATATGGGATCCCGGGCGTGCAAGGCAAGGACCTTAACCACTGTGCCACCGCGCTGTGCCCTAACTGACTTTTGTCTAAGCACCAAAGATGTTAAACAGAAGTTCAAGAGACTTTTCTGCTCTGATGCTCTGATAAGTTTTCTGCTTGGCCCGAGAGTTTCCTTGCTGCAGGTAGTTATTTTCTTCCCACTACTTCTATCAGCAGCAGTTGACATTCACATTCAATTAGCTTCACAGAGTCCTCTTAACACAGCTCAGATTCTTGAATCTGGAATCTTCTCCCTGACCATTGAACTTGTCAGTCAATCCGTCAACTAGGAGACACTCAGGGGGACGGATCTCAGAGTTCAAAGCACGAGAAAAACAATTTATCATCCAGGACTTGGTCTCACGTTGCCTCCCACATCTGCCTCGATAGAAAGAGGCAAGTAGTTCTGATTATCTTCTTGTCACTGCAGCTGCCAAAGGCCCTTGTCTACCAACCTGGCCAGGGCAATTGGTCCTCAGTCATTGTGCAAGCAAACTAGCTGGCCCTCTTTGTTTTCTCCTCTCCCCACACCACTCTGGAATCTTTCTGATTATTTTTCTTACTTGGGAATCCAAGGTGTCACTCAACAAGATATGAAAAAGAAGAAATAAATGGTGTGATCTCCAAAGCTTTCCTATTAGGCTGCAGTCACAGAGGAAGGAAACCAGAGAAAGCACAGGGTCGGGGAGAGGGGACAGGGGGTAGGCGTCTTTCAAAGGTCTTTCAAAATCTTTGAAAATCATCCCATTTTCCAGACTACCCAACATAGTCTGTCCGTGTGCCTTAATCAGGTTGTCCTTCACATCTGGCAATGTTGGGCCTGTCTCCCTGTGTTTCTGAAAGGTGAGTGAGGATTAATGTTGGAGCAGTACATGGGTGGCAGGGGACATACAGCTGGTGGCTACTCAGAAGACCACCTTTGCACCTTCTTATTTTGGGGTTTCTTTTATTAAAGCTTACACACACACACACACACACACACACACACACACACACAGCTCTTTTCCTCTGATCACTCCCCCAGATACCAGCATTAGCATGGATTAGGTCTCTTCCCAAACAAGTACCCATGTGTTTTAGCTGTTAATAGTAGGAGTTAGTAGGAGCCCAAGCACTCAAGCCATCCTCATTGTCTTCAGGCTCTGCCCTAGCAGGAAGCTGGAGTTAAGAGCCAGAGCCTGGTATTGAACCAGGCACTCCCAGTTGTGAGATGGACATTCCAAGTGGAGTTGCCCACCCCACAATTTCACCTTTACTCTGGACACCCATGTGGGTCTGATTAGTATTCTTTCTTCTTATAGCAAATCCACATTTTTCATTTTCTGGAATCTACTCTTCCTGACCCACCTGCACAACTGGGTGTTAAGACCCAGTCCTGGTCAACGACAGTATCTCATTTCTTTAACCAAAGTAATTTAAAGTTGCACAGAAAGTCAAGAGAGGACAAATGACCATGCAGTCTATGATAATTTCTCCTAGGATGAGAAGGAGCAGGCACTGGTTAGCTGGCATTGGCTCGCAGGCACAGTGCAAGCTTGTTACTTGAGGAGTAAGGTCAAGGAGAACAATGATAGGAGAACATCTTATCCTATCTGAATAATATCTGGACTCACCTGCCTTATTTGAAGTTCTTTTACTTGGTTTTACAATTCCACCGATTTCCTCCTCTCTTTTCAAATCTAGATGAGTATGAGTTAAAAATGTGCTTTCCGTCTCTTTGAACCAAAAAAAAGTCTTATGGTGACAGTGGTGTCCACACTTCACCTGAAGCCACATATTAGGTGATGGGGCGTGACAGAAAAAGAAAAAAATCAAGCTACTGGGGACACCCTGCTCACTATCCCTCTATCTCCTCAAAGACTTGTCTCAGCATGCAATGGAGACGGGACTGACCATTAACGTGAGGTTATGAAAAAGAAGCCCACAGGGTTCTATGGTGTGGAAACAAGAGAACACCAGGCAGAGGAAGGAGCAAGAGCCCTGTTAGAGCCTGTCCAACCTGGAAGATTTGAGCATCTGCCACCATAGAAGGCAAGTCAGTAAAGGAAGGCCCCTAGCCTGTTGCCCCTAACCTGTCACCCTAGCCTGCTGTTTTGCTGGTCCAGCTCTGAGTCATGGAACCTAGCCTGTTTCTCGAGAATCAGCTGGAATCCATCCTCTCCCTAAGTGTTGACTGTTTCAGCGTTCACGGTCTTACATCTAGTTTCAGCTAGTGTCTAACATCTGTGTAACAAATTAGCCTTTCCATATACAGACTTGCTTCAAAGCCTCTGCTTTCTATGGGGCTCATTTAATTTCAGAGAATACAGGATGGTCTAATAAGCAGGCCTATATTCTGAATGCCTTTGCAGTGACTACTCTTCGCACTTCAAGGATGCTCACTGCATTCACTCCATCACTCTCCTCCACCATCCACTCCCACTTCCCAGCATGAGTTTACAGGCACTTACTTCCAAAGACAAGAGCACTTTGAGACTTCAATTAAGATGCCCAACTATTTGACTATAATTGCCCATTTGGTCTACCTGCTTATTTTTACCAGAATAGTTCTCATTTTATTCAAAGACCTTCATTCTAGCCCCTTGAGATTAGTTCTTCAACCAATGATTTTTTTCAGGATTGCAAATTGTACATGAGGGTCTGAGTTGCAGAAATAATAACAATAAAAAAAAAAACTAACCTGATCACAACCAGACGCTTTGATCATCACCTCAGGATGATGTTAGCCATTCTGAATTTAGTTGTCAAACAAATATATGAATAGATCTAAAGGTACTTCTGCTGAGCCGGGGGATACAAGAGTACTTAAAATTTTAGGGAAAATGGAGTTAAAAGTTCATTTGTTTTGGAGGAAAATTTTTGAAATTCATGTCATTTTATCATACTATGTATTTGTTATGAGCTTTTTGGGGAAAAGATTTATTTACTTGAAAAGCAGAATTTCAGAGTGAAAATGAGAGATAGAAAAGAAATCTGTCTGCTGGTTCTCCCCACAAATGACCTCAACATCCAGGGCTGGATCAGGACTGGGCCAGGCTATAGCCATGAGCCAGGAACTTCATCAGTGTCTTCCACATAGGCAGCAGGGTACCAAGCATTTGCACCATCTCCTGCTGCTTTCTTGGTCACATCAGTAGGAAGTCAGATTAAAAGAAGAATCATAATACCAGCCCCTCCATGAATATTTTGTACCAAAATAAACTTATATTTTAATGTCACTTTTAACGGGAACTTTTTGAAGTACTCGCATAGATCCAAACTGATTATATAAGATGTCAACTCAGGAAATAGTTCACATTAGTGCAATAATAGGACAGCCTTTGTTTAATTATTTCTTAATAGAAAATATATGAGGGGCAGGTGAATACAGTGGTGGTGAATATGGAAATGGAAATGTTAAGTAATTACTACTATTTGAGCAAAATTCATTCATTCACTTGCCAACATTCTTTTAGCAAACATGTCAGACTATTATTCAAATTTGATTTGCATTCCAAAGGAAATCATAAACTGCATTCATTCCTTTATTTAAAAAGTGTGACTTAAATTATAATGTAAATTATAAAACATGACAAATTTGCATATCAAAATTGGACTCCTTGCTTGGAATAACAAGAATTTCAATCACATTTTCCATTTCCACGTTAGGAATAACCTTCTGATCAGTGATCTACCATGTAATAGGTTAGTACCAGGATTTTAGGCAGTGGAGAACTAACTCAAGGAGCTTCTCCAGCTCAGACCAGTGTCCATCCGTAATTTGTCTTACAAAATATATCTGTACACAGATGGATTTCTCTCCATCCAACTGACCATAAGTTCACAGCTTCTGTTATCTGTCATCAGATTCTCCTCCCAGATGGAAATGTGTCTCTGTATCCTTGAGGGCCTGTTGAGTCCTGCTCACTCCTCTCCTTCATGACTGGCAACTCCTGCTAATTTGGTCACATTTCCCACTTGTTGGGGGACAAAGGCCACACCTGTAGACTTCATGCATTCATTAAAATTCTGGCTGCCCTGTCAGCTCCTGAGTGCCACAGCAGGCCTCTATCATCCTGCCCTTTGCCCCCTGGTGCTTCAAAGTCAGGTGCTTCAAAATCAGTCTGATGTTTGAGACCTCTTTGTCCCACCTGAGAGGTGCCTGAGTTTGGTTCCAGGTCCCAGCTTCTGACTCTAAGCTTCCTGCTAATGTGCATCCTGGGAGCCTGCCTGGGAACCCTAGATTGAGTTCCCAGCTCCTGGATTCAATCTCTACCCAACCCTGGCTACTGTGGGTGTTGAGCAGTGTAAGATCTTTCTGTGTCAGTGTCTGTATCTATCACTTGCTTGCACACACTACTCTCTGCTTTTCGAATAAAAAACAAACCAATTATTTTTTTAAATATTTATTTTTATTATTATTTTTTTTATTGGAAAGGCAGATATACAGAGAGGAGAGACAGAGAGGAAGATCTTCCATCCGATGATTCACTCCCCAAGTGAGAGCAACGGCTGATGCTATGCCGATCTGAAGCCAGGAGCCTCTTCCGGGTCTCCCACGCGGGTGCAGGGTCCCAAAGCCTTGGACCGTCCTTGACTGCTTTCCCGGGCCACAGGCAGGGAGCTGGAAGGGAAGCGGGGCTGCTGGGCTAGAACCGGCGCCCATATGGGATCCTGGGCATGCAAGGTGAGGACCTTAACCACTTGCGCCACCGCGCTGGGCCCAAACCAATTATTTTTTAAAATTAAAAGTAAAGGATGGATTGGGGACAGTCATAAGTCCTATGAAAATGCACCATCTCTCTCTACAGAAAGGGAAGAATAATAAACTCCCTCTGAGACCAGGGAGAGGAGATTTCTCTGGTCCTTGCTTAGTTCCAGTACTGGATCCCCACTCTATCTTGCAATGACCATCAGCGTCGCCCTAGAGCCCCCCAAAACAACACAAAACAAAACAAAACAAACAACAACAAAAAAAAAATAAAATTGACAGAGAACAACAGGGAAAGCTTAGAACTAGACAGGAAATGATCAGTAAGGACTCACACATACCTTACTAGGTAGGACACGAAAATAAACAACTCCTAACTGGGGTATGGAGGATTTCTCTGCACACCCCTCCCAACAGTGTTCTATGCCTCAATGGGTGTCACATGCCTTGCTAAAGGTATAAGCCAGTTTAGACTATCCTAAGATCTGCCAAGTTCAGAAAAAATTATGCTTCAACACAATAAACTGCTAAATACTAAAAAGAAAATAGACATGAGATAGCTGAATGGTATCCTATAGCCAATTTAAGGTAGATAGAAGCCAACTGTATACAAACTATAATTGAAACGTTAGTGAAGAAGTCTCAGGATACGGTTAAGAACTTGCATTGTCTAACATATCAGTCACTCAATACAATGTTAATTAACCCCATAATGTTGGAAATGGTTGTTGATGTTATGTTATGGCATTTAATTGGTCGGAACGATAATCTGCCAGCTATGCCTCCAGACCAGAGTTGGTCTCCCCAAGAAACTGTTGAATTCTGCTGGGCAATAAGATACTAGACTCTATGCAAGGCACATGCTTGCATTGAAAAAAACAAGACTAGATTTGAACTGTAATACTGCAATAAGGTGGAGCAATCCACCATGGGGGAGGGCACGGAGAGAGGAAGGGGGAACATCAGAGCCTACAAAACATTGTGACTAGGCAGAGCTACCACACCTGTGCGCCTCATGTGGACTAGATTAGGGAAAAGCCGGGCTCGGCGGATTATTCCTACTGGTGCAAACAGAATTAAAGTGGGCGAGGTTTGTTTGGGCAGCATCAATTGGAATCTGGGAGTGGGAGAGGCCTGGGAGGGTAATAGTGGGCTCATCCCTCTTGGGTTACCACTTCCACGGGAGGACATAAAACTAAACAGCGGCTGGGGTGGAATGGGGTGTGGGACAGACTGGATTACTGCTACACTTATTGGCAAACCAGGGTAGGGGCGGTCCTGGTGGGGGTTATTGTGGGTCGCTCCAACTAGGCTGCAGCTCCCACTGGTTTAGGTGAGGGCCAAGTATGTGCTGGGCAGAACCAGGCTGGATTGCAACACCCATTGGTTCCAGTGGAAGTCGGGAGTGAAAACAGAACCAACCCAGCAATTACAACCACCAGCTGATTGGAGCGATAGACGGTGCCAGGCCCTGTAGTTGTCAGCACATACAAGAAGTTTCTTTGGAGATCTTCCTAATCTAAATGCTGGACTCAAAACCCTAATGAAGAAAAGAGAGAAGACAGAACGGGTCAACCAACCATCTCAGCTATGATGGACTATGTCAATCAGTGGATTTTTCAAAGACCTCATAGTGCTTGGAGTGGCAAGATTGACAGCGATTCATAACTGTTGCAATATCAAAACCACTTGAGCAAGAACCTCAGAGCATGCCCTACACCCGGGACTTGGGGAGGGTGGGAAATTGGGTGGGCCTTCTCCCTTAATACCCCCCTTTTAAACATGAAGGTAACAATATGGAAAACATACTAGTATTATCCACTTTCCTGTAGCCCTTGAACCTTCTTACTCTAACTAAGTGTGTAAAGAATGTCAAAATATATTTTATTAATAAAAAAAAAATTGTTATAAAATGGAATGCAATAAAAAATCTATGTAAATTTTAAAAAAAGAAAATACACCATCTTTCTTCTCATTCTTTCCAAGTATTGCACCTTTGGTCACAGCAGCATAAGGAAAATAAGTGCATGAAAAACACTAAGAAGGTGCCACTTACTCAGAACATACAACTGGCTAGATGCTGTGCTAGATTAATTAAATCAAACCCCAATAATGACTCTTGGCAGTAGATGTGAAGTCCATTGTATGAATGATAAGCTTGCATGCACAGAGTTTAACGGACTCAACCCTCATGGCAATCAGAATTCAAGCCTGACTCCAGCAGGTGTCTACTGATTTCCTTTACTATCCAGGGTGCCCAATCGCAAAGCCTACCCAGCTCCTAATGGGCAGGACATGCTGTGCTTGTCCAGCAGGGTATGCCCTCAAAGGCCCGTCTGGAAACTGTCCCCCTGCCCCAAATCTGGAATCCAGATATGCATCTGGCAGGGTAAGACAGGCCGTCCTGCCTCACTATAGGGATTTTTCACTTTGACCCAGTACCTTAAAGTCAGTGTTTAGAACCTATCTTCCTTTAACAGAGTCAAAAAAATCCCAGTCCTCCAGTGTTGCCACTCACAGTTAAAGACAAGTATAGAGGCTCTAAGTATCGCCTTCTCCTTCAACTTGAAAGGGAAAGGAGGAACATCCCTCCTGGAAGGTAGAAACTTTTCCAGATTTCCTCACCCCCATCCTTGTACTCATGTTTCATTGGCAAGAATGACATCACTTGTCCAGTCTGACTATTTGAAATGCTATGCTTGTCCTAGACAACAGATTCCAGTCACATGTTTTAATCACCTGGGAATTTTTAATACCAACTCCAGACTAATGAAATTAGAATTACTGAAAGCAAGGCTCAAGTATCTGTGGTTTTGTTTGTTTTTTATTCTTATTTTTAAGAACCTTTCAGGTGTTTAAGATGGGTAGCCAGGATATAAAGCCACTGGTTGGACCAATCATGATTCACCTCCCAGGGCTGAACTAGATATCTAAAGAAATGACAGGTTCTTCCAGCAAGAGGCAGAGAAGAAGGCAGATGGAGACAAGCACTGGGGAAGACATCAATTACAGCTGTCAGTCAGCATCCTTCGCAGGACTCAGAGGGTAAGGAATGCAGAGCAGGATCATGATCAGAGTGAGGAATGGGCATGGAGAGAACATGGCTAGAGGAAGAGCCCATACAGTATAACCAGCGGATGTGAATTTGAAGAGGTATCACAGCAAGTGGAACCCGAACATGTATCCTCCACTCAAGGTACCCTGTATGCTACCACTTTCTTCTGCATTCCTGGTACCCAAACAGCATCACAAAAGGGTTCTCTGGACAGCGGCTCTAGGAACATACTCCCAGTTGAAACATCACAAACACGCCTGCTATTGAGGCTTTTCTGCTGACCTAACACTGCTTATGGTCTCCTAGGAAACTCACTGGCATATGTGCCCCTAAGTATGTAAGTGGGGAACATATGCCTCTGCAGATTCACAGGGAGTATTAGCCCATGGAATAATGTGACTTGGGAGAGGTTTCTTCATGGGGATCCTATTGCCTCTCCCAATCTCTCTTATCTACAAATGCCAATGGTACCCAACCTTGACTGAATAAAGGAGACCTCTGAGAAGCTTACAATAGCCTTGGCTGACCCCACACTATTAAATCAGGATCGGTAGGGGGTCAGTCTAGGCATCAATATTTTTCAAAGTTGCTCAGGATGTTAATGCATAGCCCAAGTTGAGAAGCACCATTCTTTGTTCAGGATCCCAGCGCACCAATAAATAACCACATTTTAAAACCCTTCTATTGAGAATCCCCACCAATGCATTACAGAGTGGTGGAGAAAAGGCTCTCAGAGTGCCAGGTTTGTAAGACTTGGCAGAGGGGGATACCATCGGAATCATTTTGGGGATGCTGTTGGAAACAGCCAATTTGGCACAAGTCACAGAGAGAATATGAGGTAGAGGTGTGACAGCGATAGAGAATAGGACATTATTTCCTTTCTGTCTTCCAGGGACAGGCCACTAACTCAGAGTGGACATCTGCTAATAGATAAACAGAGAGAAAGTTATTTAGACTTAGGATGAAAGGAGAGAGAATGGAATAACATTAGCAATGATCCAGAAATTTATAATAATGGTGTTCATTAGACAGTATCCCTTTATTACTTCTCTGTTTCCAGGGAGGGAGGCCACTGGCAGGGCAGCCAGGGCAGCCAGGGATGTTCAGTTATTGGTACAGGCAGCAAGGCTTTCTGCGCCAAAGGCTTTTATCTGCAACCAACACCCCTCTCTCCCTGCACAATAGCTGTTCCTAAGGGGCATTGAGGGACTGGGGGAGTCTTCCACCTCAGCCACTTCAACCAGAGAGTTAGATGTGTTCCTGATAGGTTGGGCTTCTCACCTGTTTATAACAATGGGTTTCTTTTTCACCATGAAATGGTGTCTGGAGGAGGCTTAAAGAGCTGTGACCTGGCTTCTCTGTGTGTTTGAGTCACTGCGGAATTGTTGAACAGGCAAATGTTGAAACCCCAAAGTCATATGTTAATGGCTAATGGATTCATACTAATGGCTGATGGCTCATAGGCAGAGGTGGCTTGGTCCCAGTTCCTGTGCCTGGAAGTAGGGCTTCTGGGAAGTGATGGCATTGGACTAGAAGGCTGGGGTGGAACCAGTGATTGGATCAAGAAGACTTCACAAAGAGAAACTGCAGAGAGAGTAGGTGAGGGGTGTGCTCTTGGGACCTCTCTGCTTCTGATCCACCAACTGATCCATCTATACAAGATCTGCCATTAGCAACCTCCATCAGATCCCAGACCAATGGGGCTGTCTGATCTCAGACTGTAGACCTCCAAGTTGCAAACAGAAGCAAATCTTTTGCTCTCCAAAGTTCTCCTTTTTAGTAATTTGGTTAATGTAACAAAGCATGAATACAGGAGCTTTTGCAAATCCTATTGGGGATGCCAAACCATATCCCACACCAACCACAGCAGTATTGCTGGGGTGGCTTAGACTTTTCACAGCTCCCTAGGTGATTCCAGTATGCAGCCCCATGTAAGAAACAGTGGAGGGGCAATCCTCAAACCAAGTTATCCATTATGACAATTTGTTTGCTTCTAAAAATATAAGAGTACTCAAAAAGTTCACAAAAGATAAGATTAGCATGCATTTACTTTTGGGAAAAAAAATTAAGTCCATGCACATAAAGGGTCACAAGAAAGTGCATGGGTATGCATAATATAAAATAAAAACAGCAACTATGGATTTCAAAATATTTTTTGCACTAAAATAAATATATCTTTTAATTTCATTTCCCCCTACATTTTTGAGGTACCATGTCCACTCTCATTGATAGCCTCAAGCGATTGATGTGGAGTAAGGTCTGGGCATTGAGTGATTTGCAGGTCCCCCAAGTAATAATCTAATACACAGCCAAGGCTGGCCACACTGAGCTCACAATGAGTCCTTATAGTAGGCAGGGTTCTCAAACCTTGGCAAAGATCACATTCTCTTAGAGAACTCAGGATGAACAGGACAGTCCAGGCCTGCCATATTTTGATGAGCCTAGACACACTCCCCCAAAGTGAGTCTCCTACCCATGTCTTAAGGCAAGGAGAGGTACAGCTAATTGGCTCTCCTTCTGCAAAGCAAAACTGGGTGCTAATTCTAAATGCTCAAGGAAGCATGCCTCTGAAAAAATCCTGTGGCAGAGAAGCCTTAGGTAAAAGTAGAAATCCGCTTATTATTAAAAATAATGACCATCTGGCAACATTTGTTCTGTTTGGGAACTCTGTTCTGAAACAGTGAGGCTTGGCTGTTGCATTTGCGTTTGTTTCTCCTGTGGTTTAAAAACTTCTTTTCTGGGGCCCAGCGCGGTGGCACAAGTGGTTAAGGTTCTCACCTTGCACGCCCGGGATCCCATACGGCGCTGGTTCTATCCCGGCAGCCCAACTTCCCTTCCAGCTCCCTGCTTGTGGCCCGGGAAGGCAGCAGAGGACGGCCCAAAGCTTTGGGACCCTGCACCCGCGTGGGAGACCCGGAAGAGGCTCCTGGCTTCAGATCGGCATAGCATAGGCCGTTGTACTCACTTGGGGAGTGAATCATCGGACGGAAGATCTTCCTCTCTGTCTCTCCTCTCTGTATATCTGCCTTTCCAATAAAAAAAATAATAAAAATAAATCTTTTTTTAAAAAAAAAAACTTCTTTTCTGTAAGATTTAGTTTTTTTTTTTTTTTGAAAGAGAGAAACAGAGAGAGAGATCATCCATCCACCGATTCACTCCAAAAATGGCCACAGTGACCAGAGCTGAGCTTATCTGAAGCTGAGAACCAGGAGCTTCTTCCATGGGTGTAGGGTCCCAAAGACCTGGGCTATCCTCTGCTGCTTTCGTAGACCATAAGCAGAGAGCTGGATTGGAAGGGGAACAGCTAGGATACCAACCAGCACCCATATAGGTTGCCTGCATTATAGGACAATGAATTAGCCTGCTGTGCCATTGTGCCAGCTCCAAAAGCTTCTTTCTTTTTTTTAAAGATTTATTTTTATTATTTTTTCATTGGAAAGGCGGATATACAGAGAGGAGAGACAGAGAGGAAGATCTTCCGTCCGATGATTCACTCCCCAAGTGAGCGCAACGGGCCGATGCTATGCCGATCCGAAGCCAGGAGCCTCTTCCGGGTCTCCCACGCGGGTGCAGGTTCCCAAAGCTTTGGGCTGTCCTCGACTGCTTTCCCAGGCCACAAGCAGGGAGCTGGAAGGGAAGCGGGGCTGCCGGGATTAGAACCGGCGCCCATATGGGATCCCGGGCGTGCAAGGCGAGGACCTTTAACCACTTGCGCCACCGCGCCGGGCCCCAAAAGCTTCTTTCTTAAAGGAGCCCAGCCTTGACTTTGAAAGTGGTCAGAATGAAATTGGCACCAGTGCAAGCCTAGCCTAGGTAATTACATACATACAAGCATACATATGTACATAAGCCAGCCAACCAGGAGCTTTTGAAGAACGTGTTCTTTTGAATAAATGCCTGATAGAAGCGATCACAGAAGACTGCCAGAATCACATCACATAAAAAGCTACAACAATGTTATATATAAAAGCACTTCAACAAGGGCAGCTGCCCAACAACTCTGTTATTTCAAAATACCTCATAGAATTCTCCTCATTGTCTTTAGAGACTTCCTCTTGCTTCCATCTCTACAATATGCCCAGAGTTTACTTCCGTTGCAACCCCCCCTCCCCCGCTATTCCCAAGCAGGGCTCTCCTCTTGTCAACTAAATGTCAGTATTCTTTAGAGTCTCTTCCTTAGATTATTTTTTGTTTTTATTGATATTGATAACCTTATGCCTGGAATGTGAATGCTGGCATTCAATGCAGTGGGACTCATTTTGTAACACTGGGGACAGAGAACTGGATTACCTTCTATGCGGCAGCAGATACTGCTCAGCCAGCCTCTTATGTGATGGTGTTGTCCCTTCACCTGTGCTGTGTTCAGAATCACCCAGTGGTGAGGAAAGACCTTAGAGCATATGCTTTGCATTTTAGTCTTCTGTGCTAACAACTTAACTTTCAAATCTTCCTGTTTTGTTATAGAAGCTGGCAATGAAACTAGACATACGAAAGAGGACACATTCATTCATTTTTGCAGGTGTTTTGCATCTAGTGTTTGCTGAGTTTGGGTCTTCCGTGAAGAATAGAGGGCTCCAGCTCAACTGCCCGATTCTAGCAGTGGAGGTGGAATTCAGGTGCCCAGAGGAGGTAGATTTAATCAAAAATGAGACTGTCCAAGATGACCCCTAAATAAGATCATAAGCAATAAAGGGGAGAGTTGGCCAGCCATGGTGTAGGGCACAGTGTGCACTTTGAACAAAGGAGTCTGAAAGGTAGATTGTAATAATTTGGGCCCCCAGGAGATGGGGCTGAAGAATTAGGGGCAGTTATAAAAGGACCCCATAAAATATCCCAAGAAGCTTGTAGATCCAGCACTAATATAAATTTTTTAAAAATCCCTAAAGCAATGGAAAGTTATTGAAGGATTTCTAGTAGGGGGATCCAGCATAATCCAATTTGAGTTTTAAGAAAACCACTTTAGTGGCAGTTCAGAGAATGGATTTGAAGGAGAAGAGATTAAAGCAGCGGCCGTTAACCTTGGCTGCACGCTAAAATCATGGGGGGAGTTTTCAGCAACACACAGTAAACGTCTGAAATCCTAATGTGATGGGTTGGGGCATTTCCTAGGCATGCATATTGTTAAAAGTTCTCTATGATGGTCAATTTTTCCTGTTAACTACCCTGGGCCAGAGAAAGCCAGACATTTGGCCACATGGGATTTTAAGTGTGTCTGCAAGTGTTTGTGCATGGTGTTGACACTGGGATGGTAGACTGAATAAAGCAGATGGTCCTTTCCAATGTGGAGGGCGAATGCCAACTGGTAAGGACAGGATGGAGGACAAGACAGCAGGATATTAGGTTTGAGAAAGGGGTAACCAAAGGAAACCTGGAGCGCCATGAGGAGAGGCAACCTTGACCAACACTGTAAAATGCTGTGAAGGATTAATTGCAGACTGAAATTTCAGGATTGGACGTGGAAGGGCCACTGTTAACTTCAGAGAAGCCATTTCAATGGAGTGATGCATGAAGACATTAGATAATGCAGTTGCAGAGAACAGATGTGAAGATGGAGAGAAACAGAAAGCAGGGATTTGCTCTTTGAAGCAATCGAGCTGTGAGAGGAAAGTGAAGGGACACATTGTAGCCAGAAGGGGATCCAGGATCAAGGCCAGTTTCTCAGCATGGTTGCTGTAAGGTAGGAGTGTGATGGTAGAGGAGAAGGGGGAAGAAAAAAGACGAGTGCTGCATAGAAGAGAGAGATGGGTGCATTGAGAGCCCAATGCATCCAAAGGCAAGACAGGGTGTCATTCAAGCAAGACAGAGGCGCAGCCACTTGCAGCAATGGTGGTGAAAGGCTTGTTAAAAGGAGCATTTAATACGGCTGCTCCTGGGGTAAAGGGAGGAGGGTTGCAGGCAACACCAAGAGCTGAGCAGAGGCTGGAGACTCATGGATGCTATCCACAGAGTGCTGGTGGAGATAGGTGAAACATAACAGTGCAGGGCACTCCACCCAGTGTGACAAGTCTTCACATTTCTCCATTTCACTCCTCCACCCCAGGATCCAGTACCCCTCCATACAGAAGGTTAAAGGCCTGGACATCATCCAGCAACTTGTTAGGAATGTGCAGTCAGTCAATGTATTCCTGATTCCTCATCAGCAGGCTGACCCTAGTACAGATTGCAAACATGCAGTGAAAACACATCTCTATGGAACATGTACAGACATCTTTTCCCTTTTCATCATTCCCTAAACAATATGGTCTAAACAACTATTTGCACAGCTTCTGCATCAAAGTGGGCATTATAAGTATTCTAGAGATGATTTAAAGTGTGCAGGAAGACAGACATAAGTTAATCTGGAAATACTACACCATCTGACATTAGAGGCTTCAAGAACCTTGGGTTTTGCTATTTGTGGGGTGTCCTGGGATAAATTCCCTGCAGACACTGAGGGACAAGTATGATATTTCAGATCTCATTCCAGATCTCTTGGTAGAGAATTGGCTTGTACCAAGTGACTGGTTCACAGCCCACCATTTGAGAACCAACACTTTTCCCAGCCAAAATTTTCACGAAGTTAGAGTCCCATGAAATGTGTCTTCTCATCTCTGTTTGGAGTCCTGGCCTGGTACCTTCCGTCTGAGTCCTCTCAAGACCTTGCTGGGAAGATACACTTTGGCTCCAAGGTTGCGTTTGCAGAGCTCCATGTGAGTGCTGCCACCTTGCTTTCACTATCCTCAGTACTCAACGTGGCCCACATGTTCACTGTGTTCACTGCTTGCCTTCACTGTGTGTCCAGTGAATGACCAAGGGCCCCGGTTCACAGCTCAGTGTCTCCCTCCCAAACACAGAGACCATTCTCTACATGCAGAATTTCATTCTAGCTTTTTTGTTCGTTCGTTTTTTTTTTCAAATCATGCTTTAATTCTAGCACCAAATTCTTCACCGGATACTTGTTTGCTATTACTTCCAAAATCTGGAAAAGCACTTGTCTTGTTGTTTTCTATAAAAATTTAAAAACTCCCATCTCTTTTCAAAATATTTACACACCATGAAAAGTTAATATCTCAGGTCCCCATCTTGGGCATCCCTTTTTTTAAATGGTTATTAAATGCCACCTTTCAAAACTTTGCAAGTTCATGACTTAATTTTCCAAGTGTGAAAATTTATTTGTGTGTGAGATGAAACCTGTTTTCTAATAAGGACAGGCAGCTAATCTACAACCATCTGTGACCTTTTTCTTAATTTACTCTGCAAGTCCCTGGGTATGAAAATCAGATCCTCTGTCTTTGGGAGCTTGGCACACAGATGGTGCTTAATAAATGTGTGTCTGATTCTAACAATCTTCTCCTTTGCCTTTCATAATGAGAGTAAGCCATAAAGTCTGTTAACTGTGGACCACCTACTGAGCACCTGCTACATCCTGAACTCCACGTTCTCTGCCTGCCCCTGTCTTTTAGAGCTACCTTCGCAAACCCCAGATATGCAGATGATCACTGACATGTCATATGTCTTACTCTATGAAAACAACCCATGAGCCTTGGGAAGCAGGGAGTGGAGACATCCACCTCCACGTTTCTAAAACTCACCATTTGTTAATTAGTTTAAGCCCTGTAGAAATTGCTGATTTTTCTCCCCTCATCGCAACATTTCCAGAAATGGTAATGCATTTCCCTTATACCCCCAGCTCATTAGAGCCTGCCAGTCACTGTGTGGGAGAAGATCTGATCTCAATGTCACTGGTGCTGCCATCAGAAATGCAAATGTTTAGAAATAGATGGCAAAAAAGCAAGCATTCTCTTAAAATAAGAACTCGTTGAGACACATGAGGTCATGGGGCTTTTGTGCATCTAGAAAAGGCATGTGAGATCCTTGCAACCAGGACTTAAGGGTGACAGGATCAACAACTGTCCTTTCACACAAGGTTCCATTCTAAGACATTTTACCAATTATACCCTTTTATTTCCGCAAGAGTGCCACAAGGACGATAGTGCTAGTCCCACTTACAGCCCAAGTAAGTGAGGCTTAGAGGGGCTAAGACAATTACCCAGAATGCCACAGCTCAGAAGGCTCTTACAATGATGTTTTCAACAGAGTCAATCTGCCTTCTAAGAGTGCTCTGCTTTAAAAAAAAAAAAAATCTGCTATCTTGACATGAATTACATTTTTCTAAGAACTCATCCTTTATATATTGTAAAAAAAAAAAAAAGCATAGCATTATAGGCTAACCCAAAAGGCTCTCCTACACAAAAACCTTATTTCATGTTACCTACAATTCAGAATCAAAGCAACTGAGGTTTTACATATGAAGATGCCCACGTTGGGGCCATGGTTGTGCTATAGTGGGCCAAGCCCTGTTTTGCAAAACCAGGATCCCATATCAGAGTGCTGGTTGAAGTTAACACTGCTCCACTTCCAGTCCAGCCTCTTGCTAATGCACTTGGGGAGGAAGTGGACAACCTCTAAGTGGTTGGGTCTCCGCCAATCACATGGGAAACCAAGATGGAGTTCCTGGCACCTGGCTTCCATTTGGTTCAGATCTGTCTGTTTTGGTCAATTGGGAAGTATGGTAGCAACTAGAGGATCTCTGCCTCCTTCTCAAATAAATAAATAACTCCTTAATAAAAACCAGGTGCTGAGGCCAGTATTGTGGAATAGTGAATTAGGCCTCTACTTGCAACACCAGCAGTCTGAGGCCAGTCCAGCTCCTTGCTAATGCACCTGGGAAAGCAGAAGATGGGTCATGTGCTTGGGCACAACGGAGAGACCTAGACAGGTAGCTCCAGATATTCCTCTTTGGAGAGTGAACCAGTGAATGAAGTGCTCTCCCTGCAACCTTTCCAGTTTTCTCTCCCCTCTCCTATCCCATGTCACTCTTCCATCCAAATAAATCAAGCAATCACTTTAGAAAAAATAGATCACAATGTTGTCAGCAATGCAGACAATTCTGAATTAGAAGTCATTAAACATTTATTGTGTATTTATTGTGGTGCCAGTGGGGAAAATCACACAAAATTTTGTGCTGTCAAGAAGTTTGTAAGACAGCTATCTAAAATTTAAGCAACAGTTACAGCTGGTAAACTGAAGAGCTTTTGCCAACCCTTCCACAAGATGAATCGCCGAATATGTTTCTACCTGACTTCCATAGGCAGTCACACATTAAACCCATACTGGGCAGCTCAGCAACTCAAAATGTGCAATTTTATAAAATGAATTCCCTGTCTCCTGCCATGAGGAGAGGAACCTTGGCATTTGTAAAGGGAAGGCTATTCAGAGCAGCCTATCATGGAGAGTAGTCCACATAAATAAAACAGGGATGCCACAAGCAAACAAGCAACCACGCGTGTGAGTGTGCCTCCTTGATCGAGATGATTCCCCAGCCCCAGAGAAACCCTCGGATAACTGCAGCCCACCTGGACTGGCTTCTGACTGTATCCTCCAGAGACACCCTCAGTTGGGACTAGTCAGTCATGGCTCCTCTGCATTCTTGACCCATCAGCATTACAAGAATTAAGACACTAAGTTTTGGGCAATTTGGCTCCCAGCAATAGAAGTGAAAAGTCAAGGTGAGTTTGCCAGCCCTGCCTGGAGGGCTAACAAATGAAACAGGATCTTTTTGCATGAAACAGGATCTTTTTGCACAAAACAGGACCATTTTGCGAAAGAAACTTATTGCTTATCCAGGAGATAGGATATAAAGGAGCTACAAAAAAGTCTATGTAAAATGAATATTAGCTTCTTATTTCATTTTCCCATAAACCACTTTAGTGTGTATTAAAAGGAAGAAGTTTCAAAGGAGCCTTACTCATTTATTTAAGAGATAACTTGAAATGAAAAAAAATGCTCATGGAGGTCCTTTGAGAATGTACAGTCAATTTTGTAGCTCCCTCTAGACATCAGATAGCATTTTAACCTGCTCTCTGTCTGTACTGACCAACTAACACCTCAGCAACTTTCAGTTGCACTGCACAGGAAGGGGAATGGGAGGTACTTGTTGCCAAGGAGGTGGGTTGTGTTTGTGAAGGGCAATTTATATGGGGCACTTGAGATGTCATCAGAGCTGTCAGTTGGGGACACAGGATTACATTGGTGATAGACTTTAATACATTCAGGAGGCTAACAGACGAGACCAAATTCTAGTTAAAGGCTCTATAAAAATCCTCTCACTCCTTGCTCAACTAAATCATAAGCATCTCACTTTCTGGTGTGCCAATATGTGGAGGAGACGAGTGAGGTCACCAAGGAATATGGTGGTGCTATGACTGTCTGAGGGTGAGTCCACATGTTTGTAATCCAGCAAGTTGGCCTCAAGAAACTCCCTCTTCCCAGAAAAAGCTTTTCCCCTGCCTCACAGAAAATATTTTAAAGTAGCATGAAAATACTTTAAGGAATTGTTGGAGCAAACTTTTAGTTTAAGATGGAGATGCTACTCGTATAACTTGCAGCCAATCTCCGGGTTTGAGTCTTGGCTCAACTCCTGCTGTCAGCTTCTTTGCTAGTGTACATCCTGGGAGGCAGCAGGCTCAGGTGCTTGGATTCCTGCCACCCTGGTGGAGAGCCTGGATTACGTTCCCAGCTCTTGGCTTCAGCCTGGACCAGCCCTGGCTGCTGCAGGCATTTGGGAAATGAATAAGCAGATTGGAACACACATGCTCTCTGCCTGTTAAATAAATCAGATAATTTTTGAATTTGTGGTAAAATAAAATGAAAAGATAAGTTTGTTTCTGTGCAAACCATTTAAAATCCATGCATAATAGTGTGTTTATAACACATTTTCCACATACTTTTTAGACTCTTCATAAATGTTCATTGCCTAGAATCCAATGGATACATAAAGCAGGTTTCTGAGTCAGCCACCAGTTTTCTTCTCTGGAGGCTTCCACAGATCCATTTCTTGTACGTCCTCCTACAGATTGCCTCTCCAGCTTGTTTGGTTTTCATTGCCAGCCTGTCTCCCCAGGGCTGAGCAGAGAACAGCAGCAGTTTCCTACTCGGGCCACGAGGAGAAGGTTGCCCTGAAGCATGAAGTAAGAGAAGTGCAAGCTACAGCTGCCTAATCTCCAGAGGAACCTGCTCTCCAGGAAGTCATGTTCTGGTCTGCTGTCCCCAAAAGTGTCCTGTGACTCCTTAGTTCCAGTGTCCATTGTGGCATGCATTGCTGTCAGAGACCCTCGGTCACTGATGTCACCTGGTGCTTACCTGCCTTCCTGCCCATGGAACATGAAGATCTCGCCTTCACTGGGCCAAGAATCTATTTGGAGACTCCAGATGGGGCTTGATCCAAAGCCTACTGGGATATCTTTCTCAAATAACCATGCAGGAAGGCAAACCAGGTGGCCTGGATTTAGGTTCCAGATGTATGAATTTGAGCTAAGTCAACTTAGTTCTTAATGATTCATGCTGGGTCTATCTCAAGGATAATGAAGTCAGGAAGGAAAGCTGTGTCTGTCCCTGCATCCACCCCCAGGGACATTGTACTAGCTCAAGACACCTACCAGGCAGAAAAGTGAGTGGCTTACATTACTCACCTTGCCCAGTGGTTAGATGACCCTTGAGGCAGGAACTGTGTGGCTCCCCCTTCTATTCCTCCTTCTTTCCCTACTTTGGCATGTAGTAAACGCTCATTCACAACTTTTGGAAAAGAGGTTGGTTGATCAATGAGTATCAAATTATGATGGAACAGGAGAAAGAAGCTCTGGTGTAACACTGCATGGGAGGACAACTATAGGTGATCATATAGATTAGTTCAACAAAAGCTACAAGAAAAAATTTTGAGTCTTTGAATCACAAACAAATGAAATATGTTTGGAGAAATTTATTTATCGTGACTTGAGCATTTTTGCATAATCCATTCATGGATATAAATAGTTCATTATACCCTTAAATATATATGTCCTTGGCTTGTCACTTAAAAAGTTTAAAAAAATGTTTTTAATGTGAAAAGCAAAAAGAATTTTGGAAAGTATTTTTACATATGTTCAAGCATTTTTCTTATCCTTGAACAAAGCAGTATAATAGCTATTTTTGAAGTAGTTACGTCGTACTGGTGTTGGAAGTAAATGGAAGATGATTTGAAGTATCCAAGAAAATTGTGAACATTAGATGCAAATGCTATTCCTTTCCATATGAGGCACTTGAGCATCGGTGAATGTGGATACTTGCAGGGACCCCAAAAGCCAACTTCCAACAGACACGGAGGAATGACCACCTCTGTTTCCATATCCCACCTGTTCAGTTTCTTCTGAGAAACTTGACCAGTTCATGCCCCAACCCTTGCACCCCTAGTGGATTTTCTCACTGGCTCAATGACACATGTATCCCTAGTGCACAGGGAGAGTCCAGTTATGCTCCAACATTTGACAAATTCCAGAAACTTAAATGTGCCCCTGATGTGCTACTATCATCACTTGACAGAACACTAGGCACAAGCAACATTTCTAAATTACATCTTTATATGATGAGATGTAAAAACCTGCTTATGTCTATCTTTAGCAAACTTTTCAGATAATGTCTCCATTGGGCCCAAGTTCAGAAGTTGAGCTGCACTGTGGGTAAAAAAGTGTTCCTAGCATTTATTGTTTCCACGAATTGATTCTATAAATGCCTGGCGATGGAACCGCTTTGTTAGTCTCAGGTAAGCCTTTGGTCCTGAAATAATCTCCCACTAAAGATATAAAACAGATTTTAGAATCACATACTAAAAAAAAAAAGAAAAAAGAAAAAAAAAAAGAATTCACTGCCCATCCTCGCATCCAGCATGTACTCAGAGTGTGTCACATCCTTGAGAACAATGGGAACAGTTTAGGAATGGGAGGGGGAGATGTGGAGTTCTCACAGCTGTCTCCCTATGCCTCCTTGGCATTAGAAACCTCTAAGTCATTGTCCTAGGAAATGGATCACCACTCACAGACTCTGGGACTATCTTTTCCCCTGTTTGCCTAAGTTTTCTGCATCATGGTTCTATTCTCGTCAATGAAATCCAAACAGGAGACTCCTCGGGCATTTCTGGAACATCTTGGATATGAAACCATGCTGGATCTGCCCCTTCCTCTCTCTTCCTGCATCAAATATATTTATGATGACTGTAACTGCAGAAGTTATGTTGGTACAATGGGAGAAAGGTGAAGAGCATCAGACTTCAGGCCTGATGTCACTCAACTGCTAAACCAAAGCCATTGTCCACTTTCAGATTTTTCATTGTATCAGAGAAGTGAATTTGTATCCATTGAAGCAGTTGGGTTTGAGTTTTTGATTTCTTATAGATAAAAGGCCTCTAAATAATACTGATGTTAATAGGTTACAACTGCCTAGTTTATGGTGGTTATCTTCCTTCACTTAAGCCCAGAAATAACTGCTGCACTAGATCTCATATGTCTCAACAAAATCACCTTTGCTAAAGGACACATGGTAAAACTCAGGGCAAAATGCTGCCAAAATTCACCAAAACAGCCCAGCTTCACTGATATTATAAAATTGTCCCAGTCCTATAAGACATGCATTTGGGTGTAATGACACAATCACCAAGAATATGAATCAGGAGTCATAATCTTGATTTCTAGTTTCCTCTCACATCATCTATTCTTCTATGAGCCCCACTTATCATCTATGAAATGAAGGAAACCAACTAGATAATTCCTGGCATTGTCTTCAGAGCTTATATTTTATATAAACCATAAACAGAAAGGGATTCTTAAAAACTCGCAAAATTCTTTGCTAGTCTCCTAATCTGTTGGCTGCCTTTCTACTGCTGTGATTGACAGTCTAATGCCTTGGGTAAGTCCCAAAGGATGTGTCCATGTGCATTTGCACATAAATTTCTCCCACCTTCCCCAGTGCAGTGAAACATGGCAGTGGTTGCTTCACAGCCTGGGAACCACAAAAGCAACAGAGTCCAGATGCATCTCCAGGAGGTGGGTGCTTCTACCATGCGGTCATAGGGTCCCAAGACTCAGGCCAGACATCTTCCACAACTGCTGAACTTTGAAGGCCCTGATTCAGCTTTTTTCTACATCCTTCCTTTTCATGTCAGCCAACTATCCATTTTCTCTTTTTAAAATTAGCATAATCTTTATGTGTCCTTGAACTTTCACTAAAGGAAAATTAGGCTGTCTACAATGGATGGATCTCTCAGTACTTAACTCTGTTGGGCTGCTTGCATATTCATTATTGTCCTGGCTGCAGTATCTTATCATACCAGATTTAGCCTCTTGTGGGATGGGTGGTGAATTCTGAATCAAACAATTGGGCTGCATAATTATGTGGGCTTTCAGGAGGGTACCCTGATAGTCCCCTTTTCCTGTTCTCACCAACTCACACATATCCATAAATCTCTCACAAAGTGGGTCAAAATGCTGCCTGATATGCTAGCATTGTGCCAGGCATAGTCTGAATGCCCGGTAACTGGAGAAAACAGAAGTTCACCCTGACCTCCGAACAGGCAAATGAGTGAGTTGGGAGCTATGCTACTGGGTTAAAAGTGTAGCCACTGAAGGATGCCTATGGCACCATTAGCTCAGAGGAGTGCTGCTAGACTGAGTAGGAGAGGAAGAAAGGACAGAGGAGGGAGGATTGGAGAAGGGAGGCTTAGAGGAGGGAGGGTTGAATGCCATCCCTCCCACAGGGAGAGTCTCCAGACACTTCGGGCTTGGAAAATCCCCAGCTGCTGGGTTTTGATGCCTGCTGTACCACTACTCCCAGCATCCTCCTCTCCTCTACTCCATTCTCCCACCTAATCTCACTTTCTCAGCAATCTGACCCCATTCTTGGGCTTCTCCTTGTCTATCCCCACTCGCGGGCATTCCTTCCAGGTGCTCTGGGAAGGGACTTTTCAGACTACCTTCTTCCAGTTCAAAGGGTTTGTGTTTGTAAGTTTGTTTGCTTTCTGGATTACTTTGCAATACTGTGGAGTATTTGTGGCAATGCATGGAAGTTTCTGAATGAGCAGAGTGCCGGGTGAGGGCTCTTAGACTTAAGGCTAGTGATAGAGAAAAGGGCAGAAAAGTCAGAAAGGGCAAATGACCTTAGACTTGTTGACTCCTTTTGTTGTCCTGTCAGCTTAATTGTTCTTCTGTTCTCTATACTTGTAGCCACCATAACTTAGTATTTCTTCCTGATTACATCTGGGTTGAACTTTACTTTGGCAAGAACACTTCTGTGGTGTTGTAGGAATGCTTGTATATGCAGATGCACCCAGTAATGGGTGATCTCAATGTTAGGGATGCTACCATTAATCAACGAGTTTGGCAGGTGACAGTCTTACACCTTTCCTTGGTAAAGTTTCCCGTCAATCTTTAAATGGATTATCGCTGCATGAATCAGTTTCAGCAGGGCTTACAAAATGGTGATTGGCTAGTTGAATTGTCCCAGCCACAGTTATTTCTGCATTACCTTTTAATCCATCTACTTAAAACTTCAGTGAGGAAGAAATGCATCTTAATATTTCAGGAATTAAGGAGCATTTCTCAACTGAAACTGGAGTTCATGGTTTGGGAAGCAAGGGTGTGTTCAAGGTAAAAGGGCCTGAGTTTAAGAAATAGGAAGCAAGTTCTTAGACCAGAGACCCTAGGTCAGGGGGACCATGAAGGTTGTCCTGTGTGGCATCTAGCCTGACTGTAAGCAAACTCATAGAAGCATTTTACCACATAGGGGAAGAGAGGCACAAACTGAAATAAGAATGGAGAAAAACAGGAAGAAGGAAGATCCAGTATGTGAGAACGTATCTTAGTGAAATTTAGAGACATGAAAGCATCACTTGTTAGGTGGTGTAGCGTATAAATGCACATGCTCCTTGAGAGTGATGGGCTGAAGAGGCATCCCAGCTGTACACACTGGAGCTGAAAGGAAGATCAGGGCAAGCCCCGTGGGCCCCCTGCGTCCATGGGAAGGTCTCTGGGGGGCAGCTGCCACGGCCATTCCATTTGGCCTCAGTGCCTCTGGGGAGGTGTATTTCTCCATTTGGAAAAACACTGTCATCTTCATTTGTTCTCTGTTCCACACATGAGCCCACCTGGGGAGAAAATTGATACCATGTGCTTACATAATCATCACTCTTTTCCACAGCTGCTATGGAGGACTGGGTGGGCTGTGTAGACAGGTTGCTGCAGCTGCTGCCACACATTAATTAGAAGTTCAGGCTGTAAAATATAACCCTGACCACAACACCACTCCTAAGTCTAAGAGTGGGAAAGAGCAGGAAAGGGGCAACTTCAGCAGCAAGTTATAAGCCCATGAAGGGTCCTCCTCTACTCAGCTCAGGTGTTTAAAAGATAGAGCAAAGGATGGAAAGAGAGACCTGCAAGTAGGAATGAGTTTTAAAACTAGATCAAGGTCTTGCAAGAGTTGCATTCAGATAAGATTCCCAAATTCATTGAGCCTTAGGAGAAACAAAGAAGTTGATGTAGGAAGGTTATTAAATGATAATTACAGCAAATGAAATCAAGGGACAAAAACCAATGATCGGTGACTACATGGCCAAATTAACAGGTTTTGCAAAGATTCAAAACTTCAAATGCAGTTTGGTTTTCTTTAATGAAGAGTCTTCAAAGTGGACCAAATAGAGCCAGGGTCCTAGAAAACACCTGGTAGGAAACCATCAAACCATGGCAACATGACAACTAGATGGTGGGGGAAACAATCCAGGAAACATTGGAGAGCCTGCTAGCAGCTCCCACAGAATCCAGAAGAAGCCAGGAGACAGGAGACAAGTGAATGCCCAATTCTTAAGTGACATGTTGACTTCAGATGTGCAGGTATTTAATTCTGCCTAAGAGTTCTTTAAAAATGCAGAACAGATTACTAGATTAGTTTTTTTGCGAGCATTAAAGAGGCGTGCCAATCTCCCTTGGCATCCACATAATGAAGAAGTCATGTTCTGGGCCATTTGTTATATGAGGAATCTTAGGGTAAGGATCTTAAAAAGTCATTAATTAAGAAAATCACTCGCAGTCTAACTGAGATGATGGAGTAGTGAGGTGGTGATGTAGTTTTGCTCTCTGTCCTGTAGAATACTGAAATAGTCCCGGGGACTCTAAGGAAGCCTTATTCTATGAAGAGAGGGCAAAGTGTGGTAAATATAGAACCTTATTCCACACAGAAGCCTCGATTCAAGGTCCAAATCTACTGGCCAGGGCTATGAGGCACCAAAGGTGAAGTGGACCTTGCCTTGAAATCACAGGTTTCAGCAGCTGAGAACGCCACAGTAGACCATAGAACATTGCATGTCCTCTTTATGTGGCCCTATAGACTGTGCTGAGAAGGAAGACTGTGACTCCCTACATGTAAGTTCTGAGTCAAGCCTGGATTGGGAAAACACATTTAATGTGACTATTAAGGAGAGATGAGGTTTTTTTTTTTTTTTTTCAGTTCCAAGACTTAAAGGATAGGGACTTAGGAACGAACGCGCATTTGATTTGAGAGTAGCTGATCTTGGCAAAGGCTGAATATGGCATGCCCACAGAAGAGTGAAGGGCCCAGTCCTCCCCTTCCATCATTCATCTGTTCATTCAAGCACTTACTGAAGGTGGGACACTGGGACCTCAGAGAAGACAGACACTCAGTTTCCAGTCTGTGAGTGCACATTCTGAGTGTATGAACATAACAATTACAAATCCTATGTGATTATATCCAGTATTATCAGTTAAAATATACTTAATAAAGGTGATTTGAGAGCCAGTAAGAAATTCCATTTATTGGTTCACTCAACAAATGTTTGCAACAATTGGTAGTATCCCATGCCAAAGCCAAGAACCAGAACCTCGACGACAGTCTTCTGTGTGGGTGGTGCCAAGGACTGAAGTCCTTTTAGCCTTCACCTAGTGCCTCCCTTGTTGGTGCTCATTAGAGAGACTAGAGTCAGGAGGTCATGCTAGGTATCTAACCCAGACATGTCCAGTGTGACGTGGGGACATCTTAAACACTAAGCAAAATACCCAGCCTCAACTGTCATAGGTGACACATACATAGATAAGCACCATATCAATCCAACTTGTAACACATTTACTGAAAGCCAAGGAACTCATCAACTCACCCAAGTAGCACTGTTTAAATATAGTTAGGATCAAAGCTTGGGAGGATATCATATTTTTATTGCAAAAACAGAAAAAGAGAAACACATATCTCCCCGCCCACTAGTTCTCTCTCCCAATACCTGCAACATCCAGTCAAAAACCAGAAGCCAGGAACCCAGTTCAGGTCTCCCATGTGGGTGGCAGGAACCCAACCACCACGAACATAACCTGCTGCCTCCTAGAGTTTGCACTGGCAGGAAGCTGGAATCAAGAGCCCAGACTTGAACTCAGGCATGCTTGCACGGGATGCAGGCAGCACAAGCAGCATTCAATTACTGTACCGAACACCCAGCCTGTCTCTGTTTCTGTATGACTAAGTGTGTGTGTATATGTGTGTGTGTGTGTGTGTGTGTGTGTGTAGATATACTTAAAGATATAGATAAAGATATAGATGTAGATGTAGATATAGATCACGATAGCAAATCACAAGGAATTCAGGCCTGTTCTGGGGAGTACAGGAAGTTACCCTTAGGTAAAATATAAAGTGAATGAAAATGAATGAGCAGGCAGGGATATTGATAGGCAGTCAGGAATAGAACTTGGATTGCACAGTGATAGGAATGGGAGTAACAGTGATTATTATTGCAAAAACTTGCTTCTAGCAGGAACTTAACAACTGGTAAAATACAGCACATATCCATTTGATCCCTACCCTAAAATGGCAGTCTTCGTTTTCTGTGTTGCACAGTTGAGAATACTGAGACTTCGGAAGGCTGAGTCACAGGCGCAAGGCCACAGAGCTGGGAAACTGAGGAGCTGACATGGTGGCAAGGCACGGCAGAAAATGAGAGCAATTACTTTCGCTGGTTTAGCAGAATTAAATTCCTTTCACTTGACTGTCTCCTCAGTGAAAGTTACATACACATAGTTACCCACTACGTCTATCCATTAAATCTCTAATATAGGACACTCTTCTGCACACAGAAAAGATGGTCTAACTCCTGGGACAGGTGGACTTTTGCTTACATTTATAGCCAATTAGTGTTGGGAGCCAGCAGCATTTCCTCCCACGGAAAGTTGGGTCAGTTTTTCATCAAAATATGATTTAATGGCAAGTCCCCAAGTGGAATGTTCCAGAAGACCTTTAGCAATCGTGCACTGCCTGTTATTTAAACTAAAAACAATGCTGTGAAAAATTGCACCTCACCGTGAGCAGCACCAAATGGAATTGGCTGGCTGAAAAGGAGACGCGATGATTGAAATATTTTCCAGACTATTACATTCTTGAAGAGTTTAAACAGTGAGAAGAAAGACAGGGATGGGGAGGAAGATGATTTAGGGTGGTTCATTTAAGAACAACAAGATTAAATTAACCTTAGGGGAGGTGGGGGGTGGGAGGGCTGTTGGGTGATAAACATTAGGCAGGATGCAAGAAGCTCCCGAACGAAAAGTGTGCCTAGCTTCAGAATGCTCCAGCCCAGCAAAGCAGGCAAATACATCTATCATTAAAGTCATTTACAAGCAAACTTGACAAATTGCTGAGAAAATATATTATAGACCACATTCCTCAACAGTCTTAGGAATGGACAAACTAATAGGGACTTTCTTGCCCTAATTTGGGGAAAAATGACAATTCTTTGAGATTTGTTTTCTTGCATTAACAGAGGCTCTTTTCCCCTGCTTTAAAATGAATGTCAACAAATAAGTCATCCAACTCCATGTGTAGGTGTTCTGTCAATTATAACTGTAATAAAATATTTCAACCCAGGGGAGGAGATGGATGGATTGCATTACAATTTTTAAATATCTGTGAACTGAACTATCCTATTAAGAAGACCCATTGCTTAATCCTGGCTTACTTATAATTTTCAACCAGGGTGCAGCATTTCAAATTTACACAATGCAGCCAAAATATTTTTTTAAAAAAAAATTACGCAGAATTGAAACCCAACGGACCTCAACCCTTATTGACTTCTGAACATATTGAGAAAAATTAAAAATGTGTCTGTGGGGAAGAGGACGGGGGTGTGACAGTCCCAGCTTTGCCTGGGCTGGAAATTGTCCCTAATAGGTTTTAGCCATCATGACAGCTTTGCCATTTCCCAGCCAAGGGAGCAACCGGTTGACATGACCATATGAATGCCTGTGCGTTGCTGCCCCCTGCTGGGCATGTGGTACCCATTTTTTAAAAAATGGTTTGGACTCCTCGATCAGGCCCTTGACAAATTTTAATTGCTTTTCAATTCCCTTTCTTCCCATCCCTCTACCTTTTGAAATAGCATCCAGAACCCCCTGCCCCAAGGACTCTTTTAGGAGACAACTATGCCTGAGCTAATGGGAAAACATTGCTAAAACTGCAATTAGCAGGCTCTCCCACACCAATCCCCCAGCGACTCTCCAGCGACATGGCTTGCCAAGGGCAGCAGAAAATATGTGACACAGCGTCTTGCTGCTCCTACTCCAAGGACTCCTTTAGGAAAACACTCTCTTAGATTAACATTAATTCAAGCATGAGTGATTTCTCCTCTCAGATGATCTGGGTCTGAGAGCCAAAATGTCAGCCAACACTTCTCTCTTGCCTCCCTCCCCTTCATCTGATATTTGTATGTGATGCCTCTTTCCTGCTGATCAGGCTACTGCATTCTGGAAACCAGCACACTACAAATGCCACTACCCACGGAGGCTCTGCCCCTGTGCCAGCACCCTGCAGCTGTCCACTAATTCCCTGGGCACCAACCACCACTGAGCGGGGTGGGGGACATGCTTATTTTTACAGACTCCTGAAATGTGACATGACCAGAATAGAGTGCTGGGAAGGCAGAAAGCAATTTGGGTTTGGATGACCCATCTCCTTGTGCTCTGCACAAGCCTCAGGCATCTCCCATTGGGCGACTTGAACTCAACAGGCTGAGATGCCAGGTCTCAGGGTCCTGTCTTAACAAGACCGCTTTCTAGCAGTCTTGCAACATGTGCCTGTGTCACAGTCTCTATCCAGTCCTTGTCCCCACCACAGGGAGGGTCCCCTCATCCGGCATGCTCTGGGAGGTCTCTTGCTATAATCCAGGCATTCTCAGAACTTTCAGAATTTTCCAGGAATTAGACATGCCTATTCTTAGGCTCTAACTCAGACCTGATGGATTATTTTTTTAGTGTTGTTATTTCAAAGTCAGAGTTACAGAGAAAGAGAGCAGGGGAAGAGACAGAGACACAGAGCGAGCAAACAAGAGAGAGAGACTCCAGTACCAGGACCCTGGGCTCCATTTACAGGGTTGCCAAGCCAGCATGTCGGGCAGGCGCTGTGGCTTATCAGGTTAAACCAACACCTGTAGCACCAGCATCCTCTCTGGACCAGTTTGGAGCTCCAGTCTCACTCCCTGCTATTGGCTTGGGAATGGACAGCTCGAGTGTTTAAGCCCTTTGACTCATGTGGAAGACCAGCAGGAAGCTCCAGGGTCCATGGAATGATGCTGATGCATATATAAATTGGAGAACTGTTGTAAACCTCGCCCATTTTTCTACACACATGAACCCCCAAGTAAACATGTCTGCATGCTAGGACTTGCTAATGATGGTGGGAGAAAAAAAATAAGGATGATAAATTGCTCTTAGTGACAATTATTGATGCTGACATCCTGTTCATACTCAGAGATCTGGATTTATTGTGAAGGCTCTCGGGAAACCTTGTTCTAATCTGGCCAGGAAAACTCTGTCTCTGCTCTGGGGCTCCTCCACACTGTGGATGAGGTCCCTAATTATACAAAGTCAGACCAGCTACATTGGTAACCTCCAGCAGCTGGTTAGAAACATGGAATCCCAGGCCCTGTTCTAGTCAGATCTAAATCTGCATGTTAGCAAGACCTCCACCTCCACTTGACTCTTAGATATTTTGAAGGGGAGAAGAATTGTAATGGTCAAATACTTTCTGCCTGTTTTGCACACACACACACACCTCATAGACTGTGGGATAGTTACATAGCCTTATTCAGTTCTGGTCTCTGGTGTCTAGAATAGAACTATATACACTCACTTTTAATGAACACATGTTCACTTAAAAATGTTCTTTTTTTTTAATGAAGGACATTTGAAGACCAGAATAAATAAACCCAATAATGAAACTCTAATATCATGTTTTCAAGCAGAAGGTTCACAATTGAGTTTATGGATGGAAGCCCTTGACTGAAATTGCATTCCCAGTTGCCATGGCCATCTATTCAGTGCTTGTCAGGTACCTGCCTCAGGTGGATCACCTGGCTGATGCCTCACTCTCTCCGGGAAGAACAAGGACTGTGGCTCAGGAACCAAGAGGGCTTCCTCAGGAAGGGAACTTGAGGGCATCCGTCTGGGTGACCAGGGCTGGCCACGTCACAGACACAGGGCCATAGGAAGGGTGAAACAGCCACCCTTGTCCCCCAGTCCAGTCTTCAGGGCTCACAGCTCAGCAACTACAATCCAGCTAGGCATTTTATTTCATTTTATTTTATTTTATTTTATTTTTATTAATATAAAGAAATTCTAACATAATCATATTTCCTTTCCCTTCCCTCCACCAATTTCCAGCCTTTGTTCCTTTCTTTATTAAGTTTTTTTCAAACACATTTTAATAATCATAGGCTTAATGCACCACTAACATTTCACAAGTAAAAAGGAGAAAGACCACAGCTGTATCTGAATACAAATGTTAATACAGGGCCTTACACGATAGCGTAGCAGTCCTTGCCTTGAACAAGCCAGGATCCCATATGGGCACCAGTTCTAATCCCAGCAGCAACACTTCCCATCCAGCTCCCTGCTTGTGGCCTGGGAAAGCAGTCGAGGCCAGCTCAAAGCCTTGGGACCCTGCAACCACATGGGAGACCCTGAAGAGGCTCCTGGCTCCTGGCTTTGGACTGACGCAGCTCCAGCCATTGCGGCCACTTGAGGAGTGAACCATCAAACAGAAGACTTTCTGTCTCTCCTCTCTGTATATCTGAGTTTGCAATAAAAATAAATAAATCTTTTTAAAAATGTTAATACAGAAATTAGCTACCACTCACCAGGAAAAAAAAAGCATACTATATTTATCCATTTGATTGGTTGGTTTTTACTTTGACAGACAAAAATCTATCTGCTGCTTCACTCCTCAAATGCCCATAGGACCAAGGCCCAGGCCAAATCAAAGCCAGAGCCAGGAACTCCATCCAGGCCTCCTACATGGAGTTAGGGACCCAACTCCTTGAGCCATCAGCGGCTGCCTCCCAGGATAAGCATTAGCAGGAAGCTGAAACTGAAGTCAGAGTAGAGATTGTAAACCAGAAACTCCACTAAGATATACAGGCATCCCAATCTGTGATTTAACCACAGGAACATGCCATCTTTGATGATGTTTTTGATACTAGCATTGTCTCAAGGTCCATTGAAAATTGCCCTTCCCCACTTTCCCACTGTATCAGCAGCGATACCAATGTGCCTGCCAGCACCCAACTTATCAGGAAATAGCAGGGATTTAAATAAAACAGGTTTCCATGTCTTCCAGGAGCAGTTCAAGCAGGCAGGTGACATTGGGGCTCCAATGGTTCAGTCTCTCTCATCACCCAGTGGACCATCATTACAATGTCATCTCATGCACTTGGTGAAAACTGGACCTCCACCACCCAGCTCAGGTTCTATCCTGGGAAGGGAGAGGGAGGAGGAAGGCCAGCAGTGTCCTTTTAGAGATGGGAACCTGAGCTGCACACATCATTTCTGCTCACACCCAACCAACTTAGTCACTTGCCTTATGGAGCTACCTTATGGGAGGTGGGCCAGCACCTGCTCTCTGTGGCTAGCCTGGCACTCAGCTCACACAAAGCTTGTGACTAAAAGCAAGGGTTGGTAATGGACAGTCTTCCCATAGCCCAAGCCCCTAGATTAAGAGATACCTTGGAGGCTTGGTCTCTCTGTGATTTTGTGACACTATCATGGAGAACAAGGGCTCCGTAAGAGATGGGGAGAGTGGCACAAGGATGTAGCATGGAGAGCACCTTGTGTATACAATACATGACTTTCTGTATTAACCCCATTCAGTCAATCCTCCACATCCTTGGGTTCCACATCTGTGGATTCACCAACCACAGAGTGAAAAGGCTCGGAACATGAGAACTGCATCTTAACTGAACACCTACAAACCTTTCTCTCATCGTTATCTCATAAACAATCCAGTCTAACAGCTGTTTATTTTGCATTCATGTGTATTAAGCCTTACAAGTAATCCAGTGATGATTTAAAGTGTGCAGGAGAATGTGTGTAGGTGAAAAGCCAATACTGTGCATTTGATACAGGGACTAGAGCATCCATAGATTTGAGCCTTTATAGGACGATATTGAGCCAGTCCCTCAAAGGACTACTGTGCAGGGCTCTGTAGACTAGGGATCCACAACTGACACATGAAACACCAAGCCACACACCTGTGGGTCTTCTCCACAACTTGGCTCAGTTTTCCATCCTGGTAACAAGGGGTCTCAATTCCTTCACTTCTCCATCCTTCCCCTTCTGCATGCTAAGCTGAAGCTCCATGCCTTTTTGGACCACAGCCTCTGTGCTGCCAGTCACAAGGCCGATGGATAGCAGCAGATAGATTTCCACCAGTCCTGTCTGGTCCCTCCAGGTGTCCTTTTTGCAACTTAGTGAGGAGTAAATTCTTCAGCTCATTCCCTGAGGGATTTGGAGGAAGGTCCTGAGCCCACAGATGCACTCTGTGCTTGATGGGATGGAGACGCCCCATGCAGGGGAAGCAGGATAGATAGATAGATAGATAGATAGATAGATAGATAGATAGATAGATATTGGTATTTATTTATTTTCATTGGAAAGGCAAATTTGTAGACAGAACAAGAGGCAGAAAGATCTTCCCTCTGCTGACTCACTCCCCAAGTGACTGTAACAGCCAGAGCCGAGCTGATACAAAGCCAAGAGCCAGGAGCTTCTTTTGGGTTTCCCACTTGGGTGAAGGATCTCCAAGCTTTGGGACATCCTCCATTGTTTTCCCAGGCCACAAACAGGTAGCTAGTTGGGAAGTGAAGCATCTGTGGCATGAACTGGAATCCATATGGGATCCCGGCAGATGCAAGGCAAGAATTTAGCCATGGCACTTGGGGCTGAAGCAGGTCATGTCTAAGGTATCTTGTAGTAGGTGCTGTTTGTTCCCTCCACATTCCACATCCGTGTGCCTGAACTGAAGTCCTATCCTAATTCTGGCTCCTAAGTCTAATTTCCTATAAAGGTAGTCCCTGGGACGCAGCAGACTGTGGTTCAAGGATTTAAGTCCCTATGCTCACGGGGAGACCCTGCTCTTGGCTCTGATTCCAGCTCAGCCCCACGCATTAGGAATCAGCTACTCCAGCCTCCCCATTTTACATGAGGCAAAAGTGATTCAAAGATTCACACGGTAGTTACAGGTAGAGTTGGTATCAGGATGCAGGCTGGTCCAGGCTCGTTTGGGATTGTAACCTTTCTACTCTACCACCATGCCTGCCAGTCTCATCCATTTCATTCTGCCTTCACTCATTCCTTTGTCAAATAATAATAACCACAACAACGGCAAGCACAGATGGATCAAATAAAGTCCCTCCTCCCCAGAGCCACTGGTAGACAAATAAATGAGCAGTCCTAAGATAGATGAGGAACTCTGTTACGCAGAGGCATAAATTGGTGAAAATGGTATTTCCAAGAGAGCACAAATGGGAGACTTCCTAAAGAAGGGTTCATATGGGATGACAATTTACAGTGTAGAACAGGGTTGACCAGAAGGCAAAGATGGCTTCTGACAGACAGAACTCTCATTGCCCTAGTGCACTGGAGCCATGGGAAAGGCTTTGAAATTAGAATAATCCTATGGCAATTTTGGGTCACATTTACAACAGCAACTATTGAAGAGGTGAGGAAACTCAAAAAAAAACCACTTCTAGCTTGAATTATAAAATGACTACATAATTTAAGCAGTTCATAATGATGGAGGAGGGGGAAGGAAGCCTGTGTTCCATTGAAGATCAGCACAGAAGTAGGAAATCCCACCCGATGAATAAAGACACAGTACACTAAGAATGGAAATTAAGGGTTGATGAGCAAAACAATTGAATTCTGCTCATTTTCTCTGTTAACTATGCAAATCACTAATCAGTATCTGTTATGATGTTGGATAATTTATTTAATAAGAGGGAAAGGAGAAAGATGCTGGCATCAGAGATGAGGCAAGCAGGTAGGTGCAATCAGCTGTGCGTGTAGCATCAGAAAGATCCCTTGGGAGAAGCTTGCATCAAGCCACTGGGGAATGGAAATGAGGGTCTTCCTTTTAAATCTGAAAGGAAAAAAACTGAGGGAGACACATTTTACGAGGCATGGTATGAGGCAAGCGTGATGGGCCCCCTCTTCTCAGAAAGTATGCATTCCACTGGTGGGAACAGCCCATAGCAAGCAAATACATTACCAGGATAATTTCAGAGTGTTCAGTGCCCTATGGAAAATAAAAGGCAGCACACAGGAGGCCACTGGAAAGTAGAAGTATCAGCCAGTCCTGGCTTCAGATCGGCTGTTGTGCTCACTTGGGGAGTGAATCATCGGATGGAAGATCTTTCTGTCTCTCCTCCTCTCTATATATCTGACCTTCCAATAAAAATAAAGTAAATCCTTAAAAAGAAAAAAAGAATGAGCATGCTCAGAGCCTGGCTTGGTAGCGTAGTGGCTAAAGTCCTCGCCTTGCATGCTTCAGTATCCCATATAGTTGCCGGTTCCAATCCTGGTGCCCTGCTTCCCATCCAGCTCACTGCTTGTAGCCTGGGAAAGCAGCTGAGGATGGCCCAAAGCCTTGGAACCTGGAAGATACTCCTGGCTTCGAATTGGTTCAACTTCAGCCATTGTGCTCACTTGGGGAGTGAATCATCGAACGGAAGATCTTCCTGTCTCTCCTCTTCTCCATATATCTGAGTTTTCAACAAAAATAAATATTTTTTTTAAAAAGTGTGCACATTCACCCATATCAGAGAGTTTGAATTCTGGCTCTGATTGAATTCATTTGCCACTATTATAGACCCTGGAGGCAGTGGTTAGGCTCAAGTTCTTGTGTCTCTACCACTCACATTGAAGACCTGGATTGTGTTTCTGGCTTCCAGCTTTGGTCCAGCCCAGTCCCATGCTTGCTGTGGTTATTATTATTTGGCAAAGGATAAGAGAGATTGCTGCATTGGCCTCTCCAGTTAAAAGGGCAAAAATACAAAATAAGTAAATTCAAGTATTACTTAGCTAGCAGATGGGTGCACAAGCAAGTATTGCGATTGATATGCATCTGATTGCTGAAAGTGCAGTAGCAGTGAGGGACAACAGCATTAACCCTCTTGGAGTTGAGTCTTACAAGGAGGTGACCTGAAATGTTTGGTGAAGAAGAAACCTGATAATGGGAAAAGGAAAAAGTGTTTGGTTGGAAGGATGTGGGGCTGAAGAGTAAGAAGAGGATAAAATCAATGTCGGAAGAAAAGGAAGAAGAAGGGGTTAGGAAGGGGAAGGGAAGGGAAAGACAGAGGAGGGGAAGGGAGGGAAGGAAAAGGAAAGTAAAGCAGAGGCCAGATCATGGGTCAGCCTGAACACCACTGCTGTGAAACATCCAAGGACAATGTGGAGCTACTGAGGAGCTTGTATCAGTGAGTCATGGGATCTAACACTTTATAGACAGATCTCTCTGATGGTTGTATGAGAAAGCATTTGAGATGGACACCAGCAAAAACAGGAGATTTGTCAGCAATCTAGTGATTTCCTGTTTACTGTAAGAAGAAAAGGGGCACATGCAATCCAGATGAGACTATGCCAGGTATAATCAGCCTGCCACAGTGGCATCATGTACTGGCTCACAGCCTAATTTGTTCAGTAAACATTCATCACACCAGTCGTCCTCTTGGTCCTTGTCTTCCATCCTCTCAATAGCATCAAGTTTCATTAGCATGGGAGGGTCTTCAAGCAAGGAAAAATGCTTGAGCTCCAGGCTTGAGCCTCCTAGTTTGCAGTAATCAAGTTCAATGACAAATGGAACTCTTGCCTCATGATTCAGAACTCGGATTAAATTTTTATAATATTCAGCAATTATAATATGTGTCTAGATTTAAGTCCGCACTTTCTTCAGGAACACTGCCAGTAAGATGAAGTACTCAGTGGTTCCTTATTCCCCAAGCATATGACTGACAATGTGTTTAACATCCTGTTTGATGGCAAAGTAGCGGCACTAGCTAAAAGCTACGCTTCAAAAGTGCATGTGCATTTTTTATGGCAACAAATAATAACAATCCTAACAACCTTCTCTGCTTTGAGGTCACATTGGTGAAATCAAACTCCATTAATGAGGAGAACAGATATGTATGAGGATTCCTTCCACCTCTATTAGTGCAGAAATGGGAATAGTGACAGGAGCTGCAAGCCAATTCATAGATTATGAATATGTTGATGACTTGCAGCATTACCCATAACATTGGAAATACAGCACCTTTTCCTGCTGGTTGGCTTTGTATGCTCTTAATGGCTGCTGTTTTTCCAAATCTAGGTTTCTCTGCCATCAACCTGCAAACCTCAAATAAGAAGTAGGGCTTTGCTATAACTGTAGAAACTCAGTCTAGACCTGCTCTGTCCCACATGGTAGCTATTGTTCATCTAAAATGAGGCTGAATTGAATGAGATGAAGTCCCAATACAAAAAAAAAAAAAAAGAATACTAATATTTTTATGCTGTGTGTGTACATTGAAGGAATAGCTGTTTAGTGTATTGAGTTAAACAAAATATTTTGGAGTTAATATCTTTTGTTTCTTTTTCGTTATTGAAAATGTAGCTACTAGAAATTTTGTATTACCTGTATGACTTTCATCATATTTGCATCCTCAGTCTAGACTACAGTGTTCACTCAAAAGACAACTGTCAAGGATCAGCTGGCAGAGGAAGCCCATCTCTGTGGACCTTACAACTCATTAGATTTGGGTCCACAGGAAGACAGCGGTGTCATGAAGCCCATAGATGGAGGGCCTGGCGAGACAGCCCTTCAAGGTCCCTGGCCACCAGACCTCAGAGTACATAGAGGTTCGTCAAGCCGAAGGAAATAAAATCCAATAACAATTTTTATAGTGAGCTGATTTTTGCTGTTGCTCATTAGTAGCTGGGAGCTAAATTAATTTGAGCTTGATTGTCCATAATTGGAGAGGGACATAAATCCAACTGAATGTGCTATTACGGATGACACCTTGATCCTGCACAGCCTCACACATCTGCATCTACAATACTCTGTTCATGAGAAGAGACCCCAGATTTTAATTATTGTAATAAAAATTATTATTATTGGCCAAAAACATTCTGCTAGATGTTATAATGTGTTAGGTCATAACATATTTCCTCAATAAAGACATTGACCCTGTCTTTATTGAATTCATATGTTAACGTCTGCTAACATCTGATTATTATGACTCAGAAAATTACCGCTTGCTATTAAAGCAAAGAATATAAGCCACTTACTATGCCAATCCATTTATACTGCCATACTAATTCATCATTTTCCTATAACACAAAATGAAAATCATTCGTGAATAGTTCTAGAGTTTTCATTAGCTATATATGTTAGACTTTATCTAAAATTTCACTCATGATAGGTGTTCAGAAGATATTTGCTCAAAGAAACATGAATACGTACAAGAGAACAGTGCCTTGAAAGATGCGTTCATGTGTGGAAAGTCATGTCTACACCTGCATTTCCCCAGTGCTTTCAACAGCTAACAACATTCATTTGGAAAATCGAATGCTTTTTAAGGTGGAGACTGCCCCCTCAACTTGGGCAACCAATAACATCATTTGCCAAATCTGAGAATAAAAAGATGCATTGGTCTCTAACTAAGCATTTCCTTCAACCTGGGCCATTTCCTTTTTCTTCTCTTGTATCTGGAGGGCAATGACTCTGATGAGACAGATTTAGCTAGAATGAGGAGGTCAGATTCTATTGTGAAATCAGTTTTGTCATGATGGAGAGATAGCCACAGTCACAGGCAACACTGGGCAATTGACTTGAAGAACTTCGAAGACAACTTGTAGAAGAGTAGAGCATTTCCAAGAGCAAAATCTTAAAGTGATATTAAAAAGCTTTCCTCCTGTGACTGCTCTTTCTCTCCTGCCTCCCACTGACTTGCCCACAGTCAAAAGGGTAGCCATGCTTACTAAGGTCTTGAGTATTCTTTTAGGGCATCTTTTACTGACATGGTCCTTGTAAATGTATGACTCTATTTCACTATCCTTAATTTTATACTAAAGTATACCAGCAAGTGTGCACATGCACACACACACACACACACGCACGCAAAACAGAATCCATTTGCTTTTTACATTTAGTGTCTTGGAAATTTCTTCACAGCAATACATAGAGAGTATATACATTTTTTGAAGATTTGATTTGTTGTTTTTATTTTAAACAGGAGAGATCTTCCATCTGCTCATTCACTTCCTAAATGCCTGTAACAGCCAGAGCTGGGCCAATCAGAATCCAGGAGCTTCTTCCTATATTCCTCTTGGATGCAGGGGCCCAAGTACTTGAGCCATCGTCTGTTGCTTTCTCAGACCACAAGTAGGGAGCTGGATTGGAAGGGGAGCAGCCAAGACTGGAACCAGTGCCAGTATGGCATGCAGGCATCGAAGGTAGAGTCTGAGTATGGATGTTTTTGAAACTGATGCACTGTATCTTACACATTTAGTCTTTCGCTATAATAGACATTTATAGACTTATAACTAGCACTGACATCACCTATATGAAGTCATGGCTCATTCTTCTCCACTCCCTCCATTCTTCCTTCTCCCTCTTTCATCATATCTGCATATCTTCCTGTCCCACCTCCATCCTCCCTCCTTACCCTTCCACTCTCTCATTTGCTCCACCTGAGTGTCCACCTGTTCCAGGTGGTGTACTGGTTGTCCGCATCAGTGGGAAGTTTTCAACAAAGCTGAACAATGCAGGGAATTTCTGAGTGTGACACAAGTTCCCACTGACATTCCCAACTTTCCTAACTCTGTGGTGGGGCACATTTAGAATAGAACAAGTCAGTTATCTACACCCTCCATACACCTGAGACATTTTCTATTATTTTCAGGTCACTACCAGCCCCATGGGTCTCCCACAAGGCACACATCAACCTAGGGTAGAATTCTGTCTCATCATCATCCCAATACTATCAACACCTGAGCAGCGCACCTTCATCCATACCTAGAAATGTGTTGTCCTCTGAGAAACATAGAATTAGCCAGAACATGAGCCACCCTCCTTAAAGGCAGTGTCCCAATTCTTGCAAATATGCACATAATGCTACAGAAGCCTCTACAGCATGGCTCACAATGCTGAGCATGTCTTGCCCTGAAAGCCTGATGGACACCACATGTAACCAGAAGTCAACCCCTTGAGCCTTGCCGGAACCAGGCAGCAGCACAGTGGGCAGGAAACAAAAACTAATATTGTTTCCTTACCCACTGGAACGTTCATGGTTAAGACACTTACAACAAAAGATACATATATTTAAAAGTATGTCAATATATAGAAAAGCATATAAACTTCCTAACTGCGAGTTGTCCATGATTCAGAAACCTTCATAAATATAGACATTCAACTCCATGGGAAAATGTGGATTTTTATAGATGATCACACAGAAGTCTGATGGGGAAGACAAGGAATATGACTATAGGGTGATGGGGGTTGGGGGAAGTTGGTGAGGTTTGTTTATCCAGCTCCTTCTTGGTCCCTTTGTGGGATTTTTCTTCTCTCTTGAGTCTAGCAAAGGACAGTTGCCACAGGCCAGTCTCCAGTGGAGTAAGGCGGAATCTCAGTGACTGAGTGGCCTTCCTAAGGCCACTTCGAGGCAGCAGGGGTGAGAGAAGCTCTGGTTTATATGGCCTTTTTGAAGAGGGAAGAGCCAAGATCAGGGGATCTTCTTTCAGTTTCCGTCAGCTTAAAATATTTAGCAGACTAAGGTGTCATATTGGAGCTATCCTGGCCACATCCTCAGCAGAAGTCCCATGCAGAGAAGGTCTCTGAGGAAGACCCATGGGTAGAAGAGAATCAGCAGTCATTTACTAGCCAGCCAAGGCTTATTACTTAGTGAATACTGTGTGCCACACACTTTTTCACTACTGGGAATATAGTGTTTAACAAAGCTGTGGTCCGCCCCGTTCCTTGGAGGCTTATACTCTAGCTGGAGAGGTGATTTCTTAAAAAGTAAGTAAAAGATTTGCTGGCTGTAAGTTACAAATGTATACAACAGACAGAAAGCCATGTCCCTGCAGTCACAGGGGTCAGACAGGTAAGGAGCAGCAGCTGGAGACCTCAGCAGCATGGCCCCTTCCTCTGGGGGTGGAGTTACTGAGGTTACTGAAGGCTTGCCAAGATTAAGATTTTAAAAACCAGCACTGATCCCTGCCATCAAGAAGTGAATGATTTTGATGGGATCAGGGAGCAAGAGGGACAGGGAAGCGGGCAGGATGGTGATGGTCACTGCCAGCTGTGGAACACCATTGGCCATTTGTTTGGGAAAAGGATATATGGCTGTACTTTACACTTTGTGTTTCTTTGACAGAACAGTCTTTCACATCAGCCACAAGGAGTTACTTTGCCTGGCTGAGTGTAAATGGTCAAGGTTATGGATGATATGGCTGCAGTGTTAAAATTGTTATTGAGTGGAGAGAAAAACAATGAATTTTTTCCTTTATGTTACCAACTTCTCTTCTGTGTGGGCTACTCCCACAATGACAAACTATACTACTAAGAAAAGTCAGGATACAAGCATGCAAAGAGGCCTGGAGAATGTCAGAAGGTGCCAATGGGTCTGGCATTGTGGCTCAACTGGATAACCCTCTTCTTAGGAGTGCTAGTATCCCCTACGGGCATTGGTTCATGTCCTGGATGCTCTACTTTCCATCCAGCTCCCAACTTGTGGCTTGGGAAAGCAGTCGAGGATGGCCCAACTCCTTAAGAATGTGCACCCATGTGGGAGACTCAGAAGCTGCTCCTGGCTTCGGATCAGCTCAGCTCTGGCCATTGTGGCCATTTGGGGAGTGAACCAGCAGATGGAAGACTTTTTTTTTTTTTAAAGATTTATTTTATTATTTTTTCATTGGAAAGGCGGATATACACAGAGGAGAGAGAGAGAGAGGAAGATCTTCCGTCCGATGATTCACTCCCCAAGTGAGCGCAACGGGCCGATACTATGCCGATCCGAAGCCAGGAGCCTCTTCTGGGTCTCCCACGCGGGTGCAGGGTCCCAAAGCTTTGGGCCGTCCTCGACTGCCTTCCCGGGCCACAGGCAGGGAGGTGGAAGGGAAGCGGGGCTGCCGGGATTAGAACCGGCGCCCATATGGGATCCCGGGCGTGCAAGGCGAGGACCTTTAACCACTTGCGCCGCCGCGCCGGGCCCAAGATGGAAGACTTTTTCTGTCTCTCCTTCTCTCTGTAAACCTACCTTTCCAATGAAAATAAAGAAATCTTTTTTAAAAAGGAAGAAGAAATGAAAAAGAAAATGCCATCAAGGTTGTAGGGCCCATTCTCATCTCTCAATGGGGGCCTCTTCTAGATTCCCGTAAACCCTCGTTACTGCTGGCTTTGGGAAGTGGCTCAGCCCAACACAGCTGACCTAGATTTGTTCTCCCAAGAAATGGCTCAATACTTCACAAATGATTTCTATTCTTTAAGTTTACTTACAACTCAGCAGTTGCTGCAATGTTTGCATGTACAAAGCCAGAGAGGCAAGAATGAAGAAATATAATTGCCCCGAGTCATGCTCATATAGCTCTGACCTACCAATTTACAGCCTAAGTCTCCGGGAAGAGGGAAGATGGCTCCCTTGGCAAACAGAGGCAAGAACCTCTGGTGAGGTTCTTTGTTGGGGGGCTAAATGCAGGGAATTTACAATGAGGAAACTGAGCCCACCTGCTTAATCACAAGCACACAGCATGGTGATTCAACACGAAGACTGGAGCCAGGCCGCCTGGGTTTGAATCAACAAGTTGCTTGCACTTTATCTCAGTTCTCTCATCTATGCAGTGGAAACAAGAACGGTTATGGTAGCTCCTCAGAGTGGCTGGGAAAATGAGCTGTGAATGATTTGGCCAATGAGGACTGGTACATAACTAAGCAAAATATGTGTTCACTGTTATGTTTCAAGACATCACAGGTCCCCCAACCCTAACATGGCCACTTGAGGAAAAATTAACCATCACCTGTCTGGTTAGCCTCCGCTGAAGAGTCAGCCCACAAGCTTGTCAGAAGAGCCAGAATCCTCTCTCAGACCTATGTTTTTTGAACTTTGAATCCTGCAAGAGTGGAAGATAATCATACAGACTGCCTTTGGAGTTTAAAAAAAGCCATTCTACCATTTTTATTTAGAATGTCACACAGACTGATGATAAGTTGAAAATATTTTTGCTTAGATCAGGACAGCATGAAAGATTATTGCATGTAACTCTGATTTTTTACATTGCATCCACTAATATTCATAATATAGAATTCAATTGTGACTTCTTCCTATTTACCAAACATTGTACACAGTTTAGTTGACTTTGGATCCATTATGTAAGAATGGATTCCAGGTTTGTTGACAATGAATTCCAGGATGTTACAATAGATTGGGTTTGGTGTGGACGCTGTGTCTATATCAGGATGCACATGGAAGAAGAACCATGTGCTGGGTGAACAGGTACAGGCAGACACTCCACTTCACGGTGTGATGCTGGGAATTCTTGCAACAAGCACTTGACAAGTAAGCAGATTGATTTTCTGTAATTTTTCAGTTTTCCTCTTAGAAGATGAGGGTTTTTTTTTTTAAGAAAAGATATATTTGGGGGGGGGGTTCTTTTTCTTTTTAGCGTTCTCTCTGCAAATCACCCATTTTAGGCAAAGATGTCCATTATTCTGCAATAAATGAAAAGCCAAAGCAGATGTAATGGTCATTCTATTTTCTCTTTTTAACATGGACTTTGTAGCTAGGGAGCTATCCTGATACACACTGTGTGTGTGTGTGTGTGTGTGTGTGTGTGTGTGTGTGTGTGTGCGCGCAGTGAACAAATCAATGCTGTGTACCATCAGGTGGAAATCATTTTGAGGCTCACCGGAAGAATTATCATCAAGTTGATGCTTCTCATTCATTGCATAGAGTTCAACGTTCATGTGCCTTATCTATTTCATTGGATCTTTTATGGCTGTAAAAGTAAACAAACTGAAAGCAAGAGCAAAACTAACTGAACACTGCACAGCAGCCAACACAGCAAGACCCTCTCCAGGGGGCCTGGGACTGATCCAGTTCTAACACTTTCCTGCTTGTCAGTGCCAACAATAAGTGCAGACTATCTTGGAAATGAGATACCCTGAGAGAAGGGAAGGACTGTCCACAGTAGCCTGGGGTCTGCTACTCCAGGACACTGTTCCAAGTAGAAGCCCAGCAAGTCCTGTTGCCCCCAAAATGGGGGTCAGGCTGCTGCTCAGGATTCTCCTGCTGTGGTGCCAATGGGTCACAAACCATTGAGACTGCACCTGCCCCCAAGAAGCAGCTTTCCTGAGTCTCACAAGGAGGCTCTGAGCCTCCTGTTATCCCTAGTTGCCTATCTATCAAAACCTCTTCACATAATTTGCCGTGTGTAAGGATGTTCTGTCTCACCTGATTCAGACACAAGTGGGTAACCTTGTCCAGTGAAAATATTTCCCCAAAACCAGCATGGATGGGGCAAGGATTTAGCACCATGTTTAAGACATGGTTTGGGATACCCATAGCCTACATCAGAGCACCTGATTTTGCAACCTTGCTCCCACTTCAGATGCCACATCGCACTAACATGCACCCTGACAGACGGGTGATGACTCAAGGGGTTGAGCTCCTGGCTCTTGTTATTAACCTAGTCCAGCTCTGCACGTTGTGAACATGTGGGGCATGTGCCAGAGACAGGAGCTCTCTGTCAGTCTTTCTTTCTGTGGCTCTCTCTGTACCTCTCTGGCTTTCAAAACAAGACAAGACAAAATATCACCTTAGGTAACTGACAAAGTAACCTGTCCAGACCCTGTTATAAATCATTGCTTGTCAGTCCTACCACGAGTTCACTCATTTGATCCATACTAGTGGCCCAGTGGTGTGGCCCAGCTGTAATCAGGGGCTATCTATATTTAAAAGCATTAACGTAGCTCACAGGGTAAGGTCTCCCTCCAGCCCAGCCCACCTCTGTGCTCTCTCTGACCATTTGGCAAATGATCAGACCCTTCCCAGCCACACACATATCCTTGGAGCTTTGCCCAGGAATTTTCCATGCAAATGCTGTAGGATCACATGCAGGTGCCCTGGACAGCTGCACAGGGAGACAAAGGAAAGCCAGGAAAGCTGTCGGAATCAGTGAGGACGGCATCAGAGGGAGGAAAGATACAGTGTCCAGGCCACTGCCCTGCCACCCGCAAGATGCAAGCTGGGTTTGTCTCTTTAAGAACTTCCCAAAGGAAGCCATATTACAGATGAAAACCCTGAGAGTGAGACTAGCAAAATGATTTGCTTGAAATACAGGCTTGTTTTCAAAGAATTGTAAGGAATAGAAGTGCAATAATACTATGATGTATTCTGCAAATATTATGCTTCTGTGTGTTATGGCTCTGAGTCTGAATCTATGTGATCCTTCAGTCCAGTGAACAGAATACGTGAGTGAATGTGTCCAGGTATGCAAATGTGCAGGTACCTATGCATGTATACAAAAGCATGCGTGTGCATATATGGGTGTGTGAACATGCGTGCGCACATATGGATGTATATGAACATGTGTGTGCATGTGTGGTGCATGTGTGTGCAGTCATATGTATACAAAAGCATAAGTGCATGTGTATAAATGTTTATGTTTGTAAGCATGTGGGTATGTGTGTACAAAAGCATGTGTGGAGCCTGGCGCGGTGGCGCAAGTGGTTAAGTCCTCGCCTTGCACGCCCGGGATCCCATATGGGCGCCGGTTCTAATCCCGGCAGCCCCGCTTCCCTTCCAGCTCCCTGCCCGTGGCCCAGAAAGACAGTCGAGGACGGCCCAAAGCTTTGGGACCCTGCACCCGCGTGAGAGACCCAGAAGAGGCTCCTGGCTTCGGACTGGCATAGCATTGGCCGTTGCGCTCATTTGGGGAGTGAATCATCGGACGGAAGATCTTCCTCTCTGTCTCTCCTCTCTGGATATCCGCCTTTCCAATAAAAACATAATAAAAATAAATATTTTAAAAAAATTTTAAAAAAGCATGTGTGTACACATGTCGATGCATATGTGTGTGCAAGAGCATGGATGCCTGAATATGGCTGTGTGTGCACAATTATGTCCGCACACCTGTGAGTGTCTATGAGTGGATGTGCCTACTGTGTAAGCATGCTGTATGTATAGGTATGTGTACACGTGTGTCTGTGTGAGAATGTATGCATGCATGTGAACAGGTCAGTGTGTGCATGTCTAAGGTGTTTGGGGCTACGCTGACATATGTTCCCAGAAATCAGGTGGCCATCTGTAGGTTATCTCTGAATGTCTCTCCACTTTCTCCTTAACGCTGTTACATTCGTTTAGCAAATAGAAAGTTTTAATGTTTAAAAACATTTTTACATAAAAGAGAGCAGATTGCAATTATCTCATGTCTATGGTTTTAAGAACATAATATTTCCCACCCTATCAGCCCTCCTCTCGTGTTCCCACCTTACACTCTCTTTTCTTTCGATTTCTACAAGGTGACACTTGTAATCATAAGTACACTGAAAGTATGTCATTGTAAAAACTTAAAAGTTCTTCCTTTTTAAAAATATCTGGGCAACACATACTACTCCCCTGTGCAAAGAGAGAAACTGCCTCCTCCCAGGCTGCCAGGCCATGGCCTGGAGGTCAGAAACATTAAATTACATTGGGGAAAAGACAGCATAAGACAGGAAGACTCAGGAAAACAGCAGAGGCTGGTTGCCCAGCTCTTAAACTCTCCCCAGCAGTTTCCACATCTCAGGAGCCTAAGGAGGTTACAGATTTGACAAGTAGTTCAAGTGTCCAGGACTCTGTACCTCAAATCCCTGGGCTCCCTGACCTGAAACCCTGACCCTGGGTGATAGGAACCTAAGGTTGGAACAGGCTTTCCTCAGTTCCGGGGTATTTGTAATCTCTCCCTTCATCCCTTCATCACTTCATCAGCAGCATCTCAGTCTATCCAGTGTCCAACCAGGATCCTCTCCTGGCTCCCAGGTACCAAGAGCAATTGACAGCCCAGCATCTCCTCACTGCCCTCAAAGGTGACAGCTAACTGCTCTAAATGGCAGCTGAGTGGAAGAACAATTATTTGTGCTCTTTGTAAGAAGGGGAAACTCACCTTTGAAATGCATGGAAATGGTGCTGTCTCAATAGGCAGCTTACCATCTCGGCAGGGAAAATGAGCGTCTTACGAAAATTGTTGGACCCTTCACCCCCCCCCCCACCCCCGCGGCTGGCAAGAGCTCATTCTAGATGTCGGAAACAGAACACAGCATGCTGTAGAGGATTCATGCGGGACCTGGATCTAGGAATCTCCTACAGCCTTGAGCTGGCTCTCTGGAGTAAGATTGTGCCGTATAACAAAGCACTTGGCCAGCTTGTACTCCAGTTCTGAGAAGAAGCCTCTAAACATTTGCTTTGATCCCAAAGTAGCAGGGGTGTCTGTATCACTCTAAGGGAGTCCCACAGACCACACCTGAATTCACGCTAATGAAGTGACTCTTAGAAAATATATTTTTTTAATGGAAAGTCAGACATACAGACAGGAAGATCTTGCCTCTACTGATTCACTCCCCAAGTGGCTGCAATGGTCGAGGCTGAGCTGATCTGAAGCCAGGAGCCAGGTGCTTCTTTTGGGTCTCCCATGTCTCAAGGGGTCTCAAGGCTTCGGGCTGTTTTCGACTGCTTTCCCAGGCCACAAGCAGGGGAATGGGAAGCAGTGCCACTAGGACAAGAACTGGTGCCCATATGAGACCCTGGTATACGCAAGATAAGGACTTTAGCTGCTAGGCTACCACACCAGGTTCAATGAGGTGACTCTTGACATTCTAGATAGTTTCACATTGGAGCTGTTTCTGCTTAAAAGACTAGCCATGTGATTAGAGCTGTTAGGTTGTGAACCCCCATGTTATCAAGACATTTTTGACAAAGTTTAGGAGGCTACAGAACAAATTCAATCATGTGGCCAAGATGTTGATTGATTTATTCCAAACAATGAGACCCCAGTAAAGACTTTGGACATCAGAACCAGCACTGTGGCATAGCCATCTGACTCACCACCTATGCTCCAGCATCCCACATGGACACTGGTTCATGTCCCATTCAGCACCCTTTTTGTGGCCTGGGAAAGCAGTAAAGGATGGCTCAAGTCCTTGGGTCCTATGCACCTATGTGGGAGACCCAGAAGAAGCTCCCGGCTGCAGATCAGCTCAGTTCTGGCCATTCTGGCCACTTGGGACATGAACCTGAAGATGAAAGATGTGTCTCTGCCTCTCCTTCTCTCTGTAGATCTGCCTTTGAAATAAAAATAAAATAAGTCTTTAAAATAATGTGAACACTGAAAGCTCACCAGAGACTCGGTTCACTGTGGTGGGAAGCTGACACGTGCTGAGAGTATGGAAATTCTGTGTTCCAAAAACCCCTCGTGTGCATCTTATTTGTCGCACTTACTTTTTCCAGGAAAAAAAAAATGTAGCCATAAGTCTGATGTTATACTAAGTTCTGTGAGTTGTACTAGTGAATTACGCAACCTGAGGAGGTCAAAGGAACGCCCACATTTGAGGCCAGCTTGCCAGAGGTGTCCATGGACTGGGATGTCCTTTGAGCCTGAAGCTGGCATCTGGAGGACAATCAGCTAGGAGGGAGGCTGTGCCTCTAGTCTGTAAAATCCGTTAGTGCCACAGCTTGCATTACAGCCTGCTCAAGGGCAACCTCTGAGCCCGGGGCTTCCCAACAGCGCCATCTATTGGAGAAAGTCCTTGTCCTCTCCCATCCTCATTGCCAAGGCTAGCATGATTAAGGAAGAAAACACACGTGGGATACTCATGTCCCGACATCAATAAACATTCATGGCTCCCAGCCCTTGGCTGTGTCCTCCGGCGTACTGGGGCCTTGAACCTGTATCCTTCAAAGACCTTTCTTGCTTCTCTTAAAGTCTCACCCATCCTTGAACATCCTAACCTCCTGTCACCAGTTCACACTCCTTTGAGCCCAGCCTACTATCATCCCATAATTATTCACTTGTATTTCACATCTACATTGCAGAAATGTTGTTTCCTTATTCAAAGCTCCACATATTACCACACATCATAGAAACATCTAGACAAAATTTCATTAAATGTGGAAAAATGAGCTAGAGTGATCTGAGTCCAAATAGAATACATGTGATAAACATAGTACTTACTCGAGAGCATCTTGAGAGCACCTGCTGTTTTTTTCTATTCCAATAAAATATTACTTTAAATATTTCAACAAATGAATCCAAAAACTATGTGTAGACATTTTCCTAGAAGGTTGTGACTGTGCTAGAACGTCATCAAATGTTAATTTTTTCAATCATTACTTCAATTCTGTTTTATGTGGAAACAAAGATGTGGGACCCAAAATGCCATGAGTAGGAGCTGAAGTTGAGAAGGATGAGGCAGTTGTAGGCTGAGGGGATTCCCCATGGGGCCAGTCGTCCTTTCTGAGACGACTAAAGGCCTCCAACAAGATGGCCACTTCAACAGAATGATCTCCTTTATGAGAGGGGTTTGCTCTTTCTTTCACAAGTAAGGAAAACCGAGGTCCCAATGGTGTGTGTTTGTTGCCAGTTAGGAAGTCCAAGGCAAGACTACTTAAATGTGCAACAAAAGGAAACAAATGTTGGCATTAGATTCTTTAGCAACAGGGAGTCACATGATCAGCCTGTCACCATAATTGAAGTGTGAGCATAGGATGATGGTGATCCGATGACAGAACAGTGACGGAGCCTGTTACAGGGACCCACATTCCAGGTAATGGCTATGTGTTCCCATAGGGCATCGTTCAGAAGAACCTGTGTTAATAGATAACCCAGATACTTCTGAGCCTGTGAAACTTGACATTCACAGAGAGCTGTTTCTCAAGTCACCACAGTGGATCCCCAAACTCTGGGTGACGGCCTCTTTAGTTCCCTCCTTGCCAGCTTCGGGGTGCTGAGCAGGGAGGGGTTATTGAGAAGCATTCTAGGCAGGGTAAGTAGGATGTTACAGCTTTGCTTCACAGTGAGAAATGATTAGGAATCCTAATTAGCTATGTCAATTACATAACAGTGCAACAAGAGCCCAATATTTGCCTTTTAACTGTTAGCATATGATAAGGCAGTCCCAAAGTTAAGAGTCCTGGAGGCTGCTGCTGTGCTGTAACAAGTTAAGCTACAGATGGTGGTGCCTGTGTCCTATATGGGGACCAGTTCATGTTCCAGCTTTTCCACTGTTGAGCCAGCTTCCTGCTAATAGCTTGTGGGGGCGGGGGAACAACAGAAGAAAATGGTCTAGGTGCTTGGACCCCTGAAACCCATGTAGGAGACCTAGAAGAAGTAGCTTGGCTTGTGTGCCCCAGCCCTGGCTACTATGTCCATTTAGGGAAGTGAACTAGACTCTCTTTGTCTCTACCTCTCTGTAAACCTGATTTTCCAATGAAATTTTTTTTAAAAAAGAGCTCAATCAGCAGTTTTTTCTTTTTCTTTCAGTATTTTTGCTTGTTTTTGGAGAAACAGATCATCTTCTTATTCTTTAGTGCCTTTAATGGCTGAAGCAGGACCCCATCTCATGCTGGAGCTAAAGTAGAACTCTGTCTGCCTCCCATGCGAATGGCAGGAACCCATCTTCCTGAGCCATCTGTCACCATCACCTCCCAGCACATGCATTGACAGGAAGCTGGAATTGGGAGCTGGAGCTGGTTATTGAGCCCAGAGACTTCCAAGTAGAACATGGTATCTTAACCTGTGCCTTAACTGCTAAAACAAATGCCCATCCAAGGCTTGGTTTGGAAAGAGCTATGTTTGCAGATGGAGGTAATCACATGAGTTCTTAGATTTCTCCTCCAGTTGGCCACACCCTTTCCCTCTATTTCTTTCCTCCGCTCTAGGGGTTCTACCTAACTGGAACTCACTGTTCTCACTTGAAGCTAGCAAGCGGGCCAATTGAAGGTGTGTTAAGATGAGAAAAAAATTCAGAGAGAAAAAAAAAACGACTGATGGCAAGTTTGGAATAATCAAACCAAGTTTTCAGTTGCTTGGGGATGCTCATTTTAAAGCTACGTATTGATTACTTGGGATCCTTATGCAAACAATACATTGGCCCTTTGCCAAACATATCTTATATATAAGAAATTACTTCAAAAAAGTTAATAGAAATGCAAATTACAAAAAAGGAAGCGTAGGTTGCAGTTTTTGTACCAACCTAGGATTTTTTTTTCATTTCTTTTCCATGAGATCTTTGAAGAATTCTCCTAGATAGCGACATTGTTGTTGGTCACACAAACATCAAGATGTGCTCCTATGGAAAACTCCAGAAGCAGTCACTGCCTTGAAACAGACAGATATGTAGGGTGTCATCAGATCGTCTTTTATACCAGGACAGTTGTTCTCCACTGTGAGTGTATCAATGTGAAAGTAAAATTTGGAAACCAAACAGAGATTTACAAAGTCATGGGAAGTCAGCTTCATTCAGTGCTCCCTTTGACCTTGCCTTGTGCTGCTGCACACCCCAGGAACCAGACATGGAAATCACAGAGCTACCAGAGATCCCCCATCTGCTTCATCGAGGCTGCTGATGGCTCCTGATACCAGGCAGGCAGGCCGACCATACTGCTGCAATTCCAGGAAGCCAGCAGCCCAGTAACACGAGGCAGAGAGGCGCTGAGGAGAACTCACAGAGAATGTGCATAAGTTCATACAGCATGTCAGAAACACACTTTCAAACTGTCCTGAGGCTGAGGGGAATTGTCAAGAAAGCAGAAAGGCTTGGTACAGGGCATAATGGAGCTTGGCCAAAGCCTACAATCTTCAGGTGATGGCCACACTTTTGTTGTCATTGCCTCGTTCGCCAACATCCACAAAAAATGATCACTGGGCTATTTGTCAGACTTCTGTTTTTGTTTTAAGATGACTGATTTCTTGGGCCGGCATGTTGGCTAAACAGGCCAATACTCCACTTTCAAGCACCAGCATCTCATATGAGTGCCGGTTGTGTCTCAATTGCTCCACTTCCTATTCAGCTCCCTAATTATGACCTGAGAAAGCAGCAGAGGATGGCCCAAGTCCTTGGGATGCTTCACCTGCATGAGAGACTGAGAGGAAGTCCTGGCTCCTGGCTTTGGATGAGCTCAGTTCCAGATGTTGCAGCCACTGGGGACTGAACCAGCAGATGAAATGTCTCTCTCTCTCTCTCCTTCTCTGTATAAATCTGCCTTTACAATAAAAATAAATGCCTCTTAAAAAAAAGATGATTGTTTTCTGTTTATGTATCTATCTCCTTAAATGATGTACCGCTTGCAGTAACAAATGGTGTGCTAATGCACACACTTAGCTACTTTCAAGTCAACATGAGACTTCACCTGCTTGGGCAAATAAGTCATTACACGTCTCTATAGGAAACAGGCACTACCATACACTCTGATGCTTTCTGACACGTTCCTGTCCAGCAGGAGCAAATCACGCTGAGCCAGGTCTTATCCCCATTTCAGAAAATGAAGCAGCATATACCAAAATACTTCTGGTGGCAGGGGGAGAGGCAAGCAACAGGACTTGGCACCACCTGCATCTTCATGGCGTACTAATAGGGAACAATTATGTTGCTCCTGTGGCCCATGTGCTGAAAGTGTCAGGAAGCAAAATGGGTCTTCCAGGCCTTCACAGAGGCTGTTGTCTGCAGGGTGAAAACTGGAAGCTTGATTCTGAAACGGTTCATTAAAAAAAAAAAAACCTTCAAAAGCTTGCTCTCTGAATCTTAAATACAATAATGAGAATAATGAGTAACTCAGCAGACTGTGCAAAGACTTTCCTTATCCCTAAATTAATTTTTGGTGGTTAGGCACCAAAGAATAGCAAGATCTTGAAAAGAGATAACTTAGGAGAAGAGACATGAGGGGCAAGGAAGGGGAAGAAAGGAGACAGAAAATACATTCTCTGGCCAGGTACTTGTCAGGAGCCGTGTACTATAGCCACACTGAAGCCATTTTGAATATAGAACTATGGGCCAGTGGAAAATCCCTGGCTGGCTAGATGCTTGGGAAAGAAGTTATGAAACTAATCACACGCTTAGCTTCAATTGTTTCTAGCAACTGTTTCAGAATGTAATTTATGCTGTGCCTGCCGACATCTTGTTACTGATTACCTATGCTATTGTTGATATGCTGGTTACTATTGTTGATATGGTGGCTGCTCAAGAACAATCGGTCTTGAGATCGTGGCCTGCATCCCAGTTTGTCCTTTCCTCCCTGAGCCTTAGTTACTGAAGAATATAAACCCTCAATTAAAATCAATAAACTGACAGCTTGATCAGACGTCCTGTCTTGCTGTCCATTCTTCGTGTCTCTTGCCCCCTTCATTCTCTCCTAGGTGGTTGCGACCCCCGTTGACTGTCCTGCTGGACGGGACAGGTACTGATATGACTTCTCTAACACTGTTTCTCTGGAGAACACTTACCAGCTGCTCCCTGGTGGGAAACAGAAACCTGTCAAGAAGTCCCGTTTATTGCTGGCTGATGAGTTGGCAAGAAGGAGATGCACCGTGAGCCTTAAATGGAATTGCAATCCAGCTTTGCCTCTGCACTCCCAAGGTCAGTGAAGAAAGCAGATCAAAGGGAGTTGTGATGAGTGCATTTATTCACAAAGCTCGGACACCAAAGGCAGGTCAAGCCTGAGAGATTGAGTCTTGATCTGTTCTGATCTAAGCAGAGACTCCCCTAAGCCCCCAGGCTTCTCAACTGAGGTCTACAGACTGACCTTGACAGCTAATAGCAGCCCTGTCTCCCTCAAGTGTCTCTTTCCCAGCAAGGGTTGGTCAGTTGGGTATGTGGTCACTTGCCCCCATCACCTACTGCCACTTGCAAATGTCAGGTGACTTGATAAATGCAACGTCCACTCACTCTAGTCAGGGTCTGTCCCTTTTTTAATGCTGGATTTGTCCAAAGTCTCTTGGGAAGCCATCAAAAACCTGCCAACACACAAGATGATCTCTCTGTTTTGCCACTCCCATGCACTTGCATCCAAATCACTCCTAGTATACATGCTCTCACACTGGTTTTGCTCTGTTGCTCTCCACCTTGTCTTAATTCCACTAAGACTAGATACTCCTAGAGGCTCACAAGGGCTACAAGTAACCTCCCCACTTTCTCTGTGTTCTCATGTTTATCTCTAAGCTCTGTCTCCAGTATTTCACTTATCTTAAGTCTCAAAACCTAATCCTCTACAATTTCTTGTATCTTTCCCATTATTGATATATAATCTCACCTTGTTCTTTGAGGAAATTTGGAAAGATGCTTTAGGATAAGGAAAACAAATGAATTGAGCGTATTAGAGAAAAAGGAAAACAAGATGAGAATAATGAATTGAAATTAGGGATTGCTTAATGTATTTACACAAAAATGTATGCCTTCATTCTTCAGAATGAAATACAAATGGACAATAAATATATGGAAAAAATGCTCAAGATTGGTAGGCATTAAGGAAATGCAAACAAAAACCACAGTGAGGTGTTACCTCACCCATGTTAGAAGGGCTATCGTCCAAATATCAAAAAATTTACAAATGCTGTGAGGCTGTGGGAAAGAAGGCACCCTAAAATGATGTTGATACATTATTTTAAAATACAAATGCCAATTGGTACAACTATTGAAAACGGTATGGAGAATTCTCAGAAAACTAAAAATAAATCTACCATATGATCCAACTTCCCTACTGCTGGGAATATATCCAAAGGAAATGAAATCAGCATGTAAGAGTTAGCTGCATCCCCATCTTCACGGCAGCTCAATTTACAATAGCTAAGATACAGAATCAACCTAGATGTACATTCACTAATGATCTCATAAGGAAAATGTGGAATACATGTACCATAGAATATTACCCAGCCATAAGAAAGACCAAAATGGATGCACCTAGAGATGATTATGCTAAATGAAATAAGCCAGGCCTGTGAAGACAAATACTGCATATTGTCTCTCATTTGTGGTAGTTAACATAGAAAGACAATACAAAAGTACTGTGAATGTCATATCATTTGGTATCGTTTTTATATTGCTTCTCTGAATAATACCATGTAAACGAAAATACACTCAATTTTCCCACATTAAAGAAAAATAAAAGAGATGGAGAGAGGGGAGCAGTAAAGACTCTTGTGATATTAGTAAGGTTTCGTCCTTACTTTGGGTGTTGGTTATGAGTGTGATCAGAGGACCAAGAGCTTCTTTATCTGTATATTTGGGTGCATTTGCTGGTTTATATGTCTTATTTCAGTAACTTTTAAAAAAATGTTCTACCATCTGCTGGAGATAAGGTACAAATTGGATTCAGTTTCTAGTAAAAAAAAAAAAAAAGAAAAAAAAAAGAAAAATGGAATCAGGTGCTGGTGCTGTGGTACAACAGGCTGATCCTCCAACTGTAGGGCCAGATTCCCATATGGACACCAGGTCAAGTTACAGCTACTCCTAATCTAGCTCCTTGATTGTGGCCTGGGAAAGTAGCAGAGAAAGGCACAAGTTCTTGGAGACCCTGCACTCATGTGGCAGACCCAGAAAAAGCTCCCAGCTCTTGGCTTCAGATCAACTCAGCTCCAGCCATTGCGACCATTTTGGGGAATGAGCTCTCTCGCTCTCCCTCTGTCTCTTAACTCTGCCTTTCAAATAAAATAAATAATTTTTCTAAAGAATTATTGATTTTTTTTATTGGAAAGTCTGATACATGGGGAGGTGGAAAGACAGTGTGAAAGATCTTCCATCCGTTGATTCACTCCCTCAAGTGACCGTAACAGCTGGAGCTGAGCTGATCTGAAGCTAGGAGCCAGGAGATTCTTCCAGGTCTCCAATGCAGGTGCAGGGTCCCAAGGCTTTGGGCCATCCTTGGCTGCTTTCCCAGGCCAAAAGCAGGGAGCTGGATTAGAACCGGCGCCCATATGGGATCTTGGCATGAGCAAGCAAGGACTTTAACCATTAGGCTACTGTGTTAGACTCGAAATTTAAAAAACAAACAAACAACCAACAACAACAACAACAACAACAACCTGTACAGTCCTGCTATAATCTGGGCCTCCATGGTCAACTGTCTCATGAACATCTATAGGCGCCTGCCCCCATAATATGTTCAAGTTTTCCCTTTCCAAGCTGCTTCTGTGTTCCTGTGTTTAGGTAGCTACCATCTACAGAACTGCCCACACCAGGAGCTTCAGAGTCATCATTTACTCCTCTTTCTCACTGCTCACCATCCACTTCCAATCCTGCTGATTCTACCTTCTTCATACAAGGGCTCTCTAAAGGCACTGATGGGAAATGGAATTTAAAAAATTAAAAAAGCTTATTTTGGTGCTAAATAATTTTGGAATCCAAGCATTGTTTTTTCATAACATGCATTTTTGTAGCATTAATACACCTCCAACTGCTACTTCCTATGTAGATTAAACGAATCATTGATGTTTGCTGAACCCTGATGATGCTCCAGGCACTGTTCTAAGTGCCTACATTTCACACATGAGTCATGCAAAGCACTCAAAGCCATAATGAGAAGAGATTAGTATCCACATACCTCAAGAAAAGGGAGTAGGACGGAGGTTGTATAATTTGTCCAAGGTCACACAGCAAGGAAATGCAAAGCTTGGATTCAAACTTGACATGTTCTGGCCTTGGAGCCCACTTCTCACCAGGGCTGTCTAAGTAATCTTGCCTCCAGTCCCACTCTGTCTCCACACTGCTGCCCCACAGAGTGATCTATCAGAAATTCAGAACTAATCCTGCCTCTCCCTGCTTAAATTCATTCCATGAATAAATGCCATATAGCTACCTCACCCCTCCTTGTCCAGCCATTCATACTCACCTAGGAACTGATCAACTCAAAATGTACTTCTAATCATTAAAAAGGTGTTGAATCAGTGAGCGGATGAGAGGTACAGATAGAAAGTCAAACATTAGGATTAGTTGTCATGACTGCAGGTGAGTTAGTGAAGAGGGCACTCAAGCCAGATATCTGATACATGCAGAATCACCTCTCCCAAAAGACTTTTCTTCCCGGACTCCAAGGCAGGCACTAGGGAATGATCAGTTCAATTCTTGTTTAGTTTGCAAGATACGTTAATATTCCCATATTGTTTCAGTTTAATACATTCAGAAAATTAATAGTCTTGACTCTGGTTCAAACCGCCTTACTAGGTGGTGCTGCTTTGCAGCATCCCTGGTTCAGTGCTCAGCTCAGTGTGAGGAGAAAAAAAGATTAATTGGAAGCTCAGCTTGGTTCAAGGTTCACAAATGAGAGTGGTTGCTTCCAGCTGTGACTCACACTTGAGCTGGTGGTCCTGTTATAAACACAGCCCAAGTGCTGGGTTTACATGATTCCAGCCCCACACAGGCATTGCAACCTCATCAGCCCTCCCACCATGACCTCCAACCTGAGGCAAATGTATGCACACAGCATTCTATCCTAGGTCCGGCTGGGGGTTCCCTGAAGCTGGGGCTCATTGTCCTTGGCTGAGTAGGAGCCCACCACCTTGGCTGAAGCTGACCCACCACCACCACTCTATTCTCAGTGCCTCACCTCTTGCAAACCTGTTTCTCATCACCTTATCTCCAAGCCTTCTCTGATCATCTGGGATGGTACTATTACTTCCTCCTCCATTCTCACATTCCAATCTGGTTATGGTTTAGATAGGGTTTAGCTGTGTCTTCCTACATATCTTGGGCGGGGGTGGGGGGGTGGTTGGAAGTTTGGTTTAAGTGTGGAAGTGTTGGGAGATGGTGGAATTTCTAAGCAATAGAGCCTAGGGGCAGTATTTGCTACAGCTGTTCAGTCATCTCATGGGATGTCCACAGTCCATATCAGTGTATTTGGTTCAAGTGTCAACTACTCCAATTCTGATCTAGTTTCCTGCTGATGTCTCCCCTGGGAGACAGCAGCTGATGCCTCAAGTACTTCAGTCCCTATGGTTCAAACGGGAGGCATAAATCGAGTTCTGAGTCTCCTGTTTTGGGCTGGCCCAGCCCATATTGTTTGAATCCTTGGCGAGTGAAACTAACAGATGTAAGATCTCTCTGCCTGTGACTCTACCTTTCAAATAAAACAAACCACAAATTTAAAAAAATTTGAAGAAGGGCCTAGAACAAGAAGATTACATTACAAAGGCATTTCCCCCCAGAAGGGATTTTAATGCTGCTCATAGAAAGTGAATTGGTTCTCAAGAGATCAGGTTGTTACACAACAAGGTCACCCACCACATTCCACCCCTGGTACTCAGGCCCAGTTCCCTTGCTGCTTCTCTACCGTGCAGCAATGCAGCAAGGGGCCCTCCAACCACCAGAATCATGAGCCAAATCAACCTGTTTTATAAGACACCCAACCTCAGGCGCTTCATTGCAGCAACAGAAAACAGATTGAGATGCAACTCTTTCCTCTGTTCTCCTCCTCCCCAAAGCATGAACCATGGATTTGGCCTCTGGCCCCCCACCAGACTGACAAGACTACAGGCTTGCTCGTTTTTGCCTGTCTCTTTCACTATTAATAGCTAGTTCTGCTGAGCAGTGTCTGGAATATGGTAGATGTCCATGAAATATATATTAAACATTGATTAAGCTCCCTCAGTCTAAATTCTCCAAGGAGAAGCACTGTACAACAACCTAAACCTGTACATCTCACAGAATTGGGAATATCACATCGTAGTGTTTTTTTTCCCCCTGCAATTGCTCCTTCTCTCCCTTCCTGTTGTCTCTCACTGTCTCCAAACACTAGGGCAAAACATGTACCTTAACAGTCTGGCTCCTTCCACGTGCCCCTCTTTCTCTCCCACTTTCCACTCACTGCTCAGAGAATATGAGTTCTAGCCACTGTTCTAAGCTTAAGGGAAGACGTTTGTGTGTTCAATGACCTAGCTTTGGGAGAACATAGTGACTCACTAATTGTGTGGGACAGAAAGCAGAGAACAAAGGCAAGCAGGAAGGTAAAACACCATCTGCCTAAAGGATGCTCCCAGTAGCCAGATTCTTGTGTGTCTTCTACTCTTTGGTATTAAAAAATGATGAAATAGGGGTCCATATGGTGGCTTAACAATCCAATCCTCTGGCTAATGCCAGCATACCATAGGGGTGCCAGTTCAAGTCTGGTTGCTTCACTTCTAATTCAGTCCACTGCTTATGGCCTGGGAAGGCAGAAGAGGATAGTCTAAGTCTTTAAGCCCTGGACCCACATGGAAGACCCAGAAGAAGCTCCTGACTTTAGATTAGTTCAGTTCCGGCTGTTGTGGCCATTTGGGAGAGATGGAAAGCCTCTCTCTCTCTCTCTCTCTCTCTCTCTCTCTCTCTCCCTCCCCCTCCCCCCCCCCCCGTCTGCTTTTCAAATAAAAATAAATAAATCTTGTACCTGGCATGGTGGCCTAGAGGCTAAAGTCCTTGCCTTGAACACACCAGGATCCCATATGGGCACTGGATCTAATCCCAGCAGCCCCACTTCCCATTCAGCTCCCTGCTTACGGCCTGGGAAAGCAGTCGAGGACGACCCAAAGCTTTGGGACCCTGCACCCATATAGGAGACCCTAAAGAGGCTCCAGGCTCCTGGCTTCAGATCAGCATAGCTCCAGCCATTGCAGTTACTTGGGGAGTGAATCATCAGACGGAAGATCTTTCTCTGTGTCTCTTCTCCTTTCTCTATACATATATCTGACTTTCCAATAAATCTTTAAAAAAAACAAATAAATCTTAGTCAAAGTGACAAAAAAAATAGTATTTCTTTTTTAAAAAAAAGATTTATTTAATTTTTATTGCAAACTCAGATATACAGAGAAGAGGAGAGACAGAGAGAAAGAACTTTCATCCAATGAGTTACTCCCCAAGTGACCGCAACCGCCGGTGCTGAGCCGATCTGGAGGCAGAAGCCAGGAACTTCCTCTGGGCCTCCCACACGGTGTGGGGACTCAAGCCTTTGGGCTGTCCTCAACTGTCTTCCCAGGTCACAGGCAGGGAGCTGGATGGGAAATGGAGCTGCCGGGATTAGAACCAGCGCCCATATGGGATCCCGGGATTAGCCGCTAGGCCACCGCGCCAGGCCCAACAAATAGTATGTCTAAAATGTTAAAATTTCTTGCATTTCCATGCACCGACACAAGAAAAAGATTTGAAATTAAGATACAAATTTAGTCTATCCAATAGCTGTGTTCTAAAAAATAAAGTGGGGGGGAGGAGAAGAAAAGAAAAAAAAAAGAACAGAAAAAGGAAAAAGGTACATTTATCTGAAAGGCAGAGTTATAGGGACAAAGAGCCAGAAGAGTTCTTCCATTCATTGGTTCACTTCCCAAATGAGTAGTATGGCCATAGCTGGGCTGATCTGAAGCCAAGAGCCAGGAGCTTCTTCCCAGTCACCCACGTGAGTGCAGGGGCCCAAGCATCTGTGCTTCCTCCACTGCTCTCCTGGGTTGTATAGCAGGGCGCTGGATAGGAAGTGGAGCATTTGGGACTAAACCAGCACCCATATGGAATGCCCACACCAGAGGCAATAAATTTATCCATTACATGATTATTTAATGGTTATTAATCAAATAAATCTGCCTGCCTTCCTCCTTATCACTACAATTATACACCTTAACCAACTACCCCCAGGATGTCACAATCCACTACGATCAAAGAGAAGCCCTGAAAATGCGCTGAAAATGTCATCAAGAAGTCTTTAAGCAAAATTAAGAATATAGTTACATAACCAAGAAAATCCAGGACCAGGAACAATTAGATATGGCATCTCACCATCCGGTTTCCCTACAGTCAATATGGAAAGTAACAGCATCCTAAAAACAGGCTGTCGTATAGAAAGCAACATACATTTTTTTCCCTCCAACTACTGTATTTTATTTTCCCTGACATGTTTCTGGGTATGGACTTTCTTACTGGGTTGTTTGTTTGTTTAAGAGTTAATGTATTTCTTAAACCTGCTTAAGTTCAATCATTTTGGAAATTTTGGAGAATTTTCACTGTTACCTTTTTAAATTTTGTTTCCCTTTTCTCCATCTGAAATCCTCGGTAGATACATGCAGATCCTCTCATTTTATCCTCCAAGGCTTGAATCTCTTCCATTTCTCTACCTACAAAAACTTTCCTTAGAGTTATCCTGGCTTACTCATCTTTTTGTCTGTGTCTAATTAGCTATTAAATCTGCTAAGCACAGTAATCAAATTTTGACTATTATAATTTTCATTTCTAAAATTTTAATTTGGTTCTTTGTTAAATATGCCTGATCATTTAAAAGTGTCAATGTTCTTTTTTCTTCTTTATTTTCCAAGTCCCTTTGTTATTTTAAACATAATAATTTAAATTGCTTTATAAACCATGTCTTCCCATGCCAGTGCCTGGCTATTACTCAGAGTGTCACTCTGAGTGCTCTGTTTTCATAGGTGGTTTCTAATCTCCTATCCATAGTATAAGCCCATTTCCCCCCAAGACATTACTGGGGAGTGCCTCTCTGTTGCCCACATTCCTTTAGTCTATGACCTCCAAGTAAAGTAAGTTGCTTTGTTACTTTTCACCAACTCAGCCATGCCTCCAGAAATGTTTTTAAATGACCTGTAGTGTTTTCTAACTTCTTCTATGCAGGAAAATCATGATTAGTATTTCTAGTCTGCAAAGTAACTGGACATGAAAGACCATGAATTCTCTTGATAGTGCAGCCCCAAGGATTTGATAACATTGTTCAGCAGCCACAGGTGTCTACTTTGCAACACTGTCCTTTGGTGCTGCCCCATGCCTGTAGCCAGCACAACACACTGGTGATCATGAGTGAAGATGTAACCACACCAAAAAGTAGACTTTCAGCTGTAGGTAGCTGTCAAAGGAATGAAGTATGAGTCATTAAATCAGACATGATCCAGGGCTTTATTTTATACTCAATTTTATATAATTATGAGTACAGGGATGAGCAGAGACATCTCCATAAAAACCAAAGAAAGCGTCTGCACTCTGATCTACCAACCAGCAAGAAGGCGGCAGACATACCATCTACATTCCCAGGATAACCTATACCTGGCCACCTCCACTCTGAGGATGCTGCAGTAGCACCTATCCACAGTACCTGGAAAAGTTGCCATTTTTCACTACAGTCTGCTCCCAACCATAGTTTTGCGGTCAGTGCATGCATTCTTGAGGTTTCTGCCCTATGCCCAGGAGGAGAATGTAGTGCTGTAATCTGCAACATGAGTGGATGGATGACATCCAACAGTGACACAGACTGAAGGGTGACTAAGTCTTAGAGTCAGTCAGCCAGCAATGGCTGAGAGTTCGATACCTTTCTCAGTAACAACACCAGTCTGCTATTAGGCTCCGGCACAACACAGAAAGACTGAAGTTAGTTCTATAACTTGTAAAGAGGCTTCATCTTTCACACATGCAAAGGATAAGCAGTGCTCTATATCAACATAGGCTTGAAAACAACACAGAGGAATGGCACTACCTACCTGTATGTCATAGGCACATGAGGCAAAGTAGACTGGACACGGGAATGACCTTCTGTTGGTTTTAACAGCTGACCTCATATTTGACTGTTCCAACTGCACTACTCAGAATCTGGCCTGAATATTCAGTACTGATCATGTTGTGTTATAAAAATCACAACCGTATGATATTGCTAGTTAGCACATCCTGATGTTATGTCTCTGTTACTGCTCTGAAGCATGTTTAATCTTCTTTGCCCTACATAGTATTGATTTCTTTCATTTTATAGGTAAGAGTACTGAGGCCCAAGAACTTGAGAATTTTATTCAAGGATATTCAACTTACACATAGCAAAGCTCATAGTTGAACAATCAGCCTCCTCAGTTGTGTGTGAGAGAACTCTCTTGGTTAGCTTAACAGTCACCTGACACACTGTAAGAATGTATTATTCTAGAACTATGAACTATTCATAGTTCTATTCAAATCAGGCCACACACATTTATAAACCATTTTGGAAATTGACACTGTTATCAACTATTTTGGCTCCACTAATTTTTCACAAAACTACTAGTAGGGAAAAGAAGGTAATAAAATCAGGAGCCTTGGAAATACAGGATCACTAACACTCAGAGCTTGTAATGGTTTGGCATCAATATATGTGTGGTTCCAAAGATTTTTATGCTGAACTATAAATTAACATGTAATGTAGTAGTATCTCATAATGGCAGCCCTTCTCATCCATATTAGGAAACTTGTTTCCCTACTCTCCAATCTCACCCGGACTTTGACTTATTCTGATGGATGTACATGGTAGATGTGATACTGCATCAGTTACTCAGTCTAAACTTTAAGAAAGGCTGGCAACTTTCAACTCTGTGTTCCTGGAATCCATCCATCCTCTCTGCAGCCTGACCATGCAGAGCCCGCTATGTTAGTTACATGGAGGGGTTTCTTCACAGAGGACTTCTGAGGTACCACACACAGGACTGAAAACCTGGGCCTCCTGCCTGGCCAAGTGGTGCACTGACCAAACCACGGAGGGGCAAAAAGCACCAGCCAAGGCCTGCCCGCACTGCACAATTAAGAGAAATCATCGAGCCTGGCTGTTTTAAGGGACTCAGTTTTAAGGGTCCCAGCAACAGACAACAGAAACATGTAGTTCAATGTAGCAACACATAGCACTGCTTCTCAAATCTGTTCTAAGAATGTTGGCTATAAATTATGGGAGAAAGTTGGTACCTCGAGTAAAGGAAGGAGAATTAACATTGAGAAGCTTTTGGTGAGAATCAGAGAAGCAATTGAACGATAGCATGGTAGAAGACACAAAAATGAATAAATTTCAGCCATTAAATAGCCTGTCCCATTCTGGAATTGGGCATTGCTCTCTCTGAATCCACCTGCCTCTAGCAGTTTCCATAACCTCTGAAGGCCCCAGCTTGTGCTCCAGGTCTTTTGCCTATTTCTTATTTAAAGAAACTCGTGGCTTCTACCCCATGCAAAAAAAGGGGGAGGGGGGTATCAGTGACTTTTCTATATCCTGGGAAGCGGAAGGATTACCAGAGGTCTCTTCTTAAGAGAATTCAGGAGCATCAAACAAACACCACCATGTATAAAAACCTGCAAATACTAATGAGGGACAAGACAAATGATTAAAATTCACAAGTGCCTCAGGCACAAAAGGAAAGCTTTCATAACAGAGGTAGTGAACCCACATGATGCAGAGGGAAGGAAAGAGGTTAAATGCTAAGGTCTGGACCTCAATAGTTAATTGCCCAGATACACAGAGAGACAAATGGGCAAGCAAAGGCATCAGGCAGGAGCACCCACTGGGATGCTGGCTGGAGTCCATGATGATCCACAGCTCCATGAAAAGATGGCCAGCTTCCCTCTGCTGTGACCTCTGTGTGTCAAGTCTTGAATTTAAGCAAGGCGGTCTTCACCCAGATTCTGCAATTACAAGTTTGACCTGCAAAGAAAGCAATCCCAGACAAGTTCAGAAGGAAGTCTGGGAGGATGAGCTGAGGCTGGAATACTGCTCTGGATATTGTCTTCTTATCCACAGAGGAGCAGTAGCTAGGAACTGCTCCACAGAGAACTTGACTTTCACTTGAGGGCATCCATTCAACATTGCCCCATTCCAAGTTCCTGCTCCAACCATATCTTAACTCAGTGACTGCTTTTTAAACTAAATATAGGACTTGATCATGACATTCCATGGAGGATACCTTTCCGTGGATGATGTTCTATCAAACTGCAGTGATAGAAGGGAAGATTGCATTAATCCTCACAAAAATCCGTCTCAGACATTTTACATTTATGTCCTGCTTCAATTTTTTCAACCTATTGTCAAATTCAAGCCTAATATATACTGACTTGTGATTGTCAAGGGCATGTCTGAACTTTTTCATGTCATTGGCATCTGTTCCATCTGCTCTCCCAGTATTTTCTAATATTCTGATTCTCAAAGGAGCAGAGAATGTCAATTAGTCCTTTAATAGGAGAAAAATTGAACTATTCAATTAAAGGAACAAAATAATAAGCTAAATACTTTCATCTTTCCCTCTTCATTAGACTATTAAAGAACTAACCAAAAAAAAGGTATTATATGTTAAGCCATCTACAGGGAAACTGAGGTGAAACTTAAAGTGACGAGGGTTCCCCAAGTTTCAGGCAATCACTGGGAGTAATAAGTATGCCCCATGTATACTTATCACCTTATCCATGGGGTATATTGTATCATTTGACACTCACGTTCTATTTTTGAAAGTTTCTGCTAAGGAAGTACTAATTTACATAAATTAAGTACTAAGATCACTATCACAATGGTGATAATTAGAGGCGGACATTTCATTTATTGTCGAAAACTAAACCTTTTTTAGATTAAATGGAAATTATTTTAATTACTAAATCATAGCATACACATGTAAGCCACTGGTTCAAAAGGGGGAATTATCTAAAAGTCTAGCATTATTTATGAAATAGTGACTATGTAGCCTCTAAGAAAAACATTTTTTAAAGTTCCATCACATGGAAAGCCCAATGTGATGGCTCAATTAGCTAACCTTCTGTTGGAATTTAGCCCTTAGGAAAGTTGGGACAGCAGAGGCCTATAGGACCCTATTGAGAAGAGGCTCCAGCAAAGAAAAGGCAGAAGGCCTGTCACCCACAGTGTGCTCCTGTCCCCAGTAAGTCTTTGGATGTATTTTGGTGCTCTCCCTGAAGATACGCAGACATCTGTGCTCTGTCTAGTCAATCAAGGACGGACAGTATTATCTATTCCCTGTTTCAGTAACTCTGACTAAGTCGCCTTGTTAGCTTCTTTGTTGTCTCTGTGTTCTTAGACATGATCTAATTCTGAGTTACATCTGCATCATTGTTTCATGAAATGTATAAGAACTGAGACCCTGAAAATAAACTTTGTCAGTTGCCAAAAGAGTACTGTTCCCCCCATTTCTTCAGGTCACATCTCCTCCCCAGGAACCCGCAAGGTAAACTTGCACCTTCCACCTCCAAGCGCTGGGAGCCAAGGCTTGGTAGAGGGCACAAAGGGGCTTAGCCAAAGCTTACAGTCTCTTCTCCCAGTGATGCCCACACTTTCGTTGTCATTGCTTTGTGGGTGAACATCCACAAAAATGGTCTCTGGACTAAAATGATTGATTTCTGGGCTGGCATGTTGGCTCAACGGGCTAACACTCTATCTCCAAGCACCGGCATCCTGTATGGGTGCCAGTCATTTCCCAGTTGCTCCACGTTCCTTCCAGCTGTCAGCTAATGGTCTGGGAAGGCAGCACAGGATGGTCCAAGTCTTGGGGACCTTTCACCCATGTGGGAGATCTGGAGGAATTCCTGGCTCCTGGCTTTGCATGAGCTCAATTCCAGGTTTTGCAGCTACTTGGAGAGTGAACAAGCAGATGGAGGATCTTTCCCCTTATCTTTGTAAATCTGACTTCAGAATAAAAATACTTAAGTGTTTAAGAAAGAATTCTACGAATTCTGCATGTATACCTGATGTATTAGTTGAAAATAACCAATTGCAAACGTAATATCCACATTGTGGTACCACAGAAAATACACACCCTCCTACCTGCATAGATATACTTTATAACATTGAAGAACAAGTGACACAATGTAAAGAGTGGCTATTTCTGTGTGGTGAAGAAATGGATCATTTTTATTCATCTGCATTTTGTAAAATTTCTATAATGATTTGCTAAGTATCTGTGCCTTTCAGTGCTGAAATATTTACATAGCCTGTTAAACCAAGCTCAACTTCACTTCAGCTTTGGCAACCATTCGCCCACAAATATCAGTACTATAAATTCTCTTTGACGTAGGTGACACATTAAGGATTATAAAATTACATCCCATTACAGTCCCAGATGCTGGCCTTTGAAAATGTCTCCAAATATTTCTTTTGCCTCCTGGTCCAGCAAACATTAAAAAGTCACTTGGCCATATTCAAATGGATAATTAGATTTGTGGACCAATCCGTGCCAAGGTGAAACAAAGCTATTTCATTGCTCTCCTATTCCATCCTTGACAAGATTCTCTCAACTGTGAAAAAGGGATTGAGAATTACAGATTTGCTGCTGCCACCACTCTGGGAATCTTGAAGTGGTGACCTTATAAAACACTGACATGAACACATTTGTAAATCCCCAGTTCCTGCAAAATGACTAAAATCAAGAAACAAAGCCACAGCTCTGATGGTACTTGAATCTTAAACCAATAACTGCCACAGGAGTATTTAAAAGGTGAAGGCATGATATCTACTTTATCAGCTGGAAAATAAAATTTCTAATGCAAAAGAATGGAATATATTTTTAAAGAAAAATATTTTTTTTCAGCGAAGGAAGCTCCCTGAGTTTTACAACCACATCAGAAGAATGTTCAATTCCACATGGAAGGATTTGGTGAAAGAATTCATAAAAGATTCATATTCCAGAAAGTACAACCCATCCTTACTTGGAGAGTTAGAATAAACTTAATGAGCAAAGCCAATGAAGAGACCAAAAGTCAGTCATGGACAAAACATGGACGGACACGTCAAACAACACAAAATGTGTTTCCAATAGCTCTTAAAAATATAGTATTATCAGACTAACATCCGCACAATTGGCTACAATGTGCACAAAATTAGTTCAAATTCAAATTTCTTAACTCCGCACAGAATTCCCTCCTGCTGGGAATGGACCCATTATTTTCTCTTGGCACCAGCTGGGAGCCTCTATGCTCTCGCTGACTTCACCTTCTCTCTTCAGTGTTCATAAGGTGCCAATTCTTCTTAACTCAACTGTAATAACTGTTCTTCCTCTTGTACCTGCCCTGGTTACCTCTCATCAGGCCTAGGACAACAGTCTTTAAAATGATTTCTCACTTCCCTACCACTTCCCCTAGCCAACTCATATCACACTGCAACATCTATATGCTTTATTATTATTATGGTATAAATACATAATCAAAATTACCATCTTCACCACCATTTAATCCACAGTTCTGGACTAGTAAGTATACACACATTGTTATGAAAAGGTCACCAAAAAGTTGACATCTTGAAAACTTGAAATTCTGTATCCACTGAACAACTCCCCCACTTCCCTCTCCCCTAGTCCCTGGCAATCACCACCTTGCATTGTTTCTCTGAACTTGACTAATTGAGAAACCTCATCAAAGTGGAATCACACAGTGTTTATCCTTTTGTGATTGACTTACTTCACTGAACATAAGTTTCTGAAATGTGTTACTAATAGTGCTGTTCAGAACGTGAATATACAATATCTTTTTGAAAACTTATCTGTGTGGGTTCCCTTTTGGTGCTTCTATTCTATTCCATTGATCTTCCTTTCTGTCTTTGTGCCAGTACCAGGCTGTTTTGATAACCACTGCTCTATAGTATGTCCAGAGGTCCGGGATTGTGATTCCCCCTGCTAACTTCTTATTCTTCAGGATGGTTCTAGCTATTCGCGGTTTTTTGCGCTTCCAGATGAACTTTTGAATCATTGTATCCAGGTCCATGAAGAAAGTCTCCCCAAGAGGCCACTGAACTTCTCTGGACAATAAGACGCTGGACTTTATGCTAGGTATATGCTTGCAAGGAAGGAATCTCAACTGAACTTGAACTGTGGTTATGCAGCAAGGTGGAGGAATCCACCATGGGGGGAGGGGTATGGGAGGGGTGGGGGGAATCCCCAGTGCCTATAAAACTGTATCACATAATACAATGTTAATAACAATAAAAAAAAAGAATCTCTCTATTGCTTTCCATAGTCGTTGCACCCTTTCACATACTCATCAGTAGTGCTTAAGGTTTCCATATCCTTGTCCACATCGTCATTTTCTGAGTTTGTTTGCCACGTTTGAAGCTGGGAGCCGGGAACCTCTTCTGGGTCTCCCATGTGGGTGCCATGCACAAGCACTTGAGCCATCCTCTGCTGTTTTCCCAGGCACATTAGCAGAGAGCAGCCAGGACATGAGCAGGTGCCCTAAATGAAATGCTGGTGCCTTGTTCAGAGGATTAGTGCAGGCTCCCAGAGTGTATGCCTTTTATAAACAGTCAATGAAGAAAAACATCAACATTTGCATGTGGAATCAGTAGATTAGGATCATCGAGATGTATATAATTTGAAATCAACAATATGATCTCTCCTATTTTGCAGAGTGGGGAATGGAAGGAGCTGGAAAAGAAAGTCTTTTTTTAAAGCTTTGTAGGCATCCAGATGCATCCTAATTCCCTTGTCTACACCATTTAACTTCCAACCTACAAAAAAAATCAAAAAAGATTTTGAATGCCAAGCAGCCTCCACATCTAGTAATTGCACAGCAATTGCCAGCAAGTGTATTTACCCTCCTAGTGGCTACAAGCTGACATTTAAATACCTCTTCCCTTTCCAAATATTAACCATGTACAGTTGTTCACTTGGGTTCTGAAACAACATTTGATGGAGTACATTCCAAATGCAATTCTAGGAAAATACTCAATTCCTTCATTCTGATTTGATTCACTGAATGGTAGCTTCTCTCCTAAGCCTGATTAACTCCCTTGAAATTAGAATTCTCCAGGGTGTATTTCATTTAAATTTACTGGACGATGTGAGGCACCACCAGTTAATTGGCCTTACAGCCATACTGTCATGAGATAGCTCCCCACTGAGAGCTCCATCTTTTATGTTTAGTGTCGATTTGACACCCAGTACTGGAGGCCGACCAGTGGCTGCGCAACACTCTGACAAACAACTTAGATGTGCGTGTGGACTTATTGTGCACACTCTGCAGAGAACTTCAGCTTGGATCTAGTATGGTCTGTGTTCTGTGGCCTGACAATTCTTATTCACTGGAACCAATGCATGATCTTGCCAGAAAACCAACATTTACCAAGAACTCACCCTGTACCAGATACTATTCTAGACACATGATTTATCCAGAAAATCCTTATTAAACACCTCCACACACCAGGCATCTTGCCAGGAATTGATGTAACTCCTCTCCTGGAGGAGTCTAGTGGCTGTCTATGCAAAATGTTCAGTGCTTTGTGGTCTTTTAAGAGTCAGTGCAATGCAATCTCAATTAATTCCTGATTTTCTAGACTAACCAGACTTCAACTAGATGGTCCTAAATACAATTAGTTATGGGACAATGGCTCAATTGTTAATTTAGTTCATCTCAAGGGGATGGAATCAATTACTTCAAATCCTTCTCAAATTTGCAAATGGCTGGGGTCAATATTCTGCTTGGTAAACCTGGTAGTAAACCTCTTCCCCAAAGAATGAGACCACTATTAATGGGGAACAATTCTTTGTGAAATAAATAAGGAAGATGAAAGGATAAAGTAATTCATGTCTGTTAATTGTCGGCAATGTACTACACTCAGTATTTTCTTTTTTATCAGTGATTTGTCAAGGACCAGGTAGGGCATATTTTAGGCATTACATGCCATTTGGTCCCTGTTGCAATTATATGAAAGGAGTCACACAAGACACATAAATGAATGGGCAGGGCTATGTTCCAGTAAAACTTTAAGAGTCAAACTTTAAGGCAAAAGAAGTGAAGGGTTGGATTTGGCCTTCTGGCAATAGTTTCCCAACTCCTGACTTCTCCCATTTCTCTTCTCTCCTCCTCTTAACACAGTGCCTGAGAGACCCTTCATATAGGCCTTCTTCCCCTACCATGCAAAGTCCCATTCACATCCTTTACTTCCTCCTATGATTCAAGTTTAGAAAAGGGCCTCTTTTACAGCTGGAAGCAGGTGTCACAGGACACTGAATTTCCCTTCCCTGGAGTCTGCCCAGAGAGGCCACAGCATAGCTGGAGGGTGGGAGGACAGAGAAATCGCCTGCAGAAAGAAATTGAGATTCAGTCTTTCCCCTTCCTTCCCACAGACAACTGATAGAAGTCACAGTAGCTGAAGACAGAGCTGAGAAATGGACAACTTTGTATTCTTCAGTTTTGTTGTGATACTGTGACCAGCTTGACAAGGCATGCCATGCTTTCCTCCAAACCCATCTCACTTCCTTTCCCCTCACATTCTGAATGCCCTGTGATTCTATCTCTCAATATTCCTTAACATATAGACTTGGCCTCTAACTCTAATTTACAGGTTTTTTAAAACAATATATGTTGTTCTTTTTTTAAATCCTAGGATTGCAAGGTTTAAGACTTTGGAGTTTGAATTATGAGTCCTGAAATTGATGAAGGCCAGGAAGCAGCCATGAACATCCAGACACAAATTGTGCATAAACATCAAAAGCTCAAGCAGGTCTGGAGTAGCATTCAGAGAGCTTTGATCAACAGATCCAATGGAAAGGACAGATAGGCAGCTGATTAGGGTGTTGCCTGACTTGTGCAATACAAAGTACACACACACACACACACACACACACACACACATGAGCTGAGAAGCAGAAGGTTAATATCAGTTGCCACAACAGAAAAATCAAAGTCTCCTTATCAATTTTCTAGATCTAAGTCAGTTCACAGATTCAATAGCTCACTTTTTAAAATACATATCAGAAAAATCCTAAGATTCATTTGTTGTATCCCCCATTATTTCCTGCACACCCCTGCTCACACTGTGCTAAGTCTTGGCACAGGTGATTGGTCTAAAAATTATGAGAGTTGGTGGAAGTTAGCTTGCAGAGGGTGTGGAAGCATTCAGCAACACCTCCACAAGAGTATGCAAGAAACATACAGCTCTGCCATTCCTACCACAGAGATGCACACCCATTCAGCAAGGTTACTCAGCTCTGGAGAAGGCAGAAGACCCAGAAACAGTAAGAACTGCGAAATAGAGGCTCTGTGCTAACACAAACAGTAAACATCCTAAAACTACCAGTCATGCCCTGCGGGTGTGAGGGGCCAGGCTGAAACACATCAGAGGCAGTGTTTTAACCCAAGTCATAGTGCCTCATGAATTCTGGGCATACTGCGGTTACTGCTCCAATGACAGAATGTGTGAATTGGTCTATAGCTTCACATTTGTTCCCTGACTGAACAGCAAGCACCATTATAGCAGTAAAGTTACCCAGATGAAACCACCCCCTTTTTCTACCAAAATGATAAGTTGGCTGCAATACAGCCTTTCTGCAAAACAAAACAAAACAAAACAAAACAAAACAAAACAAACAAACAAAAAGCAGCCTTTCTGGGAAAAAGAAGAGGCAGGGGAGTGGTCTGTATCAAAACTCTGAGCTCACCATACAAACCAAATGGATCCGCCATGTAGTAAGTAGGCTAGACAGAATAAAATCCTTCTGGAAGCCGATTAGCAGACTCCGGCCCTTAGACTGTTGCTTTAGGGTTGATAAATGCATCCGTTGGTGCTGGAGTCAGAAGTGATTTTCTTCTCATGCAGGGACACCAGTATAAGCCCATCATACAACTTCATGGCTATGTTCATTGTCTCATGCTAGTGTAATCCTCAGAGTCCTTGGCTGCTCTCAGAACATTATGCAGAGCATCACACTGGTCTGTTCCCTTAATAATATACTGATTGCATAAGGGAACAGGAAGTGGCTTAGACACTTTTCCAAAATATATACAGATATTGAATGATGCAAAGTAACATTTCCCACCCTATCTCTGAAATATATGGAAGATAACACCTGCACTGCACCCCCTCCTCCAAATACATAGGACTTGCCAAATCAGTGACATTTTTAAGAACTTCCAAGGGCTTGAGACATATCTAGACACCCCTCTTATGTAAAGGACAAATTGCTACACTCTGTATATCTACAACTACAAAAGACACATCGTATGGGTGAGAATTTTTCAGATTTAAAGATAAGATTTACTATATTTTTTAAAAACTCCTCTAACGCACTTATCCAATGGTTCAGAAGGCCACCAGGCAAGGAATACTATAGCAGGTTCTGGCAGTGGCATAGGCCATGCTGCCTCTGAAGTCGATTATTCCAGCAAACTAGAACATGTAGAAGGATGTGCAATGCTCAAGGACTCTGAGCAAGGTCCAGTATAAGAATCTCAGCATACAGCTATCAAGTTCTTCTGCTTGAAAAATAGTTCCTTGTATGTTACAGGATTCTACCTGGAACAAACACTTGATGTGGACACATCTAATTACTATACAATCTGAGCTGACCATCATGGGCCAAGTGCTACCATATCTATGGAGTCACGAGGCTAAATTTGCAAGGTAGTGTATGAGCAAAGCAATATATTTGGTATCTAACCCAAAAAGAGAATATACCAGAAAGCATAAACATACCTGTTCATGAAAAAGTCCCCTTTGGGATTACTTTACCAATGAATACTAAGCAACAGGAAAATGTCAACAAATGATTCTCTTCTATCCCACAAACTATTCCAACACAGAATAGTTTTCTGTCGTCTTTGTGGACATACCTTCTTGTGACCTAGAAACTAGCTGGATCTGTTTTATGCTGATGGAGCCAAACTATAATAGACTTCTTTGATAGTATTTTGCTTCCTTCTCTACCTCTCTTCCCAACACTCCCCTTGCCTCCCCCACCCACACACACACACTCACTTCCTTGGGACTGCAACACTCAATAAAACATCAGCATGCAAGGAAAGTCCAATACATGCAACGTCTACATGGGTACTGATTCGTCAAGTGGAAGCGGATAGGATTTGGATTCCAAGCCAAGATCAATACTCATAATACTGGGCCTGGTTGGAGCCCATATACATTCCAGACAAATCGCAGGCCAGCAGGCATATACTAACCAGTTGCCCAAGAAAAACTGATTTCCTGTGACCCTGGTGACAGGTGCACAGAATGTTAGGCAAAGGCTTGGAGGTCAACAACTGGCTCATCATTGAATGCTCAAGTGCTGCTGATACCTCCTCCAAGAATTCTTTTCTTGTCCTATTTCTACTTCATGGGCTGGAATAGATCCCCTGCTTTATACTCCCTAATAATCCTTCAATTAGGGTGTGAGAATATGTTCCCAGTTAATATCCAAATTGATTTTTAAAGTTTATTTATTTGAAAGTCATTGCCACAAAGAGACACACAGAGATCAACTATCTGCTAGTTCACTCCACAAATGCCCACAAAAGCTAGGGCTAGCCTGAAGCCAGAAGCCATAAACTCCTTCCAGAACTCCTGCTTGCATGTGTCAGGAAGCCAAGTACTTGAGTCATCATTTCCTGCATCCCAGGCACATTAGGAGGAAGTTGATCAGAAGCAGAGTGACTGGGATTCTAACCAGATACTACCACATGGGATGCAGGATCTCAAGCACTAGCTTAACCCATTACATCACAATGCCTACTCCTCCAAACTCATTTGTTAATAGAATTTGCAGATGGAGCTTTGGGAAGCAAACAGGAGTAAATGATTGTGGTCACCAGGGTGAAGCTGCAAGACGGCATCACTGACTTTATCAGAAGAGGAAGAGAGATCTGAGCTAGCGCACCTGCTCTGTTGTCATTGTGAAATGCCCCTGCCACGATGTGGTTCAGCAAGAAGGACCTCACCAGACACTGAGCTGATGCTAGCATTGCACTCTTGGATCTCAGCCCACCAAACCATGAGCCCAGTGAACTTCTATCCTCTTTAAGGACTCAGTCTCAGGTATTCTGTTACAGTCACAGAAAACAGATGAAGATACCTTCCCATCCATGTCTGGTTTCCATTTGTGTCATTATTCTGAATTCCCCATTTTCTCATCTGCCTCATGCCATTCCCATGTTTCTCTCTCTCTCTCTCTCTCTCTCTCTCTCCCTCTCTCTCTCTCACACACACACACACACACACACACACACACACACACACACACACACACACACACAGGCTTCCCTCCTACTCAGTATAAAGCCAGTGTCCTCAGAGCTGATAGTCAACATAGCACTTTATAGGGTGTCTGTGACCCCTCTTCCTACCTCTTTTGCAACCCACTCAGGATCCCAGCTTCTCCCTCTGCCTAAAGTAGGTTTCCCCAGATACCTTCGTTACTAACTTCCTCACCTCTACAAGGCTGGGTTCCAGGGTCCACCTCACCCTAACCAGCTTACTGTATATGAACGCCTAATGTTCTTTGGTCTCGTCTCTCATTGGCAGCCCTAGTCCCAGGTGACAGTCTTTCATCCTCTGCTCTGCGCTCCTTTGCATCAGCACTTGCTCAGGAATGGCTCGTGTGAGCGATAACCAGCTCACTTTGTTTCTGAAAAGCAGAACAAGCTCCTAGTGTCAGACTCCCTGCAGAAGCAGCCAGGATTGCTGAGCTGGCCATCTGGGCTGAAGAAATGGCTCAGGGCGGCGTTTGAGCTCTCCCTCTTCCTCCACCTCGTCTACATAACCCAAGAGTCATTTACTTAACACACATTCCCTGTCTGATGCGACTCAAAGGCAGCAGAGGCCTCGGTCTGCTCGCCTGTTTCTGAAATGTGTTTTTGTGATTCAATTTCACATGGCCCTGCAGAGGCCATAAAGGGCAAAGGGAATTACCCTGTAACATATTCCAGAAGCACTCCCCGCCCACTCACACTCCCGAGGATAACAATTTGCCAATATAACCTTTAATTAAATGAACAGAAATCGTTCAGACCTCGTGGTGTAGGAAGCCACTAAATAGGAGGAAATTATGTATGAGTTGCCCCCAGCCACTCATTTTAGTTCGAAAGGGATCTGCCGGCAGGAGCTTTCAAGTACTCTAAGCTAAAATGAGAGGCAGCCATCACAAACCCTCCCAATCCAACTCTCCCTCGACAAACCTCACCACCATCTGCACCTATCCCTAGTCACACCCCATCCTGGGGACTAGAGGTGGTGCCACCCCGAGGAGGTGTTTAGGAAACAGAGCAGCTCACAAGACACTGAGCCACCTGTGTCTCAAGAATGCTCCCAGAGCCTTTTGAATTAACTGAAGGCAGACACTTACCCTCAATTCAGAAACGCTGCCAAGGAGGTCACAGTCATTGTCAAGTCTCAGGGGTGGCAGTCCCCAGTTGGAAACCAGCACACTGTGAGCCAAAGTTGTCAGATTCCTGTAGACCTGAAATGACCGCTGAGGTGACAGTGTGTATCTCAGAAGGGAGAAAAACAAACTGAGGGCCTCCTGCCTTCTTTTTCCCTACCCATGCCTTCCAGGCCCATTGCCACGACCCTACTTCCAGCCTTCATTATCACCTGCACAGCTTACTGCCAGAGCTCTAGTGGGTGTCACCCTCATTTGCACCCCCCTTCTTTCATTCAGCTCTTTCCAACTCAAAGTCATTGAAATCAAGGTTAGCAATTCCCAAAAAATCTAACCTCTGGGCTTCATATCCCAGGCTCCATGCATCACGCCAGACTTACCAACCATTACACCCATTTACATTCATGGCCTCCTTCTAGCAGAACTATTCCTGCACCTGTCAGCTCTGTACCACTGTCCACAGAGTACCCTCGAAAAGAATGGCCCCTTCTTCCCATGTCCGTATCTATAAATGGAAAGTGCTTCTTACCGACTAGCCCCTGTCTTATTTCTCCCTTGCCAAAGTTAACCTTTGTGATGGATTCTCTCATATTCTATCTGGTGATAACAGGTATCATTCCTCCTGGTCTAAAAGTGGAGCTCTTGACCACAGGGAGCTCCTCACTGTTATGTCTGGGTTACATACACATGGTAAGGCTGACCACAAACGAGCTGATGAATGTTGCTTGAGAAAAGCTTAATTATGGAAGCGGTCCGCTTTTGTGGGAGTTTCATTAGAATTCATTCTTTTTTGTTATTTTTAGTGATTCACATTTTATTTTGGAGAGAGAGAGATTGCTCAGCTTCTGCTTCATTACCCAAATGCCCACAATGGCCAAGCTGGACCAGACTGAATACAGGAATCCAGAACTCAGTCTAAGTCTTTCACATGGATGCCAGCCACTTAAGTACTTGCATCATCATTCACTACCTGCCTTGGTATACACTGGAAGCAGCAGCAATAGAGAGCAGAGCCGGAACTCAAAATCAGACACTCTGAAATGGGTTCAAAATCAGACACTGAGATGGGTCACAGGCATCCAAACAGTGGCTTCACTGCTGGGCTAAAGAGTCACTTTAAATTACTTTTATTTAACAGAGAAGTGAATCTACCATCATGCCAAGCCTCAGGCAGCATGTTGGGGACAAGTCTTCCAAGGAGACTATTTGTGGAGCTGAGGCTCAGAAAAATGGGAGTCCTCCTACACGCTCCTGGGGGAAGAGGGAGAAAGGAGCTGAGTTTAACAACCAGTTTTTATTAGCTCAGGTCTACTGGACACGTAATCAAATTTCTCCTGGGAAATTATTTGAGGCTCTATAGAAGTGGAAGCAGATTCTCTCTAACAGTACATGAAGAGTTAATCAATGTAGATACTGAGTGACTCTTGGGTCCCACCAGTCTCCTTCCAGCTTGTTCCAGGAAGCCTTCCTAACTCCTATTAGGTTCTGAGCAGCAATGTTCCCTGCCATCAACGACTTTAGCAACATTCAGCGTGCTGTTAAATTATACATCACCTTTATTATCCATTAAAATTTCATGGGCAGTAACTGTAGCTCACCAACCTGACGATGGAGAGAATATGTCTGAAGCTTCTAAAGCTTCCCCAGGGCCTGGACCCTGCTAGACATATGGCTACTTTCCATAAACGCACAGAGACTGACCTACTCCTTTGAGGCTATCCGTAAAAACTGAAACATGCTAATGTTTCCACGTGGTACTAAAAGAAGTTGGAGAAAATTCCTTGTAATATTCACAGCTGCTCAATGTTTCTTCGATTCCGACGGCTGCTGTCAGGTTACCACTTGTCAGGTAGTAAAACACGCAAAGGCATGGCACTATTTCGTGGAAGGTATTTTTCAAGATGTCCAAATATACTCAACAAGGGAACTGATGTGGTGCAGGGGGTTAAGTGATTGCATGGGATGACTGCAGAGTGCCAATCCCAAGGTCCCAACTACTCCGCTTGCTATCCAGCTCCCTGTAATAAGCCTGGGAGGCAGCTGGTAATGGCCCAAGCATTTCAGTTTCTGTCATCCACATGGGAAACCTAAGTGGAGTCCTAGGTTCCTGGCTTTAGTATGGTGCAACCCCAGTTGTTGCAATCATTTGAGCCATAAACTAGAGAATGGAAGATCTCTCTCTGTCTCTCTCCCTTTCAAATCAATAAATCTTGTTTTCAAAATAGAAAAAATATGGGGTCCCAGTGCATTGGCTTAGTGGTTAAAATCCTCACCTTGCATCCACTGGGATCCCATACGGGCACCTGTTCATATCCCAACTGTTCCACTTCCTATTCAGCTCCCTGCTTGTGGCCTAAGAAGACATTAAAAATGTCCCAAAGCCTGGAGACCCTGCACCCACATGGGAGACCCAGAGGAACCTCCTGGCTCCTGGCTTTGGATCAGCTCAGCTGTAATCGTTGCGGCTACTTAGAGAGTGACGCAGTACACAGAAGATCTTTCTCTCTGTATCTCCTTCTGCCTGTAAATTTGACTTTCCAATAAAAATAAACAAATCCTTAAAAAAAATACAAAACAAGAAGTAATTGAATGGCTCTACCTATAATAATAGTGCAAGTCAGGATGTGCCAGTTCAGGTAAATTGATGAGATGCCAAGTAATGTCTAAGCACAGGTGCCATTCTCTGCTCTTTACATATTTTCAACTAAAAACAGTGCTGAAATTCTCTAGCAGTTGTCCATAGTCACTTCAGTAGGTTTGAAAGGAACACCAGAGGATGTGCAGTAACTGATTTACATACAATAGGAGCTCTCAGTGGATGAGCTCTGCCCATGAGTTGAGGTTCTGGAAAATGTCCTCACCTGTCCACGTGGAGGTTATTCTGCTCTCTACATACCTACCCTGTAGGAAAGGAACACCCCAGAAGCACCCCACAGGTTTTTCTCAACAGATACCACATAATTCAGGGGATCCTGGCACTGTGATTAATCCTGAGAGCTGAACAGCTTTCTGTAACCTTCTGTGACCTATCCTGTAAAGTGCCTTTCATTACTTGCTAGAAGGGCAATAAAAACTAAATGACAAGGAAAATAAAGTTAGGGGTGGGTGGTGGGAGATAAACCTACAGAAAAAAGAATCTAAGTTTTATTACCCACCCCCTCTCTCTCTTCTAAGATCCTGAGAGTGACCCTGCTTAGAGAAAATGACTCTGGGTGAAAATCAATTTAAATTATAATTCATGAAAACTTGAGAAAGCATTGGAAGTGCTTTACCTGTGTCATTGACAAATAGTTCTTCAGTCATTCAGTTAAGAAACATTCCCTTCCAAGTCCCTGTTGATGTTAATATAGAATGACTGCTCAGAGACCCAAGGTCAAGAGCATACTAAGCATGGGTGACCCGAGAAAGGTTCAGCTTGAGATACAGCCTGTGAGGCATGAAAAAATAATGGTGTGTGTATACCTGCATATAGTAGATAGATACACTACACACACACACACACACACACACACACACACACACACACACACACACACACATATATATACTCATATTCTCAAATATGACCAAGATTCTACATATAAGCAAAGAGAAGACTCCCATCACCTAAAAGGGATTCAAGATTAAGAAGCACTTACCAGGCTTAAGATGTCATTTGCAATGCTAGGACCCCATATCAGAGCACCTGTTTGAGTTCTGGCTGCCCTACTTCTGATCCAGGTCCCTGCTGATGCCCCTGGGAAGGCAGCAGAGGATGGCCTGAGTACTTAGGCTCCTGCCACCCATATGGGAGACCTAGATGGTAGCCCTGACTCCTGGAAGGAAAATTTCTCCCTCTCTCTCTCTGTGTAAATCTGCCTTTCAAGTTAACAAATGAATGAGTAGATGAATGAGAGCATAACATGATTTTATTATTATTATGAGCCTATAAATAAGAATAGCAGCACTCTATAAATACTAGACATTGTTTTAGGTATTTATTAGGAGGAAAAAGACTTTGCGTAATGCTATCCAGTTTGTTACTATCACAACCTGGACCTGAGCTCAAACCAGCCAATTCTACATTCTCTACTGTTAACCATAGCATTATACAACCACTTAAAAGAAGCCAGCCAATATCAGATTACTTAAGGGGGAAAATATGGGAGGAAAGAAGAAATGGAGGAAATGCAGGTAAAGAGAGGGAGGGAAGCAGTTTTTGCCATGGTGGTGTAAGAGGTGGAGTTACGGCTCCCTATTAGGAGCTGCCTTGACATCAAGGAACCCTGAAGACCCAAAAGCAAGGTGCCCTCCTTACTCTGCACTGTAGATGTTGTCCACCTTACTAAGCAACCTGCTTTTATCTGTCCCTCAGGAGTTGTTTCAGTCCCTAGAGTCTCTAAAATCATGTCAATAAACCAGTCACATCCACCTACAAGAACAAGGAGGCCCTAAAATCTCCAAATAGAAGACGCCTGCTTCACACAGCCATGGTTGCCTCCTTGCTCCGTGAAACCCTTATGTGCACTGTATGGAATCCTCCCCTCCCAGGCTGTATTTGTGACTATATATGTCACTGTCAATCTCACCTGTCCAGTGCTGGGTACCATGTGCTCAGCCCAACCCCAAAATCCCTCTTTCACCTCTGAGGTGAACAGGGGGCTGTGAAAAATACATGTGAGGATGAATGAAGAAGGATGTCAAACGCAGGCCCTTAATAATCATACCACTCTGCACTTAGGACTCAGGCAACCCAACTGTGGCTTGTGTCAAAATGAGATACTCCTTTAGGAAGAGCAGAATAAAAGTCTGCAGCTCCCAATAATGTGCTTTCCAATGCCCCAAATCCTTTGGCTCAACAAAGTGGCTGCCCCTGAGACAGGGTGCCCAGGAGAGTCTGGCTGTAAAGTACTTAATGGTCATTTATTGAATTAAGACAGTAACTCTAACTGTGGTTAGTAAATGTTCCATGAATAAACTCTTTGTAAATATCGTATTGCCACTAAAGAGGCTACAGAGGAAATTACTTATGACAGAGAGCTACATGAAAACAGCAAGAAATGAAACTATAATGTGGAATACGGTTTTCACGAGATATTTTAAAAAGCTAAGTATACGGAAAAAACTGGTCAAAAGAAAACAAAAGGCTATGAACCAAAGTGATTACAGTGTATTAGTAGACTGAGATTATTTTAAATGCTTTTTGTTCTTGCAGATTTCCAAAATTTCCAAACTGTGGTACATTACTTTCAAGTTTGAAAATAAATTCAAACATATTTTAGAAACAGCTCATCAGCTGGAATTAATGGGACAATCATGTTTTACATGGCCTTGCCTCTGGCACAAAGTTAGGCACCCAGCAAGTATTTAGGAAACAACAGAGACACAACCAACTCTGGGGGTACAGTAAGGAAGGGTGGTTTAGCCCAAGAGCCATTTGATTTATAAGCATATCATTTTTCCCATCTGTGGATTTAGATACCACCCACAAAGGTCCTGCATTATTGTTTTTCATAGGCAAGCGTCATCAAAGGAGGCAGATGGCCTTGGGATAGATTTTCTTGGCAAACCTTCCACAGCCTCTGTGCTCCTGATCCATCCCAGGATCCATCCCAGGATTGCCACCTCCAAACCCAGCACAAGCCAACTGCCTCAGTGCTCCAACCCACTCCCTGCCAGGATATGATCCTATACCAGTGGATTTCCTGGATGGCCCTGGCAGCCTGTTCTTGACTGTACTGACCCCTCCACCTGAAAGCCTCAGCCCAGACCAAGCCTCTGCCTGGGGTTGACTACATTCTGTAGTTGTACAGCTCTTCTCCACCCTGGGTCATTATACAGGTGACTTGTGGATAATGAATAAAATGTAAAAACTAGTACTTTAAAAACAGAGGGGTTTAAAGTATAAGGGAAAAAAGGGAGGAACTGTTGGCACTGTTTTGAAATCCATCATATGTTACGCACACCTTCCCAGAAAACGGAAATTAACCTTTCACTCCTCTTTTCGCTTACTTGGAGAAGCAATGGTTAGTTTCATTGAATCTCCAGCTGGCTAAGGCCCAAGGGGGCAGTGTCAGCTTCTACTACCACGTTGGCTTCTCCAGCCCTTTATCATATGGGGACATCTCAGCTTGACACAGGCTTATTGATTGGTGCATATTTTTCCACTGTTCTTTTTTTTTTTTTTCCTAAAATAGTCTCATCAGCCCGCATGTATTCAGGCTCACATATCTAGCTTGACCTTAGTGTGAGCAGACCTTGAGATGCCTCCGCTTCATCCGTCAGGTAAGCTCGCACCTGTGATTGGTGGGTTGTCCCAGGAAAGGTGAAAGCAGCAGGTCCTCTGTAGCAGGTCAGGAGAAGCGTGCAGAGGGTGAGACCTTGAGGAAGTCACTTCGCTCCTCCCCCTCGTTGTGCCCCCAGCTTCTGCAGCTGAAACATCAGGACTGGACATAATCAGTCAACTCTGGGAGTCTGGGAGTAGCAGTAGAAGTAAGAGACATATTCCTGAGAGATAGCAGTAGGGTCACAGAGAGGATTTTGATTCCTTGTCCAAGCTATCACCTTACAAGTTCAAGTTTGAAATGCTTTTAAGTAAGGAAGAGTGGGAACCCCTGAGACAGTCACTGCCCTAGTGAATCCTTCTTTCTTTTACATCTGGGAGGAGCAGGCAGGCTGCAGGGAACATTATCATCCGATGACAAAGACTCTACTCAGAACTACGGTTTTAGAAACAACACTGATCTACACAATCCTAGAACCAACTAGCAGAAGTTACTTCTAAGACATTTCCCAGTGTCACTTAAGTTCATAAAAGCTGCTTACCCTTAAGTTTGTACCTGGAAGCAGTAGAAACATTATGAAGTTTTTGTAAATGAATTTGTACCACATGTAATAGATGCCAATACACAGCTATGTACCTCAGTCAGAGAAATTCCCAAGAAAAGAGTACACAAATTCAGAAAGGATGAGACACCATTAAAGTTTCCAAATATCAAAGCAAACCAGAAGAATAAGGAAGATTCCACAAGCATGCCTGGGACCAACAACCTGGAACAACTTGCACCGGTTCTACAGAGGAAACAGAGTGCTTATGCCTCCAATTACATAGAGTCTAGTCAAAAAGGAGCATGCACATGTAAAAAATGGTACGATCAAGGCAGCAGGTGTGGAGGCTTGAACTGCCACCTGCAATGTTGGCATCCCATCTTGGAATGACAGTTTGAGTACTGGATACTCTACTGACTGTGAATGTGCTCGAGGGTGGCCCAAGTTCTTGGGCCTCTCACATCTATAAGTGAGAGCAGGATGAAGTTCCTGAAGGCTGACTTGAGACTGCCTCATACCTAGATATTGTGGCCCTTTGTGAGGGGAGCAAGCCAGCAGAAGGAAGAAGGATTCTCTCTCTCTCTCTCTCTCTCTCTCTTTTTCTCTCTCTCTTTCTCTCCCTCCCTCCCTCATCTCTTCCTCATCTTTTCCCTCTCCTTTTCCCTCTTTGTATCTCTGCCTTCAAATAAAAGATAAATCTTTAAAAAGAATTTGCAAGCATGTATCTAATATAACTAACAGTTAAAAGGATATGGAGAAAGAAATTAATGGTGTTCATTATTGTTCATAGCTGGAAGAAATCATTAGAAATTAAAAAGTAGGGACTAAGCATGGTGGCATAGTATACTAATCCTCTGTCTGCAGCACTGGCATCCCATATGGGCACAAGTTTGTGTCCTGGCTACCCTGCTTCTGATCCAGCTCTCTGCTATGGTCTGAAAAAACAGAGGATTTCCCAGGGCCTTGGAATTCTGTATCTACATAAGAAACTATGAAGAAGCTCCTGGATCCCAGCTTTGGATCAGTTCAGCTTTGGCATTGCAGCCATATGGGGAGTGAGCCAGTGGATGGAAAACCTATCTCACTGTCTCTGCCCTCTGTGTAAAATCTGCTTTTCAAATGAAAATAGGTAAATCTTTATTTTAAAAATGAAAAATAAGGACTGACATTGTGGCACATGGATTAAAGCTGCTACCTCTTGCTCCAGCATCCTATATGGCACCAGTTCATGTCCCTGTTGTTCCATTTCCAGTCCAGCTCCCTGCCGATGGTCTGATAAGAGACAAAAGATGTCCCGAGTGATTGGGCTCCCGTCATCGTTGTAGGTGACACAGATAAAGCTCTTGGTTTCATCCTGGTCCTGTCTTAACCATTCAGCCATTGCATCTGTCTGGGAAGTGCATCAGCATATCAAAGATCTCTCTATATGTAACTCTGAATTTCAAATAAAGAAAGAAATCTTTTTAAATTAAAAACTGAAAAAATAGTTTATTTAGCAGCACAAAGGAACCTCCTGAGAGAAAACCAACTGAAATTGAGTGAAGGATGTGAGAAAAGAGAAGACAGTACAAAGAAAAGGCTAATCTTTCATATGTATGCCCAACCTACTCCAGGTAACAACCACTCACCTTGTTGCTTGGTGCCAAAACATTAAAACATTTACTTATCTACCTACTCATTTCTCTCATTGCTTCATTCATTGTTACTGAGCACCTGCAAGGTTCCAGGCATGCATGACTCAAGCACCAAAGTCAGAGCAGTACGCAAAATGGACAAGCTCCCTGTCCTAGGAGCTCACAGGGGATAAAATAATAAGCAACACACTGGCAGACAGAGGTGAGAAAGATGAACAAAAACAAGCAGAACTGGGATCAAAGGGTAATGAGACAGTGGGAGTTAGAAAATATCAAAGGAGGGATAAGTCTGTGAACATCCAAAGTATTCACACTGATCCATCAAGGTCAAGGACCCTGGGATAGGTAAGAAGCTGACAGTCACCCTGCACTTGTCAGACCCAGAGTGTGGACAGATTAGTTTCTCTCTCCACACCTGAAGAGTAGACACTTGAATCTTTCTCCTGCCCTACCCATCATGCTCACAGACACTTCCATCACAGTAGCAGTCAGTCCCCTGCTTGCTAGCCTCACATGAGCACGACAGTGCCCCACTAGCTCCCTCTCAGCATCTCTGTAGAGGCAGCTGAGACAGGTCAGGATCCCATCTGCCTTCAGGCCGAAAAGCAGAGAAAATCAAGTACACAAGGCAGACACCAGGTGCTCAGGCAAACAGACACCTTTCACCACGTTTGTTCCAAAGGTCAAGCAAACATGAAGTGAAGCCCTCAGCCTTCTGAGCTCTTACAAGCTTAGGAGTCAAGAGGAACTAGGAAAGCTAATTCTGATCTCATAGCAGCTCAGTAACTGGAAAGGTGCTGGAAGAAGTTCTCAACACCATACAGAAAACTTTCTGGTCTCTCTTCCAGTATTGTCACTTTACCATGTACTCCCTAAGCACCCACTGGCACCCAGCAGCCTGCTGGGCCTCAAAGCATGCAAGAAAAGAGAGCATGCAGCTTGGGAATAAATGGTTACAGAGGCACTGCACCAGGTTCATTATGTGTACTTTCCCACCAAATTAATGCAAATTCCAGGCATGCATAAAAAGAGTAATGCAGATAAGAAAATGAAGGCTCAACAAGTTACAATGTCAAAAACATACAAGCCTAATGACTAAGCTCTTATATTCAAATACGTGTTAGAAGGCAGATGTTGGCAGAAACAAGGAGGCCAAATCCACTCATTTTCAGACTCTTTTTTTAAAGATGTACGTATGTATGTATGTATTTATCTATTTATTTATTATTGGAAAAGCAGATATACAGAGAGGAGTAGAGACAGAGAGGAGGATCTTCTGTCCAATGGTTCACTCCCCAGTGACCACAACGACCAGAGCTGAGCCAATCTGAAGCCAGGAGCTCTTCTGTGTCTCCCACGCGGGTGCAGGGGCCCAAAGCTTTGAGCCGTCCTCAACGGCTTTCCCAGGCCACAAGCAGGGAGCTGGATGGGAAACAGGGCCACCAGGACTAGAACCAGAGACCACATGGGATCCTGGCACATGCAAGGCGAGGACCTTAACCACTACGCTACTGTGCCAGGCCCTCATTTTCAGATTCTTTAAAACACAACAATACACAGACTACAGCAGAGAGCAACAGCACAGAGTTAGCGTCCTCTTCTTTGCATCAGTGTTATGCTTATCAGCAATGGGTAAAGGTCTTATCAGGCACAGTTACAACACCGGAATGGGTTAGTTCCGTCTCTCGGAGGCTGCCAGCTATCTGCTTGGACTCCTGCACATTCATGCACACCCCAGTTCCCCAAGGCTTCTTTAACCGTGCGAGGCCTGGGCCAAGAGCTAAGGCTATTGGAACACAGAAAGGGCAACTGGAGTCCCAACATTTCCATTCTACACAGCCACCTGCAGCCAGCTGAAGACCAAACTCTACAACACACCTGTGTGTTAGTCCACGTCTCATTATTCTAATGGCCTCCCTGGGGGCACAACAAAAAGATCCATTTTTATTGGAAAGACAGAACAGACTTACAGAGAGAAAGAGAGACAGAGGGAAAGATCTTCCATCCACTTGGTCACTACCCAGATGGCTGCAATGGCCGGCGCTGCATCCATTCAAAGCCAGGAGCCAGGGTCTTCTATCAGGTCTCCCATGCTGGTGCAGGGTCCCAAGGCTCTGTGCCATCCTCTACTGTTTTCCAAGGCCACAAGCAGAGAACCAGATGGGAAGTGAAGCAGGCAGACACAAACAGGCACCCATATGAGATCCTAGTACTTCAAGATGTAGCCATTTAGCCATCATGCCATATCCAGGGTACATTACTTTGTAAAGAAAAGAGATTTACTTAGCAGCACAGTGCAAGCCCTCGCAAAGACCTCCCTTGACTGCATCGCATCACGATGGGTGTGAATGGGTCTCCACATCTGGTCTCTGCTCCTCCCCTAATAAAGTATCACAAGGTCTCCACACTAATGGCCTGATATACCCATGACTGCTTTCCAAAGGCTGCACTCAGGACACCAAACTTGTATTAAGATTTCAGCCTCTTAGCAGCATTAACCCATGACTTTGGGCCATAAAGTCCTACATGAGTTTGGGAGTGGGATAAACAAATGGTGTTAACATCATACCCACCTCTTGCTCTGGTCCTCTTTCTTGCTTCCAAAATTTCTGACTCAACCCAGTCATTTCTAAAAGATTTGGAAGGGCCTCTGTAAGACCGTGTCAGTAAATACAAGAAAGGTTCAACGGAAGAAGAAAGGGAATGGCAATAGAGAGAAAGAGAGCAAAGGAAGTGAGAGCACATTGGGCCAATAGAGGGAGAGACAAAATAATTTCAAGTTTCCTCTATATTCCCAGCAGAAGACAGGCAGAAGATGATAATGCCAATCATGTGAGCCCACTGAAAAACACTTAGGATCATTATTCCATTAAGACCACACTTGCTCTCAGTTCAACCAAAGAAGAAAGATGATGAGAACTGAAGTGAAACGTTTTCTAAAGTAAGAATAACAAAAAGGGCTGATGAGCAGCCCTGAAGCCCAAGATGACCAAATGGGAATTCCAACAGTGCCAGTGAGAAAATAATCCCCAGAGCCAGTTTTCTTTTTTTCCTTGCTGTGGAAGCAGGTCACTTGCAGAAGCCTGGCCCTCTGCTGATGGAATCCCTGCCTGTGGGGCAGGCTCACCTGCTACTACTCAGAAACTCAATCCCTGATTTTTGAGCTGTTCTCCCAGTGCTCAAGTTGAGGATTTGATATCATCTGTATTGGTACCTGAAAAGCTGCAGCTAGTAAACAGCCTGTGGGGAGGTCTACATAGAGCTCATCAGACAGAAAAAAAAAAAATGTTTCCTTCTAAAGTTTGCATCCCCATATAACAAGAATATAACTCCCCATTGACTCATGAGGTGACTGAGAAAGCGTCAGGAGCTGCATGTTCTGGGCAGAGAGACAAATCAATTCCAGATTGCTTCAGTGAGACTTTGCCACTTGATAAAGACAGAAATGGTGCTTACAGTGTACCTAGAGGTGAGTTAGCAACAGTTGCCATGAAACGGAGAATGCACTGCAGTTTTCTACCCAGTGAAATGAGAAATAAAGTTCGGTGAGATTATTATTTCATCTAGAAGGTCTTTGAGTCAGTACACATTCCCCAGATGATAAGTGTCAAGAGAAAGCTGTGACACAGGGACAAGACATCTGCTTTATCATTGAACTACAGCAGATCCAGTATCAGTTGTGAGTTAGAACCAAAAGGCCCCCAAGGTGCATTTGACAAACCCATAGGGATCAGCACCCAGCAACTGGTTGACAGATCTCAACCATAAGGCACAAAGAGATAACTTCTTTGCCTCTGCATGCTGGTGTGAAAATTCAGTCTCCCCAAACACAGTTATAGAGAAACCCTTTCCACCCTGGTCTCCTAACCATCAATTAATCAGCTTCTATATGGCAAACATGTGGGAACCAAAGCCATTCACTGACACATAGTTTACTTTCTGCGTTCACACTTGCCCAGGCGAAAAAGCTATTTACTACAGAAACTTCTTGCAGTCCCTCCACTTTATTCTTTCATGGTACGTGTTCATCAAAATAAACAAGCTGTGCCCTAAAATTCTTGGAATCCCTTGTCCCCATATCCTTATCTTGTTTCCATCAATTCTAAACTGTTATATTATTAACCTTAGCCTAGTCAAGTCCCTCTTATTAAATGATTTTTGTACACCTACACCACACTTCCAGCTCCCAACAAAATGACTGCACCTTCCAGCCCCAAGGTGTCACCAAAGCTATGCAAGCAATGCCTTTCCTTATTGCGGCCAACACTAAATTCAACTATGTCTCACCTATTGTAGGATGTGTTGTGTTGGTTCTGTTGTGCTGTGTTGTGTTGTGTTGTGAGCACATAGTCAACTAAGGGAATCAAAGAATTAACAACTTTATCAAAAATGTCAGGCCATTACAAAGGGGCTTGGTGCTGTAGCTTGGTGGCAAAAGTTCTTGCCTTGCCTGTACCAGGATCCCATATGGGCCCTGGTTTGTGTCCTGGCTGCCCCACTTCTCCCTGTTTGTGGCCTGGGAAAGCAGCTTAGGATGGCCCAAGGTCTTGGGTCCCTGCACCAACATGGCAGACCCAAAAGAAACTCCTAGTTCCTGGCTCCTGGTTTCACATTGGCTCAACACCAGCCATTGTGGCCACTTGGGGAGTAAACCAGCAGATGGAACACCTTTCTCTCTGTCTCTCCTTCTCTCTGTAAATCTACCTTTGCAATTAAGAAAAAAAAAAAAAGTCAATCCATACTGTTTTGACTATGACATTCCAAAGATTTTTGCAACATCTATAACATGTTGAGCTAAGGTGCCAAAATAAATCCCCTGCCCTAAAGCATCCCATAGTCTAAGCAGGCATATTTCAATGAATTATTGCCATGCAAGCTTTTTCTTAGAAACTTGTAAGCCTAGATTGTGATCAGAGCAGAGATTAAGATTTCCGTAAGGGGGAGGGTGAGAAGCAGGCTTCTGTGCAAACAGCAATCAACCATGAAGCAAGGCCTGGCCTGGGCATAGGCACTGAGTCTCCCTCTTAATGGTTGTGCTGGCCTTGGTCAGGATGCCATTGCTGCTTGCTTGGTCCAGCTGCTGTCTCCAGGAGAGCTGCAGATCTCAGGAAGCTGGGCCATTACAATGCATACTGCCCAGTAGAAGAGCATGTAGGAAGCCATGGCACTCCATCCTCAAAACCAGCTGGGAAATACAAGAATACTAAGGAAGACGAGCTTTGCAGCAAATTCACAGAATATGAATTGAAGCATGTGGAGAATATTCTAGATGACTACAAAGTGCCATATTGCCAGCTGGATTCCAACCAAGAGAGCAGATTTAGAATGCATCCATCATTGCCTGTACCCCTCCTGTGCTGGGAGAGGGAAGCTTTAGAACAGAAAGACAGGGAAGACTTTGTGCCTATAACTGAAGAAAAGAAGGGAGTGTCCACCTAAAAAAATGCCTATAGAAATCTGTGAATAAGAAAAAGTGATCCTTGACCCACATCCAGTAGCACCTTTGATCAGCACCTCTGACACTAACTTTGCAGTCTCCCCACTGGCCTTGCTCAGCAATGCAAAATTTGATGAAGAAATAATCTGTAGCTGAGGTGGGAAAGGGGACCTGTCAGAAATGTGGTCAAAGGCAAAAATATCAGGCCAATGTTTGAGGAACCATCCCGTCCCACAAATGTGGAAGTGTGTCTGCAGCAGAAGAAGGCCAGCCGTCTCAGCCTGCAAGCAGCCAACCTCAGCCCCAGCAAACACAATCTAGTTCTAAACTGAAAGGAATCTCAAAGCCTGGAGACAAGAGATGTAGTTAGCCTGGCCTCAGTCTGCAGCAAAACCCTAGTGGCCTTTGCTTTTGTTAGACATGCTGAAAGTGGGCAAGATCTGGAAGAGCATCCATTTTTATCACTGGGTCTAGGATTCTAGCCCTGGTAAAGACACTGAAAGGAAACCACACCTTGAAAGAGAGGAAGACCAACACCAGAGGCAGCCAAAGCTCAGAGTACCTGTCGAGGTAGAAATGGCCCAGACGCTGGAGGAGACCTCAAGGATGGAGAGGCATGAACAAGGGAAGCATCCCCCATCACAAAGAATAATGACCTGATTCCTAAGAGAATTGAAGGAGACCAAAGGTGAATAAACACAAGAAGAGGTGAAGCTTCACCATAGACCCAAGTCCTAGGAAGCAGCAATGAGGGCTCAAGTAACTGAATCCCTGCTACCCACGTGTGAGAACAAGAGTGAATTCTTAGCTCCAAGTCTTGGTCCAGACCAGTCCTGGACCAAAAAGGTCCATTACAGCTTTCTCTGTGCACCACTAGTTTCTCTGTGCCCCACTCCAACTTGGTTTCTGTTCCTGAAAAACCTCGTAGCTTTCTGCTATTGTAAAATGTTACCTTTGTCTCATAATCATAAGGCCCTGAAGACAGATTTTGTCTCTAAATTATCCATCTGCAGGGGCAGAATCTGCTATTCTGAGGATGAACCAATGATGGGAGCTTCTCTCTGTCTCTCAATCTCTCTCTCTCTCTCTCTCTCTCTCTCTCTCTCTCAGTCCCTCTCTGTCTTTCAATCTCTCTCTCTCTCATCTCAAATAAAGAAAATTAAACAACAAAACTATTCTTCATTGGGACCATTTTATTGATGGTTATTCATCTCCATCGACCATCATTTAATTATTTCTATCCTTTTCCATGATTTATTTCTTCTAGTTTTTAAAAATAAACTTTTGCTCATTCATGGTCACCTCTGACTTGAATGAGTGGATTGACATAAAACCTAGGCAATGACAGGAATCAAAACTTATTTTAACCCCCCAAAAGGTTAGAAAACCTAAAGAAAACATGGGAAGATTAAGATAATTAGAACAGAATGCTCTAACAATAAAATCCTTCTGAAAATATTAGTTAGCTTCTCTGTGCCCCACTCCAACTTGGTTTCTGTTCCTGAAAAACCTCGTAGCTCTCTGCTATTGTAAAATGTTACCTTTGTCTCATAATCATAAGGCCCTGAAGACAGATTTTGTCTCTAAATTATCCATCTGCAGGGGCAGAATCTGCTATGCTGAAAGCTTGGGAGACACTACAAAGCAGTTGAGTGCCTGGAAGTCAGGACCCATTACTCAGATTATGCTGTTGAGTAATTGACAGGGTTAGGTCATCTCTTACCTTACACGTGGACCATATGCTCAACCTGTAACCATGTGCTTTTCATCTCTGTGCCACTACACACCTTTCGCTGCACACTAAGAAAACTCCTGTTCCCTGTCAGTCTACTCTATTCCACCTTCAACCCCACCTGTAGCACTTCCATTCTTGCTTTCTGTTCTACTATAGGCTTCCTATTTGACCTATCCCACCAACATTACCACCTTCGATGACTCCTCTGTTCCCCCATCCTCCCTTCATCCCTCCCACCTCATTCCTGTTTTTCTTTAAATCTGCTAGAACCAGAAGTAGAACCAGGAAGCATTCCAGGACTCACAGAGAGGCACTAGTTCCTTGCTCTGGGGACATTCCAGTATTACCAGACTGAACTTTGCATGAGGCAGAGATTTTTACCCATTTTTTTTCTCTCTTGCATACCCAGAACCTAGCACAATGTCTGGTGTGCAACAGAAACTCAGTAGGCACTTGCTGAAGAAATGAATGCTTCCATGACACTTTGCCATAATTCTGATTTTTTTTTTAGTACTTAATACTCTAAATTATAATACCTAGTTTGTGTGTCTATCCATTTCATGATTCTGAAAGGAAACAAGGTATAATCCATTTCATAATGGATTTGTATCTCTGAGGCTTAGCACATGCCTGGCATGTGGTGCAGTCTCATCCACTGGTTCATAAATATATGTTGTGTTGATCACTCAGTAAAGATTCTCAAGAACAATGATAGCTCTGGTCCAGTCTAGAGAGCTCTACACCAATTATGGAAAAGAGTTAAATGTGAGCTGAGAAACTTCTTTCATCCACTGACTTCTCTCTATTAGTTCAACACTTTTCCCATCTGCTTTTATGGTGAGTCCTAGCTCTGCACATCCATCTACTCAAACAGGCCCTCATGGCTTGCACTCTTTCTTCAGATTTTTCTATACTCGATCTTGCAGTAGAATGAAGGTTTATGACAGCAGCTATGAGAGACGAATGGGTGTGTCCTCCTGAGGTGCCTCTTACCCAGTGACCTTCACCTCTCCTCAGTACAGAGCTCTTTCTTTGGCACCTGGTGCAAATAACAATAATCTCTATTTTTAACCCTAATCTGTTTCTAGTGGGCTGATCATCATTTCCCCAAAGGATCAGTGTTGTATTGGAGAGCTACAATTCAAGGTCACTTTCTGAGAAGAAATCGGTGAGAAATAAATCACAGGTACGACCGACAATTTGTCATAGAAGCAAAAAACAACAAGAAATCTCTGTATACCTTTAAAAGCCTCATAAAAACCAATAAAAGAAAGGACCTAGAAAACAGGAATCAATGTCCTTTACACATCAATGACATGGGACTCCACACACCATAACATATTGGAACAATTGGCCTAAACTAAACTAACTGTAGTCTTTGTACTAATTTGGTAAAATTCTAATTAAAGATTCATTTTCTGGGCCCAGTGTGGTAGCTTGGTGGTTAAATCCTTATGTTGCATGCTCCTGGATAATACATGGGCACTGGTTCATGTCCTGGCTACTCTACTTCCCTTCTAGCTCCCTTCTAGCAGCCTGGGAAAGCAGCAGAGGACAGCCCAAAGCCTTGGGACCCTGCATCCACATACCTATGTGGGAAACTCGAAAGAATCTCCTAGCTCCTGATTTTGGATCAGCTCAGCTCCAGCCATTATGGTCACTTGGAAAATGAACCAGTGAATGGAAGATTTTTGTCTCTTTCTCTCCTCTCTGTAGATCTGCCTTTCCAATAAAAAAAAAGCAAATCTTATGAAAAAAAAAAGAATCATTTTTATTGCCTTGCTAAAATCAGTAGAAGCTCTAATAAAGGTATGTAAGGAATGATTAAATACTATTAAACAGTCGAAGCTACCTAAGGGATATAAACTAGTCCCATCTTTTGCTTTCAAACTTCCATGTGATAAAATAAGCATATTTAAAATCTGTTATATTGTGCAGACTTTAACAATGGAAATTATGGAGATATTGAGACTATGGTAAAATGTGATCAGACATTTGAAATAAAACATCAGAATGCCAGGAAGACTTGCCTGGTGCCTGGAAACATGCAATGCATACATGAGTGTCCAAACTAATATGTGTTATGGTTTGACTATGGTTTGTGTCCTCCCAAATTCAGGCTGTGCCTTGGTCCATGATATGCAATAGTGAGAGGTGCTAGGTCTTGAAGAGGAGACTGGGTCTTCAGGAGAGATGAATGCTTTTCTCCCAGCAGTGAGTTCTCACTCTTGCAGGACTAGACTGATTTTGGAAACAGTGAGCTTTTCTAAAGCAAGCCTGGCACCTTCCATCACACTTGCACACATACCTCCCTTCCACACATACCTGCTTGATCTGCTACTTTTATTTTCCGTAATGCCATGATTCCAGTATTTGTGGCAGCCTGAGCTTGAACATGTCTGCCTCAAGAACCACGTACTAAATAAAGCTTTTTTTTTTTAAATAAATCACCCTGTCTTCAATATTATTACCACAGCAGAAAATGAACTAGGATAATACATAGCAGCAAACCAACTGTGTAAGATTGATGAATGATGTTAAATAACTACTTTATTATTTTTAAGAACCTGTAATATTCCCATCCAATTTAAAATGGGGGAGAGAAGAGGAGCTGGAGTCACACAACGGATCTAAGAATTGTGAACCAATTATCTGGCAAACAGGGTTTCCCTTTGGGATATGCTATCCGTTTGAAAACTTCTTTAATATGGACTGACTCAACGTGTACCTGTGGATCCTCTCAGATTCTCTCGATGAATTCTAATCTGCAAGAGAGCTGCTGCTCTGAACTAAATTACAGCAAAACCAAAGGAAATAAATACTAAGTCACTCTCACCTTCACAGCATTCTTAGCTGACAGATACCTAGAACCTTCCTCAGTGGGAAGCTTTGAAACAATGACAACACCGTAGTAGCAAGTTTCCAAAGGCAATGGCTAAGTGCCCTCTGTCTAAACTCCACAAGTAGGTTTAATGCAGACTGCAGTCAAAGGATGAAATTAGAGGCCTCATTGGATCACAGCGTTAGAGCAGAATCTCATAACCCCACAAACTAGTAATTTATAGACTGCTACAATTTCTTGGTGCAACAGAGAACAGATAGATAGTCAGGGTGTATTTGACTTGGGGTCAGTGAAAGAATGAAGGTGGGCACACGTTTATCGTAGCAGTAAAGGCACTGCTTGGGACTCATTTTCATTACTGAAGTGCCTGGGTTCAAGGTCTGCTCCTGATTCCAGCTTCCTGTTAACACACATCTTGTGAGGCAGTGGATGATGTTCAAGTTCTTGGGTCACTGCCACTCACACAGGAAACCTATATGGAGTTCCAGGTTCCCAGCTTTGACCTGTCCATCCCTGGATGGTGTAGGACTTCAGATAGTTAAACAGCCAAAGGGAAATTTCTGTCTACCTTTTGAACAAGCAAATAAATAAATATGATTTTAAATTATAAATCAATGTAACAGATTGTTCAATAAAACATTTTCTATCTTCTTTTCCTGACAAACCCACCTTCAAAATGACAACATGGTTTCTGTATGACTGAAATATCAAAAATGTAAGGGCTACTCATTTACTACTTCAGAAATGTTGAATGAATGATACAATGAAAGCATAAATAATTCATAGGCTACTATATCCATAAGTTATTTTTCTTGCCCTCATTTTCATCAAAATTTCTAATGATAATTAAAATTGAGTTTTAATGTATGTGTATTCTATTAACCATATCAGTACAAATTATTTTATTTTTATGCTTTATGTTTTATTTTCTTTATTTATTTATTTGAAAGAGTTATCGAGAAAGAGGAGGCAAGAGAGAGAGATCTTCCATTCACTGGTTCACTCCTCAAAATGGCCACAGCAGCCAGGGATCTCCCATGTAGGTGCAAGAGGCCCAACTTTAACTGACTTTTAACAATGTGCTTTCCTCCTAAGACTTTGTCCGATAGTAAAATTGAAGAAAGAAACTTGGAGTTGATGGAGAAGAGCATGACAGAGAAGTAACAGAAAAGTAACCTGGGTGCACTAGTTATTGCATCCCTCTCAGCTGTTCCTGGAGCCCTTCCAAAGCTTCTTTCAACCAGCCCCAATCACAGCACGTCACTAGCTGGTTTGTTGCATATGCAGGTCTTCTTGACTTGAAGGACCTTCCAAGCCATCTTTCCCAGCATTCTCGGTTCTTTCCAAGGTAGACATTCAGTAAATATTTGCTATCTGGAAAAGCACATGTATGCATGAAAAGAAGATCTGTGTTGGACAATCAATCCAATTTCTAAGCCCAATGTTTATAAACTAACATTTGGAAAGTAGAGTATTTGCAAAAAGGAACAACTGCCTGCTCTGCCCAGCATCCCTCAGAGGACTCTGTTGTTTGCCTGCAGACACAGATCATCTCCTGTTCTGGAAGCCCCTAGGGCACACAGAGGAGAGGAGTGTTCTCTCTCTCCTGCTCCACCTACAGCAAAGGCTCTCTCAGAATAGACACACTAATCTTATTTGCTCAAAGAATCAAAGAATATAGAATCTAAATAATTTCTTGTGGGATTATTTACAAGGGCAGGAACAGATCAGCCTACCTGGGCTTTCAATTTAAATAGCAATGTCTACTGGCTGAAGTCCTTGCTAGCCAAGTAAGGCAAACAGGAGAGGCTTTCCTTTGGGGGACAGGAGAGGACAGAAGAATGAATGATGGGTCTGGACAGTGCTGGTACCCTCAGCAGGCATGTCTGTCCCTCCTACACTTCCCAGTGCCAGATGCAACTGAACCACTTAAGCTTCATCTGCTTTTATTTTAAATTCTGCCATAGATTTTTTTTCTCTTATTTCAGTGCCTAAAAGAATTTCAAACCAGGACATCCCTGGAAATCGCTTGTCTAAGCACACTATGAATTCCTTCCTTCTATGTGGAATCTGAGGTCAGCAGTCACTAAGTTGGTTTACCAATTATCTCTTAACAAATTTTCACACCTTTATTAATCCAAACACCAGGTTGGCATTTCGGTGTCCACTCTTGGTACTCAATGTCAAGGGTCTTTCCATTGCTCTCCCCCTTTCCTTTATCAATTTGTTATCTAGCACCCCACATCATCCACCCCAAGAAGTTGCCTCAGAAGAGGCTAAAAAGGGGGGACTGGTCCCTGTCATTCCAGCTCCAGAGGACACATTCTCAGTTCACTTCCCTCTTGCCCTAAGTGAGCCAAGAAGCTCAGCTTAGGCCACTGTGAGATAAGTGAAAAGGGCTTTTCAAAACTTTCTACTATAATAGAACTCATTACAATCAATAAACACAGCCAGGAAACTGTCATAAGCCCTTGGTTCAAGATTTCTTCCTGTGGTGGCATCAGCAAGAAAAGGACTCTGTCCTCTGGAGGTTGGAGTTCAGGACCTGAAATCTGCATGGGTGGACCCAGAAGTACTCTGGAAGCTGGGTTGAGTTTTGGGCAGCCTCCTGTTGCCCACAACCTTTTGTGGCAAGTGTTCTTGTGGTGGCAAGTATGGGGGACAAGCAAGGGACATATCTTTAAGGGACCCACAAATTCTGGCCATGCCTCTTGAACTCTGACTCTTCTGAAGGCAAATGTATGCAGCAGGCTGTTGCAGCCCCCCAGAACACGGACAAGTTCGCAGCAACTGGAGATAACACAAGCTGGCTGGCTGTATTTGGATTCTTTTAAAAAGTAAACAGCAAACAGTGAGGCAATCCAACAAAACATCCTCTGACCACTGCTACCCCCCAAGCTGCTGTGTTATGGAATTCAGTTGGTGACTCAAGAAAATGGATAAACAATGTACTGCATACGGTTTTCAAGAGATGTTTATTTTCATCTACTAGAAAGGCAGCACAACACAAACACACACACACACACACACACACACACACACACACACACACACGGAGAGAGATACAGACCTTTTGTCCACTGGTTCATTCCCCAAATGCCTACAACAGCCAGAACTGGCCCAGACCAAAAAAGAGGAGTCCAGAACTCCATCTAGGTGTTCCTCATTCGGCGAGAGGCCCAAGTACTGTGAGAATCATCTGTTGCCTTCTAGGATATAAATCAACCAGGGCCTGGATTGCAACCAGATGACCCTGGACTTGAACAGCCTCTCTGACATGGAACATAGGTGGCTCAAGCAATGGCTCAGCCCACGGCAACACAACGCCTGTCCCTCCGTAAGATTTAGTTTTTAATCACTTTTTCTTTAGAGACATCTAAACCTTTATTGGAACACAGAATCGCTTGAGAAATGAGTCCCCACAGAAAAATCCAAAGCCAATTAAAAGTGCTTCTCCCAGAACAACCCTTTTTCAGACAGCATTCAATTGAGAAGTTCCATCAACTTTCAATTCTTTCTCTAAATCGTAGCTTTGGCTACACAGGAAAGATAGGAATAATCTCAAACCTATCCAAAGGCATCTAATTTTCTTGTAGCAAAAGTTCCACTATTGTCAAGTGTAACTGTGTCTGAGCCACAGGCACAGTGCAAATTTGTATTTTCAACAGAACTGTTCAAATAGCCTGTCCCTCAAAGCTATCCTCCGAGTCTCTTGACATATGGTCCCAGTAATGTCTGAAACTCTATTTCTGCCCACAATACCTGTATTTTGAGCTATATATTAGCCTGTCATCTAAGAGTTGTGATCACAAGGGAAGAAGAGGAAGAAGAGGAAGAAGAGGAAGAAGAAGAAGAAGAAGAAAGAAGGAACCATTTGTTAACCTTTGTGTTTTTTCTTGGTTTTAAAATTAACAGTGGGCTTGACATTATTGCAATTTTCAAGGTGTCACTGCTTATTCAAATCAAATTTCACATTTTCTGCTTGTTACAAATAGCCAGGTGGAGCATGAAGAAAATCGTGTTATTTATACTAGAAACCAGAAAGCTGAATCATGGGGGAATCATCTGAGGAATATTATTATAAACAGCATTGAAGCTATAGCCCAACATTTTAGCACTTGGCACTAAATCACAGATGCACTACATGTCAAAAGAATTAAACATGTACATGATCAGTGTGATGTCTTACTGTGCTGCTAAAGCAGAGGGAGGGAGTTCCTGATTGTCACGGAGCTAGGAAATGAACAAAGGCCTGCACACTCTCCCCTCTTCTCCAATGCAAGGCTGGGTGTGTTGCTGGGGTGTGGCAGAGGGCATGAAAAATGACCACACGGTGATTCAGAACTAAGCAAGGACTGAAAATACTGCAGCCCAAGGTTCCATCCAGATAGCAAACTGTTTCTTTAAAGGGCTTTGGTGGCAAATATTTCAGACTTGCTGAGAGCATATCATCGCTGTCATATATTCTGTTTGGTTCCTACAATGCTTAAACATGTAGAAACCATTTTCACATCGCAGGTAGTCAGAAGTATTCAGAAACAAGACTGTGTAGCTTGCTGCCCCTGACCTTGAGTAATCAGGTAGTTGTCTGCTAGTGGCCCCCAGGCCAACAGGACATGTGCAGCTCAGAAAGAGGTTCAGGTTCAGGTTCAGAATCCACCCATTGGAGTTGAAGCTGTGTGGTAACCACATAGGAGCCTGTGAGCGGCTGTACCTTGCACATCTGCTGGTCTTCACCTCTGAGTGTGACCATGACACTACTCATCAAGAATGGAAAATCCCTCTTCAGAGCAAGCACAAGTGCTTCTTCCTCCAGGAAATCTTAAGCCACTGACTGCTGGTCCACACCCATCCCTTCACTGCATCGTAACTCTTGGCTATGACAACCAAACCTCTACCTGCTGACCTCCTCCCAGCATTTTCCCCAAACACCCCAGCATCACCTCATCACTCAGCTCTAGAGAATGGCTTTGGCTCCACATTACGTTTCTTGTGCCACTCCTGCATCTTCCCCTTCTCCCTTCCCATGTCTATTTTCCTTCTCTGGTAGCTTGCAATTTCCTCAAGGTCAAAAAGCAGGCCCTGTTCTTCTCTGTGGCCCTTTCAGAAGTGGCTCAGTAAACACCTGAGTTTAGTTTTAGGGTCACTTCAGTGCAAGGCAGTGGGAAGATGGAGGCAGCCTCCACTCTGCCTCACCCACAGGAAGAACACACTCATTCAGGCACACTCATTCAGATAGTGTCCCAGGTGAGGCTGTGGGAGCAGAGATAGGGCCCATACCTCAAGGTTTCTAGGAGCTTCCCACATCTTACTTCACCAATCACACACACACACACACACACACACACACACACACATTTTGTATTTATCAAGCACTACCTCATGGGCAGCCAACGAGGAGTGTGATTGCATGTGAAGCTTCTCATACTGTGAGTCAAGCATGACTCATGAGCCAAGAATCAAGTCAGCATCTCAAGATTCAGTTGCATTAATGAAATCAGTAGAAGAGGGGATATCAAAATGTGTTTCACATTCTAAAGCAAGGGTGGGTAGATATCGTGCAAGGAAACTTCTGCCAGTTCAGTTGTATGTGTGTTCTATGTTGCAATAACAAGATTCTCTCAACCCAAAGAGAGTGCTTTATAGTGCTGGTCCTGAGCCCATTCTGCCTAAGTTCCGACCCACCTCAACCACTCAATTGTTACAATAGCCTGAACAAGTCCCAAGCTCTCAATGTTTCAGTGTGTTTATATGTAAAATAAAGTCAATAACAGCAGCTACTTCCTAGGATTTTTGTGAGAATTTTGTGAGCATTGTGAGCATTGTGATAAATAAATACACAAAAAGCTCTTGGGATACCTGGCATGTAAGGTGATATGGTAAACCAAGCTTCTGCCTGCTAATGCCACATCAATGTTTAAACATGGCTGCTCCTGTTCAAGTCCAGCTTCCCACTAAGACACCTGGGAAAGCAGCAGCAGATAGCCCAAGTGTTTGGGTCTCTGCCATGCACTTGAGGGACCTGAATAGAACTTCAGATTCCTGGCTTTAGTGTTGACCAGCCCTGGTCATTGCAGCCATCTGGGGGAGTGAACCAATTGATGGAAAATCTCTCTCTTTCTCTGCCTGCTTCACAGTAAGTGCTAAAAAATAGGTGTTAGTTACCAGGATTGATGCTTGCAGTCATCCTCCCAATACCACCACAAAGTGACAACGCACACTTCAAGGTGTCTCCTTGATCTGAAGGAAACTGAATCAGACAAACCAAGCAGAAAGGCCAACTGGGCAGCTGAGTTGCCAGCCAGCTTCTTCCTGGCCCATAGAGTAACAGTATCCCACATCTCTGAAACCTCTTCCAGCCCAGGGGGCTCTTTACGACACTGAATATAACAACACGTATAACCTGCTACACACATTACACAGTTACATGATTAAGATTGATGAGATGCAATCTGTAAACTGATTAGAGTGCCACACAGATAAATGCAATAAAGATGCAAAATGTCATTTTAACATTCTCATTATTATTATTCAAATAGACCAAATGGGAAGGACATGATCTCAGTGTCTCAAGTTTTAATGGATGTCAGGAATGTGGATTCTGGGAACAATTGGTTGCCATAGGCCCCATATCTCAGGTGGACTAGTGTGACATAACTAATGTTTAAGCCATTAACTGTTTATTTCACAATGAAAATCATCTTTCCCTCCCTCGGGCAGAGTTTCTTGTGTTTTTGAAAATAAAATTTGGCTTGATGACACTCTTCCAAAAATTTATTTTGATATATCGATTGCCACAACCAATAATACCTTGGCCTTACAGGTGCATGCAGAAAACATCAATGTGATCATTTATCAAAAGCTGCCAACCTGAATGGGCTGCAAAGGCCCTGGGCTGCTCTTGCTCTTCCAATAACTTCTCATAGAAGAAAGGTCACAGGCAAACAATTTCACAGCAAAGGAACTCAGCAAGCCTCTGGCACCTTCTGTTTCTTCTAGGATGGACACACAGCAGGGTATACCGAGAGCCACAGAGGTACCTCAAAGGCATCATAAATACCCCTTTTCCAATCTGCCATTTGTACCTTCTGGAGAGAAACTTGATGTATTTTTATACTCTCCTGAGAAAGAACCTATCAGGCAATGAAATGTACATGTCCCTGCATCTTTAAAATACAGACATTCTCAGGTTGGCTACTCCATAAGGGTGGCCCAGGTCCATTTTGGGTGTCATTTCTGCAAGGACATTTGAGACAGACCACTGAGGTTTACCTTCTTCATGCCAAGGGAGCCATGGGTTGAGATTTGCTGAAGTTGAAAAATAAGCCAATAACCCAGCAAGGACTAGCATCAGGTTTTTAAGTTCTGATGCAGAATTCCTTCTTTATTTCCACAAGGGCATGATGGGAAACCAATTTGTACTGAGGATCAACTGTATTGGTGGCTTCCACACAGAACTTGAGCTGCTGAGGAATCTGCCCAAAGCCTCACACCCTTCCTTACGTAAGGTGAAAAAGGAGGCTGGGATGAATGTGCCTTTGGTGCTCTTCCATGGTGTCTCTGTAAATCTCTATAAGTCAGTCATGCTCACGTATCAGGTAAAGTGTGTACTTTCTAGTAGCCTTTTGCCATCTGTAGTGGGATAACAGGTCCTTCCAAAATATCAGGTCCTAATTCCTGGAGCTTGTAAAGTTTTCCTCACAAAGAAAAACAGGTGTTTGTGATTGTGATCAAGATAAAAATCTTGGAGTGGAGATTAGCCTAGATTGTCAAAGTGGAACCTAAATATCACCAAATGTGAACCTTTAAGAGGGACACAGTGAGACACTGGACACACCAATAATGCGATGGTGCAAAATTCAGTATGTTCCCCCCAAACTCATTATTAAACCTAGTCATCAGTGTGATCGTAGTAAGAACTGTGCTCTTGAGACAGTGACTGACTTGGGAGGGCTTGGCCCTCGGGAGTGGGATTTATGCCCTTGTAAGAGGGGCCTCAAGAATTCCCTTGCCCGTTCCTCCATGGGAGCACACAATGAGAGGTCAGCCGTGTGCAAGCAGATGGCTCATATTTCTGTTCCTTAATTGCAGACTTTGCATCTCTTACAACTGTGAAAAATAAATGTGTTATTCTTAAGCCATGTAGTGCATAACAGTTCTTTGCTATAGCAGCCCAAATGGATTAAGACATAGAAGATGGAGCGCAGAAAGAGAGAGACAGGAGTGAATCAGACGCTGCCTTTGGGGATTGGAGTGATGGGGTCACAAGCTAAAGAATGCCAGCTTCAGGAGAACCAAGGAAGAGAACTGTTCTTAGAGCCTCCAGGAATTGTGAGGCCTGGCCAACACCTTTACTTGTACCCAACAAAAATGACTATAGGGGCTTCTGACCAGGGACTTCTGATTGTGGGATAATGCATTCTTACTATTTTAAACCTTTAATCATGTGGAAATTTGTTTCAACAGCCTCAGAACAAACATACTGCCCGTTCTATCACTCACATTATGGAATGCAAGTTGAATTATCCCTCAGTCAGTTGCTTGCCCCTGAGTCTCCAATACAGTCTGCCCTTCATATCTAGATTTCCAATGTGTGGATACATCCAGTTGTGGATCAAAACCATTTGGGGCAGAACTGTGTCTGCACTGAACACAGGCAGACTTTTTTTCTTTATTTTCTAAGCAATACATGATAGCAGTTATCCACATAACATTGGCAGGACATTGGGTATTATAACTCTGAATGGGCTGCATGTAAGTTGTATACAAATTATGTACCCTTTCATATAACGAACTTGGTCATCCATGGATTTTTGTGTGGTACCTCATCTGCTATGGAAGCAAGCTGTGTGTATCTTACCCTCTCCCTGTGCTCCCAGTGCTCCCAGCTCCCTTTCTGCCTTTGGAAAGAAGCTGTCACTCAGCAGTCACCAGCAAATAGATGACTACCATGAGCAACCGCTCTTGAAAGCAACCTCCTCACCTCCCAACCTGCAGTGAACAATCACACCAATGATTGCTATGGGAGAATCAGGCTGATACGAAATCAACAATGATTCAGACTTCCAACATGAAATGGAAACCTTTTCTGAGCAAAATGCCTCACAGACAACCAATGCAGCTTTTTTCAGTAACTCTTAGATTTCTGGGAGGCAATGAGTGTGGTTCATACTGTATTTTCTTTTTTCTTAAGATTTTTTCATTGTACTTGAAAGTCAGAGTTAGAGAGAAGGAGAGCCACAGTGAGAGATCTTTTATCTGCTGGTTCACTTCACAAATGGCCACAACAGCCAGAGCTGAACCAACCAGAAGTCAGGAGCCAGGAACCTCCTCTGGGTCGCCCTTGTGGGTTCAGGAACCCAAGGACTTGGGCCATCCACCGCTGCTTTTCCGACCATTAGCAGGGAGTTGGGCTGGAACTGGAGCAGCTGAGACTCGAACAGTGCCCATATAGTTTACTGGCCCCACAAGCAGAAGGCTAACCTGTTTTGCCACCAGGTTGGCCTCATCCTATTTTCTATGGTGGATGTCCTTGGCTTCAAAGGTGGGATTTTTAACTGAAATAAGTATCCTGTGAAGACATGGTTGGAATGTGCCTGACCCTCGGGCACAGCTGGTAACTTTTGTTTTCCAAGCCAAGGTTCAAATTGAAACTGATTTTAAGGTGGTGAAAAGCCACAATCTGATAGCTGCTGAGTGACCTGGGTCAATGAGTCATGTTGCCAGGCAGGAAACACAGCCCTTGGATTCAGCATTAACCAGCTCTGGGCAGCAGCGTTCTGGGAGGGAGTGGGAGGCTCTACAGCTAGTCCCGCCTCCCTGTTATTCTAAGTTGCTTACACATGGGGATGACCTGATCCTAGGAAAATATCACCCAGGACTCAGCAAACGCAGAAAGAGATGCAGAGAAACACTGACTGTTGAATTGTTTGGCTTTGGCATACAGTAAACCATAGCCTAACTTGATGCACAAACAGGGTGTAACTTACTCCTACAATGAGTCTTTTTAGCCAGCCACAGCAGCCGAGCTTTCATCACTCACAGGCAACCAGCTGCTCAAATCAGCTTCAGACACTAAACATTAGCCATGCACGCTGTCTGCCCACTCACTATTTTACTTCTGCTTTCTACACACCACTTCCTTTCTGGGGCCACCATTGCTTTCTGGAGCCTATTCCAGAAACAGCTCTCTGAAGGCATTTTGGTCCAGACTGCTGCCCTATTCCAGAGTCATAAACAAAGTTAATTAATGTCTGCAAAACCAGATTGTTGCGATTTTTCTCTTTCAGCAAACAAGACAGGACAGAGCCTGGGAAAATCTGCATAGAACAAAGAACATACTCAAGCAGGACGAACTTTCTCACCACAGACCGCATGGGCTCAGAACCCTATGGTAGATGGATAGTGTTTTCACCTCCTCACCTTGTAAGTGGCCCTCTTGTGTATAGTTTGGCTCTTCAGAAACCAAGACTGTTAGCACAGGCAGTCTCAAAAGCATTGCCCCGTCGTCTGCCTTCCCAGGGAATGAATGAGAAGTTCCAGCCCATCCAATGAGATTCTTGCACATGGGAATTTGACCATAAAGATGCAAGACACCTGAAGCTGATAACTCCCAGCTGATGGAGCCCTCGTCCACTGTCCAGAAGTTTCTACTCCCTACATATCTGGGACAGTTGAGTTACGTTCCTTGGTCTCAGCAACCTATTCCTTCTACTTCCAACAAATTTCTTTTTACTTTTTGGATGACTCAAAATCAGATGTGGTGGCTTGCAGGCAAAATATCTTGATGTATTCATCAAATTCAAGCTCCCTGTCTTAGCCTCATGTCCACAGGCTAAACTAGTAGCCATGCTCATAGCCTCCCAGCCCAAAGGTGTGTGTTATAAATGGGCTGGACTGAGAACTGGTTAACATTGCACAGGGGATTTGTCTACATGGCCTCTTCCACAATTATACCCTTCACACTTGCCTCCACGTACCTGCAACACACATCATGGCCAGACCAATTTCTTTGCATTATTGCCTGCCTCTTCTGCCTCTCATGGCCCCCCTCTGCCTCCCATAGGTAGTCTGAATCCTTCAACCTACTATGAGCTTCTTCTAGATTGACCTACCCTCCTTTCTAAACTAAATCCACCCATCACTGCTCTCTTCTGAGTCCTCTACTCCAGTACAATTGTGCTAGTTCCTATTTTCCTAGGCATACAGAGCTTTTAGTGCAAACAACAAATTTCACTCCAGTGCAAATGAGGCTGCCAATGCCGTAGTTCTCGGGAGGGCAGAGACTGGAATACAAAATCAGAAATCATGTCAGCTTATTCCAACAGGCGGCACCATGGCAGAGGTACTACACACATCTGTTCTAGGATGCTGTTCTCAGTTCTCCCGCCTTTGCTCCTTCTCAGTGCAGATAATCACACCATAGCCTTGTCCCCAAGGAGACTCCAGCAGGCCTGTTTCCATCATTCTTGTCTAAATGATACTTAGATGCTAGTGCACGTGATTGGACCAGCCCAGGTCATGTGTAGCATCTTAGCTACAAGAGATGATGGAAAAGCAAGTTTCTAACCATTCTCTTGGGAAATCAACACTCCCAAAGAGGCCAGTCCTGAGGGATTTTTTAGCTGCTGGGTGGCCTAGAGAAAAGATTTAACTGCATGCCTTTTTTCCCTCTTTGGGATCCCTAAATCTCCACAGCAAGTCCCCAAGCTGAGGCACAAACTCTTTTGAAAGCCCACTTGTATGCTCAATGAAAGAATGTGGACTTTGGAACATGTCAGACCCAAGCTCAAATCCATGACTGATGACCCTGGACAATTACAAAGGGTGAGAATAATGATACTCCCACAGGGTAGTGTCACAAGGAAAAAAAGAGATCAAATGTGAAGGTGGCTAGCCCACATTCTGATCAACCTCTAAACAGAATCACATAGCAGGAGCCCTGAGACAGATTCTAAACAGGGATCAATGCCCCGTTTCTGGGAATCTGATAAACCCCTTAAGTTTTTGTTACAACAGGAGGAAGGAAAAACCTCCCTTTCCCCATGCAAACATTACTGAGACTAAAATATTCACCACCTGGAAAATGGGGACTTAGAGATAGAAGTTTCTTTTTTAAATCAATGTGAAGTGTCTTTTACCTAGGTGTTACGCAGTAAATTCCCACCTGTTACAACTACACAGCAAATAACTGACAGTTCTCATTATTGCCAATGAGCTTAGCCATCCCTAACTCATTCCCTTCTAGTCTTGCTAAAATAAAAAATGGATCGGCATTTCCCACATTTTCACACAAGGGCACAGGAGTCCCCGGGATCTACTTACAATGCAAGCTCCAATGCCATCATAGTGTGGGAGGTCCAACACTCTACCTTTTGCAATTTCCCAGGTGACACTGAAACATTCTGGCCCATGATATCAAAATAATAGGCCAGAGCTCTGGGGTGAAATCTAATTAGCCATGCTCTTGAAAACTCAGGAAGCCAGGCCAAGCACAATGACTCAGTGGCTAAATCATCACCTTGCATGCACAGGGATCCCATATGAACATCAATTCAGGTCCTAGGTGATCGACTTCCCTTCCAGATCCCTGCCTGTGGCCTGGGAAAGCAATAGAGGATGGCCCAAAGCCTTGGGACCCTGCATCCGCATGGGAAACCTGGAAGAAGCTCCTGGCTTTCGGTCAGCTCAGCTCCAGCCATTGTGGCTAGTTGGTGAATGAACCAGAGGACAGGAAAGCTTTCTCTCCATCCCTCTTTCTCTCTATAAATCTGCTTTTTGAATAAAAAATAAGCAAATCTTTAAAAAATATATTCAGAGACTCAGAACAAGCTCACTTCATTAAAAATCTCCACTTTCTTCCTCATCAATTGTCATTTTGAAGCTTCTAAAAGACTTACCTCTGCATTTCAATGCCTTATTATAGAAATATTAAGCCCCTTGAGGTGGAATCAGCATTGTGATGTCTATAGTCCAAGTGATATTATGCACATTCCAGATTTCATAAACACTTGATGTATGAACAATCAAATCAAACATGCAGATGTCCTGGAATGACTACAGCAAGGTATAGCCAGTCCAGCCAGGCTTCCAGGAGGAAGTGGGCTTTCAAATCCAAGACTCTAAAAGGAGAACAGCTCGCTTCTACAGAAGCCTCCTTTTTCTTCTTGACAGCAATCCTTAATCACAAAGGAGATCTATATGCCACCCTATCACAACAAGCTTGAATTTGAAAAAGTGACAACTCATCAGCTGTCTTAAATAAATACACAGCTGTCATTTCAATGCGATATTTAATCCTTCATCATGGCAGCATACAGAAAAGAGACTCATAAATTTCCCAGAAATCCCTATTCCTAGTGAGTATATGTCTTCTTTTCCAATGAATTACAATATATAAAGCTAAACATAATAGATAAAGCCAAATGGCTTGTATTCTGCTCCAACACCCTGAGTAGAGTGCTTGATTTCTAAGGCAGGGTGGGTTCATGTCCTCTTTGATAGAAAAAAGAGGGTGGCTGCTCTCAGGAAGTTTGCTCAACCTCATGGTGGGGCCTGGCTCCCAGTTCTATACGCCTTTGGTTCCATAGCCAGTTAGACATTTAACAAGCACAACAGCGACTGGCTGCTGCAGCTTTGCTTCCTTCTCCCTGTCTGTCAGATTCTGGTAACACCCCTGTTCTCCAACTACCCAGCCACCCAGGAGACGTGTAAAACAGTGGGACGGGATTCTGCCAATCCCTCTGTCAGCCAGCCTGGCTCTGACACAAGGGAAGTGCAAACAGGAAACTCAGAGCAAGTCTCTAAGTTGGCAGAAATCCTGGAGTCAGAAGACGGGAATGTGTGCTAGCCCCAGACACCTCTTCCTCAGACTTGCTTTTGGCCACTGGTTGGGTTGCCCACCCACCTGCACTTTTCCTTTTGAAGTTCAGTGCTGAAGAATGTCCACAGATTCTCCTGTTGTGAAGTCAGCTCTGGGAAGCAGCAAGGCTGCCCAGTCACTAATTCACCAAACATTATTTCGGTGCCTACAACTCCCAGGAACTGAAGGAAGAGAAGAGCTATCAATACAAGATCAACTCAATACAGTTTTCTTCAATGATCAAGGTGTCCAGCATTACAAAATATAACTGGTAAGAATCAACCTCACAGGCCCAACATGATGGCTTAGTGGTTAAATCCTCACCTTGCATGCACCAGGACCCCATATGGGTGTTGATTCATGTCCCAGCTATTCCACTTCCCATCCAGCGCCCTGCTTATGGTTTGAGAAAGCAGTAGAGGATGGCTCAAAGTCTTGGGACCCTACACCCATGTGAGAGTCCCAGCAGAAACTCCTGACTCCTGGCTTCTAATTGACTTAACCCAGCCATTGTGGCCACTTGGAGAGTGAACCAGTGGGTGGGCAGCAAATCTTTCTGTATCTCCTTCTCTGTGTAAATCTGCCTTTTGAATAAAAGTAATCAGCCTCACACATTTTGAATTGCTTGAATAAGACTGAAAAGTCCAGAGACCATTTATTCCATTGCTTGGTAAACATCCTGGGCATTGAGCACAGAGCAGCTGATCACTAACTGCTTGGTGAATCAGCGCGAATGGGTTCAGAGTGCAGTTCTTGGAAGGTGAGACTTTTCAAAGAGAACATTTCTGGAGATAGAAACTGTTTGGAAAACAGGCTTCAAATAACACCTGCTAGCACAGTTTTATTATAGATCAGTGATCCAGGCATTGTGTGGCTGGCATCTCTGTTCAGGGTCTGGAGGTGTGGGTCAAACTGAGTACTTTCCAGGGGTCCTGGGGAGAAGCCACCTTGAGATTCATGCAAGTTCCCATTTCCTTGTTGGTCCCCAGCTCCAAGTCATGACCTACATTCCTGCCACGTGGTTTCCTCCATATTCAAAGACAACAAGAAATTCCTCCCTTTGTCACATGGTTCTCCTGCTTTGACCCTCTGCCTTCTTCTATCTGATCTCTACATCATGTGACACAATATCCCTGTTTGAAGGTCCATGGACCCAAGATCTTAGTCACTGCTACAGAATCCCATCACTGTAATTGCTAGACGAGCATTTGGTTGAGGAGCTGGGAGAAGGTATGTGTACCTCAGGCAACAGGCATTTTGAGAGCGCATCTCAGAGTTCCTCCTTCTGAAGAGAAACAAGCAGAAGTAAAGCAAGCAGTGCTGAAAGCTCCCTGAGCATTCTAGTGTGAATGGACTTCCACCAAGGCAAGAGCAGCAGCTGCAGCCAGGAAATTAGAGTCCATCAACCTGTCTAGCAGTCCAGAGCTACTGCATCCCCAGCCCAAGAGCAAGGTAGAAAAAATCAAAGAGTGCAAGGCCCATGATTTCTGGGACTTTTGAGTGGAGTTGCAGAGAGAACACCCAGGCTCCCATCTGAGAAACATCTAACATGACTTATCCTGAAGTGTGGGTGGAAGTGGTCCAGGAAGGCTTTGTGGAAGGAAGAGGGATTTGAGAGTGCTGTGGGGCCTGGACAGGTCATTACACAAAAATGTCAGCAAGTTGGAGCAAACCCAAACTAAGCACAGCTCCCTGGAACTACCAGCCATCAGGCCAAGGTGACACTGGAGCAATTTGGGACTATGGGCTGAGCAGGTATGAGGAGCAGAATGGAAGCAGAGGCACTGAAAGGCTGTAATAGCAGGTGGATTTGGGAAGCCGAAGAGGTGAAGGACTCATTATTGACAAGAATAACTCGCTGTTATCAGCTGCTCCATGGGGCTGAGGCCCCGTGAAGTCATCTCTTTTTGCACCCTGGCATCATGCCCAGATTGTTTTTAACCCATTGTGATGTAACAAATACTGTTACTCAGCGCAGCAAAACTGATTCCTCTGTGCTGGTTTATTACTTCAGACCCCTAAATGATTTCTACAGACACATTTCAAACCCCTTGGCTATGGTCTTGTCTGGAACTGTCTGATTTAGCCCACCAGGCTAGGTTTCTGATACATGAAAGGTATTGCTGCAGAGTTTACAACCTGTTTTCACCCTTCACAAAATCTGGCTTTCAAGATAATGGCCTTTCTAAAGACATCAAGAAATGCAGCCTCCATTCCCAGAACTGATCTATATGCTTGGGCCAGGCAGCGTCCACTTTGTCCTTCCCTGGAGTGCTAAGGTGCATGCTGGGCCTTGAGGAAGTTAGCAACAGGAGAATGCAAGGCAAGAGAAATGACAAAACCATTAGCTTAATATTTTCAAAAATGCTGTCCCACCACATCATCATACTATTATCCTGAATACTCCTCCCTGTGAATCAGTGGTGAAAGGCCTACTTAAGATAGTGTTTAGAGTTGTATCTGCATTAACTTCTTGTTAAGCAGAGTTTAATAAAGACTATTAAACACTTTCAAAATCAATCTCATTTCATGCTTAGTTATGGCGGGTACATAAGGGTAAAGCTAATATGCAGGAGCCAATTAGCACAGATGGCTCCATTGCTCGGGGGATAACAAACCTTAGGTGCCTTCCAGAATGGCTTGGCTTTGTGGATGCCTCAGAGGAGTCAGACCCCCTTTTGAAGACAACATCTTTAGGCTTAGACTGTGCAGAACATGTGTGATGAATCATGAACGTCTTCAAAAAGGCATGCCCAAGAGAAAAGAGAACGTTGCTTCCCACCTCCCTACTCCAAGCTTGTACTCACTCATTTGTTTGTTCAACTCACAAATACTTGCACAGCTGGTACAGGCCAAGTCCTGTGCCAGGGTGGAGCTGTGGTACTGAGAAAATCCTCCAGAAAGTAGACATCCAATGCCTGATCACACAGTTCACTATTGGATGACACCTGTGAGTATTGCTTCCGGGGAGATGCAATGAAGTCAAGGACCATGGGAGATCTGAGGGTGGCATGAACCGGGTGAAGGGCATTGCCATGGCAATAAGGCACAGGCAGAGCATGGAGTCAGACAGAAAGGTGTTTCAGGCAGAGGAAACTACACCTCCCAAGGCCACGTGGTAGGAGAGAGTTCAGCAATGAGGGAACTGAAGGAAGAGCCAGGGGCAGAGCAATGAAGGGACATTTAGGAGCTGAATTGGGCCCTTCAAAATTTTCATCCCAGTGTGTCTTTATTCATACATAGGGTCTTTAGAGGGTAATTAGGTTACATGAGGCCATCAAGGTGGACCCTCGTCTGGTCAGGCTTGGGCTGTAACACATAAAGGAAGAGACACGTGCAGTGTGCCTGCTGTAAGGGTGCAGGGGGGGAAGCTCCTGGGGATCACAAGGAAAAGGCAGCCATTTGCTAACCGAGGACAGAGGCCTCTGAGGAAACTAACTCTGCTAGCACCTTGCTCTCAAATGTGTAGTCTCCATGACTGTGAGAAAATAAATGGCTGTGTGAGAGCCACCCAGCCTGTAGTCCATCTCTAGGGCAGCCAGGATTAATATGAAGAGAGAAATGTAATTTGACAAGAGCTGGAAGGGCAGGCTTAAGCCAAGGATCATAGTCTGTATTCGACATGAGAAATATGGGAAGCCAATGGCCAGCCTTCAGCTTCTGGGGTTGAAGATAGGGTGAAGAGGAGACCTCACAGACAGCAATAAGGGAAAAGAGGAGATGGTTTCTGCCAGGGATGGCAAGCTGAGGGAGAGAGGCTCCCTGGGGAAACAAGAGAGGAAGAAGCACTTGGTAACTCAAGTTCTCTGAGGGAAGGAATGTCGACACCAGGGAGCTGGGCCTTCTTGCCATTACAAGGACAGAAAGCAGCAGCCAGCACTATGATCCTACTGGTTAATCCTCGACCTGCAAGTGATAGCATCCCATGCAGGCACCAGTTCGTGTCCTAGCTGCTCCACTTTCCATCCAGTTACCTGCTTTTAGCCTGGGAAAACAGAGGATGGTCCAAAGCCTTGCAACCTTGACACTCATGTGAGAGACCTGGAAGAGGCTCCTGGCTCTGGATTGGTTTAGCTTCAACCATTGTGACCACTTAAGGAATGAATCAACAGGTGGAAGATCTTTGTCTCTCCTTTTCTCCCTGTAAATCTGCCTTTCTAATAAAAAAGAAATAGAGCTTTAAAAAAAAAAAACCTAAAGGACAGCAGTAGTGCTGACTCATACATTTTCTCTCCAGTGCTCAGGCGGTGGGGAGGAGTTGACAGAGACTGGCCATGAGTCCAACAGGAAATCTGGTCTGTTAAGGTGGGAGGCAGTCTTTGCCTCCCAGTTCCAAATTCTCCCTTTGTGCTGTGTCAGCTCATAAATGTCTGTCATGCTGAGGAGCTTCACATTAATAAGCCAAACACGTGGTTCAATGGAGGCCTCTGCTGCCTCATTGCATTTTGGCAGCTCTCATGGGGCATGCCACTGAGGCAGATGAACAGGTTCACTAATGAACAGTGACTCGGACTCCAGTATTCCCACCTTCTCCAACTATGCATCCTCCGCAACAGAGAAGTGAAATCCAGGAGACAGCCTGATTATACAAATAAAACAGCATTATTATATTTGCCTGCCAGCCTTATCACAGGACCCGTGCAGTTTATGACAGACATCACAAACAGGAAGTAAACACAAAATGCCAGTTATTACAGCATGTGCCCACCAAACAAATAATGAGCAGAAAATAGAGGCAATAGCATGAATATTAGAGGCAGAAGTTTTTTCTGGAATATCCAAATAATTGAGTAACAATGACATGATCATATCCAGTAAAATGTCCCTAATTTGATTTTGGTGATATTTTTCTAAGAGACTGGATTGGCATGTGCTTTTACATCACAGAAAAAGCCTTTGTTAAGAGAATTAATGACAAAAATTGAATTGGAAGATGAATATTTAATCAATAAGATTCTTACCACATTTTAGATTTTTTAAGACCTCCATTGCCATGCAACTCTTGGTCTGTACTATACTATGAGGATTTATTTTTAATCTAACTATAATTTTTGGTTATGACCTGCAAATGAGCTATAAAATGTCATCAAATCAAACAAAAAGTGCACCAAAGAAAATCATGTCAGCCCCTGAGAGATAAGGTCTATTCCAATCAGACCAGTTAGTAATAGTGGAAGAATAGGAAAGCTGACAAGGATGCTGTCAAGACAGGTGCTTCAAAGAGGATAATTTAGAAAGCAAAGAATTAAGGGAAGCCTCTGAGAGGAAATTCTCTCTATGATCCTGCTGAGATAATAAAACAAAGACTATTCTATAGTTCTGTTAATATGCCCCTTCCAAAAGCCACATTTGATTCACTCTAAGAATTATAAACATCATATAGTTATAATTATAGTCTATATTTATAAAATATAGGGTAATTTTTCCCATTGTTTTCGTGTTCAACTTACAAGATATTTTTTTTCTTTTTGTTTGAAGATTTATTCACTTTTATTTGACAGGCAGATTTCAGAGAGAATTTTCCAATTGCTGGTTACTCCCCAAAAAGCTGGAACTGCCAGAGTCAAGTTGATCTTAAGCCAATATCCAGGAGCTTCTTCTAAGTCTCCCACGTGGTTCCAGGTGCCCAAGGACTTTAGCCATCCTCTCCTGCCTTTCCAGGTCATAAGCAGAGAGCTGGATGGGAAGTCAAGCAGCTGGACATGAACCAGTACCCACATGTAATGCTGCCACCACAGGGTAGAGCTTTAGCTAGATTTGTCACAACACTGGCTCCAATATAATATTTTTTGTTTTCAGGTGAGGCTTTGGACTCCATTTTAGGAGAAATAAGTATAAGAGTTTTTCCCTGGTACTGATTATTCTGTGATAGAAAGGACGCAACTACTTCTTAGCTCTAGCAGTCAGTGCTATGCCACAGAAGGTTAACCTGCTGTGCCAAACACTGGCATCTCTTATTGGAGCATTGGCTATAATCCCAGCTGCTCTGCTTCTGATCCGGTTCCAAGCTAGTACACCTGGGAAGCCGGTGAAAAATGGCCCAAGTGCCTGGCTCCCTGCCACTCATGATAGGAACACCTAATAAAATTCTGAGCTTCTGACTTGGGTTTGGACCAGTCTTGGACATTTCAGCCATTTGGGGAATAAATCAGTAAATGCAAGATATCTCTGTATCCCCATCTCTCTTCCTTTGTGTCTTCTCCTCTATCATTCTGCCTTCCAAATAAGTAAAATAAATCTTTAAGAAAATTACAGCACTCTTTTTTTTTTCTATCTCTGCCCCTGCCTCGTCCCCAGTGTGTGTGTGCTCTCTCTCTTTCTCTCTCTCTCTCTCTTCCAGATGCCCTTGTTTATCCTTTGTATCTGATCTAAAACCCTAGAAGACATAACTGTTGCCCTCTTCTCCCTGTCCCACTCCACCAAAGTGTAAACATACATCAACTTTATTTGTAGAGTAACCCATTACAGCAGCTACTCCTAAAGTGCTCACTCAAACACACATGATGGAGGATGCTCCTACAAAGGTACCCTCCCATGCACAATCCAAGTTGATGTGTAACCCCCACCCTGTCTCTCCAACTTAAGAAAGCAAGTGAGAATGTGAAACGGTATAATTATTATGAAGTTCTGAATCATCTATGGTGCCCCTTTTTTGCTGTCATTTCACAGTTGCCTGTAGAAACTCTTCTTTGTAAATATGCTTGGAGACTGATCTCTGCCCTACAGATAGCTCTCTAGGACATAGCTACAAACAAGGCCCTCAGTCTGCTCACACTCTTGAAAGGTATAAATTAAAACTGTATTTCTTTTCTTTTTGATTCCATGTTGTTCCACCTTCCTGGGTAACATTTGCTTGCACACTGCATGGGCAATAGACACAAAAAATGGAGCCCATAGACCCAAAAGCTGTATGCATTGAAAATTCCTGCAAAGAAGAATGTAGAAGGATGAGATGAACTACAGTTTACACATGGTTTGTCCATCAAAGGCTTGTGTGTTGGAAGTTGTGTCTCTAGGATGGCAACACTAGGAAGTGATGAAACTTTTCAGAGGTTTAGCCTATAGGGAGGTCCTTATATTGTTGAGGGTGTGCTCTCAGAAAGGATTAAGCAGGCTCTTATCTGGCCCCTTGGAATTTCTTGCAAGAGGAAGTTATAAAAGCCTAGACTTGATCACTGAGCTGTTGTCAGGATTCCTGTATTGCAACGGGATAACTTGTTACCCAGCACATTCGTGCCACTGCCACCGACCAGTACCAAGGGATTCTGTTCCCCCTGTTGGACTGCAAGCTTCCTGGGGTTTCCTATTCTATTAAAAACACGAAACAGTTGTTTGCATTCCTGTGCTGTTACGGCATACAATCCCACAAGAAATGCTTTTACCAAAAATAATCTCCTGAGCTGACAGAACCAGCCACAACCAGCCCTGCACGGAGAATTGCTTTATGGTCCATGATAACACTAAACAACACACCTGTGATGACATGCCCTCTTTATACATATGACATATATAAAGACATGATTTACCAAGGCAATGTTCAAAGGACTTTCCTCTCCCTTTCCTCATACCTATCATGATCTGCTGCTTTGTTTCATCCACTTTTGCTCCAATTACCCTGACTTCCTTAGATGCCCAGACCTCCCTTCCCATGAGATGATCAATTTGGACCTCAACACAATTTGCCACTTTATTCCTCCAGGTCTGTAATAAAAATAAGCATCCTCTTTCTTAAAAGTGAATTTGTGTTTTACAAGAATTTGTGTATAACAAGAAGGATATCTGGCAACTCCACCATAACGTGGCACAGCTAGGGAGCACTCACCAGAACCACAGCCTAGGTCACCACCATGTCGTTGAAGCTCCCAAACACTAAGCCAAATGAGCCTTGTTTCTTTATCAAGTTGGCTTGCATCACGTATTCCAGTATAGCGTCAGGAAGCTGATCTGTACAAGATGGACAGCCTGGGGGAACCTTACCCCAAAAGGGATGCTCCTTTCTTACATCGTCACCACGCAAGAGACAAAGACACCCAGGACTTTTCTCCAGAACAGGCAGAAATCCTGAACGCAGGTCTGTTCTGATTTGGCCACATTAGCTGTGAGCTGACTAGAATAACAAATCTGGTGCTAACTTCTTGCAGAACCAAGCAGGAACAGAGCTTTTGCCTTATTACTGTTTCTCCTGCAAATTACTCGAGAGCTAGTAGGCGTCCCAGGATCTCTTTCTCTCCCAGAGTTCCCAATTTATTCTCATTATTCCCCAGCTCAGGACCCCAACAATACTAAGACTCAATAGTTAAAGATGCAGAAAGGAAAATTAATATTTTCTACATATACTTCCTCATCTTGGGTAGATTTATGAACTTTATTCCAGTTATGTAAAAGTTGGCATTTTTATCCAGGAAGGGGGGGGGGGCTTAATTGTGTTTTTATTGCCCCCAGAACTCTGAAGACATCTTGTGCTATGTTGTCATTTACATTTCACATTAAACTCAAAATATGTTTGAAATGAGCAAATATTTGTTTTAATTTGATCCATCTGTTAAATGAAATACTAAAAAGACAGTTAAATCACTATATTAAATTCAACGATGTGTAAACAATTTATATGTTCATTTGTTTTGGGTTAAAAAACGCCCTAAAGCTCAAGCTTTATGAAACCCACAAAGTGAATTGCATTGTATTAATCTGATAGGTTTCGACCATGATTTCTTCCTTTCCACTCCATTAATTTATTTCCTAACTTGAGTTAATTAGTGAAGTTTCCATTTTTCAAGCTCCTTGAAAGGCACTGAGAGAGGGGGAGCTTGGCAAGCAGTGCTGTGCAGGCCTAATATAGAGCAAACAGGCTAAAGGCAAACACTAAATTCCCTCCAGACATTATCACACATTGAGCACCTGATTGCAGTCCACCATCTTTATGCCAGGAACACAGTGGGTGACTAACAGAACGCTGTTTTGGGAGAGAGAGAAAGAGCTTAAAGCAAAGAACAAGAGCAGCAGGGAGAATCGCCAACACGATCAGGCAGTCTTCTAGGTCCTATCCATCTCCAAATAAAAGTCTGATCCAGGCGCCAGGTTAATTGTGGCCAGCATCAGAGCAGGAGTTTGAGTCCTGGGTGTTTCACTTCAAATCAAGTCTCCTGCTAATGCAACTGGGAAAGCAATGGAAGACAGCACAAGCATCGGGCCCCTGCCACACATGTAGGAGATGAGAATGAAGCTTCTGGCTCCAGGCTTGGGCCTAGCCCAGGCCCAGCTGTTGCTGTCATTGAGAGAGTGAACCAGTGAAACAAAAATCTCTCTCTTTCTTTCTCTCTCTCTCTTTCTTTCTCGTTCTCTTTCTCTCTTTCTCTTTCTCTCCTTCTCATTCTCTCTTTCTCTCTCTTTCTTGCTCTCTCTTTCTCTCTCTCTCTCTCCCTCCCCCCTTCCATCTTGACCTCTCTGTCAGTCTGTTTTTCAAATAAATAAGTCTTGAAAAATGTTTAAAGTTTGTGCTAAGCCAATTCGTTAAATCATTTTTTTAAAATTGATTTTTTAATCTGAAAAACTGAATTACAGAAAGAGAATGAACACGAGGTAGAGAAGAAATTTTCCATCCACTGGTTTAGTCCTGAAATGGCCACAACAGCCAGAGCAGAGCCAAGCTAAAGCCAGAAGCAGGAGCTTCTTCCAGATCTCCCAGGTGGGTGCAGGGACCCACCTGACTTGGGCCATTCTCCATTGCTTTCCCAGGTACATTAGCAGACAGATTAATTGGAAGTTATGCAGCTGGGTTCCTATACGGGATGTCAGCATCACAAGCAGTGATTTAAGTTGCTATACAAAATACCCATTCACTATTCAATTCCATGTTACAAAATGGAGACAATTTGATATACAGAATTCAATGGGGGAAGATCAAAGAGTTACCCAGAGACATACAAAAAACAAACAAACAAAAAAAAAATAAAGCAAAGGAGAAATTAGGAAGAGAAAAACAATAAGTTCTTGCTGTTTCTTTTGGTAAACATCTGAATTCCTAGGTTATATTAGGAGGTAATTGAAGACCACCTCCTAGTTCTTATTTATATATTGATTCCTATCTGTCTAGGACACAGCGCTGCATTGTGAAAGGAGAAAGGAAGAGAGGCAGAGAGAGAGAGAATGCAAGAAGGGAGGGAAGAAAAGGAATTCATCACACTGAAGTATACATTGCAGCAATAAGTTTAAACTATGCCTAAGGGGACACAGAAGAAATAGCAACTTTACAAAAAAAGTTCAAGCTTTAGACAATTCCATGTTGATACTTTCCTGGAGTACTTTAAGAAGCAGCCAGTGGATGACAGAGATGGAGCTGGGAGGGGAGTCCTTCACCAAATCCCCAGTAACATCTGCCGAAACTCTCTGCTCTCAGACAGGATGGCCCTGGGAGGCAGCATCTTCCTTGCCACAGGCCTGCCCTGCTTCATTTTCCCTCCACCCACCCCAAACCTGTGTGAGTCTCAGGCACACACTCTCACCTCCCTGCCATGACAACAAGGTGGGGAACCTCTTGAAGTTGCCTCGAGTTGATTTTGAACGACTTCTCTGGCGGCTCCCTAATGCCTCCTCTCCAGATGGAATACTGCTCACCTGGCACAGCTGAGAAGGCAGAGGCAACATTTCAAAACTGAAAGCCCCCTCCTCTCATTTCCTACAGTGTAATCAGGACAGCTGGGCGGGGACTTGGTCTGGGGAGATCAGGGGCAGCACTGGAACAACTCGGAGCTCTTTCTGCCTCTCCCCAGTGACTTCCAGTTTTTCTCACTGCTAACTCTCTGAGCCCTGGAACCTGTTACTCAGGTTTCCCACTAGAGAGCAAATAGCACCAAGATTGTATTCCTTCTCCTGGTAGCCACAACAGAGAGGGGAAAGGGAGAAGGAGGCAAGGAAAAGCATTCCGTCCATCAATCCCTGCTCTACTCCCAATTCCCACTCACACACACACAATGCCATCTGCTTCCTCCCTCTGCTAAAAGCCTCTGTTCACACAGACCTCCTGTGTCTCCATTAAAGGCCTGTATCTCAGAAGATAGAAACAGGTCCCCCTTCCAAGGCCTACAGACTGAATTATTTTAAATTCTCCCCTCTAAGTGGAGAACAGGCTTCAATCTGCAAAACCCACAACAAAAACCTCAACCACAAGCGGCATTCTCTGTATAGAAGGTATTTAGGCAGATCAGCCCGGTCCTCGGAATCTACAAGGCTGGGTATTCTGGTTCGGATGTAACAGACCAGGCTACTATATCCCTCTGCCATGGAAGGAACAGGTCAGGTCCACGACAGCCAAAACCTGAGCACCACCCTGGGGAGTGGGCCTGGGAGTGCCAGCTTGTTAAGACTGAGTCACAGATCACTCCAGGAGGAAGACTACAGAAGCCTGGCTTCCCCCCCACACACACCAGAAGGAGAGAAATGAGAATAAAATCAAGTGATCCGTGAAAACCTCTCTCTCCCAGCTTAGATAAACGAGCCCCCTTATCTCTGCAGAACTTGGTCCTTTGGACAGGACTTTCACCTCTCCCTCATTACCTAATGCGTCCGTCCCATTTCCCCATTTACTAGCCTCATTTTATCACAATGTTTATGGGCTGCCCCAGGTGGAAGAGTTGGTATTGTGGAAGATACCACGGATCCCTCATCTACACACTTTCCATCATAACCCAAGCACCCAAACACAGAGACATCCACAGCCCCAGATCAGTGTCAATGTCCTTTGCAACCTCCATGAATTCAAGATCACGTGCGCAGGGCAAGCTTTCCTGTAAAATTGACCCCGGGTGCAGTAGCAAGGACAGCACAGGAGGCAGCCCTCTGTTGCCTCCCACATTGGGACTTACTGAGGAAGATGATGGTCTGCCTCCTGGCGGTCTTGCTCTCCTGGCTCTCCGTCTTTCTCAGTTGCAGCTCAGGTCCAGTTCCAACCAGCGTGCCCGTCTTGCTCCTCCTGAGCACCTGCATCATGTTCCAGCACATGAAGGCCACGGCAACCAGCACCACGAGGTAGACGATGAAGGCACCAAAGATGCTGGACTGGAAGACAGTCCAGCGGCTGGACAGGTTGGTACAGATGGACATGTTGGAGGTCTCGGGTTGTTCATGGTGGCGGGTACGGGTGCGGTTGCAGCCACGTCCCTGGACACTGGGCACATTCAGCAAAGGATATTCCACGCCCATGGCAAAAAGCAAGGGCAAGGCCACCAGGGCCGACGTGACCCAGACAAAGGCAATCAGCAGCTTTACCTTGCAGGGCCCTGACAGGGCCTTGTACCTGAAGGGGTGACAGATGGCCACGTAGCGCTCGAAGCTCAGTGTCAGCACGTGCAGCAGCGTGGCGTAGCTGCATGCTTCGAAGAGGAAAGTGTGAAGCTTACAAGACAGGGAGTAGCTAGGTGTGGTCAGGGGGTTCCAGATGATGCTGTAGAACTCCATGGGCATGCCAATGAGGAAGACCAAGATGTCCGAGCATGCCAGACTCACCATGTGGTCCGTCACTTCCTTCTGCAGGTAGCCCTTTTTCTGCAGCACCTGAGTGACCCGGATGGTGATGCTGTTGCCCAGGATACCCACCACAAAGATGAAGAGGTACACCAGGAAGAGGGTGATTTTGATCCAGGTGGACACCTCAAAGTTGGGCACATGGCTGTGGTCGATGACATAGGAGCAGTCGCTGCTGGAGGGTCTCGGTGATGCCATGAGGACAAGGTGCCCGTGTCACAGGCTCTCAAAACTTCCTAACTTTCCTTTCTCCTCCCAGCACACACCCCAGAAATCTTGGCTGCAACTCACCAGAGTGGACGCTGGCCTTCTCTTAAGTTCTGGTCCCCGGGGAACTTGGTGTTTCAGGTGCTTTCATACAAACTTCCTGGAGCAACTCAACCTAGGAGAGGCCCGAGGCACCCGGGAGGGTGGAGTTTGGGGACGTTCTTGTAAGAGCGAGGGGAGGAGCAAGCGCGGAGGGAAGGGGCTCTGATCTCCTGGTCTAGATAGCAGACCCGCAGCTCCTAGGCGCGCCCGCCCTATGCTTCCTCGCCCCGGGGTGTGCACTGCACCTCCGACAGACTGTTCTGCTCTCTCCTTCCAGCTTCCTGACGCTGTCCTGCCCCGGCCCGCCCCACAGGAGCACCCTCTCTGGGCTGCGGGAGGCGGAGTGGTCAGTGATCAATCATTAACCACACCAGACTGCTCAGCGGTTGTGCTGCAGACCTAGCCCCGCGGTGCAGTTTGACTCAGCACACAGGCATGGTCCCCTGAAGGTGGCAGCACCACCCGCGTCACTTTGGCGGCCACTGCCAAGTCACTCATTCCCCTCTGCCGTGACCTGGACGAACTTCTCACGGAGAGGGAGCCGGAGCCAGAGCCCGAGCCAGGGAACAGCTGAATTAAGCTCACGGGCTTGCAGAAAGTAAAACTTGTCCTGGTCCCAAGTCTGGCCCCTGGGGGTGGGGAGCCAGCAGGTGCCCGCCTCCTGGGCGTTCTGCCCTTTGGGCACTAGGGAAGTTGGCTGCAGTGGAAGCCGGCAGCGAACGCCTGAAGCTCTGGGAGTTTCAAGCAGGGCCCTGTCTCGCCTTCATGCCAGGGATCCGAGGAGCGCGTTTCCGTTTCACTGCGCCACTCTCTGGCGCCGGGAAGTCCCTCTTAATTGGTAACATGCATATGCATGAAGGTGGCACCGTTGGCCAGGGTGCTCAGGATGGGGAAATGCAAACTTGAGCGGGAGCTGTGTCTAGAACAGCTGTGTCGAGGACAGAAGGACCACTGTGTCAAGATTTATTTTATTTGAAAGGCAGATTTACACACACACACACACACACACACACACATACACACTCACACACATCTTACGTTTGCTGGTTCACTTCCCAGATGTCTCCAATAGCCGGGACTAAGCCAGGAGCCCCTTCTGGGTCTTCTAAGGGAGCACAGGGGCCCAGCACTTGGGCCATCTTGGATGTCTTCTCCAGGAACGCTAACAGAAAGCTAAATCTTAAGTGGTGCAATTGGAGCTCTAACCTCAGCCATAAAGCCTATCAACATTGCAGGCAGTGGCTTAACTAGTTTTGCCACAAGACCGGCCCTGAGCTCCATATCAAATATAGCTTTAGTGACATTTTCCCTCTTTGATGAGAGAACAGCCTCTAAAGAATCCATTTTGATTTTATTCCAACAGCATAAGGGTGGGAGGTGGGTACAGGGCAGGGAGGCAGATCCTTATGCATGACTGGATTCATCCAATAGAGACAGCCAGAAGGGCTTGGGACATTGCCTAATGGGACAGGGAGGGGGTGGGACAGAGCCCATGTCCCTCAATATCAAAAATTACTGCTTTGGCACACAAACTGTGGCATGTAACACCAGCCTCCCATATCAGAGCACTGGCTTCTCTGCTTCTGACTCAGCTCCCTGCCAATGCACCTGGGAAAGCAGTCCAAGACGGCCCAACTGCCTGGGTCCCTGCATGCACATGAGAGACCCCAGCAGGGCTTTGGCCTTCTGTCTTCCAACTGGACCACAACTGGCTGCTGCAGCCAATCGAGGAGTGAACCAGGGGATAGAAGATTCTCGCTCTCTCTCTCTCTGTGTACCCTCCCACTCCTCAAAAAATATCTAAATATCCTTTAAAACTAATAAAGAACCACTGTCTTGAAAAAAGAAAAAGGTTTGCTTTATCTGTACAAACAAAGGGCCTAACAAAGGCTGAGTGCTCCAAATATCCCTAAATTATGTGATCATTTTAAAGACAAACTGACTGGGGTGTCCAGAAAACAGATGTTTCCTCTAAGGCCATAAAAACATGAATGAGAGGGGCAGGCAGAGTAGAATATCAAGATAATCCTGCAACTGCAGTACCAGTATCCCCTGTGGGTTCAAGTTCTAGACCCAGCTGTTCCACTTCTGATCCAGCGTCCTGCAAATGTTCTGGGAAAACAGCAGAGGAATACCCAAGTTCTGAACCCTGCGCCCACATTGGACATCTAGTGTGGGAAATCACTCCTGGATTTCTGCCTGCTTGATCTATGTGGGAAGTCATAGGCACACAGCACACTATGTCTCTGGGGGAACCCCTGACTCTGATTTCAGCTGACTGAGACCTCAGCTCGGCCTGTTCATTGGCTATACAGGTGAGGGTGGTGGGTTGTACCCCAGTTTCTCTTCGTTGTCCTTGGACAAGCTGGAACTTCCTTGATAAGCAACTCAGAGAAGTCTGTGTGGTCCCACAGTGTCTACCAGCCACATGTGGTATATGTGACCTTCAGGTGACCTATAGACACATGTGGTAAATTTGACCTGTAGCATATACCTGCATATACCATGCATATACCTGCATGTACCATGCATGTTGTACGTGACCTGTTACATGATTGGAGGGTCCAGGAAAATAGACATGCCTTCTAGCCAATCACAGTGCCATTGCTGGGTGGGAGGATTATTGGGAGATGTGCTTCTGCCTTCCATGTAAGTTTGTGTTCGATATGCTCAGACTGTCTCCAGTGGCCATGTGCCTGCTGAACAGTATCGCCTCAACCCCTCAGTGCTTTCAGGGGCCTGCTGGACAGGAAATCCCTGAGAATTTAGAAGCCCCTGGTTCCTGGTTTTGGATTAGCTCAGCTCCTGCCATAGCTGCCATTTAGAGAGTGAAATGGTGGATGGAAAATCTCCCCATCTCTCCCTCTCTTTAACTTTGACTTTCAAGTAAAAATAAAATTTCAAAAATGATGTGAATGAAAGAAGACTTCACTTACACAGAGACCCTTAAACATCATAGATACAAAGAGTAGAACAAGGGTGGAAACCAGGGGGCAGGGAGGAAGAGGAAATGGGAAGAGATAAGCCAAAGGGCACAGACTCACTGGTTCAGACGAGTATGTCTGGACCTCAAATGCTCAGCAGGAGGACTGTAGCTAACAGTATGTAATTTGACAATTTAGATGTATCACATACATGAAAGGAGTCATGCCGAAAGAAGCTATGGAAATTAATTGGTGTGATGGTAGTAATCGTTTTGTTATGTACATACATATCAGAATCTCAGATGTGCATCTGAAATTTAGCCGATTCTAAGAGAGGAACTTGGAAATTAACCCAGACTTGTATGGTCCCTTAAATCAATAAACGAAGAGGAGGGACTCCGGGGAGCGAAATAAGTGCTCAGGAAATCCACTCTGAATGATCCACATGGAAATATGAAGACTGTTTTGTTATTTTTAAGATTTATTTACTTATTTAAAAGTTGGTTACAGAGAAGGATGGAAAAACAGAGAACTTACATCCACTGGGTCACTCCCCAAATGGCCACAATGACTGAATCTGGGTCAGGTCAAATTCAAGTGTCAGTTGCTTCATCTGGGTCTCCCACATGGGTGGCAGGGACCCAAGTACTTGGGCATCTTCTGTTGCTTTTCCCAGACCAGAGAAAAAGGGAGCTGAACTAAAAGTGGAGCAACTGGGACATAAACTGACATCCTTATGGGATGCTGGCATTATAGGGCAAGGCTTTATGTGTTATGCCACAGTGCCTACTCCTGACACTGTCCTTTCTGAGCCAAGCCTTGGGCCTGTTGTCTAAAGCTCTCAGGTATACTCTGGCTTTGGCACTACCACAGGGAAGTTAAGGTTGTATGGCTGAAGGGTTCTTACCTTAGTTTTATCTGTGGCTAAACTGCGGGGTCTACCCCCACAGATTCCTTTAGTACCCCGTTACCGGAAGGGATGAGCCTGCTGCCCACCACCCAGCCTCCTGACCAGCGAGAGACAAACAGACGGACAGGGGTTCTGTCTAAGCAGTTCCAGTTTATTGGGGAAACTCACTTTCTTATATAGAGTAAGGGATAGCCTCAGGCTGGGAATTTCAGGAATTCCAGGAGAGGAGAAACTAGGAGCCAATTACTAGGAGGAGAATGACTGCGGAAGCCACCTCCCATAGGCCAGGATATGTAAGTGAAATGGCCCTGGTCAATCAGTATTTTCTTGGAGCTAGGAGACTCCTGCCCTGGTTCACACCCAGAGCTCTGTCCTTGGCCGTCATCTTGCCTGCCAGTGACCTGGACTGTTAGTCGCCATCTTATTGACTTAGTGACCTCTTTGCCCCTGAGACCCCCAGCTAAACTGCTTTCTGTCTCCACTTGCTGGCTGTTAAATTTCAGTTCTGGAAGTCGGTGTTATAGCCTGGCAGGCTAAGCCCTCACTGGTGCATGTGCCATCTGCCCACTTCCAATCCAGCTCGCTACTAAAGGGCCTAGAAAAGCAGTGGGAGATGGTCCAAGCACGCAGGTCTCCACCCATAGGAGGAAGACCGGAATATAATTGCTGACCCCTGGTTTCAGCCTGGTGCAGCCTGGGCCATTGAGGGCATTTGGGAACAAACCAGTGAAGGGAAGGTTTCTCTGTCTCTTTGTCTGTGTAATTCTGCCTTGTAAATAAATACATCAATCTTTAAAAACAATGTCTCAACTCCAAAGCAAAAGACTGTCTCTTCTTCCTCTCTGACAACTCTCTGAAGTACTAAACAGCCAGTTGGGCTGAAAATCGCACCACTTCCCGCGTGAACTGTTTGACCTACTTGCTGACCGAGAACCTCCTGACCTCATTTCCTTATTAGTGCAGTGTGCTTAGCTGAAAGACCTTGCACCTGTCCCAATAAGCTCATAGAATATTGTGGACTCTTCAGGGGCTTTCCTAGCCTGGATCAGGACCCAGAATGGACTCACATGCAGGTGCCTTGGCCTGTTTGCAGTCTTAAGGTGACTAAGAGAAAAAAAAAAAAAGGTCCTTGGTAGACTCAGACTCCCCACCTTTCAACCTAAACACACACACACACACACACACTATAATCACCCATCCTGCGACTGTCCACAGCTTCTTCTCAGTGCTACACACAAGCCAGGAAGCTCCCAAGGGTTCTTCAGCCTAGCCATAAAACATCCCTTCTCAATTCTCCTCTTAAAGATTCCATGAGCTCAGTTATGCATCCAACACTTTCAAATATTATTTCTTTTGATCCTTACAAGGTTGTGAAATGGATATCATCACCACTAATTTATCAAGATTGGGGTTATGGTAGGACCAGCCAGAAAGATCTGGAGATAGGATTCAAGTCCACATCTATCCGACCCCAAAGCAATCTCCACCCAGTGATGTTGTCTTCCTGCTCAGGGCAGAACTACGGCAAATGAAACAGCAATGTTTGGGCAAGAGGCAAGTCTCCTTGTCACCAGCTCCATTTCCCATCTCCCAGCAGCAGTCTGCCTGTCACCCTGCAATATACTTGGTAATCCCAATTTGTTCTGCTCAGTCAAGTTTTCCATTACTGCCCAACTCCTTTCATCAAAATTTTCTTCCTAAAAGCATGAATGCAGATTACAAATGCGTGGCCAAATAGTGAGAATTGGCTAATTAAAATTCATTCCTTACAGCAGAAATAGAAAAATACACTATGAACAACGGTCCGGGAGAACTGGATTTTCATTTTCCCTTGGTATATTACTTAGCCTGTGTAAAGGAGGTTTTTTAATTTGCATATTATTCAGAGGGGCAAAATGCACAAAAGAAAGAAATTATTGAATATCCATTTGATATTAATTCAAGTTCACAACCATAAGGTTTGTACAAATGCATGTTACATTCTTCATACTGTCAGTGAACTTTGAGGTCAGAAAGTCTAGTGATTTAAAGAGATGTTTAGCATTAAGCCTCATTTTAAAGCTATAATCTGGGGGGTAACATTTGAGTACAGTGCTTAAGTTTTCATTTAGAACAGGTCCCTTATCACGTCCCTTATCAGAGTGTTTGGTTGAGCTCTCAGCTACCATTTCTAATCCAGCTTCCTGCTAATGCGTATTCTGATAAGGAATTCCTGATCCCTATCACTCACATGGAAGGCCCAGACTGAGCTCTGCATTTCTGGATTTGATCTGGCCCAGCCCTGGATATTGCAGCTATATGCACAGTAAAACCACAAATATAAGATTTTCCTTCTATTAATTTATTTGTATTTCTTTCTCTTTTTTATTCTTATTTTCCATTTTAACATGTGCAGGTATAGGGCTTCACCCACTCCCTCCCTTCCCCTTCTCTACTCCCCATTGTCTCTGTCTTTCAAATAAAATGGAAAAAAAATTATAATTTAAAATAAGTATAAGTAATCTTACAGTAGCACCCAGAGTAAAAAAAAAAGCCATACCTAACATATATATATAATTTTGATAAATGCAAACATGTGTTGTATACTCAGATTTTTTAAAAATAGTTGGTGATTCCACGGGAAATTGGAGTGCCTTCGGAGGCGGAGAACTCTGACGTCACCCACCCCCATCTGGATCCACCACATGGGATGGAAAAGTCCAAATCCTGCCTTGCAGGATCCAAGGTCATTGGAATGACAATCAGGAACCCTGAGCGGTCCACAGAAACAGAATAACAGTAAAATTCCTTCAGGACTAGGGAGAGGAGCTTTCTCTAGTCTTTGCTTGGTTCCAACTTTGGGTCCCCACCCTCTCTTGCAATGACCATCAGGATCACTCCAGAAACCCCTCAAAACAAACAAAAAATCTAGAATAGATAGGCAGAGAACAACAAGCAAAGCTTAGAGTCAAACAGGAAATGGTCAGCGTGGATTCACTTATACCTCACTAGGTGGGACACAAAGATTAGTTACTCCTACCTAGGGTATTGAAGATTTCTCTGCACACCCCTCCTAAAGCTGTTCACCTAAACTGTTGACGTATGCCTTGTTAGAGTTATAAGCCAGTTTAGACTACCTAAAAAACAGCCAGGTTCAGCAAAATCATGCTTCAACACTATAAACTACTAAATACTAAAATGATAATAGATATGAGACAGATGAATAGTAATCTATAGCTATTTTAAGGTATATAGAACCCGATTGTATGTAAACTAAAATTGAAATGTCAATGAAGAAGTCACAGAAAGTGGTTAAGAATTTGTGTTTTTTTTTTTTAACATATTGGTTACTCAATACTAGCAATTAAACAGACGTATCAATTTGTGACTGATGTTATGGTAGGGCTTTTAATTGATCAGGATACTATTGCGGGCTCTACCTTCGATAGAGATGGTCTCCCCCAAGAAACTGTTGTACATATCAGGACAATAAGATGTGACTTTATGCTTGGTATATGCTTGCAATGAAGATTTCAATGAATTTGAACTGTGGTATGCGAAGGTGGAGGATAACCTATGGGGGGAGGAATGGGGAAGGGTGGGGAGGAATCTCAGTGCCTATAAAACTGTGTCACATGCAAGAAAGTGTGCAGCAACCTGGTCTGTAACTACCCCAACCTGCAGTACAACCAGAGGACCATCTGCAGAACAAATTGACAAGTTGCAGCATCTTCCCACCAAGAACTATACCACAGACATGAAAGTGAGTATGTTATTGCTACACAGAGCAATGTGGTTGAATCTTAAAACCATAATAATGCATGAGAGAAGCAAGAAAAAATATACATAATTGGTGTCATTTTGGTGCAGCCACTTGTAGACACTGGGGAAGTGAACCATTAGATGGAAGCTTCTGTTTCTGTCACCTTTTCTTTGAAGTAGATAAAAATATTTAAAAAATTAAAAATCTGACTGTGTAGGTTAAGTGTCAGTATTCCTACTTCCACATCTATAAAAACACCTTGTAGTCCCTCCTCTCAACCACCATGAAGATCTGTGCCCTGTTTCTTGGCACTGCCCCTGATTCTTCAGGTAACTTGCACTGGTTTAGATGAATACAAGCACATCAAGTGGAACTCAAGCCTTAGGCATGTGAGCTGGAGACTTTGTCCTTCCTTCCTTCACCCCTGGAATGCCCTACGGGCAGGCTGCCTGGGGGCTTAGCTTCCCCAGACAACAAGGGAAAGTTTGAGAGGAGCCCTGCGGGAAAAACAACACTCCTTATGCAAACTGCCTGATTCACAAATTCAGAGTGTGAATAGGATACCTGGACTCTCATTCTTCCCTAGCCCACAGGCCCCAGATCTCCTTTTCTTAACAATCAGCATTAATTGTACTGGTTTCCCTTTCTCTTCCCATTCAGAGAAAGCGGCCTTTAAGGTGGAAAGAGTCCCATTGACCTGGGGCAGGCAGAGCTGCAAAACAATGGGTGCTGCTCCACAAATACACATCGTTTTCCTTCTTTTAGTGTGACTGTGTGGAACCCACTGAGAAACAGGGAATCTTCCTGCATCCCCATTTCTCAGCCTGAGAGCAGAGTGGTCATTCAGTCTGGGAGCAAAAGGGCAGACATACACCTATGTACTCATCCCCCTCTGCTTCCTGTCGTGTGTCTTTGCAAACTGGAACAAGCGGCACAGTCCCAAAACTCCTTCTCTTTGGGTTGCTTCCACTGAATTGCATGTCCCCACACACTGGACATTGTATGCTCAGAGCCTGGGGAACTGGCAGGCTTTTTCATCACCTCTCCCACTAAACACCTGTCCTAACCCTTTCTTATAAAGAACCAAGTATGCCTGAACATTGATGGTCTTTTCTTAAAATACTCCAAGCAAGAGGTAGGTGTTTTAGCATAGCAAGTTAAACCCACTGCTTGGGATGCCCATATTCCGTACCTGAGCACCAATTAGTCTTGGCTATTCTGAGCTTCCAATCTAACTTTTGCTAATGCACCTGACAGAAAGCAGATCTCTCTCTCTCTCTCTCTCTCTCTCTCTCTCTCTCTCTCCCTTCTCCTCTCCCTTCTCCTCTCCCTTTGTCACTCTGCTTTCAAATTTGGACAAAATATATCCCAGGGCCAGCACCATGGTATAGTAGACTAAGCTTCTCCCTGTGGCACCAGCATCCTATATGGGTGCCAGTTGGTGTGTTGGCTGCTGCAGTTCTGATCTAGCTCCCTGCTTATGGCCTGGAAAATCAGCAGAGGATGGTTCAAGTCCTTGGGCCATTGCAACCATATGGGAGACCTAGATGAAGCTCCTGGCTCCTGGCTTTAGCCTGACCCAGTCCACCATTGCAGCCATCTGGGAAATGAACCAGCAGATAGAAGATTTCTCTCTCCCTTCCTCCCTCTCTCCCTCTGTGACTTTACCTTACAAAAACATTAAATAAATCTTTAAAATATATATATCCTGAGAAAACTACAAGCTTTATTCTCTTTCTCAGAAAACTGATTTTCAAACCTACTTGGGAAGAAATTTTACATATCCTCAGCCTGAGTAATTGCCTCAGTATCTGGCATGATCGACCTTGACAGATAATGCAGTAGTCTTATAAAGCAGTGGTGTCTGAAAAGTTAGCTTTTGCTTATGTAAATATACAATAAAAAAACAACAAAACAACAACAACAAAAAAACCACCAACAACAAAAAAAAAAACCACCCTGGCTTGGGCTGGCATCCAGTTCATCCATTAAAGTTTCTGAGAGACCTGTTTATAGAGCGAAGATTAAGAGAACTCACTTAGTTCCTTTGCTCTTTAGTTCTCCAACTGTAAAACACACTAAACACACACACTCATCTCCTGGGTTTACTGTGAGGAATAAATGAGTGTACATAAAAAGTGGCTGACAGTAGGGAGTTTTTTACGATGTAGCCGGTTAAGCCATGGCTGTGATGCCAGCATTCCCTACCCAGGTGCTGGGTAGAGTCCCAACTGTTCTGCTTCCAATCCAGCTCACTATTAATATACTTGAGAAACCAGCAGGTGATGACTCAAGTACCTGGGCTCCTACTACCCACATGGGAGACCAGATTGGCATTCCAGGCTCCTTGCTTCTACGTGGACCAGCCCTGGCCGTTGCAGCCATGACCATGTTGGGGGTAAAGTAGCAGGATGGAAGATCTCTAAATACATAAATACATCTTGATAAACAAGATGTATTTATTTTAGGTATGGGTTGTTCATTGGTTTAGTCTTCTGTTGTCTTTTTACTGGGATGTTCTTCCCATTTGCCTTTGGTTTTGTCGGGTGCTATTCCTTTTCTCTGTCAAGAGAACATCTTGAAGTATCATTTGTAGGGCAGGTTTGAAAGAGGCAAATTCTTTTAGCTTTTCTTTACTGTGGAAGAATTTTATTTCATTTTCAAAGATGAAAGAAAGCTTTGCTGAATATGTTATCTTAGGCCGACATTTTTTTCTTTTAGAATCTGGAATATGTCACTCCATTCTCTTCTTGCCTGTAGAGTTTCCTGTGAGAGATCTCCTGTGAGCTTAATTGGCCTTCCTTTATATGTCAATTGATTTTTTTCACGTGCACATTTAAGGATCTTTTCCTTATATTCAATTGAAGAGAGTTACTATATCTTGACAATAGGATTCTGGACTCTCTGCTATTGTCCATGCCCGCAATGATGGACACATGATTAAGTATGAAGAACTATATGTTAGTAATGATATAGAGGTACTAGATGGGTGGGGGAGGAAATTGGGGAGGGGATAAGGGAATATGGAACTGTATCATAAAATGATAGCAATAATAATAAAATGTAAAAAAAAAAAAAAAGATACAAAGGAAAGCACTGCAAAAAAAAAAAAAAAAAAAAGCAAACAAATAAATGAAAAACACCAATGTCCCGAACTGAAGTAAACTACACAAAGCCATGGACCGTTACTTTTCAGTGCGTAGGCAGACCTTATCCTCCAAATGATTGCACTTAGTACTGGCCACCCCTGTGTTCCCAGCTGTCAGACTCTCGTTGCCTTTGCCATTAGAATTTGCAGCTTACAAAAATTCTGCTGGTTGAGTTCTGAAGCACAGAAACAAAAGAGGTGGGGGAAGGCAGAACTGGCTTAGAGAGCTATCCACAGCAGATGCCTGCCTTTCTCTTCCAGATCACATAATGAAGAGGAAGGGCCCCTGTTGGGCCAGCCGGGTGCTGTTGTCCTGTGGGGTATATTCTGAATTTCAGAGTGTTGATCAAAGCCCATTTCCAGTGAGGAGCCCAAGCAAGGGGTTTACATATGTAGTCTTCCATACTTCTTACAACCATCTTCTCTCCATTGGAGTATGTCCACCGATTGACTAATATAAGAAACAAATCTTTGTCCTGATTCTTTACAGTGATGGGCTTATGGCCATTTCTCACTGTTGCAAAGAGAGAGTCAACAAAGAATGAAGGACAGAGATCATGGACATTCATCCAAAACACAGGTAGCAGCTCCTTCCCAATCTATCAGAGGCAATCATGTAGGAGGCCAACACAAAGGCTCAATTGGCTAATCCTCCCCCTGTAAGCCCTGACATCCCATATGGGTTCTGCTTTTTATCCCAGCTGTTCCACTCCCCATCAAGCTTGCTGCTTGTGGCCTGAGAAAGTAGTGGAGGATGGACCAAAGCCTTGGGATCCTGCACCCACAAGGAAGATCCAGAGGAAATTTCTGATTCCTAGCTTCATATCAGCTCAGCTCTGACCATTGCGGCCACTTAGGGAGTTAACTAACTGGTGGAAGATTTTTCCTTTGTTTCTCTCTTCTTGTTAAAATCTACCTTTCCAATAAAACTAAATAATCTTTGAAAAATAAAATTAAAAGGCAGTTATATCCTTCACTCTAATCCTTCAACAGGATAGATGAGGACCTTGTAGAGAAAAACCCTGGGTTGTGAATGAGAGCAATTAATGACATGGTGCCCATGACAATGAAATGTCATTTGATTTGGATCCAGCACTTTCTGGTAGACAGAATCAGCTTTAGGCATTGAATGTTCTGCAGGAGTCAATGTTGGAGGTTTGGAATTTTTTTGTGACCTGTTGGGTAACAAGCCTCGAATTAATCTAGATGTGCTCTGGCAATGCTGATACTTCGTATTATCACCAGTGTATGCCATCATAAGCCATCTCATTGTGCTCATTGGGAGACATGTGAGAAACATGCCTGGCCTGTTATCATTTGACATCATCGCTTGTTGGGAAAGCAGGCACTCAGAGTTAACATTACTGATGATGTGAATTAGAACCTTTGCAATTTAGGAAGACTCTTTCAAGTAATGTCATGATTGATGCTCCTTGAATGCCTTACTGTGGATGAAGAATATACACATGTGATGCATAGGGAACTATTAATACGCAAATTGCTTCCAAAACAAGAAAAAGGGAAAGTCCTTAGCATGATGTTGAGGCTGCTTCCCAGGTCTGACCTTTCCGATGTTTTGTCTACCATACACAGTGAATTATTGCTTTCCAAAGGTAACAATCCAAACAAGAAGTTCATGAAAAATGGGATGGAAATTAAGTTTTCTTCAGTCCAAAAATTCTTGAAATTCTTGGATTCAAAAAATTTTTTTTCAGAAAGTTCTTTGAGGGTGAAAATTATGATAAAACTGTGTGCATATTTTTAGATAGTTTGCACCAAAATAGACATCTTTAATTCCATTACTTATAAACTCTTTGCAATCCCTTTATGTATTACATGCTATAATTACCATGTGACTGACATTTCTTTTACAGAAGTGGGTTTTGGTTCTCTGCTTCTTGAATCTGGGTGGGAAGAGAGGGGTGGTTTCTTTGACTGACAAAGCATGGCAAAAGGATGGTTTGTGATTTCCAAGACTAAATCAGGAAGAGGAGACAGCTTCCTCATGGCTGGCTCTCTTTAAGATACACACCCTAGGAAGAAGTATGGTTTCCCCAAAACTGCCTAACCAAGGAGACCCAGCAGAGAGAGGACTTTGTGGAATTAGAGAGGTGTCCCAGGAGTCCCAGTCAGTTAAATACCCAGCTTTATTAGTTGTTCCTGCCCAATCTCCAGATAGTTGACTGAGTAAATAAGCCTTGATGATTACAACTCCTAGCCTTCAAGCTGTTCCAGGACATGCCAACAGAGCAAAGCAATCTTGCTGAGCCCCATTTCGATTTCAGATTTATGATCAAACTAAATGTGTGGATTTTCAGAGATTCACTTATTTATTTCCAAAGCAGTGACACACAGAAAGAGAAACAGATTTTCATTGGTTGATTTGCTCCCCAAAGGCCATAACAGCAGAAGCTAGGTCAGACAAAAGTCAGAGGCCAGGAACTCTGTTCAGATCTCCACAATAGGAGTCAGGTGTCCAGGGACTCGGGTCAACCTCTGCTGCTTTCTTACCATCATTTACAGGGAAGCAAATTGGAAATGGAATCACTGGGACTCAAGCCAACACTCTGCTGTGGGGTGCCAGCACCACAAGTGGCAGGTTAATCCTCTGTACCACATCACTGGCCCAAGTTTGGATGGTTTCCAGCAGAAGATTGTGGATGGTTTGTTACACAGCCTTTGTAACTGGAATAACCTGCATCCCAACACTATACTCCAGACAGACTCCAAAACACTATACTTATTGAACCCAAAACCTCCTCTTCATTACTTCCTTCCTTTCATGTCCTACCCAAACTGCAAATGTTCTACTTAACCTGGAATTTCTTGCCCATCTCCATATATGTATCATTTATTCATTAGATGAACACTTGTGATATGACTTCTGTAGGCCTGTAAAAACTAAAACACATTCTCTCTCCAGAAAGATCGCAATCTAGTCCTACAGAGAAATCAGTGAGAACTGCTGAACTGATGTGAGCGTGTGATGAGAAAGAAATTGTGTCAAACCACACCTACTCTTCAAGGTTGATTTCAAATCCAAATTCCCCCAGACTATTCTCTGCATCACACGGATTATATTTGTTTCTCCCAATACCAAAATGTTCATTGATACGCTGAAGTCACTTCACATTGGCTCCCAAGCATGACTTATACTCTTCCCAAGTCTGTGCCTGGCAGCTTCATCTTATAGCTTGAGAATGGTCTCAATGGGAGTATTTATATTTCTGACAAAGTTTGCCTCTGAGCAGTGTCCCAACAGCTACAGGAAGACACCAACTCCTTGGAGAACTAGTTCTATAAACACTGATCATCACAACTCTAGAGAAACTTTCCACTTGTACCTATCAGCTATTAACTTTTGGAGAGAAAGATGGTACAGCAAAAACAGAGTCTCAGAACCCATGTTGTGACACAGTGGTGAGTCACCACATTGCAATGCTTGCATTCCATATCAAAGTGCCTAGGATCAAACCCCATCTCAGCTTCCAATCAGCTTCTTGTTGATGTGTCTAAGAGGCAGCAGATAATGGCCCACGTACCTAGTTTCCTACCATGTATGTGGGAGACTTAACTAATTCCTGCTCCTTGCTTCCACCTAAACCATTCCGAGCTGCTGCAGGTATTTGGGCAGTGAGTTGGCTGATGGGAGACCTCTCTCTCTGACTCTCATGCAGGCACATGCACTTTCAGCTTTCTCCCTTTTAAATGAAATTAAGCTAATAAATAAATTACTTTTTAAAAAAAATCAATTCTCTTATATGTTTCAAAATTCTCAAAACATAGGTTTTAGAATTTTCTCATACAAAAGAAATAAGAAATATTTTAACAGACACTAATTAGTTTTGTTAGGCCATTCCACACTGTGCTTAAGTATCAAAAACATCTTTTAGTATCCTGTAAACATGTGAAATTTATCTGCCAATTAAAAATGAAATAAAACTATAAAAAAATGAGTCCTTTGGGAACAAGTTGCTTGAGGAAATAATTGGATGTGTTGGTGGAAAGCTGATAAGGACGTCCTAGGCATGGAGAGCACCGTTGGCTGTGAGTCACTTGGCTCTGCCAGGAGCTGCTACATTCTTTCTTCTTCTGCCTTATTTTATTTATATTTTTTAAGAAAGATGTTGCAAAAACTTTTCCAAGCCAGCCAAGGTTATTTGTAGATAAGCTTCAGTGACTGTAGGGATTTCAGTGGTCAGAGACCACAGAGAAATCTGTTTGATACTGCCTGGTGTGTGGCCACTGGCGCAACAGACTAAGCAAATTCCTTGGAAATCCTGCCTGCCCAGCTCTCCTACAGAGCACTCACAAAGATGTGCTTCCCCATCACAGCTACAGCACAGAAAGGCGGCTCTGGCTTGCAGAAGCATCTTCAAACAGCAGGTGTTAGTGCTATCATGGGTGTGCGCCATACATGTGAATTTGGCTGTATCTGGAAACAGACTCTTAATAGATACAGTCAACTTCAGGTGAAGTCATTAACATGAGTCCTAATCCTGTATGAGAGGGGGTTTTACAAAGCGAAGACGTGAAGACAGCACAAACAGAGGAAATACTGTGAAGAGGGACTTATGTAAGGAAAATGTCCCATAAATTTTATTTAGAAACAAGGCAGTGGACTGGATTTGGTCCTTGGGCTATAATTTGGCAGCCCATGTCCCTGGGTTATTCTTCCTTATGGCTTCATTGCTTCACTATTCTCCCAGTGGAAATGCTGCCTTGAGTTTTTATTGGGGTTTCATTATATAGGTATGGTTAATTAAATCTTTGACCACACAAAGAACTCAATTCCAGCTACTCCTATTCCAGGAAGCCACACTGACTCACAGTCCCTGTGACCTAGTCCTTGATTGCATTTTCTGGTGACCAACCCCGTCTTAAATCTGACTATGGGCCCAGTATCATAAGAAACCCACTACCATTCCTCAGGAAATTTCAAGGAGTTTTAGATGCCCCAATGCCAAGAATTCAGCATAAAGTATAGACTAATTATTATTTAATATACACCTAGACATATGAGAAGGGAGTCTGACATAGAAAACATCAAATCAGCTGCAAAGATGTGAATCCCCCTGGAAACAAAACGTTCTTGGAGAAACAATGATTTTTGAATAGCTTCAAAATGTAGAAAGATAACATCTTACAATTTTTAGCGTATGCATATGAAAGTACTCAAACAGGTCATTCTTCCATCAACACAAAGATCACCATGCTACTCTTTCATGGTTTCCACCAAACTTCCTCCCTCTACCCCCTCCAAATCTCTGGCAGCCATTAATCACTTCTCCATTTCTGTAACTTTGTCACTTAAAACATTTAATTTGGGCCCGGCGCAGTGGCGCAAGTGGTTAAGGTCCTCACCTCGCACGCCCGGGATCCCATATAGGCGCCAGTTCTAATCCCGGCGGCCCCACTTCCCTTCCAGCTCCCTGCCTGTGGCCCAGGAAAGCAGTCGAGGACGGCCCAAAGCTTTGGGACCCTGCACCCGCGTGGGAGACCCGGAAGAGGCTCCTGGCTTCGGATCGGCATAGCATCGGCCGTTGCGCTCACTTGGGGAGTGAATCATTGGACGGAAGATCTTCCTCTCTGTCTCTCCTCTCTGTATATCCGCCTTTCCAATAAAAAATAATAAAAATAAATCTTTAAAAAAAACAAAAAAATTAAAAAATTAAAAAATAAAAACATTTAATTTAAGGAATCATATGAAGTTTTGAGTTTACCATGGTTTTTGTTTCACTCAAAGAATGCCTTTGAAATTCATTTAAGTTGAATGTACAAATAGTTCATTCCTTTTCACTGCTGAATAGGATCTCCTGGTACAGATGTACCACCTTTAATTGCTCACCTTTTGAAGACATTTCAACCTGTCCTAGATTTTGGATATTGCAAAGAAGATTGGTGTGAGTGCTGGTGCATAGGTTTTTCATGTGGGTATAGTTTTCTTTTATTTGAGGGAGACAATTTCTGGTAAGTATATGTTTAGATTTGTATGTTGAACTATATTCCAGACTGACTATGCGATTTCAAATGTCCACTGGCAAATGAATGAAAGATCTCATCTCTCAGCCTTCTTACTAGCATTTGGTTTTGTCACTACTTTTGGTCTCATTATTCCACTCGGTGCATAATATTATCTCATCATAGTCTTAACTTGCATTTCCCTAATAGTAATATTGAACTTTGCACATCATTGTTTGCCATGTTTACTTTCTTTTTGGTATGATGCCTAGTCACATCTTTCGTTCATTTGGAGTTGCGTTTAAAACCAAACCCCTGTAGAAGTGCCTATTAAAGGCAGATAAAACACATCCTAAGATCCCAGTCTCCTAGCCTCCCACCCTGAGTGTCTGTGCCCTGGCCCTACTTTTGTGATTACTAATTAATCACTTACTAAAAGTAACTCACTGAACTGAGGGTGTGGTGGAAGTGGCCCTCCATGATTCTCTTATAATTGGCATCTTACTGCTCAGTAATGTCTCAATGGGTTTATTTAGGGATGTATAGGATTCTAGGGCCGTAACAGGAAATAATCACCACCTGCACAAATCCCCAGAATGAATGAGGCCCACTTTTCCTTTGTAAATAATACAGCATCCCCAACCAATCAAGGAAGGCCATAAGCACTGCTGACCAACTAGAGGCCCTCACACATGCTGGACACCTGTCCCTCATTCCGAGCACTGAACCATGGGATTCATTAGCCCACAGGAAGTCTAGGAACTGACTGGTAGCTGCCCAAATCCTTGTTCTCCACATTGCAATAAATACCTACTCTTTTCCACCAACCTACTGTCAAGGGATTGACTTACTTTGCACCAAGTGAGCAGTTAAAATTTTTGAGTTGTATAGTAACTCCTCCAACTATTTTGGGGATTATTCTACAGCAGGTTTAAAAACGCATACCTGGTTGGGCCCTGCGCAACAGCCTAGTGACTAAAGTCCTTGCCTTGAACATGCCAGCATCCCATATGGGCACTACTTCTAATCCCAGAGGTCCCACTTCCCATCCATCTCCCTGTCTGTGGCCTGGGAAAGTAGTAGAGGATGGCCCAAAGCCTTGGGACCCTGTATCCACATGGGGAGACCTGGAAGAAGCTCCTGGCTTCAAATTGGCTAGGCTCCGGCTGTTGTGGCCACTTGGGGAGTGAATCAACAAGCAAAAGATTTTCCTCTTTGTCTCCCCTCCTCTCTGTATATCTGACTCTCCAATAAAACAAAAAATAAATCGTTTAAAAAAAAAAAGAAATGGATACCTCGTTAAAAGCTCATTGTTATTGAGGACAAGTGGAGATATGTTTAGACATTCAAAGCCTCAATAGATTTACCATTAAAAAATTCTCTTTATAAAGACTCTGGGAAAAAAATCAAGTAAGAAAAAAATAACATATAGCACAATATACATGACAATGGCAGGTAAATACAATTTGACAAAATTTATTGTTGACTAAAACAGTCAAGAGAAAAGAGAAATATATCCTTTGCAAAATGAAATTTAAATTTCAGAAGGTCTGAGAGAGTCTTACGTTTGGGAAAAATTCAACAGAGGGATTGTACACTTGGATGATAAATCCCCAGGCTGGAGAATTAGAGCCTACTCTCTCATGTACCAGGTTTGTCATATTTTCTATGTGTATTAATACATAATGAAGTGCCTAGAATACGGTGATTAACAAACACGAATTTTTTCTTTCAGAAAATTGACATTATAATTCCACTTTTATAGCTCTCAGATTGAGTGGAGTTTTAACATTGCTGTGGTTTGTGAAAGTGTCTCCAGAAGTTTGCGTGTTGGGAGTTGATGATGATGATATGGGTGGGCAGGTCATCATTGAGGATTGCAGTAAGGACAGCCAACACGTAACCCATATACACTACCCAAATCCCATCACATTCCACACAAAGGCAATACAACTGAAGTCCTGCAACTGAACTTCACTTCCCATCATGTACAAGATGCCCTGACATGTTCCTGATGATCACCTTAGGTGTTGCAACCCTGCCCTAAACCCTGTCTCCTTTGAACACTAAGTTAGGCCCTCCCCCAAGCATCATTGCGTCTCCTATAACAGAGCAAGTCTAGCCTAGTAGGATCAATTCTCCTTTCTAATAGTGCCAGTACTCACATTTGGATGCATAATATTCGTTTGCTATTCAATAAATCCTGCTTTTCTGCTCATCTCCATCTCTCTACATTGCCTGTTTGTATTTCTACACCTGGTAAGACAAGGACTGGACTAAGTCTAGCCCAGGTTCTCTCTGATCCTAGCCATTCCTGATCTCCACAATTGGAGTGGGTTAATCCTCACAGGAATGTCTTCTTATTCTTCTCACACACTATCTTGCCTTCTCTCCTTGGCATCCTCTGCTTTGTCATGATGCAACATGAAGACCCTTGCCAGATGCTTCCACTGTGCCATTGGACTTTCCAGCCTTCAGAATCATGCTCTAAATACATTTCTGCTCTTCATGAATTATCCAACATATGGTGTCCTGGTATCACAACACAGAATAGACTGATACAAATATGCATATGGAAGGAATAGTTTCACCTACCTTTAAATCCTCCAACCCACATCAGTTCTTTCCATCCCAATTAGCTGCCCCTGTAACAATGAGGTCTGCCACAATGCCCAATATCTGTAAAAGAAGTTAGGGAGTAGGAATCATTTGTTCTAGGTTTGCCTAATCAAGGGAACTTTCCTAGAGACATTAAAACTATGATTGACAATGAAGGCTGAAGGAGAGAGCCAGAAAGAGCTAATACTATAGGTGATGTTACTGCTTATGTTCAAATACACATTCCTGTTTCCCTTCCCTATCCTTTCTGCAAAGGGTACGGGTGAATGAAGAAGAATTGGACACTAATAATTAGCTGAATTATCCTGACTGTGAAGAAACACAAAGCTCTTCCTTAACTTTGACCTTTCAGATCGCTGGTAAGTTAACTTGCTTTTGGAGGCTCAGAATAGTTACAAATGTCTATAAACGGCTTTTGACAAACAAGGCAAATGTTTACAAAGACTGACTACCTCGATCTATGTAAAGTTAGCCACTCTTTGCTAGGAGGGACACCTGCTGCTTGACAACGATGCTATTTTCTGGCCAGCTATGGAATAAGCCACTTTTTTCACATCTGCTTCAGCTCAACAGCAAACACCTCTACCACCAGACCTCCTCATTGTCTTCTTCTACATCAGTCTTGAATGGTTCTCTATAAGAAAAGTCCCCCAGCTGGACATTCTCATCAAAAATTCTTGGAGCACTAGGGCAGGGATGCCTTAATATTGTCACAACCTACACAGGTATCTTGGGCTAACTAATAAAACACATATTTGAAGCAAGACCACCTCGGATGCCAAATTAAATTATACCACTTTGTCTCAAATTCATAATCACTGTAATCCTCATTTTCCTCATGTGTGAAACAGAAGAGAGGATCCAGTTAGATAAAGCATGTAGTACATAATAGTGGGCACAATGCATACTATTAACTAAACAAAGGCCCCCATATTTCCTAAAGAGTGACTAGAGCCTCCTAACATTTGAGATGAGTCTGGTCAAACAAGACACATCAGAAACTGACACATCAGACATGGTATTTGCCACATCCAGCGTCCCACACAATGTTTAAGAACACAGTTACGGATGATTCTTTGTGCATGGGTGAATGATCACTGAATTGGCACTGAATTCATTCCTTAGCTTTGCAAAAAATTCGTAAGTCTTTTTGCCCAAATAGGGGAATACTAACAAGCTAAATCAAGAGATTAGCTTCTCCAGAATCTGAACCTAGTTTCTGAAGAAGGAAATGAGCTAAGGGTCAAGAGAAGTAGGAGTGTTAAGTAACAGAGATCATGAAAGCCACAGCAGAAGACTAAATCCATCCCAAAAGACACAAGTCTCCTCTGGAGCCACTTGTGTCTTGACTGGTTCTAGATCCAGTAACAGCCCAAGTGTTTTCTAACAGAAAGACCGCCATCCCTCATGTGGCTTCAATTAGCCTATTTTGGGGAAATAAGAAACGTACAGAACTATACTTCAACATACCTCAATGAAAGGAAATCTGGAATGTGTTTTCCCATTTAAGAAATCAGTGTGTATTTCAACTAAGCACTCACTATCCACAAAAGTACATGAAGAAATTGAGCTAGGACCACCTAGAAAACTACCATAGAAAAATACACCTCGATGAAATGATACCATGATTCACTCCATACAGAGAAACTTGGCATGTGTGTATAGCAGGTTTTGATGTGTGTGTCAACACCACATATCTTTTCCCTGTTCTTAAATTCTACCTTGGTCAATTTGGTGGTGTGCAGCACACAACCAGTCAGAACTTAGTGATTGCTTCTCTTCTTATCCCTGTCACTGGGGGAGTAGGCACATGACCCCTAACTCAGTCAACTGAGAGCTTCCGCAAGAATTCTAAAGTCCAAAAGGGTAACAGACAAATAAAGGCATTATTAAAGTAGCAGCAGCCACCATATAAAGCAATAGTAATTATACTGAGCATCAGAGAACAGCAGACACTGGAGAAGGGATAAGGGTATTTGTAAGCAGCAAGATGTAGAATGGGATTAGGATCAGGAGCTATGAATACTCAAGGGGGAAGTTGTTTTAGAGCTATGGTGTGTGCAAGGGATATGTGAAAGAATAGTGGCGTGTCCAGGGCAGTATGTTCAGGGTTGGTGGGTTGCATTGTGCAGTGTGTTCAGGATAATGGGGTGTGCAGTGGGGTGCATTTTCAGGAGCAGGGGTTTGTGTGGGTGTTTGCATGAGCAATGGGATTCCAGAGGATCCTGTTCAGGGCAGTGGATTGGAGTGGACTGCATGTGTGATATCAGGAAATGTAGGGTGGGTTGCCTTTTCAGAAGCAATTGCGTACATTGTGGCAAATTGTAGGTTTTGCTATCAAGATTATTTCTGATGCTCATCCCCCTTGATTTTTCTCCTGAATTTCTGTGAATTCTGTGAATACCAGCTATCATTAAGGAAAGACTGGTCTGTCACATGAGAAGAGGTCTGGGTGCATCTTGACTTTATAAGTCAGTTAATGTTGTACCTTAGGTTGAGCTTCAAAATCGTGGCTGTTTGCATTCTGTTCAGACTGCCATTTCAGAGTGCCAGTGGTGTGCCCCTACTGGTCTGATGTGGCTTGTTCAATCTAGGTACTTAGCATGACAGGATAAAATCCAAAAGACTGTAGAAAGGGCATAGATTCCTTCTGTGCATGTTTTTCATCTGAAGAAAATCATCAGGGGACCATACATACTATTCATGGATAAGGTGGAATTTTTTCCTACCCAGTCATGGAATGGCTTCCTCATCTATAGAATGACATTAGATAAGCTGAATAATCAATTATTTACTATAAATGTCTATGGTTAAACTCATCCTCAGATAAGAAATCTAGAAAATGGAGAGGAAATAATGAATGCCATGCCTTGTACCTAGTATCAAAACCAATCCAAACCATTCCTTTCTCTCCTTATCCACCTTTTGTTTCTGTGAAATCCCTATAGCTAAAAGGAGAAGCAAGAGAGTTTATTAGAACATAAAATGAGACTTTCCTGCAAGTCTTTATAAGCCCATTTTAAAGAAGAAATTGCGCTTGAGAGGCAGTGTGAAAGCTCGTGAAGGAAGCATCGAAGTCTCCCCTGACACTCTTCACTCCCTGCCATTGTTAATCCACTGCTCATAATTGTTAGGAAGCGCCCAAGCATTCATTTGCTTTCTTTGCTGCTAACAATAGAAATAAATGCTCCAACTGGGGCAGGATTTCAGGCTGCCACAGGATAAATTTGTTATTCTTGGCACTTCCAGACTCCTACACAGCTCTAGGGAAAGATGTCTTGTTGACACACTCTATCTTGCGTCATTTTTCACGATGGCCTGCCTGTCTGCTCACCCCTGGTGGGTCTCATCCTGGACAGCTGCAAGGGAGATGACACTGAACTGACAACTCCCTGTAAAAGACATATGTGAAAGCAAGAGCTTTAGGATGGAGGCTGTGAGCAATATGACACCTAATGGACTTGAAACCATGGCCATTGCCAAGCACATGCCATCCATTATCTATCATACTATCAATTCCCATTGCAAGTACTGTTGTATGCATCACATAAGTAAGCAGCTCAGGGATACTCAGGCTACCCTGTTCTCTTGGGCATGAATTCGGAGCTGCCCCACAGGTAAGTCCCCATTGCTCTAGAAGTTTAACTAGAGGATGAAAATTAAAAGGAAAGGTGGTGTTAGAGAGAGGCTTAGGTGTCATCAGGCAAGAGTTAGTGGATGACCAAAGGAACACACGAGCTCTTCATGGGGAGACCCAGAGAAAACAGCAGGAACCCAAAAGATGATGTGGAAGAGGGATGAAAAAGGCCAAGAGAGTTCTGGAAAGCCTGTTTTAATTTTTTCAAGCAGTTGAAAAGATTGGACTAATTTACATATTATCCACCAAACTGATCAACTAAGGGTACAAAGATGCCTCCAGGGTCCAGGAACAAGAGCAGAATCAAATGATAAGTCTGGCAAAAGGCAATAAGGAAAGATGGGACCTGTAAGGAACCCATATCTGTCAAAAAGAAGCTGCCCTGGGCAGGTTCTGGAGCACAGTGGGTTAAGCTGCAGCTAAGGATGGCCATATTCTACACTGAAATGCCAACTCAAGTCCTGGCAACTTTGCTGCTTACTCAGCTTCCTGCTGATATGCCAAGGAACACAGCAAATGAAGGCCTTAGTATTCCATTCCCCATTACACATGTGGGAGATCCAAAGGGAGTTCTAGGCTCCTGGCTTTGGCCAGACCTAGTCCTGACTGTTGCAGGCATTTGAGGGGTGAAGCAATATGTGGAGGATGGATCTTTCTCTCTCTCTTTCCCCTCCCTCATCTCTCTTCTGTGAGTGTGTATGTCTCTATCTTTCAAATAAATTAAAACGAACAAACAAATAAAACAAAAATGAGCAACCAGCACTCAGGTCAAGCTACTATAGTCAAATGTTACCATATTGCTAGTAAAAGCTGCAATTCTTGATTATTCGTATTCTGTTAGCAAAACAAGTCAACAGCTTAGAAGCATCCTGTAGGCCATATGTTTGCCTGCACTGCCATCAAGGATCAGGGAGCTTCCACCTCCAGAAAATATAAATATCAAACTTCCAAGGCTCCACTGAGTCCCAGAGCCCAAAGATAAATGTTAGTTTTAATGTATTTTTTAATTGGAGAGAAAAAAATTCATGTGTCATTTGTATGATGTAATCTGATTTGGAAAAACACAACTTTACAGTGGAAGTAATTAGTGTTAGACGATGAGTATTAAAAAAAAAAACACTAATGAGGACTGGTTGTTATGATATAGGTCAAAGATAATATTCCAATTGCAGATTGATGCCAAGGACTGGAACAGGGCATTTCAAATGAGTTTGCTAAAAAGGCCTTTCATAGAAAGGATTAAGCATAGACAACAGCTTGGAACAGTTCCCCCAGGGTGACAGACCAGGAAATAAGGATTCTCATTTCTATTCTCAACATTCCCCCTTCATAGGAACATATGGGATAGAACAGCAACTTACTGTTCTTTGAATTATCAAAATGTTTAGCAAAATTTCATCTTCAGTTAGTTAGCACTTAATAAACGATGGAGAAAATGTCCATCTTGAAGTTATTGGAGGGTAATTTTTATTATTTATTTATTTATTTGGGAAGGAGAAAGACACACATGATAGATGAGTCTCCAATCACTTGTCAATCTCCGAATTCTACCCCTGCTTACTTTCATGCTATGCCACTGGAAATTTCCTTTTCAGTTATCCATGGGATTCTTCCCGGTGCATGGGTGGTTAGAGTTCAATGCTTGATGAAAATTATCAGTAACAGATCATCTGTTCTTTTTTTCAAGGACCCCCTCCATTCTAGTGGCTCTTCAAGGCATGCCATAGGCTGTTTCATCTTCACCCAGGCTGCAAGCCCAGGATTTGGATGAGTATCTGAGATACAGTGCTACCCACAGGTCTGCTGTAGGACTACAGTCAGAGGACCCACTCTCTGTTTTGCCATCTCTGATAACTTTTCTACACCCCCTGAGTCCTCCACAGTTGGGAAACCCATGGGGCTATTTCAATAGCCATCTGGGTGGTGTTTGGGGCTTCTCTGGGCAGTTCCATTTCTTCCTCACCTGCTGTTGGCCTTCTGGGGCTCCCTGCTCCTCAGCTGCCCCTCAAGGGTAGGTTATGCTAACCCACAAGGTAGGGAGGTAATCAACAACTCCTGACAATTTTTCTTCCTGGTGCTGGTGGTCGTAAGTCACTCTCATGTCGTGACCACCCCTAGTTCTAGTCGATAGCCTCTGTCTGCAAAACTAGCCCATAATACAGAAACTCACGCTCACAGTAGCTTGTGGAGATGGCAGGGACAAGACCTTTTATTTCCTTTTATTAAATATTGTTTGTTCTAGCATTCAATGTGAATTTAATAGAGAGGACTCAGTAATCAAAGGTGTATACTTTGTTCTATTCAAAAATTTTCCTCCCGGTTTCTATATTCAGTCCTTGGTTTATGCCAATGGAAATAAAAGCCTATGTTCACATTCATAGTAATTTATTTACAATAACCAAAGCTGAAAGAACTCAAATAATGAACTCTATTAACTGATGAATGTAAAAGCAAATTGAGCTGCATTTATAATATAGGAACATACAATTACACATAGAATGCTGTTTGGTTATCACAAGTAATAAAATATTGAAACATGATACAGCATGAATGAACATTGAAATTGGTATGATAAATAAAACACACCAGATACAAAAGGTCCCATGTTGTCATAAATATCCAGAATATGCCAGCCCACAGAGAAAGAAGGTGGATTTGTCTTTATCTAAGGCTGAGACCCTGGGAAAATTGCAGAACGGTTGGCTAAAAGGAAGCAGAGCAGATTTCTTTGGAATTGGAATAAAGTTTCCCAAATTTCATTGTAGGGATCACTGTACAATTCTGAGTTTATATTAAAAACACATAGAATTCTTTACTTTCTAAAGGATGAGTTGTATTGTATATAAATTATATCTGAGGAAGCTGTGATTTTAAAAAAATGTTCCTTCTTAGTCAGGCAATTGTCCTTGGATCCAGTAAGATTGTTTCTCATCTCTCTCCCCATTGATCCCTCAGTTTTTTGTTTGACCACTAGGTTTGGCAAATGTTCTTGTGTGTTTCAGAATATGCAATGGGGAAATCACTCAGGCTAACCTCTCAGGATGCCATGTACAAGAACTTGATTTTGGGGGTTTTTCTAAATACCAAACAGCTGGTAGATTCTTGTCCTAGTTTGAAAAGAAACCACCATCTCACCTTGAACTTTGTTTCTTTAGATCTAGACCTGAAGTCACCAGTAGGCGATGGTATTTTCTAGTATATTTTTATTTGTTTATTAATGTACTTACTTGACAAGCAGAGGAAGAGAGAGACAGAGACACTTCCACCTGCCGGTTCATTCTTCAAATACCTACAATGGAAAAGGCTAGCCAAAGCCAGGATCTATGACCTGGTTAGCAACTCCAGCACTTGATGCTACCTCCTAGGATAGCAGAAAACTGGATCAGTAGCCAAGCCAGATCAAGGCAAAAAAAAACCCGAGTAGTTCTGCGTCAGATGCCAATTGCATGAATGACTGAAGCATTCAGGCCTCCTTCTTTAAAGGAAGTTTGAAGGAAACCAAAAGGGATGAACCCACACCTGTGTCGGAATCCATTAAAAATGCTTTGCACAGGGCCCAGCGCGATAGCATAGCGGTTAAAGTCCTTGCCTTCAACGTGCCGGGATCCCATATGGGCGCTGGTTCTAATCCCAGCAGCTCCACTTCCCATCCAGCTCCCTGCCTGTGGCCTAGGAAAGGACAGCCCAAAGCCTTGGTACCCTGCACCCCCCTGGGAGAACTGGAAGAAGCTTCTGGCTCCTGGCTTCGGATTGGCTCAGCTCCAGCAGTTGCGGCCGCTTGGAGAGTAAACCATCAGATGGAAGATCTTCCTCTCTCTCTCTCCTCCTCTCTGTGTGTCTGCCTTTCCAATAAAAATGAATAAATCTTTAAAAAAAAAAAAAACTGATGTGCACAGAGCTGGGGCTCAGGCCACGGCTGACAGCCAAGCATGAGCTCCTCCGCCTCTCCCAGCATATCCACCCTTTGCAGACCCACAGGAACTTAAGCCAGAAAATAAAGGAGGGCACACAGGCTGGGGCTGGCCACAGCTCTGAAGTCTCACCCACATCATCTTTGAGTGAGAGCTGGTTGCCCTTTTCTGAATAATTTGGGAGTAAGAAGTGGGTAAGGCAGTAAGAGGAAGGCTAGATTGTTGAATAATGCAATTTTCTAAACACAAAGAAGAGTTTGTTTCCACCAAGAGCAAGCTACACCAGAGGTCCAGACATGTGTGGATATAAACACCACCTAATTTCAGAAAAACAGGACAGGTGCAGAGGAACCTGAGGGGAAGGGAGAACAGTGATTGATCCACAGGAATCAGGAGCTTAATGCATTTGCATAGTCAGGTGCATGTCTTCTGGAAGGTTAACTCTAAGCCAGGGATCGGAACCAGGCAGGCAAGCCAAAAGCAGGACTACCCGGTAGACCAGAAGACATGGCTGTTAAACAATTGTCCACAACCCTGCCCAAGGTTCCACTGGCATGTGGGGCAGTCCAGGGCTGCTCCTGAGCTGCTGGTCCTGCCACTGCCCTGCAGCAAGCAATGCAGACGGCTGCAAGGAGCAAGCCAGGACACCTTCAGTTTGATGGTTTAGTCTGACCCTTAATGTACTAATAATATATCAGAAGCAGCATTGCATGATGGCAGTCATCAACCTGTAACATTCAAGGGCTTTTGTTTGACTTTAAATGACCTGTCTCACCCTCTGTCGCATCTCTCCAAGGCAGGATTTAATTTCAGCAGGTCACATTCATCTCTTGATGCCCTTCTTAAGCTTTAATGATGAGGGATTGATAGAATCAAGCATAAAATCACTCGTGGGTTTCTCAAAGAAACTTATCAGATGTTGTAGACTACATGGGCTTTAGGCATACACTTGGAAAACATACTGGCAGTCAGACACAAAGTCTGCAAAATCCAAGTGGGTGGTCCAGATCCAGATGAAAGAACTGAGGAATGGAATAAATGACAGAGAAACAGAATGTAAAAGATTCGCAGAATCTGAAGGGCTAGCACAGGGCTGGCCAAGCAGGAATCCTGCTGATGTTTGGAAGACCTGGCCCTTGCCTTGCCCTGGAGCTTTTATTTGCCTCCTATGAGGGTGGGACTCAACGGCAGTGGAGCCAGCTACCCAATATGTGCTAAGCAAAGTAATCAGGGGCATAATGTTTTGCAGGCAATGCTGACAGTGAAGGACATAGGATCATGACCCCAGAATCACAGAAACAATGAAATCCCAGGTATCTCAAGGCATGGCCCCCTGAGTCATGGGCAGACAACTCTTGAGTTTGATAGCTGCCCAAGAGCTAAGACGTTTGTGGTCTTCTTTCTTCTTACAGCTTTATCTTCTACTGGGAATTTTCCCAGTGCCCCCTCCTATTTCCTTATGAGCTCAATTTCTATGATTTTATCAAAAACCATCCAAAGCTCAGTGATCAAGAGTCTCTCTTTAACCACCCTTGAGTCCTCTTCTTGCTTGTGTCTGTTTGTGGAAAGCCCAGTGTTCGCAAGGATCCTTTGAAGCCATTCCAAGTCCTTGATGATTAAGCCTTCCATTTGCCTTTAGCAACAATCCTCTCCTCTGGACATCTCCTCTGAGTAATTTTCCACACACTGACCCCCTCATTCTGGTCATCGGCTATGAATCCCAGCTTTCTTCCTGTGTTTGTGAGACAAGAGGCAGAGGAAACAGTTCAGCCACCAAGATAAGAGTTTCTATGATCTCAAGGCCTACAGAAAATGGGTTTCATTCCGCCTCGTTCTGAAAATAACCAGATTCCCTTGTCTGGACCAGGCTTAGGCGGCCAAGACACTTGGACAGATCCACAGCTCCTCATGCACTAATTGCAATGCCCTGACATGCTAAATGACCCACCTCTCAGATGCCATGAGAGGAAGCATTGGGCAATATGAAGAGCAAAAAGGAGAAGTAGCTAGATTTCAGGAAATTGCTACCCATTTCTCAGACAAGAAAAAGAGTTTTCTTCTCTTTTATTAGAATGTATTTCCCATCTGATTAAATGTCTCAAATAGTATTAAACAAAGTTCAGAGATTGAGCCATCCCCCTCTGAATAGGCCCTGCTCTATGTGTAGAGCGTATGATTTTGCTTCCATAATAAAACACACCTGATGCTTGTTATTCATTATTTTCCAACAGTCTCCTGAATTCCTTCTTAGAGCAAAGTCAAGGACCTCGGTATCAGGCAGCCAGTGCCTTTTGGAGTTGAGTCTTGCTTCCATATTGCAGTAGAGTTGACTGGTATCTCAAGGTATTGAATAAAGCCTTCCCTGCCTTTGTCATAAGTGTCAGGTGAATTGCTTTTCTTCTTTGGTAGCACTTACCATATTCTCTCCTAAATGTGTCTCTGCCTTAAGAAAGACAGTAAGTGACCTGCCCTGTAGCCTCTTCCTCTGCAATTTAAAGTATCTTCCTCTAGATTTTCATGGTCTGTCTCTTCTGCCTGAGGAATTGATGACTTTGCTGATTATTGCAACTAGCACTAAATACCCGGAGCCTTTCATTCAGAAGCTAAGTGGAAAAGCCAAATGTACATTATGTATCTGAAATTGCTTTCATTGGGATGCCTTGGAATGAAATTATCAAGCCTTTCTGTAATTAATTTGGTGGAGAAGTTGATTGTGAGGAGCTTCTGGGATAATGCCCAGGCTCTGATAAAGGAGCAGAACTGCTGCCATTGGAGTGTATGAAAGCCTGGATTTAACAGCGGGGGAAGCTTCCCCCATCCCAACTGACTACCCCTCCGTTACCTGGCAACGCACAAATGGGAAGTCAAAAAGGGGAATGGGGAAGGTGCGCTCCCAGTGCTCATCAATTGCAAATAAGACCATTAGGCACCTAAGTTGAATATGAATGGCCGAGGGCTTTGTGAGCCTACTAAAGGAGTGGGCAATTTCAGGAAAGTAACTGAATAAGTAAAAAGAAAGGGACTCTATAAAGTGAAAGTTTAGCTCTTCAGGGGAAAAGAACAAACTTGGGATCTGAAAATCCATTTTCTTTTCAAAAGTGACAAATGTTCACCTCTGGGCAGGCAGGAGACACTGGCAGCTCTAACTCTGCTTTCCTGCACTTCCCAGTCCTTCCCAGGGCACAGCACGTGGAGACCGTGGGGGGTGGGGTCCCGTTGTCTCCCCCAAAACTGCAGCACAAGTCCCCATGCGCTTTGAAGAGGCTTTGCAATTTTCAAGCTTTTCCTTAAGTATGTCTTCTGCAGTGGGGAATTTTTCACTGTTCATCCAAGTAGGAAATTACAGAATGCACTTTGATGAGAATTTTAAAAATGTTCTCAAAGTTAACATTTGTTCCATTTTGAGGGAACCCAGGACTAGAAGCAGACCACACCTGGACTCCATGCTGTAGCTCCTGGCCAGCACAAAGATGGAAGGCTCTGGTAACAGATACCGGTCAACTGCCACAAGATCTAGGATTCCATGACAAGACCTAGGCTTCCATAAAAACAAGTTGGAAAGGTCTCTATTGAGAGTGCCCCAGGCCTTCATGCTGGCATGGTGGTCTGATTCTAAACCTGGGGTCTAGCTTCTATGTAGGCACTGGCTTGAGTCCTGGCTGCTCCACTTCCCATCCAGAGCTCTGCTAATGGCCTGGGAGGGCAGCAGAAGATGGCCCATGGTATTGGCCCTGTATCCACCTAGGAGACCAGGAAGAAGCTCCTCACTCCCAGCTTCAGACTGGCCTAGTTCTGGCTACTGTAGCCATTCAGGGAGTGTGCCAGTGGAAGGAAGCTCTCTTTGTCACTGTGATTCTAATTTTCAAGTAAAATGAATACATCTTAGGGAGAAAAAAAGTCTAGGGGCTGGCACCATGACTCAACAGGCTAATCCTATACCTTCAAGTGCCGGGATCCCATGTAGACATCGGTTCACAACCTGGATGCTCCATTTACTGTCTAGCTCCCTGCTTATGGTCTGGGAAAGCATCAGAGGATGACCCAGGTGTTTGTGACTCTGCCCACCCATTGAGAGACCCAGAAGTAGCTCCTGGCTCCTGGCTTCTGGCTCTTGGCTTAGAAGCAGCTCAGCTCTAGCCATTACAGCCATTTGGAGAGTGACCCAGCAGAAGGAAGATCTTTCTCTCTGTATCTCTCTTTCTATCTACAAATCTGCCTGTCAAATAAAAATAAATGAATCTGAAAAAAAAAGCCTAAATGCAAACTGCATTCGCATTGCTTCACTGAGATGTCCACCTGTTCTACCAGATGTGGGAATGTCTGTCTCTTCACCTTTTCTAATACTCTCTGCCTTCTCATGTATTTGCTCATTGGCCACATTCTTTTCCATCTATCAAACAAGTTCCTAGGATTCAAATCAACAGTAACAGTACGATAACGGAACACGCAAACAAGGAGGATTTTGGATAAGGCATCAGTGCACACGGTGCTCTCCAGCGAGATGTCTCGGCAGCATCTGAACATGGGGTACAGCATCTGCATGGGGTCATCATGGTGCCTTCATCTATGAGGGTCAGTAAGGTTCAGGTACATGGTAGAGAATGTGCAGGCAGCACAAATGGGAGGTAGAGGTCTGGGCTGCAAAGACTGCTGGCAATCCCTCTGTACCTTGTGGCTCACTAACTCCCTGTCCAGCCCACAGCAGAAACAGTCTTCCATCAAAGACTGATGTGCAGAGCTACTGTTTTAACAATTATCCCCTGTGGGCAAAGCTGGAAGCTGTGGTGGGGGTGGAGAGGACTCTCCCAGAGTCCTGCCCCACCCACTCCCTTTCCAGAAATTGGTTGACTGTAGAAAGCTGTTTTTGAAGCTGAATGCACACATAGTGCCTTGAAGGCAGATACTAGATAGCATCAGGCCCTGGACTGCCCTGTCTTCCAGCCTCCTTCCCTAGCTCAGTTCCCTTTGGCCTGCTTTTGCTGAAATTAGCTTACTGATTTGAGGGAGTGGTGCAGCCAATCCTACAAGGTCCCTTATGACTAGACTCAGGAGGTTGTGTAATTTCCCCTATGGATACACCACAGTGTTCAGTGTTACAGAGAAAGAGAGAGAGAGAAAAGAAAAGAAGAAAGAAAGAAAGAAAAGAAAGAAAAAGACTTAACTATTATTATTGGAAAGGCTTTAACAGGAGGAAAGACAGAGAGAAAGATCTTCCATCCACTGGTTCACTCTCCAAAGGGTCACAGTGGCCAGAGGGCTGAACCAATCTGAACTCATCTGAGCCAGGAACCAGAAACCTCTGCTAGGTGTCCCACGTTGCTGCTGAGGACTTGGGCCATCCTCCACTGCTTTCCCAGACCACAAGCAGGGAGCTGGGTGGGAAATGGAGTATCTGGGACATGAACCAGTGCCAATATGAGATTCTGGGACTTGTAGGGAGGCATGGGGAGGGATTAGTGGATTGAACCATCACGCCTGGCCCAATGATCAGTCTCATCTTGTGGGATTTCTTACCCAGGTACACCTGACCCTGGTCAAAAAGCATAGCTGGAGTCTGCTTTGCAATCATCAGAACTTTTGAAAGGATGTGATATCACTAACCAAAGATGGATCACACACAGTGCAAACCACACACGAACTTGGACACATGCTAAACATGGACCTCTCAGTTCCTCATTCAGACTCTAAGCACCTTGAGCCTCAACCCTCCAAGGAGCCTGGGAATTAAACAACAGCATCCCTACTGCTTAATCTGCACTTGGCAATAGACATCTCTTTTCCTTTACTACCTGCTGTCAGGGATCAGCTTTCTGCATGTGGCACAAGCAGAGTTTTGCCGATAAGATAGTGACTCCTCCAAACATTCTTGGAGATGTTACATATCAGGTTGTGGAGAAGACCAAATATGCCATTCCAAAATATGACTACAGGAGATCAGAGAATAGCACCTCAAAATGTGACTGCAGGAGAGAAGCCGGAATATGTCATCCGATAATACGTCTTTCTATCATAGAGATTATTTTGAACTGGTTATTTTGAGAAACTGCAAACACAGGAAGTCCTGAAGACAAGGCTGGATGCTTTGTAAGGGAAATTTACTTTTTTTTTTTTAAACAGGAAATCTTCATTTGCAAGTCTACCTCTACATCTGCTTCTACTTTTCCCTCTATCTCTTCCAGGAAGAAAGGTATCACTAAGCCACTGCTAATCCTCAATGCAGAAGACTTGAACAAAAATCTGCATACCAAATCTGACCCTGATTTGTCACGCTTTTTGTGTGTGCCTCCGTAGAACTAGCCATTCCCCTACTTTTCTTTTGTTTTTCAGCAGGATATATCATGAAAGCCTGAGTTCACAGTCATCTCTCCAAGACTTGGGGTCACGGTCCCTGGATGTGCTTTGGATTGGTTCAGTATGTGCAGAGTATTGGTTCAAGCACACCCACAGATACCAAAATCCTCAGCTCCTTAAGTATCCTCCCACATACTTTAAATCATATCTAGATAACTTGCAATACATGATACAATCTACATGCTGTATAAAACCTTATGCTTAGTATTTGCAAAATAAGGAGAAAGTAATCTACAGACATACAGTACAGATGCTATTCTTTAAGAATGTTTTCTAGTCATGGTTGTTGAACCTGCAGACGTAGAGCTCATAGATACAGATGACATTTGTCTGACCATGTCTCATTTCTTAGATTCTCTTTCATGAATAGTTGAGGTACCTTTGTTTTTTTTTTTTTTTAATACTTATTCACTTTTGTTTGCTTTCCTCTTACTAAACTGTCTTTTGGTGGGGAGGTGTGAATCTAACTAAGAGCTCAAAGGAGCTCAAGATTATTTTTCCTCCCCTACAGTGCCAAACCACTTAGACTAGGAATTTCCTGTTCATACCAAACCCCTGCACAGACCTTTAGTCCCGATGCTGAACAGCACCTAGCCTCCATTTCCCCCAGACATTCAGCCTCCATCCCCTCCTTGTCTCATGGTTCCTTGGTCTGCATTTCTGATTGCAAATCAACATCTTACAAAACTCACTCATGGAAGTCCTAGTTTGCCTGTGACTCTTTCTTTCCACGTGTTAAACCTGAAAAAGCCTAATTGTTTAGCCAAGTTATCCTGAACCACCCAGATTCAATTTGCAATGGCAAAGCAATTCTCTGTGCATATTCTACTCCCTTAATAGGGCTTTGATAAAATCTAGTTGGAGACCAAAACAAACAAACCACCAAAAAAAATTCTTTGTTAAAAATCCATGCGTGTAATAGCCTGACTTCTACCATAGGGGTAGAAGAATGGCACAAAATGTCCTAAATGTCCACGCAGATGGCCAACCAGGACAAGTGAGAGCCACTAAACCAATGCCTTCATTCTTGCTGTGTCATTCTCACGTAGAGGACAATGCCTGCAGGACTCCTGGGACTCCTTTTCTATTTGCTGAGCTAGGACTTTGTGGATTTCAGCTTCTCCAGACTCTCCTGGGAATCCTGGAGTGGCAGCAATAGATTACCCTGTTCTGATCTGCCCCTAAATATGTTTGTAGAGCGTACAAGCAGAAATATAAGGTAAAAATACAAAGTACAGCCAAGGATGACTCCCTAGCAAAATCCTAAGTGCCAAGTCTTACCTGGGCATTGACCTTGCACCTTGATTTTTCACAGAAATTAAATCTTTACCCAGTGTCCTCAGTCCACAGTCCTAGGAGGGAATTTCAAGTCACCTGACTTGAGGAGAATCCTCAGCCCTAGCCCAAGAGGCTGGTTTATATGACTCCTGGGGCTAACCCTAGGGGTTGGAGGTGAAGCAAATTTAAGGTGGGTGTGGGTGGAAAGAACAACTAATACCAACTGCTGAGTAAAAATTGCCTCGTATAGAAACTGTTTTCCCTGTTTCTGTCCCACACGATTGTGCCCCATCCCATATAATTCTGAGCTTTGATATTCAACTCTGTGATCCTTGCTGCAGACTGCCTAGACTCAAACCCCGTACTTCTTCATACACTAGCCATGTGGCCTCATGGAAGTTGCTTCGCATCAACTTCATATTGGACACTAAGATTAGGGAAGGCTCTTGCCTTAGAGGGTATCTATAGAATCCAGACACATGCTAATAATGCTGGTCGTAGCTGGAGGTGGGGCAGAAACATAGTTTTGTGGTTGAATCTACAGACCAAGATCACTGAGGACACGGATCCCCCCTATCTTCCCCACAGGGACTTGACCTTCATCCTAAGGTTATCACCTCTGATAGCAAAGTGACTGCCAAAGATCTAGACATCAAGACCTTGTACAAACTTGTTTGAGAGAAGAAAAGCAGTGGAATTAAGACCAGTCCAGAAAAGAAGAGAGAGAGAGAGAAGAAAAAGAACTCTTCCACCTGCTGGTTCATTACCCAGATGCCCCCAGTGGCTAGAGCTACATCAGTTCAAAGGCAGGGGCACAGGACTCCATCTCGGTCTCAAGTAACTTGAACCATCACCTCATGCCCCTTGGGGTGCTCATTAGCAGGAAGCAGGATCAGAAGAAAGGGGCACGCTGATTTGCTGTTGGAGCATCCCAAGAAGAGCCTTTGTGTTGTGCTACAACACTCATTCCTGTAAATATCTTAAATTGTGATTTTGTCATATTAATGGCTCCAGTTTGGAGAGCCCCACTGCCCATGTGAGAGATCAGTTTTGGGTTCCTGGCTCGAGGCTTTGACCTAGCTTAGCCTAGGCTGGTGCCAGCACTGGGGAGTGGAGCAATAGGTAGAAGCCTTTTAACTCTTTTTTTGGTCTCTTTGCCTTTCAAAAAGAAGATGAAAATAAATGTTTTTTTTTTTAAGCTAATGTAAATTAGAAGACCTAATCCTCAAAATGTACCCAAGGACTTTATGAAACACACTCAACAAGGAGATTCCAGAACAGTTTGGATTGGTCATTCAAGCTGCAGAGTGGATGAACCTTTCATCCATTTAATAACTGCAAGTCTGAGCGAATACCTTGCTACGGCAGAATCGTGAATTTCCTTAATTATTCTAATTTACCCAGGTGAATGAGAAACACCATTCACCTTGAAGCTTTTTCTTTAAACTGACAAAACATGAGCTACCTATAACTGCATCACTTTAATTTTTCTGTTTTGTAAAGTCTAATAAGTGTGTCTACTTTCAAAAAGACCTGCAAGAAACAATAAGCTTTAGAGGGCAGAAAGGGGAAAACAACAACAAACCTCTCCTCGCTTGTCTCTTTCTTATATGAGCAGACAGAAGAATTTTTCACAGGATCCTCTGGAGCATGGAAGTTTTTACATTAAGTCTCAAGCAAATCTGGCCATTTGCTTCACACCTAAATTGGGTCATGTGGTTTACCTTGGATAAAGAATAGACAATGTTTTGTCTCTGGTGTGGATGGCATCATCTGCTGGTAGGACAGAAGGATAGGAGCCAACAGCCTGCCTTCAGGCATCTGCCCTGTACACCATGAATGAGCCAATCACAGCAGTCTTACTTCTGTTTCCTTTGCCATGGTGAAGTGGGGGCAGATGTTGCAGCACATCACTAAAGTTGCCACTTGGTGTATGCCTGCATCCCGTATCAGAGTGTCTGCCGGTTCAAGTCTGGGCTGCTCCATTTTCTGATCCAGCTGACTGCTACTGCATCTGAGAAAGAGCTACTGATAAATTCCTGGACCCCTACCACCTCCATGGGAGACCTAGACAGACTTCCCGGCTCTTGGCTTCACTCTCTCCTAGTTCAGCTGTTTGCAGGTGTCTGAAACATGAACCACCAGATGAAAGATCTCTCTCCCTCCGTGTGTGTGTGTGCGTGTGTCACTTTGTATTTCAAATACTTCAATTGTTAAAATGTCCTTGGGATGCAATCTAGACTAAGAAGCATAAGGTTTTCTTTAATGCGAGAGCATGATTAAAAAAGACACACACAAAAAAACTACCAGATGATCTAGCAATTTCACTTTTGGATTGACACCTGAGAGGATTGAAAACTGGTTTTCCAAAAGATGATTGCACACTAACAGTCACAGCAGCATTATTCCCAATAACCCGAGAAGAATGAATGAATGCAGAACATGTGGTATATACACAAAATGGGAGATTCTTTAGCCTTACAAAGAAAAGGAACCCTGTACTCGCTGCAGTACAGATGAACCCTAATGATGCTATGGAAAATATGTCAGACATAAGACAGGTAAAATCTGCAGGATACTTTTTGTGTGGAGTATCTAGAATAGTCAGATTCAAAGAGAAAGTTGGATGGTGGTTGCCAGAGCCTGGTAGAGAATAGGTGACAGGGTGGCAGTGGAAGCCAGAGCTGGTGCTCTGGACTATTTGTGTCCTTCCAAAATTCATGTTCAAACTTTATCCTTAACTCAATTAACATTAGGAGTTGGGGAGCCTTTAAGGGCAATTAGGCCATTAGGGATTTGTACTCCTGAAAGGAATCAATGCCCCTATAGCTGAGTTTGAGGGATCAAGTCCATCCTTTCAATGCCTTTTCCTTCTGCCATATGAGGACAGTATTCATTCATCCTGGCTGGAGAAGGAGCAGCTGGTTCCATCTTGGATGCAGTCCTCAGGCTCGTACCAGACACCCAGTCAGACAACAACTTACTCTTGGGTTTCCTATCCTCCCTTACTGTGGGAAATGAATTTCTCTGTTTATACATCAGCCAACTTCAGGCATTTTGTTACAGTGGCAGAAATGGATTCACAGAGTTATGACTGCATGGGTACAGAGTTTCTCCTTTGCATGATGGAAAAAGTTCCTGAAGATGATGGAAGCGACGGTTGTGCAACAGTGAGAATGGACTTAAGGCTATTGAGCAGCTAAGATGGCAGTTTTATCAAATGCCTTTATCAAAAAATGAGAGGGTGCTCCATGGAAAACAGCTTCTGGATGTTGCTAACATCAGGTGACAGCGCTCAGACACCCAGGCACTGTGTAACAGTCAGGGTCCTCATCTGGAGTAGAAGATGAATGGCTGGAATGACAACATGAGAAACAGGGAGACCTTGGAAGACCTCAGCTTGGAAGCTGTCAAGTTAAGCAGCCCAGAGTCACTCTACTCGTTAGCATTTTCATCATGTGCAGTTTAAAGCTTCCCAGCTGATACAGCAGTAGCCACGTGCTTGCTATGTTAACACATTTACATTAGTTACTTTTCTGCCCTGCTCCCACATCCTTCCCAGCAGCTTACCTCAACTCCAGGTTCTCACTTTCCATCTTGGCATGTTTCTGCTCTCATCTGAAGGTTTGGTCTTTGACCTACTATCCAATCCACGCAGAGGAAGGTGGCAGTTGTCGTTCCACTTTCCCAGACTCCTGGAAACAATAGTAGCCCAGTCTCCTTGCTAGCTCATTTGAAAGAGTTGGGGACACTCTTAGTCTTTGCAATTCTCTTCCAGGACTTGGGCTGAGGGATCAGAAAAGGGGCTCCTATCTCCTGTGATCTCCAAGAATGTGTAGCATGTAGCTTCTACCTCTAGCTCCACTGACTCTGTCCACCTGGCAGGTACATGTCAGATCCTGCCAGCTTCCTTCAACCCGGAGTAACCGACAGCTTCCTTTAACAACAGCCTCTATGAACTCCACCCAGCCTGAAGGCACCATGCTAGGTGCCTTCACTTCTCTGGAAACTCTGTGTCCAGGTAAAAGTGTCCTAGAAGAAAAAGGAACTGAACTAAGGCCTCGTGCGGAAGGTAGGATAATGTCATGCCTCAGGTGCCTGGCAGTGACCTCTAGTAGTTCTGGTAATTTTCTGTGCAACTTTTCCACAGTATGAACTTAAAATCCAGTGTCCATCCCCAAGTCAATGTATAGGGTGACAATTTCAACAGACAAAAGCTGGGAATGTTCCACATCGTCCCACTCCTTGTTCACTGACCCAGGCTGGTGTCAGTCCTGAGACTGCCAAGCCCAGCACAGCTTCGAGGCCTCCCAGGCGAAGGACTCACCTGCCCCAGGACCGTGGCAACTCCACATTCTGTTGTGCAATAGACAGAGGCTTAATTTTTACTTTCAGTTACGCACTCAATACAAGTGTGCCCTTAAGAATTGCCAGTCTCAAGTAAGAACGCCTGCGAGTTCAGGCGGAAATTGCATACTTGACTGAAATTGTTCCATTAGTTCCCTGAATATCAGCATAATGATTTTCTAACCTTGTTCATTCTCTCTACACAGGATAAGGCAAGGCAAGGCAAGGCAGGGCAGGGCAGGGCAGGGCAGGGCAGGGCAGGGCAGGGCAGGGAAGGGAAGGGAAGGGAAGGGAAGGGAAGGGAGGTAAAGTGGGATACACCTGCTTTTCAGCAAGTCTCCCTGAGTGTCCCTCTGTCAGACCAAGTCCTCTAAGAAGAGATTGCAGGAGGTGCCCAGGAAGGATGAAGCAGAAGCAGGGTTAGCTGGGAGTGGCTCAGAGCACAGGGCAAGTCTGACAGCTGTGACTAGAGGAAGAGAGAGAGAGGGAGCGAGAGAGGTGGATGCGAGAAGCCTCCCAGTGCAGTGCAATTCAGAGACAGCTTCAGCCAGGCTGATGGAAAGACCCAAGGCAAACACAACTCAAAGAACAATCCAGGTCCCAGGAACCCAGCATGCTCAGTATTGGCTGGGAAAAAAAACCAAGGCCAGCAGGACCTCTGCATGAATGCCATGGCAGATCTGAAGGTGCCTCCACTCAGAGCTGTCCCCCAGCTGGCCTTTCACAGTGAGTTCTTGTGAAGGGGCATCCAAGTGGGACACCACAGCTGGAACTCAGAAAACAATTCCTCAAGGCATGTCTGGGTATCTCTGCTCTGCTTGTTGGTATTTCATCACAGCTTTTGTGTCCAACTGCCAACTGCATTTTTACATGGTTCCCCCTGCATCAACAAACCTAAGTATATACACAAACCTAAGCAAAATACACATCTTCCCTGTGTTTTGGATATTCAGGCCAAAGCCTCCTGTGTTTTGTAAAAATGCTAGTAAGAGAACCTGTTACATTTTCTTTTTGTTAACCTGGCCTTTGTTAAAGGGCTTTGAGGAAGTCTCCTTTGTAAAGGGAAAGCCCACTCATTCATCTCAATGACTGCCAAGGCTTTTGCCCCCAGCACACACACCCCTGCCTCCTTGAATCCACTATCCTTGCAGAGTAACCTGCCTTGCTCCCTCACAGCCTTGGTTCATCAGACATTTCAGTAAATATCAATGCAGCAAAAGCATGCAGGGGACCCATAATGACTAATGTATTCAGATTTTATCAAGCATGCACACATAAAGAGGGAAACCAGGTCTAGTGAGTGTGGGACTCACAGTGGAGCTAAGGGATCTCAGCAGGGGCACCTGAGAGTCAGCTGAAGCACTTTAAAACATGGATCACTTTGGTCAGTGACTTGTAGCTTGCAGGCCAGATTGTATTCTCTGCCTTGTTTCCACATGACCCATGGCATAGAATGGCATTTGCTATTACTTCTTTGAAGGGCAGTTAGAGAGAGAGAGAGAATGAACTTTCCCACCCATTGCTCACTCCCCAGATGGCCATAGCAGTACAGGCCAGGCCAGACTGAAGCCGCAAGCCAGGACTATCTTTTGGGTCTCCAGTGGGGGGCAGGAGCCCAAGCCTTTGAGCCATTCTCTACTCCATTTCTAGGCACATTAGCAAGGTGCTGGAATGGAAATGCACGGTAAGTGGCAGTGTAGTTCACTGTGCCACAACATTTGGCCCAAGTTTTAGAGGTTGAAGGGAGAAGAATATTAGTTCCTGGACCCAACACAATGGCTCAGTGGCTAAAATTCTCACCTTGCATGCACCAAGATCCCATATGAGTACCAATTCATGTCCCAGCTGCTCCACTTCCCATCCAGCTCCCTGCTTGTGGCCTTGAAAAGCAATCGAGGATGGCCCAAAGCACGTGGGTGATCCAGAAGAACTCCCGGCTCCTGGCTTTGGATAGGTTCAGCTCCAGCTGTTACGGCTACTTGGGAGAGTGAACCAGCAGATAGATCTTTCTGTCTCTCTTTCTCTCTCTCTCTGTAAATCTGCTTTCTCAATAAAAATAAATAAATCTTTTTAAAAAAAATAAAAAAGAGTATTATTTCCTAAGATGAGAGTTGCAGGAAATTCAATTTTTGTGGTCCATGCACCATGTCTCATTGGAAGACAGCCAAGCTCATTTGATTTTGTATCCTCTAGGGCTGTGTTGAAGAGATGATGGATGGCAAAAAAAACCACATGCTCCCAAAGCCTAGCATCTCACTAACTGGTCCTTCACAGGAGAGAGTTGCCAGCACCTGAACTAAGTAAGACATGGGACGTGTCTCTAGGATTTTGCCCCCAGTAGGTTCCTAGAACACTGGAAAGAATCCCGAGGAAGGTCAGATGCCAAATATATGTCTGATATAGCACAGACAGCAACCCAGTAGCCAAGAGAGAGGAGAGGAAATGACACATTTCCTACTAAAATTGGAAAATGGACTCTTTTGACTGATTTACAAGTGTTTTGTTTTTCAAGAAATCCCACTATGACTGCGTGTGCAGCCCAAGGCTTGCCCTGCCTCCTTCTTGCTAGTTGCTGAAAGCAGCCTGTGCCATTCCTCCCACTCCCCATCACCACCACCCTGCCACCAAATCCCCCGGATGCATCTCCCTTCTCCACCTAAGGTGGTCTTGTCCCTCAGAGCTCTCTCTGGAAACAAATCGACTGCAAAGGGTCTGAGATATTGGATTGCTCTGAAGTCACCACTCACACTTTATCACTCAAATGGAGTAATTCAATGGTCTGGTTTGGTTGGAACCCAGTGTAGAACCTGCATATTAAAATATTGTCTAGCTGAGGCGCAGCCACAAATAACACATACACGTACATGTTCTGGGATTTCAGACTGAGCACGTGTCCAGCACACACGCAACGCTGAAGGAAACGGTGTGGAAGTAAGAGGGCTTTCAATTTGACCTACTTTTTTTTTTTTTCTAGATTCTAGAAAAGGACTTCCAGGCTGGGTTCACTCTGTACTCTCAACTTTATTTTTTGTCCCATAATACCCAACCGTGGTTTCTTTTTCTTTCTTTCTTTCTTTTTGGTAAAACAACGTGTGTGTGTGTGTGTGTGTGTGTGTGTGTGTGTGTGTGTGTGTGTTTTAATTGGAAAGTCAGATATGCAAAGAGGAGAGAGAGAGAGAGGAAGATTTTGTGTCTGCTGATTCACTCCCCAAGTGGCTGCAACAGCCAGAGCTAAACCAGTCCAAAGCCAGAAGCCAGGAGCCTCCTCCAGGTCTCCCACATGGTTATAGGGTCCTAAGACTTTGGGCTATCCTCGACTGCTTTCTCAGGCCACAAGCAGGGAGCTGGAAGGGAAACGGGACTGCCAGGATTAGAACCGGCACACATATGGGTTCCCAGAAAATGCAAGGCGAGGACTTTAGCCACTGGGCTACCACACTGGACCCTCTTTGCTTTTTTCAGTGGCAAATCTGGAATCTTCACCAAACAGCATTTTCTCTTGATAGAGAACCATTCTGTGTTTTAATCCCACAGAAAAGCATAAAATCCCTTCCTTACTACAAGTGACAGAATTCCATACCAGAAAATGCTATTTTGTAGAGAATTTCTCAAACCAGGATCTGAGGAAGGACTCTTGAAGGGTCCTAAAATTTAAGCTGTTACCCAAATATAAGGTATAAGGTGTGTGTGTGTGTTTATGAATATATGTCAAATAAATTATGTATTTATGTGTGCATGTGTGTGTTAAATTCCTGATCTGATGTGGATATGCAAAGTTGGAAACGTCTGAAGAATTCACCTGAATCAAGAAGACTGAGAAGGTCAATGGTTTTCACTAATGTAATTGTTGGCAAGCATGGATCAAGTGTTAAGTCTTAGGGTGGCGAGCTGGTCCTGGAAAGATGTATCTTGAAAAACATCCAGCTAGTCATTCTGGGCTGCTGGGGGATGTGCTCAGCAAGCCGAAATAGGATCACAGCATGACTGGCAGTTAGTGGACGCTATGAGACAAGACATTACAATATCAACACAATCTTCCACAAGTCAATGGCCGGGAAACATGTCATAGGGAAGTAAGAGTTTCCTGGGGGTGTTTTGTTAGTGTTTAGAGATATATTTATTTCCTTACATATGCGAAAGGCAGAGAGAGATTGGTGAGGGGAAGGAAGAGATCTTCTACCTACTGATTTTCTCCCCAAAAGGCTGCAACAGCCAGAGCCAAAGCCAGGATCCCAAAGCTCTGTCTGGGTTTCCCATGAAAGTTGGCAGGTTGCAACACTTGGGCCTTCTTCTATTGTCTTCTCAGGCACATTAGCAGAAATTTTGATAAGAATCAGAGTGGTCAGGACTCAGATTGCTGCTCTCATATGGGATGGCAGTGTGACAAGTGGGGGCTTAACTCACTGTACCACAATGCCAGCCCTTTTAGCACTTTTTATAGTGAGAGTCCTGTTACTTCCACCAAAGTCCTATTTTTCTGTTTTGTTTCGCTTTGTTTTTGCTTCCTGCCTGCCTTTGTTCCTGTCTTGTCTCCTTCTTTCCTTCCTTCCTTTCCAACAGGTGGAAAGACAGAGATTGAGCCCAACTGTTGGTTTACTTCATAGAGCCTGCCAACATCTATGAAGAGTGGGGCAAAAAAGCCAGGGCCAGGACTACAATCGGTGTCTCCCACACGTGTCTCAGGATCCGCCTTAACAGGAAGCTGGGATGCAAATAAACAGGGGATGCAAATCAAATCCAGCACGTTAACGGACAATGTGGGCTTCCTACCCTGCAGGCCCAATATGTTTCCCAGGAAATAGAACTTCATTATCCTCATCTGGTGACGGGAATGCTAAAGCACAGAGAGGCTAACTAAGGTTCTTGAAGAAGAGGAATGAGCAAGTATCCCAGAAGTGCCCATGGGAGCCCAGGCATGGAGCTGCTAGCATCACAAGAATCTCTTGCAAAGTAAAACAGACGGTGACATTCAGAGAAGAAAAATCCACATGTGAGGGAGTCAGAGGAGATGTCCCGGGTGGTGCACTAGAGGAGATCGACGGGCTTGAAATGGTCAGGAATTAGAAGGCAAAGGCAGTTATGAGGAAGGCACAAGCGTAAGAAGATGCAAAGCATTGTGTAGCCCAGTGGCCTCCTTTTGCTACTGCCCATCAAGACAACTCTTTGCTCACAGCAGGAATGTGGATGATAGATGTAGTTCCCACCTGGATGGGAGCAGACCCTGAGGCGTGCACAGAGGTTTCACTGGTAACAGCTCCCTTACTCTTCTTCACCTTTTGGTCCCAGCTGCACCTGCTGATAACCATCTCTGTCAACTCTGGCCTTCCCAGTTCTTCAAACCAGCATGTTTCCCTCTTTGGGATAAGACAGTTTGAGCTGTATAGTTTCTTCCTTACCAATATGAAGAATGCTGCCAGAAAGTCACTGCTTTTGAAAGAAAAGCCTTACTACTCCAATGCCTTTGCAGAGATTCAATCCTCATTTCATTTCTGCTGGCTCTGCCTGTTGGTGCCTAGAAAAGTTTCTTGCAGTAGGACTAAGAGAAAAGACCTCAGCATTTCCCAGGAGTTTCTAAGGACAGCTTAGGGGAGCTTAAGCACAATATCCCTTCCTTAGGCTCCCAGCAAGCCTCGGTTGGGAGTGAGGTGGGTGAGTGGAGGAATCTGTCTGCTTGTCTTGTCTCTAAACCACATATCCCCCAAGCAATCGCCTCTCTGACACCAGCTGCAAGTTGGTCATGCATGTATTTAATTTGGAATCTGAATTATTTCCTGCATAAAGGAGAGGAAGAGAGACATCCTCTGGGACTATTTTCAGATGCACCCAAGAGAGTCCTTCATGAGAGTTAGTCAGAAAGGAGATTGTGACGGAGAACGTAGTCTTAGACAGCTATGATTCTCAAAGTACAATCCTGAGATCATAGTATCAGTGGAAGCCAAGAGCTTGTTAGAAATGCAGATTCTCAGGCCTGAGACATCTTGGTTCACACAAGCTCTCCAGATGATTTGGAGGCCATTTGATTAAGTTTGTGTGAAGGTAACCAAGCAGCAGGTTATGTCACTGCTGAAACATTTCACGACAGAGTGCTGGTGCCCATACCAGCTTCAGGATTTTTGTTGCAGCTACCTGCTAATGCACCCAGGAAAACAGCAGAAGCCAGTCCATATGGCATGCCTCTGCCATCAAGGGGGAGACCTGCATGGAGTTTCTGGGCTTCTGACTTTAGTTCGAATCACCCCTGGCTATTGTAACCATTTGAGGAATGAATCGGGATAAAAATTCTTTCTCTCTCTCCCTACTTCTTTCGTCTGCTCCATCTCTCCTCTCTCTTTCTCTCCTTCTGCCACTCTGCCTTTCAAATAAATAAATCTTAAGAAGTGACTTTCTGGGTCCAGCATGGTGGCCTAGCAGCTGAAGTCCTCACCTTGCACACACCGGGATCCCGAATGGGAATCAGTTCATATCCCAGTGGCCCCACTTTCCATCCAGCTCTCTGATGGTGGCCTGGGAAAGCAGTCGAGGATGGCCCAAAGCCTTGGGACCCTGCACCAGTGTAGGAGACCTGGAAGAAGCTCTATGGCTTCAGATTGGCTCAGCTCCAGCCGTTGGAGCCACTTGGGGAGTGAACTATTGGAAAGAAGATCTTCCTCTCTGTCTCTCCTCCTCCCTGTGTATCTGACTTTCCAATAAAAATAAATAAATCTTCAAAAAAGTGAGTTTGTGAGCTACAGAAAAAGCATAGAAGGATTGTAGTATATTTCATTTCTTCTAGAAATATCTGGTATACAATGCTCTGTGATCCAAAGTAATCTACTTATGCATCAAAAAGACAAACCTGTGACCATGTTTCCTAGAAGTAAATGACAAGATTGGTTCAAAGCAAGTGAATCCAGTGAACAACCCATTGTACAGTTCTTTGGCTTAATCCCAGCATTGCTGTTGTATATAACAGATGTAGTTTTTGGAATATTATCATTTGGGCATAGGGACTGGGGGTTAAATATCCAAACATTGTATTTCTGTCCAAGATGTCTAAGAATCAGCTATTCACATTCTAGCCTTAATGACTCACACGTATGTGTCCTGTTAGTAAGATCATATCCCAGGGGCCAGAGTTGTCACACACAATCTCGGATACCCGCATCCCATACTAAGTGCCAGTTGGAATCCCAACTTCTCCACATCCAAAGCAGCTCCCTGTTAAAATACCTGGGAAACAGAAATTGTTGGCTCAGTACCTGGACCCACAAAACTCCTGGCTCCTGCTGTTAGCCCTGCTGTGACAGTCATTTGGAAAGCGAACCTGCAGATATATTTCTCTTGCAAACCTCCTCTGTCTCTTTCTTTCACTCTACCTTTCACTCAAATAAATAAACAAATAAACCTTTCAAAACTAAAAATCCCTGAGACAGGCAAGAGTTGTGGGGCAATGGACTAAGGAAGCTGTTTGAGAAGGCCACGTCCCATTTGGACAGAGTGGTTCTTCAAGTCCTAACTGCTAAATTTCTTATCCAGCTTTCTGCTTACACTCTTGGGAGTCAACACATGATGGTCCAAGTGCAGAGGCCCCTGTTACCCAAGTGGGAGACCTAGATGAAGTTCCTGGTTCCTGGCATTGGCCTGGCCTGGCACCAGCTATTGTGCACATTTGGGGAATGACCAGTGTATAGACAATTGATCTCTCTCTGTTTTTTTTCTGGCTGTTTCGCTCTCTGTAACTCTGACTTCCAGATAATTAAATCTCTTATTTATTTTTATTGAAAAGGCAGATTTACAGAGTGGTGGGGCCAGGGGGGCGGGAGGGAGACAGAAAAATCTTTCATTTGCCAGTTCACTCCTCAAATGGCCTCATGGGCCACAGCTGAGCTGATTTGAAGCCAAACGTCAGGATGCTCCTCTGGTTCTCCCTTGCAAATGCACAGTCCAAACAGGATTTGGGCCATCCTCTTCTGTCTTGCCAGGCCACAAGCAGGGAGTTGGGTGGGAAGTGGAGCAGCTGGGATACAAACCGGTACTCATATGGGATCCTGGTACTTTCAAGATGAAGATTAGCCAATTGAGTCATCGAGTCAGACTCAGATAAATAAATAAATCTTAAAACAAATGAAAATGAACCCAGAGAGCTAATGGGCAAGAGAAAGCAGTCTCCTTCCTGGAGGCTGTGGGGGAGAAGTGAATTGACAAGGATGAGGAAGTGAAAGTCTATGAGGAATGGGAGGCATTGTCCTGTGTTAAAGCTAAGGAAATTTGATTTTTTCATCCCCTCTCAATTCTTTCAGGCTTCAGTTCTCAAAAGAAGGAACTTTGTAAAGGAAGGGGAAATATGAGGTGACCCAAGACAGGCAAGCTAAACACACTGGTGGTATCTAACTTGGGAACTCAGAGCTCTGAGGGAAGGAAGTGCCAGGACTTCCCTTGAGCAAGATGGCAGCTCTGACATTTTCCTTCACAGGTGCCTCATAGCCTTGCCCTGTATCTGCTGCTCCCGGTGCTCTTCTTAATGGAATAATAACAGGCTTTCTCCATGGTGTCATTCTGCTCACTGGCTTGCCAAGGCTTTGTTGTGGGAACCACAAAAGTAAGTTCTCTCTCCCTTCTTCCCTAATCTGTAAAAAAAAAAAAAAAAAGCCAAGTTAACTATTTGGGTGCCTTACGGTTGCATGCCCAAGAACACAAATGGAAAAAAAAAAAAACCTAAGAGGAAAGCAAGAAAAACATGCATGTGACCTGCAACCTGCATTTCTGAAAGAATGAACTGTGTGACCTACATTGTACTGTATCCGGTTAAGTTTCTGTGCATGATGCCAGCATCCAAATCAGGAGTGCTGGTTCGAGTCCTAATTGCTCTGCTTCCAATCTGGCTCTCTGCTCATGTGCCTGAGATAACAATCCAAACACTTGGCCCCATGCTGTGGCATGGTAGACCAGAATGGAATTCAGGACTCCTGGTTCCACCTGGCCCCGTCCCAACCATTGCAGGTGGAAGATTTCTCTTTCTCCCTCTATGTCTCTCTCCCCCACTCCCTCTCTCTCTGTGTCACTCTGCCTTTCAAATAAATAAACAAGTATCTTTTTTTAAAAAAGAAGCAGAGAAGAAAAAGAAGCTAAGTGTTTAGGTTGAATGGGGACACATCTGATGGAGCTCCAAATTCATTTCCACTACTCTGAAGCCTTTCTGATTGTTGGTCGATTAGCAAGAGTCAATACCATCTGTTCTCTTGGCTGTATGTAGCCCTAGCTTCACACAGAAGAAAAGTTAGTGCAGTTCCAGTGGGGTGGAAGGCTGGACTCCACTGTGTTTGTACAGTCCCAGCTACCCCATGAGAAATCGTGGGAGGGAGCCAACACTCCTCCCTCAAAAACAATGCCCTCCTAAGTCAGAGCTGGACCATAACTGCATTTATGGTCCTGCTCTCCTCAGCTCAGAATCCCCAAGCTTCTCTGAGTTTACAAGGTACACAGATGGGCAAGCATAAGGAATAGCCACCTTGCTATCCTGGATCCTGGGCTCTGCCCAAAACACGTGTGGTCATCAATGTTCTCTGGACCTCCATTTTGCCTCTAATTTCCTGTCCAAACAGCTCTGTCTCCATTAGGGAGAGGGATGAATCCCACAGAGGATTTCCATAGCTTTCCTGTTTGGCAGAAGGCAGGTACATGCCCAAGTCTTTCAGGTATTAAACTTCTCAGAGATCCTGGATTGTGGCGAGAGTTCCAAGCTATGGTCATATCACGTTTCTGCTAAGGTGCAGTTCTCTTTAATCAGGGCAATAACTAGCCATCCTCAAAGCACCTTGTGGGGCCCACATTGTAGCATAGTAGGTTAAGCTGTTCTATGTGACACCAACACCATTAGGCACTGGATGAGTCCTGGTTGCTCCACTTCCTATCCAACATTTGCTTTGCCTTCAACTTTGAGAGGAGCAAGGGCTTTAATTTCCAGCTTTAGACAGGAAAGACAGAGCCATTTGGACTTCGTTCCAAGAGTTAGCGAAAGAAGGAGGGACCAGGACCTGACCTTAGAAAAAATTCCACATGTTTTTGAGGCTCAGAGGGCAATTCTGAAAGACATCCACAGTCATACACTGTGGGCAATTGCTCCCTAGTCAGCCTGCTATGTGGTGGGCATGGCTTAGAGCTCACCTCCCTAGGACGTAAGGCACAGCTTTCAGGCCTTCATGTGGGACATGACCTCAGACATGGCTAGAAAGTCAAGGGGAATACACATGGAATGTGACCTCTGACATGGTCAAGGGAAGTGTGGTATAGCCAATTACAGTGTCTTTGGTGGGCGGATGGGTAGGGGAGGGCTCCTGGAAGATGCCCTCCTGCCCTACCCTTCAGTAAGCTTTATAACCCTGGGATCTGTATTGAATAAATGGACATTCCTCACCAGCTTGTCTCCAGTGTTTCTCATGACCAAAGAGCACTGCAGTCTCACCTTTGGTGATTTTGGGGCCTGCTGGCAGGTTTAAACCCTGAGAACTGGCTCCTGAACAGGGACTTCAGGACTTCAAGACATCAAATTAACTTGAGTGAGGCCCCCACCAGCATAACTCAAGACTTCCCCATCAGGGAAGCGAACCACCCCCTTCTCCTGGACACCTATCAGGTGGTCCTACTAAGCTGCGAGACCTAACAAGTCGTTGCCTCCTCCCCTGCCCTGCGACAATCTTTCTACCTCTGTGTGGAAAGAAATTTCTCCCTTTAAATGAGTGTGTGTTACAGAAATTCTGCTCTTTTGTTCAGAGCTCCTAGCACAGGTACTATTTGCTTGTAAATATATAGTTTTGTGGTGGCCATGAGACAAAAGAATTCTAAATCCAAATTATTGGGATGCTGATCTTGTTAGCGTCTTATTGCAACTTATGGCTACTTATTGCTTTGATTCATCCAGACCTCTGATATCTGACCCAAAATTTCCTGTTGCCTGGTCACCCATTTTGTAAATATCTCATTTACAAAATGAGAAAGAAGAAAAAATCAAAGAAAAAAAAAGTTTGCCTGAACTTGTTCTTGAGGCTTCCAAATTCTACCTTGGAAGGTCTTCTGTTGTAAATGTTTAGCAAACTGATTTCATCTGCATATCCATGGCAACGTTTTGGAACATAAAAGTCAGAGAAATCTTGAGGCTTCATTTGCGACATTCTCAAAAACGTGAAATCTGACTGCTTAAAGTTTTTCTCATAATGCACAAGTTTTGTACCTTATCTTACGTACATTTGTAAACCATCTGAAAAAAAAACATGGTATGCGTATGTTGCTAGAAATAGCAAGTAATTCTAATTAATTGGTTCTTTTAAAAAATATCTAAATGATTTTAAACTGTTGCTAAAAACTCATTTACTTTGTGCAGCAGTAAGATTACTATTTAATGCAGATTTATTTGATTTATGTAACATTTATACTTAAGTTTACTGATAAAACAAATCTACAATGTAGTCTAATTGTTAACCTTTACTCCTGTCTTAAATTTATAAGGAATAGGCCCAGGGCCTGCTAACCCTAACCTTGGCCTCAATGGTTCTTTCTCAGTGAATTCCTCAAGCTCCACTAGCCTTTACTGATGTTAGTTTCACAGGCACTATAGCTGCAGCTGAACACACCTCAAGGGACCAACTACCACAGCAGTTTGTGCATACTGGCCTAGGCCTAGCAGGGTCACTACAATCTCTGGAGCTGCTGGCCATTCACCATGTGTCACAGCTCACTCCAGAGCCTCGAAAATTATTCACTGCTAGCATATATTGTGCACAGTTAGTTCCTCAGCTTCCTTATGCGTTTTGCAAATTGGATTACTCTAGCCCCTTGAATGTGTTAATTGCTTCAACCCAACAGTTACTAGAAGCCCAACATTCCCCTTCTTTATACAACATATTATGGCTCATTCAGACATTCCTGACCCTTTGCCATCCCTTGACCAACATGTGGATGCCTTGACATGCCCTAGCATTTTTTTTTAGTGACTGTATGGCACACAACCTCCACTTCCAGTTTCATTAATCGGCATGTTCCCTTACTGCCCTATTCCCTGATCTAACTAACCATTCAGTAGTGCAAGCATCTTGTCCGTCAACGTGCAAAATATGCCCCATTTCTTCCCCTAGGACCCTTACAACCTGCAGGAGTGAATCCTTGTTGACCTCAAGGCTAATGCCCTGTGACAAATGGATACGACACATTGGCAAACAACAGTATCTTCATGTTTTTGTGGACATTTATTCTGGATTCATTATAGCCACTGTCCTTGATGGGTGAGAGTGCCCCCACAGGTGTGGCCCACATTTTCTCGTGTTTTCTCATAATGGGCCTGCCTCATTCTATTAAGACTGACAGTGGCACTGCCTATACCTCTAAAGCCTTTGCTACCTTTCACTCGATATATGCCGTTCATCATGTCACGAGCCTCCTGTACAATCCTCAAGGCTAAGGCATAGTTGAAAGAAGACATCAAGATCTTTAGAATATATTTGAAAAGCAGAACGGGGAATATATTATCTTTCGTGAACATCTTAATTTGGCCTTATTCAGCTTAAATTTTCTTCAGATTTCATCCTCTGGTGAGCCGCTAACTATATGTCACAGGAGGCCAGCCCAGAGTTCGCAGATTTGGTTCCACATGTGACCAGCACCCAGGAGCCTCGGGTGGTTCTCATGGTAAAGGGAAGCTGGACATGGGATAACAGCTGTCTGTTCTGGGTCCTTAGCTCTAGCTTTGGTATCCTTTCTTGTTAGAGTGACCATAAGGGTCTCTCAGGAGTCCAAGTTTAGCTCAGAAAAATAAAAAAGACCATTGTTCTTATTTAGAACAGAGCTAGAAACTAATATAGAAGATTAGATCCTCCAGGAAAGTTGGCTGATCTATCACTACTCAGCCTGTGCTATTGGCCAGGTCCCCGACAGGGCTATTTGCCAGGCTTCCTTTTACTAGACTCATGGAGGTGGGGCACCCTCACTGCTCTGATGCAGAGTTCACATCTTCCTCATTTGTTAACTTGTTGAAGATTCTTCTGCTCATCTACCTAAGACTCCTCTGTTCCCCAATTATCCATATATGGCTTGTTTTCTTAGAACCACTAAACTGCTTTTTCTCTGCCATAAGTATGCAGAGTTCTGTAAAATCTTATTAGAATACTATAAGCTGCTGGATTATTGTGGATCACAACTAGTTTTACATCTTTTTCCAGCTACTGTATGACTCATTGACATCTTATAACAGGTGCCCTGTTATTGTGCTTTATGTTCTAAGTCTTGATGAGACTCTTAGGATGTACAGAATTGGTACAGTACAATTGTTTTAGAGAGTTTAACACTCATGTATTTCCTGCCTAGATGCAAGATGGCTCTAGCCTTTTCAAAGTTCGAGTAAACTTAATTGACTATGGGTAAAAATTCTATATACTTCCCAAAAGATTCCTTAATTCAAAACTATTGACACTAAATAAGATTAAACTTGCATATAACTGTCCTATGCGGTGGACTTGCTGTTAATAGACTTATTGTTAATACTAATCCTTTCACTGTTCCTGTGCTCCTTAAATAATCTAGATTACAATCCTGTAGAGCTCAGGCATGCTTCGTGTAGTTTATTGCCTTTATTGTGTGAATTGTTTATGAATCTTCACCTAGAGTTCCCAGGTATAACATTTACTCTGACAGAGACTTAACCTTAAGCCCTGAAGAGATACTAGATTGGAAGAAATTATAAGTAACATGTTTTGTTGTCTAGACTTCAACAGAGAGACGCCTTGAAGCTCCAATCAATACTTCAGACACCCAGTGACTTTCAAATTCTATCAGGGACCTTCAGATCAAACGCGTGGGGAATGCCTTGCTGCTGTCCCTGGTCTTTTCAACACCCCTGTTCAGTAAGAAACAGCCAGAGCAGTTGTCATCCTGTGTCCCTGGCAGCAGCTAAGATCCATCCTCCTTGAGGGATGTGAGGAGTCAGATGGGGTAGTAGACAGGTAGGGTCTCTGGTCACTGGTGAAGTTACCTTTAAATTTTCACAGTATGTGGCCTCCTTAGAACCATATGTAGTTTGAAGTGACCGCCTGTGCATTTGAAATCATAGTGCCCTTACCAATGGTAGTGATGTTTTCATTTTGCATCTCACCACTTGCGTTATTTAATTACTTGTGTCTTAATATGTCTTAAAATCAATGTGACAAGAATGATGCCAACGCCTTGGATTCCACTCTGGCTGAGTGACGAATGGAAGGAGCCCTGAAAGTAAACACACGACAGGATCCTGTCTTCCATTCTACACTGGAGTCAACATTCATCTATTCTCATCATCACCACTACTGTCTCCCTTGTAACCACAGTGGCTCCCACTGCAACATCTGTGCTGTTCTTGACTCAGACCACCCAGACTACAACAACTGTGATTAACTTAACCATGCTGCCTGCCTGTGCCCTTGGGACTAAAAATTAGGCCAATTACTTAAAAATCCTCTGTACCAGCTTTGCAAGAGAAATTGGACTTAATATCAAGGACATTTAACATTATTATGACAAGTGTTCTGCCTGCAATGTGATGCTGTAACAGGTGATGGTCTTATGTTAAGATTTGCCCTTAAATGTTTCTACCAACATCTTAGAATCCCAGGACATAAGATCACCCTTTTAGTGTAAGTCTTTGTGGTAGAATTTATTCCAAGAGCAGAGGAGGGAGATGCAATCACCCTCGTCAGCCTGCTACCTGGTGGGCCTGGCTCATCTCCCTAGGACGTAAGGCACAGCTTCCAGGCCTTCATGTGGGAAGCGACCTCTGACATGACCAGAAGGTCAAGGGAAACAGAAGTGTGGTATAGCCAATTACAGTGTCTTTGGTGGGTGGGTGGGGTAGAGGGGGTTGCTGGAAGATGCCCTCCTGCCCTCCCCTTCAGTAAGCTTTATAACCCTGGGATCTTTGTTGAATAAATGGACATTTCTCACCAGCTTGTTTCCAGCATTTTCTCATGGCCATAGAGCACTGCAGTCTCACCTTTGGTGACCTTGGGGCCTGCTGGCAGGTTTAAACCCTGACAATGCACACACAAGAGCCACACTTCACACATCATCATCAGCTTTTTAGCAGGCCAACACGCTGTGGCTCCAGAGACAGTCCAAAATATTCTCAAAGGAGCACCTGCAAGACACACAAATTTAACCACCATGCAGTTAAGACCCTCCCTGGCCACCGAATCTGCCTTGAGAAGGACAAAAAACAACAGCATGCTCACGTTCAGTGTGGAAGGTAACACCGACAAGCACCAGAACCAAGTCAAGAACCTCCGTGACATTGACAGGACCAAGGACAACACCCTGAACAAGCCAGCAGAGGGAAAGACAGCATATGTTCCACTGACTCCTGATTGTGACAATTTGGACGTTGCCCACAAAAATTGGAGATGATCTCAGCTGAGCCCAGCTGGCAAGTTCTAAATAGATATTTTTGCATCATTAGAAAAAAAAAATAAGTGTGGGGGTAAACATTGTCTCTGTCTCTTTCAAGTAAATGCTTAAAAATTAAATAATTCAGGAATCTCAGACTTCAGAGTGTGGGCTGAATTAAAAAACAAAAAGGAAGAGAGAAAAAAAAAAAACTTTTGTAAAAATTAGAAATAAAGAACAAAAACAAGCTCACAGTTGTCACAGCTTACTAGCGCCTGAACTGCATACAGATAAGAATGACTGCATTTGCAGAGCTTTTAGATTATGGTCAGTTTGCCTTCTGCCTGGTGCTTCTGCCTCCTGAGTAAAATTGAGGATAGGGATCTAGAAAAAGATGCCGAACACCCAGGCTGTTGACTCTGCCATCCTGCCCAGCAGAGAGCCAACTCCAGATGGAGCTGGGCAGGCCAAAAGCTGACGGATGTTGGGAGGCCCTGCTGAGAGGCCCTGCAGTTGCCCCAAGCAGCTTCTCAGCTGAGCCTGGCAACTGGAGTCACTCAGCTTCCCATCACATTGTCATCAATCATGAACTTGGAAAACTTGCAGGGTTGGAGTTTATTATCAACTCGTAATGAAAATATATGGGTTTCACAAAATAGTCTGAAAAGTACAGAGTGTCTGAATGTGAAATGGCAAAATTGTTTGATGAGGTGCTAGGGCCAAAGTGATTGCTTGATTATAGCAGGGAGCAAGATGAGGACAAGGGCCAAACACCACACACATACATACACACAATAACCCTCTGCATCTCCAGCCTAGAAGGGAGTGACTTGCTCTTCAAAGCATGGCGCAGCTTTGCTTATATAAAAATAACAAAATACATTAATTCATACGTAGAACGTTTACCAGACTCTGGGTTGGGGGCTCCATTAGCCATCTTTGCTGTAGCAAAATACTAAGACAGGCAACTTATGAAGGAAGGAGCTTTATTTTGATTTGTGGATTTGTAAGTTCACGGTTTAGGATCGAACAGTGCCACTGGTGCAGCCGCTGGTGACGGCATTCTTGCTGACTGAGACTCAGGGTAGCACTGAGCATCACAATGCCAGAGGGAGTGTGCACAGGGGAGTGAACCCACAGCAAACCAGGGAACAGGGAGAGCAACTGCTCCGTCTCACGAGAATGGTCTTCCAAACACACTCATTCAGTGATCCATAACCCTCCTACTAGGACCAACTTCTGAACACAATGATTCAGGCACAATAGCCTAGTGTCTAAACTCCTTGCCTTGTACCCGCCAGGATCACATATAGATGCCAGTTCTTATCCCGGCTGCCCCACTTCCCATCTAGCTCCCTGCTTATGTCCTGGGAAAACAGTTGAGGACTACCCAAAGCCTTGGGACCCTGCACCTAACATGAGAGACCCAGAAGAGGCTCCTGGCTCCTGGCTTTGGATTGGTGCAGCTCTGGCTGTTGCGACTGCTTGGGTAGTGACTCAATGGACAGCAGTTCTTCCTCTCTGTCTCTTCTCCTCTCTGTATATCTGACTTTATTGCACTTATTGAATGTCTTTTTTTTTTTTTTAAGATTTATTCATTTTCCTTGCAAGAGCTTTCTTCCAGGTCACTCACATGGGTTCAGGATCCCAAGGCCGTCCTCGACCACTTTCCTAGTCCATAAACAGGGAGTTAGACGGGAAGTGGGGCAGCCGGGATTACAACTGGCACCCATATGTGATCTTGGCTCTTGCAAGATGGGGACTTCAGCCACTAGGCTACTGCGCTGGGCCCACAAATAAATAAATCTCAAACAAACAAACAAAAAAAGGCCATGATTCAATTACATGTCACTCTTTTGGTGCCATTCACTCATGACTTGGGGATTGAAGTTCAGCATGATTCTGCACTCACACCTGACCCAAACCATACCATGGGCTCTGCCATTCCAATTCATTTCACCGCCACATGGGCCCCACCTAACATGCGAGAAAACTGAAGTTCAGAGACATGAAGTGACTGGGCTGGATCTCCTTAGGGTTTAGACTCAAGTATGTCTGAAGCTTGAGCTCCCAGCTGGGAGTCAGTGCACTCCTGGACAGTACAGCGTCAATTAGTCAATAATTGCAGCTTTGTGAGCACACGCACAGACTGTATTTTAATTTACATTTGTTCTCTTTCTGTAGACCTTTAAACTTGAAACATCATTCTTACTGCTCTTTTAATACAACAACAGGCTGTTGAATAGGGTTGTAGTTTACTTTGACCTTGCTCTTAATCAGCATTCCATACTACTACCTCATTTCTCCTCGCTCTGCTGCGGGTGGGACTTTGGAATGGGTTTGTTTACAAAGGAAGCTCAAAATTGGAAGCTGGGAAATGAGAAGGTGGAGTTATCTTTCCAGTAACCCGAGAATTGTGCTGTAATTATTAGCTCAGTAATTTCTCTAATTTTATTTTAAGCGCTCTAAACACTCAGATTGTAACAACCAAACAGCAAGGTAGCATAAGTCTTTCTGGGAACCGGGAGACTATAACTGAATAACTGTAAATACATAATACAAAGTATCACTTAGTCCATAAGAATGTGATGCAAAGAATGTTATCATCATCTGCTGGAAGTAATCTACAACTTCTTTAAGGATTTTACTGCACACGGCTAACTTCATACACAGGAAGCAGAGCCCAAAGAAACACTATACAAGGTCTGGCACGATGGCTCAGTGGCTAAATCCTCACCTTGCATTCACTGGGATCCCATGTGGGGATTGGTTCACGTCTCGGATGCTCCATTTCCCATCCAGCTCCCTGCTGTGGCCTGGGAAAGCAGTAGAAGGTGGACCAAAACTTTTGGACCCTGCACCCGCATGGGAGACCCAGAAGAAGCTGCTGGCTTCTGGCTTCAGATCAGCTCAGCTCTAGCCCATGTTGCCACTTAGGGAGCAAACCAGCAAACAGAAGATCTCCTTCTGCCTTTCCTTCTCTCTATCAATCTGTCTTTCCAATAAAGGTAAGTAATTTAAAAAGAAGAAGAAGAAGAAAAGAAATATACTACAGATTCATTTACCTGGAGAAAAGTTTAGGTTTGTGTTATTATGTATATGAAAATGAAACAACTTTAAAGTCACTTATTAACGTAAAACCATACAAAATGTTGGGCAAGACGGAAAGCTAATCACTGCTTCCTGGCTGCCTTGGGTACCATCAACATTTACTTAGCCATACCAGGAAGTAATAGCATTGTTGCAAGACAAACTTGCCACAAATCTGGTTTTACAAATCTTAGTTGGCTTTATCTTCACTTCAAGGATCAGGCAGCAGTCAGGACCAGGAGTGACTCAGAACATCCCACCCCACTGCCCGGGCAGATTGTGTTTCCGGCAGAGAGAAGAAAGAAACAAGCAGGAAAAGGAAGGGAACAAGACTGCTAGGCTGGTTTCAAAGCTCATCTGTTTTTCAAATTATGAATGTAACTGGGGTCCAGTGCGATAGCCTAGTGGCTAAAGTCCTAACTTTACATCCACTGGAATCTTGCATGGGCACCAGTTCGTATCCTGGCTCTTCTACTTCCCATTTCACTCCCTGATTCTGGCCTGGAAAAGCAGTAGAGGATGGCACAAATCCTTGGGATCCTGAACCGCATGGGAGACGCTGAGGAGGTTCCTGGCTCCTGGCTTCAGATTGGCTTGGCTTCGGCCGTTGTGGCTATTTGGGAAGTGAAGCAGTGGATGGAAGATCTTTATCTTTGTATCTGTTCTCTCTGTTAATCTGACTTTCCAATAGGAATACGTAAGTGAATAATAAAAAATCTAAAAATATGAATTTGTTTACTTAAAAGGAAGAGAGGGAGGGAGAGAGAAAGAGCTTCCATTTTTTTGATTCACTTTCCAAATGGATGCAACAGCCACAACTGGACTGCCCTGAAACCAAGAGGCAAAGACTCCACCTGGGCCTCTCATGTGGGTGGTAGCATGTTAAGCACTTGTCATTATCTGCTGCATCCCATGCACAGTAGCACAGGGCTGGATTGGAAAAAGACTAACAGGAGCTCAGACTGATAGGGAATGTGACCATCCTGTGCCATGATGCCTGCCCCTCATTCGACTCACTTGATCACGGTTTCAACAACTGATTACTCCAGATTGGCTGAGATAAAGCTACTTGTTACAACGTCAGATAATACATCTAATTAGGTAACACTGTACTATGTATAGACAGACAGACCTCAGTCAAACTTAAAATATATCCGCAGATGGTGTATGTCGGCAAACGTCATCAATTCGGCAATACTGATGGTAGCTCAATGACTGCAGAATTGTACTGGGAAATGGAAGAATGGGTGGTGAGGGGGTGATGTGGTTGACAACAGACATAAGAGTGATCATGAGCAGGGTCTCTATCTCCTCTAACTGGAAGTCAATGTGTAATGGCTGAAACTGAAAAAAGTCAAGGAACTTGCAGTTATGCAGAGACACAGATGGACAATACGAACTTCATCAACTAAGCAGTTGAAGTGGCTCTCTCAGACAACAGCAGATGGGAGAAGGTGAACCAAGGATTGTCCTTGTAACGTCTGTGAGAAAACAGTTCATACATGTGTAGACTTGAGTAGAATTAAAACCAAAATACAAAATAATTACTAGAGCATCCCAAAAGCATATTAAACAAAAGTAAAAATAAGTGAATGGAATTTCATCAAACGGATGAGTTTCTGCAAAGATGATCAACAGAGTAAAGGGGCAACCTCCACGATGGGAGAAAATATTTCCTAGCTGCGCAGCTGACAAGGGATTCATAACCAGAATATATAAGAAATTCAAATCTTTTAATAACCAACAAATGAATAGCCTGATTTAAAAGGGCATGTGGGGAGTGAATCAGTACATAGAAAGTCTCTCTCTCTCTCTGTCATTTTGCATTTCAAAAATAAATAGACAGTGAAACAAAAACTCAGTAAATCTAAATGTACATTTCCTAAAGGAAGATACATATGGCCAAGGTGTATATTTTTAAAAATGTTCAGTATCACTCATCATCAGTTTTTTGATTTGTATTTCAACTCAAAACTACAGTTAGACATCGCATTACTTCAGTCAGGCTGGCTGTCATGAAAAACGCAACAGATAACAAATGTTGATGAGAACATAGGGTAAAAGAATCACTTGTGCATTGCTGATAGACTATAAATTAGCATATCTATTATGGAAAAATAGTACTGTATTTCTTTAATAGAAAAAGAAAAAAGACTAAAAATGTAAGTACCATATGATCTTGTAATCTCATTACAGTGAATAGATATCTACGGAAAAAAAAAAAAAACTGTCTGCTGACAAGGCACCTGTGTGTCCATATATATTGCAGCATTGGTTCTAATAGCCAAGAAATGAAAATAACCTGGGTATCCATCACATGATGAATGGATAAAGAAAATATAGTGTATCTACACAATGGAATAGTACTCAGCCGTGAAAAAGGATGAAATCTTGTCGTTTGCAACAATGTGGATAGAATTGGAAATCATTATGTCAAGTGAAATAGGTCAAGCACAGATAATCTAGCCTGCACAATTTCAGCAATGGGTAGAGCCTGGAAAACGTTACTCTCAGAATAGTTAAAGGCCTAAAGGTGTTTCCTGAAAGCTGGAGAAGAAAGTGTGATGAGAGAGATTGGGAAAATTTGACAAAGGAGTGTCGTTGTAATTAGACATAACAGGAAAAACCTTTGGGGTTCTATTGAAAAGTAGGGTCATTATAGATAATAACAATGTGTTGCGTATTTTTCCAAAAATAAAATCTAACAGATTAGATTTCAAATTTTCCACCTGAAGAAATCTTAAACGTTTGAACAAATAGATTTTTTCTGATTGGGCTTTTCAAAACATCACAAGGTATCCCATAAACATACACAGCATTTCTTTATCTATCAGACCATATCATTAAAGTTTTCCTTGTGTGTTATTTATTTAATAGGCAGAGCGACAGCCAGAAGAGAGGACAGAGAGCAAGTTCTTCCATTCCCTGGTTCACTCCCCACATGACCGCAACAGCTAGAACTGGTCCAAGCCTGGAACTTCACGCAGGTGTTCTCAGTGAGTGGCACGAACCAAGGTCCCTGTGTTGCCACCTCCCATCTCTCCTACGCGTTATCAGCAAGCTGTGTTGGAGGTGGAGGCAGAGGTGCGATCCCAGGTACGCTGAGGTAGGTTCCCAGGCAGCAGCTTAATGTGCTACACCACAACATCCACCTCCCCCAAATATTTTAATAAATAAACAAACTTTTAGAATAACTAGAGGGAAGATGATAGGCTGGTTACACAGTTTCCTCTATGACAAGATGAATTTCTATCATACACATTAGCTCATGTTCTACAGGTAACCAAAAGAAACAGATAGGTGGAAGTCATTTTCATGTTCAACACTTCCCAACAAAATGGTTTTTGCAACCAAGTAGCAGCGGCTGAGTGGGGATATGTACTCAAACAGCGGAATGTACAACGTGCAGAGGATTGGACTCAGCAGGGTGGTTGCTGCTCACCTGATGGCTTTCTCAGGCTTACTTGAGTGACACGCTTGCAGTGAGACTTCCCCCATTTTTGCAGATTGGCCACGATTGCTATGCTTAACAACCTCCACCTCTTCTTACTTCCCCAACCTTCAAGCTTTGCTTGTCCCTACCCCCACGCCCAGGAGATAGAGTCCTGTATGCGTTGTAGTATGTCATTATTTATGAAGCATTGAATCTGTCTTTTAAACTGTGCTGGTAGTGTTATTAGGATTTTTATTGGTTTTTTAGTGCTCTGGTTACAAAGCAGTTTGGTGTTTGAGTGGTCTTCCTTCATTTTTTCCTTAACTATGATTTTTAGTGTGTGATTTTGCTGAATTTGCTTTAATGGAAATTATCACAATTAATTTGCTACTACTTAATATCATGTGCACATTTAAATTCTAAACATTATTTTCAGGCACTTGTAAATGCAATATTTTTTAAAGGTTTATTTTATTTTTATTGAAAGGCAGATTTACAGAAAGAGAGAGAGATCTTCTATCCACTGATTCATTCCCCAAATGGCCTCAATGGCCAGAGCTGAGCTGATCTGAAGCCAGAAATCAGCAGTGTCTTTCAAGTCTCCCACGTGGATGTAAGGCCATAAGCAGAGATGCCAGATTGGAAGTGGAGTAGCCAGGACTAGAACCAGCACACATATGGGGTGCTGGTGCTACAAGTGGAGAATTAGCCTGTTGAGTTACCTCACCAGCCTCCAAACATTATGTCTTTTAAAAGCAATGTGGTAGCAGAACTGTAAGGACCCTTGCCCTTCAGAATTTCTGCCTCCTGGTGGACAAACCCTGGATATCCTCCTTCCCTTGGTTATGGATGAGACCTGTGACTACGACTAATGTCGATGACCTCATGTGAACAACAATTGTGGCAGGTATAATGAATGATGTTGAGTAACTCATAGGGAAATGATCCTGAGCAGGCCTTTTTAGTAAAGTAATCTCTTAGAAGATCTAGAGCTCAAAGATGCTCTTGCTGTTAATTCCACAACTTTGGGGGTATGAATCCTCTCTTCAGGATCTTGGAAGAGAAATTCAAGCTTCTTCTAAGAGCCCAGCACCAGCCAGCATGTGGACCACAGCCCCGTGTGCATCTGTGCAGAGTGTTTGATTGGGTAGAAGTTCCCATCCTCTGGGTAATGTGGCAGTCGGGAGGCCAGGCTTGGTTTCTCCTCTTATACAAGAAGAATGGGAAAAATGTACAAACAGTGGTCTCACCCACTGTCCCCTGATCCTCGACCCTTCCCACCTTGATCAACTATGTAAACATCATCAAAACTAAGATTTTTAAAAAGTGAGTGTATGTAACATGCATCTGCTGAGTCTGAAGTCATTTGTTACCCAGCAATAGAGAACCGACCGTTGCAGAAACAGCTTGTCTTCTTGTCTCTACTGACCTTGGTTTGAGATGGTCATGCTTGAAGAAGGCAAAGAACCAGAATCTGCAAAATTAAGGGATTTCATATTTTAAAACTGCTTTATAACAAAAAAAAGGAAGTCACCATGAACAATGTAAACACCAATAACATGATAGAGGAAAAGATTTTCAGCACACACTCAACCACAGAGGACATGGGCGTGGCCTGAGTAGGGAGACAGCAGCTGCCTTCAGCAAATGATCAAGCAGCACATCTACAGGCCTAGGAAATGCAGGCTGGGGGCCGGGGCAGGCAAGGGATGAGGAGAAAAACACTGGGGTCTTTTCTTGCCATCAGATTGGAGAAGCTTGGATAAGATAAGGGCTCCACGTATCTCAAAATCAGAGCTGGAATTCCCAGTGTGCTTTCTAGAAAGTAGTGATTTAGTATTTAGTTCATAGTATAACAGACATTGACAACTTTGCAATTTAGCAAGATGGAATTCCTGCCCCTAGCAGAAATAGTGAGAACTGAGGCCTCCTGAGAAATTCTTCGCCCAAGAAGGCATTAGGGCAATGTGGCCATTTGGCCATTCCAGACCTGCCCTGGGGTACAATGCATGTGATAGTGACCCCCAGTTAACTGGAGGTTTGCATTGTTGTAACTAAGAGGAGAAAGATTAATCACCAGTTGAATATTTTCATTTCATTACGGTTTAGAGCTCTTACCTATTTTCCCACAGCCTTTTCTTTGTTGAACTCTTTATTTAGCAGAACTGTGAATCCTGTGACTATAATGCAAATTTAAAAATAATATTCAGTTGGAAAAGAATAAATAAATATCACCAAAAAAAAAAAAGCTCCAACGTGTAGGCTTGATTAAAACGTATCCCTTCCAAGAAAAGTCATAGGGGCATTATGTATTCATCCCAATTTTCCTTTCTATTCATGAGGATGGGATGAACAGGGACATAAAGATCCAGACAATGACCCTTGAAGTCCCGACAAATCAGTCAGCCAAAAATGAACTTGTTCTCAATGGACTGTATTAAAGAAGGCCAGGCACCAGACACATTCTTCGAGGTTTTTTTTTTTTTTTTTTTTTAACAACTAACAATGAAACACTTTGCCTACGATTAAGTTGTCATTGGGGGAAATGACTCAGGCGTGGCGAATGATGCTTAGAAGTTAACAGCTACCCTCCCTTTTAGCCCACCACATAATGCCATGGGCAGACATGATGTTGAACAGGAAAAGAGCTTAAAGGGAACAAAGCTCTTCAGCTATTTCACATGTCATATGAAAAGGAAAAGATAATTGCCCAAATAATTTAGCATTTTTTCTTCTTTTTTTCCCCCAAACCTCTTACCTGAAATAACCAGATAATTACAAAGGGCTTAGTTTGTATTCTGAGCGTCTTTTGGGTGCATGTTTGAACTATTTATAGGAATTCTTCCATTGTCCATTTCCTTTTCCTTGTGTGGAAATACTTCAAGTCGAGAAAATTCCACCACAGAACTCTCAGCAAGCTTGTTGACAACATGGTCCTGGATCACAGTCATCACCTCAGAGAGAGGAAAACAGCGTCGACCAACTGGACAACTGGCAAGGCCTTCGTTTAAAGACTGGGCAGATTGAGCACAACTCTTGCTGTCCCTGTTGGGGGCACCATTTTTTAGAGACCAATCAAGAAATTAATGGGATTCTGTAGGATGCCTCAAGCCCAGCACTTTACAGCCTACAGTGCAGTAATTATGCTCAATTACAGCCTAGCATGTGGTTTCTGGCACATCAAAATCTCTCTGCGTTGAGCCGGTCTTCAAGAAAAAGAAGAGTCTGTTCTGGCCCACTTCCACACTGCTAGCTATCACTCCCTAATTTGGTCTCCAGAGGGCTTCCAACATTTCAGATCTGTCAACAGCTGCCACGAAATCCCAGGGCTAACATGGGAAATGACGGTGTCAATACTCCCAGGAATCTTAACCCTCCTACTGCTTCGACTATGAGCAAGGGATCCTTCGACCCCCACTTTGCGGAACTGGACCCCCGTTTAGGTAATAAGTTGAGAAAATAAATTTAAAAAGCAACATTCAGGGGTTGCCGCACAGAAAACAGCCCACATTTGGAGTTGGATTCATTTTAAGATTTCAGCCAAGCCTGCTTATTTGTTCCTTCTTGTAAACACACGCCCACCAGCTGTTTCAAAACTGAATAGGTGAATGGATGCCACACCAAGCAAAAAAGAAGCATGGGAATACAGCAACGCAGCAGGTGCAGAGGCTCGTGCTGCCCACCCCAAAGTGGTTCTCCAGATGCACCCAGAGCCTCTCCCTGCCTTTGACTCTGGGCACTGAGGATGGACTCCCAAGGCAGAGTGGGGGCTGAGGTAAAGTTCAAGAATCTGCTCCCCGTCACTGATACCGAGTGAAGCCATTCTCGGGGTCCACTGTTCAAGATGTGTTCGTGTTCACAATCTTTTTTAGGAATTCCAATTTGAGCTGAGGAGATTCCACTTGCACACGAGAAATAGGGTTCAGCCAGATAGAGTGAGGCATAATGTTAAGGGGAGGGTGAGAGAGGGTAGAAAACTGGCTAGGAAATTGACCCCATGTGATTTACAGATATTACCAGCCTTATATAAAGAAATAACTGTAAATATCTACAGTATTAAATGAGCAAAATTATGTTTCTTTCCCTATAAAGCATTCACAAATGAATCTAATATATTGATTGTACAAGCGACTCCAATGATCTATAAAATGTTATATAGCACATAATAACCCTATTATAAATCTGATATAAAATTAACATGCCAACGCTAAACATTTTATATGCCTTTGTAGAATTAAGAAGCTATTTGAACCTCAATTTAGATGTCTCAATATCACAAACGCACACACAAAAAAGATGTGCTAGCTGGAATGTCTGCAACATTCCTTACTTTTCTTCCATAAATCAGCCAGTAGCCCGACACTCAAAATCACCCCCCCCCCCCGCAGCAATCAAGTTCCATGTTGAAAATACACACCACAGTTCCATTGCTTGGCACCAAGTGATATGAATCCGCTTGAAAAATACTCGTAGAGCTCAAAAAAACTTGCAAAGAAGCCTAAATTTGTAAGGGTGTTTGGAATTTGAAAACAATCCCAGGTTGAAAGTCCGACACATTTCCTGTCACTTGTTTAGTAAGTGGGGTATATCAACAGTATTTTCCCTGCTACAATTGACCAGCAAGCCAGAACTTCCCTCTTGCTGAGGGTCACTTGAAGACCTTTTGTTTACAAAGAATCCATCCATCCATCATCCATCATTGGGAAGTATCTGATCAAAATTTGTGAATCTGAAGGGGTCAAATGGACAGCTGCTAGGGAATAGAGGTTGGAGGTCATTTTATGGACCATTAGTGTGAACATAAATACATTGGACTTGTAATGCTCTTGAAAATATGTCCTCCTGAAAGTAAATGGGTCAACCATGCTTTAAGCAATGCTATTGTGAAGTACTATGAATAATCTGAAGTCCAATTAAAGCTAAAACTGATCATAATGGGCTGAAGTTCTTTCCATTTCTCTTTCACATTCCCTTAGGGGAAACCTCAAACTGTCTTGTTGCTACCGGCTCCCCTGTTTATGCACATCCCTAGCTCTGCTGTGTGGAGTTCAGGTTCTAACCCTCCCATCAACACAGAGCGACCTAGGTCCCTTTCCTGGAAAGTGAAGCGGGGCAGAGAGAGGGAGAACTAAATCCTTAATTGATGGTAATGACTCAATTGGAAGTTCTTAGCAAACTTCATTTGCATTTTAATAGAGGTCCTTTAGGCCTTCTGGAGAAGTTGAGAATGGGGTCTTTTTGGCACTTTAAGATAAACTAGAGCTCCCATAATATTTACTTCTGGGTCTGTTTCAGCTTGCTTGCTTCTCCTGAGTCTGCTGTTGCCTGTGGCTCTAAGCACTTGCAGGCATTTAGTGAACTACTTCCTTACAGGCACAAGCAAACCCATAGCCATCCACTCGGAGAGGCTGGATGGAGCTCTTCGCTCCTTCCCCAGGGCAAAATGTACTCCCCAAAGGCAGCTGAGCTCAGCACGACTCTTGGCATCCCCTGCACCTACTCTTCACTGAGATGCAGGCTGCAAAAGAGAAGGGCCGAGAGAAAATCCATGGGATCTCTGGTGTAAATTTCTACTGTGCCGAGAGTTAGAATTGGTAGAGTCTTCACAAGACACCTTGCCAACTGCAGTGTGACTGGGTGTCCATCAACTGCCCCAGGATGAGTCAGATGTGATCGTGTTAGCTCTAAACACCCACTTGCCACTCAGGAACTGCCATATTCTTGCAGGGTATTTCTGCTCTGTTCCACACATTCCTGGGGCCTCGCAAATTGTGTCTCTCAGCCCCTAACAGGGGGCTGCCTCTTTGCCAGTGCAGGCACGACTCTCCACATCTGATCCTCTCTGCAGGAGGCTACTATCCATGCCAGCATTGACCTCTGACCTAATCAAAGGGGCACATTAGTGTCAGCAGTCTCCTCCATGGCCAAATCATACTCATGTACCAATGTCAGGTTCTGCTAAGCATATTCCTTGGCACATTGGATCCATTCTTCCCAGGCACCATTGATCCTCCTTGGTCTGGTCTTCCATTCCCAGGTATTGTGAAAGTTGATCTGCCTCTACAGAGCCTTTTGGGGCTTCATTACTGTCAAGGATGTCAGTTTGCTAGAGTAACTGTATCCAGAGGCGTATCCAGCCTGGATGCTACTACTCTACTTTTCCGTAGAGTTCAGACCCATGTTCTCAGGTAGACTTTGGAATGGTTGTCAGAGAAGTTTTGTGAAGCAGAGTGATTTTAGGGTATGCTACTGTAACAGAACGAGAGAGAATTTCATCTCTGGACAGAAAATCAGAGATGCTGCAATGGAGGCAAGTAGTAAGGGGGAATGAAATGGTTGGTGGAGAATGTCATAGAGACCCAGGTAGGAGCTCACCAGCAGTGCTCTGCTGATGGCGGCTGAGTAGTTGAGGTCTGTAGAAGCAACAGTTGGGTTTCGGGATCTTAAGACTATGCAATTGAAAGTTTTATGTTTATTTACTGGTATTTATTTGTTTGAGAGGTAGAGTCACAGAAAGACCAGGAGAGATGTACACGTAAGACTGAGAGTGAGAGCAAAAGAGAGAGAGAGAGAGATCTTTCATTTGCTTGTGTGTGACTTAAATGCACACAGCAGCCAGGAACTCCATCTGCATCTCCCACATGCGTGGCTGGGGTCCAAGTCCCATGTTATTTTCCGTTGTCTTTCTAGGCACACCAGCAGAATGCTGGACTGAAAGTGGGTCTGCTGGAACCTAAACCAGCATTTTGATATGAGATGCCAGGATCACAAAGAGGAGCTTGACTCACTGTGCCACACTGTGCCAGCCCCAAGTCTGGATAGTTTAGATGCTGGTTGCTCTGAAGACAGACAGAAGTGAAGTTGCATCCTTAGGACCCTATATGAATACGGGAGCTTGACAAAGGTTGTCATTCTTCTCTAGCTTTCTATTTTCTCAGAAGATGGAGATACCACCTTCTTATCAGTAGGTTAGAGAAGAGAAATGGGACAGAAAGAATTGATTCAATAGTAGATGCTGAAAATCTCTTTCCCCAACCTCTACCATCGCCCACTTAGATTAAGTAATTAAAGTGCAGAATTTGTCTTCTTCATGACTATTTTCCCCACTCCTCATATAGGATGTGTGTGTGTGCAGAGAAAGAGAGTGCAAGGAGCAAGATAAAAAGTGAAGTAACTGGGATCCTAACTAACACTCCAAAATAATAGGAAGGCAGTCCCAACAGCAGCTCCACCAGTAACCCCACAACTTCCAGTTCTTATTTATTTTTCAGTAAATTTCTCAGCAGCTGCTGTGGGCCAGGCCCCAAACGCACCAAAACAAATAAAGGAATCCTGAAGACCGGATCTGCAGGTTAAGGCACTAGATAATCCATTCACAGCATTGCTTTCCAAATACCCAAAGTAAAACTTCCTCATTTTCCAACCTATACATACCCATTTCCACACAACCATACACCAATACTTAAATAAATGCTTTGAAGAGTAGGTTATTAATAACCTTTTAATTAGAAGAAACATTTGTTTCAAGGAAAGTTTAATCTTTTGACCAGCAAAAAGATGTTTTTCTTAATTTTTTTTTAAACCATTACAACAGCAGGCAGGTTTACACTGCTCTTTAATATTGTTCCAAACAAGGTGAAAGATGATGTAATTGCTGTTTCTTTTACACCAGGAGGAAAGGTTGCAAGTGAATTCCGCATATGCTGGATGTGTAGATGTCTGACTGACTCCATCAGAATTCCCTTTCGGAGGAGCTCAGAAGAGCACTTTCTTCCAGGACTCAGGTGCACAGCAACTGGAGCTCAAGGAATGAACTCAGCTATGCATAAACTACTTTGCTTATACTCTCATTTTTACCAAATTCGTTTGTTTTACCAGTTTAATGACCCTGACTTGTTAGTATTAATCTAACAGCTGGCCTGCTGGAGGGTTCTCTGTTGTCCGAAGTTCCATCCTGTGAAGCATAAGAAAGCTTCCTTTTTTTCAAAATTATGTAAAGAGATGTCTTGTCCCTTTGCTAAATATCTATTTTTTTTAAGTGAGAAAATAGGCCTAGACTGATTTGTTCATGAGCACACAACTAATTAGAGCTAGATCCAAGATTCTTAACTCTAAATAGAGAATTACACTTAAAGAAATCCATTAAACAACCATATTCATTGAAATTTACATCTTACTCTATACCAATTATTAAGAGTCTATTATGTACCAAGCACTTTAAATATATATATGTATATTTCTCTTAATCCTTTTTTTAAAAGATTTATTTTTATTATTTTTTTATTGGAAAGGCGGATATACAAAGAGGAGAGACAGAGAGGAAGATCTTCCATCTGATGATTCACTCCCCAAGTGAGTGCAACAGCCAATGCTATGCCGATCCGAAGCCAGGAGCCTCTTCCGGGTCTCCCAGGCGGGTGCAGGGTCCCAAAGCTTTGGGGTGTCCTCGACTGCTTTCCTGGGCCACAGGTAGGGAGCTGGAAGGGAAGCAGGGCTGCCGGGATAGAACCGGCACCCATATGGGATTCCGGGTGTGCAAGGCGAGGACCTTAACCTTTTGCGCCACCACAAGAGGTATTTCTCTTAATCCTTATTCAAAGTCTCTAAAACAGAAGCCATTAATGGATGCTGCTAAACTGTTTGAATAATGCCATTAGGTAGCACTTACAATGTTCTGGGTGATCATCTAGGGAGTGAGCCTGTGAGAGGACAATCTCTTATTGTGTGTGAGTTTCTCTCTTTACCACTGCCATATTGCCTTTCAAATAAATAATTAAATATTATTGAAAAAAAAAAACAGAAAGTGATGGGGTTGGACTCACATCTCCAAGCCTGCATGCCAGCCCTGAAAAGTTGTCCATGTCAGCAGGCATAGACATTCTTCCAGTCCAAATAAGCAGCACCGAAGACTCCTTCTATTAGCAAGCCTATGATACAACCCAGAAACATTCTACAGCATAAGCAGCCAACTGTAATGACAGTGCAACTGGCAAATGTCAATTGATGCTCCCAGGCAAAGTTGAACTCTCAGTGTAGCAATGCTGCCTGCGGTGACCTCCCACTAGGGTCTGTCTGGGCCTTGGCTTGTTGGAGTCAGAAACAGAAGTCTAACATTTCACTGAGGACTGGCTGATGTACTTAAAGATGAATTTCTATTAACCATATTAGAAAATAAAAATCATATCATAAATTCTAACAATAATGCTATGGATGGCTGTCATTTATTGAATATACGTCATAGATGGTGCATTTTTTATACATTGTCTCCTGTTATTTCAGACATAGGCCTACATGCCCAATGGATGAATAATATAGGAGACATGTTCATGTTGACTCCAAGGGCTTAGCGAGCTCAGGGTGAACAAAGAACTGTTGCAAACATCATCCTTCAATGATCCAGTAATGGGCATTGTTATAAAAACAAGTCCCCAAAAGTTGATTTGCCTTTTATTTGCCAGTTGCACTGTCTCAGTCTGTTCTCATTGCTGTAACAAATTCCCAGACCCTGGGTGACATGCAAGCAACATAAATTTATTTCTTAGAAACCTGAAAGCTGGCAAGTCCAACACTAAGACCCTGGGAGATCTGGTGTCTAGTGAGTCCCTGCTTCCTGAGTTGTACGTCATAAGCACACAGGGAAAGGGGTGAGGGATTCATTCTTTGGCATCTCCTTTGCAAGGGTACAAATCCACTTTATAGAAGGCTCCCACTTTACTATCAAGTATACAACAGAGACAGAGAAGCTAAAATCAGAATATTCAGCTTGGATTAGAAGCTGGGAAAGACGCAGACAGGACGTCACAGGGAAGTATATAGAGTCACAAATGATCCAAATTCAGACACAACACAATCACAAATAGCATCAACATTGGTAATTTCTGGGAAGTTTTCCACACATTAATCTCAGTCACTGCACTGAACAGATGTGTTCAGCTTATTTTGATTCATGTTTTACTTTGAGGACTAACCTGCCATTTCATCCACAGTTGCACCGATACACACACTCTTACTCTCAGATGACAGTAATGTCACATAGGTTCAGGGTGAGGCTAGGCATGGGTTCAACAACCCAAAGGTGATTTAGGAAACTGTCTACTCAGTTGGAGGAAACAATGAAGTTAATCCCCATCTCAAAATTAGAGACAAAATTAAAACTCCGTAAGAGCAAAGAATTGAAACAAGCAAAAACAAACATAAAAAATGAATAATAATAATAAAAAACACCTAGAGGAGGTGAAGAAAATCCTCTTCGCTACGGCAACTAGAACATCATTAGAAATTACATAAAAGCAAATGAACAAGTAAAAAGTGTTTGTTAATGAGAATCCGTTCAAAGCTCATGTACAATCAGCAGGAGTCGGAGGCTTTTGGCTCAAGGAGCTCTGAGCTCCACCCCAGCTCAGTAAGCAAGGCTGACCAACGAAATCATTCACCCAGCTGCTGGGAAAAAGAGTTCCTGTGGTCACAGAGCAAAGACCCTCACAGCAGTGTTGCCTGTTCATGTCAGTGTCAGCGGGCCACTCTCTTCATTACAGCAAGTGATGGACCAACTGAGAGTGTATGGGGAGACCCTGCAAATGAAAAAGTCTTAGAAGCGCTAGACAGCAACCTTTGCTGTTTGCAAAGCTGCATGTGGGTGACACTCGGGACAGCTTGAGATAAAGTGAAAGCCAAGGCTGAGCCTGGGGAACCATGGAATATTGAATACACCCCCAGCCGGGACACAGATCCACCGGCAGAAGGTGGAAGGGTTACAGATGCAAGGTACCTGAGCACAGTCTCTGCCCAAATCATTGATTTGGCCATGCAGGCACAGAAATGCCAGCTAGGAAACTCGGGCTAAAAAAGTAGATTTCAAATAACTTCCAAAAAGAGGAAAGTGAGCAAAGATACCAGTCATCAGTAATCATAAACTGTTAGACAGATTCCATAATTTAAGTACAAGAAATGCACAGAAATAAAAAAATAAGAATCTAGATTTGCTACAATGTATTATCTAAAATATCAGTTTTCAAAAAATATGTAAAACATACAAATTAACACAGAAATATAAATCATATTCTGGAATAAAAGCAGTCAGGAGAAAGTGGTTCTCACTGTACTGAGATGTTGGAAATGGCAAAGGTGTTATAAAGCTGCAATTATAAATGTGCACAAAAAATGAAAGGAGACTATGTTGAAAGAATTGGAAAAAAAATGCAACAACAAAAACAAGAAATCTGAATAAATAAAAGAACCAAATCAAAGAATGAAAAAAAAAATGCAACAACCAGGAAACATAATGGGCTTGAGAATAGATACGACAGGAGAAGAAAAAAAAAACACACACACACACAGTGAACTTGGAGTTGGACCAATACAAGGATCCTTTCTGAAGAACAAAAGAAAAAGACAAGGGAAACCTACAGAAAGGAATGAAAAGCATTGAAACTGATAAATGCATAAGTAAACACAAGACTGCCTAAGTAGATATTCGTTACGTGAATTTGTTTAAAGAAGTGACTATATAAAGCAGCACTGTGCTGTTGGAATCATGACATTTGGATATAAAGCATGTGAGGGAAACAACGGAAGTCTATTTGAAAAAAAAAATCAGTTGTTAGATTTTACCGAGAATGTTTATAATAAACTGAAGTACCTTGCAAAAAGTTAAGATACAGGTTGTGATCCATATAACCATCACTAAGAAAATCACAATTTAAAATAATTAAGAAAATAAATTAGGAGTTAAAATGTTACTTTTTTTTTTTTTTTTACAAAAAGATTTGGTATCACAAGAGACAGCAACAAAAGAACAGAGATGGAGCGAAAGAGACAGAAAAAAGAAAAAGGACAAACAAATAGTACAAATGACATTGTAGGGATTCAGTTTGGTAAGCTCATAGCCATTTAGGACATCAAGGCTTTACCTTTAGGTGACTCCAATGGTTGTCCCAAACCTTAGGGGACAAATAAAGTCATTGAGATAAACTGCTGTACTGGTCCTGCGTTCCAGACCAAACCTTGGAATGTCCTTTATCGAATATCTGTACTTTTAAGGTTTCTTGAAAAATTCCAGGCACATTTAGGTTACCCCCGGGGGCCCTTTTGTCTGGTTTAACATATAAACCAGTGTTACTGGCCTGGTGTGCCAGAATCCATCATCTCATGCTGCCTGACACCATGCTTCTGTCTGCAAACTTCCCCGTGAATTACACTTTGTGTCTTCTTACGTCTGTGGAGTTTCTTTAGTTTCTTGGCCTCCTCTACCTGTGGTAGCTAGCTTATGTAAATCAGGGTTTTCTAAAATGTTATCAATCATTTATTAAAGTGTGAAGGAACAAAACCCTTCAATGAAAAGGCATTCATGATCAATTGGATTTAAAAAAAGCAAGTTCCAACTTCATGCTGTTTTTGAAAAAAAAATACTATTAACTCAAAGACACAATCGAATGAAAGTAAAAGGTTGGGAAGAAATACCTATCATGCAAAAGATTTTAATGAGAGATATCGGGAAAAAGCAGGATTTACAATAAAAAATATTACTAGAGATACACAGTGAAGTTCCATAATAGCAAAAATATCAAATATCAGAAAGATGTAACAATTGTAAATATGTATGCATTTGATAACAACTACACAGCAAACACAAAATTATAGGAAAAAAGCAGGCAGCTCAGTAATTTCAGCTGGAGATTTCACATCACATCTTTCAGTAATAGATGAAGCAAGCAGAAAAAAAGGAAATTAGAAACTTGAACAGAAATCAACCGACTTTATTTCCTTAACATATTGGAATGCTCACCTTACCACAATCTTCCCCAGTCTACGTGGAGTAGTTTCTAGACTAGATTCCAAGGTAGGTCGTAGTCTTTACAAAGGACCGAAATATGTACGTATGCTATCCGTACACTAAATTGGAAATCAGCAAAAGGAAACTTGAGAAACCCTCAGACACATGAGACAGATATTTTTAAGCAACCATGGTTAAAGAAGTCATACAATCAATTAGAAAATACTTCTAAGAAAATCAAAGCTAAACCGAACACACTAAAGTGTATGCTTTCAGGTAACACAGTGCCCAGAAGAAAATTTACAGCTCCCGATACTTAAATCAGGAAGCAGAAAGGCTTATGATCAGTTATGTAACTTTGCACTTCAGAAAGATAGAGAAAGAATGCGTCAAGCCCAAAGTAAATAAACGGAAGGGAAAAAAAAAAAGCTCAGAATGAAAATCGAGAAATAAGCACGATTGGGAAAACAGTAACATAATCAAGTTCTGATTCTTGAAAAGAAGAAAAAAATTGCGGTAAGTCATGAATAATCCAAGACAAGCATGAACAAGCATGAGGAAGGGATGTCACTACTGACTCTGTGGCAAGTGAAGCAATTGAAAGGAATACTATGAAATACTTCAAGCCAGGACATTACACAACATCAATGAAATACGTATAAATCCCTAGAGAGATGAAAGTTATTAAAGCTGCTGAGAGACCAGAACCAAGATGGTGGCTGAGTGAGAGGCCCTACAACATGAAGTCAACTTTCCAAGAGCTGTGGAAGCCAGGTGAGAGAACACAACACCTTGCTGTGCTGTAATTATCAGAAAAAAAATCACATAGAATAAAAAAAAAGAAGGGTGGGCCCGGCGCGAGAGCGTAGTGGTCCTCGCCTTGCATGCCCGCCAGGATCTCATATGGTCACCAGTTCTAATCCCAGTGGCCCCGCTTCCCATCCAGCTCCCTGCTGTGGCCTGGGACAGCTCTTGAGGATGGCCCAAAGCCTTGGGACCCTGCACCTGCGTGGGAGAGCCAGAAGATTTCTGGCTCCTGGCTTCGGATCAGCTTAGCTCCAGCCGTTGTGGTCACTTGGGGAGTGAACCATCGGACGGAAGATGTTACTCTCTGTCTCTCTTCCTCTCTGTATATCTGCCTTTCAATTAAAATAAATAAATAAATAAATCTTTAAATTAAAAAAAAAACAAACAAAAGAAGGGACAAGTTTCCCATGTCGCCACCTTTCCCTTAGAGCTCCGAGGAGCTGCCTGGTTGAGGGAGGGAAACCCAGTTCTAGACTCTGCAAAACAACTCGGTTGAATGTGATTCTCCCCAGCCTCCCAGGTCCACTCCGGTGGACTCAGTATTTGGAGGCTGCACAATCAGGTGGCTTCTGTCACTCACTCCTCTCTAAAACGCTGACAGAGGAGAAACTCCAGCTGCAGGGAAAGGCCAGTTGAGGGAGCTTAGGCCCCCACTTTGGACCCTGGAGCTGGGCTGCCTTGTCAGGACCCAGCACAAAGACTGAGATGCTAGACTTACCAGCATCAGGGACTTTCATGGGTTGGAGCAGGGTGAGGGGAAGGGAAGGATGGAACCGTGAAGTTCTTTGGGATGCGTCACTGTTGGCCTCTGCTGAACTGGGTGGACAACCCGGGACTTTACAGGGACCTATGACTGTGTAACCAGCTTGATGCTAGTCTGGGTGGCCGTAAAATGGCCTTTTTTTTTTTTTTTTACTTTTCTCCAGCCTTGGGCATACAGAGAGGAGTCATTGGGCTGTGTTTTGAGACTCAGTGCTGGACTGATAAAAGCTAATGCTGGGCAGATCCTCACAGCTTCTACCTAGAGGAAGTGCTGGACACTATAGACTCACCGCAATCTGTCAGGTGGACTCCTGTACACTGGTGAGGCAGATTTGGAGTGTATCATTAAAGCTGTTTAGAGGCCTGGTGTGCACAAGCAAGATTGCACAGGGTCTGATGACTGAGAGCCCCACATGGGATATACCCAGCACTGCCTCTCTGAGCGCTGCCTCAACAGGCTGCATTCAGCAGTCCTTCATAGCCTCAGGCCAACCCCTAGGGATCACAGGACTGGTACTGGAAGAGGCACTAGGTTGATAAAACCCATCATTGAGCAGATACTAAAGGTCCTGGCCCCAGGCCAGTGCCCCTAGACAGAGCCTCTCATCCTGGTTCCATGCCCAACCATGTTCCTGCTTAATCAGGCCTTTGCCCCAAATAGTATCAGCCACGGCTAGTGGGGGAGTATTGGGCAGTGGGCCTATCTCAGTCACAGAAAGACCACAGTAGGGTATGCTTTGGTCCTATAGCCAGGCAGCCTACCCTTGGAGACTGGAGGAGTCCAGATTCTAGCATTATGGCATTTGTAGCCAAAAAACATAAAATCTATATCTACTGCCGGTCTATAGCGAAAGTTGTAACGAAAAATAATCCCTGGGCACTCCTCTAGGTCATACTGCACAGCACATCAAATACAGACTTGGGAAAAATCTGAGTTTGGAGAATATTATAAGACTGAATGGGGAGGGTGGAGGGCCAGCGCTATGGTGCAGTGGTTAAGGTCCTCACCTTGAACGCCCGGGATCCCATATGGGCACCGGTTCTAATCCCGCTTCCCATCCAGCTCCCTGCCTGTGGCCCGGGAAAGCAGTCGAGGACACCCCAAAGCTTTAGGACCCTGCACCCGCATGGGAGACCCGGAAGAGGCTCCTGGCTTCGGATCGGCATAGCATTGGCTGTTGCGCTCACTTGGGGAGTGAATCATTGAATGGATGATCTTCCTCTCTGTCCTTCCTCTCTGTATATCCGCCTTTCCAATAAAAATAAAAAATAAATCTTTAAAAAAAGAAGACTGAATCAGGGAGCTAACATGATGACATAGCACACTAGGGCTACCGTCTGCAGTATCAGCATGGGTGTCAGCTACTCTGCTTACAATAAGCTCCATATTTATGACCTGAGAAAAGCGTTGGGCCTCTCTACCCACACTGAACTCCTGGCTCACAGCTTCAGATCAGCCCAACTTTGGCCATTGCAGCCATTTGGGGAGTGAACCAGTGAGTACAAGATCTCTACGTGTTTCTCCTTTTCCCTGTGAGACTCTGCATTTCCAATAAAAACAAATAAATATTTCAAAAGGATTTAAAGATTGAATCAGTCGTTTCACATCAACAGCAGACATGGGGTAACTCATGGCAGAGGATGCTGTTTAGTGTTGCAATAAGAGAAGTATTCCACGGCTTGAGAGAATATCAGCAGACCTAGAATTCCTAGGAACTTGGAACTTCCAGGAAACCATGGCTCTCCTAAAGAGTCAAACTTTCAGAGTTGAATCATCTAAGAATTGAAATTCCCCAATGCTCAGATGAAGATTTCAAAATGACTATTGAAAGGAAACTCAAAGAAAATCGAGAGAACATAAAGAAATTAACAAAATCCAGTGGAAATCCTTCAATTGAAAGCAAAATTAAAATATTATACCAAGCAACCAGTAGCAACAAACAAAATAGAAGTAATCAATGTGCTCAAAACTAAATTATTTGAAAATAAACAGTTGGAGTAGAGAAAGGCGTAGAAGCACATTCAGAATCTTTGCTTGTGAGGAAGACAGAGCCGATTGAATATCCTCTGCAAGGCCCCGGGAATAGTCAATAAGGAGATGAGTGAACAGGAAACCCCTGGTTTGCAGGTTTACATAAAGGACCTAGAGGAACAAGAGGAGCAAGTTGTATACTGGGGGACTGCCTCTTGCTGTTGAGATGTAAATGGCTCAAGCTCCCCTCCCTGGATGCCTACATGACAACTTTCTTTGAAAAGTCAGATGCTGTTAATAAACTTTGGCTATTGATCATCAGTCAGTAGTCCACACATGTTATTATGGGCTCCGTGCACCAAGTCCATTGCTGCAAAACAGCAAACAGAAAGGAATCAAGACAAATGAGGAAGTTTAGGGGAAACATGGAATAGCATGAAGAAAAGTAAACATTCAGGTTGTTGGGATTCAAGAGGGATTTGAAAATATGAAAGGTAGAGAAAGCAAATTCAAAGAGATCCTGGAAGAATATTTCCCCTGCAGCTATAGGCAACTGCCCAGATTGCATTGTACCTAAGCAAATGTCATACTTCTGGGAGAAAAGCAGCTACCAGCTGCCAGGAGTTCTGGGCCTAGTTAATAGTACCAATTAGTGCATCAGCATAATTGCCTATTCTTTTTTTTTTTTTAAGATATGCAGGGGGCAGATGCCAACACACCAGAAGATGGACAGACAGGCAGGGACCCAGGGTGGCACAGCACACCACTGGAGAACTGGGCTTGAGGATCTGTGTTCTTGAGGGTATGCAGAATGTGTATTGCTAAGGGAAGAAGATCTGGGGATGTATGGGAGGGAGGACTGTTGAGGACAAATGTGACAGGTACAGAGTGGCATCTTGGGGACTTCCACCAGGCTTCTGCACTTGCAGGTAAAGGAGGGGGCTGAAACCAGGTAGTTTGAAGGAGGGAAACTGGAGGACCTTTCAGGGTCAAACCAATACACCCACCCATGTGGGAGACCTGAGCTGAGCTTGTTGGTATCCACTCCCATCTACCAGAACACATGAAAGCCATGGCTGGGAGGAGGCAGGGTGTAACTGCCCACAGTTGGTCAGGCTGAGCTAGGCGCCAACACTCACTAATGTGAACGAGAGCCAAATGGGATATAGGACAGACTGGACCAGTCTGCTGCACGTACTGGCAAGTACAGGAACCAGAGCAGGGAGAGGGCCTGGTGGAAGTTTTTGGGGTCAGTCTGACTAGGCTACAGATCCCTCTGGTAGTGTGATGGCCATGAGTGTGGTGAGCAGGGCGGGCCTGGGCCCTAGTATCGGATTTGTATAAGAGAGGGGGCCAGGGACAGAACTGACTGGGTGACTACAACTATCAGTGTGTGTGTAGGCTGATATGGGTGACAGACTGAACCATACCCTGCCCTGGCTGGCACACACAGGGGTCAGGTCTGGGGTCACCTCTGGTGAAGTTCCTGAACTCTAATCACAGAGAAAGTCACAGGATCTGTGGTCTGACCGTGGAGTGCATGTGATGGAACTGGATCTGCACTGTCGTTCAAGCCTGTACAGTAGGCAGAGTGTTCAGATGTACATGGAGGACATGATAACCAGTTCACTGAGGCCTTAGAAAGACCTCTGGTACCATGGAGGGCAGAACAAATTGGATAACCTTCCTGGCCAAGCTTTGGCAGCAAGCATCTGGGTGAGGTGTACTGTATCAGCTAATGGACCTTAGAAGGATTCCCTCAACCTTAGAGCAATGAAACCAACAGCATCTCAGAAAAATCAAGACTACTTCAGCATTACACTTGCAACATGCTCCATATAAGGGACCTTGGAATAACATCAGGTGGCCGTCCACCATCCCAAGGTACTGATGTGTTTGGGCTACTAGCAATGGCCCTCCCTCCTTCTCTTCCCACTTTCCACAGATTCAGAAAGAAAACACGAGATTAGAAATAGTTGTCTCATCCACTTTCCCCTATTCCTCAACCTCCCCACACTAATCCGTGGTCCACGTGGGCATGCATCCTTCTTAACTATGTAAATATCATTAAAATAAAATAAATGTTAAAAAAGAAAGAAAATCAATCTTATGGTGAAGGAAAAAAAAAAAGAATATTTCCCAAATGTAGAAAAAGATACAACAATGCAGGCACAGGAAGATCAATGGTCATTGATCAGAGTAAACTCAGCCAAGTCTACTGGAACATATACCATAGTCAAGCTCTCCAAGGCTAAAGACAAAGAGACAGAGCGACAAGATAAAATACGTAAATAACTCATAAAAGTATCCCAATTCACCTGACTACAGGCTTTTTAGCAACAACCTTACAGGTCAGAGAAAGTGAGGTGAGATTTTCATAGTACTCATGGGAAAAAAAGATACCAGGCTAGCATAGTATATTCACCAAAACCATCATTCAGATAAGAAAGAGATAAAAAAAAAAATTCCCACACAAAAGCTGAGAGAATTTTGCAACACCAGACCTGTGTTGTAAGATATGCTAAAGAGAGCTATTTATATAGAAAGAAGACAACAGGAGAATATCAGACAGTAGAAAACTCACTGGTTAGAGTAACTATCAACAACTTCAAAACACTCATTTATTGTAACTTAACTGTGATGACTGAACATATATAATCACTAGGGCTTGGCTTGCTAGCCTAGCAGACAAGTCCTTGCCTTGCATCCACCGGGATCTCCCATAGGCATCAGTTCCTGTCACGGCAGTTCCACTTCCCATCCAGCTTCCTGTTTATGCCCTGGGAAAGCAGTAGAGGAAGGCCCAAATCTGTGGGACCCTGCACCCATTTGGGAGACCCAGAAGAAGCTCCTGGTTCCTGGTTTCAGATCAGCTCAGCTCCAGTCGCTTTGATCACTTGGGGAGTGAATCAGCGGGTGCAAGATCTTTTTTCTCTGTATCTCCTTCTCTTGATATATCTGTCTTTCCAATAAAGATTAAATAAATCCTTTTAACATGTACACTTTAAAGACTGATCTATCTATGTATCTATCTATGTATCTATCTATCTATCTATCTATCTATCTATCTATCTATCTATCTACCTACCTATTTTCTGGAAAAACCAGCAGACATCTGCGGTGATTTCAGCCCACATTCTTCTCAACAACGCATTGAACATCTTCCAGGAAGATCACTCAGTATGTCACAAAACATGTCTCAACAAAATATTCAAAAGAATACAAATCAGATTGAACATTTTTTTTTCCTGAACAAAATGCTATAAAGCTAGGATTCAGTAACAAGAAAAACTTTGGAAACTACACAAATACATGGAAATTAACCAGCATACACTTGAACGATCACTAGATCAAGAGAGAAATCAAAAAGGAAATTGAAATAGTTCTTGAAATGAATGAAAATGGAAACAAAACATACAAAAACCTGTGAGATGCATAAAGAGCTATACTAAGAGGAAGGCATAATGAATAACTATACCATTGTAACAATATGGGGAAAATCAGTCTGGGGGTGGGAGTTCGGCAAAGAAGAGGATGGTATATAGCAGTCAAGGCCTGCATCAAAAATGAAACAAAAATCTCTTTAAAAATAAGCATACAACTTTTCAGTGATCATCAAAGAATGAGAAAAAAAAATCGAATCTAAAATTGGTAGAAGGAAAGAAAGAACCCAGCAGACAAATAAATCACATAGAGGCTTTAGAGACAATACAAAAGTCAATATCCTGTGATGAAATAGATGCAAAAACAATCAAGAAAACACTAGCAAATTGAATTCAACAGCACATTGAAAACATCATTCACCATGAACAAGTAATATTCATTCCAATGCAATAACAAAGGTTCAGTATGTGGAAGTCCTTAAATGTGGTATACCATATCAACAGAATGAAGAACAAAACAAATCATAGACTCATCTAATTGGGCATGGGAAAGGCAATTTATAAAATTCATCATTGCTTCATTGTGAATAGAAGGAACATGCTAGGACTGGAGTTTTGGTGTGCAGGTTAAGCCTCTGCCTGCAATGCCGGCTTCCCTATGGTGCCAGTTCACTTCCTGGCTGCCTCATTTCTGAGCCAGCTCCCTGCTACTGTACCCAGGAAAAGAGGTGGATGATACATCTTATAAATCTAGAAAAACTACAGTAAAGTAAAACAAAAAAGGTAATTAAAACTAGAGAAGAAATAATAAACAAAATTGAAACAAAAAATACATAAGATCAGTAAATTATTTTTTGAAAATAATAATTTTTAAAATGACACACTAATCCAACTAACCAAAGAAAATGAGGAGGGAGAAGATGTAAGTCGATAAAGCCGAAGATGAAAATGGAAATATAGCAATGAATATCACAGAAGTCTGAAATAGATCTGTATGACTCAGCCATCTCACTCCTGGGAATTTCCCTGAACAAAATGGAATCAGCAATTGAGTTATTTGTATATCCATGTTTATTGCAGAGCAATTAGTAATAGCTAAAATGTGGATTCAACCCAGAGGTCCAACACCTGATGACTGGATAAAATACCATGTGCATACACACACACACACACACACACACACACTACTCTGCCATAAAAAAGAATAAAATCCTGTCCTTTGCAATAAAATGTTTGCAATCAAAAACCATTATGTTTAGTGAAATAAATCGGCCCCCTAAAGACAAATACCATGTTTTTTTGACCTGTGGTAACCAACACAGAGTATGAAAAAATGTAATTTATAGGAGTGAGATGGACAGGTTAAGTGGCTGCTGGGGAACATGAGTGGTCCACATCAAAGTACCTGGAATCAAGTCATATCTTAGCTTTGCAACCCAGCTTGCTGCTAATGCACCTGGGAAACAGCAGACAGAAATAGATTCTTGCATCTCCTGGTTCACCCCCCAAATGACCACCATAGCACAGGATGGCCAGGACAAAGCTGGAGAGTTCCCACCATATCTTCCATGTGATTATCAGGAGCCCAAGCCCTTGAACAACCTTCTGCTGCTTTCCCAGGAAGCTGAATAGGAAGTACACCAGCTTAGACTCAAATGGGTGATCTGACTTGGGAATCCAGTTTTTGCAAGCCGTGGCTTGACCCACTGAGCCACAACACCAACATCGCAAGCTCTTGCCCTTGGAAATGTGGGACACCAGGAGAAGGTGGGACTGGGCCTGAAACAAGGAGTTTGGCCAAATTCCGCTTAGGTTTTAAAGATGTTTTCAATATAGTCAACTAAATCTCAGTTATTCTACACAAACACATAATTTGAACTGAATTTATTTTTGCTAGAAAGTATGTGAATAGAACAATTGAAGGAACATCGCTTGGATGGTGGTAGTGTGTCTGTTTCCCAGTGTTCGTGATTGTATTCTTACTATGCAAGAGAATGCCCTTCATTGTTGAAAATACCAGTTTTCAGAGCAGTGTTGCATTATATGGGCACCTGGCTCTCAGAGGGTACAGAAGGCAGAATGTTCTTTGTACTATATGGGCAACTTTTTATAAATATGAGACAGTTTCAAGCAATTATAGAAGCTGTATGTTAGTGAGGAAGATGGTTTCATGCTTGTTTTTGGTTTCTGTATTAGTAGGATCCAACAGAACAAAATGGGGAAAGGGGACAGTTAGAAGGGGAAGTGAGGGAGATGTCATGGGCTTCCCAGATCTGACCCTGTAGAAATTCAGGTTATGTCAGACTGAAGTCACCCTGTTTGTCAGGGAAAACATAAACAAAAGCATTACACTTGCACACTGTGATAATACATTCTGTTCATCCCAGCTAACAGCGGGACTCCAGCAATAAAGCTAAATAAGGCCAGGCAATGACACTGGAAAAAGTTTGCTCCCACCAAGAAGAGGCAATTGAAGTAATTAGCCAGTCTTTATGGTCCCCATCATCTCCCAGGCTCAGCAGGGCAGGAGGAAGCACATGGAAGTGGTGCACGGAGAGCTGTTCTTCATCTTCACCCTCCCTCCTCCTAATTCAAACTTCCAAACCAGGCCGAAGAGGACACTGCTCAGTGCATCCCAGCATCCCAGACGGGAAGGTGCTTAGCGATGTGCCATGCCAGCACACACACACATCAGGCTGGGTTTCATCTGACATCTGACGTCTTTGTTGGAAAGGCAGATTTGCAAAGAGAAGGAGGAACAGAGAGAAAAATCTTCCATCTGCAGGATTACTCTCCAAATAGTCGCAACAGGCAGAGCTGAGCTGATCCAAAGCCAGGATCCAGAAGCTTCTTCCTGGTCTCCCAAGTGAGTGCAAGGACCCATCCTCTGCTGATTTCCCAGGCCATAAGTATGGAACTGGACAGGAAGTGCAGCAGCCAGGACAGAGATTTTTTTCTCACTTGCAAGGACTAAGTGATAGTAGCATGCCAATGTTCAGCCCTGTTGAACTAGTTTGACCTGGATCCACCTGTCCCTCTCAGTAGATAGTGCTATGTGAGGCAGTGAAGAGCTCCCACAATCCTGGGCCCTCAGAGCCAGTTCCAAGGGGTGGCTCAGTGCTTCTTCCCAGGGGATGCACAGTCATTACCTAATCGGATGCACATCCAGATCAGCACAAGCTAGGTGGCTCAGCGTCTTGTCAATGATTGTCACCTGAGGATCCAGTTGTCTCTCGAAGGCTCACAGCTGGCTTGTCCCTAGCCTGGCAAAAGGAAACTGCTTGCCCAAGGTTGTGCTCTGCTCCAGGGAAGCCCACATCTGCTTCTCACCTCATGGAGGCCAGGTCGCCAGACCACCCTAGCTCTAGCATGCCCTATGTGTTGGCAGAAGCCTCTGCAACAACTACACCACAGTTCAAATTTCCCCCATAGCCAACCCTTACTCCCTCCTTCCACTAAGATGTACTGAGAGCATTCTTCATAAGCTTCTTGCATGCAAGTCTGTCTTCTAGGAGACCTGACCTTCTGGGAGATTCCAGGGTCAGTTAAAATACATTACACATGATCAAGATTGATGTCATTCAGAATGAGCTTTTGGAGACAGACGACTCTTTTTAAATTTTTTTTGAAGATTTATTTTTATTGGAAAGGCAGATACACAGAGAGGAAGATTTTCCATCCAATGATTCACTTCTCAAGTGACCACAATGGCTGGGGCTGCGCCGATCTGAAGCCAGGAGCCAGGAGCTCTTCCAGGTCTCTCACATGGGTGGAGGGGCCCACAGACCTGAACCATCCTCTGTTGTTTTTCCAGCGCATAAGCAGGAAGCTAGATGGGAAGTGGAGCCACCAGGATGTGAACTGGCATCCATATGGGATGTTGGTGCTTGCAGGCAGAGGATCATCCTGTGGAGCCATCACACCGGCCCTATAAAAGTGAATCTTCAAAACCACACAAAAATTATGGTTTGGGAGAAGGCAACATAAATCTTACGAGGTGAATCTGGAAAGCATTCAGAAGCAAGGAAGAATTAGTTAAGCTTCAGGACCATGTTTAAGTTTGTCTTAGCCAGAGCAGGATTGTTTTGTTGGCAAAGAGGCAGAAGTCATGGATCAATCAGAGGTGGGTTGTGGCAAAAAACCAAAAATCCTTAGCACGGCATGGCTTAATAAAACAAGAGGCCCCCTGTTAATGTTTCAACAAATGATGGATCAAGGCAAAGCTGGCTCCGGGTCATTCTAGCAGTAATGCACGAGATCGATTGCACTGACCGTGGAAGCATGATGACTGCTCGGCAGCTGTGACCAGCATCCTGGAACCCATGCTCAGATCGTCAGTGGCTCCTGGGATGAACAGAGCCGTCTCCCTGTGTCTGACCGGCTGTTGTACAGAGGAGGAATCAACCTTGCTCAGTGGGGGCCACACCAAGCTCTCAAGGAAGCAAACAACAGCGGAATGCAAGGCTGTGCTTTAAGCCAGAGAGATGGACTTCGGCAGAGGTGAGCTCATGTCCCTGGAGATTTTCATCAAGAGGTTTTGTGGTCTCTTAACAAAGATAAAAGGAATCCGGCAACGAGCAGGAGATCACACTTGAATTCCTTTAATCTCCCTTTTAAGCCTTCTGCAAAAATGAAAAGGAAGCTCTTAACTCTGCCAAGAACAACCTAGCTACGTTTTAGTGATTTCTGTTGACACCGATGGGAGAAATATTTTCAGCCTAAGTTTTTGAAACTCAGAGAATGAAAAGCAATTTCGCAAAACCGACCTAATGAGAGTTTAGTAATCGGACATTAAAAAATTAAGTAGAAAATTTGACTGTGCTTCCAATTGAAAGAGAAGTGATGAATGTCGTGTCTCACACCACCCACAGAACTGGTACAACAGGACAGGTTTGCATGCCATACCACTGTCTGATGTTCACTCCCAGTTTTCACAATGGAACTTCTCGTGGCTGTGCTGCTGACACTGGTCTTCATTTGCACCATAGCTCTGATGCTACTGGGCAAGAGAGAAAGGAAGGAAGAAAAGAAGGAAGGGAGGAAGGGAGGAAGGAAGGAAGGAAGGAAGGAAAGAAGGAAAGAAGGAAAGAAGGAAGGAAGGAAGGAAGGAAGGTCCAATAGCCAGAGCTCTACTGATTAAAAGTGGGAGCCAGAATCCTCTTTTAGGTCCCTCATATGGGTAAAGAGTTTCAAGGACTTGGGTCATCTTTCTCTGCTTTCCCAGGCCATCAATAGAGAGCTGGGTCAGAGGTGGAGTAGCTGGGGCCATGAACCACAACCCATACGGAATGCCAGTGCCACCAGCTAGAAGATTAGTTTGTTTTGTCACCACATCAACCCCTAAAACATGTTTTTCATAAAAACATGATTTAATCAGGACTTTCCAAAGATGTGTGATCAATAAGATTTTCTTGTGCTTTTATTAAAAGCTATGGCTTGGATTACTGAAGGTGGAAGCTAAATTCCAGGATGACCCACTTCCCAGTTGCATCCCCTGGGAGGCTGGTGGGAAAGTTCAAAGGTCTGAGAGCTGGAGCAGTGATGATGCAGATGCCATTCCGGGTATAAAGGCCTGAGCACTGGGAGTGCTGAGGCAGGGAGAAGAGCGATGGCACACTGCAAGGAGTGAAGCACACTGATCCGAGCAGAGTCTGCCCTGGTTCTATTCTGGCCCTTAGTGCACTGGTGGTACCCACCCACACTGCAAACGGCCATCTACTTTCTGCAAACCACCAACTCAAATGGCAGTCCCTTAGGAAATACCCTAAGAAACAAGCCCGTCCCTCCTCCCTGAGTCCCAGCAAAAGTTTAACCAATTTTCAGGGCAGTCTGTGGCCCAGTCAAGGTTACATATAAAATGAGCCATCATTTTGGGTTGCAACACCCAACAGTAAGAACCAGAATAGGTGTGAGCTGGTTGGGCAAGGCCACCGTTCCTGCCAGGACAGGAGGTAGACAAAGTAAACCTGAGCCAAGGACCCACTGACTGTGTGAGAACTGCCACTAGGAGGAGATCTGATAGAGGAGCTTGGGAAACTCCATCAGGATGCAGTCCCTGCATGTGAGCTCAAGAATCAAAGCAAGGAGAAACCCAGACCATGCCAGGTTACAGCTGGCATACATGTGGGCCAGATATGGGGACAGACCAGGCTGGCCAATTCACAACATCCACTGGCATATATGAGAACTAGGACAGGGTGCAGGAAGAGCCAGGTGGGGCTGCAACACCAGCCAGTTCACGTTAGGGCAGGGACAGGGATCAGACTGGGCTGGGTTAGGCTACAGCACCCACCAGCAGGAGCTGGAACCTGGGGGCAGACTAGACTGAAATAGGCTGCACAATACAATAGTGGATGCTGAGGTGAGGTGAGCCATGCCAGCCTGGGGTCAGTGGGTGCTGACTTTGTGAGTCCTAGCAGTAGGTGATCCAGTGGAGTTTGGGTTGCCTCGCCTGGGTACTGGAGCCCGCTTATTAGGTGGGTGCTGGGTTTGTGAGACCAAGGGGCAGGGATTTGGCAGGGCTCAGGTTGCTTGGCCTGGGTCCTAGGCCCACCTGCAAGATGGGTGCCAGGTTCATCAACCCTGGGGGTCGGGGATCTGGCGGGGCTCAGGCCTGCTGTCCTGGGTCGCTGTGCTTGTCTGTGAGACAGGTGCCAGGTTCATGAAGCCTAGGGGCCGGGGGATCTGGCGGGGTTCAGGTTGCCTGGCTCGGGTTTCTGTGCCCGCCTGTGAGGTGGGTATCGTATTCGTGGGCCCTGGGAGGTGGGGGATCCGGTGGGTCTCGAGTTGCCTGGCTCAGGTCCTTGGGTCTACCTGCAAGGTGGGTGCTGGTTTTGTGAGCCCTGGGATTGGGAGATCTGGTGGGGCTTGGGTCACCTTGCTTAGGTCTCTTGGCCCACCTGTGAAGTGAGTACCAGGTTTGTGAGCCCTGGAGGGTGGGGGATCTGGTGAGACTTGGGTTGCCTGGCCCAGGTCCTTGGACTTGCCTGCAAGAATATGTCCCCCTCCTCCAGTGCACTGGATGCAGACCCTGTTGCACATGGAGAATATGGCAGCCCATTTGGTACCGTAGCAGAAGAATAGAACAAATTGGACAACTACCTCAGCCAAATGATGGCAGCAACACTCTGCATGAATGGAGACTTGAGGTTGACTATTTTAGCCAGTGGACATTGGGAGGGCTGCATCATCCTTGGATTGGCAAAATCAACAGCATTTAGGTACCACTCAAACCACTTGGGCAGACCTCTCAGAGTTCAGGACCCTGGGTTGATACCAGGTGGTGGCTCTCCATCCCTGGGTACTGGGACATTCAGGAAGCTGGGTGTGGCTTCCCCCTTTAACTCTTCCTTTCTCCCAGAAACAAGAAGAAGAAACAGCAAGTTTCAAAGCAATGATCACACCCACTTTTCCCTAGCCCTCGATCCTTCCCACCCTGATCAGCTATGTGAACATCATGAAAAATTGTAAAAATCAAGTTGAATGCTCAAAGATCTCTCTTCTCATACCTCATGGTTCTGCCTTTCAAATACACCTTAAAAATTTCTGATGAAAAGAAATGAAGCAGCCCCTTTAAGCACATGTGAACAAGTTGTGTGGCTGGGTGAACAAGCAGGCCGCGGTGAACAGGCAGCGCTGGAAGCCCATTCATGATGCACGCAGCCGTTGGACAAAGCACACTGCCCACGGCTCTGCCGCTAACTGATCCTGTGACTGACCTTCTACGAACAGACTCTGCCAATCAGTAAGTCAGAGACAAGGATATGCACATTGAGCTCACAGTCCACGGAGGGGATGAAGGAAAAGATGGGATTTAAATACGGAAAAGTGCCTGTAAGAAAAGGATGGCCTGCAAATTCCACACTTCTCCTAAGAGTGGCTTATGCGGCAGGTTGCCGTAGGTATTAAGGAATGAGACTGGTGCATTGTTCACGCAAACGTAAATTGAGACAAGGGTGGGCTTGGCTCCGGTGAGTATGCGCACCTGCCACTCAGCAGTACCCGCGTTTCAGTCCCAGCTCCCCCTCTCTGCTAAAGCAGACCCTGGGACTCAGCAGTTCCACTTCAAGGAGTTACACTGACAGACGGACTGTCTGTCCCAATCTCCACTCTCTGCCTCAAGTGAAGCCAATAAGGGGTAATAATTCCCTGACGCACTGTAGAATTAATTTCTTTTTGACTATAGGAATTGAAAGTTCAAAAAAATTACAATACGCCTTAATAATTAAAGAGAAACTTTTAAGGTTCATTCTGTGAAGGTTCACGGCTATAAAAATAATGAAGAACCCAAAACGCTGCACTGTAGGTTGGGTTAATAATCCTATTCCACAGGAGCGTTGCTGATCTGGGACGCCACTGTCAGCATATGTGCAACAATAGCGCCCCCTGCTGTCCTGATCCGAAACCAACTTGCCTTGTGATTTCAATTTATTTATTTATTTATTTTGGTCAATATTTCTTGGATGGCTGCTTACTCCACAAGTTAACCTTTTTTGCAACAGAGAGGTTGTGCCATGTTCTCTTATATCAGCCAGAAGTTTCTGCTTCCTCATCCTGGGGAGCAATGAGTTTGTGGCGCTTCTGTGATTTAGAGAGTGCTGTTACCGCGCTGTGATGTGACTTGGCCGAGGCATCCCTTGGCAATGGCACACCTACATTCCGGCAAGCACATTAGGTGATTTGCCTGTGGGGCCATCATGGCATGTCCTTGATGGCATGGGTCAGTCATGGGATGTGGCATCTCGGACAGACACTGGTGGCCAGTTAGCACAGCCAACTGCTTCACTGTCAAACTTTCAGTGCATAGAAATACAACACTGCACCGCAGCAGGTTACGGTGCTGCGTGGGACCCCTGTGCGCCAGAGCAGAGTTGCACCCTAGCCGCTCTGCTTGCGTTACAGCCAGGGAGGCAGCTGAACCTCTGATGGAGTTCTAGGCTCCTGACCTTGGCCTAGCAGAGCCCTGGCTGCTGTAGGCATTCGGAGAGTGGACCTGCCAAGGCAAGTGTGTTCTCTGCCTTGATCTTTAGTATTGCCTTTCAGGAACATGAAAAAAGAAACATTTTTTTTTTTTTTGAAATACGCACCCCAGGATCAACTGCAATGCTGGCATCTCATCTGAGCACCGGCTTGAGTCCTGAGTGCTCCACTTCCAATCCAGTTCTGTGTTCATGGTCCAGGGGAAAGCAGGGGAAGATGGCCCAAATGCCCGGGCCCCTGCCACCCACAGGGTGTCCTGGATGGAGTGCTAGGCTTCTGGTTTTGGTCTTGTCCAGCTCTGGCATTCACCCCGTTTGGGGTGGGAGCAAACTAGCAAATGGAACTTCTCTCTGCTCTCTGTCTCTCCTCTTTTCTCTGTAACTCTGCCTTTTGGGAAAATATATTTTTGTTTTAAGTACACATGTTGCCCACACAACTTCTCCCAGCAAGCAGTCCTTACTGCCGGTGGGTAGCAGCTGCCCCCTTGGCCATCCCCTCTAGCTTCTATTAATACAACGTCCTCAAAGACATTCTGGCATCGATTACACAGCCTTTCCAGCTTTTTCTGGATGTAATTTTCAAAGGACAGGAGACACTATTTTTGAATTACATATCAGTCTTGTGCTGTGTGATGCTTTACTACAAGCTGAAGGTAAAACTACTTTGTACATATTAGGGACACACGTTCGCTTGCCAGAGAATTGCAAAGCTGCCACCTGCGCCTAAGAAAACATATTATCCATCCAGCCTCCTCCTTCACTCAAGAGGAAAACACTTATTTCTCTAAAAATCAAAACAGCACAAAAATACAGAAAGATTCCTGACCTTCCATCAGTCACTTCACCGTTTTGGTTTTTTTCTAATCCTTATTCTGTGGGGGGAGAAACTGTGAAACTTCGAGAGCGCTTCAGAAAGCTCACGGCAAAAAAGATGTGTGTCCTTGAATCCTTTAAACTTCTCTTTAGAAGATTTATTTATTTTATTGGAAATAAAATAATTTGAGTCTTCTGCTCAAAATACTCACAGCAGCTAGGACTGGGCCTGCCCAAAACTGGGAGCGAGAAACCCAATCCCAACCTCCCCCAGGGCTGGCAGGTGGCCCGCTCCTTCAGCCATCCCTGTTGTCTCCTGGCCTGTACGTCAGCAGCTGGAACAAGGAACTGGAGCCCAGGAGGAAGCCAGGCACTCCCAAATGTAGAGCAGGCAGACATGCAGTCCCCGTTCCCTGTTGACCTAAGCCATTGAGTATTGCACACCCCACTGGGGAAGAGGACTGTTTCACTGTAACAGCAGGATGGGAACCTGCTAAAATACATCTTCCAAACTATTCAATCAGAGAATTAGTGTTTGTCTAACTTTGGAATACCTGTTATATTTATCTTGCGCAAGATAAGCACTGATAATAATACTGGTGTGTGTGTGTATGTGTGTGTGTGTCTGTGCGTGTGTGTGTGTTAATGTTTATTTTTATTGAAAAGGCAGATTTTCAGAAAGAAAAATCTTCTATCCGCTGGTTCATTCCCCAACTGGCTGCAATGCCTAGAGCTGAGCCAACCCAAAGCCGGAAGCCAGGAGCTTCTTCCAGGTCTCCTATGTGGGTGCAGGGTTCCAAGACTTTGGGTCATCCTCACTAGCTTTCCCAGGCCACAAGCAGGGAGCTGGATGGAAAGTGGAGCAGCAGGGACATGAACTAGTGCCTGTATGGGATCCAGGCACATGCAAAGTGAAGATTTTAGTCACTGAGTCATCACACCCGGTCTGTAGCTTTTGCAAGGAAAATTTGAGCCTATCAAACAAGCTGGATTGAACTGCCTCTGGGGCGCATGAGGTAGAGCGTCAGCTGGGATGCCTGTAGAGTGCCAGTTTGAGTGCTGATCCCTCCACCTGCCGCGCTCCCTGCCCAGCTTTCTGCTAATGCTGTTGCATCCTGGAGCATGCCACGTGACCCCTCACGTGTCTGAGTGTCTGCCCTGGGCTCCTGGATCTGGCCTGGCCCGGTTCAGGCAGTTCCGGGCCTTCGGTGGGTACGCCAGTGGATGGGGGGTCTCTCTCTCTCCATTGCTGCACCTTCCCATGAAGGAGCCTGACACCTCGTAAGGTCCAGGAGAAATAACTGGCCTCACGCAGCACTGTACCATTCTAACCCAAAGACTCCAGACTGCACAAGTTTTCAAAGGAATTATTCGACGAAGGAGGACTTGTCAAGTCTTCAGACACAGGCTGTAAGAACACTGTCTCCTGAAACGCATCCTCTTCTCAGTCTCTCACTCCCTCTCTTCCAAACTTCCATGAATACACCTGCCTGGATGTCTCAGCTGTTTTCAGTCCCTAAAAAGTAGTGTTCATGCTCCACATTGAAGTTTGATTTTAAAGAAGCAATACTACGCTTCACTTCTGTCATTAGCCCCATTTGTAGGGAAGAGGAAGAGGGAAGGAAAGGAGATGGAATAGAGGGCAAGAGGGAGAGGCATGGCAAACACAAGAGCAGCTCGTTTCCCCTCACTTCACTTTCTGCGATGCATTTGAGATGGACAAAGCAAATCTTGGATCTAGAATCTTCCCTGTCCTGGTACATGTTAACACGCTGTGGTCCTTGAGGGTGAAGATAAATGCTGTCCATATAACACAGGCCCCAGTTGCAAACGTTGTGCCCCCTCTGGCTTGGAACTGTTCTGCTCTGGAAGCTGACAGCCACCACTGCATGTCCACTCTGGCTCCCTGTCATATCCTGCCTATGAGAGTCAGTGGCAGAAAGGAAAGACAGAACCTCGCTGTCCTCCTCTGCTGGCCTCCGGCTGTGTCCCTGGGATGCTCCTGCCTGCGGGTTCTGTTTCCAGCCCAGATGACCCTGGCCTCGGGCTTGGTGCGCACCTCCTGCCCTGTCCGCCAGGGGGCGGCACTAGCTTCCTGCTGTTGCTGAGTTCTCCAGTCTTTGGGTCTTAGCTCTCGGAATACCTGAGCTATGGCGATTTAGTTTCTCTGTTAAAATACTCACAAGTAGTTTTGGTGACTTCCGAAACTTCTGTAGTTATTCAACAAAATCATGACCTACTGTAACTGGCGGGGGAACTCACAGGAAGGGCCCATCTCAAGAAGGAATGTAGTCTATGCGTCTTTACTGAGTCCCAGGTGCTCCACTTCCTTCCAGCTCCCTACTTGTGGTCTGCAAAAGTAGCAGAGGATGGCCCAAAGCCTTGGGACCCCGCACTGGCGTGAAAGACTCTGAAGAGGCTCCTGGCTCCTGGCTTTGACCGGGGTCAGCTCTGGCTGTTGCAGTCATTTGGGGAATAAACCAACGGACAGAATATCTTTGTCTCTCCTTTTCTCTGTCAATCTGCCTTTCCAATAAAAATAAATAAATCTTTAAAAAAAAAAAAAAGAAAATCCTTTTTTACACAGAATAGACTTGAAAAAATTTTCAAGTATTTTTGTGGCATAATGTGTATTTTATACGAATGATTTTATATAAGTAATACAGTAAAACAATTGACACATGTATTTTATTTGGCTACTCATATGCTATAATATAGCATTTCCCAAATTATGTGGAATAAAAATAAGCAATTTTAAATTGCACCCAAAACCAGGATAATTTTGGGTCTAAGTCATTAACTAGCAATATAAACAGTAATTAGAAATAATTTTATAGCCATGATTAAAATTTAAATGTTTCACAATGTGAAAATATTCATTTTATAAACTGGATGGAGGAATGAATAAAAGTACCAACTTTTATAATGAAAGTTAAGTAAAAAATGCACATTAAATTACTTGTACCAAGGGAAAATGTACCTTAAGCACTGCTTCCTTAATTCACCATGAACATTTTATCTTTCTCCAGTGCTCAGTAACTCCATCTGGCCATCTTGGTCAGGTGACTGAACTGGCCTTTTTCCCATACGAACTGCCACTTTTCCTGATACTTTCTGCACATGGCTGCTTATTATCAGCACAGATAGACAGAACCAAACTGCTGTGACTTGATCAGAATGATGCAGGCTTACATTTTGTTTTGAAAGATTTATTTTATTTTTATTGTAGAGTCAGATATACAGAGAGGAGAAGAGACAGAGAGGAAAATGATTCATTCCCCAAGTAACCACAACGGCTGGTGCTGAGCCGATCTGTAGCCAGGAGCCAGGAGCCAGGAGCCAGGAGCTTCCTCTGGGTCTCCCACAGGAACCCAAGACTTTGGGCTGTCCTCAACTGCTTTCTCAGGCCACCAGCAGGGAGCTGGATGGCAAGTGGGGCAGCAAGGATTAGAACCGGTACCCATATGGGATCCTGGTGCATGCAAAGTGAGGACTTTAGCCACTAGGCTACCATACCTGGCCCAATGCACACTTAGCTTAAGGAAATCTACAAATGCTGACATTGGAGACCTGGGGCTTTCATTGACTGGCCAAAGGGTGTTAAGAATATACTGTAACACCTGAGATGTTTCCAAAACAGGCACATACAAAAAACCTTTCACAAAATTTTGTACCAGGATGACTCCAAAGACATGCACGGCTGGTCCTGCACTATCTCATTGCCTCCCCTCTGACCCTTACTCGGCTGCTTAGGCTCACTGTAGACTGTGCTTCTGAGCCTTTACCTTGCATCAGATCCTGGCGGTCATCTGACTTTTTTGGATCACATTCACACACGTCATGCAATACTGATAAAGGACGTTAGTGTTATCTATGGACTCCTAGCATTCTTCATTTGCCTCTCAGCTCTTTTTTTTTTTTTTCTTCAATCAATGCTCACTGCAGAAGTTACCTTGATGGTTTTATTTTTTTTATTTAAAAGGAAGGAAGACAGACAGACAGATGGAGGTGTTCCACCTGTTGATTTACTCCCTAAACGCCTGCAATGGCCAAGAGGGAGTCCAGGTTGAAGCTGGAGCTGGGAAGTCGATCAAGCATTTGCACGTGGGCGTGACAAGGGCCCAAATGCCTGAGCCATCACTTGCAGCCCCCAATGATGCACATTAGCAGGAAACTGGAATCAGAAGCGGAATTGGAATTAACCTAGATGCTTGGACATCCCAAGCAGCAGCTCACCTTGACACCAAACGCCCAGCCCTCGGTGTAGGCGATGAACTCGGGTGTTTGAAACGCCGCTGCAGTATCCCACGCTGGGGGGAGTCCCTGCCTGGACCCCAGGGACTCAGCCTTCGGCCGCTGGCAGTCAGTAATCAGGAGACGACTTGGAATGGATACAAATGCTTCACTCAAATCCCTCATCTCTGAATCCCAACCAACTAGTTAAATATACCACTTACTGTTTGAATAGGTCATACACAATATTGAAGATCTGGGTGGCTGGGAAGAGCACTTTAGCACCAGACATTATATATTCTTTTTTAAAAATTGGAATTAATTAAAAATGTAAGGATCTTTTAACTCAGTGTTTTAGTAATCCCAATTCCTAAGATTACCAATTCACAATATTGAAGATTCCAGTGATCATTTAAACAAACACTGGATAATTATCAAATACTGTGTTAAATAATATGCTCACAATTTTAGCTTGGATTTGTCTCAAAGTTGATTGGCTGCTACCTGGAAACCAAGCTGGTAATGGAAACTACATATTTTTAACAAACATTGAGCTCCTTGGGAGGCAATGGAGTGGAGAAGCAGAAGTTAACTAATCTGCTTGATATACTGAACCTCTCAACACTGCCTTCGACTCAAAAGTGTATTCAAATATAACTTCCGAAGCTTGCCTTGACACCTATAACTGAAAGCTTAGAATCTAGACACTAAAAATGACAAAAACAAACGAAATGGTAGGGTGCCTGTGCAACCCTCTTTATAAAGTAGCAAGCATTAATAGTGTGTGGCATTGCCCCTCCACTGCGCAACTCTCAGAATCAGACTTTAAAAAAGATGTGCTTGAAAGACAGAGTTGCAGAGAAGCAGAGAAGGGGGTGGGGCTGCCAGAGAAAGAAAGAGAGAGAGAGAGAGAGAGAGAGAGAGAGAGAGAGAGCACTTCTACCCGCTGGTTGACTCAGGCTGGAGCTAGGAGCCAGGAGCTTCATCCGGACCTCCCATGAAGCTACAGGGGCCCAAGCTCTGGGCCATCCTCTGCTTTTCCAGGTTCATCAGCAGGGAGCTGGATTAGAAGTGGAGCAGCTGGACATGAACCAGTGCCCATATAGGATGCCAGCATGGCAGACAACAGCTTCACCCACTATGCCACAGTGTTGGCCCCTGGAATCAGAATAGGAACCATGGGAAATACTGAGTTCACTTCTTCACTTTAAACTAAGGAAATAAGCATTTTGCAAGCACCCAGAGGTTCTGGGCACATCCATTATACAAGTGTACTGCAAAGTTCATAAGAAAATAGGAAGGGCAGGTTTATTTTATCATAAAAAACAAATCCTAAAATCCACACACAGTTTTTCATACCATGCATTTACTGTGAACTTTTCGAAGATCTCTCATACTATCTCCTTTCTTAGTCCCAGGAAGATAGCACTGACTTCCATTTAACAGCTAGGAAATGTAGAGTCTCCACATTAAGTAATTTCCACCAAAATCAACCTGCAGTGCGGAGCAGGGGGAATCCGGCTTCCAAGTGCATGCTCTTGCAGAGTGACAATTCACAAGGCGGTGCTGGGACGAGCAACGGTGTTATCCTACACACAAAAAGCAAATTCCCAGGCCCCCTACCCCTAAAAACTCACAAACTCCAGGGTGAGTCATAGTAGCAACCTTTTTTTTTTTTACGATTAATTTTATTTTTATTTGAAAGGCAGAGCTACAGAGACAAGCAGAGCTCTACTTGGAAGATGCATACACAAATATTTTCTTTGATTTTACATTATGCTACTACAAAAGTCAATTTTCCGTGTTATACAGTATTCCAGAATGATAATGACAAAGAGAGGCTCTCATAAAATTTTGCTTTCAGTGTCATGGTCTGACACGGGACACCCACTGAGGGGTGGGTGCCTGGCCCCGCGGGCAGGATGCTTCCTGGACCATGTGCATCCCGGGTGTGCCTGTCCTGCAGGCCAGCTTCCTGCACACCCTGGCAGGCAGCAGGTGAGGGCCAGACAGGTAGGAGGTCTGGACATTTGGTGAGTAAGTCTATATATGAGAGCTCTCTGTCCTTAGCTTACAAACACATAAAATAAACATCTTAAAAGAGCCACGATCATGTTTAAAATTAATTTAAAAATAAGTAATTAAAAGATAAATCCCTAGCAAGCAAAGATCGGCAGTCAGCCTATCAAGAACTGTATTTGTCTCGTGGCAAAAATGACCATTGGTAACACAAATCCCATGCCTGCCTCACAAAGACCCACGGATATAAGTGGGTATTCTAAGGTTTGTTATGTTCTGTCCTAATTAAAAACAGGGGTGGGAAAACCAAGGTAAGACATGCCGAGCTGACAGCTAACAAAAGTAATTCTTCAGAAAGAAATCATAGGTAAAATTAAAAATATTGTGAAACAGCATGTTAAAAATCCCAATTTGGAAGTTTCCCATTTTCAGGTTTACAATGTCACAAGGGAAACGTCCTCATGGGCGTGTCCCTGGGCCAGAGCCCTAATTCAAAACCAAAATCACTTCTGTGTCACCACACCTGTGGCATGCACTCATTGGAGATGATGCCATTCCACAGTAATATTTCAGCAAAATACAGAAGAGAGAGAAGCACAACCTTCTCTTCACAGGCAATTTTTTCTTAATACATATTGATGATTTTATTATTTGCTATTCTGTTAATATACAATGAATACAGGAAAATGGAGAAAAGCTTTGTTTAAACAAACTGCGCTTATAAATACTTAGTTTTTCTAATACTTAAGCCATTTTTTTAAGACAGCCAAAGATTCAGGATGAAAATAATCTAAAAGCTAGAGGTTCCAGAGGCATGGCATTGCAGTCGGAGCAGCTGCTGCTTGCCACCCTATATCTTTGTGCAGAGTGCTGATTTTAATCCTGGCTGCTACACTTCCAATCCAATGTTCTATTGATGTGCCTGGGAAAAGCAGCGGAAGATGGTTCAGGTGCTTGGGGTAACTGCCACCCACTTGGGACACTTGGATAGAGTTCTTGATACTTGGCCTCAGCCTGGCCCGGCCTTCTGGGAAATGCATTAGTGGATGGCAGATCTCAGTCTCTTCTCTGTCACTCTGCCTTTCAATTTAACAAATAAATCTTAAAAAGAAAGAACAAAGATTTAGGGGTAGGCATGGTGGTGTAGCACGTGAAGACTCTAACTGTAGCACCACAATTCCATAAAAGCACTGATTTGAGTCCCTGCTGCTCCATTTCTCATCCAGCTGTCTGCTAACACATCTAGGAAGGCACTGAGAGATGGCCCAAGTCCTTAGGCCTCAGAACCCAAGGAGAAGACCAGGAAGAAGCTTCTGGCTCCTGGCTTCAGATCTGCCCAGCTTCAGCCATTGTGGCCATTTGGGGAGTGAATCAAGATTTCTCTGTGTGTGTGTATGACTTTCCATAAATCTTTCAAATAAAATCTTAAAAATTAAAGATTTCAGTTATCATGCAATCTTTACTCCAGACAGCAAAATAACGAACTTTCCCAGGAGTCATCATACGCTTTATCATGACTGCTCCCTTTTGTGCCTAGTTTTAAAGTTTTTAAAGATTAAAGGAAAGTTTTCTGTGCACATAGGTGCAACTCTGAAATATAGGCAGATGAGGTTGACAGAGATATGGCATTAAAACAACCCAAGTGTTGCGTAAGTCATGGCCCAACGTTAAGATGCCCACATCACGCATTCGAATGCCTGGGTTCTATTCCCAGCTCTTGCTCCTGAGTCCAGCTACCTGTCAGTGTGGATCACCAGGGCGGGGGTGAGGACTCCAGTAAAATGGCTTCATGTGGGAGACCTAGATCGTATTCCTTGTCCCTGGCTCAGGCCACTGAGGGCACTTGGTGGATATGAACTCCATCTCTACTTCTCAAGTAAAAAGAGATTTTCCATCTGCTGGTCCACTCTCGAATGTCCCCAATAGCCAGGCTGGGCAGGTGGAAGTTAGGAACCCTGACTACCACCTGGGTCTCACATGTGAATGGCAGAGACCCAAGTGTTTGAGCAGAGCAGCCAGGACTTGAAACAGGTGCTGCAATATGGGATATATGCCCACCAAGTGGCAACAAAATGCTGTCCCAAACACCTCCCCTAATGAAAAGATAATTGAAGAAAAACTGCAAATCTATGTAAAAACTATATCTCAATTATTCAGAACAGAATTCTGGAAATATGACGCAGATTAAAACACAATCCTAACTTCAAATTCTGTAGACTGAACATCTCTCAAATGTCATAGCTCTACTAACAAGAAATCAGACACAGCATGCTTGCTACAGAAGTTAACTTGGGGAACTGGCAGTGTGGCATAACAATCTAACCTTTTGCCTGTGGTGCCAGCATCTCATATGGGTGTCAGTGTCCTGGATATTCCACTTTCAATTCAGCTCTCCCTGCTTAAGGCCTGGGAAAGCAGAAGAAACTCTTGGTCCAGAAAAACAGGCCTGGAAAAGCAGAAGAAATTCGTTTGCAGCTGCTGGAGCCATTTTAGGAGTGAACCAGCAGGTGGAGGATCTCTCTCTGTCTCTCCTGTCTCTGTCACCCCTTTTCTCTGTAAATCTGCCTCTCAAATAAAAACAAATAAATCTTCACAAAAGGTAAATCTACAGGTGTCACACAGGTAGTATTTATCCCTTAACTTCTGTGAATTCTTCCTGAAATATTGAGCAATAAAGAACATTTCAAGAAGAGATTAGAGAGAAAGGAATCAATCAGAATTGTTCAAAATGAAACATTTCATTTATTTGCTAATATGGTAGTGGAAATACTATTTTCTAATGATTCCTCCTTTATCCTTCATTAGAGACATGTCTGTCTCCTCGGGCAGCACAGCGAGGATTAGCAGTACGGCCCTCCCACAGAGCCTCAGGAGCAAACTTGGCTTCCAGGATCATACCTTGCAAGGCCAAATTGGCTCTGCATGATTGATTCTAAAGTGGGCATTAGCATTCTTCCTGCAACAAGGCTGCATCCCTCTGAGAATATTCACACTTAACCTTGTGAGCTCAACTTTTACAGAAACTCGGCAGCCAAGGGGAAAATCAGTGTAATGGAAGGAATTAATTAAGTCAAACTGGAAGAGTCACCATTGCAAAGAAAAAAAAAGAGAGAGAGAGAAAAAATCAAAGCTTATCTAAAGGGATAAGGATCAGTGTGTTATATGTTCCTAATGCCTTTTCTAAGCTCTGCCTCTCCCTAGCCTCCCAGCAACATGAGCATTCATCTGAGCACGTGTAAGGCTGCCTCATTTCAGTTTCGTTGACCCTGAGATTGTGATGTTTACCTAAGCAGGAAGTCTGACAAATCAGACTCCCTCCAGTCAAGGTCACAGTTTGAAGCATTACACAGTGGCAGGCTTGTATGGACAGGAATATAAAAGACAGAAAACAAGATCTCAAAAAGTGCTTACTTGCGTCCTCAGGTTCAGTAAGAGAGCGGAAGGACGCAAGCACATGCTGGTACAGAACCTCTCCCCACCTTTGCCAAGGGCCTGCTGTCAAGGGAGATCCTCCTGAGCTAGTTCTGGGAAGTCCGGATGGGAAGGAGCCCAGCACTTCATCGCTTAAGAACTGATGTCCTTTATGACAGAGGCGAAGCACGGAGAGATGCAATTGTTCACTCCACCCGGATTACACTATTCAAATACAACCACCATGCAGATCAATGCATCCTGAGAGAAAAGGTTAACAGGTGGGCAGACCTGGCAAACTGATGCTGTGGAAATTCATGCTCTCCCTGGGACAGTTTAATTTTTGCTACCTTCCAAAGAAGTTGTTCTTCAGTTAAAATACACTAGCCTAGCAAAAGTCTCACTGGAGATCTACTCAGCAAGCTGGGGATTATTGCTTCCAGAATTCCTGAATGGCAACACTTGACCTGGGATGTGAGCACAGAGCCCAGGAGCAACCAAAACCTCCCGAGGTCAGCCTCTTTTCCTGCCACGCTTACGGAATAATTTACAATGTAAGTTTCATCCTCACTGTTCTACATTTTGCTCTGCGAGTTGCTCAGTCTCGGTGAATGGTCAAACAGCAAACACAGAGAGAAGAAGCGTCTAAGTCACCAATTTCGATCATATGTCCACATTCTTAACGTATCTCTACCATGTCAAGTTCAACAGAACCAAAGTGTAATAAAAGTAACGCAGTTTTAGTATATAGCAACTATGGGAACCCCAAAGAGGATGCCTGTTTATCAAATAGACTACCATGTACAATCTTTCAAATTATTATGATATACAGAAGGTCTTAGGTTTAAGTAGAAAGAAAACTAAATTTCATATTAGATTTCCAGTAGCAATACTAAACCAATTTTAAGAACATAAATAAGGGGCCTGGCATGATGGCTCAGTGGCCAAGTCTTTGCCTTGCATGCACTGGGATCCCACATGGGCACGGGTTCATGTCCTGCCTGCTTTACTTCCCATCCAGCTCCCTGCTTGTGGCCTGGGAAAGCAGTAGAGAATGGTCCAAAGCCTTGGGACCCTGAACACATGTGGGAGACCTGGAGGAGGTTCCTGGCTCCTGGCTTTGGACTGGCTCAGCTTTGGCTGTTGTGGCCACATGGGGAGTATATGAACAGACAGAAGGTCTTCCCCTCTCTCTTCTCTTCTCCGTATATCTGACTTTACAATAAAAATAAAATAAATCTTTTTTAAAAATCAAAATCTTTGAGAAATTTTTAAGAAAACTAAATTGTTCTCATCAAACCTGACAAGAGAATGGATTCTGATTACCTAAAAAACTTAGTCCTGGGACACAGGAACAGTGTTAGTGAGGCGCCTCCCAGAGCAGTCACATCACACATGGCAGAGTCAAGGTGAACGGTGGCAACACTTTATATTTAATCCTACTAGAGTAAAAAGTCATAGGTATTTTCCAAGGAGAATTCCCTCTTGCTTTTTCTTGGACTTATTAACCATGAAAGTTTCATTCAGGAAAACTTAAGTCATTTAAAGAAAAAAGGCATCCAGCTCTGGAGTAATTTGGCATTAATTTATAGGTGCAAAAATTAGAAACCACTTGATACATCCACAATACACATATATAAACATTTTATTTTAATAATACTCTTTATGACTTCAATTTAAATCATTCCATTATGAAAATGTTTTAATTGAAGAGAGAATATTTCTTCAAAACTCTAAATTAAACAGAGCTTTATCAATTAAATTTACAACAATACAATCTTTAGAAATACATAATTCTTCATATGACGTTAAAAATTTGTCATGGTTTGTCACAGATTTAAAATACAAGGCACCTAATGCTATGAAAAGATAATACAGTATATGTAGTGTAAGTGAACCAGATCTGTTCAAATATTTATTCTCTTTCAAGTTCAATCAAATTTGCATGAACATACTTGATGCATAAACTAGACAAGTTTTTTTTGTGTAGTTAATTGGCAATATTTCACAAAACTAAAAGATAATCCGTACCTATAACAGCCAGCTTATTTTCAGCATTTTTCCTGCCAGAAACATCGATCTACACAAATGCTTTCTTGAAAATATTTTTGTAGTACAGTCCACCATCTAACAAAGGTAAAATAAGGTCTCCCGAACATTAGGATTTTCTTCCGTGATGAGTTGGACTGATTTCACCAGCTGACTAACTCCCTGGTTGTGTAAGGCAGGTTGGTCCTGTGGATGGACTGTGGACTCCAACACCCTATCACTCCGTGACATGTGACCCAGCTACACAGCAAAGTACTTCATTACGAAAATGAAGAAAACAGATAAGAGGAAAATATACTTTAGAGTTTCAAAGAACTGAAACTGTTATTTTTCAGACTAGGCACTGAAGCATTTTTCTACAAAAACTTGCCAGAGATTGTCTCTTCACTGCATAATGTTCCCCGATCAAGCTAGAAACAAAAATAAAGATGTAATTAGATTACAATTTCCATAGCTTTGGATTTTGAATTCTACACCAATGTCAAAGGCTGACGTGCAATACTGTGAGTGCTTCAACACAGTGTCATAACGGTTTGCTTTATTCTGGTAGGTTCCAACTATTACATATATGGTGACAAAGACACCTGTCCAACCTGTTCTGCTCAGCACTGCTCCACTACTCTCCACTGTCTTTAGTCTTCACTCTGTCTCCTTTGTCCAGTTCTCACTTCCAGACACCTTGAATACTTGCCTAGCTAGGGGTGGGTTTGAGTGTGAGTATGGGAATAATACACAGCATGCTATGGGAAGATGTCATACAGTTACAGTATTAAACAACTTTAAAAATAATAGTGTTTATGGTGACTTGAAAGGCAATGAAAAGAAAGACCTTGTAACTGCTGGTTCATTCCCCAAATGCCTGCAATAATGAGGAGCAGGACAGGCCAAAGCCTGGAGCTCCATTCTGGTCTCCCACATGGGGGAGAAGCAGCCAAGTATTTGGGAAATTGCCTGCTTCCCCCAGGAAGCTAGATAGGAAATGAGGGGTGGGACTTGACTTCACACATTCGGATATGGGATGCAGTCGTCCCAAAGTGGTAGGCTAAGACCCACTGCACCACAACATACTTCCCAATTTTTTTTAATTTAAAAATGACAAATAAGCACACTTGGCTTTACTCTTTCCTCAAAATCTCACTAAAAAAACAATAAATGAATTTTTTTTCTTAATTAAAATAAAACAGGGGAAGGCATTTGAGGCATTGAGGAAAATACTGCCTGGGATGCCAACATGTAATCTGGAAGTACCTCGGTTACTCTACCGGGTTAGTGTCCGATTTCAGCTTCCTACCAACACACATCCTGGGAGGCACCTGTGATGACTCGAGCAGCAGGCCCAGTCTTGGCCATTGTGGCCATCTGGGAAGTGGGAGTGGAAGAAAGATCTCTTTTTCTGTCTCTCCAAATCTCTGTCATTCTGCCTTGTTCTTGTCTGGCAGGGTTAGGCTGCTGCTGTTAATGCTGCATCTCGGCCTCTGCACTGATGGAGGAGACCATAAAGGTCTGGTTCCCGGCTGTGGGCTGGCCCAGATCTGGCTATTGCAGTTATCTGGGGAATAAACCAGCAATGGAAGATTTTCTTTCTCCCTTCCTACACCCCTCTGTTAAAACTCTTGACTTCCACAAGAATAAATCTTAAAGCAACAGCAAAACAACAAAGAGATTAAGGATCTCAAATATGGGGCAGGTGTTGTGGCACTTGCAATGCTGGTATCCCATATGAGTCCCAGTTAAAGTCCTGGCTGTTGCCCCTCTGAACCATCTCCCTGCTCATATGTCTAGGAAAGCAGTGGAATACAGTCCAAGTACTCGATCTCCTGTCACCCATGTTGGAAACTTTGGTGGAGGTCCAGATTCCAGGCTTCAGTCTGGCCCAGCCCGGCTATTAAAACCACTAGGGGACTGATCCAGCAGATAAAAGACCTTTCTCTGTCTCCCATTTTCTCTGTACTCTGCCTTCAAATAAATAATAATAATAATAATAACAACAATAAATCTGGAAGGAAGGAAAAGAGGGAATAGGAGGGGGAGAGAGAAGATAAGAAGAAAGAAGAGGTGAGAAGAGGAGAGGAGAAAAGGGGAATGGACAGGATCTTGTACCGCATCCCAGTTAGAGACACTGGCCTGGGAGCCAAGGCAGTTTGAGTCCAGACACTACACCCTCAGCCTTTAGGTGAAATTGTTTCTTAAATAACCAATTACGGAAAACCAATTCTGTATCACAAGAATAAGAATCTCATGCCACACTAATGCTAGTTTCATACAAACCTGGGCTCTAGGCAACAGCTAGCTAGCTCCATCGTCCTGTGACACACCATGCATAGGAATGAGGCTCTCACACTGTTCACTGTCTTCTGAAACTCTTCAAGGGATGGGGGAAGAAAAAGCAATAATAGTTCAGGGCAATTTTAACGTTGTAAGGGAAGCTTAAAAGTGATTCTACTGGCCGAACATGTGAGGTCTGGATGCTAGCTACTGACAGAGCTGACACAAGGCCAAGATTTCTTAATCTTTTTCAAGTACTTTACAGAAAAATATCAAAAACTTCCTCTTTTAAAAACAAAGGAATAAAGAAAATTTGAGGCAACTGTATTATTCCATTTTGAATTATTTCCAAATCAATAAAAATGTTCTGTATTTAAATAACATTATAGCCAAATTAAAAATATCCTACTCTTACCTGTAAATCAAAATACTTTCTCTGAAATGCAGCAATGAAAAAATTATTACCCAAAGGATCTTAGCGAATTATTTTATCTAGCATAATGCAGAGACCACATACAATGTTTCAGTAATTCTTCACAGTGAACTGACTTCAGTTTACTTAGCAAACAGTTTTTTAAAATCTACAGTGGAGATCAACCTACCTCTGAATTCGATGTTTTCTGCAAATAAAGGCAAAAATTCTTCTGATTCCTACCATCACAGGATCCCAATTATTATAATGACATAGGAGAGTTGCAATAAAAAATGAAAAAAAAACTGGGATAGCGCCTGCAAAAAACAGCCAAGAAAACTGCACCTAAAAATAAAATTTAAAAAAAATCACTTTTGCAATTACCACTGAAAAAAGCTTCCTGTTCAATTTAACTTTTGTGTTTATGAAAACTAACAGAAATGTTAAATATCGAGGATAATACTCAGCAATGACAATATATTATTAATTATACCATTATTATTATTAAATATAAAAACCCAGAACTTCAGTTTGCCTAAATAACGACCAATGCTTTTTGCTTGGAAAATCAGCTAATGAAAAGCCAAGAAGACAGCTTTCACGTCCCTGGGAGGGCGGCCTGAGAACCGGATCACCTGTTCTCAGGTCATCGTCTCCTCCTGCCTGTCACTGCCTACTCCCTCCCCTTGAGCTTCTGACCTCACCTTCAAAACACTCACCTTCTGAAATACATTGTAGCGGTGTTGATATCACATTACCTTAGAGTACTCTGTTAAGGCAGAATGAAAAGCAAGCAAAATTTTGCAAAACTTTATCTCCGCCAAGACCCTTGAAATTCAGGGCAGTTCAGAATGAGGTAATAACCCAGTAACTCCACAGGGGAGACCGGGTTACCTCCAGGCAGACTCAGTCACTGCAGGTATTTGGGGAAGTTCTGTTTCTGACTCTTGAGCTTTTAATAAATAAAATTTTATAAAGGTAGATAAAACACGAGATGACTTCTAAAAGCAAGGCTCATGCTCACCACCTCAGTCATTTATGTGCTGTCTCTAAAACTTCCATTTTGATCATCAATAATCCCTTGAAAATAATTAAACCAAGTCAGGAAATGGAGAATTTCAAAGTAAATAAAAATTATTTCTAATTCCTGAATATACCTGAATATAAATTTGAATCTATGAGATATACTTCCGTTAGGGGTCAAATACTTCTAGACTAAAATAGCCAGTTAGCTCCCACAGCAATAATTTTAATAGGTGTTTAAAAATTCAGAAACTATATGTAAATGTGATAGGATAATAAAACCAAAAAGGACCTAAGAAAGTAGAGGATTTTTCTTACTACATTTCAAATACAGCTCCAGGTACACCCTGCTACTTTTCCCACAAGTCCCCCTGCCGTCAATCCCCACTAAGGGCCCAGTCTGCTCATTTAATTGGTTGTGCAATTCTAGAGGTTAAAACAATCCAGAAAGACTAATTGGTTATTTTTTTAAAACAATTACACTTATATATATTTTCTCCTTTTTAATCTTTTTGTTTCAACTTAAAACGTTTGATTAAACAAACTAGAAAATCATTTAATGAAACTAGGTCACTTATATTTTTCTTTAAAAATTCCCTAAAGTTAGCTTTTTAAAAAATAACACTGCTTTTAAATCAATGCAGTAAAACTGGTTTCCACAGCAGTCTATTCAGAATCTCATAATACACAGAGCTCTCTCTGTAATACAATCATTTGGTTGATGAGCAGAATTACTATCCTGAGTCAGGGAAGGACGTGGAAAATTTTGAAATCTATCAAAGAGTCTACTGATGGAGGCAGACACTGTGTCACTGCAGGTTACACCATCAGCCAGGGCTGGGACAGGTCAAACGAGCCAGGAAGCCCCAGCCAGGTCTCCTCTGATGGTCTGGGGTCTCACACACAGGACCCATCTTCCTATCCTTCCCAGGAACATTAGCATTATGCTGGAGGGAAACAAGCTTCTAAGGCTCAAACCCACACTCTGGTAGGGGAAATCAGTCAGAAACTCAATCCCACAAACCTGGCCCCTGCTCTGCAGAGTAACAGAGATACAGAGAGCAAGAGAGAGAGAAATCATGAGTTTACATTCCACTGGTTCATTGCATAAATGGTTGTAATAACTAGGGTTAAGGGCCCAGCACAGTAGCCTAGTAGCTAAAGTCTTGACCCTTGCATATGCTGGGATCTTACACAGGCGCCAGTTCGGTCCTGGCTGCTCCACTTCCCTTCTAGCTCCCTGCTTGTGGCCTAGGAAAGCAGTTGAGCAAGGTCCAAAGCCTTGAAAACTTGTACACACATGGGAGATGCAGAAGAAGCCTCTGGCTCCTGGCTTTGCATCCTCTCAGTTGTGGCCACTTGGGGAGTAAGTCAGCAGACAGAAGATCTTTCTCTCTGTCTTGCCTTATATCTGTAAATCTGCCTTTCCAATAAAAATAAATAAAACTTAAAAAAAAAAAAACCAACAACAACAACTAGAGTTGAGCCAGGAGCTCTATCCAGGTTTCCCACATGGGAACAGGGACACAAGCACACGTGTTGTCTTCCACTGCTTTCTCAGGGACAGTAAGAAGCAGCTGGATCAGAAGTGGAGCAGCAGGGACTCAAACCGGCATCCACGTGGGATGCAGACAAAGTGCAGCAATGGATCACAATTCTGGCTCCTACTCTGCACTCTGGATTTAGCACACGGCTCAAGTGTTCCTGCCACTCATGTGGCAAACCCAAATGCAGTTCCTGGCTCCAGGTTTTGGACTGGCCCAGCCCTGCTGTCTGGGCATTTGGAGAATGAACCAACCAGTGGATGAGAGATCCTTCTGTGTCCATTCCTCTCTCTCTGTTAACTCTTTCAAATAAACAAATAAATAAAATCTTTTTTTAGAAAAAGAATTTAAGGATATGTCATTTCAGTGCTATGTATACTTTATTATACAATCTCATACTCCTTGAAACAAGGTTAGATATGAACACAAAACTTTTTAAAAATTAAACATACTATTATTGAAAACACTTTGTCTTTATTCTTAAAAACTACACAAAGGCCAAAAAATAGCTGTAAAACCCAACTACTACTTGCATGCATTATAAGCCTTTGGACTTTCATTCCTTCAGCTAATACTAAACACACAAGCACACCCATCATTGTTCCTTAGCACAGGGATTGAAAACACTGAACTCGAAGCTGACGGGCTGCACTGCACCTTCCAGCAGTGGGCAAAGGCACACCTCTTTCCTCCCGTCACCCCATCAACCTGCCCCTTCCTTCCTAACGGCTGGCGGAGTCCTGGGTCTGTCTCTTTGATGTTACCATCGCCAGTGCTTATCACAGCAGTCCCCATGTGCAGACTAGGGCTTCCCAGACGAGGGAAGAACATCTACTGAAGCCAGACAGAGATGAGCAGTCACGGACAAAGAAAACTGTTCATGTGCTGTTCCTATCTACATTAGCATGAACGTGATGGCAAGGAACCTCTGGAGCTTATCCTTGAAATCAAAAGACTACCACTTATGTGATAAAATGTCTGCCCTGTTCTGGCCCCACTTACACCAGAACATTCAGACGAGAATAAGCTCATAAACTGGCAAACTACATCTAAAGATATTGCTCTTAAAATCCAGGGGGAAAAAAGGAAGCAAAAAGGCTAGGAAACAATCCATTTCTTTGATACTTTTTATACTTCTACATATACAGAACACTTTGGGAGAGATTGCACAGAGTATTATACGTTTGTATCCCTTACAATTGAGACGTATTCTTTGATTTCTTTTAATATACTTAAAATATTTAATAAGTAGATTGGCTTACCTTTTGCATACATATGTCAGCTATAATGGACAGAGGTATTGTAAGGCTTAGTGCAAGTGTGCCTATCAATGATGAGGTAAGAAAGCAGCCCCTAAAAAAAATTATATATTTCTACATTAAAAAATAAAAGAACCAAAGAACATTGAACAAAAACTCTACACAAAGCTAAAGATAAAATTTAAGATTCTCAAAGTTTACACTTAAATATTAAATATGCAAGTTAAACGGTTCAAAGTATTTTATGCTGTTCTCAAGACTTGCTTACTGTAATTTCAACTTTTGTTGAAATTTTGAACTCTCCTAAATAAAAGCCAATTTTTTCTGCCTAATCAGTACTGATATCAATTGTGAAATATCCATCTGCATCTAATATTGTTTAGCTGAAGGGAAATATTGTATGATATATAGATAGAAAAATAATTTATAAAGTAACAATTTGGATCTATAAGAAAATGCATTCTGAGATAAAATCATAATGCCTATCATTAGAACCAAAAACCCATGAAGATTATAGGCAAATAAACTCTAGTTCACCATACTAAAGTTAGCGATACTGCCTGACTAAAGGCCATTTCTTGACAAAATACCATTCAAGTACCTAAACACAGGCTTGACTTAGGAGAGCTGAAATAGTGGTTTCCACCACTCATTGGCTGGTTCAGGGACCAAGTAAAGTTCTCCTTTCCCCTCCAAATATAGCGTATATTCCTGGATATTTGCCTTGCAGATATTTAAGACTATTAAGAACCTCGCTCGCTATAACCCAGCTTTTTCCTATTCAGCTTATGTCTGAGCCTTTTTGATACCTATAAATATTTCAAGCTGAAAAAAAGTAAGCATTTAAAATGCATGTAATAAAAGAGAAAAAGTGAATGAATAATGAATTGAGATATCAAAGGAAATTCAGATCACCAAAGGAAAATGTAAATTAGCACAACGTAAAGTAAATCTTTAAGTATTACATAAAATGAAATGATTATGCAGGATAAGCAGCTACTTTGGTAACTGGCATGGTGTGAGGAGTATTAAGATTTCATTGAAAATGAGATTTCTGCTGCAGTCGTTTGCAAGGAAAAGCTAGTCAATTGTCTCAATTAGAGTTAAAGCACAATTTGAATTTCTTTTTAAGTTCCTATTACATATGAAATAGGATTTGGTATAAAGCTGCACAGCTGAAAAGTTTCTTAAACTCCACACATGATATTGTGTTCCAATTGAGACTACTACATATTGATATGTATTTCATATTATGAGTATTTTAACACTTCAAACTAATCATACATTGCTTACTCATTATCAAAAGTCTTGAAAATAGTACTACGTAAAACAAACAAAAAAACCTACTTACCACTAGATATTCCAAAGAATCTTTTAAGTAAGCAAGATTTCACAGACTTTCACTTAGAATTAATTCATAGTTGACATACACATCTCATAAGTTCAGATGTCTGTTAGATAAGGATTATATTCACTTGCATCATACTTGCATTTCTATAAGCTTTTACTAAATGTTGAACATTTCGATTATTTACTGAGTTCCTTGTGCGTACAAAGCACTACCTAGTGTGTATGTACGCAGTGGGCACGCAGAAGCGTGTGTATGGGTATGTGTGTGTTGGAGGGTACAAAGGAAAGTCTACCAAAGACAGAAAAAATAATACCTAAACTATTTAAAAGTCAACAAATGAGAACGAACAGTACATACCACAACCACAGGAACTCTGAGAGAACCGTACCGATAAGGCCATTAACAATAATGCACATCCATACTACTTTATTTGGAAACTCGAAATCTTCAAATCCAGTATAATGAAGTAAAAAGAAACCAGGCCATAAGAGCAGCAGATTAAATAAACCTACAAAACCTAAACAGAAATGGAGGAAACACAAATTAAAACTGATTTATTTCAACTTTCCAAGCCTGTATATCTATAATTCAAAAACACTAAATTTTAAACAGAGAGTTCCAACAAGTTTCCTCAACTGGAACTTCTATTGGTTTGTTCAGAAGTTAGTCCTGTCACCAGCTAGCTCAACATGAGACAAAACTGCATGAAGAAAATGGTGATCATCTAGTCTGAGGTCCTACTACCCCCTACGTGAGAGCAACTACTGTGGAACAAACCCCTTAAACTAATTTTTTTTAAAACTAATTTTTAAAAATTTATTTCCTAGCATCACACTGATACCTTTGTTACATGTTCATCAACGTCTTGGGGATGAAGATGCACCATTTTTTTTCCCTGTGGTGAACTGCAGCTAAGGGGATGCATAATGGAAGTGTAGCGGAAATCCCGTTCACAGGTGGAAACAGAAGTATGTCCTCATGCATGCAGTACAAGGATGGACTCACAGCGAAATGGCTGATAATCTACACTGCAGGGAGACACCTCAGTGGCAGCATGATGGACTTAAGAAAATTCATGAAAGATACCCATTGTAAGTCTGGAGGGGACAACAGAGGGGAAGGGAGGGAACTTGTGGAGGGAGGAGGCAGACTCCAATGCCTATCAACATGTGTCATAAAACAATTTTAAAAATCTTATGAACTTTATCTACTAAAAATATAATGTCCTAGAACTTTGCAATAGAAAGAGATTCCAAAGAAGACCTGATTCTTAGTTCCTGCCTTCCCAACATTCCAAAGCTAGTTGGTGATTATACACATGAGGACAACTCACCAAGCTGATAGCAATTAAAAGACAATTTTATTCTGGTGAACAACATTTTGTAATCTATGCACAATTTTTCATAATATATATTTTCCACGAATTTTTTGAAGACTCTGTGTATGTTATTCAATACGTGACCTAAGTGTAAAAGGACTGCCAACACAGAAAGACTAAACTCGCAATGCCAAAGTCTGTTTTACAGTCTAATCATCTTGAGTTCCAGCCCCAACGATACCATTCAGTAGAAGTGTAAACCTTCTGCAACATGAAGACCCTCTTCTAAACTTTACTAGTCTATAATATTAGACTGCTGGGAATCTGGAAGAAACACATAAAATATAACATGGTAGCTGACCCAGAGTAAACCCTTAATAAAGATTAGCTGTCTTTATCATAGAAATGAAACTTACATATGAACAACTACACACATGTGATACAGACTACAAAAACAAGCATACATTTTAATAGTGATTTTGATTGTAGTTTTCATAGAGTTTTATGTCACAGGTCTACTCTTAAGATCCATAAATTTATAGAGCTTACTTCAGAGAAAATTAAATGATAGCAGACATATATTTAACATTCACGACATCAACTAAGAAATGGGTTAGTATTTAGGAGCCTATTTAAACCTTCTGAGCAAGGCTGAATACCACTCTAAAGATTCACTGTCACCCTAACTCTGAAAAACTGTCTTTGAAGAACAGAACAAAGTTGCCTTTTCCAGATGTTCCAATCGCCAATGACTTGTGACTGGTGATGCACCTGCTGGCCCTCCTGGCCCTGAGGGGTGACTAGTCATGTGACCCATTCCTCCTGAGACCTCACGTCACATCTGCCACAATTAGGTCAAGCTGTACTTGGGACATAGGGCTCTTTCTTTTTCTCTGTCCTGCTTCCTTCACTCCCAGCCAGTTTCTCCTTCACGGCACCTCTTACACTCCCAATAAAACACCTACACCAAATTCTAATATCTTGCTTTACAGACTCCAACCTAAAAATACTTAGTCATCAAAAAGAAAAAAATATTTAATAAAGACCCATATACAAAATGGATTCATGATCTAACATGCTTACATAACATTAGAACAGTGTTCTAATTACAACACAATCTGGCTTTATCAAGGATTAAATCTGAGATGGGTATTATGGCACTGCAGATTAAACTAACACCTCTGACACTGCCATCTCACACTGAATTGTTGTGGTTCCAGTTAAAGCTGCTCTGCTTCCAATCCAGCCCACTTAGTAATGTGCCTAGGAAGGCAGTGGAGGAAAGTATTGGGAACCCTGACACCCATGTGGGAGTCTTAGATGGCATTCCAGGTTCTGGCTTTAGATTCACTTTCTCTTTCTTTCTGCCTTTCAAATAATTACTAAAAATAAATAAAACCTTAAAAACAAGAAAAAGAATTAAAAATTTATATTCCCTTGTCTGAAGAACCTCCACATTCCAAACCTAACTTCTCCAAATCCTGCTATTATAAAGCCCAGAACAAACTGATAACTGGCTTACCTTACATCACTAATGAAAAAAACTAATCTATGTTTATGTATGTCCTCCCTAGTTAAAGCAAATTAACCTTTAACCAACCATTTACCTATAATGCTCGTTTTACTCCATTCTAGGTGAATTTTCTATGACTTCAAAATAAGATGTCATAAAAATTATCATTTAAAAATATTTACTTATTTGATAGAGTGATAAAAGTAGGGACATAGACATACACCCAGACACACACACATACACACACGAAAACACACAATGGGAGTGGGGTGGAGGAGAGAGAATCAGGGATATCTTCCATTTGCTGGTTCAGTTCCAAGATGACTGCAACAGTTAGGTCTGGGCCACGCTGAAATCAGGGGCCAGGAAGTCTATTCGTGTCTCCACAGGAATGGCAGCGCCCCAGTGGGTGGGTTGTCAGTCACTGCCTTCCCTGGTTTATTGGCAGGAAGCAAAGACTTGAACCAGCACACCAATGTGGAATGTTCCCCTCCCAAGTGGCAGCTTGGAGCCAGGGCTGTCCTGCACTGGATGAAGCTCCTGCTAATGTGGCAAGGACAACAGCAGAGGACAGCCCAAAGGAAATTTGGAAGAAGCTCCTGGCTCTTGGCCTTGGTCTGGTCCAACCCTGGCTGTTGAGGCCATTTGTGGATAGAAGATCAATTCCCCCACTCCATTAACCCCCTCTCTCTCACCAAAACATTTCCCTAGTCTTTATTTTTAATGTATATTCTAGAATAACATAATAAAAAAGAACTTCAGCAGTCACTCCAATCTGTGACTTCTCAACTGTTTTATTGTAAATCTTTAGATGCTGATATTTAAATTATTTTTAGTGAAGATATCTGTTCTACAAATCAAATCATAATAGAAAAAGCCTAATAGTTAGGCCATTCCAGAAAAGCAGGAAAAAAAAAGAAAGTCCAAAAATCAAACCCCTATGTGAAACTCAACTTTCTCCTAGCAAAATCCTTCCTATTCACTAAACCCAAGTTTGGAAGCTCTCATCCAGGCCAGAATCTTGCATTTTTTCAGGGAAGTGTAAGTCAAAGGAACTTGTAATGGACTCCTGGCCTCCTAACTGCCATCAGCTGCTTTCTGATATCTTATCGCCAGGCTTCCTTCCCCATGTACACTCAGGTAACTCTGGGTGCTATCTTGTCACTGTGTCTTCTTCAGTAATCCTACAGATAATGTATATTCTTTTTTGACCTGATTTTAGACAAAGGAAAATATGGAAGTCATATTAAGTTATTTTGTTTACCAAATTGAACTTGGATTACAGATCATATCTGAGTAATTTGAGAATCAATGTTGAAAAAAATCTGAGCTTTAAGGAAAAAAGGCAAATGGAAAGCCTTTAAATATACTGCCATTTTTAATGAAAATTCAGACATACACATTGGAAGAGTATTCTACATATTATTTGCTATATATTATATGTTTCCAACAAGCAATAAATTTTTACATGGTCATGATTTGGTCTATCAATAAGGAAAATATCTGAGTCCCAGGCTGAAGATACAAATGCCAAAAAGGCTTTAGGAGTTAGTTTCTCTACCTCATCACTGAAGGGAATGGATATCCTTACTGAGCGTACAACTGCTCAGGACAAAGCAGAAGAAAAACACAGAGACTAAGTCATGATCTTTAAATGTTTTCAAGCACTCATATGGAGGGGGAGAAAGGCCTCTTTCTCAACATTAGAAACATTAAAAACTACTCAACATTAAAACCTAACCCCCAAGCTCATCATTTGAATGGCCTCACATTAAATACATTCTTACCAAAGAACATTGGGATATCCAGTTTGTCTTCTCTGTCTACTTTTCTCTTAATCATAACAATATAAACGGCATACAGCATGGCTCCAACAAGGGACCAAATAGAACCTGCAAAAACCAAGATAATGCCTTAAGGCACCTAGTCATAAAAACATCCAATGTATACTTGTTTCAAGTTTAATACCAGACACTATTTCAAAAAACAAGAGTGTTCAACACTGTAGTTAATTATTCTAAAGACAATTGTTCTACTCAATCTACTGGGTTTTTAAAATTATCTCTAAACCTTTTTTAAAAAGCAAAAGGAAAGTCTATCAACAAATCTCTTGGCTCTAGTGCTGAGCACAGCAAATTAAGCTGTCCCCTGCAAACTGGCATCTCACGGGGTCCCAGCTGCTCCACTTCTGATCCAGCTCCGTGCTAGAGCTCCTGGGAGAGCTGAGAATGTGGAGGAAGTGCTTGGGCCACTGAGATGGAAGACCTGTATGCAGTTCCAGGTTTCTGGCTCTGGCCCAGCCCAGGCCCTGCCACTGCAGCATTTGGATAAACCATCTTCCTCTCTCCCTGTCTCTCCTCTGTCAATTTGCCTTAAAAAAATAGTTTAAAATAAAAATTACATGAAGTACTTTAATAGGAAATGATATTTAAAGTAGTAACTTATTTTGGACTAAAATGTTTTGTTTATAATGTAAGGTACATATTATAAAAAAATGCATGGACTTCAAAAAACTGCACCAAAATAAACTCACATTTTTTTAATAGATTTATCTGTTTTTATTGGAAAGGCATATATACAGAGGAGAGGAGAGACAAAGATCTTCCTTCTGCTGATTCACTCCCCTAGTGGCTGCAATAGCCAGAGCTGAGCCACTCTGAGGCCAGGAGCCAGAAGCTTCTTCCAGGTCTCCCACACAAATGCAGGGTCCCAAAGCCTTGGGCCATCCTCGACTGCTTTCCTACGCCACAAGCAGGGAGGTGGATGGGAAGCAGCAGTAGGGACTAGTACCAGCGCACATATGGGATTCTGGCATATGCAAGGCTAGGACTTTAGCCACTAGGCTACCACGCCAGGCTCAAACACACATTTTTAATTAAATTTTTCACAAATAGCATAAAATATCTTTGTATACATTATTTTATATGCAAGGGGTTTCAGAAAGTTCATGGGAATTTTGTATTATCTTTTAATTCTACTTTTCATGAACCTTATAAAAACTGACTACTTTTGAGAAAAAGATGAGGCAATTCAAGGCGCAGCATTGTTTTATTCAACAAACTTCAAATACCTGCGCCAGGCGTCGTGGCCTAGCAGCTAAAGCCCTCACTCTGCATGAACCAGGATCCTATATGGGCGCTGGTTCTAATCCCAGCAGCCCTGCTTCCCTTCCAGCTCCCTGCTTGTGGCCTGGGAAAGCAGTCGAGGATGGCCCAAAGCCTTGGGACCCTGCACCCACGTGGGAGACCTGGAAGAGCTCCTGGCTCCTGGTTTTGGATCAGCGCAGCACCAGCAGCTGCAGTCACTTGGGGAGTGAACCATCAGTCAGAAGATATTTCTCTTTGTCTCTCCTCCTCTATATTTATATATCTGACTTTGCAATAAAAAAAATAAATCTTAAAAAAAAAAATCAAATACCTAAATAAATTATCCAAAGGAAATCAATTAACTAGGTTCTGATTACCTTTGTTTTATTAAGCCTAAGCCTGAGACCAAATTTGTTTATCATAGTTGAAACTGCTTCAGACAAGAATCAAGAATGCATAACAAAATTGGTGGGTGGAAGTATGATTGCAACAGAGTATTTGTCTAGTCTCAAAGTATCTCTCCACACCACGCTTATTACCTACAAAGGAAAAAACCAGTAATTTTACTCTGGAACAACCTGGCCGAAACCATGTTGGCATTAACACCTGCAGCAGCAGGTCAAATCAACACCATGTGCCTTCTGGTACAAAGCACTGATCAGATAAGGAAACACATTCTTAGCAAAAGTACACAACTTCAAGTTCACCATGAAGAAATCAGGCAAACTCAAGTGAGAGATATTCTACAAATAATTAGGCTGTATCCTTCTAAAGTGTCAACATCCTAAAAGACAAAAACAGACCTAAACACAATGCCAGATTACAGAAAACCACAGAGCCATAACAACTAAATGAAACATCAGCAGAAATAACAGGGAAATGTGTAAAGGCCTGTAGGCAGGATATTACTATTTAAATCAATGTTAATTCCTGATATTTATAACCGTCATTGGATGAATTATTAACAACTTCAGAGCATGGATGAAGGCTCTATGAAAACTCTATTAAGTATTTTTAATTGTTTTTTACATTATTTCTAAAGGAAAAGGCTTTTTTAAAATGAGTTTATAGTTCACATGCTCTAAAAAAAATACATAAAACGTACTTCTCTGCTCATAACAAGGAGAGCATAGTCAGTTATTTACCTATTGTATCTCTTCCAGCAGACTTTTCGGATCCTGATAGGTTTACCAGCACAACACCTCCAATGCTGTAAGAACAACAAGCTGTTACTGATAAGGTAAATGATAAATTCCTTAAGAGGCTAATTATACAGACAAATTATTTGTAAGTGATCAAGACTAATCTCACTTTAGGTAGAGCTATTGAAGTATTTCATGAATTCATTAATAAAAACTAACAATGTTATCAGTAAAGCATAGTGTTATAGTTCTATTAACTAATTTAATATAAAATGCACAACACTGCCCCACATGAGAAGCATTATTAAGGTCATTCACACAGTTTAAGTGAGGAAACTATACACAAATTGGCAAAGTCAGTGGACCAAGACGAACTTGACTCCAGAGTCCAACATTTTTAAGCACTACTGCCCTTCAACTGGAGAAAAATCAACCAACTTTTCATTCCTCTAGCAGTCTTACGTTTGGAGATGTAAGAATATTAAGCCAACACAGACAGCACTGACACTATCCTTGTTTACTGGCAAAACCTAAGTTAAAAGTGAAGCTATCCTTACTGAAGTAATTCCACTAATCCCATTATTTTAGTGGATAAAAACAGGACTAAACTAAGAATATAATCAGTATTTTGAGCACCTAATGTGAGTGAATGAGATGCAGATAGCTTTTGTGTTCATGGAGCTTACATTATCCTTCTATTGCTACACATCTTCTTAAGGTGTATATAATTTTCAAGTAGATTGAATATTTCTAATATTAAAAAGGCTCAATTGTCTCACCTACTGACCAAAATGACCATGTGACAGTGGTTGAGGGTATTAAGAAATGATCTTCCCTTGTGAAATGATGTCATAAGTCAAATGTAATCCTTACATTAAATATTCATTATCCTTCAAGTAAATAATCAGAGTTCAGGATTCAATGATCTTTTAAACAAATCAGATTCAGATATGATTTGCATGTCAACAACATAAGAGATTTTATTTTCCTCTGGAAAATAATGATTGTTAAATATACTGAACATCTGTTACATAACAGATATTGTCTCAAACATTTTGTGAGTTTTAATAAATGTAATCCTTTTGACAATCCTACACAACAAATCCTACTAACTACCTCAACATATACATAAGGAAGCTGGTAGAGTTAAGAAACTTGCCTAAGCTCTCAAAACTAGTAATGACAGAACTGGAATTAGATTCCAGGGAAGCTGGAGCCCACTCTTTCATTGACCATACAATATCATTGAAATGAGATTTCTTAGCTTATCAGATTGTCTTCAAGATGGTTACAATGTCAGGTTCTTTTTAGAATTTCAGAAATCGAATGTCATCATTTAAGGTTTATTCATCACAAATTATTAAATAGTGTTTAATATGACATTTTAAGAACACAGAAAGTCTAGGTAGTTTTTGTACACCTCTGGTCAAACATTTCTTGAGGAGCAGAAGAGACCACATGGTCTCTTTTACAATTAAACTTCATTGTTGTACTAAAGCCACATAGCCAGTATGCAGATTAGGATTATTTCAAGAAAATGTCATTAACAAAACACTGACAGTAAGCCTGCCTCAGTTGGTCAGTCCTTATTCTAGACCCACTGTGAAAAGGAGTAACAGAATCTGGCAAAATATTTACAAAGTCTGAATTTCATATCCATATTCTTCTTTATTGAACCTTTCTTTATTAAGACATTATAAAGAAAAAGCTAAAAGGGAAACTTGCTTGAATAAAGCTGAATAAAAGTACACTTGCCCAAACAAATGTACTTCGTTTCCCTAATGTGAAAATATGACAGGCTAAAGTATTATCCAATCATATAAAAGATCAAATCCCTAGTATCAAAAACTTGAAATTATTTAAGGCAGGTATGTCACCCAGAACTCACTGAAACTATCAGTCAATTTACACTTAAATCCAAAAATGAGAAACATATATCAATTAGAACTATCAGTAGCAGTCTCTATGAGAGTCACTTTATAAATGCCACCATCACTTTTAAAACAAGGTGGCAAAAGCAGATAAGGCCAATAATTTCCCCCCTGAGATTTTAAGGGAACTGCTCAGGCTCAAAAAGCAGAGTTGTGATTCAGTTCCAACTCTGACAGCCAAGAAGCACAACTCTCTCTATTAAACCACCCCAGCACCACTCTGATTTGTGGTTTTTTCCTAACAAGAGCATCTTTATCAAACCAACATATCATTTTTGACTGCTAGGGGCAAAATCTTGTGCTAAGGCTTTGGGTCCCTGTGGATTAAATACCCAGAAAGAAGGCAAGGCAAACAAGCACACAATCGGATACAAATAAAGACTGAACTGCAGTTTTAACACAATACTGGTGGTGCGTGGTAGTACAAAGCTGCTAAACAAATTATGCAGCAACTAACTAGATGATCACTAGGGCCTAGACAATTAAAGAATTACAGTGAACTGAATGTTACATTTCCAGGAAAAAAGTACAAGGAGAAATCAAAACCAAAACCTGTCTCAGCAAAAGGAAATTAACACTTCAGAGGTTATGAGGGTTCAAATGTCACATCAGGTTAAATGAGACCAGCAGCACAATACTAAGTGTGAATTTACACAAGTGGGAATCCAAGCTGCTTGGGGACTCTTCCCTACAGTCACCCTGCTCAAGAAGCTTGGGATAACTGCTCCAGCGCCTGACACAGGACTGATTAGCACGATGTCCACCTAGGGCCTTTATTATCCTCATCTGTCTTTGTACATCATTAAACAACTGCCTATGAAACTGTGCCATAAAATGATATTTAAAATAATAAATAAATAAATATTTTGGACTCCCCTCCCAAAACAATATAAATTATTATTAAGACTATTTTTTAATACTGCAGTTTTAAGCAGAGCAAACTACTTATTATACTACAGATATACTAATGGTCTTACCTTAAAATTACAGCTAATAATTTTGAGAGGGTAAATCTATCTCCACTGTTGCTTGGAAACACTGCAGCAAGAATTAAGGTAAACAGACCTATGGGGAAAAAAGGATGAAAACAAGGTACATGAACCCTTTGTCCACCTGCTTTTACACTGCCTTTTAAAATCATTTTTAAATGACTAAGGCTGCAGTTACCTAGCCTAAAATGCTCAAAGTCAGACATCTGTACTAAACCACATTTATTTTAACAACACAGATCAGAGTTCTATTTATTTTAAACTAACAAAAGAGTTACAAAAAGCCTTCAGAATAACACTATGACTTCATCATATTCAAGTCTATGTGCTGAGGTTATTTTTATCACTTCAAAAATACTTCTTTTATCTTCCAGACTTGGAAAGTGATTCAATTTTAAAAATAAAACACCTTAACATGGGTTAAATTATAGTTCTCAAAGAAGCTGTTACATTTAGCCAGAGGGTCTATAAAAAACATCTTTGGAAAGGATATATTCAGGGAAAGATAACTACAACTACAAAATAAAGAACCACCTGTATAATTTTAATATAGTGTCATATAAACATAATTCTGTAAAGTATCTGAAAAACATAAATAGTACAAGACAAAGGCAAGAAGAATATAAAAATTAAACAGCTAAAATACATTAATGTCTCCCCAAATTAATGTAAAAACATCCAACAATGAAAGAAATATATAACGCCTGTATGTATATACATATAAGTGTGTGTGTGCATATACATCAGAAAATACATATATCACTTATACAGGTTTGAAAACAAATTTCTTACCAGAAGTTGAAGACAAAATATTAACGATAGCAACTTGTGTGTCTGAAAGTGCTTCCTGATAAGACAAATTTGCCAAAAACCACTAAAAAGAAAGCAAAATGAAACTTCTTAAAACACATGTCTATATCTTTCATAATGATTACAGTGCTCTCCTTTCTCTCCTGAACACTGTTAAAATGAGAGAATTTAAAGCTGTTTTGCACTGAAAAAAAAAATGACAAATATTTACAACCAGAGTTAACATTCCTGCTATCCAATTTCCTTTACTAAAGTAATAAATGTTTGTTGAAAGCTGGCTTGACTTCTTTTAAATGAAAAGAAAAATTAAGTATCAAACTTTAAAATTTGCTGTTAATCAGGGGCTCTTAGCATGCTAGGAAGTTTATTTAGACCAAATTTGAACTGGGGAACAAAACCTCATACATTAAACACATACAGATGAACAGCGCAATAAAAACTCTATTAAAACAAATGCACCCATGTGGGGAGATACAACTATTTAGCTAGGTAAATTGACAAAATCTGTATCCACTTCAAGAAAGGTCTAACGAAAACTGTGAGTTTATTGGCAACTATTCATCTGAACATTTATCCAATTCCCAGTTTAGGGACACAAGGCAAGACATTCTCATAATTCTGGACCCACTGAAGGAAGCTTTACAGCTATGATTAAGGTTTTATTTCTCTTCTTTGCCTTCTGCTCATCAAGGTTGTAATATTATTCTATTAACAATCCTGTGCCTACTTTGATTTAAGAAATAGGAAATAAAACCTTCTTTTAATCATCAAGAGGCTGATGGAAAGTTCATTTATTTCACACCAGTAATTTCATTTTTTGTGGCTGGATATTTTTATACTATTTCAGACAATGTTATTCTGAGCATTCTAGCACAAACCATAGGCTGAACTGTTACTAATGCATGTACTAAGAATGGGATGGCTGGGTCAACTGAAGTAAGCAGCCGGGCTATGTTTTTGGTGTCTCTGTTACTTATAGACTGACTTCCAAATTCCACTGAAGACTGTCTTCTCTCTGAAGAGGAACACGCCTTGATCTCTCATAATTTACCACTAAGTATTATGACACACAGGAACTATCAGAGGTAGCAGATAGCCAAGAATCTAGCGATTTCCAGTCTATAATCGAGACTGAAGCTGCAGTGAAATTGTGTCAACATGATTTTGATTCCATCTAAACTGAACTGCATCTGATTTCCAAGACGATTTCTCTTGCCTATCTAAACAGTAAAACGAGGTAGCAACTGGTAAGTTGGGTTATGCTAAACATGTACAGCAATAAGTTACAATCTGCCTGTAGAGGCAGAGTTTGCCCTTAGTTATCATTTTTTTAAAGATCTATTTTACTTTTTATTGCAAAGTCAAGCATACAGAGAGGAGGAGGGATAGAGAAGAATATCTTCTGTCTGTTGATTCACTCTCAAAGAGGTTGCAACAGCTGGAACTAAGCCTTTCTGAAGCCAGGAGTGCAGAGCCTCTTTCAGGTTGCCCATGTGGGTGCAGGATCCCAAGGCCATTAACTTGAAGCTGAACAGGAAGTGAGCAGCTGAGACAAGAACAGTGCACACATGGGAATGCAGGTACTGCAGGTGGAAGATTAGACTGGTATACCACCACATCAGCCCTCAGGGTCCCTTCTAATGTGCCTGGGAAAGCAGCAGAGGATGGCCTAAGTGCTCGAGACATTGCACCCAGAGCTTCAGCCTGGCTCAGTCACAGTTACTGAGGATATTTTGGGAATGAACCAATGGATGGAAGATAGCTCCGTTTCTCCCTCTCGTTCTCTATAATTCCACCTTTCAAATAAGCAAAATAAATCTTTAAAAAACAAACCAACCAACAGCATTTAGGTCTCTGTCACCCATGTGCAAGATCTGGGGGAGGGGCTCCCTGTCAGGTGCTTGCTCTGTGTTTACAACAGCAGCTGGCCAACTCTGAATTTACTCCAGAGTTTAGGGCTACGATTCAGGCCTGGCCCAGCCCTGACTGTTGCAGCCTTCTGGGGAATGAGCCAGCAGATGAAAGACTCCTCTCTGTCCACCTCTATTACTCTGTCTTTCAGATAAATAATCTTATTGAAAAAAAAAATCATAGGAAATGCTGTAGAAATATTTACTGTACTTGCTAAAATAACATTTAAACACATTACATAATTTAATATAAAACTGCAGAAACACATAATCTGAATAAATTAACATATATAGTGAACTCTTACTTGGATTATTACCAGCCCCTCATATTTTAGAGCATGAGGAAGATAACTCTACTCGTTAATCTAACCCTAGGACAACATCTGGAAAACTTCTTAAACTGTGCTTGTGTATATATAAATAGTCTTGTGGTTGTAGAATTTTTAAAATTATAATTCTTGGAGGTATGTCAAGCACCCATTAACTTTGATACTTCCTAATGATGCCAGACAGTAGTTTAAAAGAGTTTAAAGTTACAATTAACAGTCTAAAAATCTTACACCTTTATATGATATTGTTATATACAGTCACATTAAAATTACAAGCCTAGTTAAGAAATGACCTACCACAAAGCAAAAAAAAAAGCTGATTTTTGCTACTTGAGTTGCAGTCAATTTCCCCACAGTTTTCAATATGGATTCTTGTTCTTTCACAGTAGGATATGACATGCGAGACAACTTTGCTTCTAATGCATGGCTTGATGGAAGCTGTCGGATCTCCATGATATTACTGAACCTTACACGAGACTTTTTGGGAGCTTAAAAGGAAAGCAAAGCAAAAAAATCAATAAATGCTTCCCATTGTAATCAATAAAACTTAGCAACAAAACTCATTTTTAATGATAAATGTATATTATTCATTCACCTATGATCAAAGAAAACCAGAGTTATGTTATTACCTAGGATATCTATTCCTACTCTAAACAATGAACAGGAAATATGGTTTCATCTATGAAAATGCTTTCAAGGTTATGAGACCAATATTCAAACAAGTCATTTTAAAATGTGTAAATTGCCTGACTCAGGAATTCAGTGTAAATATTAATAGGGATTATAATTAAACTTTGGATTTGTTCTTCATGAATACCCAATTTATGTGAATTACTTTCTTGGGTAGACATGCAGAACATTCTTGGGTACGTTCATTCCTTGCGAGAAAACTTGTGGCTAAATCCTGTGCCTTATCCTGAAGACAGCATGCTTTAATAAACTCACAGAATCAGCAAAATTCACCTATTTGCTGTAAGGGTTTATGAAAGCATACTAAAGAGGACACTGCTCATTAAAAAAAATACATTTATGATGAAAACACAGAGATTATTTTTGGTGCTTGGATTTCTGCTTGATTTAATACAAAAACAATTATACTTGTCAGATTCACAGTCTATTCAAACTTGTAGAAGACTGGTGGATGACCCAACAGATGTGGCTGGGAATTCCAGTCAGTGCAGAAAACCACAGGTGTAGGGCTGGCTGCAAGGCCGCATAAAGCTAACCCTCCCAGCCCTTTCTAAGATTGGGATTGCAAGTTTTGCTCACTTTTTTCAGTATCGACGCTCGTGCCCTCAGGTTTTCCACTCGGAAGATCATGAAACTTCACAGGAACATACAGAGGCTCACTCTGGAAGGCAACAGAAACAACACACAGTTTTTTTAAAAAAAAAATGAGTAAATTTTTTTTAATTCCCCTCCAAAAACATACCACCCAATGGTACATAGCAGAAATGGAAGGCTGGTTTGTCTAACTGTTCTCTAAAAGGTCTGTATTTTTGGGTGGTTCTAAATGACTAATCCCTTTTCCAAATGTTTCAGGGGTGATCTAATTTTAAAGTACACTTCTTCAACTAGACTGCTTCTTAAAAATTAACAGAGAAGAGTTTTTTATGTCTCTTGAGTTTTAACCCTTGGTATTGAACACTGACAATGACAAATGTTCAGTAAAAAGACAACAGAGTCTAGAAACAGACCTGGTTAGCCTCTTTGTTATACTGAACTTTTCATTATAGTATTTGGACTAGCATAATTTTGTAGAATCATGCCACAGGTAACAGCAAGGAATAAAACTAGTCAAAGAGTAGGCTGCCATCTCAACTCTTGTCTCTGACCAGCAGAGACAGCTGATAATAAGCCACCTTGGCAATACTTGAGATTCCAGAGGGAAGAAAAGGACACCTCTTCACAGTACAGCCTTACCTATACCAGATTCAACCACAGTTCTAAGAAGCATACAAAGCAAAAGTAAAACATCTACTGCCAATGAAGTCACCAAGCTGATACTTGATACAAGGGCTTCCCAAGTTGATACTAAATTTCAGAGAATTTTAATATCATTCTCAGGTGGAACTCTGCATTTGAAAGAAGGAATGTGAAAACCACACTTTAAATAGATGCTTCAGTGATGCCCAAAAAGAATGGGTTTTACAAACGATCTCCCCCAATAAATTTCAAATACTTAAGGAAGTAAATACACCAACTACTTCATCTGCTTGCTTATTAACATACAGACACTATAATATATGCTATATTTCAAAAGCCTAGACCAAGTACTTAACATATACTAGGATCCACACTCTAAAAAGGGGGGAATGAATAAATGAACAATCTACTTATATTTTCAGAGAGTCAAGCAGAAATGTTTGTCCCTAAATGATAGTGAGTTTGAAGTGGAAAAGTTGGCAAGCAATAAAGGATTTTCTTTTGCTATTTTCACTCCTTAACTAGTTTACCCTTCCCCTTTCTCCCTAGAGGTAGCCAAACTGCTTATCTGCAAGCCCCAGTTTACACTGGGAAGGAAGAAAGGAAGGAAGAAAGTACTAAACAACAAGTTTCTTGGAGGGCATGCAACATTAAGCTGTAATCCCTACTGTAACCATGGTGCCATCCAAGCTCTTTTGAGTTCTTCCTGCAAAACGGCTCAAGTCCATATACTCCACTTACCAAATACAAAACTTACCAAAGAACTAGTCATAGCTGTATCTGTGGTGCAAGCAGCAAAATAACTTTCAGCATCTGCAAACTAAATACAGATAACAAAACACAACTCAATTAAACTCAGAGGTAGGATTGGTCAGACACAGCTCAAAAGAATGAAACAGTGAAATAAGCCAATTCCAAAGGAAAAATATAATATGTTTTCTCTCATATAAGCCAATGTTCACACAAAATCCAACCCAAGTAGATAAACAGGTAAACATGTATATACATATATTCTCACAGATGAACTATATAATGGAAACTAGCATACCAGAAAGTGAGGACACATCATAGTAAGCATCTCTACTACTGAAAGGAGGACAATCAATGAAACTGTAAAACATAATTAACAACAGGATACTAGACTTTCTACCATTGCCTGTATCTACTATGCCACGACACACTTAAACAACAGAACACTGGACTTGTGACTACTGCTAAAGAACTATACTTCTGTAATAACATGGAGGAAAACAATGGGGTGGGGAGAACTGAAGGATGAAACGGAAGTGGAGAGGTGAATCCCTATATCTACAAAACTACATCATAACAAATAATATAAATCAAAATAAATAGTAAATAAAAATTTAAAATACAACAAAATTCCAAAGCATACCTATAGGAGTATAATTATGACTAATATAACTCCAGCTAATGCTAAGTATTAAAACATGAAAACTAGGTTTTATAATCTTCATTTAACTGATGAAGAAACTGAGACTAAGCAACTGTTCTAATATCAAAGCTTATGATTTTTACATAACTCTAATAACATTTATGATACTGGAAAGCCTGAAAAACAAACAGGATGTCGGTATTAACATGAAAACAGTCCTTTAGTAAAAGGCGAAAGATGTATACAATCTGAAGAGAAAACAGAGTATGTGAAAACAGTTCTGACCTCATGAAACCCCTAAATGGATCCCAGGGACTGGGTCAAGCTTTGAGGACCACCCTAATGCTGTAAGAGTATGATTTCATTTCCTACTCATACCTGCCCTGGCTGGAAGTCTGAGGAGGCCAAATGATCTGCCCAAGGTCATAACACTAGTGACTAAACAATATCCAAGCACTAGAGACCATGCTCTTGTATACTGCTCGGAGAAAAATGGACAGGACAGGGATCATAAAGGAATTCTGGTGTCCAACAAATATGAACAAGCAACTAAAAATACACAGATTCAGCAAGCTGCTAATATATTATTCACCTGATAAACTGGAGAATAACAGGACTTTTGGTAAGGGTTCATTTTTACATAACACTAATAAAGATATGAATTGTTACAAGTATTGCAGATGATGATTCAGAAATAAGAATCAAAAACTTAAAAAACATTTTTTATTTACCAACATGATATTAGAAATTTAAATAAGTAACTACACAAATACAAGGATACTCCTATTTATTTACACCAAAAGCAAAAATAGAAACAATCCGTCAAAAGTTAAATAAAACAGGAAAAGATAAGAAATGTTAGTTTTTCACCTATAAGTTTTTCATGATATACTGTTAGGTGAAAAATAAAACTAGGCTAGAAAATTGTAAACCTATTTATGCTACACATATTTTTTAATAGAAACAAAATATATGGAATCATACAGTACCAAATATTTATAATAATCTTAAAACAGTGGGAATATGGATAATTCTTCTTATTCCTTCTATTATCATAATTAACATTTATCACTATTAAAATTTTTACGTTAAGAAGAATATCACAGTATAGCCTATCATTATTCCTTGGTTGTTTCTTGAACAGAAATATTTACTACTTTCTTCTTTCTCTTCCTCTGCATCTTCTGCACATATATTAATAAACATATAAGGAACTCCCACAGGCAGTTTTTCACTGTATGCATATTTCTATCATGTCTAGGCATTACTCTTGCAAGGGAAAAATATTTATACTCATATTTTGGTAAAGTTGAATTTGTGTAGCAAAGAGTGTAGTTTTTCAGGTTTCCTATCTAAACAATTATTGAGAAACCCCAGACAAAAATCCAACAAGCACATTTCTCAAAAAAAATATACCCGAAATATTTTGACCCACAAAAGCTAGTATGTACAAAAGAAAAGAACAAAGAAATACAGAGGTGACCAGCAGGTGGTGGGAAGGAGGTCAAGGTTTTTTATTTAAAGGGGACAGTATTTCTTTGGGATGATGAAAAAATCCTGGAGATGGATGGTAGTCATGGTTGCATAGTACAGTGACCGTGTTGAACGCCACTGAAAGAGCTTAAATGGTCATTTTGGGAGTATACATTTTCCCAAGAGAAAGAATTTTCAGAAAGGATTAATACTGGGGACAATTTCATTTTCTTCATTCTCAAAAACTGCCAAGTTTCTATTTCTCTAAGGAAGGCACATCACTTTGTAAAATATCCTTTTTTGACACAATGAATTAAACAGTATATTAAACTAAACAATATAATTTGTCAAACATCTGAAATAAATCCCAAAATATGCTATTCTCATTATTATATATTTCTATAACCAATTATATTACTAATTATTTGACATCAAATCTGCAAATAACCAAGACAAGCTATTCTTCTTTCTCTTTGCTTTGGTCTTTCTCTCCACATCGGTTGATGTGAGCGAGCTAATTCAACAACTTTAAACAATTCCATTACTGTCACAGCGTAGTGGAAAGAAAGTGATTATGCACTCTTGGCTTTTCATAAGATATTTTGATGCCACATTATTCAGAAGACCAAATTAAAACTTTTGGACAAAAGCAGCTTTTTATCCAAGGTAGACTTTTCTTAAATTCTACTTTCACTCACTTGATTGAACAACTTGATATCTGAATATCCTTAACAATTAAAACATATTTAAAGCTTTAAAAAAATATATACCCCCTCAAAATATAAAACCAAAAACTTACAAATGTAGCATGCTTGCCTCGAAATCCTCTTGTACACTGCTGCCTCCATGGCTTCCAAATAATAAAACCCACCAGGTAAAGAACGAACATGGATGTTTTTGCAAAGGTGCTGAAGAATGGCTTGTTGTACTGAGTGAAAACATACTGTGGAGGAAAAAAGTTACATAGACAACTCTAAGATGACTTTAAACCTTATTACTCATCTCCAATAAAATAAAGCCATTATACGATTTTCAAAAGTAATTTACTGAAGTGGGGAAGGTCAAAAGGGATTATAAAAACAATCTTAATTCACTTCTGAGTATTTCCTTTGCCTGGCATATAAACAATAATATCAGTAAACAAAGTGGCAACAACCTTCAAAAAAAAGTTTTGCTCAATATTCATTGATAATCTACTGAACAACAGTATCTGAGCTAAGGGCTAAAGAAAAATGAGACTTTGAGAAGTGTAAAATCTAATAAAGCAGACACAAGTAAGAGAATGTAGCATAGCATGCTGAGTCCCAGGAGAGGGGTCCAGGGTCAGCGTTTGAACGTCAGGCACATTGCCTGAGAGACAGGCTATCTGTGCTGGGATGGCTGAAGAGGCAGTCAGTCCAAACGGAAAGAAACCCTGAAGGAAGGAAAGGAAACAGAAAGGTATGTAAAGAAAGCCATGTGAAATTTAATGTTATGGGGAAGTTACAGAAAACAAACTACATGCTTCATTTAAGTTGGAAATATCAATTGACACTTAAGATTTTTTTTTGTGTCATAGGGAAAAACAAAGCAAACAAACAACAACAAAAATTCTTCTAGTTCTGTGCACTGAAAATTCTTCTAGTTCTGTGAACTGACAACCCAGGAGGAATAAGCAACTCCAGGGCAAGACAGCAGGCTGTGTCATCTGGCACAACAAGGTATGGCCCCTGGAAGAAATGACCAAATCCAGGTGTGGAGTCAAAAATGTACAAGATGAGCCTGAGGGCACTTTGTGCCAGAAAGCAAAATAAGAGGCTCATGATTTGTGAAGTCATATGGATAGTACCCCAAAATCAATCTGATGGGGCCACCACAGGTTAAAGGCAAAACAACTCAAACAGTTAAAATAAAAAAAGTAATGCAATGATTTGAAACATATCAAATAGGTGAAGTATGAAAAACCTGAATTTAAAATGACGATTAAAAAATCCCACAGCGGTTACTACTGGAAGTTGTTAGCTAATTCTAATATAAACAAAGGGAACATAACCAATTTATCCAACCATCCTTACATGAATCATATTTTCAAGATAACTAAGTAGTGGTTACCAAATGCTCTTAGCCTACAATGTCAGGATAATAATGAACTTAGAAGAATAATGAACTTACAGCTGATTGTGAAGGGCTACACTACTGTAATGACATGGGGGAATCCAGAGGGGGAGGGATTTGGGGATGGAGCAAGGAAATCCCAGAGCCTATGGTACTGTGTCACGGAATTAAAAAAAAAAAAAAAAAACCTAGCTTATCACTTCATAGTCAATAGAAGTTTCATTTTTTTCCCCTAAGATCATGTTTTTGATTACAGTAGAGGGCCTATCATATTTTTTGCTTATAAGTTAAATAAAGCTCGGACTCTCTGCCATTGTCCATACCTACAATGTAAGGTTACACTTGAACAGCAGAATGATGGACATGTGACTGTCTAAGAAGGACTATACTATTGCAATAATACGGGGAAAATCGGGAGAAAAAAAGAGAGGAAGGAAGGAAGGAGGGAAGGAAGGAAGAAAGGTAGGTTGGTCCAGCTAGAGGCTGCCTGCTGTGGCACTGCGGGTAAAGCCACTGCTTGCGATGCTAACACCCATACGGACAGTGTGTATGTTCTGATCCGGCTCCCCGTTGAGGAAATGGAAAAGGAGCAGCAGAAGGCTCAAGCGCTTGGGCCCCTGTACTCAAACGAGAGATCTGGATGAAGCTCCTGGCTCGCGCCTGACTAGGCACTGGCCATTGTAGCCATCTGGGGGGAATATCCAACAGTTAGAAGATTCTCTTTCTCTTTGCCCTTTTCTCTTCAAAAGAAACAAACAAATCATCCAAAAAAAAAAAAAAACGCTTAGAAAAATCATCACTGAAGAAGTCACGGGAATTCCAGGACAGGTATTCAGTTAATTACTGCCTAAAGCATGACGAGAAGTTTGTTATTAGACAATAACAAACACAAAGGAATCACCAAGATATTTCTCCTAAAATCAGAACCTACACAAATGCTTTATATCTAACTACCATTTTTTCAACAAATATGAAAAAGTGAAAGTGAAATGGCACCTCAAGGCGACAATCAGGGAAACCCAGGATGTGTGACACACATCCTACAGGAAAAAAATAAACTCGCTTCTGCAACAAACCAATAGCATGGAAAAAAAAACTACAACAGGGAGCAACAGTTAAGTAAAATGACCTCCATGATAGAATAAATGCAACATGTGACCTCTGCTTAGATCTGCAAGCAAACCTGGGGAAAAAAGGCCTTGACAAAAACACCAGTATGAATATGACCTAGATGTTAGACAATTTTAAGGAACTATAATTAATTTTGTTAGACGGTAATGACAGAGACATGAGCTTAAAAAAGCAGTTCTAGTCAGTTGAGGTAGATAGGAAAGAAATTGCGTAGACATGATTTGCTTTAAAGTATTACAGGAGGAGCAAGGATTTGAGCCAGTGATTGGAGCAATGCATGAGATGCTGCATTCCACGTGAGAATCCCAGCTACCACTCAGCTTCCAATCCGGCTTCCTACGGGTGCACACTGTATGAGGCAGCAGGTGATGGTTCAGGTATGTGAGTGCTTGCGACCCACACAGGAGCCCTGGACGGGGTTCTAGACTGCTGGCTGTGAGGTGGTCAACACTGGTGACCGTGGACATGTGGGGAGGAAGCAGCAGATGAAAAATCTCCATCTGTATCCCTGCCTGCCTGGTAAAATGAAAGATAATCAAAATACAATACAATTTAAAAATTGGGGGCCAGCCTCAAGGTGTAGCAGGTAACAGCCGCGTGCTGCGACACTGGCATTTCCTTGGGCACTAAAGTCCTGGCCGGTCCAGCTTCAATCCAGCTCCCTGCAAACAGCCTGGGAAAAGCAGCAGAAGATGGCCCAAGGGTTTGGGTTGCCACCATGTGGGAGGCCCAGAAGAAACTCCAGCCCCCAGCAAAATCTGATCATTGTTAGGCAAAGAACATCTGGATATGTGTATTGTTTACTTTACATGTTAGAAAATTCCCAAATGAAAAATATTAATTTTATTTTTGAAGTGTGTAATTTATGTGAAAGGTTTGCTGAGTGTATCAGACTGAAGAAACAGGCATTTTGTATGAGAAAGTTTTATAAACAGCTTTGGATAGCAGATTTTACTTATTTTATTATCAAACAAAATAAAAGAGGATATTTAAAACTAAAATTTAAAATATGTTTGGGGGCAATCATTTCATCTAGTGGTTAAGGGCGTCGGAGTACCTGCAGTGGCTGTTTGGCCCTGGCTCCTGGTATCAGCCCTGCAAGGCAGCAGCGATGCCACAAGCCATCACCTCCCCCACTCACAGGAGAGACTTGAGTTTCCAGCTCCCAAGTCCTACCCAGTCCGGCCCTGGACATCAAGGATATCTGGGGAATGAATCAGCAGACTGGGGTCTTCTCTCTGTCTCTCTATCTCTGCCTTGCTAAATAGGAAGATAAGGTTTGTTCCCCACTAATATCAAGAGTATTTCTTTGAGCAAAAAAATTACAGAATGCTAAATTAGTCTAAAAGATTGTAGATTAGTTGAAAGTAAAAATGGCCAATGGTATTCCGGAGAAGCTAATAATTTCTTCATAGGACATGATGTTCATGTCAAGCATTCATATATGACCTGGGAAGACTTACAGCAACTAACTACTTGACATTTAAATTCATTTTTATAAATCTTAGCTCTTTTTTACAACTTTCTCTTAGAAATACATCACGCATCAAAATGTAGTCAGTTTTGAACATAAAAGTTGGTATCTTTTTATAGAGATCATATTTGCAGAGAAAAAAAATTAAATTTCGAAAAAACAAAACAGAAACACATTCAAAGACTAACATGGACTTCTTTCTAACAACCCTTACTGAAAGATATGATAAGACTATACCAGGCGCCAGGCCATGGCACAGCACATTAAGCCCCTGCCTGTGGTGGCTGCATTCCATAAGTGCTGGTTCAAGTTCTGTCCGCCCTGCTTCTGATCCAGCTCCCTGTCAACACACCAGGGATGCAGGCAAGTTGTCCCCCATGCTTGGGGGCCCTGCCAACTACGACCCAGATGGAGCTCCTGCGTTCTGCTTAGCTTACCCTACCATACAGAGCACTGAACCAGCAGACAGAGCTGTCCCTTCCTCCTTCTCCCTTTCAAATAAACACATCTTTAAGTACACACACACCCAACGACTGTATGAAACTAGTTGTAACTTACACTGATACTAATCCATGATAAAAGAAAAAAATGATTGCTCAATGTTTAAAAATACTGTTTTCAGTAAGCAGTAGAGGAATGGCTGCAACGACTGTGGGTTAACAGAAACAATGTTGTTCTCATGTGAGGCCACCAGCAGCGAACAGGAGGTGCATACCGAAGTGAGTTCCGAAGAGGCCACCCATATCACATCCACCAGCAGCAGAATAACGATCCCGAGGGCCAACCGCCGGCGCTGAGTGAAGCCGCTGCTCTGCGAGTTCATGCGGTTCATGATAAATACGCACACCATTTGGAGTCTGGGTTTCAGAAAATACAGATCTCATTTAGAGAGGTCTTTGGGAAAACAAGCAGTGGACAACAAGAAAAGGAGTGCGATCAAAGCACGGGACATGTGTGAGCTAACGTTCAGTAGGAAAAACAAAATCACAAAGGCATCCGGAGCCTGGAATGTACCTTGTTTTAAGGGCCTGTCTGAGATCTTCAAAAGCAAGGCCTGACCACCAGGGAGGTGAAGAACGCAGCGCACCTGGAAACCACAGAGAGGGGCTTAGCAAACGGCCAACGCACACGATGCACCCCCTCCAGTCGCTCACCCCTCACCTGTACACAGCAAGTAAACGACAACCCCCACCGTGTTCAGCGTCATGGACACCTTGTCCCCAGGCTGTCCCGGGAAGCACCACAGGAGGACAGCAGTGCTCAACAGGCAGTTTATTTAGGAGCACGCAGCTCCTGCAAGACAGCTGCTCCGACGCTCACAAATAACACAACTGCACCCGTGTCTCCTTCCAGAGTAATTCAACCCCAAAGCCAGGGCCCAGACACGCGCCCCCTGCCCCGTTTCTACAGGTGTCCTGTGCTGCCTCCAAGCCTCCAGGGCTGGAATTCGGTGACTGGAGAAGCGATCTGCAGAGGGTCTGGAGCGCACCTGTCCCAAAGCGTTTCCGTGGTTCGGAAAAAGGCTCCTCCAACGCCCCCGACCCCACTCCCAAGCCCTGCCACGACGTCTAGCTATTTCACACCCAAGCAGTCCTTGAGGAGGGCAGGAACCAGCTGCTAAACAGGAGTTCCTTCTCCTTTTGGGGGCGGGGTGGGGTGGAGGAAGGGAGTGGAAAATAAAAAGTTGAGTCGGCGGCGCCTGCCGTGAGAGCAAGGTAAAGCTCCCCGAGCGATTCAGCCGGTCCCGGGAGACCCAGGCTGTCGGCGGTCCCCGACGCCGACCCCGACCGCTGCGAGGTGTCCGGCCGGCCTCGGGGCCCTGCCCTCACGGCCTCACCTGGCTTCCCTGCCCCGCGATGGCGTCGTGGCGGCACCATGAGCGGACCCGGCCCGGCCCCGCCGCCGCCCAGCGCCACGGCCGCGGCCTCCGAGACTCACACAGCCGTGCCTGCACCCGCCATGCGTGCCGCACAGGGCCAGGCCGCCCGACGCCTCGTCTCCCCCGACTCCCGGGTAATAGAGCGAAGAAGCAGCCGCGGCCGCAGGACGCCCAGAGGCTCGGCCCTGGCCCGGCCCCGCCCCCTCGGCCGGCCCCGCCCCCCGCGGCGCGTCACGGCACGTCACGTCGCGGCGACGGCGCACCGCGGGGAGTGCGTGTGCACGGTGACATGGCGGCAGGAAGCAGAGGCCGGGGCGGCGCACCCTAGGAGATGCGTCCCGGAGCGGGGATGGGAGGAAAGGACGTAGGCTGAGGCGGGAGGGAGAAGAGCGAAGCCGGCGTGAGTGGGGAGGAGAGCGCGACGGGCCGAGGAAGTGACAGGGCTTGCGGGCAGCCCCGCCCTGGCTGCAACGCCGGCAGCTCCCTGGATGACGGACTTGATTCTCGGAGACGGGACCGACTAGCAAAGCGGCTTGGGAATGCTTTTGGTTCTTAGAAACTGCTCTGTGTAAGGCAGAATACCTGTCTCCTACACATTTCAGGTTCCTCGCCTGAAAAAAATGCTTGTTTGTGTGCAGGGATAGATTACGTGCAACTACAAATGTCGAGAACTTGGATTACTTCATGGCACACAGAACATGCATTAGCTGGATTCCTGTAATATAACTAGTATTGACTACCACAAATGCATTTTTTAAAGGATTCGTGCATTTTATTTGAAAGGCAGAGTTACAGAGAAAGAGAAGAAGAGAAGGACAGAAGGAGAGACAGATTTTTCATCCACTGGTTTCACTCCCACAATGGTTGCAGTGAGACTGGAGGAACCAGCAGCCTCTTCCAGGTCTCCCTTGGGGATGCTGAGACTCAAGCACTGGGTCACACCGCAGTGCTCTGCCAGGCCATCAGCTGGGAGCTGGATCCAAAGCAGAATGGTTGGGACCGCCCCTTGGAGGTGCCGGCAGTGCAGGCCTACACCTATCTTCCTTTGTCACAAAGCCAGCTTCCACAGCTGCGTTTTTGACATCTTCGTTGCACAATGAAATTATGGGAGGGAGGTAACTTTTTAAGGATGATTCGTTTCATAGATGTCAAATACATATTTATAGGACTAGTAAAACAACAGCAACAATGAATGTTTTGGTGTTGGTCTTGGTGGTTCTCAAACTGTTGCCATCAAGTATTTATAGTCAGTCATTAATTCTAGCAAATTGTGTGGAATAGAACAACAGCCATCTACTTGTAATTACTACTTGGGGTAACCCGGTTGCAAACATTAATCAGATTATTCCAGCACTAGTGTGTCTTCTTTCTGAGAGTCAGGGAAGCCGAGTTCTGCTTCCTGAGCTGCCCATGGTTGGTGAGGTATCTGTGCCTCAGTTGTCCACTACATCCTCAGTATTTAGCACCTAGCAGAGTTGGCAGGCAGTGGTGAGTAAAAATGAAACTACTTCTGTATCTTGACCTTTCACTTACACCTAATTCCTCTCCCAAGTCTCCTTTTTTTGTCACTTGATAGTACAGCACCATTTTCCTGGTCTAAAAAGTCCTAAGCTTTTTTTTTCCTTAATTATTATTATTAATCTTCCTTTTACTCTTCAAAATTGATCACTTGTAAGTTCCTGCAAAATCTCTTCATTATTAAGTCCTTACAGTTTAGCAGGTGATAATTCTGACACCTTAAAAAAAAAATTCCCCAAGGGTCTGGCACCATTGCCTTCACATGCAGCAACATGATTCCCCTATGGGCACTGGTTCAAGTCCCAGGTACCCCACTTCCCATCCAGCTGCCTACTAGTATCGTGAGAAAACAGTGAAAGATGTCCTAAGTGCTTTAGCTCCTGCACCCACGTGGCCGACCTAGGAGAAACTTCTGACAGCTTTAGATCAGCCTAGCTGTGGCCTTTTGTGTGTGAACTAATGAATGGGAGATTCTGTGTGTGTATGTTCTCTCTATGTAACTTGGAATTTCAAATAAAAAATAAATAAACATGTTCTTACATTCCTCAAAATATACTCCAGAGAACACAATACACTACAAAATGAGTAAGAAAGCAGAGTGTGTGTGTGCAATGCAATGACTCATTACCTGTCCTGGAAACCAGGCTTAGAAACCATAGTTCAATTCCTAGCCCTAATTAAATTACAATTGACTTTGTCTAAGATTTAGGTCTCTAAGTTAGTAGTCGAAGCCGTCTATAACCTGTACGTTCCACGTGTAGAAATTAACAGCCCTCAACTGAGACTAACAAAGCTGTTTACAGTCAACCCTCTGTGGCTAAAGGTTCCTTATTTATTGGGGACAAGTACAGCTTCACCGAACATGTCCAGACTTCATGTCTTTATTCTCTAAATCCTATAATATAGCATAATAGCTATTTACATAGCATTTACATTGTATTAGGTATTACGAGTAATCCAGCCATGATTCAAAGCATGTGGGTGGATTGCAAGAGTTACAGGCAAATACTGCACTAATTTAAATAAGGGACTTGAGCATCACAGGATTTTGACATCCGTGAGGGTCCCATAACCAGTCTGCCACAGATACTGGGGGACAACAGTACTGAAAACTTGCTGTGGCAGATAGGCATAGTCACTCATGTTCAGCATTGAATCAAGGGCACTCAGGGCAATAAAAGAGCTGGATAGTAGAAAAGATGAAATATGTCATATGCGCCCTCTAACCCTGATTGCAGGTTGTTGGTGAAGGGAAGATGGAGGCAGGTTACCCAGATGCAGCACATCTATGTGATCGGTTATGGCCTGGTACAGATTTGACTTTCGTGGTTCAAAGTTGGCAGTGGGACAAAAACTAAGGACACTGCAGCTGTTGCTAAGTCCTGGCTATTTGGAATTGCTGGCTTCAAGATCATGGTTACTTCTCTGAACTGGTTGCCTCACAGGTTGTAGGTCAGAGTTCTGTTTTTATATATGCTCTGAACATTGTCCATGTATGTATTAAGTCTCTCACAGCAGTCCACTGGATGTCATTGTATTCTCAAGTATCTACCAGACTTCTGGGCACTCAGCTGAATAAGCACTTGATTTTGTGACTATCTAAGGTACAGTTAAACTAAGCTTAACAATTTTTAAGTCTTTAAGTATAGATATATAAGAGACTTTCCAGTTTGGACCTTAATACATTTTATAGGCAAATTATGTGCTATGATGGAGGCCATAAAGCTGGGAGGTTCTAAGATACCTAAGGTATTAAAGGTTGTTGTATGCAATTGAGTGCTAGATTTCATGGCTTCCTGTGGCAAGGTGAAGCAGCAAAATGTCCGGAGATGTAAATGAAAGTTCTGTATATCTACAGACTAACCATCTCTGTGCAGTGCCAGATGAAAGTGCACTTAGAGGTTGGTGCCCACTCATTTACAGCATGGTCCAGAGTTCTGAGTGTATGAAGTGTTCAGATAGCTATACTTGAAGAAAACTTTGGAAAACTCAGAGATTGAGCTTGGATTTAATGATGGAGAGAATTTTGGTAAGGGAATGGTAGATACTTTTGCTAAGACAGTAAAATATGGCCAAGAGAAAAAAAGGTGTGTCTAAAGACAAATTGTAAAACTGGTTTGGCAGAGTACAGTGTGTTATGTAGAAAAGCAATAGGAAATCAGGTCAGGTGAGTTCTGGGGATATTGACATGTGCTCTACAACTGTAACAAGATATCTAGGACTAGTAATCAATATAAAATGAGAACCAAAAGATTTTTAAGTAAGAGAGAAATACATCAGTGAATCAAAAATTATTGAACATCCACATATCTGTTGTGTCATGAGATTGTGAGAGCACTACATTAGCTGGGACCTGCTTCCATAGATATCATACTGTAAGAAAAAACTGACTGGGAAAATCAAGATGGCATAATAGGGTAAGAACACATATAAAGAGATGGAGAAACATTAGCAGGGTGAAACAGAGAGGGCACATTCCAAATAGGAGAGGACAGACTGACAGCAAAAGAGTACCTAGAGACTGAAGGACTCAGAAAAGCAGTGGAAATAATGGGGTGGTATTCGCAATGACTACGCAGTCCAGCAGCATTCAGCCAGCAGTGACCTGAACTGCACTGGCAGCCCGAACTCCACCAGCAACCAGGTGGGAAGGGGAGGTTAATCAAGAACTAAGGAGGTGAACCCAAAGAACTCCCTGTTCCGCTGCTTTGTTTGATTTGACCAGCAGCAGAAACAGAGCAGTAAATCCCAAATAGGTGATGCAAAAACAGGGTGGATTTCACAGCCCAAACCCCCACTAGAGCCTAATCAGGGGCCATCTTGTGTAGGGACACAATGGCTATGAGACAACACCATGTATACACTGAGCTAGGAGTGAACTCATTTCTGGCTCAGTGATTGCAACAACGTGGCATCTTACAAGTTCTACCTAAAATAGGTCCAAGTGACTCCCAGACCTAATGGCCAAAGAACTCCAGGAATGGTACATCAAGCACCATTTCATACAGTGTGGCAAAGGCTTTGACACAAAGTGAACTGCATGTGTGCTGAGATGGGAGCGAACTCCCCAAGCTCAGAGCATTGCACTGGTGCACAGGGAAAATAATTTCAACTTTGGCATCTTAACAACTCAGGATGGGTCCATGTGGTCCTTTGACTTAATGGTCAGCAGGTTCCGCCAAGATCAGCACCACTAACAACCTAGCTAGTTAGGATACCTGGTACTCCTTAATCCTGGGAACTACTGGAACTGGAAGTGGGAGAAACACTGTACAGACAACAACAGTACAACAACAGCATGGTGTCACAGGAGGTGGAGACTGGTGAGCCAGGATCTGGGGCTACAAAGACCATGGTGGAAGTCTAACATAAGAACACAGGCATGGAACTCGCTGAAGGGAGTGGCACAAGTAACTGCAAACAAAGAGCCATGTACCAACTGCAATTGTAGACCTGTGGGTGACACAGCTTAGAAACCTGCCCTAACGAGGAGAATCTGCTAACCAGAAGTACAATGACCAAGAGCAAAAGAAACAGAGGCACAATGATATTACTAAAGACTCCGCTGCAAAGGAGCAAACGCCTTTGACAACCTCAGAGTTAACTGGGGAATACATTGAGAAAATGGGGGATGCAGAATTCGAAACACTTGTTATAAAGCTTTTTATGAACAATGAGAAGCACATGCAGGAATTCAAGGAATATGCCATTTAGGAAATAGCAACATTGAAACAAAATCAAACCAAATTACTGGAATTGAAAGATGCAATAGAGAAAATTCAATGAAAAGTCTCCATAATTAAATGAAGGAGGCAGAAGAAAGAATGTCAGAATTGGGAGATTTTTTTTTTTTTTTTGTCACAATGGGGAAACAATCAAAAAGCTGGAAGCAGAACTAGATCAAGCTTAAAAAAGTATTCAGGAATTAAGAGACACTATTAAAAGGCCAAATATAAGAATTGTGGGAGTTCCAGAGGATACAAAGGAGTAGCTGGGTTTAAAAATGTATTTAATGAAATAATAAAGGAAATGTTCCCTAAACTGCAGAAAAACTTGGAAAACAATATCCAGGAGGGGCATGGGACTCCTAACAAGGTGGAGCAAAAGTAACCTTCCCCACAACACATGATAATCAAGCTATCTTCAATCTAACATAAGGAAAAGATCCTTAAATATGCTTGGGGGAAAAAAAAGATCAATTGACATATGGAGAAATGGCAATTAAATTCACAGCTGACCTCTCACAGGAAAGTACAGGCCAGAAGAGAATGGAGTGACATATCCCTGATTCTAAAAGTAAAAAAATTGCCAGCCCAGGATAACATACCAACATATCTTTCCTTTGTCTTTGAATATGAAATAGAATTTTTCCACAGTAAGGAAAAGTTCAAAGAATATGTCTTGGGCTTGGTACGATAGCATGATGGTTAAGGTCCTTGCCTTGAACACATCGGGATCCCATATAGATGCCACTTCATATCCCAGCAGCTCCACTTCCCATCCACCTCCCTGCATGTGGCCTGAGGATGGCCTAAAGCCTTGGGACTCTGCATCCATGTGGGAGAGCTGGAGGAAGCTCCTGACTTCAGATTGGCGCAGCACTGGCCATTGCAGCCACTTGGGGAGTGAATTATCACTGCCTCTGTCTCTCCTCCTCTCTGTACATCTGCCTTTCCAATAAAATAAATAAATTAAAAAAAAATCTACTTCCAAACCTACTTTACAAACATGTTCTTTTAACGATGTTCTCTTAACTGAGAAAAGGAATAGCTCCCACCAAAATCAAAGGTAAATGTAAAGAACATCCCAATAAAATAATAACAGAAGACTAAATCAATAAACAACTCATTGCTAAATGACAGAACAAAATTACCACCTAGTCATATTAACCCTGAATATAAATGGATTAAACTCATCAATCAAACATCATAGGTTACTAGACTATATTAAAAACACATAACCCATCTATTTGTTGCCTACAAGAGATACATCTCATCAACAAAGATCAGCAGAACTATATTTCATGGATTTTGATGTTTTTAGTTTCATTTCTTCAAAACACTTTTTCTCATTAAAATTTTCACTGACTCATGGTTCATACAGTAGCATCATTTTCTTCAAGAAAGTTCTTGATCTTGTTGTTCATTTGTTTAGCAACACATTAGTCATTCAGTGGCATGTTATTTAACTTCATGGTATTGTATATATTTTTTTCTTCCTGTTGTGGGTTTTGTTTTGTGGCTTTTCATTTAAGGGAATGTATAGTAACTGTAATTGAGACTATCATATCCTGTGGCATGTTGACCTTCATGCAGTTGTAAACTTCTGTTTTTCTTCCTGTTGTGGGTTTTGTTTTGAGGCTTTTCACTTGAGAGAATGATAGTGACTGTGTAGCAGAGACTGCCATGTCTAGATATGAGGATATGGTGCAGTCTGCATCTCTACTTCCGGGTCAAGGATGGACACATCCAATGAAACTTTGGATGTATCTTGACAATGTGATGCTGGACTCTGCCGTTGTCCATGTCCGCAATGATGGACATATTACTTTATGAGAAACTCTGATGTTGTAATGAAATGGGTTTACTTAGCGTGTGTGTATGTGTGGAGGGGAGAGTTTGGAGTGGGGGTAGGGGAAATCCCAGATCCTATAGAACTGTTTCATCTAATGATAATGATAATAAAATAAGTTTTAAAATATTAAAAATAAAAAATAAAGTGAGAAGAAAAACTGACTTTCTGAATAGAGCACATGTATGCCATCATAGAAGATGCTAAGTTTAAAGGAACTTCTCTTGTGTCTTCTGAGCAGCCTGTACCACGCTGGACACCAAATGGATGGTCATTTTGAAAATGGTACCACTCAATTTTCACTTCCTTTCTTGCGATTAGAGGCATCCTGGGTAGGAAAGTGGGTAATAAAAGGCTTTTCTGATTGGCTCTAAACAACTTAAAAAGGCCCTGTCATTGTCCACCCTGTACCCACAACCAGATGACCCAGTCCCCTGCCAGCTGAGTGGCCCATGTCAGCAGACTACAGCATGGTACTGAGGAGTATACTGACACTACATCCTGTTCCCAACATGAGCTTCAGATCTCAGCCTCTGACTTTTTCATTCATTTCCTATGAACTCTGCACCTGACACCTGGCAACACCGACCCAATAAAACTTCTGTCCCTTTTTATCATATATATAAACCCCTGATCTCCTTTCTGTTTCTAGTTGTTTATAAACAACCTGCCCATTGCTGATGGTCTCTGGGGTCCTTCCTCAGCCCTATGGCCTTTGCATAGCCTGAATTGTCTCAAACTCCAAAAGAGAAAAAATTTTAAAGAAAACTAAATTTTAAAAAAGACTGAAACTATGATAAATGGAACATCTTGTCAACTATGACTCCCTGCTGTTTCCTGCTGTTTCCTGCTTTGAACAAGGAGCTACAAAACTCAGAACAAATGAGCCAAGACTACCAGTGCCACGTAAGATTTTAGATAGTCCATATGGGATTCTTCAATAGGGGTTTCCTAACTCAGTTTTACCATCAGCACGCCTGTCCTAGCAAAGCTATATCTGTGGATTAAGAAGCCATGAGAGAAAGAAAAAAAAAAAAAGAAGGAGAAGAAGAAGAAGCCATGAGAAGAGTTGAAAAAATGGAAGAGTGTGAATTTACTTGAAGAACATTCTCACTTTATGTAAATATCCCCAATTACTTATGGACCTGGGAAATCTCCCTTTCTCAAGCCAGACAAAAGGGAAGATGGGCATTTCAAAAGAGCATTTAAAGATCTTAACATATGTTTTCTTTCTTTTTTAATGTATATATACATATATACATATATTTTCTTTCTTTTTTAATATACATATATATATATATATATTTTTTTTTTTTTAAAGCAGAGTTACCGAGACAAATCTTCCACTAGTTCACTGCCAAATGGCTGCAACAGATGACTGGACCATGCTGATGCCAGGAGCCAGGAGCTCCACCCCTGGCTCTCAAATGGGTAACAGGAACTCAAGCACTTAAGCCACTGTCTTCTCCCTCCTAGGTGCAATGGCAGCATGCTGCATCAGAAGTAAAATCACCAAGACTCAACAGGCACTCCAATATAATATATTTCTCAAGCGATGGCTTACCTCCTAACCCAGCATATTTTCTCTTGAGTTTAAGGAACTCAAAAGCTAATATTTGTACCTGGAAGTAAGAGGATGTGACTGGATCCTACAGAGATTTTGCTGCTGTTATAGCAAGATGAAGGAAGACGTTAATGGAAAAGTAAATGAAGGTGAATTTCTCAGAAGCGGCTCCCATTGAAAGGTATTGTATTAGATTTCTCAAAAGGGATTCTATCTTTTAGGGCTGCCTCAAGGCATACAGTTCCCCTAACATTTTACCACTATGGGAGAGTATGCTAGATTAATAAATCAGGAACCATGTCAGGGGAACTACAGGAAATATGGTCCCCAGCAGATGCACTCCATGAAAACAAAGATCTGCATTTGAAGCATACTGTGTCTTCCAACACAGATGTTCCTGAGAACACAGATCCGCACATGGTGTTCTGGTAGGGAATTAACAAGCACATCTTTAGGAAATACAGCCCAGATTTGTAATATCTCCCACTTCTGCAGTATGGTTCTGTGATTCCCAACTCTCCTGCCATGGCCAACTGCAGGCTTCTCATGTGGTATTCCTGAATGTGGATCTGGAAAAAGATGTACAGCATGACACCATGATAAAGTATTCCCTTCATACAGAGGCCACAAGTGTAAATAAATTCAAGAGGAGAATACAGATAACAGTAAAAATGTAGCTACATGATTAGGAAATAATGAGTACTTAGTGCCTTTATGACTAATATTCTTATTTAATTTTAAGTTTATATAGATAATTTAAATATGTAATTATGGCTGGATTTAACAAGCAGCTTACAAAATGCCTGGTGTATTTGACTAATAGCTCTTGTGAGTCAGTCCAGACAAATTCAAGCACGCTACTGTCCCTTTCCCAGATGACACAGATGCTTCTTACTTTTCCTCCGTCTATCCTAGTCCCTAACTATGGAGGCCTCAGGCATAGCCTACAACGTGAGGGGGCAGAAAGACAGCAAGATGGAGAATCAAAAAGGAAGCCATTCTTCCCTTCCACTGTCAGGCTTTCAAGCTTGCAGTCCAGCTGATGCTGGCAGTTGGACAGAGCTTAAATTGAAAGGCATGAGGAGTTGTAACATTTATTAAACTAAAATAGACTTCCTAATATCCAACAGGATTTCAAAAAACTGAGCAAGATGCTTTCTATTTTTGTACTGGAATATGTATGTATATATTTATATATATTTAATCAACAGGTGAGGTTAAAAAAAAAAGAAGAAGAAGAAAATACTATTTTCCCTCTGTGCCCTACCAAGTCATATTCACTCGAGAAAATTCATGAAAAATTGGTATTGTGAAAAAAAAAAGCGGAATGGATTTCAGAATCTTTCTGAACCAAAAATAAACATATTTCAATGCTATCTTCTATAAAGTTTTTGAATCCTACTTGCATGCTGCACAACGTTTATCTGTCCATCACTTAGTATTTGAGTTTCTCTTTCAGCCATTGTGAGTAATGCTGATAGGAACATGGGCAGATGTGCATCCAGCCCTTCACTTCCTGAGCAAAGCCAGTGACTTCTTGGACATCATAGTATCTACCTCTGGGCACCACCACAAATACACTGGAGCGTGCCAAGCTGATTTGATTTCCATTTCATGGGTTTTTTTTTTTTAAAGATTTATTTTATCTTTTTTTGTAAAGTCAGATATACAGAGAGGAGGAGAGACTGAGAGGAAGATCTTCCATCCACTGATTTACTCCCTTCCAGCCATGGCCTCCCTCATGGGTGCAGGGTCCCAAGATTTTGGACCGTCCTCAACTGCTTTCCCAGGCCTCAAGCAAGCAGCTGGATGGTAAGTGGGGCCATTGGGATTAGAATCAGTGCCTATATGGGATCCCAGCAGGTTCAAGGCGAGGACATTAGCAGCTAGGCTATTGTGCCAGGTCCAGCCCGTCTTCATGTTTTGTGTTGTGTTTTTCCACTGGAATATGTGTTCCTCAGTGTCTTAGAAAATTTTCAAAATTAGCACAGCCTCTGCTACTATCCTTTGTCCATTAGTCAGCAGTGAGGCTGAGATGTCAGGGATGAGAATAAAGCAATTTTTTCTTTCTTTTTTTTTTAACCAAGGACCAACATTTCCTTACAAGGTTACAATTTTGCTTCTCAGGATGAAACTTTTCAGCAGAATCTCAGCCTTAATGTGTTATCAGTTATTAGTTTCCTGTCATTTATAGTTAATTCTGAATGCCTCTCAGACTTGCAGTTACGTAGAAATGAAGGTGTCCACAATTAGCTCTTCACCCAATTCACAGATTGATTTGGCTAATTTAGCAATAACTAATACACGGGTCTATTAAGGAACGGTTACTTATAATTTGCTTCTAATGAATAAAATAGGGAAGGCCTTCAAAAAGATTTCTAAAAGGAATGGAATTGCATAAGCATATACACTGAATTTCTCAATGTAAGCTTCATAAGTGACGGCAGCCACTTAGTCGGTCACTGAACAACTGAAGATCCTGGGAATCAGCGTAATCAGTAACATTACACTCAAAATGTTCATGGAAAACATGTGCCATGAACAACAGGCATGGATTCCAGAAACTTCTTGCACCCAGATAAGCTCACGTTAACTGGTTTTAATGTATCTTAACAGGGTCTAATTTGACAAAACAGCCCGTATCAGGGCAATGCAAATTTTACTAAAATGGAAAAACACAAACACCAGAATTTATAGGGAAACCTGAGTGGAAGAACAGTGAAATCAATGGCATCTTATGAAAAATATATGGGGGCAATGCCTCAAAGAAATCATTTTATAAATGGATAATTCATTTTGAGAAAGGATTAAATTGGGACTGGCGCTGTGGCATAGTGAGTGAATCTACCTCCTGCAATGCTGGCATTCCATATGTGTACTGGTACAACCCTGGCTGCTCCATTTTTTATCTCTCTGCTAATGTGACCAGGAAGGCAGCAGGAAATGGACCAAGACTTGGGTTCCTGTACCCACATGGGAGACCATGATGATGTTCTTGGCCCCTGGCTTCAGACCAGCCCCACTTTGACTTAAAGTAAATTTGTGGGTTGAATTAGCAGTTGAAAGACATCTCTGTTTATCCGGATCTCTATAATTTTCATTTTCAAATAACTAATAACTCTTTAAAAAAAATAAGAAGGAACCAGATGAAATTGAAGGTGAAGGCCACTGTAGCAAATTATCTTACATGCACTTGTTAGAAAAAGGGTTAATCATGGGCCCGGCGCGATGGTGCAGTGGTTAAGGTCCTCGCCTTGCACGCCCGGGATCCCATATGGGCACCAGTTCTAACCCGGCAGCCCTGCTTCCCGTACAGCTCCCTGCCTGTGGCCCGGGAAAGCAGTCGAGGACGGCCCAAAGCTTTGGGACCCTGCACCCACGTGGGAGACCCAGAAGAAGCTCTGGGCTTCTGGCTTTGGAACAGCACAGTTTTGGCCATTGCAGTCACTTAGGGAGTGAATCAGCAGACAGAAGATCTTCCTCTCTGTCTCTCCTCCTCTTTGTATATCTGATTTTCCAATAAAATAAATAAATCTTTAAAAATAAAAAAGAACGATCATATCTGATTTTTATAAGAGTACATGGAGAAAACTGGCCAAAATTTTAGCAGACAAACACCTGGAAAATCAGTCCTTCTCCACCATGATATATTCCATTCTCTGAGCAAACAGGGCTGATTTTACAAGTATTTATGAGAAATTGATAAGCATTTGCCTTACAGTCCTGATTTGGCTCCTCTGGCTTCTTTTTTCTTTCTCCTAGTCTTAAAAACAAAAACAAAAACAAAACTTTAAGAGGCAAAAAAAAAAAAAAATACAAACCTTTAAGAGGCATCTGTTTATCTGTTTTCCTTCAGTTAGTTTGAGCATGTATGGTGAAATATTATTCAGGCACAGAAAGGAATTAAGTACTGACATATGCTAGGGCATGGAAGTACATGAAAAACATTACACCAAAGCAAAGAGGCCAGATGTGAAAAATCGTATGATTCCATTTACATGCAAATTTCAGAACAGGTAAATCTACAAAGAATATAAAATAAGGATTTCTAGGAGTAAGAGGAGGGACACAATGATGTTTAACGGGCTTAATTTCCTTTTGGAGTGACAAAAATGTTTTGAAGCCAAATGGAGGTGGTGGTTGATACTGATGTGCTCACTTTGACAGGCTAATTTTACAGGTTGGTTTTTTTTTTTTTTTTTTGAGTTTTGGGGCACACTGATGGAGTATCTAAGATTCCAGAGATCATTGCAAGAGAAGATATTTTAGAATATGAGATCCAGCATTAAGTTTATACATAGATGGGAGAACAGCCACTGAAAGCAGGGGGATGGCTGCTTCTCTGAAGCGTGTAGTCACCTGAAAGCCTGAGTAAGCCGATATTACGAGCAGCGGACATCCATGTGGAGCTCTTGCTGTGAGCCGCCTGTCCTTTGCAGTTCATGTTAGAGATGTTTCTTCAGTCCAGTCCCCGTGCGATTTGTGAAAGCCACTTTTAGTTCCCAGAAAATTATTTTAGTTCAAGAAAAGAATCCGTGTACTGCTATTAGGAATCCTAGCAAAACAGAGAAGTCTACGCTTGACGCAAATAGTTGAGCTCGTTTCTTAATAACTAGAAGTTCTTCATATAGACTTCTGCTCTATTTTGCCTGGTTTATTCTCAGGAGCCTCTATAAGTATAGAAAATAAGCATCTCACTTCTCCACCTTGCTTCTAGCCGACTGAGTCATGCTTCCTGCAGAGGATAGGCTTGGAGGGGGGCTGCTTCTGCAGCCAAACTTACACTCCTTGAGAATTTGTCTAAAGTGACTGGAACCTTTTCTTCAGGCGAACCATCAAGGCCTGATTTATCTCTTGATGTTCCCAAAAGACGTAGTCACAGCCAAGATTAATGATTTCATAATTTAAAAAATATGTCTGAAGGGCTTTTTTTAAAAAAAGAAAGAAAAACAGGATATTCTTTCAAAACTGTTGTAATACAGGTTTGTTCTAGCAGAAATATCATTTACTACACCAAATATACTATAAGTTTGCAACACTAAATAGCAATACCTCTGAAAAACAAAATTTTATAGTTATAAATCAAATTATAAGTTGGGAAAGATTGTTCCTTATCATAAGACCTTGCATGGTAGCTGATCCAAGTTCATTTATTACTGTTCTCTTGTATGACCATCAAGCTCCTAGCTGCAGCCTGGCCCAGAAATGGCTGTTACAGCCATTAAGGGAATGAATTAGTAAATGAAGGGTCTCTTTTTCTCCTCTCTTTCACCCTGCCTTTTAAATAAATACATCTTACAAAAAAATTAGTAGATGGTTGCTGCCATCTGAGAAATAGGTGAATCAAGAACTAATAACTAATGATAGAGTACACGAACCAAAGAAGCTGTTCAGATCCTGTTGGAAATGTCCTTAATTTACACCCATTTTGTCTCATTTTTCTTCTTAATTTATTGTATATATAGATGGTATTAGGCTTATACTTAAAAAGACTTGTAAAATCTAAATTATCCAGAAGTATTTGAACTGTAGTTTAGTTAAGATACAAAAGAGCCATTTTTAAAAGTAGGTGTGTGTGATCCACACCTCACTCCACCAGGAAATTACCTCATTAAATGTCTCTAGAGGGGCTGTTATCACTAAAGCAATGTGACTTTTGAGGTCACTAAGTGAAAAATCTGAACCTTGTTGTCTACTAAAGTTAGCATTGATATTTTCGTATATGTTACAGTTTTTTCAATACACTTTGCAGCAATTTTAGGCGTATAGCAACACTGAGTGCAGAAGCAGAGTTCCCATATATCCTGTTTCCACATATGGCAAAGCCTACCCCACGCTGGCATCCCACCACAGATTTAGAATTTTCAATGAGACTTTATACACTATTTCCTGGCAAAAATAAACAAGTTGAAAGATGATCATACTGTGCCCCAGTTGCAGCTCAGATGGAGTCCCAACAGTTCGGCATGATGGAAAATTCTCTCACCGATGAAGTCTTGTCACTCTGCCAGGGCCATAAAAAGCAGCCCTTGTCATACATTCCACAGAGGCTTTCCCAGGTGAGGTGTGACAGTTGCTTTCATCCCACAACCTTCCCTGCCAGATGTAAACTGTCAGGAACCCTTTTCCTGAAATAAATGATGAGAAGAAGTTGGATGAAACGAATTGCAAAGAATGCAGGATTTACCTGGTGCAGCTTTATGATCCACTAACCATGCTTTGAGACTTTTCATTTAAATGCAGTTTAATTGTGCAGATTACATGGGGTAACCCAACCTTGCTTCATTCAATCTCTGTGTCAATTTTTTAATTTTATTTTATTATTTGAAAATTTGTGTTATAGAGACAAAGAGAGACAGAAAGATTTTCCATCCACTGGTACATTCTCTAAATGGTCACAGTGGCCAGAGCTGGGCTAATCCAGACAGGAGACAGGAATGTCTCCTGGATCTTCCATGTGGATGCAGGGAGCCCAAGGACTTTGAGTCATCTGCTGTTGCTTTGCCAGGCCATAAACAGGGACCTGTATAGAATTATAGCAGGAAGGACTCAAACTAGTGACCATATGGCATCTCAGCACTGTAGAAGGAAGCTTAGCCTACTGTGCCACGACACCATTTCCCCACCACTCCTCCACCATCCTACCACTGAATCAGTATTTTTTATTAAAAGATTTATTAATTTTTATTGAAAAGTCAGATATACAGAGAGGAGGAGAGACAGAGAGGAAGATCTTCCATCCGATGACTCACTCCCCAAGTGAGTGCAATGGCTGGTTCTGTGCCGGTCCGAAGTCAGGATCCAGGAACTTCTTTCAGGTCTCCCATATGGGTGCAGAGTCCCAAGGTTTTGGGCTGTCCTCGACTGCCTTCCCAGGCCACAAGCCGGGAGCTGTATGGGAAGTGGAGCAGCCAGGATTAGAACCGGCGCCTATATGGGATCCCAGTGTGTTCAAGGCGAGGACTTTAGCTGCTAGGCCACGCCGCCAGGTCCCACTGAGTCAGTTTTTAGTGGGTACAATTCAGCACAAAACATCTGGTTCTGAGAAAATTAGCAGAAATATTATGTTTTGATTCATTGATTCATTCTGTGTCATATACAAACTCTCAGCCAGATACAGTAATCGGTACATCAGAAATCACGCTTGTCTTGGAGAAGCTCAGTCTATTGTGGCTCAATGGGTTGATATTTCTCCTAAATGACAGTTGGCAACATCTGCAGACATCTTTTGGTTCTCACAAAAGGGGAAGATACTTTGGAATCCAGCAAGACAGAACCAGGGAATGTCTCTAAATATCCTGTAAGACAAGGGCTAGTACCCACAACAAGGAATTATCCAGACCCAAATTCCAGTAGTGCTGAGGTATGCGACACTTTATTCAATGAATGGAAATATATTATTCACAGACTTACTTAACAGTAAATTCTCCCTGAAGAATTCACTCACCAGGAATCCTCAATTAAAACGAAGTGCCTGATTTTTATTTAGTAGAGTCTTTTAAGCTTATGGTGATGAAGTGAATTAAAAATGTTATCTCAAAAAACAATAAAATATCAAGTTAAAAATAAAGTGTTTGAGGTTAACAGAAATATCTCAAATGTCAAAATCGATCATCAAAAGATAGAGGAGTGCAGAAGACTTAATGTAAAGGCATATGAGAGCAAAGGGAGAAGGGAAGGGAGCAATAGGTATGGTATAAGATGATAATATAGTGTGATGGCCCTAAGGAAAAGTGATACAAAGGTCTGGGGTCTCCTCCGACAAGGTTTCTTGGGGACCCCCTCTCCCCAACTGGAACACTGGACTCAAAATTCTGGCTACAGGGAATGCATGAATTGGGACTGGGCCTCCTCACTTCCTGATTCCTGTGCAGTGGACAGCATTCCCAAATGCACATGGGTGACATGACAGTTCGTGCATTGAAGCTTTCAGAGATGTTGAATACCACATCAGAGGATGGAGGGCAGAACAGGTTGGACAACTCTCCTGATTCACTCCCCAAGTGAGCGCAACGGCCGATGCTATGCCGATCCGAAACCGGCAGACAGGAACTTCTTCCAGGTATCTCACATGAGTACAGGGTCCCAAGGCTTTGGGCCGTCCTCGACTGCTTTCCCAGGCCACAAGCAGAGAGCTGGATGGGAAGTGGAGCTGCCAGGATTAGAACTGGCGCCCATATGGGATCCTGGCACGTTCAGGGCAAGGATTTTAGCCGCTAGGCCATGCCGCCAGGCCCCTGGCCAAGCTTTGACAGCAAGTGTCTGGGCAAGTAGATACACTGGAGTGCACTATGTCAGTCAATGGACCTTGGAAAAATTTCCTCAGCCATCGAGCAATGAAGCCAACAATGTCTTGGAACTATTAAAATCACTTAAGCAGTATTCTTGGAACATTCTTCACACCAGGGTTTCTAGGATGACATCAAGTGTCCATCCCCATCCCCAAGTTCTGATATGGTTTGGCAACTGTGACTGACCCCTACTCCTTCCTGCCCCCCAGATACAGGAGAAAAAGAAAAAAAAAATTGGAAGCATTTGTTCCACCCACCTTTGCCCCTGCCTCAACCCTCCTTATCCTAATCAATGGTCCACATGGGCATATATCCTTCTCAAATATGTACACAATGTCAAAAATAAAACAATTTTTAAGAAGTGATGCAAGTGGAGCCAGTATGGGCGACAGAGTGTTAAACTGCCAGCTGTGACTCCAGTATCTCATACTGAAGGGTGTTCAAGTCCCAGCTACTTTGCTTTAAATGCAGCTCCCAGCTAGTGCATCTGGGATCGCAGTAGCAGATGATGCAGTGCGTTGCCCCTGCCATCTGTATAGGAGCCCCAGATGCAGTTCCTGGATCCTGGATTTAGTCTGCACCAGCCCAGCGATGGCAGCCATTTGGGGAGTGAACCAGCAGATGAGTCTCTCTCTATATATCTCCCTCTCTCTCTCTGTGACTTTGCCTTTCATATAAATAAAATATTTACAAAAAATTAGTACAGGGCCTGGCGCAGTAGCCTAGTGGTTAAAGTCCTTGCCCTGTATGTACCGGGATCTCATATGGGGTCGGTTCTAATCCTAGTGGCCATGCTTCCTATCCAGCTCTCTGCTTGTGGCCTGGGAAAGCAGTCGAGGTTGGCCCAAAGCTTTGGGACCCTGCACTTGTGTGAGAGGCCCAGAAGAGGCTCTGGGCTCCTGGCTTTGGATCGGCACAGCACTGGGCACTGCGGTTATTTGGGGACTGAATAAATGATGGAAGATCTTCCTCTCTGTCTTTCCTTCTCTCCGTATATCTGACTTTCCAATAGAAATAAAAAATAAAGTAAAAAAATTGAGTACAGTCATTATGAGAAGTAGTATTAAAGTGTCTAAAAAACAAAAACACTAGGAATATATCCAAAACACCTGTTTCACGACAAACCAACATGCACCCCTATGTTCATAGCAGCACAATCCGTAATTGCCAAAACACGGAAGCAACCGAAATGCCCATCAGCAGAAGATTGGATAAGAAAGCTTTGATTCATCTATTCCATGGAATACTACTCAGCGATTAAAAAAAACAAAACGCAGTTCTTTGTGGCTAAATGGGCCCAACTGGAAACTATTATGCTAAGGGAAATGAGCGAATCCCAAAAGGTTAGATACCACATGGTTGCTTTAATCTAACCCGTATAATTTTTCTTTTTTTTTTCTTCTTGTTTCTTTGTCTGTTTGTTTTTGAACCTGTCAATGATACTGTCTCAACCCAGGTGTTTTGAAAAATTGAACTTGCATTATTTCTAACATATTGTCTACTCAATACTATGTCAATTAATCCCATGACACTGTATATTGTTGCTGATGTTTTATTGGGGCTTTTAACTGACAGGGACTTTACTCTGTTAGCTCTGCCCTCAGACCAGGGAGGGTCGCCCCAAGAGGCCACTGGGCTTGTCTGAACAATAGGATGCTGGACTCTATGCTGGGTATATGCTTGCAATGAAGGAATCTCAACTGAACCTGAACTGTGGTTATACAGCAAGGTGGAGGAATCCACCATGGAGGGAGGGTTGTGGAAGGGGTGGGGCGAATCCCAATACCTATAAAACTGTTTCACATAATACAATGCTACTAACAATAAAAAAAAAATTTTAAAACAAATAAAAAATAAAAACAGAAATGACATAATTGAGCAATCACCCAGATGGATACAAAGTTAAATGAAATTAAGTCAATATGTCTGCACTCCCATCTGGCTGCATTATTCACACTAGTCAAGATATGGAATCAATATAAGTATCAACAGATGATAAGGGATGGGATATTATTCATCCTTTAAAAGGAAAAAAAAAATTTGTCATTGTGGCATATGGATGAACCAAGAGGATACTTATTTGTGGAATCTAAAAATATGAGCTTACACAATCAGTATAATAATGGTTACTAGTGGCCAGGGATTTTTGTGTTCTTGGTTGAAGGATACAAAATTTCAGTTAAGAGAAATAAATTTGAGATGTTTTGTACAATATGGGCACTACAGTTAATAACAATGCATCATATTCTTCAAAACTGCTAAGAGAGTAGAGTTTTAGGTATTCCTGTCACACATACAAATAGCAAGGGTGTAAAGCAAGGCAAACATTAATTAACTTTACTCTCTCATTCTACACTACATATCTATTTTTAAATAACGTGAACAATTGAAAGATGCAATTTTACTTGTTAATTAAAATAAATACAATGCTTTAGAGATCTTAAAGAAAAATTACTATAACTTGAATATGGACTGCATACCACATGATACTGAGGAACTCAAGTCAAATGCATTTGATTGATGTTTTGTGATTATATAAGAAAATACCACTGGTCACAGGAGATACAGAAAAAAGGGGAAAAGATATGGTTTGTACCATTTTAAAAGAGTTCAGCAATTATAACAGTGGTAATAATATGCGTATTTTTAAACAAAGATTTATTTTATTTTTATTGGAAAGTCAGATATACAAAGAGGAGGAGAGACAGAGAGAAAGATCTTCTGTCCAATGATTCACTCCCCAAGTGAGCACAACAGCCAGTGTTATGCTGATCCGAAGCCAGCAGATAGGAACTTCTTCCAAGTCTCCCATGCGGGTACAGGGTCCCAAGGCTTTGGGCCGTCCTCGACTGCTTTCCCAGACCACAAGCAGGTTGCTGGATGGGAAGTAGAGTAGCTGGGATTAGAACCGGCGCCCTTATGGGATCCTGGCATGTTCAAGGCAAGTACTTTAGCTGCTAGGCCATGCCGCCTGGCCTGAATATGTGTATTTTTTAACTACATGTATCCACACTTATAAAACAATTGGAAAATCTAGAGTAAGAGTTGGAAAAGTTGATTAGACATTTACTGACAGTTCTGTAAATTTGATTTTTTCAAAATAAAGAAGTTTAGAATTGCATATAGGCCTAAAGCACTATGGGAAAAATTAACTTAGGCTTCGTAGTTGCTTCAGTGTCTACAGCAAAGAGTGAAGGTTTCCTGGAATGGAAATTAGTGCTTTGCCACCTACCATAAGCAGGATTTATTGATGTGCCTACAGCAAGGTCCCTGTGTGAGATGGAAGAATGCCATTAACCATGACTTTGTTATTCAATAACACACGCCAGGGCTACATTTGGAATGACAGCCTGAACAGCTCAGATGGGGAGTCTCTAGCTCCATGTTCCAGCAGTTGGGACCACATCTAGTTGATTATCCCTATACTGTCAAGGAAAGAAAAAATTGCACTTATCCATTCTCCCTGGAATTCTTCAATGGAAGAATATGGTCAAAGCAAAAGTCTAGGGCTTTGGTGTGGGGGCAGGGAAGCCTAAATTATTATTTTTCTATCCCTTATCTCAACCTCTGAAAACATTTTGACTTGCCACCTGGTCCTACTTCTCTTCAACTAATTGTTTGAACTTTTTTTGCTATGCGATTTCAAATTACTCTATTTGGTCACAGTTTTCTTTGTCCCCAGTCCTTGAAACTAGATACTCTATTGAAGTCTAAAATGACTTGACACTATTATAAATTCTTATTATCTCATAATAGGGAGGAAGTAAACAATTTATCTTCATCACAGCTCAACTTTAGAATTTCATTAATTCATTGATTCATCTGCTCATGCAACAAATATTTAGTGAGTACCGAACCCAATGCTTCACCAGCCTTTAATCACCTCAGTAAACGCATCTGTTGTTCATCTTGAGGTGGGGAAGGATCATTCTTTATTCACTTCTTCGTCCATATTTAATTACATCAAGTGCTTCCAGCTATGTTTACAAAATACTGATGGCATCCAGCCACTTGTCACAACCTTCAACCCCACACCTTAGCCCAGCCACTGTCAACTCCTGGGCTTGTATGTTTTCCCTGGGCAATCTGTTTTCGAACCTGCATCTAGAAAGACTTTCTAAAACTAAGAAATCAGATGGCGTCTTTGCTGTTCTCAAAACCATCACATATTTCTTATCACAGTTTCTCCCCGAGGCCAAGAGTATACTGATCCATACCTTCCTCTGCTTCTGCTTAACTCCAGCTCACAAGACTCCAGACACACTAGTTTTCTGTTCTTCCTGCATCATTCCCAGCTCTCGTTGCCTCCACCTTTGCACCTGCCATTACTTCTTCTTCCACTATGTCTACAGTGTTCTGACACTATTTCCTTAGAGAAGTTTTCCTCAATCCATTCTGCCTAGGTTACTGCATCATCCCTCACACACACATATCATCCCACTACTTTTAATTCTCCTACCTTGCTGTATACATTTTAATCATTCTTCTTATCACTCATTCAAAATGTAGTGCATACATCTGTTTTATCATCAGAGCAACTATTCAATGAACAAGGCAGAGACTCTCTGTCTGGTTGTTTACTGAATTTCCAGCACCTGGATCCAGGCCTAAAGTACAGGAGCTGAATGAACATTTACTGCTGGATGGAATGCCTGGTAAATGCTCTCTGACAAGTTTTCATACAGCTTCCCTTCTCCAGAGCAGTTAGCCTACAGTAAATGCATTAGAGTCATTATCCTCAGCTTTCCAGAACTCTTGTTGTTATGGCTCCCTTCTCCTCCTAGCATCAATCCTTCAAAGACTGGAGATACGAAAAGTCAGAGAAAGTGAGCATTTGGGAGAGTCATTCCTTTTACAGTATTGGCGTTTCACATTGGCAGCGGAATAAGCGTATCAACACATAAGATTATCTAAGATGATAGGAGACGCGACTGTGACAAAGAATACCTTCTCTCCTGGGCTATCATTTTGTCTGAAATTCTACTCTTAAGGACTAAATTATTGAGACAGCCGCATCCAGATATTGATTGTTCTTCAATTATTCACAAGATCAACAGTTCTTTAAGGGATGGTGTCAGTCTCTGCCCTCAGTGCCTAACACATCCCTTACACAGAGAGGTTTTCAGTAAATAAATGGATTTTCCTCTCTGAGTTTACTTGCTCCTTCTCCTTGCTACTCAGTTAAATCTCTATTCTGCATGCCTTGCCTTTTCCACTCCAAACTCTGTTCTTTTCCAACTTTAATCATACTCCTGGACTTTTTTCCCAAAATAAATTTTCCAGCTACTGGTTTACAGCAAAGACCTTGCCAGCTGAGATGAAGGGCACAGATGCTATTCTCAAATCTAATCCCTAGAGCCTCACATTTAAACTTGCCAAGAAACTACGTTCAGCCTATGTGTTCCATATGTATCAGCCTGGTTTCCCAACCAGAATCCTCTAAACCAGGGTGGCCTTTCCATTGTCTTGAATATAATTTTCAGCCCCAGGTTTATAACTGCTCACATACTTTTTCACCCCTTTCTGCTGCTCATGGAAATGGCATTCATTCTTCAAAGTTTGGATCAAGGAACAAATCCACCATTAATCCACCACAGACCATGCCAAGCTAATTCATATTGCCTCTGAAATCGTACAGCTGTATTAGTAGCACTTGTGTGAACACATAATTACATGTCATGAATAATAACTTAATTGCTCTTGTGTGTCTTATTGCTTCATCTTGAATTGTGTAAGGAGGGAGTATGCTTTTATATTTCTCATCTATTTATTTAGTATTTCATAGAACCCAACTGATTGCTTTAACTCAAAGCTACTGCTTAGGTAGTACTAGTTGAACTGAGTCATTTCTTAAATACACACAATTCCAGGAGCGATGTGGCTCTTTTCACAAAGTTTTGTCCAAAGTTATAGATAATTTCTGGCACTTGTTATACACAGTGGGGTGTTGCATTAAAGAGTGATGGGATTGGCATTATGATACCTGTTTCGAACTGCTGCCTGTAATGCCAGCTTCCAAGATGAGCATAGCTCATGTTCTGATGCTCCACTTCTTAACCAACTCCCAGCAAAAACTCATGGAAAAACAGATGGAAGATGGCCCAATTGTTTGGGCTCCTGCCACCCAAGTGGAAGACCTAGATGAAGCTTCTGGATTCTGCCTGGCCCAACCTCAGATATTTTGGCCACCTGAGAGATGAACCATTGTATAAAACATCAATATTCTCTCTCTCCCTCTCCAACCCACTTTCCGTTTCTGTAACTTTGCCTTTAAAAAAAAAAATATATATATATATAAGTAATGAAAGCTGACATAAATTGTGACAGAGATCTTCTCTCTCTCAACTCAGTCCTTATCAAATAGGAATTTCATAAGAAAGTATAGAAAAACCAAATGTAGTACCAGGTTAAGTAACTGAATATTTTAAAGCATATTTTTATGCAGAACCTGTCCTAGCAATAAAATTACTTTCCCTTTCAACAACTACATGAAAACTCTTTTCAGATATAGTAAAAAAATAACATGACCCTCCATCATTGGATCTATTCATTAGTTATAAGGTTAAGTGTCGAATGCCTACTTTCAGATCTGGAATATATGGTCATATTGAAGCAAGGAAACCATCAAAAATATCTGTCTGTGATATTGCCAAAAAGGTTCAGGACCAACTTCACGAGGGTCAGTCATATCAGCAAAGAATAGAACCATACAGGTAAGATTCAGAGTAGTGTTTACAATAAAAAACCGTAATTGATCAAACATAAAGGCAACTCAGGGGTAGGTATTATAAACCTTAGGTAAGCTGCCACTTGAGACTCCTACATTCCCATATCAGAATGCCTGGCAGTGATTCCTACCTCCCCTTCTAATCCAGCTTCTGGGTAATGCATACCCTTAGAGGTACAGATAATGGCTCAAGTACTTAGGTCTCTGCCACATGGGAGATCTGGATGGAGTTGCTGACTCCCTTGGCTTGGCCCAGCCCCAACTGGTGCAGGTGTGTGAGGAGTGAGCCAGTGATTAGAAGAGCTGTCTGTCTCTATTGCTCTGTATTGCTAATAAACATTTAAAAAATTAAAGGTAGATAATGGGCATTTTGCTTAGAAGTTAAAACCCAGCTTAGACTCAGTCACAACTTTGGCTCCTGCTTTTTGATAATGTAGACCCTGTGAGGCAGAGGATGGACACAGCTACTTGAGCCATATGAGAGATTCTAGATTGTGTTCCCAGATCCTTGTTCTGGCTCCAGCCCAGCCCAGTCACCGCAGGATTTGAGGGGGGAATCAGCTGATGTCTCACAAATAAATTTTTTTAAATAATTTAAAAAATAAAAAAATATTAGTGATTTACTTATGTTTTACACAAAGGTTATATAATATGAAAGAGAAAATTACCAGATACACTTTTGATAGCAGACATTTTGCTTGCAATATATTTTACTTATGCTAAAAATTGAAAGAATCTAAACAAATATGACTAGATAATAAGTCACTTTGTTTTGAAGGAGAATATTTCATTTCCTTAGAATATTATTGTATTATTTTTCCTATACACTCATACACAAGGAATGTTAAAAAGTTCATGGAAATATCTATTATAAGAAACATATACATGGATTTCAAAACTTCACTCCAAGATAAACTTATCTTTTCATGCCACTCTCTGTGAGCACTATGAGAGGTCCTGTTATATAATTTCAGTTTGTACACATTGTATATTTGAAATATTGTCAATCATTAGAATGATCTATAAAATGTTTTCAATACCTAATACACCAAAACCTCAACTTGATGACATGGTGTAAAAAGTTCAAAAGAGTTTTACTAGTGCAGTCTTTCCAGGGAAATAGTTGGCTTGCCCATGCCAACTCCCCTCCCCATCCCAATACTAGCAATGTCCTGCATGGGAGATTCCCACAATGTACTCAGCCTGCACTAAAGTAGCCAAACTAGAGAATGAATCAAAGCTCTTAGCTATATGAGACTGAGGAAGATACTTTCACTTTCATCCTCTCTAAAAGCTGCCATCCAACCTACCACACAGAACAGTTAGGATCATCAATTTCTATAGTAGTTTCTGAAATAAGCCTCACCACCTTGCAGTTCTCTACAGTATTAGAAGTGATATTCCATATACTTTAAAAAGCTTTGAAAAAAGAAATGTATGAATATTTTATTAAAAAAAATTCTAGCCCCTCTGGTATATTCCATCATTTTAAATTAAAGCCATCATTTTTAAAAATAAGAGATGGAATTGTTTGGTAATCACCTACTGAATATGCATTCTGTCTTCCTTTCCAATGGAACCAAGATTTTATTCATGATAATGTGCCAACCAAAAAGCTGTATTTCCTGCTCTATATTATAATTAATGACGATACTATAACTAGGTCCAAGATTGTGACAGACTACTAAGAGATAACCTAAAACAGTCAAAGAAGAGTAGAAGTCATCACACATTCACCTCTCTCTGTGACTTTGTTTTTGTGGTAGGCTTACTCTTCTGTGTCGTCACCAAACTTTTTCAATAGTGTCCTCCTCAATCATCTGTTTAAAATATTTATTTATTATTATTATTATTGGCAAGGCAGATTTACAGAGAGAAGGAGAGACAGAGAAAAATATCTTCAAACTGCTGGTTCACTCCCCAAATGGCCTCAATGGCTGGCACTAAACTGATCCAAAATCAAGAGCTTTTCCTGTGTCTCCCATGTGGTTGCAGAGACCCAAAGACTTGATCCATCCTCTGTGACTTTTCCATGCCATTAACAGGAAAATGGATCAGAAGTAGAATAGCCAGGATACAAACCAGCACTTATATGGGATGCTGGGACTGCAAGTCAGAGTATTAGCTTGTTGAGTCTCCAAATGGCCCCATTTGGCTTTTTTTTTTTTTTTTAATAATTTGGGAGGAAAGTTGTAATTGTTTTACAGAACAGGCTTTCTCACAAATTACAAAACGAGGATGCCTGTTATTTTGTGGTAGCAGAGAAATATGAGTGGGAGATGTTTAGTACACCAGGAGGAAGTCATTCCCACATTCACTTGCTTCTGAAGAGAATTACAGAAGGCACTAACAGAACACCAAGTCTTTTTACATATTTTTTTTTAATTAACCAGTACCCCCAGGGTCCATTCAATGGTCCTAACCTGACATCATTGTGGAGTTTCTAATCCTAACACTGGAAATACCATGCCTGTGTCCAACAGATCTAGGGTCACTATGGCAAAGTATGTTTTGTGTCTAACTTGCCCCTAATTCCTGCTTCATTGTCCTTCATTTCTCTGTACTTTCTCTTACTATAATATTTAATGAATCATTTAATTCTTGAACTAATTCTAACTTGTTTGAAATGAAATAAACAGGGGGCTGGAGCTGTGATCCAGCGGGTAAAGCTGCCTTCTGCAGGGTCAGCATTCTGTATGGGTACTGGTTTGAGTCCCAGCTGCTTCATTTCCAACTCAATTCCCTGCTAATGTGCCTAGGAAAGCAGCAAAAGATTGACCAAGAGTTTGCACCCCTGCACATTTTTGAGAGACCTGGTTGATGTTCCTGGTTCTTGGCTTTAGACAGGCCCCACTCTGCCTGTTGCAGCCATCTATCTGGTGAATGAACCAGCAAATGGAAGATGTCTCTGTCTTTTCCTGTCCTTCTTCCTGTAACTCTACCTTTAAAATAAATAAATAAATGAATAAATAAACAAGCCCTTTTAAAAAGAAATCAAATATATATCTTGAGAAAGACATTACATGTTTTGGGACTCCGTTTCCTTTATTTGTTGAAGTAATTAGGTTATCATCCCTTCCATGCTAAAATTTGGAGACCGTGGTAACAAATGACCTGTGACACTGACCCTGAAATTCACTTGGTCATGTCTCCCATGTTTGATTCCTGATACTAAAAACATACCTATTACTTAGGATGCTGGACTGTCTGACATTGTCTGTACCAGCAATGTCAGGACACAATTAACAGACTGATGTGCTTATGACTGCTTATTAAGAAATATACTGCTGTGAAGATGTGGGGGAAAATCAGTTGGTGGGGGTGGGAATTTGGGGAGGGGGTAGGGAAATCCTAGACCCTATAAAATTGTACCATAAAATTCAAAATTTAAAATAATAATTGTAATAATAAGTTAAACCCTATTGCTTAAAGGTCCCAAGAAATAATCACCCCCTTTCTTTGTGTCTTCCTTTCCTTCTCTCAGTCTCTCCTGCCTGCTCTTCTTTCCTTTCCTCTTCCTCCTTTCTTACTATTTTTCCTTCCTTCCTTCTTTTCTCAAACACTGAAGAATGTCTGAGGTGTCTGTGCAGATTTTAGCCCACTTTGTAATTGTTTGTCTTTTTGCTAAGTTGTAAGAGTTCTTCATATTTTCTAGACACCTATATCTTCTCTGACAAATAACTTGAAAAAAGTCTTTCACATTCTGTTCGTGATGGTGCCTTTTGAAGCATTAAAAAGTTACAGTTTGAGAAATTCCTCCTGAATAATCTATTTTTCTCTTGCTGGTTTTCTATGTGTCTCACCCAAGAAATCACTGCCTGATTCAAGGTCATGAAGATTGATGCCTGTTTTCTTCAAGGAGTTTAACAATTCTACCCCTTCCACATTTTGGTTAATTTTTGTTGTTGGTATGAGATTGGGTCCACCTAATTCCATTGCATTTGGAATTGCTCCATTGTCCCATTGTCCCACTGTTAAAAGTTGCTTGGGTTTCTGTTGCTAATTCAGTGCATTTTCTCAGTAAAGACTCCTAATTTCCCTCTGAATTTCTTGAAATCCCTTGAAATTATCTAGAAAAGTTTTTTTCTCCTTCTATCAGGTCACTAGAGCGGGTCCTAAAACTAAGTGACCCATCATAATCATCACATTTTTAAAAAACAACACACCATGAAAAAAATAGCAGATGACTTGAATATTGTTAGAATAAATATTGTGTCCAAGAAATTTAATTTCTGTGTTCAGGTGAGTACGTATCTGTGTGTTCTTACTCACATGTGTACACATGTGAGGATGGGTTTGAGATAGAAAATGTATGTCTTGCATTTTACTGCTTCTGAAATTACAGATAAATTTGGAAAACACTGACCAGAATACAACCTTGCTCAGAATGGGTGATGCCTAAAATAAAAGACAGAACAAACCATCAAAGAGTGCTCTTATTTACCTGTACGTGCACTGGTTGGACAAAGGTGAAACCAGAGGTTCAGATATGAAGAACTCCAGTTCCCTCATCCGCCAAGCTTACAGCAGAATAAGCACTCAGGTCCTTTCCTGCAACTCGATTCAGCTTATTCCTTACCTTAGCACTTCCAGAATATGTGACAATCAAGATAAGGAAATGCTGACTCTCAAGGAGGTGATTGTCTTCCTTTGGCTCCTGGACAAGTGTGACTCCAATTCCAGATAGGCAGTCTGAATGTCAAGGTTTAATTCTTTGATGTGTAGGGTAAATCTTGCCAACTCTCTCCCTTTGGGTATGCCTTTCAAACAATAATGAACCTCCTTTAAAAGCAACCTTTACCTTAGCAAATGAACATTGTAAAATTATTTTAAGTAGATACATGGGTACAAAAACAAATGCAGATGTGTCCAGGGAAATATTTAGGAGAAGAAAAGTTTTCATGATTTATACAACAAGTGACATTAATAGAACATAAACTAGGCATGAAACGGCCACTACATCCACAGTGTGTATCATTGGCATTACTACTTTAGTTAAGAAATATGCTAATGTATAACCTATGACGTATCAGATAAAGAGACTCTAAAAATGCACAAATTAGGGGCAAGTGTTTGGCCTAAGAGGACTTGGGACACACAAACGCCATATCACAGTGTCCATGTTTGAGTTTTGGCTCTGCTTCTGACTCTAGCTTCCAGCTAATGTGCACCCTGGGGAGCAGAAGTGATGGCTGAGACCCACACAGAAGACCTAGATTGAATTTCAAACTGTTCACATTCGCCTGGCCCAGGCCTGGTTATTGCTTGTATTTGAGGGAGTGAAAAAATAGATTGGAACTTTCTCTGTTTGTCTCTTGCTCCCAATAAAATAAATGAATAAATGTTTTTAGAATGCACATGAGTATTCCATTAACTAACCATTTTTAAAAGATTATGTATGTATTTGTTGATTTGAAAGGCAGAGAATGGAGGATTGTTCATCTGCTGATGGTTTACTACTTAGATGGCCCCAATGGCCAGGACTGGACCAAGCCAAAGTCAGAAGCCAAGAACTACTTTCAGGTCTCCCATGTGGGTGGCAGGGGTCCAGGCTCTTGAACCATCTTCTGCTGTTTTCCCAGGGCAATACAGGGAACTGGATTAAAAGCTGAACAGCTGAGATTCAAACTGACGCTTTAATGTGGGATAACCAGCAGCATTGCAGCTATCAGTGTGAACACACCATGTCACAGCCTTGGTCTCTTTATTAATTCATCTTTTACAACTTGGGTTATAACTAATTAGAAGAGAATAAGTTACTGTCAAAAGACCTTAATCAGAACGTAGAATGTGGAGAGGATTGTGGGAGGTTTTGGTGATCTTTAGGAACCTGCCAAAGGTTACACACTTCCCTATTTGAGGCTTCGGCTGAAAGTTGGACCCAGTCCTCCAGGCTCTTCTTCCTGTGCTCATTCTACTTTTTTAGTCCCTATTTCTCCCATTAAATTTATGTGGAAGATTCTTTCATGAAGTCTCAATTACTGAATCATTCAGTCATTCAAAAATAATCAAATGTCTCCTGTAAGTTAGGCATTCTTCTATGATAATGTTCCTACCTTCATGAAGCTCCCTTACTGAAAATTGGTAAAGAAAATTAATCATGAAATCTGAGCACCAGAATGGAGTGTGGGTCAGGCCAGGCTGGGCCAGAAAACAAGCTAGTTCACAACAGGGTCAGGACTAGAGGCCTGCTGGGCTGGACTAGGCTGTAGCCCTTACCAGCGTGAGATGGAGGTGGGTCTAGTCCTGCCAGGCAACAGTACTCACTGGCAAATGCCAAGGTGAGGCAGGCCATGTCAGACTGGGCCACAGCACCCAACTCAGCACACGTGAGACTCAGGAGGTAGGGAAGTAAATTTGGTAGGGGGCTCCCCTGCTTGATCACCACTCCCACTGGTGAGTGTGAGAGTTGGAATGAGAGCATACCAGGCCAGGTAGGGATATAACACCTGTTGGCCTCAAGTGAACTGGATCGGGGGAAGCCAGGCTGGGTTGACTGTTCCTACTGATGCATGCATAAGCCAGAGTGGGTATAGGTCAGTTGGGCTTTGCCATAGCATCATCTGGCAGATGCAGGCATGTGGGGCTAATTCTGTCAAGTTAAACTGCAGAATCACCTGGAAAGTACAAGATTTAGGAGTGGGAGTGGGCCCAGTAGGGAAACAGTGGACACCTCCCTCTTGGGTTGCCATTTAAACTGGTGAGCATGAGAACCAGAACTGGGGTAGGCATGGATAGACAGAGAGACACCTGCCGGCACGTGTGTGGGCTGGATAGTGGGGCTGGTTGGGTTGAACTAAGCTTCAATGCCCATTGACATGTATGAGAGCTGAATGGGATGTGGGACAGACTGGACCAGTCTTCTGTCCAATCTGGCAAGCATGGGAACCAGGGCAGGGGCCAGGCCTGGTGGGGGTTATTACAGGTCACTCGGACTAGGCTACAACTTCCATTGGTATGCATGGGGGGCGAGTGTGCAATGGGCAGGATCAGATTGGACTACAATATGCATTAGTTTGTGTAGAAGACAGGGTTGGAGACAAGTGACCCAGCAATTGCAACTAACAGTGTGTGCAAAGGCCGATTTTGGGCAACAGACTATGCCAGACCCTGTACTGGTATGTACACACGAGAATCAGGTCAGGGATCACCCCAGATGAATTTTCTATGGCAATCCCCCCAACTAAACCACTGGACACAGATGTCCAACCATGGAGAAAATTGCAGGTTCCTTGGTCTGACCGTGGAATGCATGTGTCAGAGCTGGGTCTCCTCAGTGGCTTAGATGGACAGCATATCCAGAAGCACATGGAGGATATGGCAGTACACTGGAGCCTGCAGAGGATACCTGGTACCATAAGGATAGAGGACAGAACAAATCGATCAACTACCCCAGCCAAGTGTTGGCAGTGAATACCTGGGCAAGCAGCATCTCTAAGGTGGACTATGTCAGCAGTGGAGTCTGGAGAGATTTCATTGTACTTGGAGTGGCAAGATCAGCAACAATACAGAATTGTTGAACTATGGGAACCTCTTGAGCAGGACCCTCAGAGTATGCCCCCCTACTGGGTACCCTGAATGGTGTCAGGTAGTTGTCCTCCATCCCAGCGTGCAGAAGCATTTGGGAGGCTGGGTGTGGCTTCTCCCCTTGTCTCCCTCCTTCTCCCCCCAAAAAAGAGAATGTGATATCACCCAACTTCCTGTAGCCCTTGACCCTTACCACCCTAATCAACTATGTGAAAATCATCAAAAATAAAAATAATTATAAAAATAAATAAAATACTAAAATATGAAAAAAATAATTCGTGAAAATCTTGCAAAGATTTTCAGTCATGAAGCAAGACTTGATGTCTTTAGTTAACAGGAATTTGTGGGTGTGGCCACACTTTCCTGGTTAGAAAATGTAAGTGGAATGGAGTTTGAAAGTCCCATTTCCAGCTCAGCTCATCTTTCTTCATTCCAGGTGCTGAACTGCATCCAAAGACTGAAAAACATTAAAAAGATTTAGTTCCCTGTCCCAGAGCTGTTTTGTCTCCCTGAACTGAAGGATTTAGTGATGGAGATTACATCATAGGTCATGGGATGCCTCACATGAGCACAAACCAAAGCACCCTCTATTAATAGATTTACTGTTTTTTAACTCCAACATAAAAAAAGCTACCAAATAAAAGCCACCCCACAACATCCCCCCAGGATATAGTTAACATAAACCATGCCTAGGAAGAGGAAAATGTTGATGAAACATTGCTGTTTATATAAGAGGTATTCAAGACCATCTCAAAACTGAATGTGAATAATTATATGGGAATTTTCCAGCACACACACAAAAAAGGGTGAAGTAGCTACTCTGATTCTGACGAATCCCAAAGATAAAGTGATTTACCTGCTTTTCTAAAATTTATTTGAGTGATCCAGGACCCAAGTAGCCAACCAAAATTTAACATTTGAAAAGCCATCATCAAGAATCAAAGACCTCATCCTCTTTCTGCAGCACTGAAATCACTGAAAGAAACATATAAATGTCTAATACTGAATCGGTTCACAAAATACCTCAGAATTTATGGAGAAAGAAATCTCCAAATTTGCCAAACATGAGACTTCTCATAGATAGAATGGAAATAACATGAACAATGCCTGTCTCATAAATCTACACACCGTTGAGCACATAGAAACACAGCAAGTACCTGGCACAGGAGCAGGCAATCTATAACTTACACCATTAGCAATCATAGCATTAATGCTAGTCAAATGGAATCTTGATGTGGGAGTTGAATCATCCATACTACTTGAGCACCACTCTGGGAAATACTTTTGAAAGTCTCACAAAATTTAAAATGCACGTAATTCCAAATATGTCCCCCTAAGAATAAATGGAATGCAACAAATATCATTTTCTGTGCACAAAAATCTGGACCATTGTACAACATTTCTTCTGTCAGACTTACTATTTAATGCAAAATAAACACACATTATTGTGGGAAATTTATATTATTTCAACTTGTGTGCATAAAGGGAGACTTCAAAAGTATGTTTCCTCTCACATTTGCTAATTCAAATTTCTGTGAAATGCAACTGCATTGTTTATCCAACGGCTGCTGAATGTGGAGAAGAGGTTGTTCAAGGAAATGAGACACCAGGGAGTATATCTTCAGGTTTCAAGATACATCCTCTAAATAGAGGGAAAAAAGCAACAGAACTGTAAAACCTGAAACAGAATTTGAATTATTGGAAATTCTTTTATGACTGTGAAGCCCATAAAAAACTAAATTTTATCTGCAAAGAAACTTACAGAGGAATGCGAAGTCGTAAGACATTAATCCACTCTTCTACCTCTCAGACACTTGCTGCGGTGGGAGAGGAATACACAAAAGCACAAAGGGGAAACCCTTTGTCTCCTGCATGGGCAAGAGCCAAGTTTCCAAGAAAGATTTATGATTGTGCCTGCAACATTTGGATTCAGGCACTTATGCTTCTACCTCTTGGAGGGAAACCAAAGCCCCACCTGGAGACTTCGCCTCCAGATTCCACACTTAACAGCCAGGCTTTTAATCACATATCTGTCCAAAAGAGACTACAGAACCATAAGGCTTTACTGCCCCCACTCCACTGTTACAAACTTATAGGAAGTACATTTGGGCTTGGCTTGTGGCTTGTCTCGGGAGAAAGGGATTTCTTTTTGAGATGATTCCAGCTTAGATTTTTCACTTGCTTCTATTTCAGCTTCATGGGATAAGGTCCTAAAATCATCACCTAATTGAAAACTGTTTATTTCTCTAGAGAAATAAGTCGAATTTAAGGAATAGCATTCCTAGAACACATAAGCCTATTACGTTATGGAGCTTTAAAACTTCTTTTAACTTCTCACTTTGAAATAATTTTCAGTGGTAAGATGATATTTTTTTAAAAGTTTGTTTATTTTCATTTATTTGCAAGATAGGGTGACAGAGAAAAAGCTCCTCCAGCTGCTGGTTCACTTTACAAATTCCCGCAACAATTAGAGCTAGGCTAAGGCTGAAACCAGGAGCTGGGAACCCCATCTGGGTCTCTTCCCACATGCGCAGCAGGGGCCCAACTACCTGAGCCACCACCTGTTGTCTTCCAAAGTGTGTGTTACCAGAAAGTTGAGTACAAGAAAGTTGAGTACAAGCAGAGGTGGGACTCAATCCAAGGCACTTGATTATATGGGATGCAGATATTCCAAGTAGCAGCTACACCCCTGCGTAGCTACAATACTACTCCAAGATTTTATATACAAAAAGCAAAAATGTTGGAGCCAGCATTATGGTCTGCAGATAAAGCCACTGCCTGCAATGCTGGCATCCCATAGGTATGCCAGGGTCCCAGCTACTCCACTTTTGATCTAGTTTCCTTTTAATGAACTTGGGAAAGCAGTGGAAGATGGCTCAAGTCCTTGCACCCCTGCATCCACTTGGGAGACCCAGATGAAATCCTTGCTCCTGACTTCAGTCTTGCCCAGTTTAGGCCATTGCAGCATCTGGAAGATATGCTTTCCCCTTTTCTCTCCCTTTCTTCCTCTCAGTAACACTTTCACCTAAACAAAATAAATCTTTAAAACAGAGAGAAAAAAATGTTGAAGTCTGGGTGTGAGTGGTAACCAGGCAGTGCTGACTCAACAATCACAAAGTTTTCCACAAGACCCCAAGGCTCTTGACAGTTGCACTGGATGGAATGAGACCCCAAGCATGGTGGTGGATTACCACCACAATAGACCAAGTGAAGTAAGGTGGGATCTCACAGGAAGTATTCTCAGGCCGTTTGGTAGGCAGATGTCCTGGGCTATATATCAGAGCTACCTTTTATTTTCTAAAAGCTAGCAAATCATGAGGAGGTCCAACCAGTACAGAACAGGTTTTTGTTTGTTTGTTTTGTTTTCTTTTGTTTTTAGGCAGGGGGAGGGGAGTGAGTGGGGCGGTTCTTAATCATCACTCCCGTCATCATGTATTTCTTTATCTTTTTACATCCCCACTTTCTGCATCATTTTCATTCCACTCTTCATTCTCATCTAATCTTAACACAAAATCTGTTTCTTCCACTGACTCCCTCTTCTTTCCCTTCTATACTTTCCTCCTGCTTCTCTTGCTTATCAAAGTCTTCTCCATTACCATCCTGCTTTTGTTCATCTACACCATTCACCTCCACAATCAGGTGAGCAACTTCCTGTCCTCTGGTTTGTAGTCCTCCTCCCTGTTAATGCACTAGGAAAGACAAGAGATAATGGTGTTTGGGCAGGTGTTTGCGCTGATGCCACCATGTGGAAGACCTGGGTGAAGTCTCTGGCTTCTGGCTTCATTTCTGCTGAGAAATCACTTAGTGACTGAACCAGAAAAACAGAACATGGAAGATCTCTCTACCATTTTGTCTCTCTTGTTCTCTTTCTTTTTCTGCCTTTCCTTTGGACTGGAATCACAAGATACTTATATTTATTTTTACCTGTTTTCAAAAGTTGGTTTCCCAGAACACTATTCTTGAAAGTCACACACACACACACAATTACTTCTATTATATTTTGTTTGTCCAAGCAAGTTACAAAGAATGACCCAGAATCAGTGTGGGAGAGGAAATGGACTGTCTCTTCATGAAGTTGACAAAGACCTGCAACCATTATAATTTATGATGACCTCCACAAATTACATTCTTCCCATACACAAAATGTGCTCATCCCTTCCCAATACAGCAAGAAGTCTCATCCCATTAAAGTGTCAGGCTTGAAGTTCAATACAGTGTGTCCCGATGTAGCTGCAGCTTCTCTGGTTCTCCCTCCCTGCAATGGGGTCTTTCTGTAAACTACTTCCTGCTTCTCCCTACTCCCTAGATATCATACTGCCAGGCCTACAATGCAATGAAAGAGCTAAGAAAACCACAAAAGGCCCTCACTCCAATGGCAGGAAGAACACACTTGTAATCTTTCTAAAATCAATCTAGCGTGTTTCATCAGACACTCTGATGTGGCAAGGTAAGCCGTCAGGAAGGGACAGCAGCTGAGGACTGCCAATACCCAAGCCACAGGCTCTGCTCAAATCCCATCAGCATCCTCTATGTTGATTCAACATGGCTGAAGACTCAGCATACCAACTCCTCATTTTGTAGTTAATCTCTCTGTCTGTGCTGCTCTGCATGCTGGGACACCTTCTGGGAGACTCCCACTTGCCCTGCAGTCACACCCAGAGCAGCATTTTTATCCTATAAAAGGATGGCCCCAGCCTGGGTGCAGGCAGTTCTCTCTTGAGCCTGTCCACACTATTCCTTTGCCTTTTATTTAAATACTACTTTTCTGCTCTATATCTTGTCATTTCAAGAATCGGAACAAAGTCTAAGCTGCGGTCTGTCCCAGCCCAGACTGGGCCTTTGATCCACACAACATAGTTTAAAGTCCCCAACTCCCAAAGCCTGCTTTCCTGAGCCTGTGGATTATTTATTAAGTTAATCCCCTACCCCAGTGCCTTTGACTGTATCAGCTCCCATTATTACTCGCTTAACCTGTCGTTCTTCCTCAAAAAATAATTCCTAAATTAAGGAAGTAACACAAGGGTAAAGTCAGAACCAAGACCCTGAATCATAAAGACTGAAATGTCCCTTAAAAATTCATTTCAATGGGCCCGGCAGCGTGACCTAGTGGCTAAAGTCCTCACCTTGAATGCCCCAGGATCCCATATGGGCGCCAGTTCTAATCCTGGCAACTCCACTTCCCATACAGCTCCCTGCTTGTGGCCTGGGAAAGCAGTCGAGGATGGCCCAAAGCTTTGGGACCCTGCACCCGTGTGGGAGACCCGGGAGAAGTTCCTGGATCCTGGCTTCGGATCGGCATAGCATTGGCCGTTGCGCTCACTTGGGGAATGAATCATTGGACAGAAGATCTTCCTCTCTGTCTCTCCTCCTCTCTGTATATCTGATTTTCCAATAAATTAATACATCTTTAAAAAAAATTCATTTCAATGTTAGTCTGCATTCCAAAAGCTTTACAGAAACTCACATTCAGTAATGAAACCAAGTAACACCCAACCTACCCTTAGACCCAAACAGACAGGGACACAACTCTGCTATTTGAAAGGAAACACATTGGCCCTGATCGCCGACCAATTAAAGGAAGATAATGTACATTGTGGCTTAACTACAAGTCCACAGAGTGGTTGATCATGCACTGCTCAACCAACACTTTACAAGATTCATTGCCTTTGAAGGACTCTTTAGTAAATGTTGTTGGGACAACTGGCTGATAGCCTGTAGAAACAAAAAGATAGACCCACATCTATCACCATACACTAAGATCCAATCTACATGGATAAAAGACCTAAACCTACATCCAGAAACCTTCAAACTCTTGCAAGAAAATGTAGGAAATACCCTGCAAGACCTAGGAGTAGGTCCTGACTTTCTAAGAAGGACACCAAAAGCAATAGCAGTTGAGAACAGAATAAACAAATGGGACCTCATCAAACTAAGAAGCTTCTGTACAGCAAGGGAAACAATCAACAAAGTAAAAAAGCAACCCACAGAGTGGGAGAAGATCTTTGCACACGATATAGGCGATAGGGGGCTAATTTCCAGGATATACAAAGAACTTCAAAACAACCAAAAAACCAAAACAAACAAGCCACTCAAGAAATGGGCACGGGAAATGGGCAAACATTTCACAAAGGAACAAGTCCAAATGGCAAACAAACATATGAAAAAATGTTCCAGCTCCCTAGCAATAAGGGAAATCCAAATTAAAACATCGATGAGGTACCACCTAACACCAGTAAGATTGGCCCACATAAAAAAGAACACCAACGACGCTTGCTGGCGAGGATGCGGGGAAAAGGGAACCCTACTCCACTGCTGGTGGAGCTGCAAATTGGTACAGCCTTTATGGAAATCAGTCTGGAGAACACTCAAACAACTCAAAATCTGCATACCATATGACCCAGCAATAGCACTCCTAGGAATATATCCAAAACACCTGTTTTACGACAAACCAACATGCATCCCTATGTTCATTGCAGCACAATCAGTAATTGCGAAAACATGGAAGCAACCGAAATGCCCATCAGCAGAAGATTGGATAAGAAAGCTTTGGTTCATCTACTCCATGGAATACTACTCAGCTATTAAAAAAAACAAAATGCAGTTCTTTGTGGCTAAATGGGCACAACTGGAAACTATAATGCTAAGGGAAATGAGCGAATCCCAAAAGATTAGATACCACATGTTTGCCTTGATTTAACCTGTAATTTTTTGTTTGGTTGTTTGTTATTTTTTGAACCTGTCATTGATACTGTCTCAACCCAGATGTTTCGAAGAATGGAACTTGCATTATTTTTAACATATTGTTTACCCAATACTATGTCAATTAATTCCATAATGTTGTATAATGATACTGAGGCCTTGTTGGGGCTTTTAACTGACTGGATCTTTACTCTGTTAGACCTATCTTCAGACCATAGAAGGTCTCCCCAAGAGGCCACTGAACTTATCTGGACAATAAGACGCTGAACTTTATGCTAGGCATGTGTTTGCAAGCAATGAATCTCAACTGAACTTGAACTATGGTTATGCAACAAGGTGGAGGAATCCACCATGGGGGGAGGGGTATGGGAGGGGTGGGGGGAATCCCCAGCGCCTATAAAACTGTACTACATAATATAATGTAAGCAACAATAAAAAAAAAAAAAGATTCATTGCCTTTAATTCCTTGGGGAATCTGGGAATTGGGTACAGGCTTTCTTACTCCTTGCTCTGTGCACTGCAAATAAACTACTTTTCTTTTTATCATCCAAATAGATACTAAACAAACAGACCCATTTGGGAATGGGGTATGGTGGCAATTACTCCCAATGGTTTTGGGAATGTTCTATTACACTTGGAGCTAGAAAAGTCAAAAAGATATCTCCTCCTGTATGATTTTTCTAGGTGGTCTGTCTTGATTCATCAGTCTAGTCCAATGTTCTTACCAAAATGACAGCTTGATTTCAGAGGGTAAGAGCAAAACTACCAACCTTCTTAAAGGTTGGTAATTGGACTCCTGTCAGCACTCCTAGCAGTGTTGTTAGATTATCAGGCAATAACACAGATGCTCAGTTACATTTCAATTTCAAATAAACAAATTTATCACTTTCTCTGCAGACTCAATGTTCACATTTTTTTTTAGAGATTTATTTTATTTTTATTGGAAAGGCAGATATACAGAGAGGAGAGACAGAGAGGAAGATCTTCCATCCGATGATTCACTCCCCAAGTGAGCACAACGGCCGATGCTATGCCAATCCGAAGCCAGGAGTCTCTTCCAAGTCTCCCACGTGGGTGCAGGGTCCCAAAGCTTTGGGCTATCCTTAACTGTTTTCCCGGGCCCCAGGCAGGGAGCTGTATGAGAAGCGGGTGCTGCCCGGATTAGAACCGGCGCCCATATGGGATCCCGGGGCGTTCAAGGCAAGGACCTTAACCACTGCGCCATCGCGCCAGGCCCTCAATGTTCAAATTTAATTGAAAAGGGGAAGAAACTATTACTTTTCCTACAACACTTCTGACAAGAACCAATTCCCCAATTCTTGGAGAACACCAACAGCACATCCTACAGTTCAACTCAATTTTGATACTAATGGGCCAAAGTTAGCTTTAATCCCACCAATTAAGGATTCAGTTTCACCAAACCATACCACCACCACAAACTGTCCCAAAATTCAATTATCAATCACAAGTGGTGGGTAACTATGCTGTCCTGACTTGGTTACTAATTAGACATTTCTACAATCCCATCCTCAGATTCAATAGCTTTCTGGAATGACTCATTAAACCAGGAAAACTTCACATACTTTTTCAGCTTTATTACAAAAGAATAATGTTAAAGATTACCAACTACTACCTTAAGGAAGTAGGATGAAGAGTTTTCACGCCCTCTCTGGGATCACTATTTTCTCAGCATCTCCATGTATTCATCAGTCAGCCTGGCAGCTTTTGGAACTCAGCCATTTAGCGGTTTTATGGAGGCTTCATTACATAACCAAAGCATTATTAATAAAATTGTTGGCAATTTCCAGACGGGCAATTTCCAGTCCCTCTCCTCTTTCTGGAGGCCAAGAGGTGGAGCTACAAGTCCCAAACCTCTATCACATGGTTCATTCCACTGACAACCCTTTGTTGACTCACTAACATAAACTTTGATGTAGTTAGAAGGCACTTGTTGTGAATAACAAAAGATGTCCCTGTCACCTCTATAAATAAGTGCTTTCAGAGCTCAGTGTCAGGAGCTAGAGATGAAAATCAAATAAGTATTTCATATTAAAAAGCAATATAATACAGAGGCACCTTGAATTTCATCTGTTGACCCTATTTCTATCACATTCTAAATTTCAAAGCAAGGCAAGGCACTAAAATTCAAAGCAAGGCATTCAAAGGTAGCATGATGATGGCTGAGTGGCTTGCTTATATAAGGAAATGAGGAGTTAATGATGGTCACATTTGCAGATTATTATAAAATCAGTGACTAGCAATTTTTTTTGAATTCATGAATAAACATGTGCAGAAGATTTAGCTGTGGAGATGCTCATCACAGAATCACTTTAAGATAGTGAAAAATAGGAAATAGTCTACACATACAGCAAGAAGAATTAACTATACTATAACTAGACTATAACTACTCAAAACAAGGTTACATAACAATGAAAAGCAATGTAGAACATCTATTTTTTTTCTTCTAAAAATATTCCAATATGTGCTAGGCAATTTGTAGGGTCCTAAAGTTACAGCAAACAACATAGCTAATCTCTGGCTTTAGGAGTCTTAGAGGCTTAGGAAGCAAGACTGACGTTAAACCTAATCACACATCTGATTACCTGTTTATAAGTATGATAATTACTATGAAGGAAAACCATGAGGTGCTAAAACATCATCAAGAGACCCAATCCGCAGGTGGCTGATTTAAAGGAAGGGGCAGCAAAGAAATATCAAAGGAAGAAAGTATCAGTCACAGAGGATAGTAGCAGTATGGTGAACAGGTAGGGTAGTCCTCCCACATTCACAGGAGATACCCCTCCAGAACTTTCGATGCATGAAACCTCAGATAGTGAAGAGCCCGTATCTGTATAAACTGTGCTTTTTTCTGTACATGACTTATCCATACTGACCAAAATTATAAATTCATGATAAGAGATTCACAATAACAAATCAGACAATTACAATAATGCACTGTATTAAAAATTAAGTGAATACAGCCTCTCAAAATCTCTTTCAACATATTTTATTGCTTTTTTACCCTTTCACTTAAATAAAGTATCTTATTGCATCTTTGGTCTACTCTCTCTTGCACTTTCGGACCATTATTGCAAAATCGAGGTCACTTGAATCAAGCACAGCATTACCATGACAGTGATCTGATAGCTGAGATGATTCAATGGTACTACATTCCAGATGGAATGGAGCAAGAGAATAATTTCATTATATTGCTGAGAAGGGCATACAATTTAACATTTATGGCAAGTTTATCTCTGGAATTCTTCAGACCACTGTGGACCACAAGGTAACTGAAATTGTGATAAGCAAGACTGTGCATAAGAGTGGTCTACTGTGTTCAATTACACTGAAAGCTGATCATAATAGACATCCAAGGAGGGGTTGGGTGCCAAATAGTATTAGAATAGAAAGAACTGTAAGTGGTTACATTTGGATATGTACATTTGGGAGTTACCAGTCTACAGTCAATGGAGTAGGCACTGACAGAAAACAAAAACAAAAATAAAAAACAACAGGAAGTTGTTCGGGGGTGGGGGCAGTGGAAAGGAGAGTCTCAAGAGGTAAGAGGTATTCATTTGGAACAAATAAGTTGAGCAAGAGGGAAGCAGAAAGATATTATTTCATTTAATGACATGGAGTTCATCGAAGAATCGTTTCAAAGGTTCAGGTATGGGGGAGGACAAAAGTCTAACAGCAATGGGTGGAGGAAATAAAACATGGAAAGGCATTCATCTGAGAAGCTTTTGCCATGAGAAAGCAAAAAAACTTGGCAGCAGTTAGACAAGAATGGGAGGTTAAGAACAGGCTTGTTTGTTGATGAAAACAATCCCCTGGAAAGAGCAGAATCAATGGTGCAGGAGAGAAAGGCATAGCTACAGAAATTAAGTCCTTGAGAAGGTGGCCCAGTACAGTAGTTTGGTGGCTATAAGACCTTACCTTACATGCACCAGGATCCATTATGGGCGCCAGTTCATATCCCAGCTGCTCTACTTCCCATTCAGCTCCCCACTTATGGCCTGGGAAAGCAGTTGAGGATGGCGCAAAGCCTTGGGACCCTACACATGTGTGGGAGACTTAGAAAAGGCTCCTGGCTCCTGGCTTTGGATCAGCTCAGCTCCATCTGTTGCAGCCAATGGGGAATGAATCAGCAGATGGAAGATCTTTCTCTATCTCTCCTTTTCTCTGCTGATCTAACTTTCAAATAAAAATAAATAATAAATCTTAAAAAAAAATTCCTTGAGAAAGTAAGAGGGAATGAGATTCAGGGTACAAGAGAAGGCTTGACCTTTCAGCTAGGAGCAAGGACACTTCCTCATGGAATGGCAAGATGAAAGACACAGTGGGTCCCAATCCAGCATGCTAAGGAAATGAGAATGTCCCTGTTTGCTTCTATTTCCCATGAAGCATCCATCAAGGCCGTCAGCAAGAAGAAAAGGAAATGGGGAGAAAAAGTCCTCTACCATACTTTACATCACAAATTGATGACACTGACTAGGAAAGAATACATTTATCCATCACTCACTTTTTCAACAACTGCTACAGTTTCTGAATGCTCTAAATGAGAAAAAAAGTGAAAGGGAGCCACTTCAACTATCAAAAACACTGCTGCATTCATCAAGAAGAATTAATGGAAAGGGAGTGCACTCCTATCCATTGGTTCACTCCCCAAATGCCTACCATGACCCAGGGCTGAACTGAGCTGAAGCTAATGGCCAGGAACACAGCCCAGGACTCCTACATGCGTGGGAGGGACTCAATTAGTTTAATTATCACACTAGCTCCTAGATCCCCTATTAGCAGGAAGCTGGAGTCAGGATGCAGAGCCTGCTATCAAATCCAGGTATTCCAATATGGGATGTGGGCTTTGGAACTGATGTCTTAACCACTAGGCCAAATTCCCACCCTTACGGCAAAGCTTTAATTAAACTCTTGTAATCATGTATTAAAATTCGTTGTCTTAGACTATTTGTGTTGCTATATCAAAATGCTTTTAATCTGTTGCTATAAAGAACATCTGAGACTGTATATTTTCAAACTAGACTATTTGGCTTACAGTTTCACAGTCAGAAAGTTCAAGCTGGAGCAGCCTGGCCACACCCATTTTGTATTTCATGAATTCCACAGGAGTTCAACTTGATGTGACAGCAGCCAGTTTGGCTATAACTGCCATCTTGCCCTTTATTTACTCTGACAGTCATTTCAAACTCTACAACAGCTTGAGCAAAAGTAATTAAGGTGACCTGTCAGATTGGCATAGCTGAAACTCCCCTTATCTAATGTCTATAGTGATAGTATTTCTTGAGAAAGTCCAAGTGTATTTAGGTTAGCCATGAACCACCTCGGTATAGCTAAACCTTTCAAGCCTCCTATTACTGACTGGGAACATGGAGATCATTGATCATGCAGCTGCTCAAGATCACACTTCCACCTGGGAGCCCTCCCACCAAATGCATTCTGTGTAATGTTGAATTTGTCCTCTTTCTTCCATCTTATTACGCCCTTTGATGTTCCAAACAGCCCCTCCCACTCTGGCTCCCATCAAAAGATGGCAGAAAAGCAGAAAATTAACCATCCATGTGAAGAGGGGGTCGGATACCACCTGGAAGCCCACAACAATTATATGAATACTTTAAGGAGATAATGACCCCAGTGATATAATCACTTCCTGTAGGCTCAACACTCAAGGTTCTATTGCCTCTCACATCATCACACTAAGCACCAGTCTTCTAAAAATGGATCTTTGGGGGAAACACATGAACCATACCCTGATCACAGCACTGCAAAATGTTTAATAACCAAGAGTTCACAGACTCACAGTTACGGAGAGTGGGAAGTCCACTACCAAGGAGTTAGCACCAGGTTGTCTTACTGCACTATCACATGACGGGAGCAAGAAGACGAGGGGGCAATAGAATGCAGAGGAGAGTGGGAGAGAGAAGGGAGTGAGAGACACAGTAAAGCTGAACTTACCCTTTTATAATGGCATCAACCCCACCCATGAGGGCAAAGCCTTCATGGTCTCATCAGTTCTTTCAAGTTCCCACCCCTTAAAACTGCCACAGTGGGGTGCAGCACGGTAGCGTGGCAGCTAAATTCCTCACCTTGTACACATTAGGATCCTATATGGATGCCGGTTCTAATCCCTGCACCCATGTGGGAGACCCAGAAAGAGGCTCCTGGCTCCTGCTTTGGATCAGCTCAGCTATGGCAGTTGCAGCCACTTGGGAAGTGAATCAGTAGATGGAAGATCTTTCTCTTTGTCTCCTTCTTTCTGTATATCTGACTTTCTAATAAAATAAATCAATCTTTAAAAAAGACTGCCACAGTGGCGGTTACATTTCAGCATGAGTTTTGGAGGGGGCAAACATGCAAACCACAGCATTCATCTATGTCAGCAAAGCAATTACAAAAATTTCCAAGTCATACATACTAGACACATCAAAGTCTTATTCAGACACTTTGCAAAATTTTAATTTTTACTGATTTGAAAGACAAGGAGACAGAGATATGCTACACCTCTCACATATGGTTTATTTCTCAAATGGCAGCAATAGCTGGGACTACACCTGGCAAAAGCTAAGAGCTCAGAATTCCACTTGGCTTTCCCACGTGAGTGGAGAGACCTAAGTACTTGAGCCATCGCCTTGGAAGTAACCTTGGAATGTATGCATTAACAGGAGACAGAGGAAGTGGTCTAAGCCTCTATTGTGGACATCTTCATTGCTAAATCAAGCATTCCTCCTCCCCTTAGTCAGAGATAAAGACTCAAGTTATGTCTGTTTTAGCAACTTGACCTGTATGTTAAATCATTTATCACCATGTGAGAAAAGAGGCTAAACAAATAACCAAATGATGCATTTATCACGGCCTAGGAAGACCAGGCGTTAGCAGAGATAGTTTGTGTGTTAAAATGCAACACTCCACTGGAAGCTGTATAAGCCTGACATCGAAAGCTGTAATACTCCTGAGAGTACTTTTTCAGATGCTATTAGGAAAAAAGAGACAGTTGAAAAGAGTTTTGGGTCATCAAAGCACTATATTTAGAATCTTCAAATGATCATATATCTCAGCATCATATCACCAAGAGAAAAACGAAATGGGGTTACCATCTCTTTGCACTGCTTTTTAATTTCACATTGAGCACAGAACAAGTGCCTGTAATGGGACAATTTGTACTCTGAAGTTTAGTAATAAATATCAGTATTTTCAGATAAGCTGGAAATACATTATGATTATTAAAAACATACTAGCAGTATTATTTCTAAAAGGATACAATTTTTAAAGAATAAACTTTGAACTTATATTGAATTGTTTAATTTATGGGATTCATGGTGATAAGTCAACGTGGGTTTGATGTGGAGACCACAATAGATTAGTTAATATTTCCATCTCTTTAAATGTAAAAACACTTTAAGTTTTAAATTATGTTTATTTGAAAAGCAGAGAGATCAAGATCTACAAGTTCACCCCCAAATGCACATCATTACTGTGACCTGGCCAAATTGAAGTAATCCAGCCCTTTCATACGGGCATCAGGGACTTAAGTACTTAAAACCACCACCTGCTGTCCCCCAGGATATACATCAACAGGAAATTAGAACTGGAAGTAGAGATAGGATTCAAACCCAGGTACCTTGATATAGGACATAGGTTTCCCAAGTGCCAAATGCCCATCCTTAAATAACAATTAACCATAATTGTGTATATGTGTGTGTATGAAGAACAGTGTGACACTTTAGCAAATGTATATAATTTGTGCATATTAAATAAAGATAATTAATTCAAGTCTCCTTTTTGGCCTTCTAGCTCCTTTTGTTTTACCTATTCAATTGTTGACGAATACCTGAGTTGATTCCATATCTTGGCTATGACACAGCTCTCATTAACAGAAAAACAAACATTTGAGTATTTATGTTGTATTTATTTTAATTAAATCTGAAACATCTCTCTGAGGCAGGGACTATTACTATCTACATTTTGCAGAAGAGAGCATGGTGGTTCATCAAATCCAATACCATAAAAACAAATATTGTACAAATATTTGTATATCTTACAAATATTGTATGAGTGTTCTGCACCAAGTATATCACTATGTTCAAGGGAGGCAAAAATGAATAAGATCCCCCAGCATACCACCCTCCTGGAAGGGAAAAAAGGGCAAGAAGATGAGCTACGTTTCCATGCAGCATGTTTTGTGCACATGTAAAAAATTAATTTTCTTGATGGTCAAAAAGTTTGACAGAAAGAGAAGACAGCTAGGTTGGCTCCTAGAGACTAATGATTGGGAGAAAAAAAAACCAGAAAGGATACAGTTCAGACAAGTGCAAAAGAAACCGTTCAATTCGGCTTAGGGAGAAAGTACAAGTTAGGGAGAGTGGGAAATAGAGCTGGAGAAATAATAGGTGTGAGGCAGACTGTAAGGGTCTCTGGTGAAGCTGTCAAGTTAGGTATAAATTCTTTAGCTATCACACAGCATTGGAAGCATACATACATACATTATTAAGCTTGATGTTCAGGAGGACAGCTCTGACACCAGTCTGCAATGCTTACTTGAGGGGAAAAACTGAAACGCTGAACAAATTTAGAGAAAGTGAATGCCTAAGTACAAAACCATGATGACCCTAATAAGGTATAGTCATCTCCTGGCGTCATTAACGGGTTGATTTCAGGATCCCACCGCAAATACCAGAATCTGAGGCTGCTCATATCGCTTACATAAAATGCATAGCTCTGGCATAGTGGGGTAAAAGCCACTCCCTGCGGAGCCTAAATCTGATCTGGGTGCCAATTTGAAATTCAGCTGCTCCATTCCCCATCCAACTCGCAACTAATGCACCTGATAAAGCAGCTGAAAACAGCCAAAGCCTTGGAAACCTGCACCCACGTCAGAGACCCAGAAGCTCCTGTCTTCAGACTGGCCCAGCTCTGACAGATCTGGCCATTTGGGAGTAGACCAGAGTTCGAAAGACTTCTCTCTGTCTGTCTCTTCCTCTTTCTCTCTATAACTCTGCTTTCCAAATAAATCAGTAAATCCTTAAAAAAGATACATAAAATGACATAATACTTGGCATGTAACCTATGTATTTCCTCCAGCTACTTTAAATCATCTCTACATACCTAAGACAATGCCTATGCTGTGTGAATAGTTGTTACTCTGCATTGCTTAGGAAGTAATGTCAAGAGAAAAGGTCATATACGTTCAGAGCAGACAGTTTTTTTCTGAATATTTCTGGCCCCCAATTAGTAGAATCTGAGGATGCAAGGTCCTGGATTTGGAGGGCTGATTGTATTAAGCAAAGTAAGTGAGTGAAGAAGTATTACTGAGCAGAGGTATTAATCTTTGATATATAAATACATATAATCTGAATTTGCCACAACAAATCTCTATCTATGGATTAGTGCTGGCAATCCCCCTCGAACCCAACAGCATTATCACAAAGATTTCAACTAACTAAGCGATATCTGTCACAAGGGCCATTGGCCTGACAGCAATCCTAAGGTACTACTCCTTTCTAGTTTCAGATACATTCAAATATAAACAGGAAAAAAATATGTTTGGAATGCATGAGAGGGGAGCACAACATGACAAACACATTCAACATCCCACCCTAGCTCCCCAGCCCAAGGCAAAGGTCACCTCATTCCTGGGTCACAGCAGCAGCCTCCTACAGGTCTCCCCAGCTGCCGCCCTTACCATGCCCTATCCCTCTTCTGTCCTCAAGGGGGCAGATAGAATCAGGTCATGTCATTCCTGTGATTAGAATCTGCAGGCCTCCAGTCTCACCCAGAGAAAAAGTCCCAAATCTGTGTTGAGGCCACAAGGCTCCATAGAACCTGTCTCCACAACCCCATAGCCTGCTCCCCTCCCTGTGTTCCCAGCACTCCGGAGAGATGGGCTGCCTCCTCCACACCCTTAGATTTCCACTTCAGATAATCTCAACCTTCCACTGTTGGGTCTGACTTACTCTTCTGGTATCTGTCAGGCTCAATTCTTCAAGTACTTCCCAAATGCCATGTTTTAAGTGAAATTTTTTTTTAATTTTATTTTTTAAATTTTTACCTGTTCTTGGCTAAAAACACTATCAAACTCCAACACCAAATGCTTGTTTGCTCCCTATCCTCTTTCCTGCTTTTCCTCTTTCTCTTTTAGGAATTATAACTAATTAGAGAGAGACAGAGGAAGTTTCTGTACACTGAACCCTCCCCAAATATCCGTGAAGGACAACAGCTTGTTTGGGCCAAACCTAGCAGCCTGGAACTCAATCCAGGTGGCTGGTAGGAATCTTCATGAGCCATCTCTGCTGCTTGCCAGGGATATCTGCATTAGCAGGAAGCTGGAGTTAGCAGCCAGGGCTGGTTATCAAACCCAGCAACTCCAATGGGGGATGCAGGTGTCTTAACAGCTAAAGCAAACACCTACCTCTTCCTTTCAGCCTTCCTCCTAATTTCCCTTTTCCATTCTTTTCTTTGTTGGCACTTAACCACTAATACAAAGACATAACGAAGTATTTAGTCTCCTTGTCTGCTTATTGTCCATAATGTCAGTGTTGAGTTAGCATCCTGGGTAAACTTCTTAAACTTCTTGTTGGCGTCACAATACTGTCTTCCCCATCCAGATCGGGGACACAGCTAGTACTCTATGGGTCTTGAACGAGGGGTGCAGTGAAAGACTCCGTCCCTCACCTCGGGCATTCATACCCCTCACACACATGCTTTCCTATGCCCTGACCCTTCATTCCTCTGAGCCTTGGTGGAGGGCCCCATCAGGCTTCTGTTGACACTTCCTTTACTGGAGGAGGAGGGAATCCTGAAGATATTTTTCCCACTCTGACTCAGAACACAGGATATTTCCACCCCCATCCCTCCTCCCCCGTCTATAAATCTGTCAATCTTTTGTACAGGGGCCTCTGCATCTACTGATTCACCCAACCCTCAACCACTGTGCGATTTCAAGAAGAAAAAAGAAACAGAGCAGTAAGTGCTTTTTCTAGCTTTACACTCTTGCTATTAGCATTGTAAGTGGTCAAAGGTTTCACTCTCACTCTTATTTTCAGCTTGGCTTGTTGCTTTAATGGGCTACCCTAACAGCCCTCTACATCAGCTTAGCTGAGCTCTGAACAATTAGCTACACAAGGCCCAGCATTTGGCCTTCGGTTTTCCCTGCTGTATATTCAGCACGTAGAAAAATATCTGGTACACATCAGGCACTCAGAAAATGTTTGAAATAAATTAATAAATCTGCTAAATTTAAATTAATATATTTAATAGATTCTTGGGATGTCACCTTGATTTTAAAATTCAATTATAGGGCCCGGTGGCATAGCCTAGTGGCTAAAGTCCTCGCCTTGAATGCCCCGGGATCCCATATGCGCGCCGGTTCTAATCCCAGCAGCTCCACTTCCCATTCAGCTCCCTGCTTGTGGCCTGGGAAAGCAGTCGAGGACGGCCCAAAGCCTTGGGACCCTGCACCTGTGTGGGAGACTTGGAAGAAGTTCCTGTCTGCCGGTTTCGGATCGGCATAGCATCGGCCGTTGCATTCACTTGGGGAGTGAATCATTGGATGGAAGATCTTCCTCTCTACCTCTCCTCCTCTCTGTATATCTGACTTTCCAATAAATAAATCTTAAAAAAAATTCAATTATAGATTGTTGAGCCACAGTATTATTTGCAATGGAAAAATAATTATTACAATGAAGTTTCAGATAAAACTGATATTCTTTTACCCATATACTCACATCTTACTTAGTTGGGCTGCCATTACAAAACAGCATCAATCGGGAATCTTATAAAGAACAGATTTATTTCTTTTGTTTAAAATGTGTCTATTTAGTTTCATTCTATTTCAAAGGCAGAGAAAATGTGTACTTCCATTTGCTGGTTCATTCCCCAGATGCCTTCAATACCCAAGTCTAGCTCAGTCCACCCATGACCCAGGGCTTCCATCCAGGCCTCCTGTGTGAGTGGAAAGGATCCATCATCTGCTGCCTTCCTAGATGCACATTCGTGGGAAGCAGGACGGGAAGTGGAGGATGAATATAGCTTGAATATAGGCACTCTGAGATAGGATGTAGGCACCTTATGTGGTAGCTGCCACAACAAATGCCCATCCCAGGGTTTATCTCTCACAGCTCTGGAGATTGGAGCTGCGTATCAGGGTAGCATTACAGTGAGGTTCTAGTGAGGACATTCTTCTGGTGAACTTGCAAATGATCTTTACATAGGAAGCAAAAGAGTGAGCTAACGTCTGGAATCCTCCTTACAACAGCATTAATTCATTCACGATAATATCACTATCAGGAATTACTCATTTCCCAAAAGTCCCATTTCATGATGCAGGGCAGGGTAAGATTTTAACATTTGGAGGGCATAAACATTCAGTCCATTACAGCCCACAACCTAGGTTTTTTTCTCCCAAACATTTGATTATCCTCAACAGGGTTAAGTTTTCTAAACAGGAGAACAACAACAAAATAATATTGTTTGGGATTGCTAAGGGAAAGAAATGCTGTGCTTTTTTATTATTATTATTAAGGGGATGGGGAGGGTAAGGTCTGGATCTTACATCCTGGTATTCTGTTTGTCACCAGCTCAGCATCTGAAAGGCCTGTGCAAAATCCTATTGTCCAGTGGACAAGTGGCTTTTTTCAAAATCAATGGAGAAAGGGAAAACAAACCAGAGAAAAATTACTGAAAAAGTAAAGATGTTTGAAATGTAAAAAATTTTGGCAGGTATTCTGTAATGGTTTTTATGAAACCAACAAATTACAGAAAGTGCTGAACTATAAAGGATGACTTACAGTATTGTCTTTCGTAGGGAGCACAGTAGTTTCAACTTCCTTGAGAGTCAGTTGCAACCAACCTAGGTTGCCATGATAAACAACAGACTTCTCTTCTCCCACACCCAGCTCATTACTAGTCTCACCAATCATCACTATAGAACGCCCCAAGACTGCTTAGAGAAATTACTACAGAAACCCAAAACTGAGCCTGCTTGTCTGACATGCATTAAGTCAATTACTGAAGCAAGGGTGGTAGAAAACAGGAGTGTTTATGGTGCCAGAGCAAGAAGCCAGGCAGCTAGTGTTTGATCCTTGGCTTCCCTGAAGGATCGGAAGATGAGTCTTACAGATAAAAGCTGGGAATAAGCACTGCAGTATCAATCCATGTGTGAGTCTCTGGTTGGTCCACAGTGCACATGGCCTTCCTTTGATGGGTGTCGGGGTCAGAGTGTATCCTTTGGAATGGGAGAGTCTGTCCAAGTTTCTGAGTATATTGAATATGACTTTGGTGAGGGTCCATGAGTTCCTACAAACTTCTCAGAATAGAGACCATCATTGAGATGTTGACTACAGAAACTACAAAGGCAATTGTATCACTACCTTAATTTCATACGTTAATCTTTATATTAAAAATATTTTATTTACTGACTTTAAAGGCCAAATGACAAAAAAAGAAAAAAGATGTCTTCTATCCACTAATTCACACTCCAATGGCCAGGACTGCTGGGGCTGGGCCAGGCAGAAACCAGGAGCTAAGAACTCCATCCAGGTCTCCCATATGTGTGGCTGGTTTGGAAACGGAATAGCCAGGACTCAAATTGGCACTCTGAAATGGGATGCAAACAAACCAAACAGTGGCTTACTCAGTTATGCCACAATATTAATCTTCACAGAAAAGCTATGTTAAGGAAGGGATGCTGGGGCCCTGCAAAAATCTAAGAAACCTGATGATATGGGCTCATCCTACTTTCCATGAGCAGACTGGTATTGAAGGAATGAATAATGGTTGACTATGAGTACAGACTAAGGGCCAGGCTGATTGGCATTCTACTATCCTACCTGTGGACATTCTAAACCTGATTAACCACAAAAGTGGAGTGGGTTGGTTAGATGCTGGGATTGATTATTGCTCTACAGAACACCTGGGCCAGACGTAAGTCCTGTGACAACCATGCTGTTGTCAGAAGATTAGTTTTTGCTTTAAGTCCACTCATCAATCAGCAGAAAACTAACTGGGATATAAAATGGGGTTTTCCTGTTTCATTATTCGATTTAGCTAAAAAGATGACAGTTTGAATGGACATTGACATTGCTAAATAGAAGGTGCATGGATTGGTGATTCAACAAGCTAATCCTCTGCCCTGTGACACCAGAATCCCATGTGGGTGTCAGTGTCAGTGTCCCAGCTGCTCCACTTCCCATCCAGCTGTCTGCTTATGACTTGTGAAAATGTGAAGGATACCCCAAGGCCTTGGGACTCTGCACCCTCTTGGGAGACCAGAGGAAGATCCTGGCTCCTGGTCTTCTGGCTTCAGTCAGCTCAGCTCTGGTCATTGTGACCATCTGGGGAGGGAACCAGTAGAAGGAAGACTTTCTCTCTCTCCCTCTTTCTCTTTCACTATCTCTCTTTCTGTAAAATCTACCTTTCAAGCAAAAATAAATGTTTCCTTATAATTAAGACAATTTTAAAAATCAATACACTCAATTTAAAAAGTGAGAGAGAGAAGATACACAAATGACCAATGAGCATCTGAGAGGATGCCCAACATCATGAGTCATCAGGGAAGTTGAAATCTAAACCACAGTGATGAACCACTTCACGCCCACCAGGATGCCGTAATGTTGGAAACAAATCAAGAAAATAACAATTCTTAGGACGTATGCACAGGGATTAGAATCTTTATACATTCCTTGTAGGAGTTCAAAATGGTGCAGCTACTTGGAAAACAGGTGAAAGCTCTTCAAAATGTTAAGCATAGAATTATCCTATGACCTAGAAAATATTTTTTCTCACAAATATATATTCAAACTTTTTAAAGATATATGTTCACACACCCAGAAAAATTGGGCATAAAGATTATAACATAATTATTAAAAATATTTATTTGTTTGAAAAGTAGAGCTACAGAAAGAGGAGGAGATGTGGGGTAATACAGGGAGAGAGAGCACTTTGTCTTCCATCCACTGGTTCATTTTCCAAATAACTGCAATGGTCAAAGCTCGGCCAGGTCAAAGACAAGGATCAGAAACTTTGTCTGAGTCTCCCACATGAATGGCAGGGACCCAAGCATTTGGTCCATCTTCCTTACTTTGCCACACACAGTAGCAGAAAGCTGGCTGGGAAGTAGAACAACCAGGGCTCTTACTGGAGCCCATTTGGCATGCCAGCATCACATGTGGTTATTTACCCTGCTTTGCCATGATACCAGCCACTGCATCATTATTTTCCAATGTTTATTTATTTATTTTTATTTATTTGAGTGGCCGAGTGACAGAGATAGCAAGGGAAGGAGAGAGAGAGATCTTCCATTTGATGGATCAGAATGAAGTAACCAGGCCAAGCACAGTGGCTCAATTAGTTAGTCCTCCCTTTCAAGTACCAGGATCCCATATGAACCTTACGTTCATGTCCTAGTGGCCCCACTTCTCACCTAGCTCCCTGCCTATAGCCTGGGAAAGCAGCAGAGGACCCAAAGCCTTGGGACCCTGCACCAGCGTGGGAGACCCAGAAGAAGCTCCTGGCTCCTGGTTTTGGATAGGCTCAACTCTGGCTGTTGAGACAATTTGGGGGGTGAACCAATGAACAGAAGCTCTTTCTCTCTGCCTTGCCTTCTATTTCTACAAATCTGTCTTTCCAATAAAAGCAAATAAATCTTAAAAAGATGGAATAACCAAGACTCAGTCCAAGCACTCTATTAGGGAATCAGGGCTTAACAAGCAGTGGCTTAATTCACTGTGCCACATTTGTCCTATCATTACTCTAAATAACTAAAAATTAGAAATATTCAATATTTTTACTAATAGATGAGTACATAAATAAGATAAAATATGTATACAATTAAATATCATTCATTTGTCAAAAGGAATAAAATATTAATACCAGATACTGCATGGATGAGTGCTAAAAAGCTTTTGTTAGAGCCTATGTTGTGGCGTTGTGGGAAAAGCCACCTCTTTCTTTTTTTTTAAGATTTATTGGAAAGGCGGATATACAGAGAGAAGGAGAGATAGAGAGGAAGATCTTCCGCCCAATGATTCACTCCCCAAGTGGCTGCAACAGCTGGAGCTGAGCCAATCTGAAGCCAGGAGCCAGGAGCTTCTTCTGGGTCTCATACGCGGGTGCGAGGTCCCAATGTTTTTGAGCTGTCCTCAACTGCATTCCCAGGCCACAGGAAAGGAGCCAGATGGGAAGCGGGGCTCCAAGACATGAACCAGCGCCCATATGGGATCCCAGCACGTTCAAGGCAAGGACTTTAGCCACTACACTATCACACCGGGCCCCAAGCCACCACTGTTGACACTGGTATTCAGATGGGTATTGATTCCTGTCATGGCTGATTGACTTCCAATCCAACTCCCTGGTAATAGTCTGAAAAAAGCAGCAGAGAATGGCCCAAGTATTTGACCCTTGCCACCCACATGCAAAACCCAGATGAAGCTCCTAGGTCTTGGATTCAGCTTGGCCTAGCACTGGCTGTTTATGACATCTGGAGAGGAAACTAGTGGATGGAAGATTCTTTCTCTATGTCTCTTTTGAAAATAAATAATAAATAAATGTTAAAATAAAAAAGAAACTTTATGTTAATTGAAATAAACCACCCACAAAAGATCACATGTTTTGTGACTCCATGTTTATGAAATGAACAGAACAGGCATAGCGAAAAAGTGGGAAAATAGATTAGGGCTTGTCAGGGTTGGAGGAAGGGAGTACTGAGTGGTTCTCATGGGTGTAGGATTTCTTTTGAGGCTGATGAATACACGTTCTCATCTTAGATTGTGGTGATAGTCGTTTAAATACACTGAAAACCATTGACTTGCATATTTTCTGTGTGCATTTGAAATACACCTATTTAAATTTGGTGTTAAAATACAATTTTGTTTTCAATTATTATTATAATGAAAGTATTCTAAAATGATTTGTACATTTTAAATGAGATTTGTATGACATACAAAATATGGCTCAATATAGCTGTTACAAAAGAAAAAGGAAGATAGCTCTTGTTAAATAAATAAATGGAGAGAATATAATTTTTCTTCCTTTTAGCAAACCTATCAAAGCCTTAAAGAGGAAATGCAAACCAAAGCATCTATAAACTCAGACTCTAAGACCAGGAATAAATTCCTTAACAGCACCACAGCAGTAGTTCAAGAAAGTTTTGAGGAAAGACTGTGTAGGGGCCACATATAGAAAAGTTCTTCCTGCATCATTCTCAGTCAAACCTGGAACCAGTGAGTTGCATTTGAACAGCCACAGCATTCCCATGATGGTGCTCAGACCTCTGAATGCTCTGCATCAAGTTTAGGAGCACCAAAACTACATCCCAACATTGGGATTCCATCTCACTCAAACACCAACGCCATGCTGGAAATTTGTAGCAACACATATACTACAAATAGAAATACTGCAGTTTTTCAGACAGATGGACCAACCAAGCAGCCACTTTTGCAGGTTTGCTCAGAACAGCACTGTTTCAGCCCTGAAAGTTTCAAGTCCCAATAACCTCCGCAGTACTAGGTAGACTGAGATGATTACTCACCCTGGATAAAGTAAATGGACTGTGGAAAGCAACTCTCTTTATTGATTCTTCTGATGTACAGGTTAGAGTGGGCAGAAATGACTAGAACTGCTTTCATTACAGAAACATAAACGCCCATATTTTCCCTGGCATACTGGAGCTAACTGTTATTATAATTTACTCTGGGAGAATAAACAGGTTCCAGAGACAACTCAAAGTAGAAAATCACAACTCAAGTTTAGGAGCACCAAAAATATATCCCAACATTGGGATTCCATCTCACTCAAGCACCAATGCCATGCTGGAAATTTGTAGCAATACATATACTACAAATAGGAAGCTTGCTAATTAGTAGAAACCAAGTATATCATAGAATCCAATGTGAAATGAAAATTTTGAATAAAAAGTGTTCATTAATGAAGGAAGCTTTCAAGTTTCTAGGTGCCTCTCTGACTAGAAGATATCCTGAAACATTTATTTAATAGCATTAATAAACTATATCCAAAGTCAAATATGATATATCCAAATGAAGGATATAATATAAAAGGAAATGTGGACTATCCATCAAAAATAAACTACTCATATTATCCAGGTAAGAAATAACATCTTTTTACCACCAGCTACCAATGTTTAGGAACATTCTATACTCATTCTATACTCAGGGATGTTTTTCTTTTGCAATAAGAAACACTAATAGTTTCAGTTTCAGGAACCAAAAAAAAAAAAAAAAACTGCCCATCTGAAAATGAAAATACTTTCCCACGTATTTTTGGATTCCTCAATACCAAATAAGAAGCTGTAAAGGAAATGAACAAATCGTTGTAGAAAAGCTTTACACAAAAGGAAGAATTTCAATGGCAACATGAGTGATGCAGGCCTACCCTGACAGCTTCTTTCTTAGCTTTTGTGTAGTTCATCCAAGTGATGATGTCCAGGGAGGAGCTGAAGCACAATGACAACAGTAACATCATATCAAAGATTTTTGTCTAAGATTTATGCAAACAGGATAATTATGATTTAAGATGCAATGCCAGACTCTTCCTTTTCACATGATGAGCCTGTGGCTTCTAAGCTATTACACATAAAAAAGGCATTTGGCCAAAAATGACTCAGTTCACTATATAGCCTCTAAACTTGTTTAAAGGAGGAGAATATCCTTCCTTCCTTTTTTCTTCTGTCCTTCCTTCTTCCCTTCCTTCCTATGTATCTACCAAAACACCTATCATCTATATCTCCAGCCATCAATTCCTCCATCCTGACTTTCTATAAAAGAGAAAGAGAGAAAGGAAGAGAGAAAGAGAAAATTCAAATTGGCAGAGTTTAAAGGCATGTTATGCTTTGCAAGTCAAACACATGTTTGTTACTCATTTGATAAATCCCACATGACAGTCATAGGATTAGCTGTTTTTTCCAAGATGTCACTGAATAGTGCTTCTCCTGTTGCTTAAAACAGCTCAGATTTAATGGTGTCCCAATATGCTTCTTGGTCATCAGCTTAAAGCCAAAGCCAACATCCTTACAACTTCCATAATGAAACCACAATAAGATTCTAAGCTTTAGTGAATTGTGTTAAATATCCCTCTTTGGGATGTAAGGAAGGCAGCAGCTGGGAAAAACAAATGAGAAGAGGAAAATAATAGGGCTTCTTCCCTTCTAAATCCCTCTATTCAGATGTCCTTTGGTGACTTGTTAGGTAAACTCTTTGAGTTCAGATGAACCTATTTTTTTCAGACCTGGATTTATTTGAACTTGCTTCTCACTATCCAACAGTATAGGACCCTGTTTTTTGTTTTGTTTTGTTTTTGAAAATAAATGGTTCTAACCTCTATGTCCTAGTCCAGCTGTCACATTGCATGAATATAGTAACTACAGTGCTGGTCATTTTCAAAAGTTACTCAAGACTAGAGAGTGGAGAGAAGCAAGTAAGCATGTTCATCTTATCCACAGTGCATGATTATCTCTCTGCCCTGCCTCTCCTCAAGAACTCTCATTTCACGTCTCCACAAGGTAAACCTTCTGTGTCATAATCTGATCTTGAGGTAAGGACTAAAGTTTGGAATGGGGAAACTGTTAGGCCTACTGGTTAAGTCACCTGCATCCTGTTTCTAGCGCCCAATTCCAGTTTCCTGCTAAAGCAGACCTTGGGAGGCAGCAGATGATGGATCAAGAGATTGAGTCCCTGCCACTCACATGGAAGAAGGATTGAGTTCCTGCATCGTAGCCTCACCAGCTGTCCCAGGCTTGGGGGAAATGAAGCAATGGATAGCAGCTCTGTCTGTTGATCAAATAACTAACTACATGCAAAATAGGCAAGGAATTTAAGAAAGCATAAATTTGTGACCAGTAGGAGCAACTCAGGGGGCGTTATTATGGAACATAATTTTGGCTAAATTCTATGCTTCAATATCCAAACTGCCATTTTAGTAAAAGAACTAGGTATTTTGATCTCCAATTGTCGAATTCTAGCATTTACCTTTCAAATGATTTTGAACTCAGAAGATGAACAGATTGATTGCTCAAATTGTTACTGTCAGATATGATTTGAGCATGTCCCTCCACCCCACCTACCCCCCACCAAAGTTTAAGGTGTTCAAAACTTATTCTTAAGCATGATGATGAAAAGGGGTGGGTCAGTGGCCATTAGGGAGACAACCCTCTGAAAAGACCCATGGACTCTCACAAGAGCAAGCAGATAGAAAGCAAGTTCAGTCCCTGGATCATTCTCTGGCTTCCTGTTATACTATATGACCTCTTGCTCCTGCACATACTTTCATATGCATCCAAAGTAGCATTAGGCTCTCACCAGAGGCTTACCCACATGCTACCTGGACTTAAGACTTCCAGCCACCAAAACTTTGAGTACAATAAACCTATTTTCCTCACAAGTAGCTGCCTTGGGTATTTTGTTACAGTAATGAAAAAGGCACTAATATACCCTGAAATGCAGTGGCTACAATAATAAATATATCATGTCTCTGTAATCTGATCATGTACTATTCACACTGGCAAAATAGAAGGAGTGTAGGATTTTCAAACCACAAGGCGAGTTCTATGCACCTCCAAGTGGGAGTTTATTAGAAAAGTACAAACAATTTTCACATTTGGAACCTAGGATATAATTTCAAAGACAGTGCTTGAGGGATGTTTTCAAACTTCACCCTTTGCATAGAGGAGCAATATTTATTATGAACAGCAAAAAGAACTCTTATTCATTACTGACTAAGCATGTCACACCCCATTTACCCCCCAACTTGCTGAGACTTATTTTGGGGAATACTTAATTCAGAGCTTTTATTTCAGGGTGTTGGCATTTTCCCTTTTTGGATATGAGTTATACTAGATCAACCTCTATTATTTCTGGATTGCATGTCAGCGACGGAAAATGAATTGAGAGCATTGAGGAGAAAAAATATCATGAACAGAAAGATGAATAGACCGATTGTACTGGGTTACTGAAAGTGGGGACTCTGGAAAGTTCATTGGTTTGATTTTCCGGGAAACATATCTTTTTGGATACTCTTCAGAGCTGTGACAAATTGTTCCAGCAGCAGGTGGAAGGTCAGATATACAGGTGTGGGCAATGCTCTATCTACTGATAGAGCATTTTCCCCTGGCCCTGGGGTATTTGGATTAACAAGACTCATTCTGACTTCAAAGAGAGGCCTTTCTTTGCTATGTGGTATTCAGATATAAAAACTGCTTTGAACTCTCAGATTTCATGCATTTGGGAAAGAATCAACAGCCAGCCAAATTTACATATTTATTGAGTCTACCGGAGGGTAGAGATATTTTCTTTTTCTTGCTCAGTCAATATGGGTGTTTTACAATAATGATTGAGATTGACATAGCTCCTCACTTAATAGAATTCTCAGTCTGGGTGCATGGAAGGGCACTAGATGGGCAAATAATCTGAAATTCAATGTGAGAGATACCATGATAAGGTGCCATAGGAATCATTTAACAGATACCAAGGAAGATTGCCTGAAAGAAATGACTTGTCATTGTGATCACACGGATAAAAATTCTTAATTAAAGGAAGACAGAACAAAATCCTGGAGGTTGGGGGCTAGGGTTGTGGTGTAGTGGATAAAGCAGTCCCCTGGGATGCCAGCATCCATATGGATACTGATTCATGTTCTGGCTGCTCCACTTCCCATCTAGCTCCCTGCTAGTGGACTGGGAAAAGCAACGAGGATGGCTCAATTTTTGGGCCCTTGCTGCTCCTGTGGGAGACTGGATGAAGTTCTTTGCTCCTAGACTCAGCTTTACCCAACCCAGGGTCATTGTGGCTATCTGAGGAGTGAACCAGCAGATAGAATATCTTCCCTTCCCTTTCTGTAGTTGTTTCAGATGAGAAAAAAAAAGAAAAAATGACTATGAGGTTGGAGCAAATAGGGTATATTTAAGAGCCTATAAGTAAAAAGGAAGTTGTCTAGGTAAGGAAAAGAAACATGGATTTTTAGAAAATAATTGCATAGAAAAGGTATAAGGGTCAAATGCCGTGGTGTATATAGCAGAAAAAGTTGCCTCCTGCAGTGCCAGCATCCCATATGTGTGGCAGTTTGAGTCTTGTGTGCTTTACTTCTGAACTGTATCTCTAGAAAAAGCAGTGGGAGATGGCACAAGTGCTTGGGTCCCTGCACTCACATGGAAGACCAAGAGAAAGCTCCAGGTTTCTGGTTTTGACCAGGCCCAGCACTGGCTATGCAGTCATTCGGGGAATGAACCAGTAGATGGGAATCCTCTCTCTTTCTCTGCCTCTGGGTTGTGTGTGTGTGTGTGTGTGTGTGTGTGTGTGTGTGTGTGTGCAATTTGGACTTAAATAAGTAAACATATTTTTAAAAATAAAAGAATGAGGTTAAAGAGACAAGCAAGCGCAAGGTCATGCAAGCTTGAGAGAAAACCTATCAGGGTCTGTTGGCCTCTACTCCAAGGGAAGTAAGCCACTGGATGGTTTACAGAGGGAAGTGGTATGATTGAATTTATGTTGCTAGAGGATCTGATTGCTTTGTTACAAATGGATCAGGAGAATGAAAGCTGGGAAAAGGAGACAGCAAGCTCAGTGGGAGAGCTATCTAGGCTTCTATGTGAGATGTTTGGTAGCCTATTTAAGGTGTGGGCAATGCACAACTTGGGTGGATTTGAGAAACACTTAGGAGACAGAAAAGGCAGAACTTTGTGACAGAGATGATAAGAATACTGTGGAAAGCAGGGGGAGAGGGGCACAGTGGCCTAGCAGCTAAAGTCCTTGCCCTGAACGTGCCAGGATCCTATATGGGCGCCGGTTCTAATCCCAGCAGCCCTGCTTCCCAACAACCTCTTTGCTTGTGGCCTGGGAAAGCAGTCGAGGATGGCCCAAAGCCTTGGGACCCTGCACCTGCATGGGAGACCTAGAGGAAGTTCCTGTCTCCTGGCTTTGGATCGGCATAGCACTGGCCACTGCGCTCACTTGGGGAATGAATCATCAGACAGAAGATCTTTCTTTCTGTCTCTCCTCCTCTCTGTATATCTGACTTTCCAATAAAAAACATATAAGTCTTAAAAAAAAAAAAAGGATACTGTAGAAAGGGAGCCACTCAGGATGACACCGAGATTGCCAAGTTTCTGGCATAGACACTTGGTTGACAGTGAAGTCCGAGGAGTCCGAGCTGACTTGAAAGTTAAGTTTTGGTTTTACTTTTTAAAAATTGCAATTATCGGGCCTGGTGCGGTAGTGCAGTGGTTAAGGTCCTTGCCTTGAACGCCTGGGATCCCATATGGGCGCTGGTTCTATCCCGGCAGCCCCGCTTCCTTTCCAGCTCTCTGCTTGTGGCCTGGGAAAGCAGTCGAGGATGGCCCAAAGCTTTGGAACCCTGTACTCGCGTGGGAGACTTGGAAGAGACTCCTGGCTTCGGATCGGCACAGCATTGGCCGTTGCGCTCACTTGGGGAGTGAATCATCGGATGGAAGATCTTCCTCTCTGTCTCTCCTCTCTGTATATCCGCCTTTCCAATTAAAAAAATAAATAAAAATAAATCTTTTTAAAAATTGCAATTATCATTACTTTATGATTCATTTATTTTTATTTGAAAGGCAGAATTACAGAGAGAAAGAAATATACAGAAAAGAATCTTTCATCTGCTGTTTCACTCCCCAGTGGCCACAACAGCCAGAGTTGAGCTGATCTGAAGCCAGGAGCCAGGAGCCAGGAGCCAGGAACTTCTTCTAAGTCTCCCTGTGGGTTCAGGGACCTGAGGACTTGAGTCATCCTATACTGCTTTCCCAGGTCACAAGCAAGAAGCTAGATCAGAAATGGGGCAGCCAGGACATGAACTAGTGTTGACATGGAATGTCAGTGCAGCATACAGAGGATTAGTTGCTATAATACTGGGCTGACCTAAAAGTTTTTGAATTCTATTAGGAACATGCTGGTTTGAAATATGTAGCACATACTCTCAATGACCATTTACTTCTCCTTGACCTACTGCTGAACTTGCCTGCAGACACCTCTGGCATGTAAAAACAACTTCTGCACCTCTGCTTGAGGTCATAGGCCAAAAGAGTGAGACTGGCATCAGGGCACTGCCTCAGGGCAGACCAGCAACAGTGAGGGGTTTGAGGAATAAACATCCTAGTTTTCTCACCCTTAGCACCTCAGCTAAGAGGTGTGTTTCACCTAGTGCCTCAGAGAGTTCATAGTGAGTGAGACAGCCCCATTTGCCAACAGCAATAACCTGTTTATTAACATGTCCTCTCTTGGCTTTCCATCTTCTCCAGCCTTGTTTCCCATCCCCTTGGAACACCTCTTGGTATAAACTATTTGTAACCAAATTGCAACATTGGAATGTAAAACGTAAAATGAATGCATCCAGATTGTAAAACATGGAGTGAAAGCTTCAGATGCCCAAATGGAGGTGATGGTCTGAGGTTAAGATGCAAAGCTGAGCTGGAGGCATAAATTTGCAAATCATAAAAGCAGACCTTCTTATTGAGGCTATAATTATGGATGGTATTTTAAAAAAATGTGTAAAAGCAGAGCGTCTATCATAGAGACATTATTATTTACGGAATAAGCAGAGAGAAAGCTGGCTTACACGGGACTGAAAAGAAAGTTCGGTTGTGAGGAGAGTCAATGGCAGAGGATGGGTTATAAAAGTCAAGCGCATGTGTGACTATTCTGAAAAAGAGGGATAAGTAAAGCTGACGCTGCATTCTCAAAAGTGTGTTAGTGCAAAACTGAGAAATGCTCACTTGATTTGTCTGCAAAGATGTAACTGGTGGCCATAGGGAGCCTAATTTCATTAAAACATGAAGGTAAAGGCAGGCGTCACTGAATCATGAATGAGAAGTGACAAAGATTGGGTAGAATATATAGGTATTCCATTCAAGAAGTTAAGCAATGAGGGGAAAGACAATGCTACAGCAGTACTTGGAGATGACTATGAAGAAACAAAGAAGTTGTTTCTGCTTTTCATTTCTGAAGCTGGAAAATTGTGAGGCTTTTGAGTTTTGGTGATTCTGATAATCCTAATTTTGAGGTCTTCTTTGTAGGTGCCAAGGTTTCATTACTGCAAAGCATTCATTAAATATAAACTAAGAATGTGTTGTGTGTTAGATATGATTGTAGGCACTGTAGCTGTAGTAAATAAGAACAGACAGCTTAACAGGACAGATAAACATCAAACCAGTGACTGCACAGATAGCCCAATGATTAGGACTGGACAAAGGTATCTGAACAACAAATAGAATCACAATAATGTATTTTAGGGAGCTGTAATCTAATTAGGGATATCTGAAGAAAAAACAACCCTTCCCAAAGGTGAACTACTGAGGACAAACAGAAGATGAATTCATACAGGGAGGCAGACATTTGGTGGTGGTATCCAAGGTAAAGTAGAACTCCATTAGAAAGGGATCAGTGTGTGAACCCTGTACCTTCAGGAGTGGAAGCAACTACCAGAATGTCAGAGCAGATGTAGCTTTTAACATATGAAGGCAAGAAGGAAAAGCACAAGGTTGGATAGTGGCTGTACAAAGGCCCAGCTTCATTCCTGCTCCATCCATAAAACGGTCCTCAGACTGACCTCTCATTTCCTTGAATGCTCAGAGGGTCTATATACTGGCAAAATAGCTAAAAACACATTTTATGAATATGAATATTAGTCCTTGCATATTACCAACCCTAATCTTGTCAGTTACCCAGTTCTATTAGTCAGTTTGCAATAGTGTAACAGAATGCCTGAGGCAGCTAACACGATAAAGAGGAAAAGATGACTTAGCTCCCAATTTTAGAGGTTCAATGGCCTGGTGTCTACATCAGCTCTGTTCTGATGAGGGTCCCCTAGTGGATGGTAGATGGAAATGGTAGGGCTTATTGGCACCAGCAGGAAAAGATACTAGATTGGACTCCCTGTGGTCACCAATTACTTAATCCCTTCCAAGGGCACGCCTCCAAGAATCCTCGTTAGGACCCAAATGAAGAATTGGCTTCCTCCAATATGAAGTACACATTTTTTTAAAGATACTTTTAAAAAAATTTTTATTTTAAAGTCAATTTTATCTTACAGACAGAGTGCAAAACAGACAGACATCTACCTGCTGGTTCACTTCCCAAATGGCTGTAATGCCTGAGCTGGGCCATTCCAAAGTCAGCTGATGGAAGCTTCTTCCAGGTTTCCCATGTGGGAGCAACAGCCCAAGGCTTTGGGCCACCTCAGCAGCTTTCTTAGGCCACAGGTTTGAAACTGCATTGGAAATGGACAGCAGTGCTCAAATAGAATGCCCTGCTGATCCCTGAAGCATACATCTTAAACTATCAGTCTCTAAGAACAGAGAAGTCAAATAATACCATCATCCACCCACCCCAATGCTCATCAACAGAGCCCCTAAGGGAAGGGAACATCAGCCTAGCAAGGAGACAGGCAGAGGTTCCCAAGGGTATGTGGAAGATCACTCTAGGCAGAGTAAAGTAACTGGCAGTAAAAAGGAATTTAAACAGCTTCATGGAACTCCTATACTTTTACATGACATGAAAATAACATCAATGACATATCACATGAAAATAGCTCCCACTGAGTGAGGCCAGTAGCTAATGTCCTTGCCTTGTGCAATCCAGGATCTCATATGGGGGCTGGTTCTAATCCTGGTTGCCCTGCTTCCATTTCAGCTCCCCACTTGCAGTCTGGGAAAGCAGCTGAGGTTGGTCCAAAGCTTTGGGATCCTGCACCCAAATAGGAGACCCGGAAGAGGCTCCTGGCTCCTGGATTCGGGTCGATGCAGATCTAGCAATTGCAGATCTTCCTCTCTATCTCTCCTCCTCTCTGTATATCTGACTTTCCAATAAAAATAAATCTTAAAAAAAAAAATAGTTCCCACTTTCTGAACTCATATTAACCATCAGACTTGGCACCAACCACATTATACGAAAAGTTGCATTTAATGTTACTACCAGTTCACTGAACTCCACAACTAGCAGAGAATGAATTAAGGACAGAAAAGTTTAGTTGCTTACTTATGGTCACGGTGGTGTGAGTCAAGCAAGACTAATGAAAGCCCTTCCTTTCAAAGGAATTCCCAAACATGTTCTTTCTATGGGATGATTACTTCCTAAGTAGAAGATGATCTGAATTGTCAACTCATCTCACCTAAGGGTTCTCTGTGATGAAATCTGAGACAAATAGATAAGATAAATAGGCTATGCAAGGACAAACACAGGAGGGGGAAGAAATGAATGGTAGGTCAATGCTTTGCTCCACCCTGCATCTCAAAGAAGCATTTTCAAAAGAGGGATACTTTTTTTTTTTTAAGATTTATTTATTTTTGGGCCCGGCGCGGTGGCGCAAGTGGTTAAGGTCCTCGCCTAGCACGCCCGGGATCCCATATGGGCGCCGGTTCTAATCCCGGCAGCCCCGCTTCCCTTCCAGCTCCCTGCCTGTGGCCCGGGAAAGCAGTCGAGGACGGCCCAAGGCTTTGGGACCCTGCACCTGCGTGGGAGACCCGGAAGAGGCTCCTGGCTTCGGATCGGCATAGTATCGGCCCGTTGCGCTCACTTGGGGAGTGAATCATCGGATGGAAGATCTTCCTCTCTGTCTCTCCTCTCTGTATATCCGCCTTTCCAATGAGAAAATAATAAAAATAAATCTTTAAAAAAAAAATTAAAAAAAAAGATTTATTTATTTTTATTGGAAAGGTGGACATACAGAAGATCTTCTGTCCAATGGCTCACTCCCCAAGTGACCACAACGGCTGGAACTGAGCCAATCCGAAGCCAGGAGCTTCTTCCGGGTCTCCCACATGGGTATAGGGTCCCAAGGCCTTGAGCCGTCCTCGAATGATATCCAAGGCCACAAGCAGGGAGCTGAATGGGAAGTGGGGCTGCCAGGATTAGAACCATTGCCCATATGGGATCCTAGCACGTGCAAGGCGAGGACTTTAACCACTACGATATCGCACTGGGCCCAAAAGAGGGATACTTTTTACTAAGCTTTAGAAAAGATATGAGGAGAATGTGTAATATTTGATGCCAATAAATGTATCTTTTGTACTTGAGAGTCTGAAAAAGAAAAAGAGACAGAATGAAAGGAAGGAGGGAAGAAATGAGAGCGGGGAGGAAGAGAAAGAGAATGCACTCCCTTCCAGTGGTTCATTCCTCTTCATCCTCAACCACTTGCAGCACTGGGCTGGCTCGGTTGCAGATAGGAACCACATGCTTGGGTCGGCCACATGGCTGGAAGGGACCCAATAGCTTGAGCCATCAACACTGCCTCCCCAAGTACGCACTAACAGGAAGCTGAAATCAGAAGCTTGGAGCCAGAACCTTGACTCAGGTACTGCAAAACAGGATACTGACGCATGAACCATTAAGCAAAAGGCACTTACCCCACTGGATCACTGTTTTTCTTTATTAAGCAAATACTTATTTAGTGTCATCATCAGGGACAAAGATGGCATCTGTTTTTTCACACCTGGCTTCAGAAAGTCCTGTTAGACTTGATTTTCCTCTCTTCTTTGAGAGACATTCGTAGCTTAGTCAGATTAGGGACGGGAACTTTGCTGAATTGCCTTTCCAAATCTGCTGCCGTCCTAGGATTCCTGATATTTTGCTTTTGGAACATCCTCATGAGATGTGTTATGAGTCTTAATCAAAAAACCGTGTGACTTGGAATGTTGTGGCCACCTATTGATGTCTATTTGTCTTCTGTTTTTATTACAGGTGGGCCCTTCCAGTGTGTCACCACTGGGCTCCTATAAAGGTAAAGGTGGACTATCATATTCAGAAGTGGGGATACAATGCAATATGCATCCCTGCTTCCAAATCAAAGATGGACTCCCAATGAAACTGTTGAAAATGTGTAGACAATGGGATGCTGGACTGTCTGACATTGTCTGTACCAGCAATGTCAGGGCACACTTAAATAGCCGACTGATGGAATTATGACTCCTTATGAAGGACTATGCTATTGTAGCAACATGGGGAGGGAAAATCTGTCGGCGGTAGGAGTTTGGAAGGGAATCTCAGTCTACACAAAATTGTACCACAAAATTTAAAAATTCAAAGTAAAAATTACACCAAAAAGAAAGATAAGGGCGGAATAAAAAGAAGGGTGGGGTTATTGTAAAAGAATGCACAGTTGTGGCTGCAAAATCAAATCACCAGCAAACCCGTGTTGACACCTGGTATAAAGGCAAGCCCTAAATGTCAGAATTACATGCTCAATTTTTTATCTTTGCAAAAGTTTATTTTCACTATAACCATATAGTAGGCTTGATTTTTCTTTGATGTACAGTTCTATGAATTTTAATGCAGCTACCACTGTGATCAAGATACAGAACAACCAGCTCCCTCCTGTTATTCTTCTAGAGTCACCCACTCCTAGTCTCTGAAAATCACTGTTTTGTCCTTCTTCCTCCTAACTCTGCCTCTGAGAATGTCATGTAAATGAAACCTTATAGTATGTAATCTTGGGATACTAGCACAATGCTTTATGATTCATGCAAGTTGTTGTATCTATAAATACTTCCTTTCTTTTCATTTCTGAGTAGTAGTCTAGTATGGATGCATCACTAACATTAACTTCTTGCAGACTAATTTATTTTTTTAAAGATTTATTTTATTTTTATTGGAAAGTTAGATATACAGAGAAGAGGAGAGACAGAGAGGAAGATCTTCCATCTGATGATTCACTCCCCAAGCGTCCACAACAACCAGAGCTGAGCTAATCTGAAGTTAGGAACCAGGAGCTTCTTCTGGGTCTCCCACATGGGTATGAGGCCCCAAGCCTTTGGGCCGTCCTCTACTACTTTCCCAGGCCACAAGCAGGGAGCTGAATGGGAAGCAGGACTGCTCGGATTAGAACCTGCCCCAATATGGGATCCTGACATGTATAAGGTGAGGACTTGCACTGCTAGGCTAACACGCTGGTCCTGAAGACTACTTTATTTTAAAAAATGAGATATAATTCACATACTATAAAACTGACCACCTTGCCTAAAGTTTTTCAAAAAGTAGAAATGGGTCATAAAATCATCCATATCCCATTAAAAAAGGACCATCTTTAATCAGGAAGCAGATTTTAGAGCATACCCTGTTTGTCTGATTCTTTCAGTTTTCTACTCCTTTGTTATTTGGAAGGGAGGAAAAATCAAATTAATTCTAAATTTAGAGAATTGTTCAGTACAAATTCCTTCTCCATCTGCTTATGCTTATGTTATTAACAAATGTTCCCATCCTTCTGTTGACTTAGGATTGGCTCTCCAACACTTCTTTGCCTTTGTTCTTTAATTTTTAAATAGGTGATATCTGTTTATTGCCCAAAACATAAACACACACACATACACACACACACACATTACAAAGTGGTATAAGGAGGTAAGTATGTCTCCTGCACTCTTCCCAGCAGTTCAGTCTCCTCTCTACAGCCAACAATTTCTCCAGCTCCCCTGCTGGCCACAAAACTGGGCCAGGCCAAAGCCAAGTGCCAGGAGTTTCTCCCAGATCTCCTATGTGGGTGGTAGGGGCCTGCTAGGGCCATCCTCTGCTGCCCTCCCTGGCCATTAGCAAGGAATTGAATAGGAAGCAGAGCAGTTGGAATGTAAACCAGTGCCCACATGAAATTCCAGATTGCACGTGGCAGCTTTATTCACTATGCCAAAACCCTGGCCCCCATCAAACCTAGTTTTATTCCTAGACTGCCTGACCCGTGGTCAATTCTTTTTTTCCATCACCTACTTCTTCCATGATTCAGCTCTAGTCACTCTTCAGTCTGAGGCCTCCTCCAGCAGCTCAGCCTATAGGGATCGCTTCCTCCCTAGAATGAATGCTGAATGTCTAGAGTGCCCATGAGGCCCTTACGATATGCTCTCCTGATTTTTTTGTGCTCATCAATATCCTGGAAGCTCCTAGAAAACTATAATATGGATGGCATCTCCTTTGCTGGCTATTCTAGAATGACTTTGCTAAGGAGGTTGGGAAGGGAGTGCCTAGGAGTCCATTTTGAACGACATTGCTCTTCCAGACACTACTATGTGTACTGGCATGCTACCACTGTGATTTTCAACAAATTTAGCTGTTCATCAAAATTACCTTAGGATAAACATTATTTTTTAAAATACATATTTTCCATATCCACTCCAGAACCACTGAATCAGAACTTTTTGGACAGAGTCTGGGAAGCTGGTGTTTAAGAACATCTGCAGGTGAGCTGCCCTTCAGGTGCAGACAGCTAAAAGTTGATCTGCTGTGTGGGACACAGCATCTCATATCACAGTACAGGATCTAGTGATGGCTATTTTGTCTCTGATCCAGCTTCTGCTAAAGTTCCTAGGAGGCAGTGAATTACTGTTCAAGTGTTCTGGCCCCTGCCACCCATATGGGAGACCTGGATAATCCTGACTTTAACCTAATCCTGTTCTTATTATTGCAGGCTTCTGTGGAATGAACTTGTGGATGAAAATGACTCTCTTTTGAAAAAGGAGGAGGAGGAGGTGGAGGAGGAGAAGAAAATCAAAGACAAGAAGAACTTCTGTTGGGAAATGCAGCCTGAAAGTGTCTGAGCCTGGCAGGTAATAACTACCTGTTAAATGCAGGGAAAGCACCAAACCTGCAACCAGGGCAGGTGCACTTGATAGCATTCTAAGCTTATGCAAGAAAGAGATAGCTCTGTTGCCCAACTCGTATGACTACAAAGAGCTTTGTGTAAAACACATTCCATTCAAATCAATTAATTAAACATTAATATCCCATTTTTCATTGTGACATATAGAAAATATGTGTATAACCATACAGTGATGATGACTAACATTGAGCACCCACTCTGTGCCTGGCACCAGGTCAAAGGATTCGTGTGTACTGTCTCACTTATTATTTACCAGACGTCATGTGGACTGTAATCAGGGGCACAATGCCTAGGCACAGGAACACTCTTCGAGACACACAACATTTTAGTTCTTTTCATAGTAACAAAAAAGAAACAAAGATATAGAATCTTCTCTGAATTATATGTCTTTGTACCAAATCAGCCACAAAATACAACTCATTGTCTCTTTTATTCAAGGAATTCATATAAGTAAAAGTATTTTGGGCCTCCAAAAGTTGCACTGTATCACCATAACCATTTCCATTTAACAGATGAGGAATCAGAGCTAGGACCTGGCACACAGCTAGGAAATGGCAAAGGCAATTTATGAGTAAAAGACTTGTGAACTCCAGCCATGACCCTTTGAACCACCTTATTATACTTATGCAGCACAACATAACAAGAAACTCATGGGACACAGAAAAAACACTTGGTACATTAATCAATCAGAGAATTCCCAAAGAAAAGAATAGGGTGAAGTATCTAGATTTAGGAGTGGATTCAGATTATGGGGGACCTGAGGACTTTATAGTTTGAAGAACCTTCATTAATTAAGATTTATTTTATTTATTTGAGATGCAGAGTTACAGAGAGTGAAGAGGGTCAGAGAGATACCTTCTCCCAAATGGTCATGCTGGGCTAGACGGAAGTGAGAAGCCAGGAGTTTCTTTCATGTTTCCTACATCAGTGCAGGGGCCCAAGACCTTGGGCTGTCGTGCATTGTTTCCCCAGGTCATTATCAGGGAGCTGGATCAGCAGTAGGGCAACCAGGACTCAAACTGAAGCCCATATGGGATGCTAACATCTCAGGCAGAGGCTTTATCTCTTAACAACACTGGTCCTAATAACCTTCTTTCAAAAAAATATTTATTTTTATTGGAAAGGCAGATACACAGAGAGGAGAAAAGTCAGAGAGGACGATCTTTCATCCGATGATTCACTTCCCAAGTGGCTGCAACAGTCAGAGCTGCGCCAATCCGAAGCTAGGAGCCCAGATCCTCTTCTAGATCTCCCATGTGGGTACAGGATCTCAAGGCTTTGGGCCATTCTCTACTGCCTTCCCAGGCCACATGCAGGGAGCTGGATGGGAAGTGGGGGTGCTGGGATATGAACCTGCACCCTTATGGGATCCTAGCGTGTACTAAGTGAGGACTTTAGCTGCTAGACTACCACACCAGGCCTAACAACCTTCTTTAGAGAGGAGAAATATATATAAATAAAAATCAGGTACATACTTGGAGGGCAATGCCCTAGTAAAGGGCCCTCACATGTAATCTCAAATATAAGGACAAAAGATATAATGAGGAAATGAGACATGTATTGCCTGTGACTTGGGTCTCCTAAGTGCAGATTCCTGGGGAACAAGTCTGAGCATCATAGAGAACACGGAACTGAAAACCTCAGTGGCAGTGTCTGGAAGCTTAGCTTAAGACACGAGGAAGTCAGAAGTGTGGCCTGTTTTAAATAACAGGATGGAAACACCAAGCAAATCACTGCACACTGCCAGGTCTTGTGTCACTGCAAAATAAAAGGTCACATCAGGATGAGGAATCTGATAGTCATGGCCAGGACTCACCAGAAGAGCAGATAGAGGCAAAGAGATCCAACTGAAGGGATACTATGGGTATGTTTTCATGAGCACCTGATACAATATGTCTGCCAAGGAGGAAGGAGACAAGAGATGAGGGAAACACCAAGGGGTCTAAATTGGTGAGGAGCATCTGGCGCAGTGGGTAAGCTGCTACTTGGTATGCCTGCATCCCATGTTGCAATGCCTGGATTTCAGTCTTGGTACCATTTCTGATTCCAGAGTCCTGTTGGTATGCATCCCAAGTGGCAGCAAGGATGGCTCAAGAGTGAGGGTCCCTATAACCCATGCAGAAAACTTAGTTTGTATTCCTGGCTCCGTGTTTCCACCTGACCCAGTCCTAGCTATTGTGGGCCTTGGGGAGGACAAAACAGCAGATAGGTTTTTCTGTGTGTCTTATAGGTCTTCTGTGTGTAAATAAATAAAAATTTTAAAGAAAGAGTCTCAATAAGTTAGCCAGGAAGAATAGAGAGAGGAAAGAGTCACTGATTACTTTTATGTTTTATGTTTTGAATCTGAGTGGTTGAAGAAGAGTTGTGGGGTGTAAGAAATTGAGAGGTTAGTTAGGTTTGGTTCTTGAGAAGTTAAATGCAGCAAAACAATTGCTACAAGAAGGCATCCTGAACAAACTTGATTGGACTCCACTGGGATTAACCTTGGATGTGTTTTTTGCTTACCAATGCTCATGTGACAACCTTCTGTTTCAGTTATGTTAGCAGCATTAATAACAACACAAATAGGCCTTCCTTTTCTTGCTGACTAGAATGTATTTGGCTTTTATTAAACACCATTGAGCTTATTCATTGTAATTGAACAGAGCTGAATCCCTGCCCAATGTTTCCACTACTGAAGGGCCAAGGGAACTCATCACAATGGGCCTGGCAGGGCATTACAGAAAAAACAAAAATAGAAATGTGGGATTAGAAAAAGATGAGTCTTATATCCAAAAATATACTTATTGCACACCTGTCATGTGTCTGGCTCTGTGCTTGCAACAAGGAGTTGAAAATAGATGAGAGTAGAGAAGGTGTACAACCAATGCCCCCAGTGAAATATGAGTTTTCAAGGATGGGTGCTTGGAAATGTGACAGGGTCAGGAACAGAATCAGGAACACCAAATTCTAGAGAGTGAGGAGAAGCATGATGCATTTTATTTGAGCCATGTTAAAATTGGCATTCTGAAAATGCAAAGTGTAGATGTCCAGGATACAACTACAAACATGGGAGTGAAGGTGATGAAAGAAGACAGAGTAAGAGAGATATTTTAGAGTACGTGTAACAACATAAAGTGAAGGAGCTAGGCACAGGGGATGAAGGTATCCTGTTCAAGGGTAACAGGACAGAATAGGTGGAGGCTCTTAAAAACTATAGAAGCTTCAAAATCGAAGGATTATACATAGTTGGTGAAAGAAAGGAAGAGAGTTAGGTTGGTAAGGAGCACAAAGAAGTGAAAATAATCCAGGTAGAGGTTCAAAATCAGAATTCGCTTTTTGGAATAGAACTTTCTCTATAACACGTATCCCATCTGCATTCCATAGAGTTGGTATATACTTCAAATTGCTTCTCTCTACATATTGACCCTTGAAATTTTTTTCTTTTTAATGTAATACAAAATGAAAAGATTTAATGTAGTTCATGGAAACACTTCTAAGAATAAAATTATATTCTCTTCCCACCTTTTCCCTGCTCCCTCATTCTCTTCTTCTCTTCCTCTTTCTCAGTTTCCTTCCTTCATTTTTAGCTTTTGAGATAACATATTTTTAATTAGCATTACAATCAGGGGCTTGATATTCCACCAAATAAAAAGATCAACAAGTAAAAAGTAAGCAGACCCTGGTTCGGTGGTAAGATAGGCATGGACTATAAGCAACAAACAAATGGAAAGATGAACATGTCACCCAATAAATTTTTAAAGCAATCATAGACTTTTAAACTCTCTTGAAATTTTATACATAATTTCCAGATATACAAGGTTGTATCAATCATGGTGCACATGTGTGTGTGTGAGAATGTGTTCAACTAAACGAGAATTTAATAAGAGGAAATATTCCGCAGGCAACGGAAAAGCTGAGCGCACTGTTAGAACACAGTTGCTAGCAACATCAGGAAACCTTAGGAGCTTATGGTCTGAAACAACAACGGAAGGAGGTAGTCTTGAGCTTTGAACTGAAGCCCTCTGGAATAAGTTAAGACCAATAATGGAAAATGCCCAACAGAAATGTGAGCCACAAATGGCTATCCACAGAAGGTGGCAAGCATTCTGTCTTTTTCTCTGCCTCTCCACTTCATGGTAGTCACAGTGGTCAGCATTTCCCACTGGCAGAGTCTACCAGAAGGCCAGAGCCAAGGCACCCTGGGAGTTGTAGTTCCCTCTTATTGGAAGATGAATAAGAGGAAAACAGCATAGGGGATTAACTAGTTTATTATTATTACTAATTTATTATTATATTGTGATCAAAGAATGTGGTCTATAACATAATGACTACTTGGTATTTTTGAGATTAATTTTGGGCATTGGATAAAATTAATTTTTGTGAATGTTCCAAATTTTTTGTATATTCTCTATTTATATGTATATGCATTGTCTCACATACGTCCATCAGATTTTGTTTGTTAACTGTTTTATCACACAAGAAAAATAATTTTTTTTTTAGTGTAAGCATATCCACCGTTGCTGTGGACACCATCCCCATTTTTAAAAGATTTATTTATTTTTATTGCAAAGTCAGATATATACAGAGAGAAGACACAGAGAGGAAGATCTTCCGTCAGATGATTCACTCCCCAAGTGAGCGCAACGGCCGGTGCTGCACCGATCCGAAGCTAGGAGCCAGGAGCTCTTCCGGGTCTCCCACATGGGTACAGGATCCCAAAGCTTTGGGCTGTCCTCGACTGCTTTCCCAGGTCACAAGCAGGGAGCTGGATGGTAAGCAGGGTCGCTGGGATTAGAACCATTGCTCATTTGAGATCCCAATGTGTTCAAGGCAAGGACTTTAGCTGCTAGGCCACCATGCCGGGCCCAAGAAAAATAAATTTTTATCCATATGATTATTTTGTCTGCATGGTGTCAGTGTCTAAAAAGAGGTTTGTGAAAAATATCTCATTATGATTGTGGATAAATGGAAAATACATGTTTTATGAACTACTCTTCACAAAGCAACATTCAAAGAAATTGCAAGACGGGGACCAGAGCTGTGGCACAGCAAGTAAAGCTATTGCTTGTGATGCTGGCATCCTTTATGAGCACCGGTTTGAACCCCAGCTGCTCTCCTTCTCATTCAAATCACTGATAGCGTGCCTAGGTAAGCAGCAAAAGATAGCCCAAGTGTTTGGGACCCGGAACCCACAAACCCAGGCTCCTTGTTTCAGCCCAGTATAGCACCAGCAATTATGACCATTTGGGGAGTGAACACTGGTTCACAGGATGGAAAATCTCTTCCTTTGTCTTTGCTCTCTCATAATACACCAATATTACTAGAACTCTGCCTTTCAAATAAATATATACATATATATTTTAAAAAAGAAAGAAAGAACAGGAAGGCTGATACAGTGATATGGGCCAAAAAAAAATGGTGGTCATAAGCAGTGGAGTGTTAAGCCTGAGATTCAGAAGTGAACTGAAAGTATGTCACTCTGAAATAAAAGAAAAGAAAAGAAAAGAAGGAAGAAGGAGGATGGATAGGGAAGTATCACTTTGCCCGTAAAATGATATTGTGAAATAAGAGAATCTTGTGCACTTTATATAAATAAGGTAATTTTTGAAAAAGATTTATTTATTGTATTATTTACAGAGTAGAGAGGCAGTGATCTCCCTCCACTGGTTCACTCCCCATGTGGCCGTAACAGCCAGTGCTGAGGTGATTCGATCCAAAGCCAGAAGCCAGGAGCTTATTCTGGGTCTTGCATACAGGCGCAGGGTCCCAAGGTTTTGGATCATACTCCATTGCCTTTCCAGGCCAGCAGTAGGGAGTTGGCTGGAAAGTGAAGTAGCTGTAACACAAATCAGCACACATATGTGATCCCGACACTTGCAAGGGCAGGATCAGCCAATTGAGCCATCACATAGGACCCAAATAAAATAATCTAAAATAATCCAATAAATAAATGGTGGTGATTTGGCCAAAGATGTTGAGAATGTGAGAAAAAAGAGAGAGAGAGAGATTTGTGCTGATTCCTAGGGTTCTGGATGGATGGTGTCCTTGCAAACAAGGACTACCACTGACCTATGTGTGTTCCTTGAGCAAATGACATGAACTCTGGGAATTCAGTTTTCTTGTATGTAAACACAGGAAAACAATAGTTTGAATTTCATAAAGTCATTGTGATAATAAAAAGTTCCTATATATGCAAAGTACAAAGCATAATATCTAAATCATTATTCAGAATATATTCTTACTATTACCATTAGGATCCAGTTAAAGGAGGGAGGAAAGGTTTGGGTTTGAGGTGGGAAATCAAGTTTTGCCATTGAAGCTCTATGTGAGTTGCTTTATAATTTTCTTTCAGAAAACAGGGTCTGAGCTATCTTATCAACTACTGCCAAGCAACGAGAGAGAATGGAAGGGAGGAAAGACTACTGGAAAGTCAAGTGAACTTTGTTTCTTTGGAAAGTGTTTTAATTTCTTTTCATTTTATCTGAAGTGGAAAGAGAGAAAGAAAGGGGAGAGAGAGAGCTCTTTCATGTTTGTTCACTCCCCAAAGCCCACCACAGCCAGCACTGGGCCAGGCCAAAGTCAGTAGCCCAGAAGGCTACCTGTGTCTCCCATGTGGGTTGGCAGAGACACCTTGAATCACTCTCTGCCTTCTCCCAGGATATGCATCAGCAGGAGGCTGCTATGAAAATAAAGTAGCTGAGACTCAAACTCTGGCACTCTGAAAAGATATGTGTTCATTCTAAGCTACACCAAATGCCCAACTCCAAAGGCAATTCTCTTTTTTTTTTTAAAGATTTATTATTACTATTATTATTATTATTTTATTGGAAAGGCAGATATACAGAGAGGAGAGACAGAGAGGAAGATCTTCTGTCCGATGATTCACTCCCCAAGTGAGCGCAACGGCCGATGCTATGCCAATCCGAAGCCAGGAGCCTCTTCTGGGTCTCCCACGCAGGTGCAGGGTCCCAAAGCCTTGGGCCGTCCTGTCCTCGACTGCTTTCCCAGGCCACAGGCAGGGAGCTGGAAGGGAAGCGGGGCTGCGGGGATAGAACCAGCGCCCCCATGGGATCCCGGGCGTTCAAGGCGAGGACCTTAACCACTTGCGCCATCACGCTGGGCCCCGAAAGGCAATTTTCAAGAGGTGGCGCAATCAAGGGAAGAGTCCTTCTAAAAATATATATATTATATATGTATAAATATAAATATGCATTATATAATAGGTATTATATATATATATGTATACTTAAGATATGCAATACCCTGTAATGGAGAGGTTATAGAGTCATAAAGCCAAAATAACAAAATTAACATATTTATCATCTCATATAATTACCCATTTGGTTTTGTTTTTGTTTTTTGAGATAAAAACCGCTAAAATCAACACAGTTTCAAATCAATTACAGTTTCAGGCAGAGACTTAGGAGTCATTTCTGAGAGAAATGACTAGCTAGCTACATATGCCTTCCTGTTTGCTTAGTCATACGAGAGACAAAGAGGGAACACTCATTCACTGGTTCATTCTCCAAATGCTCCCCAAAACCAAGACTGGTTCAAAGCCAGGAGCTGGAAGTCCAATCCAGGTCTCCAGTGTCAGTGGTAGAAACCAAATACTTGAGTCACCATTGCTGTTTCCGATAGTCTGCATTAGCAAGAAGCTATAGTCAGAGTCAAGAGTAAAGTTCAGGTACTCCAGTGCGGTACACACGGCTGTCTTGGCAGGCATCCTAACCACTGGACCAAGCAAGCACCTACCTGTACCTTCCTGTTTATTTTTATTTTGCTCTGTTACAGTGTGCTGTTGTGTGAGTTGGTTCTGGGCATGAGAGCAAGCCATCCCCAGAAGGCTGCAGGAGGGTGGAACTCTGGAAAAATTTACTCTAGTTATAGAATAACACTGACTTACAAAACAGCTGTAACTTACCTCCAGTGCGGTTTTATTACATGATTAAGGAACAGATTATTCTAGGTCCAAGTTGTTAAGAAGCCTGTATCAAATTTTTGGTACAACAGGGGAAAGTGATCAATTTGAAGAAATTCACGCATATGTTTACATATTTTGAGCTATAGTGCAGAGTGAAAGCTTGAATTGTGAATTCTGTAGTACTCATTGTCTTGTCTGACTTTAGTGTGAGCGTATGCATGACTACAATCCTCCCACAAGTTTACACAGGCTTGGGAATTTTCTTACTAAAGTTATTATACAATATGTGTTTTAGCCAGGGCATACAAATGCATAGAAAAACATTCCAGGTATATTAATCTTGACTTATAATTATGTATTCTCCTCTACCATGTTAGTATTGAATTATTTTTGCCATTGTGTATTTTTATAGAGGTAAGGAATACTGTAAGCAGTTATAATTGGAGACATCCTTTATTAACCTGTTTAATATCTATCATAATTAAACTATCTAAATGATCAACACAATTCCCATCAAAGAATATTTTTTGCAAGCCAACTGATCAGCACCAGGGCCTTACTTATAAAAGTCAAGATAAAGAATGAACTTGCTTCAACAAACACAACTCTGAGTGCTGACCAGTTACTGAGATCTCAGTGTTTCTAAAGATAATGGTAACTGATTCAAAGCCCGCCAGCCCCTGACTTCTTGCTTTCTCAAAACACTAACAAACTGTGGAGCGTTCTGCTTGAAGAGGCTATGCCCCACCACCAAAACTCTCCCACACTATGACAAGCAGTGCATTTAGCTTCGTGCTTTTTTTTTTTTTCAGATAACGTGTATTGGTCTCACCATTCTTGACACAAATGAATTTTCAACTTTTGGTGGAAAGCACTGGACTACAAAAGGAGGAAAAGGCTTTCTACATTCCAAAGGAATATAATTAACCTGGGGTTCTCTATCTAACAAAACCATTACTCAAACATAAGAGGAAAACATATTTTTCAAATGCTCAAACAATTTATTTCTTATCCATTCTTTGGAAGTCAATGAAGAAATCCAGGCAAAAGGAAGATGTGGGTTACTAGAAACAGGAGATTCTATATAAGAAAAACCTCAAAGGATAGCTAGAGGATGGCAGTGAAGACAATCCATGATGGTGGTGACAGCCTAGTGCAAACTCATCTACATGCCGCTTGTATCAGATACATAACAAACAAACCCCAAATAATGCTCTTAAGGAAAACACAACTAAAAACATCTGTTTAGCACCCAGTTTTGCTTGGCAGGTCTTGTGGCTGGTCTTATCTAGGTTCACTAGTGCAGCTGCACTCCAGCTGAGACTGACTTGCTCCAGATGCCCTCACTCTCATACCTGATGAATATCTTGATGCTGACTGGGTGGAGGGGGGTGATTAGGTTGTGAATGTTTCACCATCCAGGAAGTGAGGCATGGCTTATCATATCACAGCAGGTCCCAAGAGCCCAGACACAAAGACTCTTTATGCCTCTACCCTGTCTTTTCATTAGCCAAAGCATGTCAAACGGTCCAGAACAGAGCCAAAGGGAAGAGACAGACAAAGTTACAAAGCAAAGAGTCACAGACAAGGACATTTCTGTTACTGTTGATATTCTGTCTATCTCAGAGCTTGTCAGAAGACTCCAGCTGAAAACTCTAATAGGTTCAGGCTGTACCCACAGCATGCCAACATGTCAGTCTGGGAGGGGCAGGCTGAAGGCTACATCCACCAGCTTGGCAAGGGGGGCTGAGGTCACACGCGCGTGCGCGCGTGTGTGTGTGTGTGTGTGTGGACATACATGATGGGGATGATGGTCTTCATAGGTCATGTACCTGATGGGTCCTGGGTAGGCCATGTGCACTGTGAAACACTGTACTGCTCTGGGAAAAGCAGGCCAGGGACTTGACTGAGTTTAGAGGATTTCAACCATGCAAGGCCAGGGGCCTAAGTCCAGGGTCCTTCAAGGACACCTACTGATGACCTTTGTATCACCAAGAAACCTGGGCTTTCATGGCTCATCACTCCCAGACACAATAGGATCTCTGATCAGGGATCAGAGAACAGAATGCGTGTTGTTCTGTCTCCTATGCTAAGTCCCATGAAAGGGAGAGCATCATGCCCAGGTGCACTTAAAGGATGAGTCAGTCTGCTCCAACGAACCAGATGACCAGATGAGGCTCTTGGATGTTGCTTCGGAAGATTGGAAAAAGAAAAAAAAAAAAGGCCAGCAGTTTCTCAGAGGAGTAATGGTAAAGTGAGGACGCAGCCTTTGGCACCAGCTAGACTTGATGCGGTTCATGAGATGGATCTGTTACATGAGATAGGGAGAGATTTCTAAACCCAGGATGTGCAAGACCTATACTCCTAACCAACAGGAAGTATCTACAGAAGGTGAGATGAATCTGCATCTTCTAGCAACCCTTAAGGATAAGGGGATGGATATCGCAGAAGGGAATGAAATGGGACAGAGAGGTAGCAAGCTTAGACTCTCAAATGGGAAGCCAAGCCTCTCTGGCCCTGTGCATACAATCTGCTTACCTGTCACTCAAATGATTGTACCCTAGGTTGTACTACTCCCCCTCCTCTGGGACTTGGTGGTATTGTATGACCACTCCCCTTCCCAGGCTCAGGAAGAGTCAGGCAATGGGGAGGGGCAAGTTCTCTCTCCCACCTCTCCCCTCTCAGCCCGCCCTGCCCCGAATGTGTTTCTGTGTTTTCTTTACCTTTCACATAAACTTTACAAAAAAACAAACAATAAAAAATATGATTAAAATTAGTACAATGTATCTGATGTATCTGAATATGCTGACAGAATATTTAGATAATCACCAGAGTTCCGTATTGAATTCATGATACATGGAAAAGACCTTTATATCAGTTCATGCAAAATGCATATTATGAAAATATGCATAATTTTAATGTTTAACACCAATATAAGGCTATCTTTTTTTAAAGATTTATTTATTTTTATTGCAAAGTCAGATATATACAGAGAGGAGGAGAGACAGAGAGAAATATCTTCTGTCTGATGATTCACTCCCCAAGTGACCACAGTGACTGTGTTGATCTGAAGCCAGGAGCCTAGATCCTCTTCCGGGTCTCCCACATGGGTGCAGGGTCCCAATGCTTTGGGTCAGCTTTGACTGCATTCCCAGGTCACAAGCAGGCAGCTGGATGGGAAGTGGGGCTGCTGGGATTAGAATCAGTGCCCATATGGGATCCCAGTGTGTTCAAGGCGAGGACTTTAGCTGCTAGGCCACGATGCTGGGCCCAGGTTATCTTTTAATTTCATTTTCCCATATATTTTTAAAGTACCATTGTCTAAAAATGACTAACATAAGGGGAGAAAACCAGTTATTAACTGTGAGGATAACACAATTTTTTTTTAGTAAATAAAAGCAACATATTTTGCCACAGATTCAGCCATAATATTGACTTAGTTATAAATAGGTCAGTTAAACTTAAATATTCTTTGTGTCATTCAAAATTCATACATTGAAAGCTAATCCCTATGGTGGTAATTTTAGAGATGTAACTTTGGGAGGTGATAGGGTCATAAGGGCTATGCCCTCATGGGTGAGATAAGTATACCAATAAACAGGTTTAAGGGGGCTGGTGCTGTTGCATAGTGGGTAAAGCCACTGCCTACAATGCCGGCATCCTGTATAGGTGCTGGCTCAAATCCTGGCTATTCCTGCTTCCACCCATCACCATTGCCAACGGTGGGGAAAGCAGTGGAAGATGGCTCAAGCAGGTGGGAGACCTGGGAGAAGCTCTCAGCTCCTGATTTTGGCTGGCTCATCGCTGGCTTTGGGGCCATGTGGGGAGTAAATCAGTGGATGGGAGGTGTATCTCTTTCTCTCTCTCTCTTTCTCTGTGAAGCTCTGCCTTTCATATAAAGGATTAAATCTTTAAAAAAAAAAGAGTGAAAAAAAGGAGGGACAAGGTTTAAAGGAGCATGTTTGCCCTCTTACAAGGACACAAAGAAGGCCCAGCCATAAGGAGTGGACTCTTAGTAGCTACCAAATCTGCTGATGTTTGATCTTGAACTTCCCAGCCTCCAGAACTTGTAGCATTACCTTTCTGTTGTTTGTGAATCAGCAGACCAAGGACTTTTTTTTAATAATAACCCTAAAAAGCCCAAACTAGACTGATCCAAATTACGGTTTAACTAGAATGGAAGATGGGGTACAATGAGGATGACACCTCATCCTCATTGATGAGGAAGGAGGAGGGATAACAGATGGATAACAGAAGATGGGGGAGGAAGGATAACAGAGAATTGAGTCCTACCTTCCACTCCTATTCCAGAATGAAAAATCAAAGCCCACTTTAAAAACCAGAAAACCAGGAAGTCACAATGTAAAGATGTTGCCTAGGAAAATGGGGCCACAATTCTTAGGTAAAACAAACGGTTCCTATCCTGGCTGCTCCACTTTCCATCCAGCTCCCTGCTTGTGGCCTGGGAAGGCAGTCGAGGAACCCCAAGGACTTGAGACCCTGCACCTGCATGGGAGACGCAGAAGAAGCTCCTGGATCCTGGCTTTGGATAGGCTCAGCTCTGTCCATTGCAGCCACTTTCGGAGTGAATCAACTGATGGAAGCTCTTTCTCTCCTTCACTCTGTAAATCTGACTTTCCAATAAAAGTAAATAAATCTTTTTTTAAAAATGAAGTGAAAGTTAAAGGAAGCAAGGGTCTGATGTTTTACACAATCAACCTTAGGGGACCATTTGTCTTTAAAACGATCTGCAGGTAAACTTAGATTAAAATAAAGTCAAAGGTAAAGAAATTGGACAGCATCATTAATCCAGACGGATAGGCAATAACCTATAATGTTTATGTGAATGAGAAAGAAGTGGCAAGGTACAGAAGAGATTGTAATCTATTGTTTGTGATTTAAAAGTGGGGGAGGAGTCTGAAAAACATAAAGATAGGCTTGTATATGCTTAGAATGTGCTCAGCAAGCTCTCCTGGGTTGGCCCTCGAGATGAGTTCCACTTGCAACAATATCTCACCCCTCCATCACTCTCATCCTTAGGAAAGACACCCGCTCTGACACAGGAGTATCTAGTAATCCATGAGCAAATCACATTGTTTTCCTATTCAAAACTCTCAAAAGGTTTTCCTTTTTTTCCTTTTTTCCCTCCTTCCTTTTTCCGTCCACCCCACCCTTCCCCTTTTCTTCCTTTCCTTCTCTTTCTCATTTCTTTCTTTCATTTCTTAAAAACATTGAATAAACCCAAATTTCTGGGCTGTATAACCATAGCTCCATGTGATTTCATATTCATGTTGCAGTTATCTTCTTCTACAACACTGTATTTTTAATCTTTTTAATTGAAAAGGCAGAGTTAAGGGCCTGGCACAATGGCCTAGCAGCAAAATCCTCACCTTGCATACGCTGGGATGCCATATGGGTGCCGGTTCACGTCCTAGCTTTCCACTTCCCATCCAGCTTGCTGCTTGTGGCGTAGAAAATCAGTAGAGGATGGTCTAAAGCTTTGGGACCCTGCACTTGCATGGGAAAGCTGGAAGACAAAGCCACTGGCTTCTGGCTTCAGATCGGCTTAGCTCCAGCCACTGTGGCCACTTGGGGAGTAAACCAGAGAATGGAAGATCTTCCTCTCTGTGTCTCCTTCTCTCTATAAATCTGCCTTTCAATAAAAATGAATAAATATTTTTTTTAAAAAAAATAGAAAGGCAGAGACACACACATAATGAAAGAAAGATCTTCCAAATGGTCCCAAATGGCTGCAATGGCAGAGCTGGGCGGGGCTGCAGCCAGGATCATGGAATTCCACCCAGGCCTCCTACAAAGACGGTAGGAACCTAATCGCTTGACTCATCCTCTGTAGCTTTTCCAGGCCTGTTAGCGGGGAACTAGGTCAGAAGTGGAGCAGCTGGGGCTTGAGCCAGCCTTAGGGACTGGGCAACTCATCTGTAGCAGGTTTCCTAGATATCTCCCGGCAGGCTTCTCAGGTTTCACCTCTGTTTCACTGTTTTACCTCTTTAGGAAGACCTCTCTGGGGGCCTTTCTCTGCACCCTTCATGCCCACACACCATCTACTCACCATAGTTTATCACTTTGCCTTGATTTATTCTTCTTTATAGCTTTGATCACCGTGTGCCCTTTAGTAATCAGTTATTTGCCAGTCATATTTATTGATCTTGCTTATTGTGTTGATCCCAAGCCCTTCACAAGGGGGACTTGTATGTACATTCTGGTTATTAATGAGCAAGCTGCTTTTGAATAAGGAAATACACAATGAAAAATGCAGACTTGTTTCAAACAAGTGCCTCTTCTGAGAAACAAATGGTCCGCTATATTTTACAGAAGAGAAAATCTCAACTATTTATACTTGGCTGCCTTGGGGAGGGGAACTGGAACTTCAGTATCAGTGGTGAAAGAGCAGATGAGACGGACCAACTTACATTTCTGTATGCCTCCCCGTCTTCATGTTCAGAGCATCCAGTTCTCAGGCCATGGTCTCCAAAGTGCTGCCCACACACAGGAACCTCCCATAAGTTGTGAGAAATAAATATTAGAGCACTCATTCTAAGTACCCTTCCTGAAATGAAGGTGGCATTATTAATATTTACTTCATAGATTTGGGTATACACATATAATTTATGAATAAGCTATGCCGCAAATTCAAAATTTTTTTTTTCAGACAAGGATATATAGTCAAAAGAATCTTCTCTGGAAGTTTTATGATAAACTTTTAGATTTTATAATTGGTGGACATATTGTAAAATTATTGGAATTAATTAAAATCGAGAGATTTTACATAAAATAACAGAATTCTGGGCCCTTTGAGAAACTAGTGGATGGCAGTGCTGTTCCTGTGATTTGCAGGAAAGGGTGGGCACATATGTGATGTGTATGTGTGTGGGGGCAAGGGGCAGAGCACACTGATACACAGGTTTTTCCCAATAGCTCTCATGGATTTTCAAATTCAGCTTACCTCATTAATTATTGTCCTGGTTCTGGAGGTGTTTTAGTTTATAATTAACCCTGAGTCTAAGCTCAGCCAAATCACTTGTTCCCAACAGAAATGAAACTGCTGGAATTTACTAATAACCTACTTTAAAAAAAAAAAGGAACACATCCAGAGATACCTCTATCTAAACACTACACTCTCTTCCAATCCTGTTGAGAATAAGAGAACACACAGCATTTGTTGGCACACTAGAAATCCAGCTTAACTGGGAGTGTCATGAATCATCACCCCTTGGGTGTGTCCCAGCTTGGAGCAGGTGGGAGGCACTGGTGTGTAAACTATTTTGTACCTTCATCCTCTAATTACATACAGTTCTTTGTTGCATATGTATCTATTGTCCATCTAAATGTACTACATTGAGAATGTTTAATAAGACTTGTTGGTTGAGGGCCAGCACGATAGCCTAGTGGATAAATCCTTACCCTGAATTTGCTAGGAACCCAAATGGGTGACAGTTCATGTCCCAGCTGCTCTACCTGCTTTCCAGGTTGCTGACTGTAGCCTGGGAAAGCAGTTGAGGATGGCTCAAGGCTGTGGGACAAGGCACCCACCTGGGAAACCCAGAAGTTCCTGACTCTTGGCTTTGGATCGGGTCAGCTCTGGCTGTTTCAGCCACCTGGGGGACCAGCTGACATATCTTTCTCTCTGTCTCTTCTTTTCTCTGTAATTCTGACTTTACAACAACAACAAAAAGAACAAGAAAATCTTCAAACAACAACAACAAAAAGGACCAGTGCGGTAACCTAGTGGCTCAAGTCCTCGCCTTGCACAAACCTGCATACCATAGGGGCACAGTTTCCTATCTCGGCAGCCCTGCTTCCTATCCACCTCCTTGCTGTGGCCTAGGAAAGCAGTCGAGGGGGCCCAAAGCCTTGGGATCCTGCACCTGCATGGGAGGCCTGGAAGAAGCTCCTGGCTCCTGGCTTTAGATGAGCTCAGCTCCGATCATTGCAGCTACTTGGGGAGTGAATCATTGGACAGAAGATCTTTCTCTCTGACTCTCCTCCTCTCTGTGTATCTGACTTTCCAATGAAAATAAAATAAATCTTTTTAAAAAAAATCATAAGAGAAGAAAGACTTGTTGGTTGAGTGACTAACATAAAAATGCCTAGCTTCTACTGGCAACTTATAACTCGTATTGGAATAACTTATATGTATAAATATATAGAGATAGTAATGCAAATACACAGATGTGTGTACTGATAGGAGAAGCAAGATGAATTAAATAATTTCTGTTTTCTTAGCTGCATCATTTTCTCATTTAACTCTTACAATTGTCATATCCTGGCAGATTTTGTTAAAATTTTTTTGTATTTTCTAAGTGAAAAAGTAATACTTAAAAAAAAATAATCTGAAGCCACACAAATGCTAAAGAGCAAATCTAGAATTCAGACTCAGGTCTAATTTCAAAGGCAAAGGTTGCCTCACAAATCAATCAACCAACCTATGCTCATGAGAATTGCTGAAATTCTTCCAATAAGTAATTTACAACCAAAGATGCAGTAGTCATAGGAAATGAACTATCATATCAGTATATTCTATAATGACAAACAGAAAAACTAATGATATTTTCACCAAATCAACAGCAGGAGTCAACAAAAGGGTATCCCAATGTAGAATTCAACAGATCTTAGTAGGTGGCTAAACAAAAGCCAAAACTTTAACATTTAAAAACATTTGATTGGCAGTTAGGGATAACTTTGAGAAACAGTATATATTTGGAAAGCACTTGTTATAAAAAGAAGAAATGGCCCTTTGGATGCAACTACTGTTGTAGGCAAAAAGTTGAAGCTAACTCAATTTTTTTTTTAATTTAAAATTAAAACTGCAACTTCCCACATTCAACAGGAACATTTCCTATAGATACTCAAGGGCACTGTTAAGCAAAAGAGACACAATTTGGACTCAGGCTCCACTGTGAAAGTGCACTAGAGGTGAGGATTCTACATCTTGCCACAAGAGAGCACTAGGTCAAGAGAGTCTTATTGACCAAATGGAGTCCTATTGACCCTGCAGAGAGTTTGGGACTGTTGGCTGCCAAAGGGGGAGCTAGGAGTGAAGAAGTCACTCTATCAACAGGTTGCATACAACAGCACACCCTATGTGTGCATCAGCCTAGCAGGGATGTGGTAACCAGAGTCTTTCAAAACAAGATAAGCTAGAAGACTCTGAACATGATAAGGTAAGGGTTTTGTCAGGAGATAGAGAACACAGGGCAGCTGCTGAATAAGAAAGAATATACAGATTTCATCAGCAGGAACAGGCTATGCAATTCAGGATGGTTTATTTAATGGAAAGAGAAATACGTTAGATGGAAAGCTAAGTGTCTTTGGTTGATATATGTGTACAGAGGAAAGTTTGATTATAAGTGAAAAAATCAAAAATAAACCCCTAAGCAGACTGAGCATTCATGAGGTTGATCATGAGGATGGCTTTGAGCCCAGTTTTTAAATATTTCTAATCGAGTACTTAACACATGAATATATTTTTCTAGTGGAAATTATTATATGTATAAATCAAAATAAAGTCCATTTTCAGTATCTCACAACTGTCCTCTGCCCAAATCACAACCTCCTCCTAAATTTATCTTTCTCTGGAAATTGAAGTATAACACGTGCAGTATTTGAGCATGATGCCAAAAGTGAAAAAGGGGTGGGATGGGATGAGTAGAAAGCTTGTAATAATATGAACACTAATTAATTTTCATAAAATAGTTACTCGGGCTATATCTGGTTTCCTTATGAGATATCAGATCATTCAATAACTGGTTTTGGAGCAATGACTAATTGCCGGGAATTAAGAACGCAACAAGAACCTCAAGGAGTTAGAACTACTTCCAAACTTGGATTTTTTTTTTTTATTGTATATATTGTATACTAATAAGGGAAATGTTACACAACTCAACCAAGGTTAGCTACTATGAGTTAAATGGAAGCACCGGGATTTGAATCCTGGCCTGGAGGTCTTCAAAACTTCTCCTCCTTTTACAGGTATCTATTTTTCTTTTTAAGGTTTATTTATTTGAAAAACAGACTAGCAGAGAAATATAGAGGGAGAGTAAAAGGCAGAGAGAGAGAGAGAGAGAGAGAAATAGAGAGATATGGCTGTTCCAATCACAGGTTTACTCTCTAAATGGCAGCAACTGCCAGATCTGGGCCAAGCTGAAGCCAGGAACTTCATCCAGACCTACCATGTGGCGGGTACAAGCCCAAATTCTTGGGCTATCTTCTTATGCAATCCCAGGCACATGAGCAGGAGGCCTGCTTGGACATGGAGTAAACTTGACCCTAATTAGTGCTCCAGTAGTAGAATGCTTGCAGAACAAACCAAGGCTTAGCTCAGTGGTACAATGCTGGCCTCTATCCAATGACACTAAAGCCATTTGTTTTAAAGATTTTTAAAAATTATTTTTTAATTAAAAATAAAATCAAATCATCACTTTATTATTGCTCAATGTAGAGAACAAGTAAAAGTGAAGGTGGTTGGTTCATTTAGTGCCCTACCTGTAAAAACAGATTTATTCTCATCAAGGGAGTCATGTGGAGTTGTTCAAGGCCTGCCATTAAACAGATTTAGAGACAACTAGTTAATGTAAATGTTGGTAGAGTCCATCAGGGCCAATGAATTTCAAACTGGGAACGGTCTGAGAATTATGATTTCTTGTCCTCTTCCCACTATTTGTGACCTGCAGTTGCTAATCATAATAGGAGATACGCGAGTAACTGCCATTGGTAACACTGATGACCATTTTGAGGAGTAATTCTGATACAATTTCTGGCTTCATCTCCTTTAGAGATCCCTCTTTATCACCCAGTCTTCCTCTTCTACCACCGCTGCCACCCTCTCCAAGTCAGACTTGTTGAACAGGGGCAGGTTCAGGATTCAGGTAATCCTTTGGGGATTACCCTCTTGAACTACCTTGCTTTTCCCTCCCTCTGCTGTGACCTCTATTTCTATCCACCCTTTAAATACGAACCACATAATCCTCTCTATAGTGATACAAGTTTATTTATTTCTGGCCGTTTCTAACTTTTGCTCTCTAGTTACTGCTTTAATTTCCCACTCATTGTTAGCAAGATTTAAAAGTTTCTTCTAAGTAATACCAAGCCTGTTTTACGAAGTACCTAGGATTTTGTTTCTGATGGTTCTGTGCTGGCAGAACTCCATGTCTTTGCCCTACCAACTGGTCCAGATTAATCCCAGCTCATGCACTGGACCAGGACACTACTGCTTACTGAAACAATCATTTTACATTATTCTCAAAGAGAGATCATCTAATGTCTACTTATTTCCAATCATGAAAATTCATGATAATGCCAGTCACACAGTTACAGAATAACAATAACTTTGAAAAGTTTTTTTCTGGACCCGATACAAAGGCTCAGTGACTAAATCCTCATCTTGAACATGGTGGGATCCCATATGGGTGACAGTTCATGTCCCAGCTGTTCTACTTCCCATCCAGCTCCTTGCTTGTGGCCTGGGAAAGCAGTAGAATATGGCCCAAAGCCTTGAGACCCTGTACCTTTGTGGGGAAAGAAAGAAAAGAAAAGAAAAGAAAAGAAAAGAAAAGAAAAGAAAAGAAAAGAAAAGAAAAGAAAAGAAAAGAAAAGAAAAGAAAAGAAAAGAAAAGAAAAGAAGGAAGGAAGGAAGGAAGAAAGAAAGAAAGAAAGAAAGAAAGAAAGAAAGAAAGAAAGAAAGAAAGAAAGAAAGAAAGGTTTCTTCCATAATGGGCATTTGCTTTAGTTGTTAAGCTACCACTTGGGATGCCTAAGGCCCACATGGGAGTATCTTAATTTGAGTGCTGATTTTGCTCCAATTACATTTTCCTGTTACAATCTCCTCTTGGAGACAGTAGGTTATAGTTTCAGTACTTGGGTTCCCTGCTCCTCCTCATACTCCCGTATGAGGATGAGTTTCTGATTCCTGGCCTTGGCCTGCCCAGCCTTGGCTATTAGGAACACTTGGAAAGTGAACCAGTGAGTATGAAATGTCTATTTCCCTGTCTTTCTCTGTTTGTGTAAGTGTGAATTTCAAATGAAACAAATAAATAAGTAACTATTTCCAAACAGTATTCTCCAGTATTCTCCAGGTCTTCAGCTAACACTCACTATCCTATCCTTTCTGTCCAGAATAGTGGTTCTCAGTGTGATCCAGGAAAGCAGCATCACCATCATCTGGGAACTTGTTAGGAAGCAAATTCTCAAACTTTCCCCTAGACTTATAGACAGATATTCTAGGCAATAGAATTCTGTGATCTGTATCTTAACAAATTGTCCAATAAATTGATTTAGATTGAGGTTCCCAGTCTTAGAAATTACATCTTCCTGGATCAAGATCACATTTAATCAGACTTGAGGTTTGTGGTCACAATGATGCTGCTTCTATCGGCCAAACTGCCCAAAGACACTTGACTTTTCTGATACAATTTCTCCCTTGGTTGAAGAGCATGTCTTTCATTGCATTCTTTTAAAGGGGTAGAAATGAGTGAAGCTTTCAGATTGTTATGTTTACTGATGTCCAAAGCTTCCTAGGGATAAAGTCATCTTCAGGCAGTCTAACCACCATTGGCCAGTGATGTAAAGCCATCAATATAGTTGTAATATAAACACTGAACATTAGCTTTCGAGATATGGTGCATGCAGTAAATTTTCAACTGAAAGATGATTTGGAAAACAAGAGAGATATGAGGGTTAGTCAATCTCAAGTATGTTAATGCAGAAAACCTCAGTAGAGGTCTGACAATTCTGTTGTACAAACGGAGGAAATTGTGCAAACAGACCTAGGGATAGGGACAGTGTTGTGGGCACAAATGAGATGATGGGGGAGGTTTAGTATATGGTGCTAAAGCATTAGCCTTGTTTTATTTACTTATTTTTTTTACTTAATTTATTTACTTTAAAGTGGTAGAGAAGTGAAAAAAAGAGATCTTTTCAAAGAAAGATTTATTTTTATTGGAAAGTCATATTTACAGAGAGAAGGAGAGACAGAAAGATCTTCCATATGCTGCTTCACTCCCCAAATGACCACAACAGCAGCTAAGCTGATCTGAAGCCAGAAGCCAGGAGCTTCTTCTGTATCTCCTTAACAGGTACAGGGTTACAAGGCTTTGGGCCATACTCCACTGCTTTCTCAGGCCACAGCCAGGGAACTGGAAGGGAAGTGGATCAGCCAGGACACAAAGCAGTGCCAATATGGGATTCTGGCACATGAAAGGCGAGGACTTTAGCTATTAGGCTACACACTGGATGCAAAAAAGAGATCTTTTGCTTCAAAAAGAAGCAGAGTTACAAAGGAGAGAGAGAGAGCAAAGAAGGGAGGGAAGGACCAAGTGATCTTCCATCTACTGACTCACTCCTCTAACGGTCACAATGGCTAGTCTGATCTGCAACCAGGATCCAGGAACTTTTTCAGGGTCTCTCACTTGGGTACAGGGATCCAAGGACATGGGCCATTCTATGCTACTTTCCAAAGTGCATTGGCAAGAAGCTAGATAGAAATTGGAGCAGTTGGAACTCAAAGTGGTGCCCATATGGAGCCAGTGCTGCAGATGGAGGTTCTAACCACTGTGTCACATGTTGGCACCGAGAGATTTTATGTCCATTTGCTTACTCTCCACAAATGTCCTAAACAGTCAGAGCCAAGCAAAGTCAAGAGAGTCACAAACTCAATCTGGGTCCATTTTTTAGCACTTTGAAGCTGTACTCTGCCCAAATCTCAATATCCTCCCAAATATATCTTTCTCTGGAAATTGAAGTACCACACTTTAAATTTTTGAGCATGATACCAAAAGCAAAGAAAAAAGGTGCAGGGGGAAGTTTGCAATAACAACACTAATTCTTTTTGGTAGAACAGCTTCCACATAAGGTATTAGATCATTCAGTTACTGATTTTTAAACAATGAATAATTGCCAATAAGGGCTTCACTATTCTTGATCACTGGTTTTAAAATAGAAATTCCTGGGGCCCGGCACGGTGGCTTAGAGGCTAAAGTCCTCACCTCGAATGTGCCTGGATCCCATATGGGTACCGGGTCTAATCCCAGAAGCTCCACTTCCCATCCAGCTGCCTGCCTGTGGCCTGGAAAAGCAGTCGAGGATGGCCCAAGGCCTTGGGATCCTGCACCTACGTGGGAGACCTGGAGGAGTCTCATGGCTCCTAGCTTCAGATCGGCGCAACACTGGCTGTTGTGGTCACTTGGGGAATGAATCATTGGACAGATGATCTTTTTCTCTGTCTTTCATCCTTTCTGAACATCTGACTTTGCAATAAAAAAAAAGGAAAAAACGAAAACCTTTAAAAAATAAAATTTAAAAAAAATAACAAAACAAAAACAGAGATTGCTGCATTCTGCTCCAGATAAACATACTGTGACTGTGCCTTGATCCCTACCCATAAGATGAGGATAATGATGGTACCTTCCTGAGGTAGACAGAATTCCAGGAGGGTGTCAAGATTTCCTTTCCCCTTATACATTTGCCCATATAATCACTCCTTCCAAACCTGGGGTTTGGGTGCACTGGAGAAAATGATGGGATGCCACTCCTCTGATGAGGTTATTATTAAGTTGAGCTGGTATTATTTAAAGGGACATCCTGGCAGAGATTGACTTAATCAGCCTAGTAGGTGAACCTTTCCTGCTAGCACCTAATGCAAGATGCTGAGGGTGACCACCTCTTGGAGCTGAAAGCTATCCTTGGCTCTGAGGTAGCAAAAACCAAAAACCAAACAAAAACAAAACAAAACAAAACAAAACAAAATCAAGGACCTAGGACATTGTCTTAATCTGACTGGACTGCTATCACAAAATACCTCAGATCATTTATAAACAGAAATTTATTGTTCATAATTTCAGGGGCTGGGAAGTATAAGACCAAAGAGCTACTTCAGAGCAGCATCACAAAAGGGCTAAAAGGTAAACAGCTCCCTCAGGATCATTTGCTAGAACACTAATGTCATTCTGGATTGTTCTGCTCCCATGATTTAGTTGCACCCCAAGATATATTTGTTACCATCACCATCAGTTTTAACATATGAAACTAAGAGAGACACAAATATTATGATCATGGCAGTCATTTTGGTAGAAGGAAATGAATGCTGCACATCTGCTGGCAAATGCAGCGACTGGGGAAAGGCCATGCCAGACTGGGTCAGAGCATCAGCCAAGCAATGGGACAGGTTTTTTTGGTCAGATTATTCAAGGTGTTGCACCCTGAGCAATATCTTCTACCTGCTCCACCTACAAAAGGCTGAATGGTAATGCGAGAGTGTCCTGGTGTACCATACCCATCTTGGTAGTCAAATGGCCATTGGTAGCTATTCTCTGACCACTGATTCATTAAAGGTTTCTTCCTGAATGGATTCCACTCAAGCTTTAAAGTAATTCAGTTGCTTTTTATCCTTATAGGATCAACCTCAACCATGTTACACTATTACTCCACTCTCACCTGACTGCATTCTTATTCAGCTGAGTCAGCAGGGCCCCATTCCACAAAGAACACAGTTTTAGAAACTGACTGGAAACAACTTTTCCAAACAAGTTTTCACATGGTTTGAAATTAGCAGACTGCTTTCCTTAGGGCTCTTTTTAGGAGTAGACAGTGAATTCCAGCTTGCAATTTAATTTTTATCATGAAGGGGAAAAAGAATCATCATGAATATTGTAATTTATAAAATGAAATAACCATGCCTCTCTTGTTGAAGCTTCATAAAGGAGATGTCCTGAGAAATTACTCCAATGCAATAATAATGAATGGAAAATAATTACTAACTCTGAATGCATATTATGTGCAGGATAGAGTGCTTATTTTAATAAATGTCCAAGTAAAACATGAATTTTCTAGTTTATTCATGACCTAACTTTACATTAACTAATTTTATTCATAAATCCTATACTCTTTAACATTTAAATTCTTTTACGCAGCAGTTTTAGAAATCCAATGTATGAAGAGAGAGACCACTTTGCATTTTTAAAAAGAGAAATGAAACTAAAGAGTTAAAAAAAACCATTTGCAAGAAAAAGAGGTGGTGAAATATAGAGTACAATGAGGTTATAAGTCTTCTAATTATGCTAAAGTAATAACCAAATTTTGTTTCTCAAACATTAGGAAATTCAGCAGAAGTATTCAGAGGATACATTTTAAAAAGGAATAATAATGCTGAATGTGTGCTAACTCCATGAGGACACAGATGTTTATGTTTCATTCACTGCTCAGTCTATAGTAGCTGCAGCAACCTTGGGCCTACAGTAGGTAGGTGCTTAATAAAAATCTGTAAAACAAATGGAATATGTGATCAAATCCAAAACGATTGGATTTGTCTCAGAATTCTACTTCTAAATTGTACATGAGTTTCAGCAAGTCTTTTGGCATCTTTGGGTTAAAGTTTCATTTATTTATATGTGAGGGTTTTTTTGTTTATTTTAAATGTTTTGCAATAAGATATTTGTTCTACCAAACTCACACTGGTATTGGTTTAGGAACAGGCAAAAAGTCAATGGAAACTAGACTACAGGCTCTCTCTGTATTGGTGTGCATGTATGTATGTGTATGTGTGTATGTGTGTGTGTATTTTAGTATTCCATGTACGTATTATACAAGATTAATATATGAGATAAAAAAGAATTAGTTCATAAAGCATATAATAAATGGCTGTTGATTAGGAGAAAACTAATGCTAGTTATCTCTCATATCATATACTGAGCTAAAGCCATATAAAGATTAAGAATTTAAACACTTCTAAAAAGTGAGTTATAAAACTATTAGGAATAAAGTTCACAAAACGCTTTGAAATCACAGTATGATGAAACTCTTTATAAAAGAAACAACAATGTTAACATGTAAGAAAATAGATTAGGTCTCGGCATGGTGACCTAGCGTCTAATGTCCTTGCCTTGAACATGCCAGGATCCTATATGGGTGCCAGTTCTAATCCCGGAAGCTACACTTCCCATCCAGCTCCCTGCTTATGGAACTCAGGTTCTAGTCCCAGCTGCTCCAATTCTGATTCAGCTCTCTGCTAAAAATCCTTAAAGCAATAGAAAATGCCCCAAGAGTTGAGGCCCGTGTCACCTTCATGAGAAAGCTGGACTGGGTTCCTGGTTCCCTGCTTCAGCTTGGCCCAGCCATAGGCATTGCATGCTTGTGCTGAGCTCAGGATCGAACCAATGGATGGAAGATCTCTCTCTTATTCTGTCTCTGAGTCCTTTCACTTTGCTTGTCAAATAAATACATAAATAAATAAATGGAAATTTTAAAGAACCTATAGGAGAATGCAATAAATTAATAAGAATTCCATACCATGTGTAACACAACAGAAAGCAGAAAAAGCAAATGTGCATGAAATTGAAATTCAGAAACAGAAATTGAGAACAAAAATTGCCAATGGACAAGGAAGATTTACCAATGCCAAATATGTAAACATGAAAATATAAACATGAAACTTCTGTAATCATGGAATTTTGTGCTCTCTAAGCTGGCTTCATCTGCTGCCACTCCAACCGCTCTCTTATAGTGAGCATTTTGGACATGGACCAATGAACTGGGGATCTCTTTCTGTTTCTCTATCATTCAAATAAACAAAATAAAATTTTAAATAAACATAATATATTAATAAATATAAACAATTAATACTCCAGACCATGTGAGAAAATTGAATGTTGCACTTAGAAGTAATGTTCTTACTTTTAAGCAGTACTTAAATTAAGGAAGTAACATCATAGTACCATAATATTAGAAAAAAGAGAAGATACAAAAATATTTTCTTGGGCCAATGCAGTGGCATAGTAAAATCCTTCCCTCTGTCTCTCCCTCTCTGTCTGTAACTCTGGCATTCAAGTAAAATGAACAAATCTTTTTGGGAAAAAGAAAAGAAATTTTTTAAATGTTTCCAAGTTTGTGACTATAGGCCTATTTTCTTGCAATATTTTATATAAATATATTTTGCTATCATAAAATTCACCCAAAATGCACAACCCAGTGAATTTTAGTACATTCACAAAGACATGTAACTATGACTACTATCTAATTCTAAAACATTTTCAGCCCCTCCTCCCCCCAAAAGGATGGGAGCACACAGGCAGTTACTCTCCAGTCTTTCTTTCTCCCTGACATCACTTTCTGTTCCTATATACTTGTCAAGGCCATGTCCTCAACCCAGCTGAATTGTGGGAGCCTATCTAGTTTCACATAGCATACTTCCAAAAATAAATAAATTAGTCTCACATTTTTGAATGAAGAAATCATTTCTAAAATAGTTTTCAAAAAGAACAAATGTTTTTCTAAAACAGTATGTGCAACATGAAAAAAAAAAAAAAAACCAAAAAAACAATGATGCTGGGGCCAGTGTGATGGCAGGCTAATTCTCCACTTACAGTGCCAGAATCCCATACAGGCGTCAGGTCATGTTACAGTTGCTCTGCTTCTGATCCCACTTCCTGCTTATGGCACAGGAAGGAAGGAGGGGATGTCTCAAATCCTTGGTACCCCAGATTTGGATGACTCAGCTCTGATTGTTGCAGTCATCTGGAAAGTGAACCAGTGGATGGAAGATCTAGCTCTCTCTGTCTCTCCTGTCTATGTAACTCTATTTTACAAATAAAAATAAATAAAGCTTAAAAACAAAAGCAATGGGGCCAGTGCTGTGACATAGCACATTAACCCTCAGCCTGTAGGGCCAGAATCCCACATAGATGCCGATTCATGTTGCAGTTGCTCCACTGTTGATCCTGCTCCCTACTTAGGTCCTGGGAAAGCAGCACAGGCTGGCTCAAGTGCTTGGGCCAGTGCAGCCAAATGGGAGACTCAGAAGAAGCTTCTGGCTTCAGATGAGCTCAGCAATGGCTGTTGAGACCTTTCGGGGAGTGAACCAGAAGATAGAAGACCTTCCTCTTTGTGTCTCCTTCTCTATATATAAAATCTGACTTTCAAATGAAAATGAATACATATTTTAAAAAGCTAATTATGCTGACAAACTTCTTACAAAAGCTAAAAGTGTTTTGCTGTTACCTTTTGACTACTTAACAACTTTGCCTTCTACCCACACTCTCAACCAAGTGTAATCTCGTAAGAGCTTTTTTTATCTTAAAAAAACCTTTCTGGTGGTTACTTCCCTATCTCTAATAATATAGACATATCACCACTTCTTTATTTATCTAACAGACAGACTTTATCTGTGGACTTCCTGTTCTGATGAGAACATAGTTCTTTCATATTCCCCCGCCCCTCCCAACATGAACATCTCATAATTTTTACTTCCCCTGTTGTCATTTTATGCTACTCATTTACTTTATATTTCTTTTGTAACTTTTAAAACTTTAGTTTTTATGAGTATGTAGCCTCATTTTACGCACAGTTAAGAATAAACTGCAGCTTTGTTTTGTATAGGTCCCCTCCTTTTTTACTTCCAAAAATCTGCTACCACACTTATCTCCAAGTTTTTGATACTACATATAAAAACACTCAAATGACTGGCACAGTAAAATAATAAGCTTTAACAGCAACTTAAATAAAAACTTTTGAAATGAAAATCAAAGAATGGAAACAGTCTACTGATGAATGGATAAAGAGCACATGGTATACATACACAATGGAAATCATGTCATTCACAACAACAATGGATAGAACTGAAGCTTATCATGCTAAGTGATATAAGCCAAGTATGGAAAGAAAAAGACTGCCTGACCTCCTCCACAAGTAGAATCTAAAATGACTGAACTTGTAGAGGTTGAGCAGAAGGCTGGTTACCAGACTGCTCAAAGAAAAAGGGAGGTCTTTCTGTCTCTCCTTCTTTCTGTAAATCTAATCTGCCTTTCCAACAAAAATTTAAAACTCTAAAAAAATAAATAAATAAAAAAGGCAGCTGGTGGCGTGGAGGCCTGGTTCAATGGCTCAGTAGTTAAATCCTTGCCTTGCATGCGCTGGGGACCCAGCCTACAGCACTAAAGTCCCCGTTTGTTCCAGTTGTTCCAATTCTGATCCTGGTCCCAATCAGCACAGGATGGCTCAAGTCCTTGGGCCAGTGCAGCCAAATGAGAGACTTAGAAGAAGCTCCTGGTTTCAGATGAGCTCAGCTCTGGCTATTGCAGCCACTTGGGGAGTGAACTAGTGGACAGAAGATCTTTCTCTCTGTCTCTCCTACTTTCTGTAAATTTGACTTTCCAATAAAAATAAATAAATTTTAAAAAAATAGAAGAAGTGAGGAAAAGGAAAGGAGAAAATTCATAGCTACTAAGTAACAGTTAGATGAGAGAAAGAAGTTCTAGTATTGTTTAATAAGGTGAATATAGATAATGAAAGTATAATCTGCATTTCAAAAAAGCAGAAGAAAATGTTGCATGTTTTCAAAATGTGCAATTTTGCTAGTGAGTTAATTTTTTTTAATTGTGAAATACTTATGCACGCAGGGAAGAACAGAAACTCACAAATGAATGCATATGAACCCACCATTCAGCTTTCGAAAATGTTAACACATTTTCTGTTCTTGAAGAAAGCACTGGGGTTTGGATGCTGTAATGGTGAAGTCACCTCTTGGGGTGTCAGTACCCCATGTGAAAGAGCCTGGTATAAGTCCCAGCTCCTTTGCTTCTGATTAAGCTTTCTAATGAGAGCCTGGGGGGCAACAGATGGGGCTCAAGGACTTGGGTCCCTGCCAACCATGCAAAGTTCCTGGCTCCTGGTGTCCACCTGGCCAGTTGTCCGATGATCTTTCTCTCTCAGTCGCTTGCTCTTGCCCTCTCCTTTTCTTTCTCTCCATCCCTATAACTCCGTCTTTTAAATGAACAACATAAATATTTTTGAAGAAATATTTTAAATCAGAAACCATTGCTGATCCACGACAACCCATGTGCGGTTGACCCTATTTCTCTTCCACCTTAATGTTTAACATACCAAAGCTTTTCTCATTAATCCAGTATTTATCTTTGTACCACATGACTTTATACTTCGACCACACTTTGCCATCCACACACATTATGTATCAACAATGACATTTTAAAACAGAAACTGGAAGCTACTACAAATTGGTGAACACTCATCTTCCTTACTTATCAGCTATTTTTGTATGTCTTACTGCAAAGCAAGTAAAAAGTTTCCAAAGCATGACTCACAAGGCATAAAGTACAGCACAAAAAGGCAAGAAAGGATAAGATTGTGGCTTAGGGAGCAGAGGATACACCAAAACGAGGGAACCCACCAGATTATTTTTAATTTTGCACCAAGACAAATTTTCAGTTGGGTTATGGAGGCAAATGAAGAGGGTGTATCCGGGAGTGTGTTCTCACCATAGTCGTAAGTGATAGAAAGAGGGAGAGTGAGGTACATTAATACGACAGATTATACTTCACAGAAATGAAATTTAGGGAAAAGGGCTTGCATGCTGACTTCACTTTCAGCTTAGGAAGAATTTTACAGCTAGAATACAAAATTTACTTGACTTCAGATGTTTAATGCACAAGCTAAAGACTGAGAGTCACCAAAGAAAAGACAGAATGACACAAATGGGAGCAAAGGAAAGCATCATGGCCTGAAGACAGAAATCTAGACATACTTTCTTTATTACAAAACAGGATTAAACTTTTTCCATCAGTTTTTGTATTTACCCATAATTCCCACATGCAGCAATTATTGTTTCTTCCTATCTTTCCCTAAGTTATTCTCCTTTGTCTACTATGTATATGCATGACATGTTTACAGAGTTTTTCTAATTTTAGTTGTATGCCATATTTAAAGTTTATCACAGTTTAGGGCAGCCATTTTGTCTGGTGTTAAGCCGCTGGTTGATTGCCACATCACATATCATAGTCTGGTTTGATTCCTGACCGAAGCTACTAATTCCAGCTTCCTGCAAATATAGACCCCAGTAGGTAGCAGTGATGACTCGAGTAATTGGTTCCTACTATGCAAATGGGAGACTTGGGCCTGGGCAGCTTCAACTGTTAGGGCATTTAAAGAATGAACCATCAGACTGGAACTCTCTATCTCTCAAATTAATGAGTAAACAATTAAAAAATTAACTATGATTATCAATCCAAATTAATTTATCAGAATTACTGAATTCAAATTCAGTATTGCTTACTTTTGTGTCTATTATTCCCAGACCTACTATAGGTGTAAGTACAGGAAGCACTCAGCATGAGCAGGATAGGGGAAGCATGCTAAAAAATTAGGAAACACACAAAAAAATATTTTTTAAACTGTTTTTTTTAATTTGAAAGAATTACAGAGAGAGAAGGAGAATCTTCCATCTCCTGGTTCACTCCACAGATGGTCACAATGGCCAGGGCTTGCCAGGAGCTTTATTCAGTTCTCCCACATGGATGCAGGGACCCAAGCATTTACGGCCATCTTCTACTGCTTTTCCCAGGCCATTAGCAGGGAACTACACTGGAAGACGAGCAACCAAAACACACATTGATACCCTTAAGGAATGGTGTCACAGATGCCACAATAGGATAATAAATTTTTTTTAAAAAGTAACTGTGAGAGTTACAAGTTACCTGTAAGAGATAGTTGACTCAACAGAACTGGGTGCTATTTCTTGCACATTAATATTTAAGCCTTTCCTAGTCTGTATGCAGTACTTTTCATGGAGATATGGGTGCTCTTATTTGGATATATTTACAAAATAAAAAATAAATCCACAGGTAATAAAAAAAAATTACATGTTTCTAGAAACAGTATGTTCATTCTAAATTTTTTAAAATTTTCTTGAAAAAGCAGGTAGAATATTTTCAACCATATTTACTCCCCAAAAGACAGAGCTGTGGTTGGTCAAGGCCAAAGATCAGAGGCAAGAACCTCATTTGGGTCTCCCTTGTGGGTGGCAGTGATCCAACTGCTTGAGCTCTCACCTGCTACCAGCCACCCAGGTTGCAAATTAGTGTGAAGCTAGAATCAGATGTGGAGTCAGAGCTTGAATCCAGGGACTCTGATATGGTTTGTCTCTGTGTTCAAAGTGTTATCTTAACTCCTGAGCCAAATGTTAGCTCCTCATTTTTAAAATAAAGACTACTTCTAAAGAACAGAAGTTTCCTCTGTGCCCTACAGCAGTCACACCACGAGTCTATGACAACAAAGAATAGCAGAACAAGTACATGATAGTTCTCACAAATGCTGTTCAAGAGGGGTGGGTACACTCCATACAAAAGGAATTACTCTTTAATGGTTTTCTGTTTCTAATGTAATTGCAACAATGCTTTATGTTTGTGTGCTGCATTATAGTTCGCAAACTGCTTTTGTGGCCTCTACTCATATAACAAGGGATGTATCAGCCAGGACTGCCCCACCACAAAAGGGATTGGGATGGTGAATAAATAAATTTCAGCAGCTAAGGAAGGTGCTTACCGGAACAGCATAAAAAAATAGTCTTTAGCCTCATTGAGCAATTTTTTATCGAGTGACAATTCTCCAGCTTTGTCCCTGTTAAGGGATGAGCAAGATAAAGCCCTTCTCCTTGGATCAGAGACAGGTAAAGGAGGCACAGCTTTAGAAAGACTGAAAGATCTCAAGCTCTGCTCAGAAAAAAGGGCTCACCAACCTTGAACATGAGACTTCATAGTGTAAGCATCTGCATGAGTTCAAGGATTCAAGTTCAATGCACTCCAAAACACTCATCTTCATATCACTAGCAATGTTCACAGGGACCTTCCTATATTTTTTCTCATAAGGGCATAACTGACATGCCTTTTCCATTGTAGCAGAGACATACAAATTTTTTGTTGTGAAAGAAGAAAATAAACTATTAGAGACCCACTATGGAGACTATATAAAAATGTTATACTGCCAAGTTCGGAAGCTAGTCCATCCAGAGCACAGGAAAACATGTATTGGAACAGAAAGGGTTCCTTAAAGCTAGCCATCTCATTTCAACTCTCCCACATTGGAAAAGTTAAACACTTGAATGATGCAGATTGGCACAGTCCCGGGACTGTGGAAGACTATATACGGGACATTTTGGAATTAAAGCATGCAGGTATCTCCTGAGCTGTTCAAATGGGGACGGTGTCATGCACTTGGGTGTTAGATACAGTGTTTTCACAGGTTGATAGCCTGGTCAGAGGCAAGTCTTGCACACAATTAACTTAGGCTCCAGAAGTTCCTATCTCGGACCCTATCAAGATTGTACTCCAGCCTTGACTGTTTTCCTTTTTTATGAGGCAAAAGAGAGGAATGAAAACTCATTTAGTGCTTGTTATATAGTAGGGACTCTACTGTGCTTAGAAACTTTCCAAATGAGGTTAACTTGGTATCACCGCTTATAGCAGATGCTACACAGCTATTAAATGTTAAGCCCGAAGTTCACAGCTTGGTCTCCTCTGGTATTACAACCTCAGTAGAGAGCTCCTAAAGCCCATCAACACCCTTACTGGGCCTCAGTGGCTCTCCTACCACCAATGAATGATCTGGGCAGCAGCTATGGCATAGAAGGCTGAGTGTTATCCCAACTCAACAGATCCTGGGTTAGTTCATTACAGTGGAAGTACAGCAAATCGTCAGGATCACTAAAATAGACCAACAGCACAAGGAGGAACGAGAAAGGAAACATTAGAGAGAAAACAGTGAATGATTGAAAATACTGAGGGTATCAGACACTAACCACAGGGTTGGGGCTGTACTGGAAGGAAAAAAACAGTACAAAATGCTCTTTACGCTGAAATTCACTGAAACCCACATGAGGTTTAATACATCTGAGAGTGTTTTAAAAGTATAAAGTGTTGAACAACTGTGAGGAATTATTCATAAAAGAAAGTTTTTTATAAGAAAAACGTAAAACTTTGATGGTATTTTTACTTCTTTAAGAACTAGAGCTGTTATGAGAATTGTTCCTTGTTGAAGAAACAAGCGGTGTTTATTTTCTGTTTGACAGGATCAAAATTAGAGAATAAAATTAGCCTGCAGAAGAAGAAATTCTCAGAGTATATGAGGTTACCTTACTCTTTCCTGAGCTGTGGCCAAGAAGATTGGGTACAATTTTTGAAGATTATTTTTCTTAAATAAAAAATGTGATAATTTAAATGCAATCTAAATTAAACATAAATCACATGTCTAGAGACTTAGAACTAGTGAAATATTTTTTTACCTAAACAAATAAAACTTTTTATGTTTACATAATAATACAGTGACAGTGAAACAGAGAGATAAGCAGATATCCCATCCTCAAAATGGCTACAACAGTTGGGGCTGGGCTGGAGCTAGAGCCAAGAACTAGGAAAACCAAGTCAGGAGCCCAGAACTCTCCACTAGGGCTCGCATGTGGGTACCAAGGGTCCAAAGTACTTGGGCCATCTTCTGCTACTTTCCCAGACAAGGAACAGACACATGGATGTGAAGCAGAGAAACCAGGACTTAAACTAGCAATCTGAAATGGGAAACTTGTACTGATAGAGGAATCTGCTGTACCATAAGACCAGTTCATAAGGAAAAAAAAAGTCAACTGATGTTTTGGTTTTTTGTAGATTTTCCATCTGTTGCCATCCTAGTTCTTCCTGCTTTGGCAAATCCCTCTTCCATTCTCTCACACTTTTTCTTCAACTTGTCATCTCTCCTTGTACTAGTAGGGCAAATTGCTATTTTGTCAATCCTTTCTCCTAAATTGTTTTTTTTATCCTTTATAGCATCTGATAAAATATTAAAAAAAATCTTTTAAAAAAATTCTGTGGAAAAGTAGAATTAAAATATAAAGCTATTTTGATACAAAAAAATTGAAATTGTATGTGTGGTTTTCAAAAACATCATGGAAATGCATACTATGAACAAACTATACAAGAATTTCAAAATTTTTCCACCAGACTAAACTTATTTTCCCCACTTACTTGTGAATGTTTTTAAGTACACTTACACCTGCCCTGTGTGTCTGCGAACATACTGTGCTATTTTCCTTTTATTCTTCTTTCCTTTTGTTTGTTCCTTTATCCAAGCCACTACCACCTGAGGAATTCAAGTTTTCACAATGTCACATCTAGAACATTTTGCTGTTACTTCAGCAAGGGAGTTTAAACTGCCTCTAATTATGCTGTTTTCCAGCCTATTTCCTCTCCTTTGGTGATTACAGGCAGCCTTGCAGCACTGTTGGCTTGCTTCTCCTCTGATCTTTTATGCCATTTTCTTGGAGCTCTGGCTTACCAGGGTCTTGGTTAAATAATGGCCCAGCACTCCACCTGTGTTTCAAAAAACTGTTTCAGAGGCAAAGCCCAAAAAGCCATAGAGCTGTAGAACTCTGGCTGTACAAAAAGCTGTTCCAACTCCCTGGTTAACAACAGATTTCAGTTTCATCCCCTGAAACAGTTTCTGATTTTAACTTGGACTTACTTACTTGCCAATGGACATTAATGTAACCATGTAGATTAGCCTGTTTCCATTGGTCTAGAGTGGTGTTCTCCAAACAAAAAGGAATCTGTGTGTTTTAAGCAAGTCCTCTAAATAATGGCCTCGGTACCCCTCATGTTTAGGAGCCTGAGAATCTGTATTGAGAAAAGATCAACAAATGCATGTGGCAGGTTGGTATTCACTGACTACTGTTTTCTTCCCCTCCCATCTGTACTTTCCTGTTATTCCTCATCCTTGGGATTCCGTGACCAGCTATTTTGCCTTGATTGTCTCCAAAAAGGAACCAAAGAAAGCAAAGTGGTTTCTTGACCTGTTTTGTGTTTCAAAGCAGACTTTGAAACCACAAGCAAGGAAGAGTTTAAGAGAAGAGTCTTTGGGAGGCCCAAATTGAAGCTTTTCAAATGTCCAAGTTCATGTTAGGAATGGACTCAAGGCTTGGAGTGCAGAAGGCAAGCCAGAGCCAGACTGCTCTCCTGTCTAACAGGAAATAATGGTCTGACTGAGGGGAGCTTCAGAAGTTTCATTTTTAAAAAATTAACTAATTTACTTTACTTGAAAGAATTACAGAGAGAAAAGGGATAGACAGGGAGATCTTTCATCCTCTGGTTCCACTCCCCAAGTGGACGCACTGGGCCACTCCAAAGCTGGGAGCCAAGAGCTTCTTCCAGGTCTCCCACATGGCTACAGGGGCCCAATGCCTTGGGCCATCCTCTGATGCTTTCCCATCAGAAGGGAGCTGGATCAGAACTGGAGTAGCTGGGATGGGAACCAGTGCCTAAATAGGATTAGCCTGTTGAGCCTCCTGCACTGTTCCCACCCCTCCTCAGGCTTTGGTTCTGACTCAGCTTCCTGTTGATGCACAGCCAGGAAGGCGGCAGTTGATGACTCCAGTACTTGGTCTTCTGTACTGCTCTGGCCTTCCCTGGCTGTGGCAGCCATTTGAGGAATAAGCCATCAGATGGAAGATCTGTTCTCTCCTTCTCTCTCTCAATACATACATACATACATAATTAAAAACAAATAAATCTTTTAAAATTTGCCCATCATGTTCTTTTTCCTCATCTTTGTCCTTCTTTTTAAAGTTCAACCTTTTAAAATATTTTCTCATGCTTGAAAAAAACCAAAAGGTATAAAACTCAAGAGGCACAAAAAAAAAACCAAAAGTACAAACCTCCCATCTTATCAATGTTCCCCATCTCTCTAGATTCCTAGGCTGACATGTTATTCTTCTGATATTTAAGCATATTTAAAAGTTTGTGGGTTGTAAAATCAGTTTGATATCTATATATTAGATGTTATGTGTTTTCATATATAAAATTTTTGGGTTCTTAGATTGTCAGTTTATGAGTTATAAGCTAAGACCCACAGAAATTCAGTCTGTTTGCCTAAAGTCACTCAAAGAATTAGTAACACAGCTTGGATATTAATTGCACTTGTCCAACTGTCTTTGAGGTCTCACATTTAATAGCCTAAAGCAAAAATCATAACAGCCTTCCTTTACTATTGGGCAACAAAGCCTACTATTCCCACCACCCTCCCCTGCCTTTTCTTTTTTAGTTTTATGGGCATAGAGACCAAGTGGAGGTAGAAGTGGTTCTTTTAATCCATGGCTCCCATATTTCTGAATTCTCTTGCTTATTAAGATTTATGTAACCCCCTCAATCAGTATGTGTGGCACTTTTGCATTTAATAGCAGGCATGTTGAAGGAGAGCAAAGTCTGAGTTGCTCATTATATCCATGTCCAGCTGAGTTTGAAAAAGGCAACATTAAGCCTTCTTGATTCATCTTGCCTACTGCATGTAACTGTCATTCTGCCATCTCTTTAGTACCACATTTCTCATATTTTCGCTTTCTCAAGTGATTCTGCCAACTAAAATGGCCCCCAATCTGTACAGCTTTACTAAATACAAAAGGTTGTGACGCGCCTTGAGAAGAAAGTGTATATGGTAGATACGTTTCATCTAGATGTTCTGCTGGCTGTTGTACCCAGATTCTGAGATCCCCAGAAATCATCATAAGTCTGAAGTTGATGCAAACACATAAGGGCGGTTTGTTCAGACTAGCCTGGGCTCCCAGCCGTGTCCTGCCCAACAGGACTGGGGAAGGGCAGCCCCGAGCTTGGACAGCAGTTTTTATGCACTTCAGGCCAATTCCACACAGTTACACAGTCATGATTGGTCAGTTTAACTGTTGAGTTATTAAAAAAGCAAGTTGGCAGGCTTATATTGGTGGGTTTGAAGCAAACAACTTTCAAATAGTACAAACTGGTGGGCTGTGGGAAAATGCACACCAGGGATCTCCTTCTTGAGGAATGCTCTGCCTTTGTGACTTGTCAGATGTCACACAGGCTGTCAGGACTGGGTTTACCCAGCCCCTCAGCCAAACAAGAAAAGCAGAAACCACAAAAGCAGAAATCACTGCAGTTTGAAAGGAGCAAAGGGCACATGTTTAGGACCCTATGAGGTTTCACATAGCTATGTGTTCAATGTTTATTTGTAAGATTTCTTTATTTATTTGTAAGAGAGAGAGAGAGAGAGAGATTATTCAAGTTCTCTGGTTCACTCTACAAATGGCTTCATCTTGGCCTGGAAGAGGCCAAAACCACATCAGTCTGGAATGTGATCTGGGTCTGCATGTGGGGTGGCAGGGGCACAAGTACTTGAACTATCTTCTGTTGCTTTCTTAGATGCATTAGCAGGGAGTTGGATCAAAAGTGAAGAAGACAGGGCTTGAATCAATGCTCACAGATGCCTAGGCTAGAGGCATTAGCTTAACTTGTTGTGCCACACAGCAGCCCTAGGAATCTAACCTTGTATTTCTTTTAGAAGTAATTTAATGTTCAAAGTAAATTTATTACTACATACCATGAATAATGATAATTTGCCATATTTTAGAGCATAACACATGGATTCTATTGTTCCTATCATGTCATTTAGTTTGTAGTGTCTAAGTTTTCCTTAAATAAGAGAGTTGTGCTAATATATCCTACATTCTCTCTTTTTTTTTTATATCCTACATTCTTGAGGTAAGAACTATATTTGGGGCTGGTGTTGTAGCACAACAAATCAAGCTACCACCTGTAATACTAGCTGGCATTTCATAGGAGAGTGTTGGTTTGAGTGCTGCTTCTCTGCTTACAATCCATCTGCCTGCCAATGTGTCTAGGAAAGCAGTGGAAGATGGCCAAAGTTCTTGGGATTCTGCCACCCATGCTGGAGACCTGGCCAAGCCACAGCTGTTGTAGTTGCTTAGAAAGTGAACCACCAGCAGATGGAAGATCTCTTTCTTGTTCTTTCCCTTTCATGAACGTCTTATATAACTAATTCTAAATATATATATATTATATGTTACTGTATTTCTTATATATATTATTTCTAAGTATATATTTATGTCATATATATTTATACCATATATATAAATTTTATGGGAGGCAAAATTGGCTCCTAAGTGCACATTTGGAGGAGATAAATCTAAACAGAAAGCGATATTGCTTTTTATAGCTTAACTATTTTGCTAATTGGATAGTCTCTTACCCACTTATGAAATACCAATGATAATATGTGAATAACTACCATGTGCACAGTCCATTCAGAAATATTTGTATTTTTCAGTGGCACTGAAGAAGATATTTACAGTTATCAGGAGATAACTGTGAGTGCATATCACTATGTCACCAACCTGAATCCTTACCATTCATAGAAAATACATCTTTTATGTTAGTTACAAAGAAAACCAAAGATTGCATGGTAAGCTTTTACTTATAATCCCAAGTTTTACTACCGTGTGTGACAGTTAAGAATGAATACAATCCTTTGTGTTTGTTAAAAAGCATACATTTCAAGGTCCCCATAGTAGAGTTAATGAGTTTCTTTTCATGGTTCTGTACCTTTTGGATCACTGTTAGACCTCATTGTGAATGAATCTAACAGGTATTTTCTTAACCATATAGGTTCTACAAAAAGGGGATGTTACAGGGAAATGGTAAGGTGAGCATGGATAAAAAGTTTAGAGATACTAAACTAAGCATTCAGTCCAAGCTACCTGTTACTAGTTGAATTGCATCCTCCTTCATAAATGATTTGTGAGGGTCTTAACCCTCAGTATCTCTAACTGTGGCTTCTTTATAGAGGTAATCAAAAATATGATAACTGGGATAAGCCATAATTCAGTATAACTAAACATAGGCACAAGCACAGACAGGAGACAATGCAGTCAGAAGCAGAGGTGATGCAAAGGAATCCCAGGAAATCCAAAGATTGCCAGCAAACTACCAAAAGTGGGAGGAGTGTGGAACGCAGTCTCCTTCATGGTCCTCAGAAAAAAAACCAAAAAGCAAACAACAACAACAACAACTACAAAAAACACACAACTATCCACAACTTGACCTGGGACTCCTTGGCTCTATAACTGTAGATAATAAATATCTGCGGCTTAAGTCATCTAATGTGGGAAATTAGGTTGTAGTAGCTGTAGCAACCGAATACACAGCCCATCACTGGTTAAAGAAAATGAACTTCTGCTGTGGCTTCTTCTTTTACTCCCAGAAAACCAAGACAAGATTTGCTTAAAAGTTAGATGTCATGAAGTAAATGATTCCCAAGCTCATGCAACTATAGCCTAAACCTTTCACAAGCACACACAAATCTGATGCTTCAAAGCCTCTTATAAAGGACAGGTTGTGCTCAGGCCATTTAGGTCATGGACTGTGATCCTGTACTTTCTATGTAATAAGCTAAGATTTTTACATGACTCATTATGTAACTTGACTTGCTGCATGCTGCTCTGTCTTAGGAGTGCCAAATTAAAGCAGAGAGAGACAGAGGGTGAGTAAGCTCTGGGGGGAGAGCAGCAGTGGTCTTCAGAGAGAGTGTTGAATGCATTCTGTTACCTACTCTGAGTACTGATTATAAGGTTTTTTGTGCAGGCAAATCCATTTGGAACTATTTTGGGTACAGCGTGGGCATCATTCTTTGTACTCTGCTCCATTCCCATGGTTTCCCTATTGATGGGCGTTCGCTACAGAACAAAGATAAGAACTAAATGAAAGTAGCTTTAAAGAAAATCTAAATGACTCTGTTTCCATTGTAGCATATACTTTCAATAACATGTTCATGAGCTATTTTACATCTCAACTGGATATTCCTTGAATGTAATCCTGGTAATACTTACATTATTTCTATAATTATGAAATAATTTTGCTCTTTGCATAACAACCTACCAGGTATTTCCATCTATGGCCTGAGATGGGGTCTAGCAAGAAATCAGAGCCCAAGTCAGAGAGTTCAGTTGAGGCATTTCACACCAACAAGGAAGATCCAACAGCCAAACAGGGAAAGGAGGACATCCCACATAGTAGCAATAGTAGGAAACCTTATCATTTAGCTTTGAGGCTGAAGAGTTTAAGAGAGGAGGTAGGTTAACAGGGCCAGGGAACCATTGCCTGTGGCTGGAAGAACAGTTTACTGTAGAGGAAGAATAGCCACACTGAAATTGCTGGAATCAAAGGGGGGTCAGGAGGAAGGGGAATGTATATTGGATTCCCATTTTATTCTTCTACCTGTACTACTGCTTTATCTTTTTAATTTGTATTATATTGTTACGACTTCTTTCAGCCACGGGCAAATCAGTCTAGGAAATGCAGTTAGCAGAATGCAACTTCCTGGACAGACACAGCAAGAGAATGGCTAAGGATGAACAGATCTGGGATCAAGGAGACAAATGCAAAGCTGGTGCAAGATGTTGTCATTTTTTGGGTTTTTGGCAACAAAAGGCCAGAGCATGGCTAAGAAAATAAAAATAGTGGCAGAGTCTGGCCAGTAAAGTCTAGTAGACTTTGCATACCAAACAGTCACACAGGAATGGAGCTGATACATAGCACATATACCCCAAAAGCAGAGAAGCTGAAAAGTCTCTTGAGGAACAGAGCAAACAAGATGTTACAGTTTTTTAGGATAATTAGACTCCATTAATGAGATGAGCACGCACACAAACAGACACAGACACACAGACACACAGACACACACACGTGAAAAAAAGAGGCTTATAGAGGTATAGTTCATTATCCATATGCAGGAATTCCTTCCAAATAACTAGTATGAAATGTAGACATAAGATTCTAAAGATTTTGTTTTTAGCTTTTTCCAAAATCTTTGCTGTGTAACACTAAATGTTTTAAAAGTATATACTTTTTTTTAAGAGAGAAAGAGAGATCTCCTCTTTCAGTTCACCCTCAAAAGCCTGAAATGGCTGGAGCTAGGCCAAGCCAAAAGTAGGAACAAGACACTCAATTCAGGTTTCCCACATATGTGACAAGAACCCAGGTCATTGAGCCATTGTCTGCTACTCAGTGTGTATATTACCAGAAGTTTGGAATCAGGAGACAAAGTAGGGGAGCAAATCTAGACACTCCAAAAAGGGATGCAGCATAATGGAGTACAGGTTCAAGTTCTAGCTACCCTGTTTTTGATCTAGCTTCCAGTTAATATACCTGGGAATACAGCAGATGATGGTTCAAGGCTCAAGTGCTTGGCTTGCTACCACCCATTTTGGAGACCCAAATGCAGTTCCTGGCTCCTGGCTTCAGTCTGACCTAGTCTTAACCGTTGAGGGATTTGGGAAGTAAACCAGTGATAGAAGATCTCTCTCTATTTCTCTCAAATAAAAACAAATAAATGTTTAAAAAAGGTAATCGTAACAGTCCCCTTAAAAATAATTTTTATGAATCCATATAAGCTTATTTGGACCACTATACTGATAGTTAGTATAGTTGTCTTTAATTAAATCCATTAAAAAGTTTTAAAATATTTTTTTCCTAATCAAATGCTTTTTGCTGAGATCTAAATTAATATGTATAAGAGAAGAACGTTTTACTAATTATATAGTCATCTTGCAATCACTAATGTTTGGAAGAAAGGAATGCATTTTGCTTACTCTCTTATTCATCAGAAAAATGAGCGTTTTAGAAAGTAATAACAGAAGCACATAGAATTACAGAAATACAAGTTTATATAATTACCACAAAAGTGAGGCCAAAGGACTAGCTGGATATAATGAGGCTACTGTAATTGTGATTATCTAGATAATAGATAAAATCCACTCGCCTAGAAATTGTTAGTGAGCACCACATATGTGCAGGTAGTGTTAAGCTGGGTTCTGATAAACCATACATTCTGGCTTCAGGGAGCTTTGTATATGAAGAAAACATAACAATAAGGCTATAAAAAATTGTAACTGGCAGGTAGCCACAGACCTCACAAAGGCACAGTGTCCCTAGGCAAGGGGTGGCCAGCAATATCTAACTTCAGCGTTCCCAGATCTGGGCCTTTGGATGTTGGCTTGCTCAGTCCCACACTTTGGCTCATTGCCCATGGCAAGCGTAAGCCTGGTCTCCCTGCTTGAGCCAACATTACACTATTGTACACATCAGCACACCTCTGGCTAACGACTCACTCCCAGTTCTCAAGGGCACCCTTCATGACCTGGGATCTACTCCACTTCCCATTCCCACATCAACCAGACCATGCAGGTCTGTGAATCACATTTCTTGGAGATGCCTCTGAGCAGTCACCGCCTCCTCTCCTGTCCCTCTGAGTCTGCCTCAGTGCAGGTGCAGGCCTTCTCTTTTTTTCTCATAATGATTTAGTTTGTTGGAAAGGCAGCATGATACACATGGACACACACTCAAACAGAAAGAGAAAAAGAGACTCTTCCATCCAATGATTCACTCCCCCAGAAGCCCAAGCAGCCCACCTGTCTTTTATTTTTAAAGATTTATTTATTTGTTATAGGAAAGGCAGATATATCAAGGCAAGGAGAGACAGAGGAAGATCTTCCATCCTCTGATTCACTCCCCAAGTGACAGCAATGGCTGGAACTGACCCGACCCTAAGCCAGGATCCAGGAGCTTCTTCCAGGTCTCCTATGTGGGCACAGGGTCCCAAGGCTTTGGTCCATTCTCCACTGCTTTCCCAGGCCTCATGCAGGGAGCTGGATGGGAAGCAGGGTGGCCTGGATTAGAACTGGTACCCATATGGGATGCCGGCATGTTGAAGGCGAGGACTTTAGCCACTAGGCTACTGCGCCAAGCCCATCTTCTTTCTTTTTTTAATTCAAGTTTGTAATTTTAATTCTTTAAGTATAAAAACACAAAAGAAAAACATATGTTTTCCCTAACTGCTTACAAAAATACAATCTAACTGGCCAACTTCTGTATTTCTAAGAATGTAAATTTATTCAAACCAATTTTCTAGATTCCCCTTTCTTTATGTTTTGAATTTTATGGTACAATTCCATAGAGCCTGGGATTTGCCTACCCACTCTCCCAATTCCCTCCCCCTGACTGATTTTCCTCATATTGTTATAGTAAGCAATCATAAGTCTATCATTCAGTTATTTAAGCATGTCCTGACATTGTTGGTACAGACAATGGCAGACAGTCCAGCATCCTAGTGTCAAGACATATCCAACAGTGTCATGGGGAGTCCATCTTTGAAGTTGGAAGCAGAGATGCTGACCGCATTATATCTTTACATCTGGATATGACAGTCTCTATTATGTCATCACTATACATTCCCCTAAGTGAGAAGCCATGAAACAAAGACAACAACAGGAATTAAGCTAAAACAAAAGGTTTACAGCACCATGGAGTTAGGTAACACACTACTGAATAACCAATGTGTTGAGAAAGAAATGTAAAAGAAAACACAAAACCTTCTTAGTAAAATGATGTTATTGTATGAGTATGAGTCAGTGAAGAATTTGATGAAAAAAACTATTTGGGAGAAATGAAAATAAAAACAAAAATATCAAAAACCATGGGTTGAAGCAAAGAGTATGGAAAGGGTTATTGATCTTAAAATGTGCATGAAGGCTGCTTGATATCAGAAAGAACATGTGGTATATGTCCTTTTGGGATTGACTTATTTAACTGAGCATAATAGTCTCTACTTGGGACCATCTAGTTGCAAAGGGTATAATTTCATTCTTTTTCATGGCTGAGGGCCCACCTGACTTTGTCTCCTGTTTTGATTAGCCATATTGAGACTGCCCAGATGCAAAGGAGCTGTCTTTCCAGAACAGGTTTCTCTTCTTCCCAGTACTCAATGATGTGCTCCTCCTTTTTCTATGCACAGTGGTTCTCAAAGTCTCACAGGCTCCACAGACACGAGGGGAAGTTTTTAAAAACAGTTCCTTCCTGAACCCAAATTTCTGTAAGTACAAGCTGGGCAATCTATATTCCTTATAGCTTCTCCTGATGGCTCTTTCTTGATTGGGGTTTTGGAGCTGCAAGGTAAAATCCAAGTACATAATGCCATTCAGAGTCTCCCTGGGTACACACCCTAGGCCATACTCAGCGTCATTACCCATGTCTTAAACACCCAGCATTTTTTTAAAGTCTGGTGTCACTGCACCTGTTATTCTCTCCAGAGGTGCCTTTCATCTCCAATTTTTCCAGCCTAGAAAGCATTCCCTCAGTGCTCTTCTTTAAAGCCCTCCCTGATCTCCTGCCGAGTCCCTCTCTGCCTCTGCAGCCTTCTCGTGAAGTACTTTAGTTTTCACTCCTTTCTTTCCCTTAATGTACTTTGACTCCTTCAAGGGGCATGACTGCAAATGACTCATAGCTTTAATCGCAGCATCCAACTTTGCTGCTGGTTCTTAACCGGTACATAAAAGTAATAAATGAATGAAAAGGGAGCTAGTTGCACATGACAGAGAATTAGTTGTGTATGCGGACGTTTTTTTCTTGATGAGCTGAATAATTATATACCTTCCATTAAAATATTAAGTAGAGCCAAAAATGCTCATCAGCAACTGAGATGAAATACAAACTAAAATAAACACATGCCACTGCAGAAAAAAAAAAAAAAGGAATGATTGCTTTTTCTAGTGCAGGACTGATGGGATCATTAAACATTTAGATTAATGCAGTATTTGGCAGATGTCCAGTGTTTTTATTTTTCCCTTTGTCTTTCTCACCATTTACAGTCTGACATTAAAACACATGTACATAGCACATGATTTTTTTTATTCCTTCCCTTCTGTTAATGTGTCTCTTTTGGAAGATAAGGGTTAGCGATAGGGATGGGACATGTGATCCAAGGATGGCCAATTGGAGACCCAGTGCTATGCCTGGAAGGACACCTGACCCAAGTCAGCCAATGAAATTTAGTTTTTGTATCTTTATAGGGACTTCCCTGGATTTGTTCAACCATTGGAACACAAAACATAATTAGCAGGTCATGAGTAACCTGCCTGAAAATGAAGTGAACACAGTAGCCACCAATGTCAGAGCACAAAGGGAGATGCTGATGACATCTTTGAGTCTTTGCGTCCAGTTATGCCTGAATCCAATTCATCCCTGAGAATTTACAATTACCTGGGCTCCACCCATTAGAAACAAACTCCTTTTTATTTTTATCCTTCAGTTTGCTTTCTACCATCAATATCAAAAGAATGTTGAGCACTGAGACATTACTCCATCTTTGAATTTGCTATTTTCCAGAATTATGTGGGTTTCCAATTTAGATTTTAGTTTTTATGATTATTTTGTTATGAGATCTTAAATCACTCTTTGAATGGCCATTACTCCATTTGCTAAACCAGGGAGTTATGTCCCTTCTGAAAAATGTTATTCTATGAAACAATCTAGAATATCTGATATACTGTTAGGCAACTGGTTGCTATTTAAGGATTATAATTTCTTCAGCAAATGCTGTAACAGCACAGGTTGACAGGTTGTGTCAGCCGCTCGGGTGAAGGAAGGAAGTAGGAGACAGTTGGATAACCTTCATTTTGGATAAATAAGGGAAGTACAATAATTTATAATCTATCATATTACCATTATTAGCTTCTTCTACAATAAAACCCTTATTTCAGATATGAGAAGCGTCACAAGATGTCAAAGCCAGCAAGGAATGAAGACAGAAGTGTTGGGTAAAAACAGATTCTCAGCTCAGTTCAGTTTCTTCTCATCAGGCCTTTGACCAATCGCACAGTTTTAGATTGAAACGAGAAGGCTGAACATTTTTCAAATGTATGTGTGGAAGAGAGTAACAATATCTAAGACAGAGCAGGGGAAAAAGAAGTAATGGATATTTCGAAATCGAGGCTGTTCTACAAAGCAGAGATGGTTTTTAATAAGAGCAATAGGATTTGCTAGTCCAAATGAAATGTATACATAGGATCATATTGTAATCTGAAGGAACCGTGAATGTCCTTTTTTTCACCTTTTTTTGAAAAATAATCAAGATACTAATTCCTGGAATACATTGTTTTTTTCTCCTCAAGTTGGCACGCTCACAGGCTGATGTCTGACTTCCTGTTTGAGCTTCCCTCATGTGTGTATTTTCAAACTTCAGATACTAATACTTACATACATGGGCCAACCTGAATGTTTCTTGCATTTGTTCAGGCTGAAGCACCTTATAAATATTCTATGTTTAAGATGTGACAGCTACATTGGGATTTCAGTCTGTGCAACTTCTCAGTAATTTCCTCTCTACCTCACTGGATTTTCTTCAAGTGACAACAGTAATGTATGTTCATTTTAACAATATATTTATAACAAAAAGTTAATAACACTCCGTCCAATCTCATCTCTTTAGGTTCCCACTGTGCAGTGCACAACCTTCCACAGCAGATCTATGCTTATGCCACATATAAACACATACATACAGGGCCCGCCTTTCCTTCCTTTATCCCTCCCTTATCTCTGTCCCCACCCCTTACAGTGCAGTTTTCCAAATATTAGGTCATATTCCAAAGATCACAGTCTGGTGCCCTACTGCCTACACAGAGCAGGAAAAAGGTTTTTTTTTTTTTCTTAATGGAACATTGGGAGAAATTTAATATGAAAAACTGAAAGATCTCAATCTGGTAATATTATCATCATTGCTGCATGGGTTTGACTGTTCATCTGTCTTCTTCATTCTCTGCTATTTATATCTTCACTAATCCACCTTCCTTTTTTTTAAGGTTTATTTTTATTTTTATTGGAAAGGCAGATATACAGAGAGAAGGAGAGACAGAGAGGAAGATCTTCCATCCGATGATTCACTCCCCAAGTGGCCGCAATGGCTGGAGCTGAGCCAATCCGAAGCCAGGAGCCAGGAGCTCTTCCAGGTCTCCCACGTGGGTACAGGGTCCCAAGGCTTTAGGTCATCCTCCACTGCCTTCCCAGGCCACAAGCAGGCAGCTGGATGGGAAGTGGGGCCGCCAGGATTAGAACGGGTGCCCATATGGAATCCTGGTGCGTGCAAGGCGAGGACTTTAATCACTATGCTATCGTGCCGGGCCCTAATCCACCCTTCTACGTTACTGGACTATCAATAATAAATATTCGAGTTTATAATGGTTGCATACTACTTAGCAATGAATTTTTTTGCACTTGCCATTACATCATGATATTATCAATTAGAATTAGATACAGTAGCATCTAAAATGCCAAATTTCAGCGGTTTCACCATGAAGAGTTTATTTCCTTTTTCTCAAATAAAATAATTCTGGAGCTAAATATCCGAAGATTTTTGGCACTGCAAAGTTATAAGGGTCCCAGGGCCTTTCCATTGACCTTCTGCAAGGCATGATGCCTATTGGTTGAAAACTTCAGTTTGGCTGATTTGTGTTTCAGGGAGGAAGAAAGACAGATGGGGAAAAACTAGGGCATCTCCTAACTGAGTCAATTGACAAGGTACTTTCCACAAGTTCTACCCAAATACTTCTATCCTTACGACCCATTGGCCAGAACTTGATCACACAGCCATACCCAACTGCTATGGCAACTGAGAAATGTGTTCTTGCTGGACACATGGGCGTCTGACTGTGCTGCAAGGAGGAAGTGAAGGAATCAGTCTCTACTCTCTCAAGGTGAATACAGACATATGGGAGAGACTAATCCTTGCAGCCTAAGGGCCAGGGTCGCCTCTGGAGCGAAGAAAGCTCTGTGAGATTTACCTGGCTGAAATAGAACTTGGAATAAAAGAAAAAATTTCTAAATCTTCTGACCTTTCAAAATAACTCTTCAAGATCATAACCTTCTCTTTCACTCCTACATCAGTATTTTTATTTCTTTAGGACTCATCAAAGTGAGGTCTTCAAGTCTAACAGTTTGAGGGCTTCAAAAAGTTGATGGAAAAATAATATTACAAAACAATCCATACATAGATTTAAACATTCTTTGTACTAAAATGCACTTAGCTTTTTATTTGATTTGCCACAAAATTTCTGATGCCTTCTTGTGCATGTGAATTTGTAATCTTAATAGTTATTATCATTTAATTTAATAATGATTGCTCCAGGATGATATGGTGATTCACAGTCTCAGAATTCCCAACTTTCCCATACATTTATCAATTTGAGATATTTTTTCTCTTTTGCAATTTTTTTCTAAATTGTAGTTAAAAATTACCTTTAGACAGGGACAACTGAACAAACGTTTTCTAAATTTTCCTCTAATATATACACATAGTTTTTATTGGCTACTTAATGCAAGGTATTCACTTGCTCAATAATCACTGAGCTCTTATTATATACCACGGTCTGTTCATATTCTGGTGAGACTGTTTTCTGACCAGGAAATTAAGAAACGAGCCAGATAACCAACAAAGACATTTTCCTGAGAGAATTCAAACAAGGCAGGTCAGAAAGTGGGGCAGGTCACTTCATACGGGGTAGGTGGGTAAAAAAACGCTTCCTTGAGGCAATAACCAATTCCAGAAAAACTAAAGAAGGTGCCCTGGCAGTGGCTTGATGTATGTGACCAGCAGTGGTAAGACTGAAGCGGCTAACGCATTGGGTGGCGGAGAGAAGACCTGCTGGAGAGGCAGGTGGACAGCACAACACTCGGGCCACAGATGGCAGTGTGAGTTTCACTGTACAAGGGAGATTTGTACTCCAGCTAGAATTTGTTTTCATACAGATTCAAATGAAGTGTTGCCTTTAAAATAAAACATGTATTCTTTGCAGGCAGTGAGGGGTCCAGAGGGTTACTTCACACAATCTCACACCTTATTTAAAACATCTATGAAATATATTTTCAGTTGACCTTGAAAAGATCATCAGTATTTGTATTTTCATGCTCTGGAAAGGCAGAAAGAGAGAAAGAGAAGAGTTTCTACCTGCTCTTTCAATTCCTGATTACCCACTGTAGCCAGGGCTAAAAGAAGGAGCTCATAACTCAGCCTGGTTCCCCACTATGAAAGGACCAAGCACTTTGGTCACTATCTTTGGCCTGCCAGGATGAGCTAGCAGGAAGCTGCTTTGTTAGTGGTGTAGGCTGGACTTGAACAGGAACGCCAATAGAGAATGTGGGCATCTCAAGTGGTGACTTAACCTGCTGAGTCATGACACGTGCTCCATGATGACTGGATTTCAAAAGTTTTCAACTTATTTTTACTTTTGTAAATGGTATGGAGACAGGGAGAAAGATAGAGGCAGAGATGCATAGAGAGATCTTCCATCTGTAGGCTCACTTCCAAGGACCTGCAATATCCTGGACAAGCGGAGGCTGGGACCCAGATACTCAACCTGGGTCTCCCCACATGGATGACACCCAAGTACCTGAGCCATCACCTCCTGCCTCCCAGAGTGCATATGAGCAGAAAGCTAAAATTAGTCTGAATATGAACTCAGCCAGTCTGACAGAACATATGGATGTCTCAAGTTAAATGTGGTGCCAAGTGTTTGTCCCCATAATGAGTATTTTCACCTTAGTTTTTTTTCAGCTGAAGGTACTGTAACAAAATACCATCAGTTTATAAAAGCAACAGACTGTCATTTTTCATAATTCAGGAGTCTGGAAAGTACGCAATTAAGGTGTGAGGACAGGTTCCACGCCTGGTACAGGCCTGCTTCCTGGTTTGTTAATGGATGTCTTCTTGCTGTGTCCTCATATGGCAGAAAGGGTGAGGAAGGGTTACAGATTCCCTTCCATAATGTTCCTGAGTGCATTCAATGGTGTGCTGCTTTCTCAACCTAATTATCCAGCAAAGGCCCCACCCCCACCATCACAATCCCCACCATCATAATCTTCATGGGACACTTTCAGGTGACAGCAATAAAGAATGTGCCACTTCAATAAAATCTTTCTAGAACTTCATTTTAAAAACCATGATAATAACAGTTGATGCCACATGTGAAAATCAGGTTCACTAATAGTCACGTAGCAGCTGACCAGTTGCCTAGCCATTTTATTCACTGAACTTGGTCTTGAAGAAATTATTGTTGTCTAATTCCAAAAACTCAATCTACCCCACAAAGGTCAAAATAAACTGTCAATGGAGATATTTTAAGGGATGTAATGCGGTCCCAGTTCTGTGGTATGGTGTGTTAAGCTAGTGTCTGTGATGCTAGCATCCTATATGACCACTGCTGCCCTACTTCTATGCCTTCTTCCTGCTTATGTTCCTAAAAAACAGAAGATGGCCCAGGTCATTGGTTCCCTGCCACTCTCCTGGGAGACCAGATGGAGTTCCTGGCTCCAGGGTTCAATCTGGCCCAGCCCTGGCTGGTGTAGTTATATGGGCCATGAACCAGCAGATGAAGACCTGAATCTGTCTCTGCCTCTTTCTTTGTAATTCTTTTTATTTAAAGATGTATTTGTTTGTATTGGAAAGTCAGATTTACAGAGAAGGAAAGACATACAGAAAGATTTTCCATTTGTTGTTTCACTCCCTAAGTGGTAGCAACAGACAGAGCTGAACTCTAAAGCCAGGAGCCAGGAGCTTCTTCCGCATCTCCCATGCAGGTGTGGGGTCCCAAGGCTTTGGGCATCCTCTATTGCTTTGCCCAGGCCACAAGCAGGGAAATGGATGGGAAGTAGAGCAGCTGGGACACGAATCAGCGCCCATAGGGGATCTCAGCATGTGCAAGGCAAGGATTTAGCCACTAGGCTATAGTGCCGGGCCCTCTCTCCGTAATTCTTTCAAATCAATGAATAAATCTTCAAAGAAAATGTTCTGAAGATAAATTTGAAGGCAAGCTTCCATAGAGTTTTGTACTATGGTATCCCATGAACAGCAATATAATGTCTGCAGAGGAGGGAAAGTTTTTGGATGTTGAAGTCTGTATATTTAAGTAATGAAGAAAATCGTTAACTTCATTATAATAAACCATGCTTCTGAATCCAACTGTACTAAAATCATTCCACTATTCAAAATAGTCCTACAATTTTTTTTTCAGAGGTGTCTGGTCTGAACCCTGTTATCACACATTTCCACCCTGCACAAGCTGGTGATCTTGATAAAGCCAGGCAGTCCGGGAGAGGTAGGAAGCCAAGACTTTGTGGCCAAGATGTGTCTGGGGTCTGGTGGTTGCACTAGCCCGGAAGGGCAGACTGCTCTCCTCCCAGCTGGTGCTGGGGTCCTCTGATCCAGAATGAACATTACCTTGAACAGAAAATGCTTGACCTTCATAACAACTGTATAGGTTCAGTATCCCTGCCAGATTTATAGATAAACAGAGTAAACAAAAGAAAGACTTCAAATTCCAAAGCCTCTTGAATCTAAAATCATTACTCTCCTGGCTTACCAAGTTAGCTGTGCAAGAACACACAACTGGAGAAGGCAGAAGTCAGGATTTACAGCCCAACTCTGACCACAAGGGTTCGGCTTCTTGTTTGTATGCTTGTGTTTTGTGATTGTTCTTTGATATTTATCTGTATGTTCCCCTCAAAAAAAATAATTTCTTTATCTTATTTGGAAAGTCAGGGTTGCAGGGAGGGACAGAAAGAAATCTTTCATCCATTGGTTCACTCCCCAATGGTCTCAACAGCCAGAGATGATCTGATCTGAAACTAGGAACAAGAAGCTTCTGCTAGGTCTCCCACACGGGTGCAGGGGACAAAGGTTCTAAGCCATCCTCTGGTACTTTCCCAGGCCACAGCACGGAATGGAATTGGAAGTGAAGCAGTTGGGCACCAGCACTCATATGGGATTTCAGTGCTACAGGTGGAAGATTAGCGTACTAAGCTACCATGCCAGTGTCATATTTATCTGTTCTTAATCAATGCTCTCTGTGGGTTTGACTGGTCTGCCAATATGCAAATAGTCATTGCTGTAGTAACTACTGAAGTGAATTCTTTATACATATACATATTTATCATTTCTTATTGAAAGATTTGAAAGAAAGAGTGACAGAGAGGGAGAAAGGGAGAAAGGGACTGAAAGAGTGAGAGTGAGAGAACGAGTACAATCTTCTGGCTGCTACTCCTCAAATGCCTACGTTAGCCAGGTGGCCCAGATTGAAGCCAGGAGCCCAAAACTTTACTGAAATCTCCCATGCAGATAGTAGGGCCCTCAAAACCTGGGCCAGCATCCAATCTCCTCCCTTCTGCATTAGCAGGAAGCTGGGTGGGAAGCAGAGGTGCTGGGACTTGTAACAATGCTCCCATATGGGATGCAGGCATCTCAAACATCTTAACCCGCCTTAACACCCACCCTGTTCTCATTTTAAAACAATGGAAATCAAATGACATATGAATTTCCTGGACATTTTTTAAGATTCAAAGACATTTGCTAAGTGGGCTGTAATGTACAGGAATAACCTAGACAATCTTATGGTGAATGGTAACTAGTACATCTGTCAAAATGAAGCAATGTTTGTGGCATTACATCAAAAGAGCCCTGAATTGTGGTTGAAGCTGTGTTTTTGTCTGAACTTTGTTCCTTAATTTCTTTATGATACTGCGAGAGTCATCTAAATTCTCTGGTTTCTTATAAAACTTAAAAAGGTCTTAAACTTAACACAAATGATGGGGATCAGCCATGGCTAACTTAGGTCAAAGGATACTTACTGGAAGGATATTGTGAGACTCATAACTATTTGATAAATTGGGAATCAAAACTGGAGATGGATGAAAAGCAGGCATCTGGTTGACCTGAACCAAAACAAAAGAACGCTGATGTTATCCAGGAATGATACAGAGTAGTCCAACTACTTTTCTCTTTTCTCTTTCAACAAGATACTCTCTGAGAGGCCCAGGAACTGTAACATGCTCTGCTTCTGTGTTTGGAGAAGATGAGCAGGAGTGCATATGCAAACAGGGTGAGCAAAAGTGCTTTGGTGGAGGGTGTATCTGCAAGTTCCTGGCAACTCAGGAAGGTTGTAACACAACAGTAGCTGGCCAGTTTTGCATGCAGCAAACAGGAAGTGGAAGGAATCTGAAGCAAATTTTGAGTAGACAGATTATGAGGAACAAGCACAAATGCCATTTCCAACAAACACTAGAAGTTTCCAAATGCTTCCACAATGAGTGCCTTTACCCAGGCCACTGTGCATTATCTGATACTGTGATAGATGTCTATGAGCTGCAAGTTAATAGCTAGTACTGACTTGGCTTCATATTTGAAAGAACACACAACAATACTACCAAGCAAAGTAAACGTTACCAAATGGTGGTCTCCAAGTCAGATAAAGCCTGTAGAAATTTATTACTGCATTAGTTCGTGTTGTTGTAACAGAATACCAGGGACTGGATATGTTATAAAGAATAGTGCTCCATTACTCATAGTTCTAGAAGTTGGGAAGTTCAAGACTGACCAGCCAGCATTTAGTGAGGGTCTTCAGATACATCATCCCCTGGCAGAAGGTAGCACAGCTTGGGGAAGGAGGGACTCATCCTTCTGTAACAAACCCACTTTTATGGTAACAATGATGAATCCACTCCTGTGACAACAACACTAATTAATTGGTATGGGCAGAGCTCTTATGACCTTATCATTGCTTAAAGGTCCCATCTCTCCCTACTATTATATTGGGGATAAATTTCTAACACCTGACCCATGGCTCCCTTTTCTTGTAGCATTACCTGTCTGGACCTGAAAGCATTCACGTTTCTGACCCTTGATGTAATGACTTTGAAAGGCCAGTGTGGGCTCTCCTGAGAGACTTCTTCAAGGTCCTAATCTCTGTCCTTGGGATTCCTTTTGTAGGACCTCTTGCTAACTGAAGTTGCTGTGAAAAAAATAAAAAACACAAACCATTCATGCTACTGCTACCAAGCATGTCTCTTATGACATAGTAATCCTACCATATATGTCCCCCACGTGCTCCTGATTTCTTGAGAGTAGAAGTGGCAGCAACAAATCCCCATCATCAATGTATCTGAAAGAGCCACATCTGTTTTTGATTCTCCAGTATCACTCAGAGAGCTTCTGCACAAATCGGATCCCCTGTGGTTGCTTGTCCATGTGCATTCCCATCCCTGTACTCCAGCTTGCATAACCCGTGATTCCTTCTGCACTCGGCTGGACCAGTCTCTACAAGGTAACCACAGCAGTTGGCTGGCTGCCTCCATGGAACATCACAGCCTCAAGCTGCTCAACTTCAAAACGTTTCTTGGCTCACTTCACTTTGGCCACCATGATTTCTGACTCTGAGGAAGAAGCCACCCTTGTTGTAGCCTCAGGATCTTGACTAGTTGTTCCCACAGTCTGGGGTTGGAGGTTCCCCTTCCTCTCCACCCTTTCTCCCATCTCCTTCCCCCCTGAAGAACCTCAGTTTTAAATGACTCAGTCACAGCAGCCTTTCCTATCCCCTTCCCAATCTCTCATTCCTCACAGTTCCTGGCTCTCTTCCTTCTATTGCCCTGAACACAATCTGCCTGCAAACTCTCCCAGAGCAGAGATCTTGTTTATTTTGCAACACACTGAATATTCAAGGTCAGCACAGGCTCTGCCAGAATAGAGTAGGTGAGCAATACTTTCCTGCCAAGTGAATGAATGAAAAACCCTTATTCTACTCCCCAGGCCAGTTTCACATTACACTGCATGATCTTCTGAATAAGACATTTTTTTTTCTTATGAAAAGTATTTTAATTTTAGCCTCATGTAAAACCAGTACAGCATAGACTGGGGGGGAAAAAGTATAAGAGAGGAAGGCTTTGTATCTTCCTCCTTCTGCAAGCGGAAACCTAGTAATTTGCTAAAAATGCAAATTCTCAGGCCATTTAATCAGAAATCTCTAGGAGCTTGGCTCACCCAAGGGTTTCAGCCGGTCTCCCAAGGTGAGCTTCACACACACTAAAGCTTGGAATCTCTTGCTTCAGGCTCTTTAGTTTTTAATGAAAAGAAAAACATTTTGGCCCTTAATCCTTGTAGTTATTCTGATGACAGAATCTTACAATTCTAGAAGGAAATGCTTGCTAGCAGCCCCAAAGGCTGTGAGTGAAGGATGTTCCCTGTAATAATTCGGAGGTCTGCCCTCCTGGTGGCCAGGGGCCTGGCTTTTGGGGAGGGGGCCTCCACTCTCAAGTCCGACAACCATTGTCCAAAGGTAGCCGAAGAAACCCTTGGAGCAAAAAAGGGTCACGGTGCGCGCCTTCGTTCCTGTGCTTCCAGGCTGCGCACCCACTTTCGCACGGAGCTCTTTCCCACCCACGAAAGCAGCCGCTCAAGTTCCAACTATGGCTGCAGGCCACGAACAACGTTTTCCAATTAGGCCCTTCTCCTCCCCCACCCCGGGCACTGGAGATATTCCTGGCCGGCAGGATGTGCTCCCATTCTTTTCTCAACCTCGCACAGAAATAACTAAAACTAAACCAAAGGGTTGAACCGAAAAAAAGCCTTAAAAAAAGAGAGAGAGAGAATGAAGGCTCGGAGCTGCCTCCTCCGCGTCCACCTTTTCGGAAAACCCGGAACGGATGGCGTGGCTGACTGGACCGGAGCCGCGGCGCGTGGCCGCACCTCACTGCGCATGCTCGCTCGCCCCTCCCGCGCGGAACCGGAAGGGGGAGCGCTCGGGGCCTGGGCCTGGCCGGGCCGGGGCGTCGGCACCGGCGGCCATCTTGGCTTCCTGAGGAAAGGCGGCGTGAAGGGGGGAGAAGTTGTAGGGTGGGGGCAGGAGCGAGGAGGAGGGAAGAGAGAGAGAGAGCAGAGGGGGAGGAGGCCGCGGCGGGGCAGGGCGGGGACTGCCTGGCTGCCTGGGTTGCGGAAGTGGTAGCCGCTGGCCGAGCCTGCTGCTTTCTTGCTACTGCTTCGGCTTGCCAGCTTCCCCCCCGGACGGAGAGGGCGGCCCAGCCCGTGGATGGTCTGCAGCTCCCATCTCTTGCCGCCGATCCCTGGTCCCAATCAGCACGGAGCAGACGGCGGCAGCGGCAGCAGCAGGCGAGGAGGAAGATGGCGGGACGGCTGCCGGCCTGTGTGGTGGACTGTGGCACAGGGTAAGGGTGGGCTGGCGGCCGGGGGTGGGGAAACTGAGGCGGACGGAGGAAAATGGCGGGGGAGGGAGGAGGCCGGGAGATGAATGGTGCGGCGAGCTGCCGCCGCCGGCTTGCAAGGGGTGGGGCCCGCAGCCTGCGCCTCCCTCGTCCCCTCTCTGCACCCTCGTGGGAGCGGGCCGGGGGCCGGGGCCGAGGACCCCCGGGGTGGCGTCCTCCTCGCGACCTCCCCGCGATGGGCAGCGCCACCAGAGGAGATCTAGGTGGGGACGGTCTCCTGGTCACTCCAGCGGTGGTCGCCTTGCCCAGCCCACCCGGCTTTTTTTTTTTCTCCTTTTTTTCTTTCTTTCTTTTTTCTCCTTTCCCTTCCTCACCTCAGTTGCCCATGAGCTTAGGGGAGCCAGGGGCTCGAGCGAGAAAAAGAGAAGCTCTCCCTGTGGGTTTTGCAAGACTGCTGTGACAACACTGCCCCGGGTGTGGGTGGGGAAGAGGGAAGAATGGGAAAAAAAAATGGGAAGCCGTGACGGGGCTTTTCGCTCTACCACCCACCTCGTGTCCACTCCCGGTCCATTTCCATCTCCCACAGCGTTCTGACTGGTGAGTCCAGTCCCATTTTAAATCGAGACAGATAAATGTCATAGGTTACTTCTCGGTGCCTCCGAAAAGTCCCCCCCAGTGAGCAAGCGCGCTGCAACTTCCTTAGTTTTGTCAAAGCCGCTTCCTGCTTTCAGTCTTTTATACCCTTATAAGGTAGTTTTTCGTTTCCAACCTGAACACATCTTATGAGAACTTTTCATATTTAAACAAGGTTTCAGAGACACTGCCTTGGCAGGGCTAGACCGCAGTGTGTGGGACAGGGGCGGGAGAAGGGAAGCCAGCACCTTGGGAAGGCAACCTGGTGGTCCCTTCGCTGACGGGAGCTTAAGGTGGAGGGGATGGAGGAATGTGCTTCATGTGCAGGGAGTTGCAGTGTCCTTTACGGAAACGGAGCATGGCTTCCAAGGAGTCCTTCCTTTTGTATCACAGACGTGTAGGAGAGTTAGGGTACAGCCAATCAACTTCCTGTATTTTAAGGTAGAATACGTGTTTTATGGTGACGCATTGAAAGTGGGATTTTCGGTTTTTTGGCCAGTGCAGAACTTATCTCTTTGATTCCCTAAAACACTTTAGTTGTATTTTATTTTGAGGGGAGGAAGTGCTGCTAACCTTTTCTTCCCCCTCTTTTATTTTTCACCCTCTTGTTACTTAAAACGTGGCTTGCCCCTCATTCTCTAAATCAAATGGAGAAGGTAGACTTTCTATTTAAAGTCATTGAAATTTATTTAAATATTAAATAATCAATTGAAATGTTTGTGGTCCTCGTTCTCATAATTTTATACTAGAGTAACAGTTTCTGAAGGAAAAAAGCTGATTGTTGATATTTTTCCTTGGAAAGACCTCACCTCTTTGAGCTTTGGAATACACACATATGTACACAGGACACATGTAATATGTACATATTTAAGTTTCTTGTTAATGTGGTCTCATTTCCCTGAACTGGTGTTTTTAAAAAACTCCTTCCTAACTCTTAATTGCTGAGTAATTTGTGTTGAGGGTCAGTGTTAAAATTAGATGTGGCCTCAGTGGGTAGGACTTTTCTAGTGACGAATACTGCTGCAGCATGAATGGCTAAATGCTGTAGAAATTACTGGATTGTCAATGAAAATAGTGTTGTGATTGTCAGCCTAATAATGCCTTGGTAATAATCTAAGTAGGATGTCACTTTTTCTTTCCATTTGTAGTACAGTTTTGGATATTTCTGAATTAGTATATGAGGTTATCTTATTGAGGTTAACTGTCCTTAAATGACCTCTTTTCTGAAAGGCCAGCTTTGGATTTTAAGTGCTTGCTTGGGGATCAGTATGAGTGAGGAGAGGGGTTGAATTTATACCTGAGGTATTTCTGTTTCATTCTTTCAGTTATTACATTATGCCAATCTCACCTCCTGAGAAGTTGTTAATTGGATGCCTCACATTGGAATGTGACTGATAAGAGGTTTTTTGGTCCTCAGAAGGCTTTTTGGCCTAGCTGCCAACTGTGCAACTTCTAGAAAGTTAGCTTTTCATCTTTATTGGCATATATAGGTTAAGTCCTTGAAGTTGGGTCAGTTAAAAAATTTCTCTTAAATATGGCCTGAACAGGAAATTTTGGGTCCCAGAATATTCTGCCCCCCCCCCCATGCAAACTACATAAAATTTTTGTACTTTATGCTTATGTATTGATCTTGTCAGTTTCTAACTACAATTACTCAGTGTAAGTAAAAAATTATATCCTGAATCGGTTTCCTCATTCCATTTCATTATGAATGTTAAGCAAAAGGTGACCAAAAGAGTAGCTCTATCTCTGAAGCTTGTGGTCTTCCCGTTATTACCCAGTGCTGTAAGAATTAGGAATCATGGAGCATCATCCCCAAATTTTAAATTAGAAATCTTCTTTAAAAAGGAATGACCAAGACTGGGGTCATAAACGGAAACACTAATTTAAAAAAAAATTAGAAACATTTTCTCCATATTTATATCATATCCGCCTAATTTCTGTTCTGCATTGGAGAAGTATTGTTGAGTACAATTTTAGCATGTTGCTTCCGGTTGACGGAGCTTGTTGTTTAAAAGTGAATTACAGAACAAATTTTCTACTAGTGATGAAAAAACATTGAAAGAAAATTTAACAGTAATATTTGTGAAAGTTAAGATTATTCCAAATAGCTTCTTTTTTTATTGTTTTGTTTTTTGGCATGTTTTTAGTTAAATTTTTGCAACATGCAAGTCTAAGAAGAGAACTCCTTATGTCTTACTGCTGTGTTCTAGCTTGGTTCTACAGCTTCACTTGTGATTTTTCCTTTTCCTTTTCCTTCTTACCCTAAAAACTGCATTAACAAATATTTCTGGTGATTATTAGACTAGAGGGATAATACAGCTTGTTATAAAAGGTGTATCCAGGTCCAGAGTGAATTGAGGAATTTCCCTAATTGACTTTAAGCTTCTTGGCAATCTTTAAAATGTAAGCATAAATATTTTGTTGAAGTCAGTGAATGTTTTTATTTAATTCATCCTGTGGCTACATTCCAGAATCTATGTGGATAAAGGACGATCTTGTTTGGGAGCAATGAGAAAGAGCTGGGTGCATGGGGGATGGTTTGTATGGGAAGTTCATGTTTCTTACATGAATTCTGTTCATAATGTTTATGATAATGTTATTTCCCTAAACAGTGTAGAGACTGAAATATTTGTAGTATCTTGTTAACCAAAATTCATTCATTAAAATCCGTCATCCTTTGCTAGGTTATGTTTTGCTTGCTGTTGGAAGTAGATAGCACAGAAGTGCCCCTGTTGAGAAGTCAATTTCTTAGGCTTAGTGAAAATCTTTTTTTCCTCCCGTCCCTTTATCTTGACTGCACCGCTATTGATCTTGAGTTACTATATATATTGTGTCTGGGGAACTTTTCAGCCTTACTGTAAAACACTGTTGTGAATTTTTATTTTTAAGCATAGAAGGGAAAGATCCACTAGTGGAAGACCTGCTGGCCATGCTTTTCACTACCTTATTTGATCTGCAACAGCTATTTTTGCTTCATTTTACAAGTAAGAAACAGTATTAGAGAACTTAAATTATTCTTGTAGTGTCATCTAATTAGTAGGTGGTTTGAGTTGCTGTTTGGACCTAAGTTTTGTATTTGAGCCCTGTGTTTTATTAATTTCAGGGAACCCTGAGCCCTTTTTTAGAACTATGAGCATTTGCTTTATTTATTTATTTTTTTGCTAAAGTTAACTGCTTATTCCTGCTTAAAGTAATCTTACAAAAAAGAAAATCCACCATACCAATTTGATTTAGAGAAGCCTTCATGTCCTTTTATTTCTGAGTATATAAGTTATTAGGGTATTTTCTGATGTTCTTTTATTTTTGAGTAAGTGAGCTATTTGAATACTTTTTTTGTCAGTTTCCGTAAATTGCTTTTTATAAAAAAATACTCTACATTCTGTTTTTAAGGAAATAATAATAATAATTGGCCTTTATCAAGAATTATGTGTGAGAGCCTATGCTAAATGATTAATGAATGTTGCTTTTTCCATCAATCTGAGAAGTATAATGTCTGTTTTATAGACTTGAAGTTACTCTGTTTGCCCAGGGTTTTGTAGCAAGTAAATGTAGCCAAACTGCTGTACTACCTCTCTCATGTGGAGCGTGGCCCCTTGGGTATTTCAGGCTTTTAGATTATGTTTGATTTTTTTTTTCAGAATTATTTTGTAATGCTATAAACATACAAACATTGTTAGTGATGTAAGAGTGACTTACATAGGTAGAAAAAGTAATTGTCAAATTGAGATCTACTACATACTTAGGAACAGGGTAGGCACTCTTGAAATTATAATGAAAATGTTTACTGCAGTCTGCGTCCAACAACCTTAATCAAACAAGCTAAAATCATTTAAAAAAAAAAACAACCTGGATGATAGGCAACTGGATTTAATCAAATGTTAGGATGTGTACTTCTCTGAAAGATAATTGTGTTTAAGAAGTCAAGCAACCTGTATGTCAGATTTGAGCTGTCCTTTTAGGAATTTGGGTGGGTATCTAGATCATTCGCAAAGGGGAAGGAAAATACAAGAGGCAAGACTGGCTGCTTTTTGTATTTAGCCCATTTAGCATGATACATTGCACTGTTCCCCTCCAGTATGAATTGAGTGCAATCTAATAACATGATGTGTAACTAAAACATACAATGTGAAAGGGAACTAGCATTTGTATCAAGCATTTGTATGTCAGTGCAGCTGTGATTGCAAAAAAACACTTGCTTGATATGGATATACATTTTCAGTAAAGGAATGAAATATTGAAAATTGGACTTTGGGAATATAGGTGGAATTAAATACTCTGTGGTCAGTTCTAAATGAGATATTTGAGGTGAAATTATGGAGTTTATTGCATAATAAGAACTCAGATTTTTCCTGAAGGATTAAATGAGCAGAAATTAGGGATAATCAAAAACATCTCTTGTTCAGAATCTCAAGGGTTGGGCCTAGAAATATCAATTCAAATAGGCTTCCTAGATAATTCTTGTTATGCTCTATTCCAATCTCATAAAAGTTTTGCAATGGTGGTGAAGATAGAGTAGAAAATATATATTAGGAAAATATTACTTTTTGTTTAAGATTGATTTATTTAAGAAAGAAAAACAAATATCTTTCATCCACAGAGAGAAGAAGAGAGGGAAAGAGATGTAGATGCATCTTTTCCAACACTGGATCACTGCCCTTGTGGCTGTGACAGCCACGTCTGGAAAGAAACCAAGAGTCCAGAGCTCATCTGAGTGTCTCAGTGAATGGCGGGGGCCTAGTCTTCCTAGCTGCATTAGCAGGCAGCTGGTTTGGAGACAGCATAAGGGTTTGAACCAGCACACTGATGATATAGGATGCCAGTGTCACAGGTGTTGACTTCACAAAAATAACTAGAAAAGGTTTTTCAGTTAGGTGTTTTTTTTTTTTTTGAGGTAAACCTTCACCACGTACTAGCTGTATGATTTGTATACTTGAAACCGTCTGTTCTTTTTACTTTCATTTCATCTGAAGGCCAAAGTATGGCTGATTTCACTCCTCATGTTGCTGCAATGGCTGAGCAGAAACCATGATCATCAGAGGGTTTCATCTGGTTCTCCCAAGTGAATGCCGAACCCCCACACACTTGTACCATCTTCCTGTGCTTTCCCAGGTGTATTAGCAGGGAGCTAGATTGAAAATGGAGCAGCTGGAAATTGAACCAATATCCTTATGGGATACTGGTGTTGCAGGTGGCAGCTTAATTTTCTATGCTACAGTACCAAGTCTATTTGCCTGCTCCCCTCCTTTTAAAGATAACACATTAAGAAGATGGAGAGTGGAATACTTGTAGCCTTAGTTTCTTGTCTCTTGCATTTCTTGGCCCTGCATATCTCACTTCCCTACAGAATGACTGAACACTTCTTTCCAGTAGGAGTAGTTTATTCATTTGAGAGCTTGTGAAGGAAGGATGGATTATAAGTAGGTTTCAATGAAGATTGCAAAATTGTGAGCTTGAGTGATGGGACAGTAATTGAATTAGTTTTAAGAAAATAGAAAGGACCAACACAATGGCTCAACTGGCTAGTCTTCCACCTGTAAGTTCTGCATCCCATATAGGCACCTGTTTGTGTCTTGCCTGTTCCACTTCCGATCTAATTCCCTGCTTGTGGCCTGGGAAAGCAGAAGAGATGGCTCCTGGCTTCGGAACAGCTCAGCTCCCTCCAGCTGTTTCAGCATTTGGGGAGTGAACCAGTGGATGAAATCTGTAAATCTGCCTTCCAATTTTTAAGAAAATGGGTGAAATCAGAATTTGTAATGATGTTATAATGATTAATGATGATCTGTGATTGGAAATGTCCTAGAGAAAGTTAAAAACTTAGAAGTAAATGTGAAAATTTGGGAGTCACAGCAATTTATTAAATTAAATCTGACAGAATGAGAGAACTGAAGTAGAACATTTAAAGCATTGTGTTTACATGGTCCAGATTCTTGAGCATCAGAAGAATGAGGGCATGTATGTGGCTGTGAAGAGGCATGACTTACATTGGTTAGTCTACTTGCTAAGAACAAAATCCTTCAGCAGGAGAGTGTAACCCAAGGTAGGGCTAAATTTAACGTTCCTTGTCCAGCATTTTGATTGCACCTTGTGTCTCAATATGTGGAAATACCTAAATGATTAGAATAGGGGCATTTTAAAAATGTGATTCTAAACAGTATATTTCTTAGAACAGAATTCCATTATAAGAAAAGCATTTTAGTGCTCCCTTGTAGTTTTTGGAGAACTTGTATCCTCCCCCCGCTTTTTAATGATGTTACTTACCTATAATAACTACAAGCATAAAACAGCAAGAGCAAAGCAGTTAAAAATTACTTTACAAAAATGTGCACAATAGTTTACCAAACACTTGTAATATTCATGAACTGTTATTAAACCATACAAGATATAGTTATGTTATTGAATCACTGTTTTAGATTTGGTTCAAGATAGGATAGTGATTGTGTTTGTTTTGTAACTTTGTCTAGGACTTTATAACATAAACCATAAATGTTACATAATTAATACCATAAAAAAGATAGTGTCTAATTTTTCAGAAGGATTATTTGATGAAATTATATTAGGGTGTTTTTTTTTTCAAAGTTCTTTTCAGACATGCTATATACAACCAAGAAAGAAATTTTCTTGAATTTGATCTGCATATTCTTTTTGTTGTTGTTGTTAGTTTTTTTTTTTTTTAAGATTTATTTATTTTTATTACAAAGTTAGATAGAGGAGGACAGACAGAGAGGAAGATCTTCCGTCCGATGGTTCACTCCCCAAGTGACTACAATGGCCAGTGCTGTGCCGATCCGAAGCCAGGAGCCAGGAACCTCTTCCAGATCTGCCACGCGGGTGCAGGGTCCCAAGACTTTGGGCTGTCCTCGACTGCTTTCCCAGGCCACAAGCAGGGAGCTGGATGGGAAGTGGAGCTGCTGGGATTAGAAGCAGCGCCCATATGGGACACCAACGCATTTAGAGCGAGGACTTTTAGCCGCTAGGGCACCGGGCCTGATCTGCATATTCTTTTATACAATTATTTCTTGTCCCCAACCCTGATACAAGCAAGATTTTACAGGACTTCGTGCATTTTAGGATAATCAAAACAATTGAAGAGTAGAGCAGTCTTAGACGGGTGCACAGAGAAATCTCCAATAATCTAGCTAGTGAAGAATAACTGAACTCTGCATCCTACCTAGTGAGGTCTAGGAAAAGCCAAGTCGGGAGCCTGACCAGTAAGGCAGAGGCTGAGCAGTTACAGGCCAGCACTTTCCTATTTGTTCAAAGCTTTCTATATTAGTCTTTCTGTCTATCTGAGCTAATTTTGGGGCTCCTGAGTGACCCTGATGGTCATTATAAGAGAGGATAGGGAGCCAAAGTTGGAACTAAATAAGGACAGAGAAAGCTTCTCTCCTGAGTCCAGAAGGAAATTTACAATTCTATCTCTGAGGACCACCCGGGGCTCCTGGCTGTTGCTCTTATATCATCAGGCCCTATGAGGAGGGTTTTGGGTTGCTTCAATCCTGTGTGGGAGAGCCAATAGGAACTGCTGACCCTGATACATTCTAAGAAGAGTATTCATCTGTAATGATGCTGAATATTCCTTCTTTAGGCATTCTCTCTTTTTTGCTCTTGTCATTTATTAATGCAGTGATGATGCAGAGAAGCGTGCATTCATGTGTTCTCAATATTTAGTGTAAATGAGAGGTTGCGAAGAGTACGGAAAGAAAAGGCATGTTGGCAGATGTTGGTTCAAATACTTGAGCTCTCCTCTCTGCGTTGGAGATATGCATAGAGTTCCTGGCTGCAGGTTTGGGACTGACTGGCCCTGCTTATTGTGTGCATTTTGGAAGTGAAACTGGATGGGAGGTAGATCTCATTCCATCTGTCTCTATTCCATTGCTCTGCCTTTTAAATAAATAAAAGTGAATGTGTACTTAAGAAAATAAAAAGAATTGAAAAATAACATAATGTCTATTACTTATATTTTAAATAGTACTGAGGCCTAATACACACATCCAAAATTTTTAATATTCTGTTGTAATGCAGAGGCATCCTGTAGAACGTAAATGAAATTGTCATTAAACTAAGTTCTTTGTGTATGTGTTACACTGTGAGATATCTGGAAAAATTACTTTCATGAAATAAATCCTCTCCTGAGAAAATACACGTTTTTAATGTTTCAGAGATTTAAATATTTTTTTAAGATTTGTAAAAAATATTTTTATTGAAAGGCAGATATACAGAGAGGAGAGCCAAAGAGAAAGGTCTCGCATCCACTGGTTTACTCCCCAAGTGGCTGCGTGGGCTAGATCTAAGCTGATCCGAAGCCAGAGCCAGGAGCTTCCTCTAGGTCTCCCACACGGATGCAGGGTCCTAAGACTTTAGACCATCCTCACTGCTTTCCCAGGCCACAAACAGGGAGCTGGATGGGAAGTGGAGCAGCTGGGACATAAACTGGTGCCAATATGATCCCAGCATACAAGTTGAGGACGTTAGCCACTAGGCTAGTACATTAGAACAAAAATTAAAATAATTAAAATTTAGTTATTTAAAGCTGTATTGCATTAAATGTGTATACGGTCAGTGTTGCAACACAGAGGTTTAAATTGACACTTAATACTGTGACTTGACCCATACTGTGTCATGGCCGCTTTGCTTCTGATCTAGCTCCCTGCTCATGCTCCTGGGAAGGCAGCAGAATTTGACCTACTACTTGAACCTCTGTCATCTGCACCTCTGTTGCAGCCAGCTAAGGAGTGATCTAGTTGAAGGAAGATGTCTCTGTTTCTCTCTCTCTCTTTGTCACTCTGCCTTTCAAGTAAGAAACACTTTAAAAAGATGGAATGTATTCATATCAGCCATTTCAACCTCTTGTATGCCTTTTTGGTTGAGATTTTTTTTTAATTCTTTATTTTATTTGAAGAGAGTGATAGAAAAATTAGGAGCCACATGCTTCTTCTGCATCTGCCACGGGCTTGCAGAGGCCCAAGGATGGGCCATCCTCTGCTGCTTTCCCAAACACATTATCAGGGAGCTGGATCAGAAGTGGAGCAGCCTAGACCCATATGGGATGCTGGTGCCTCTGGTAGGAGCTTAGTCACAGTGCAGACACCTCTTTATAAATTTTGTTTTTGAGAGACTAAGTTACTACTTTTTTTAGAAATCCAAATAAATAGATACTATCTATAATTCCTATTTTAAAGGTAATGAAATGAAAATAGTACTAGAATTTGAGCCCCACCCCACTCCCTACAGTCTCATTTCAGAGCTAGTTATTCTCTTGTTCCTGTTTGGGATATATTGTTGTTAACAAGAGCGGTTTTTGAGTGTTCATCTCAAACATCCATACTGAAAACCATTTTTACAACTACTGCTTTTTAGTACAAATGTGAAAAAATACAGGGAGGTCTTAGTGGATCAGTATATTGATATCGTTCATTGCTGCATTAATTGTATATATGTAGTTACATGCTACTTGAAAATGAAGGCGTATATATATTTGAAGCTGCAATTTGAAGTCATTCCTCTCATTAATACATGTAAGTCACAAATGAAAAGTCAAGAGTCACTTTAAAAAAGATGCCCTTGAAAAAGCAAAGTTTTTTTCATTAAATATGACTTAAATATGGCACTTGAATCTGAAAATAATTGCTATTTTAAAAAGGTTTTTTGAAAACCTTGTTTTGGGTGGGGGGGGGGGTGATACAGAAAGAAGAGAACACATAAATCCTTCATCTGCTGCTTCACTCCCCAGATGGGAGCAGTGATGAACTGTGGGCCAAGTTGATACCACAAACTTCCACTTACTTGGGCTAACTCCCACTCCTTTCCTATGCCATTAGCAGAGAGCTGCATCAAAGGTGCAAGTGGCCAGGACTTGAACTGGCACCCAATCTGAGGTGCAGACAGCTTTACGGGCCATACCCACAGTGCCAGCCTCAGCACTCAGAATTGCAGTAAAAAGTTTTATGTTCCCTGTTGAAAATCTTATTTTTTGTTTTGTTTTGTTTTTTGGTTTATATTAAATAAATAAAATTGATAGAGGAAAGGAAAGGAACTTTTGGGGGATTTTTTGGAGGATTAGTTTTTTTTATTCAGATTGAGAATTTTATTGTTTTGGGTCTTCATGGCTCTTTGGTTTTGAAAGTTCTTGTTGAAGGCTGATATCTTCTTACCCATAAATTCTTTTTTTTTCTTTATTTTTGATAATCTTTACATAGTTAATTAGGGCAAAAAGATTCAAGGGCTACAGGAAAGTGGGTAAGGCCATTATTTGCACATTGTTTTTTTAATGTATCTGGGATAAAGGGAGAAGCCCCTCCCAGTCTCCCACCCATCCCAGGTCCCTGATGTGGGGTATTTTCCAAAGGTCTTGCTTAAGTGGTTTTGATAGTTCAACAGTTATGAATTGCTGCCCATCTTCCCATTCTAAGCATGATGAGGTGAGGTTGTTGAAGAATCCACTGATTGACATAATCCATCTTAGAGTCTCCGTTTGCCCAGTTTTTCACTGCCAACATATGGCTGAGGTAATTGACTGACTTGTTCCGTTGTCTGTCTTTTCATCCTTGAATTCTTAATACTGTTGCTACCATCGAGTAAAGGTATTTGTTGATTGCCGTTGTAAAATGTATTAATAACTTGCCTAGTTTGTGCCACTTTGTCTTGCTGTTAGGAAAGCTAAAACAAGAAATAAAACTTCTTTGCTTTAAAAGAATAAACTTTAAAGTTTGTCAGAAGATTCTGAAAAGTGGAAATGAGGGACATAACTTGAGGCCATTTAGACTACACCAACAAAATTATTGCAACTAATAAAGCAAACAAACACACACACACACACACACAGAGGGAATTATTGAAAGGCTATGATATAGATCATAATTAGAAAGCTCAACACCTAAATTTAGAAAAGGAGCCGTGAATAAAGGAGGCAGAGTAGCAGGTCACCCCCTCAGTTGTGCTGTAAGCCTCAATTCTAAGCTATTTTATCATTCAAAATGTAAAGTTCTGACTTAAGCTCATTGGGTCAAGACGTAGACCATATGTTAGGGTAGCACATAAAGCTGTGAAAGGATAGTGTCGGTTTCACCTGGAACAGAACTGTCTGGTTTTGCTCTAGACTACGACTTAATCATTGGTGAGTCCCTCAGAATAGAAACAGGAATTAGTGTTCACCACAAGAGAAAAGATAGGAATGGGTTGCCTAGTTTTCATTTCACCACAGTTTCTTTCAGTGTGATAACTGCTTGATTTACTACTAATTATCAGCTGATGAAACATTCTTCTTTAAAAGACTACTTTTATTTTTATTGGGTGAATTATTTATTTTTAAGAGTGAGTTTTTCTTACCAGGACACCCATTCTAGGATCTGTATATCTCTGTATTAGTTTATCTGAAGTGTTTTAGGATATATGAAGTTTATCCTAGGTACTTCAGTTTGTACATTAATTTGCTAGGATCAGCTTTTATTTTTCTTCTGATGTAAAACTGCAAGAAAGGTTTTAAATTTTTTTCACATAGAATATTTGAATATATTTACAGAATATTTGAAGGGATTTAGTTAGAATAATAAAACATTTCAAAAGGTTGTTTTTTTCTTATGTGTGATTATCTAATCCATTTGACATGCATAATTCTTTAACTTGGTTTTAAAACTTAAATATCTTCCAAAGAGGTATTTTTTTTCCTTTTACATTAGAAAATATTCTGCAAATGGTATTTGAGTCCAGTAATACCACAGCAGTTTACCTACCTAGTATTTAGCAGTGGGTCTCAATATAGAAAATAAATTTTTTGTTTTTAAAACCTGCTCACAATTAAAAGCTTTTTCTATATAGCCAGAAGGTCTCTAGCTGTCTCCTAAGTTGCCTGCAGAACATTTCTTATAAAGCTCAACCTTTATAGTTTGTAATCAGGCTTCTGATTAGAAAACTTAAATAATTTTATTTGAAAGAGGTGGCCAGAGAGACACAGATACACATGCCCCCCTGCCATACACATACCTACCGTTGCTCAGCTGACTGCACCAACCAGAGCTGGGCCAGACAACGCCAGTTAAAAGCCAAGGAGTCAGTCTATGAGGTACCAGCTAGTTGAACTATCACCTGCTGCGTCCCAAAGTGCATGTTAATAGGAAGCTGGAATGGAGAAGAGAGTTGGAACTGGATCCCAGACACGCTGACATGGGTTGGGAGAGACCTAAGCAGCAGCTTAATTCCTGTAGCAAAGACCTTCTCCATAGTTACTGTTTTCATCGTTTTGATAAGAATAGCAATAAAATTTTTAAAAAATTTACATGGTCATATATTAAGATGTTACGGGAATGTGTATAACAGAATGACTCCTTGTTGTTTCTATTACCTAACCATTTCTTTTCCCTGAAGGTAACCAGATTTACTGGTTGTTCAGTATTTCAGCTATGTATTGCAGAAATCATTTGTATCTGTGCAATTAAATTTTTTATATGTGTCTAGCCCTACCTCTACTTTTATACAAATAAAGCTTACTTGACAAATTGTTCTGTACCTTGAATTTTTCATTTAGCAATACATTTTCGAGGGTTTTTTTTTAATATGTATAAGTAAATAACCTCTAATGTGAATTGAACATACTGGCTCATTTTCTGTTTGATTTATATGTATGTAATTTCATAATAATGCCAGCCAGTAGCAAATTTTGGAGCAGAATTTCTCTCCCAAAATTGTTTATTGTGTATAATTTTGAAACTGTTATGCAAGAAACATGAACCTATACTATGAATCATGTTACACGAACCTATACTATGAAACATTTCTTTATTATTTGCCTTTAGTGGGATCCTGATTCATAAAATAGAAATCTAATAATTAAAGTTATAATTGTTGAGCTGTTAGTAAAGTCCTTGTAATTTTCTTTTTTTGTTTTGCAGATATACTAAGCTAGGATATGCTGGAAACACGGAACCACAGTTTATCATCCCTTCCTGTACGTATTGCTTTAAGTCACAATTTAAAGATCTCTCAGAAATAAATGATCTTTTTCATAGTAATTAAAAGTAATCAATTCTGATGTTCTGTAAGATTTATTTCTTTAAAAACTTTTATTGGCACCCCTGACAGGTATTTGCTGGGGAGAGAGAATTCTGGGGGCTCCCTGCTCGTTGCTTTAGTGCCCTCCAGGATTTCTATGTGGGTATCTCAGGTGGCTGTGAGGAATCCTAGTACTTGGGCCATTATTTGCTGCTCTCACAGTAGCATTAAAATTCAGTCCAGGAAACTGGGTTGCAAGTAGAAGGGCTGGGACTTGAATTGACACTCTGAAACAAGGTTCAGGCATCCCTGGTGACAGTTCATCCACCGTGCTACAATGCCTGCCCTAGGAGTCGATGACTTTTATGGATCTGCATCACGGGAGCAGCCTGGACTTGAACCAGCACTCACATGGGATGCTCATGTTGCAGGTGGCAGCTTAATGTGCTTCACCGCAATTATGGCCCCCAGAGTTCTTTATATATTCAACTTCTGGATAATAACCCATTATTAGATGTTTAACTTACAACCATCTTTCCCCCATTCTGTGAGTTATTTTCATTGTTGATTAAATTGTTTTGCTGTGCATAAGTTCTTCGATTTGATGAAATCCCATTTGTCTATTTTACTTTTATTGCCCGTGCTTTTGGTGTTTTGGTGTCTTGGCTAGAAAATCCTTGCACATTCAATGTTCTGAAGTGTTTCTTGTAACAGTTTCGAAGTGTCAGGTCTCACATTTAGGTCTTTAATCCATCTTGAGCTTTTTTTTTTTTGGTAAATGATAATATGGGCCTAATTTTGTTCATGTAAATATTGGTATCCATTTTGTATCTATTCAAGAAACTACCATTTCCCCCTTGCACGTTTTTAGCAAGTATGTCAAAGATCAGTTGGCCATGAATGAGGGCTTAATTTCAGTGTATGTGTTGTATTCTTTTGGCCTGTTGATCTGTTTTTATGGCAATACCATGCTGTTTTGTTTTACTTGAAACACAGAGTTAGAAAGAATCAGACACAGAGCAGACTTCTGTCTACTGCTTCACTCCTGAATGGCTGTAATTGCTGAACCTGAATCAATCTGAAGCTGGAGAATGAGGAGCTTCTTCTAGGTCTCCCACGTGGATGCATGGGCCTGAGCACTGTTCCACTTTTCCAGGCACATTAGCAGGGAGCTGTATTAGAAGTAGAGGAGCTGTAATTCAGACTGGCACCAATATAGAATACCAGTGCCAGGGGCAGAGGCTTTACTCAGTATACAACAGCGTTGACCTCACCATGTTGCTTCAAGTCAGGAAGGTTATGCTCCTTTGTTCTTTATGCCAAAGATTGCTTTGGCTGTTCATGGTATTTTTGGATTCCATATAAATGTTAGTAATGTCTTTTCTAGTTCTTTGATAAATGTCATTGGCATTTTGATCAGGATTACCTTGAGTGTATAAATTCTTTTTTGCAATACTTTTTTTTTAAAGATTTATTTTTTTCTTATTACAAAGTCAGATATACATAGAGGAGGAAAGACAGAGAGGAAGATCTTCCGTCTGAAGGTTCACTCCCCAAGTGAGCGCAAAGGCCGGTTCTGTGCCGATCCGAAGCCAGGAAACCAGGAAACCAGGAACCTCTTCTGGGTCTCCTACACAGGTGCAGGGTCCCAAAGCTTTGGGCCATCCTCGACTGCTTTCCCAGGCCACAAGCAGGGAGCTGGAAGGAAAATGGAGCTGCCAGGATTAGAACTGGCACCCATATGGGATCCCGGCGCGTTCAAGGCGAGGACTTGAGCTGTTAGGCCATACCGCCAGGCCCGCAATACTTTAAAAATATATAATTTATTTTCATCTACTTGAAAGGTTCGCTAACTGAAAGAGAGAGAGACATCCAGTGGTTGGTGGAGGGGAGGAAGTGGCATCTGCTTCACTCCCTATGCTTGCGGTGGCCAGTACTGAGCCAGACGTCAGGAGCCAGGAATTCACCTTGAGGGTGGCTTGAAGCCTAGGCACTGAGCTCTCTCCTGCTGTCTGCTAACATGCATTAACAGAGAGCTTGATTGGAAATGATGCAGCGGGCACTCTGTTGGCATTCTGATACGGCATCTGGGCATCCCAAGCTGTGACTTAATCCTTTTGTGCTCCTATATGAACATGTTAATGATAGTTATTCTTCCAATTTTTGAACATGTGATTTCTTTCTGTTTGTTTGTATCCTCTTTGTTTTACCAGTGATTTGTAATTATTATTGTTGAGATCTTTCACTGCTTTAAATTTATAGTGTATTAATATATTTTTAGCTATTGGAAATGAGACTACATTTTTTTCTCAGAGAATTCTATTGGTTTATAGTTATACTAATTTCAATTTTCTGTCCTGCAAGCTTGCAGAATGTATTAACTCTAATAATTTTTTGTAGAGTTTTTGGAATTTTTAACTTACTTACGAAATCATGTCATCTGCAAACAGTCACAATTTCATGTGTTTCTTCCCAATTTGGCTGCCCTTTATTTCTCTTGCCTTCAGTAACTTACTGAGTAAGAATGGTGAAAATGTCTTGTTCCAGATTGTAGAGAGAAAAAGAAAAGCTTCAGTTTCCCCCATTCTATAGAATATAATAGTGTGTGTGTGTGTTATATTGTTGCTATACCTAATTCTGTTAGTATTTGTTTATTTTATTTTTTAAAGATGTGTTTATTTTTATTGGAAAGGTAGATCAGATTTGCAGAGAGAAGGAGAGACAGAGAGAAAGCTCTTCATCCATTGGTTCACTCCCCAAATGGTAACAATGACTGGAGCTGAACCAATCTGAAGCTAGGAAGCACGAGCTTCTCCCAGGTGTCTCACGTGGGTACAAGGTCCCACACGGGGATGAAGGTCCCTGCTTTCCCAGGCCACAAGAAGGGAGCTGGATGGCAGTGAAACAGCTGGGACATGAACCCATGAACCGGTGCTCATATGGAATCTTGGCATTTGCAAGTGAGGTTTTAGCCATTGAGCCATTATGCTGGGCCCCAGAGTTTTTGTTGTTTAAAACAATATGCTAAATTTTACTAAATGTGTTTTTTCTATTGAGATAACTGGGTTTTTTTGTCCTTCATTCTGTTGATGCAGTATATCACATGTATTGACTTGTATTTGTTGAACCATCCTTGCATCCTTTTGATGAAATCATACTTGCCCATGGTGAATGACTTTAAATGTGCTGTTGGGTTTGCTAATGTATATTTTTTTTAAAAGAAAAATTTGTTTATTAAGAATACTGGCCTGGGGCCCGGCAGTGTGGCCTAGCTGCTAAAGTCCTTTCCTTGAACGCACTGGGATCCCATATGGGCGCCGGTTCTAGTCCCGGCAGCTCCACTTCCCATACAGCTCCCTGCTTGTGGCCTGGGAAAGCAGTCAAGGATGGCCCAAAGCTTTGGGACCCTGCACCTGCATGGGAGACCCGGAAGACGTTCCTGGATCCTGGCTTCAGATCGGCATAGCATCAGCGATTGCGCTCACTTGGGGAGTGAATCATCAGACGGAAGATCTTCCTCTCTGTCTCTCCTCCTCTCTGTATATCTGATTTTCCAATAAATAATAAATAAATCTTTAAAAAAAAAAAAGAATGCTGGCTTGTAGAATTCTTTTCCTGTTGCATTTTTATTTGCTTTTGGTATCAAAGTACTGTTGTCCTTCTATGAGTTTATGAAAATCTCTTCCTCTTTTGCTTTTTGAGCTAATTTAAGAAGAGTTGGTATTAATTCATTGGTAGACATTTAGTAAAATTGAGCAGTGAAGCCTCTGGTCTCAAGCCTGCCTTCACTTGCTGGTACATTTTTTTGTTTTAAATCATTATTGATTGCATCCTGCACTCAGTTGACCATTTTAGGTGTTTTTTGTCCTTATGATTTAGTTTGGGATAGTATGTGTGTTTAAGAATTTGACCATTTCTTCTACATTAGTGCCACATGATTATTCGTAGTAATCTTTTTAACAGCCCCATATTTCCTTGGTGTTAAGTGATTACATCTCCATTTTTATCTCTAATTCTGTGTATTTGAACCTTACCATTTTTTTTCTTTTCAGTTCTTTGTTCCATTGTTTTATCTGTGTATGTGTATTTTTAAGTCTGCCATTTGTGCTCTTGAGTTTTGTTTTTCTTTATTTTCACCAATTCTGGGTTTGGTTTGTTCTTTAGTTCCTTGAGGTGCAGTGGTAAGTTGTTGGAGACATTTCTATTTTATGATGTAGGCGCTGATTGAAGTTGCCTTGCAGTGTTGTTTTTGCTGCATCCATAGGTTGCAGTGTTGTGTTTTCATTGTGGTATGTTTCAGGAAAATTTGAAATATCCTTGTTGATTTCTTCCTGAGCTACTAGTTGCTCAGGATTAGATTGTTCAGCTTCCACAGATTTGTGTGATTTATAATGTTTTCCTTAGTAATTTCTACTTTTATTGTGTTGTGGTTCAAAAAAATAGTCATTATATTTCTGTTCCTTTAAATTTGTTTAGACTTTTTTTAAAGCTTGTGATTGATATATCTTGACATCCATTCCATGTGCTGTTAAAGAATGTGTAGTCTGTAATTGTTGGATGGAAAGATCCCTTTGATGTGGTGTGCAGTTTATCTCTGCAATTTATTTGTTGATTTTTCTATCTAGAAGATTGTCTATTTCAGAAACTGGAGTTTTAAAATTCTTTTGCTGTAATGTATATCGGGTCGGAACTTAAAAAAAAATAATTTAGTTATTTTGAAAGTTAGAATTAATGGAGATGTGGAGTTGAGAGGAGAGGTTGACAGATGCCCCTGGTAAGTGCAGTGGCTAGGCTGAAGGCAAGAGCCAGGAGTTTTTTGGAAGTGTCCCCATTACTGGCAGAGACTGAAAATCTGGGTCAGGGTTTGCTGCTTTCCCGGGCCACTAGCGGGGAGCTGGGTTAAAAATGGGGCTTCTGTGACATGAACTGACATTGCAGGGATTGGCTTTCCTCACTTTGCCACAGCAGTGTCCTCTCCTTTTAAAACTGTTATTACTGCTTTATGTAGTTGGTTACATTATGGTGCATATATGTTTACAAATGTCATTCCGTCAGGGTGGCCACAGTAGATGTAGTTGGTTAATCTTCGCCTGTGATGCACCATTCCATCTGGGCTCCAGTTCGTGTCCCTGCTGCTCCAATTCCAATCCAGCTCTCTGCTTGGAATGCCTTCGAAAAGCAGTGGAGGATGACCCAGAACTTGGGTCCCTGTACTCAAGTGAGAGACCTAGAATAAGAAATTGGCTCCTACCTTCAGAAAGGCCCAGCTCTGGCTGTCGCAGCCATTTGGGGAATGAACCAGCAGATGGAACCCCTCTCTCGTTTTTCCCTCTTTGTCTCTGTAACTTTTTCAAGAAGACAGTCTTTTTTTTTTTTAATGTTATTTTCCCTTGCTAGATTGAACCTTTCATCATTATAGAATAGCCTTCCTGATCTCTTTTTTTTAAAACTGCTTTTGATTCAGAATATTTTATCTGATAAAAGTATTGCTATTTTTTGCTTCCTTTTGAGTTCCAGTTGCATGAAATATCCTGTTTCATCCTTTCACTTTTTATCTCTGTCCTTCAAAATGAGAATGTCCTTACAAGTGAATTTTTTGTTAACAGTATACAGTTATATTTCACTTTCTTTTGTCCGTTTTTATTTATTTATTTGAAAAGGTGTTAGAGACAGAAGGACAGGCAGATCTTCCATCTGCTAGTTCACTCCCCGTTTGACTGCAACAGCCATATCTGAACCAGGGGAAAGCCATTCAGGAACTCCTTCTTTGTCTCCCACAGGCCTAAGTTCTTGAGCTGTCATCTGCTGTTTTTCCCGGACTAATACTAGATCCTGAGTCGGGGCAGAGCAGATAGGACTTGAACTAGCACTCTGAGTAGGGATACTGCTCATGGCACAAGAACAGGTTTATGGCCTAGTGGCTAAAGTCCTCACCTTGAACGCACTGGGATCCCATATGGGCGCCGGTTCTAGTCCCGGCAGCTCTACTTCCCATCCAGCTCCCTGCTTGTGGCCTGGGAAAGCAGTCGAGGATGGCCCAAAGCCTTGGGACCCTGCACTCGTGTGGGAGACCCGGAAGACGTTCCTGGATCCTGGCTTCGGATCGGCATAGAATCGGCCGATGCGCTCACTTGGGCGGACGGAAGATCTTCCTCTCTGTCTTTCCTCCTCTCTGTATATCTGACTTTCCAATAAATAATAAATAAATCTTTAAAAAAAAAAGAACACCCATTTTTTAATTCATGCAGTCTCTGAATTAGAGAAGTTATTCCACTGACATTTGATTTAATAAGTGACAGACAATGTCTTGTTACTTCCCATTTTTTAACTTTTTTCTGCTTTTATTGTAGTTCCTTTGCATCTTTTCTCTTTGTCTTCATTTGTGAGGAAGTGGGGGAGGGGTGGTGTATGCACTGACTTTTACAATTATAAGAAAATGAAGAGCTGTGGTTTCTCACCTGGCTTCCATAGCTCTTGTGAAGGCAGCTTGCTATGTGTTGAGCTTTTGTGTTGCTGTTTGTGTGGGTAGGTATTCTCAGAAACTTCTCAGTTCATCATCATGGCTCCCTATTCATACATATCTATATTGAAGAACTGGTTTGTTTTCTGTTTTTTGCATTTGATTTTTTTGTCTGTTTTAAGAACTTGGTGACATGATGTGAATTCTTCTAATGACTAGTACTTGGTATTAGCGGTTTTTAATGTAATGCTAAACCATTGTGTATTCTCATTAGTTTCCTGAGGCTGCAGTTTCGAAGCAGCAGAAACTTAGCGACACTGTGGTTTTGAAGTAGAAAATGAATGTTAACATCAGGGTAATGCTCTTCTTAATTGTTCTAGGGCAGAAATCTTCCTTACAGTGTCTAGATTATTTTTCCATGATGCACTTTTATAAGTATAGGAGCCCATCCCTCCATCTTGTCTTCCTCCCTTCCTATTTTCCCTGCTCGCCATTTTTTTTTCTCCTAAATTATCACAACGGTGTAGTCGTGTATTAAACTTCTAAATTCTGTTGTGTGGTAATGATTCTAGGTATCTTTTGATTGAAATGGGTCTCCATGCTGTAAATAAATTGTAAGAGAAAGTTGCTAACATTGTTTCCTTCTAAAGGATATTAACTATTTTTTTGTGTGTGGAATTAGTTGAATGCCAAATCAAGTTAGTTGTATTTAGTATTTTAAATGAAGACCAGTCAGCCATAAGTTGAAAGATTCAGAAATGTACAACAATTACAAATACATAATTTTTAGCCCTGTAACCATATGTTGGATTGTTGGAAAATTTAAGGGAAATGAGGGTAAATTTTATCTGTGAATGAAAGTGTCTTTTCTGATGTAATGCTTTAAATAGATATTTACTACATTTAAATTATTAGGCTATAATAGTGAATAGGGTGGAAACCTGAAAAAAAATTCACAATGCATATTTTCTCATCTTTTGTTAGTGTTTTTTAGTTCCTTTCTGGTTGTGCATTAAGTATATGTGGAATTGGTAAAATTATAGTTTTATTCATATATAAGAAATAGATATGGACCCAGCACGCAACTCAATGGCTAAATCCTCACCTTGGAAGTGCCAGTATCCCATATGGGTGCTGGATTGGGTTATGACTGCTCCACTTCCCATCCAGCTCTCTGCTTTTGGCCTGGGAAAGCAGTAGAGGATGACCCAAAGCCTTGGGACCCTGCGCCTACATGGGAGACCTGAAAGAAACTCCTGGCTTCTAGCTTCAGGTCGGCTCAGATTCTGCCACGCAGCGGCTTGGGGAGTAAACGAGTGGACAATTTTTTCTGTCTCTCCTTCACTGAGTCTACCTACCCTTACAGTAAAAATAATAACGTTTTTTAAAAAATAGATCTTAGAAGGGTGTTGTGATATAATACATTAAGTTACCACTTGGGATTCCTGTCTCCCATATTAGAATGCCTGTTTGAGTCCCAGCTGCTTCCCTTCTCATCCAGTCTTCTACTAATGTGCCTGGGATGTAGCAGCTGATGGTTCAACTACTTATGAATCCCATTATAAGGCTGTGACAAAATTCACTTTATACAGTGAAATTTTTAATCTTTTCTCAGAGTTTTCAAATGCAAAAGAAACCCCAAAAAACAGTGCTGTTCTAGCAGCTTTTCAGTTATTTCTAAAATATGTTTGTATGCATGTATGTATTGGAAAGGCAGAGTTAAAGAGGAATAGATAAGGCGCAAGGTATGTGAGTGTGAGAGAGAAAGATCTTCCCTTTGCCGGAGACTAATCTTCCATCTGCTGTTTAACTTATCACAGGTGGGTGGGGCTGAAGCTAGGATCCAGAAACTCTGTAAGTGTGTTCCATTTGGTGGAAGGCACCCAAGCGCTGGGCCATCGTCTTCCATTGCTTTACTAACCCACTATAAGGGAGCTGCATTGGAAGTGGAATAGCTGGAACCTGAGGGAACCAAAAAGGATTCTTGCATCATAGGCAGTGGTGTTAACCATCTACACCACAAAGCCAGCCCCTGATTTGGCAATTTAAGTGTACCTAAGTCATATTATGCTTTATAATGTACAAGTATAGATTCAAAGTTTGCTGTGTATGAATGAAATGAAGTTTTTGACATTTCCAATTAATTTACCTTAAAGGTATTGCTATTAAGGAGTCAGCAAAAGTGGGTGACCAAGCTCAAAGGAGGGTGATGAAAGGTGTTGATGACCTAGACTTCTTCATTGGTGATGAAGCAATAGAAAAACCAACATATGCAACAAAGGTATGTTTTTGTGAATAAATAACTTTTCTTTTTTAAAAAAACTAATTGTTAAGTGATTGTACTTTTTGAAATTTCGCTTTGCAATTTCGCTTTTATACCTGAGCTCTTCACAATAGCAATTTCTTCATCCTTTGTGACTCTTTCCCTTCTTACTTTTACCTTGCCTCTTTTTATTTACTGTTTTTTAATTTACTGCTTCACATCCATTGTCTGAGGCCCTCAGAGATTGGCCTCCTTACCTCCATATTGCCACATGTAGACATTTCTGCTCCATTACTATGCTATTAGTCAAACCTATGCTATTTATTTCCATTTTAAAGCTTACTGTATCTGAAAACATTGTTCTTTCTCTTTCCCACTGTTCTGCCTTACTCTTATTCTCTCCATTGAAATGTAAGTTATTACAATAAAGTATGCAATTTTTAATTTTACAGTTTGAAGACTTTCTTTGTGACTATAATCATTAGAGTTAAAGAGAAAAGAGCAGATCTAGTAACCCAGAAACATTCCTTATGCTTACTGCCACTGACACATTACAACAACTTATCAAAAGAGTAAACACATTTATCTTATTTTTGGACATTGATTTTTGTCTAATTTGAAATTCTTTTGAAAATATTTCTTCCCTTCCTTCATTTATTGGCGCTTTTTAAAAAAATTGTTTATTCCTATCGGAAAATCAGATTTACAGAGTGAAGGAGAGAGGCAGGGAGAAAGAACTTCCCTTCCACTGGTTTATACCCCAAGTGGTTGCAGTGGCCAGAGCTGAGCTGATCCAAAGCAGGAGCTTCTTCCAGTCTCCCACATGGGTCTGGAGGCCCAAGGACTTGGCCATTTGCTACTTTCCTAGGTGATTAACAGGGAGCTGCATTGTAAGTGGAGCAGCTAGGACTTGAATCTGTGTCTGTATGGGATGTTGTTGCTGTAGACAGACACTTGACCTACCACACCGTCAAAGTTGGGTGAAGGAAAATATTTTTAGCACAAGAAAGAATGATAGACCATGTGGAATACAACTGAGACATCAAGCAGGCTGGAACCCACATTTGCTGTCTTTGGTTTCAAAGGGGTCACTTGTAAAGGAAGTTTTGGAATGAAAGTCTACCGTGGTGTATACAGTGCTGGATTCTGACCACCTCTAGATACCATCCCCGAAAGAACTGAAGTTTTAGTGTTATTAACTCAGTTACATCTGTTTTTTCTATTCAATTAGCGCTTTGTATTTAGGCAAGTTTAGGGTAGGGGTTCTGCTAAGTTGCATTCTGGGTAGAAGTGGTGGTAAAGGAAATATAAGTAGTCAGATGTGATGAGGCATAAAACCCAAACTGTGTGGTGATGGTAGGGAAATAATTAGAAATTAGTAAAGTGATCATCTTGATTGTGATCAAAAAAGGAATAATGAAGTAGTAGAGTATGCTATCCAGATAGAGGTTGTGATTATAGAGAAGCATATCTGCTTTTCAGGGTTATAGAGATGATAATGATATAGAAGTGCTTAAAATCGAAAGGAGAAGTTATCCAAAGTGATAAAGTCAGTGAGTTAAGAGCTCAGAGTTCTGATCTCAATTTTCAAGTGCTCCAAATGCTATAAACCTGAGCTATACACTCTTCTCTCTCAATCTTTACTTTCACCTTCTGTTTTCAACAAACTTGTTTTATTTCTTTATTCCTTTTAAAACCAAATTTTTCACTGGGTTTGAGATGATTCAAATGCTTTCTGTCAAGTCTCGTCCTGATGACAGTTTTCATCATTATTGTTTTATCTTCCATGTTATTACTCTGTTGGTTTTCTTCCTAATTTGTATTCTTTGCTCTCTCCCTCTTCCCCTTGCTACTATGTTCTTCCTGCTACTTCATTCACTACTTATGTTAGCACTTCTTAGGTAGTATCCTGGGTTCTTGTATTGAAGATTTTTCTCCAAGTAATATCAGCTACTCCTTTGTCTACAATTTAGCTCTCTTCCAAGTTACTTGTTAACTACCTACTAAGAAGTTCATGGAAAATGAAATTAAAATGTTTATGTTGGTTATATAGGTAGAAAAAAACCATAAATCATGGATTTTAGGCATTTTTTCAGCATCAGAATATGCTTATTTTTTTTTATAAGATCTGTTTATTTGAGAAGCTATGTTAGAGAAAGGGAGAAGAGAGACAGAGAGAGATCTTTTATCCCTGGTTCACGCCCCAAATGGCTGCAACAGCTAGGGGATGGGTCAGACTGAAGCCAGAGGCAGGAGCTTCTTCAGAGTCTCCCACGTGGGTGCAGGAACCAAAGCATATTAACAGGGAGCTGGATTGGAAGTGGAGCTGCACGAACTCAAACTGCAATGTTCGTGTTGCAGGTGGTGGTTTCACTTGCTGTGTCATAGCACTGGCTCCTACACATACCTTTTAAATCTGTTTTTCCATAGTATGGAAAAACACATTGTATTCCTTGAAATACATTCATACTTAATGGTTTTGTTTCTTTAATAGGTAAATCCAAGCAACTTAATAGCTATTTTAAAACAATGACACATGTATTGAAAGGAAAATATTTTTAATTCATTAGTGAATAATTACTAGTAATAAGATTTTACCTGTTATACTGCACAGATGTTGAATGACAGAATCAGCTTCAACATTGCTACCTTTATAATTCTACCTGGATTTTGTTTTATGAGCTATATGTAGCAATAGTACACAACACTGCTTTTCAGAGAAATGCTGTCATTTAAAGCAATACAGTGTGTTCTAATGTTGAAACTGAACTACCTTAATACAGTAAGTCATGTAGCCAACTGATTTTAAGTATCCCTGGAAATTTTTAAATACCTTGTGACATCCTTACTAATTTTCTATAGCACATTAGGGAGCCTTGGCACAGTTTTGGAAGTATATTTCTACAAATATATATCCTTAGCACACAGTTTTTGGAACATGGCTCTGTAAAAATGATGCAATGTTTCTTAGAAATATGTAGTGCAGCACAAATACTTTAATGAGCTTATAAATTAAAATCGTGATATAATTTTCATAGACTTAATTAAATTGTTCCATTGTTGCAAAATTTTACAAAGTTTGAAAAAGCTAAATTTGTATTAAATGGTTTTAACATTTTGACATCTTATTGATCCTTTTGAAAATTTGCTGTGGTTTCATATTTCTGTAAAGACGAAAGTACATTATCATTGTCACACCTAAGGAAGTGAAGTGTATCTTTGTCCAACAGCTATTATAGATCTGTCACATTCCTTGTTTGTTTTTTATAGTTTTACTTTTTATATTAATTATTATTATTACTTTTTAATTTTAATAGTGGCCAATTCGTCATGGTATAGTTGAAGATTGGGACCTGATGGAAAGGTTTATGGAACAAGTGATCTTTAAATACTTAAGGGCAGAACCTGAAGACCATTATTTTTTGTTGGTAAGTATAAATTACAACTTTGCCAGGGAAATTTTTGGCATGTTAGGAAGAAACCTAATGAACATTTTCATCATACCCATAGTTGCTGGAGAATACTTTATTGTTTTAAAATTGTCCTGTAACTAAGACTTTTTAGTAAAGCTGTATTGTCTTTGAGGCCAGTAGAATAGTGGTATGTTGAAGCAGCAAAGTATAAGCACCAAAGAGGAGTTTTTGTTAATCAATATGTAATCTTTTTGATAAGGAAAGTAGTGTTTTGAAAAAAGTTGGAAACTGTGCTGCTTCCCTTTTTCTAAAAGTAACTATTTTGATTATTGTTTCATTGGTAATTTTTAATGACAAATGTTAGTGTTCGAATTTTAAGGTTTTTATTAAAGCTGTACATTTTTATTTGTTTGAAAATCAACCACCTTTATAAATATTGAAAAAAACAGCACTTCCCTTTCTTAGTCTCCCAGTCCTGGATTTATATTCCCCAGAGGAAAAGCCTTTTCCATTTCTAAGATGTTATTGTGATATCTGATAAATTTAAATACCACATTTTTTCTAATTTTGTTTGTTAAAAAATATTATACACTGTCTACTAATTTTCTGGTGGGAAAAATGATAATTTCCTTGTTTTTCCTCTTGTATGTTTTCTTTCTCAACACAAAATGGCTGTCTTTCCATCCTCCTACATTATAGTCATATTGCAACTCTTACATAAACCAGTATTCTGTATTTCATTTATTTGAGTTAAGACTTTAATTCTGTGTGTTATTTATGGCTGTACTGTAAAGGTGAAGGAACTTTAGAGTGAATGATCACATAATCACACATTGAATCAATAATTAATATTTTACTATGTTTGTTTTATAACATCTGTGTTTGTTCCATCTTATCCCATTTATTTTCCATGTCACTACAAATTAAGTAGCAGGTGATAGTCACTCCATCCGTAAACACTTCAGCATACATATCGTCAACCAGTGTTCATCATTTGTTTAAGGTTTTTTAGTTTTTATATGAACTTGCATTCGCTTACCATAAAATCACAAATGAGAACCAATTTCTGGATTTTGACCAAGGTTTGGCAAACTCTTCCAGACCACCAAATAGCAGATACTTTTGACCTTGCAGGTAATTGCTTTCTAGAAAATATGAAAACTTATTCTGGTAGTTCCTCAGCTCTACTGCTGTAGCGAGGATGCGGCTGTTAACACTACCTTTCACAGCCATCAACTGTACTTAAGTGCATGTGTCTCACTGGATCCGTTTTTCTTACCTTTTTTTTTTTTTTAAAGGTGTATTTATTTTTTTTATTGCAAAGTTAGGTATAAGAAAGAAGGAGAGACAGAGAACATCTTCCATCCGTTGATTCACTCCCCAAGTGAGCGCAAAGGCCAGTGTTGCTCCAGTCCAAAGCCGGGAACCAGGAACAACTTCTGGGTCTCCCACATGGGTGCAGAGTCCCAAAGTTTTGGGCCATCCTCAGCTGCTTTCCCAGGCCACAAGCAGGGAGCTGGATGGGAAATGGAGCTGCCAGGATTAGAACTGGCGCCCATATGGGATCCTGGCATGTTCAAGCGAGGACTTTAGCCACTAGGCCACGCCACTGGGCCCTGGATCCATTTTTCTATTGATGATTACCAGGGCTGTATTTTTTCCACTGATATACTTCAGTTGTTCTGAACATTCTCATACAGGCATTTTTGTGAATATATATATTCATTTCTCTTATAAATATATGTGCAGATCTAAGAATAGGGTAGTGCTCTTTTGTTGGAAACTTGGCAGAACTTTTTCTGAAGGGCTGTACCTCTTACCCACCCAACACCAATGCATGATCTGATTGATACTACTTTCTATCCAACATTTGGAGTGTCACTCTTTTTTCATTTTAGCCCTTTTGGTGGCTTTAATTGTTATTTAATTGGCATTTTCCTCATATTTAAGGATGTTAAATACCTTTTCATGAGCTTGTTAGCTATTTGTATATTTTACTTATGATTACCTGATTTTTTTTTTCCATGTAAACTTTGGGAGTTTTTGTGTTTGTAATTTAACTGCCTCAGTTATTTATTTTGCTCAGTTTTTTTTATGTACCTGTCATTGAATTATTTCTAAACTTTTCAAGGTAGTTCCAGAACTCTTCTAAGTAAGTTGAAGCATAATAGGAGTAGGACTACCAAAGATTGTACTTATGTTTGTAATATCTTTTGAAATAAACAGTAGTAAAGACTTGATTTGTAATGAATTCAGATTTTATCACCTATACTCTGGTGAATTTTGCTCTTTGTAAAGTATCATTGCATTCAAGATCAAAAGTCATTTCATTTTCTCTGGCTTTCCACATAATACTTTTGTCTTTTTGTAAGATTTTTTTTTTTATTCAAAAGACAAATATATAGTAAGAGGAGAGACAGAGAGAAAGATCTTTCATCTGTTGATTTACTCCCCAAGTGGTCGCAACAACCAGAGCTGAGCTGATTCGAAGCCAGGAGCTTCTTCCTGATCTCCCACATGGGTGTAGGGTCCCAAGGCTTTGAACCAACCTCTACTGATTTCCCAAGCCTTCATGCAGGGAGCTTAATGGGAAGTGGAGAAGCCAGGATATGAACTGGAACCTGTATGGGATACCAGTGGATGCAAGGCAAAGATTTAGCCACAAGCCTGCCACACCAGTTCCCCACATATTTCACATAAACAGATTTGAGATACTACAAAGGATTGGATTGTCACTTCAGATTCGTAAGGATCAGAAGTCTTACTCAGTGTCAGGGTTTATTTAAACCAGTTTAAGGGATCATGAGGTGTAGGTGAAACATGAAGTCTATTGTTGCCTCAGTAGGATGTATTGTGACTTAACCTATGAGATTTCTAAGTGAAATCGACAGTCACGTAGCTTAAACAGAAGAGATTTAACTCTTTTATTCTACTAACATTGTATAACTTCACATTTTCTGTGAAGCTGTCTAATCTGTCAATTCATGGCTTATTAGAATCATGCACACACCATGAACATGGTGCTAAAAACATTACTTAGGTAGGAATTGTAAAGCAAGTTGCTTCATGTGTTTTTTTTAGTCATTACTACATGTACAAGATGGATTGGTTCTCTTACCCTTTCCCTCTGCCTTATTCCTCCTCCTGCCTGCCTTCTTGATGTTTAATAATTAGGGTAGTGATACAAGGTTTCAGTTTCTTTGTGGTGCAGGTAAATCTGTTTGAATTCTCTGTGATTTCCTTTGGTCTTTATAACATTTTGTTTAATGCTTTTTAAATATAGTGTTTGAAATAAATTATTTCTCTTAAAAAAATTCCCTATAAAGTTCAAAATAGTCTGATGTTTATTTAAAATTGTTACTCAATAGACTGAACCTCCACTGAATACTCCAGAAAACAGGGAATATACTGCTGAAATAATGTTCGAATCTTTCAATGTACCAGGCTTGTACATTGCTGTGCAGGTAAGCAAGTTCAATTTATTTAAGCTTAATTCTTAAAATTCAAAAAACTGTTTAAATTTTTAAAAATTTGTTGTTTTCCAAAATGCAGTTTTGTGTATTTTTCTGATTTTCATCCCTGCTCTCACTTTCTCCCTCCCCGTTACCCCTCCCCCTATTTTCCTCTGCTTTGTCATAATAGTGTAGTCCCTTAGTACAATTTATAGACTTACTTTTAAACTGATTTTATTTGTTTCTAACGCATGAAAATTTTTCTTTTTCCATAAAGGCTTAAAACATAAGTTCAAAGCATATCATAGTTCTCTTCTGAACTGAGAATGTAGAAACAGTATTAGAGAAGTTGAGAGATAGTTTGTCAGAAAATAAAAATGCTAAAGGGCTTTCCTGGGAAAGAGATAAGGGCAGGGGGGAGATATTTATTGAATGTTTATACTAGGACCTTCACAGGTCACATATTCTTTGTAATCATTATGTCTATCCTAATCTTATTTGATTGGCTTACCTTTACCTATATTTGACCTTTTTCTTTTGTGCCTTCTGTAATATTTTATTCCACTTAATTTCTACATTTTGTGTGTGTGTGTGTATGTGGAAGGATCTCTCTCCCTACATGCTGGTATCAGGACTTAACTTTTATTGTTTTTAAGAAACAACACGAAAGTATTTTCATCTAATTTAAAGACAGTGTAGAGGGGAGAAGCATCTATATGCTGGTTCACTCCGTAATGCCTGCAGTGTGCCATACTAGAAACAATATTGCTTGATTTTATTATTTATACAGTTATTTTTTGGATAATTTCTTTCCACGGATATTAACTTTTTGTGCTTGTTTTCATTGTTTGCTTGTCATGTTTATATTTCAAGGCTGTTCTTGCCTTAGCTGCATCCTGGACTTCAAGACAAGTAGGAGAGCGAACATTGACTGGTACGGTAATAGACAGTGGAGATGGGGTCACTCATGTCATTCCAGTGGTAAGGATGTTTTAGTATTACTCAACAAAGCCTGAATATTGCATTTTGAAAAGTCAATTGCATAAATTAATACTGGTTTTAAAATCTAAGTACTAGCTCTTAAAATAATGTAGTTTTAGCTGTTTTGCATTTTTATTTTTCTTAAATTATTAAAATTATTAAACTTTAGATTTTTTTGGGTGTGTTTGCACTGCATTGAAGATTATTAATTGTAGTAACTGGAAAGGGAATATGTTATGACTCTCATTTCTTAACTATATGTTGTTTTCTAGTTGGATGTTTATTTGTGGGCATATTAGCCACTTGGTGTCCTCCTTTCTTTATTTAGCAGAACTTCCAACTGGTGTCTGTATTAACTGTATAACGATTAGTTGTAAGTGTATGAATTTCAGTAGCTTGTGGGTATTAAGTTAATGATTGTGCTTTACAGTTTATATTTAGTGAAGTGCAAAAGGAATAGGTGTGTCAGATTAGACCATTGATCAGAAGCAGCATTCTTTCTAATGTTAATGCTTTCTAATTCTTGATGACAAACTTTTTAATTTTGCCTAATGATTACTGGAATTCATGTTGATTGTTAATGATTGTATTTAAATAAGTTATTTTGAATTTTTAGTTCTTTGTTATTCTCATGTTTCATTTCAGCTGACCTCTGTGTAATTCTGCTGAGATTTTTGTCCTCAGGATGATTGCATTGGATTAGAGTCCTAGTTCCTCTACTTCTCTTCTGATATATCAGGAATAGTTGTGATCATAACCTTTGTTTTTGAAATAGCTTTGTTAAGAAATAATTCATATGCCATACTACTCATCCATTTAGAATGTTCAGTTCACTGGCTTTTAGTATATTCACAAGTGCATCCATTACCATAGTCAATTTTGAATGCTTCATTACCCTAAAAAGACATCCTATATCCATTGTCATTTCCCATTTTCCCCTTCTATCTTCTGTTCCTGGTAACTACTAGCGTACTTTTTGTTGGCTTGTTCTGCCCATTTCATGTTGATGAATCACATGTCATGATCTACTGACTTTTTAATATTTAGCCTAACATTTTTGAAGATTCATATATAGTGCTTCATTTATTTTTATTGCCAAGTGAAATTTTATTGCATGAGCATTTTATTTTACCATTGGGAGATGTTTTAATATAATGGAATTTAGGATGTCTTCAACATTTGATAGCTTCTTTTATATTTTGACAGCTTATTTTCCTTTCTCGGTACATATTGCTAACCTTAAATCCTCATTTAAACCTCAGAATTCATCTGTGATGTAGATTATATTGTTTGAATATCTCAATTGGCTCATTAATAAAATGCAAACAAACTGACAGGTTGAGAAGGATAACTGATTTTTGATACTGCATCATGGCCATATGAAGATATCTTCAGTAACATTTCTAATTTTGCCTCAGGATTTGTTACACTTCTGAATCAGATCAGTAAATTTATGAATCCATTCTGCAGAATTTAGTTATTTGATACTGTGATTGTACATGGAATGTGTCCGTCTTGTAATTAATTATCTACTTTTTGGGGGAAATTAAAGCCTCTCTGTGAGCTAATTGTCAGATTTCTTAGTGTGGAATTGTTTGGAGTTTTAATTTAAACTATAAAAAAACTTAAAATACCTTATTTGCTGTCAAATCCGTATACCATTTTGTAATTAAGCTTTAAGATTATTCCTGTTACTGGATAATTTCAGTGATAGTTGTAAACTGCTAACAGTGGGAGGATAAATTAAGTTTCTATTTCTGTCCACAATTTATCTACAATTTATAAATTCTGTGTTATTTACAATGTGAGTACTACACTTGCAAGAAACACAAAGCATTCTCCTGATGTAAAGCAATATTTGGCAATGCCACTGTACTATCTTGAGATACTGATGATTAATTTTTTTAGATTGTATTAATTTTCAAAACACTGAAAGTATGTTTGACCTTTATTTTCTCCATGTAGGCTGAAGGGTATGTGATTGGCAGCTGTATTAAACACATTCCAATCGCAGGACGAGATATAACATATTTTATTCAGCAACTACTGAGAGACCGAGAAGTAGGAATCCCTCCAGAACAATCGCTCGAAACTGCTAAGGCAGTAAAGGTAAAAGTGGTGATAGAAATGTAATTAGTTAAAATAAAAAAACCACATTTTAAATGTTTTCATGAGAACAGTTTTTAAGAAAATGCATAATCTTTGGTTTCTCAATTGTAAATCAGTTCTCTTGGTTTTTTCCTTTGCATTGCTTGTGAAGAAATTGATATCAACTCTTGTGAAGAGTTCATATTAACCAACTCTTTGTATATTCTGTCTATATTTCTTATTTGAGAGCAGTGACAAAAACATTTTATCAAATGACTTTAACATGTATTTTTGGAATTATTCCTTCTGTTTATTAATAAAAATGAGAATGTGCTTGGGTCTCTATTTCTTCAGTGAATCTATCTTAACAGTTTTCTGTTGTTAAGAATTATTTCGAAGCAATTGATTCATTGTATTGTATGTGTATAGAGGCAGTATTTGACTCAGGTGTTATAGCAGTAGATGAAACATGTGAAGACAGTGTAAGAATACATGTTTGTTTTCATGCCACACAGCTCTTTATTATGTTAGTACTTCATATAAAGTATCAAAATACCTAACATTGTTTCAGATTTATCATATGCCACCATTGCTAAGGGATTTTAGTGAATCTGTATTTTGAAGATATAAAAACTAAGGTAGCTTTATTTATTTTCAAAGGACTTGTTCATTCATTCATTTGAAAGAAAAAGAGAGAATATCTTCCACTTACTAGTTTATTCCCAAATGGCTGCAGGAGTCATGTCTGGGCCAATGCAAAGCTCAGAGCCAGAAGTCCATCTTGATCTCTCAGATGAATGGCATGACCCAAATACTTGGACTATTTTGCTAGCTTCCTAGACATATTAACAGATAGTTGAATTGAAAGCAGAGCAGATAACACTCATGCTAGCACTCTGATGTCGTTTGCACAAGCAGTAGCTTACCCTGTATTAACTACAGTGCCAGTTCCTACTACTGCCTTTTACAGTTTCATTTGCCTCTCTTTGTATATTTATAGCTTCTAAGCCTAAGGATAAAGACAGATGGACTCCTTCCTAGGTAGTAAAGGAATTACTAAAGGTTTGCCCAAATTACTGTAACTTTCTGGCTTAAAAATTAAATATGTTAAAAAACATTAATGTGAATGTTGAAATATTAACATCTTCTTGGAGTAATCTATGGAATTGAAAAACAAAACAGTGCTAGAGATATAAATCTATTTCAAGGGAGACTTTGAAGATTTTGGAGAAGGAAGATTTCAAATTATGTAATTAAAGTGTTGCCTATTTTTTCATATTATTTTCCCTTTATAATTTGCTATTATTACTAGTATTAATTGCGAGTCTTCAATGTGTATTCATTAGGGTTCCCCAGAGAAGCATTAGGATAGGGCATTCATTAGAGAATTGACTCCTGAGAAGTTACCTGACTCCTAGCTGCAGGCTGGAGACCCTGCATTCCTGGTGGTGTGGCTTAGTCCAGGTGGGAAAGTCTCAGAATCAGGGGAACTAATACTGTAACTTGACTCATGGCTCCTGGCTTTGGAGCAGCTTAGCTCAGGCCTTTAAAGCCACTTGGCGAGCAGGAGATCTTTCTGCATTTCCTTCTATCTGTAAATCTGACTTGCCAGTAAAATTAAATCATTTTTTTCCCCTTCTTTAAAGGGAACTGAATTGGAGATGTTGTAGGTGGGGCATAATTAGATGCCCATATGGGATGCTGGCATTGCAGGCAGTGCCTTTTTCCTGCTACACCAAAATGCTGGATCCTGATTTTTCTTAAGAAAGAAAAGGCTGGCAATTAGGAGCCCACAGAATTTTGAATTATGTATATATTTTGTAAATGCTTAAATTTTTCATTATTAAGAAGCAATGAAGGATCAGAAAAGAATCTTCTGATCACTGGCACTCTCCCCACGTACTCACAAGTACTTGAGTTAAGCCAGGTCAAAGCCAGGAGGCTAGAACTCAGTCTGGGTCTAGGCTGGATCCAGTGTGGTAAGCTATCCTCTGTTGCACCCTGGGAGAAACAGCCACAGACGCCAGAACTGGAAGCTCAGCTCAGGCTTGAGCAGGTCCTCTGGCACAGGTCGTGGGCTTCCCCAGCGGCATCTTAACTGGCAAGACAGACTTCCTCCACACAGTATATTTCTGTTGAACATTTTTACTTGGGATATACAACAGAATTTGGAACGATTTAACCATACAGATGATAGTAAAATAGAATAACGTGCATTTTCAGCCTTTTCTCTTTTTTTGTTTTTGCTTTTTAGACCCTGGTTGATTTATCCCAGATAAGTTTAAGAATTAATTTGTGTGGTTGTGTCAACCATTATTTATTTTTAGTTCTGTGTGATTTATGCTTTCTCCCTACTGGGACATGAAGTTCTTTATGTAGAAAAGGTTACAGAACATTAATGTTTTAAGAAAGTTGTGTCAAATAGTAGAAAGCAATTCTTTAGTTTTTCAAAGCTAAATTCTATCCATATGTAGAATAAGAATTTATATATAGAGGAGCAATTGATTTGTATTGAATATGACAATATCCTAATGTGGAATTTTCTCCTGATTTCTTATTTTTGAAGATAATTTTTCGTTCAACTCTAGTTTACTGATAATATACTATCCATCTTTACTTTCCCAAAACAAAAGAAAAACTGCTTTTGCTTCTTCTTTTTTTTAGGAGCGCTATAGTTATGTCTGCCCAGACTTAGTAAAGGAATTTAACAAGTATGACACAGATGGTTCAAAGTGGATTAAGCAGTATACCGGAATCAATGCTATCTCTAAGAAAGAATTTTCCATTGATGTTGGTTATGAGAGATTCTTGGGACCTGAAATCTTTTTTCATCCAGAGGTAAGCGTTTTTTTAAGTGGTGGGATTGTTTTTAAAATATTTGACAGAAACTCTGAACTTGGAGATTTTGTGAGAGACCCTCAAAAACTTTCTTTAGTATAATAAAATAATATATGGTCATATTTCAAGGGATAATTTGCTTTTGTCAAAACAGGCAAAACTGTTAGTGTCTGTCTTGATTTGCAAAAGTGAAATTTGTTTCTTTAATATTTGTTTTATCAGGAGTAAGTCAAAGAAAGGGATCCTTAAAATTAATGATCTTGTGAATAAAACATTTTGAGAATATTCTAGAAAGTCACCACTTTCATCTCCATATAAAATAACATTATATCAAGAACTTTGCTTTAGTTGATCATAGCATATTTAACTAGTACCAAAGTTATTTTCTATGTACATGAAACTTTAGCAACACAAAACTATTAAATTAATAAAACATCTGCTATTAATTATGCAAATTCTTCTTGGTTTCAGAAATTTAGCCTAATGGGTAACATATTAAATGCCAGGACTAGGAAGTTAATTTTTCCATATTGCTTATTCACTCAATAAATATTGAGTGACACTTTAAAAAAATTTGTTTTTCTGTTTATTTACGTATTTGTTTTGAAAAGCAGAGTGTGAGAAGCAAAGTGATCTTCCTTCCTCTGATTATCACTCCCGAAGTGGCCACCTCAGCTGATGCTGGGCTAGGCTGAATCCATGAGCCTGGAAAAAAATAGTTACAACTTGTAACTTGAGCAACTACAAGTGCCATTTATTGCAAAAAGAATTCTGAAGGGGAGAAGAAACAGATGAGCTTATGTCATATGCATTTGTAGAAATTTAGAAACAAACACTTTGGTTCTATGTTTTTAACTATGGTAATTATACTGCAGTGAGGATGGGTGTGAAATCAACATACGTGGCAAAAAAAAAAAAAGATTGGACAGGGAGCAGTGTAGAGTGGACTGAAGATGAAAAATCAGGTCTTGGTAAACATAAACATGATGGGCAAACAGTAAACAGGCTCAGTATGTAAGAATATAAAAAAATCCTAGAGGATTGTAGCAATAAAATTGAGGGGCGAGTGTTTCAAAGAAGGTAGTTAAGCTGTGCTGGTTACTTCATTGGCACTGCAAAAGAAGAAACCTGAGAAGTGCTCAGGTGTTTCAGCATCTGGGCTATTGGTGATGCTAGGGGAGCAGTTTCAGCAGAATGGTGTGATGGGGCAGCTTGATATCTCAGAAGTGAAAGTTTAGAGCTCACTTGTGAAAGTCTATAGTGGCTGCAGGGAGCTGATACGAAGTCCATCGGGAATCAGCACTGTGGTGTAGTGGGTAATGCCATCAGCTGCAGCCCTGACATCCATTTGGGTGCAGGGAGTCCTGGCTGCTCCGCTTCCTTATGTGCTTGGGAGGGCAGGTTACCCCTGCACTCTTGCAGGAGACCCAGGGAACACTGCAGACTCCTGGCTTTGCATCAGACCTGCTCCAGCTGTGCAGCCATTTGGAGAGTGAACCAGCACATAACTCTCTCTCTTTCTCTAATTCTTTCAATTTAAATAAATCTTAAAAACAAAAGAGAAGCTGATGACAAGAATAAGGCTGAGGGTTTTCTTTGAAAGAATGGTTGCTCCAGTGGCAGGAAATTTCAAAGCTAATATGCACTGTAGATATGCAGCTGATAAAGAGGAGAGTAGGGAAATAGCTGAAGAAATTTATCCTCTGTGGTTTGTGTTTTTTTTTTTTTTTTCATTAGGTAGACACAAGCTTATGTATTGAGAGAAGTTATTTATTGGGTTATGTGAGAAGACTTAAAAAAGTTTGTAGATAATGAAATTAAAAGTTAGGGAATAAGTTGTTTCATAAGCACTATCATAAGACACTTATCATCCATTTACCTTTGGGTTCAGCCCTAATGAATTGCAGGCCCTAGAAAATGTAATCATGCCCATGGAAGTTTTTGTTTTTGTTGTTACATTTTTATCTGAAGGAAAATGGTTCCTTTAATTATTTTCTTAAGAGTAGGAGAAAAGGGTCTGGCACGACAGCATAATGGTTCACATCTTCACCTTGCACACGCTGGGATCTCATATCGTCACCAGTTCTAATTCCGGCAGCCCCACTTCCTGTCTCGCTCCCTGTGTGTGACCTGGGAAAGCAGTCGAGGATGGCCCAAAGCCTTGGGACCCCGCACCTGCTTGGAGACGTGGAAGAAACTCCTGGCTCCTGGCTTCAGATCAGAATAGCTCTGGCCATTGTGTCACTTGGGGAGTGAATCATTGAAAGAAAGATCTTCCTCTCTTTCTCTCCTCCTCTCTGTATATCTCACTTTCCAACTTAAAAAAAAAAAAGTAGGAGACAAAACAAGTCAGAACAAACCACATCATAACTTAAGGTGATTTTCCAAGGAAATATATGCCAGATTGCGCTGTTTGATGAGAGGAATGAGGCAGAAAGGGTTCTGGTTAAATTTTCCTGGACATTTTTCTGCTAAATATTTGGCTGACTCTCAGAATGCTGTCATAATAAGCTGATATTATTTGACTCTCCCTACAAAATGCCTGTAGCATTTCCAAAATGTGTTACCATGATCTTGGCCTAGCTGATTCACATTTGCTTTGGACTGCTTTCACTTGATTAGACATGGCGTTGATTAGTGTTTTGAGGAATACTGGGAGATTGTTTTATCTCCTTTTCCAGTTCTTTGAAAAAAATGCTTCAAAGATCTTGATCTCACTTGTTTAAAATCTTCACTTAAAGTTTAACTCCAATCTGTAACTGATCTTTGTGCAGCAGTTTTGGCTCTACTGAGCAGGTTGCTCTCCTTAAAAGTGTTCAGTCAGAGCTGTGTGAACTGATCTGGTTGAGATTCCTGTGGTGCTGGCTATTGTTGCTGCTGTCATTGATCCTTTTTAACTAGAGCATGAGCAAGATTTAGTTTTTCTTTGCAAATTGATCTGCTGATGTGAATTTTATCTTTACCATTTTCTTGTCCCCTTTTAAATGACTTGTCCACTTGTAAATTGCTGATTTCTTTGGCATGTTCTCTTCATAAACTCCTTGTACATCACCAATAATTTCATTATTTTTGCACTTAAGCTTCACCATACATTTGATGTTTTCTCTTGCTTCCAAATTAGCAGAATTTATGTTGCTCTGGTGTGGAGTGTTTTCTAACTGATGTTAATCCTACTCCCAGCCTTAAAGTTTAGTACTAGCTTATTTTTTTATATTGATGAATATTTTCTTTCTATTTTCCTATGAGCTTTTTGAGGAATCTTCCTGAAGAATAATGACTTCTAATTATTGAGAAAGTGACTAGGAGTGTCTGATTAATAGAGGAACACCCATTCTCTATTCATAGCAGAGGTTAGGTACTTAAAACTTGATTGTGACCTTTCCCCTACAGAAGGTTTTGACAAGGCAAAAAGGTTAGATTGTTAACAGCATGGAGGAAGGAGGAAATACAGAAGGCTGAATTATTTACATGTAGTGAGACATGCAGGCAGGGATTGTAGATGATGAATTAGTATGTAGCTATAAATTATGGGCAGAGGAGTTGAATAACAGAAAGATAGGACTATTGGTTGTATTAGTATATTGGAGCTTTAACATTTAGATGGCATTTTAAATTTAAAATTTAAAGTATGCACATACTTTGTTGTTGTTGTTCTTTAAGAGGAAGCTAGAGTAGCAGAGACAGAATGAGATATTCTATTCACTGACTTACCCACTAAACGCCTGTAATAGCTGTGGCTGGGCCAGGCTGGAGCATAGGTCTGGGAACTCCATCCAGGTCCTAAGAATGTGAGCCATCACTACTCTCTCGCAGGGGTTACATTAGTGGGAAGGGGGAACTGGAAGTTGGGCGAAGACTCGAATCCAGGTCCTCTGGATGGGACACTGGTGTTGCAGTCAGAACTGCTGTGCCAGCTGCAGCATAGTGCTGAATATCCAAGAATCCTCTCCTCTCCTTTGTGTTGTCCAAAGCAACTACTAGCTGTTAGTTAGCAACTGCTCTTGGTAATCACCTTAGATTTCTAAATACTGATATGGCCATGTTTAATAGTTGGTTAACCTCCTCTTCATTAATTTTTGTCTAATTTCTTTCTTCATAGCCTTCCACATACTAACTTATTGCTGTTAGGTAAATTAATAGTATTAGAGTATTATACCTGTGATTGTTGTTCACTCTTGAGTCAGTATGATGGAATGCAGGATGGCAGAATAGGGTGAGGACAGTTTAAAATGAATGGAGAGGTGCTGGCGCAATAGTTCAGCTGTCTAATCCTCAGTCTTGCAGTGCCAGCATGCCTGGTTATTTGTTGGTTGGTCTCTCCAGCTCAGTATTCACCACACTTCTATACCGTTTCTCTGTCCCTCTTAGAATTTGATATGTAAATTCCTCAGCTTGCTTTTTGCTGGCAGCTTTTCTCTCACTATCATAGACATCAGTAAAATTTTTTATTAGTGGTGTTTTACTTCATCTGAGTTAACACATTTTGTGTATTTTGCCTCACATACCTGGGCATTCAATAATTTAAAAAGCAGTAACTGTAAAAAATTGGTCTAAGGATAAAGATTACCAATTTAGTTATAGAATCAGTTTAATAAATAAAGGGATCCTGTTCATCTTTTTTGGTCAGTTTGATTTGTAAATGAGAACCCGAGAGAGGTGAAATACAAGTTTAGTTATCAAAACTAGCATTTTTTTGTACTTTCAATCAGCATAGATTAGGAAACTGATGATCAAGAAGGAAGGAGGTCTTCCTTAATATCTGTGCATAAAGCCTCTTTTATATGTATTAGTGTTACCCATTAATTTTGTTTTAAAAAGATCATGTTTAAGCTTATTTTTGTTCTACAGTTGTTTTATCCAAGTATTTTTCCTCCAGCTGAATCTTCCTACCTATTCAATAAATCTGTTCTAAGCCATCTGTATAACATGCATATTTCTGCATGTATCAATTGAGAGTTTTCTGGAGAAATCTAGAATGAGTGTCCTGTAAAGAACTTTTCTCTACTTATTTTTCACCCTCTTTTGTTTTTCCTCCTAAGGAACTAAAGATGCAGCCAGTCCATGCTTTTTTCTTGTATTTGTTTCTAAAATGTACACATTTTGAAAGATGAATAAATACTGAATCATTCATGTTTTTCCTACAGATAACTCCTTTGAGTGTTAGCTACTACAAAATAGTTTGATTATAGTTATATTGTCATATACATACACCATGGTCATATAATATACACATTAAGAGCAGATATTCTTTAAAGTTACTGAAAATGCTGAAGTAGTGAATTCTGAGCCATTGCTTCCAGAACTATAGCATTATGTTCCTGCAAGATTGGTCACCTTTTCATTATCCCATCAGTACATAACCTTGTTTTTTAAATGTCTGCTTCTGTTTAAAGATTCCTTATTTTAATATATTAAAGTACTTCATAAAGTTCATGGGAAATAAGTTTATTTTGAAGCATAAAATTTGAAAATGTTTGGGTAAAATGCATTTTATATATTATAAAAGCTATGATTGGATGTCAGTTGTGATCTGATCTCTATAATTTAATTTTTCAGTTTGCTAATCCAGATTTTACACAACCTATCTCAGAAGTTGTAGATGAAGTAATTCAGAATTGTCCTATTGATGTCAGACGTCCTCTCTACAAGGTATTTATAGCAGAGTTGTTCAGGGTTACATTTTTAAAATACTTGCTTATTTTCTGCTCATAATTGAATATTAAATGTCTTAAAGGTGGTAATAAAATTTCAGTATTAACTATTTATTGGATCTTTAAATCTTTCTTTCTATGGAAATAAACATGATTTGTTTATCTCTACTACTGCAGAATATTGTCCTCTCTGGAGGTTCAACCATGTTCAGGGATTTTGGACGTCGTTTACAAAGAGATTTGAAAAGAACTGTAGATGCCAGGCTGAAATTAAGTGAAGAATTGAGCGGTGGTAGATTGAAGGTTGGTTTTCCTAATTATTGGTGGGGAAGTTAAGGGTACCCTGGTTATTATAATGGGGATGAGAAATGTTTGCCAACTTTTGGAGTACCTATCAATTATTCTTGTGGAATGTGGCTAATGACATGGCTTCATATCCATGGTATTTTGGGTCATTCCAGTCTTATTGTCTGCATTTCTAAAAGTCTGAGTGGTCTTTTTGTTTGTCTTACGTATTTATTGATTTCACAGAGAGCTTACTAGGTTTCTTGGCATATTATAGCAGCGAAATTTATAGTAGGGACACCAAATTTTAAAGGCCATCATAGCAAGACCACAAAGGAGTTTAGGAAGATGTTGCTGTTAAATGGTTTATCTGTTACCACAAGCCAATTCCACTCCTGCAGAATGACTTATGCAAATAGGTAGTGAAATGAAATCATCTTTCTGTTAGATATCCTGAAAATTTGAGCCTCATACCAAAAAATCTAATTTTAAAATCAGATGTCTAATGTGTTTGTATATATGTGTATATATGTATATATCATATATGTGAGACCAATTTTCAGCAACTTTTTAGTTTATTAAATACTGTTAAAGCAAAGCATTGATTTAAAGTATAAGTTGCTAAAAAAGCATATTTCATTTTACTTAGAAAATACTGCTAAGAATGCAGTGGACAACTAAGACTAATGAGATATGTAAAATTACTTTAAAAGGTAAAATGTAACTCACTAGAATTTGCTGCTTGTTGAGCAGCTACATGACAGCTGATGGTTTTCAGAAACTAAGAGTTTTCATTATCTTAATTGGGTGGAGAGCAATTTATCTGACCAAGGGGCATTTGGAAATATACCAAGTTAAAATTCAGTCTGCTCTTGATTTGTCATTTTTTCTTTTTAAGATTTATTTATTTTTATTGGAAAGTGAGATATACATAGAGGAGGAGAGAGAAAGATCATCTTCTCTCTGATGATTCAGTCCCCAAGTAGCCACAATGGCTGGAGCTGAGCCAATTCACAGGCAGGAGCCAGGAGCTTGGAGCTTCTTCCCGGTCTCCCACACAGGTGCAGAGTCCAAGGCTTTGGGCCATCCTCAGCTGCTTTCCCAAACCACAAGCAGGGAGCTCGATGGAATTGGTGTAGCTGGGATATGAACTGGCACCCATTTGGGATCCTGGAACGTGCAGGAGGAGTACTTGAGCCACTAGGCTACTGCACCGGGCCTGGTTTGTAAATGATGCCACTGTATAATCCATGAGCCATCAATGAATTCGACAAGAGAAAGGAGCGTATTTGGAATAAAACTGAAATAAAAAACATCAAAACACATGGGATGCAGCCAAAACAAAAGCAGTATGGATTGGATTATTGAAGTTACACTTTCCATGCTGGTTTCCTTATAAAAGAGAGAACATATGGTATTTGTTCTTTTGTGATTGACTCATTTCCCTGAGCACAATGGTCTCTAGTTGGGACCACCTAGTTGTAAATAGTATAACTTCAGTTGTCTTAATAGCTGAATACTATTCCATGGAGTAGATGTACCACAGTTTCTTTAACCACTCTTCTTCAGACGCACATCTAGATTGTTTCCATGTCTTTGCTATTATGGTTTGTGCTGCTGCAAATATAAGATTTTACTTATTTTAAAACCAGAGTTACACAGAGAAAGAAAGAGAAACTTCGTTTACTAGTTCATTCCCCAAATGGTTGCAAAGGCCAGTTCTGGGCCTAGCCAAAGCCAGGAGCTTCTTTTGAACTTTCACATGAATGACAGGATCCATACACTTGGACCATCTTCCACTGCTTTTCTTAGGCCATTAGCAGGAAGCAGGAGTGTAAGTGGAGCATCTGGAACATGAACCATTGCCCATATGGGATGTCAGCTTTTCATATAAAGACATACTATGTCACAATGCTGGCCCCTGATTCATTGAATTTTGCGTCTCTTCTGTGATCTTGGCAGGGCCAGATAAATAATTTCTCAGGCATCACCCAGCCAGCAGGCCAGATGTTCTTCACCTTTATAAGATCTAAATAAACTACTCCTTGGAATATAATTACCAAAAAAAAAAAAAAAAAACCCGTTTAAGATCTGAAACTGTAATGGCCTGATTTCAGCACTTCATTAAGCTGCTCTTTATAATAGGCTTTTTTTGAAATGTTTGCTTGATTTTAATGCTCTGCTTCCTATAAAACAGTGGGTCTGTCCCCAGGCATTATTTATTCATCCACCTCTCTTCCTGATTACCTACAAAAACAGAAGTTAAAAGGTTGACCAGTTTTACAAGTATAATGTTAAATTCTCTATACTGGGAGTCGTTCTGATAACATTGATTACGAACCTAAATTAGATTTTACCAATTATCACTAATGCTCTACAAGCGAAAGTAAACAAAACACAGGCTTTTTTCTTTGTGGTCCAGGATCCAGCACAGGATCACAGGTCTGTCTGAATTATTGTGCTCTTCCAATCTGAAGCAGTTACCTGAAAGTTTTGTTGCTTCATGACTGTGACAGGTTTATGTTGTAGGGTGTTCTGTTTGGGTTTGTGCACTGCTTTCATGTGACTCATTTTAGATCATGCACTTTGGTGAAGCTGGGAATCTTCTGTTGTATCATTTTTAGTGCAGTATATCAATAAAAATGTGGTTTTTCTGTGTATTTACTTATGTTACATACATACTAAAGTGTATGCCAGGTTTCTTTATTGTAAAGTTATTCTTTTCCCCATTATATTTAAATAAGAATCTTACAGGGAGACAGTTTCAGACTTTGTCCAGCAAACTTGTAATTGTTTTCTGAAGTACATACTAATGTAGCAGTCAGTGGTGTTTTAGAAATTCCATCATTCCTTTTATGCATTTTAGTCTGATTTTCCTGTGAAGTACCACCTTCTTTCCCTCATTCATATGTTAATACTTAGAAAAACTTTAGATATCTCATTGTTTTATGGACTGTATCATTACTATTGTGTGATAATATGTTAATACATTAAGTGATGCTACATTTTTTCACATCTGGCTAGTGGGAGTCATTGAAGTGACTTTTGACCACTTCTGATATAGACCCGCCATTCTTTCTACTCTACCAAGTATAACAAGATGATTTAGGGTGATTTTACTGTTTTGCTTTTCTGACCCAGGGATCAGCAATTTTTTTAAAGCAGTCCTTTTGGTGGAGATTTTTTTTTCTTTTCATGGAGAATATTATAATATAGGGACACTGAGTGTGTTGATTGCCTCAGGAGTACTGGGTAGGTCATCTTGGTCAGAGCCAGAGTGTGTGCATGTGTGCAACCTTCAGTTCCAGAATGCTGGAAGGAGAGCTTTCACTCTAGCTTCACACTTTCCCATATTTGTACTGCTTTTTGACATATCAACTACCTCTCTCTCTCTCTCTCTCTCTCTCTCTCTCTCTATATATATATATATATGTGTGTGTGTGTGTGTGTGTGTATGTACACATATATATTTATTTATTTATATTTATATAATGTTCCTCAGCCTTGGAGTTTGTATATAATGGTTTTAGAATGTGACTAGTAGTCACTGTGACTATTACTCAGTATTGGCTTAGTTTTTCAGCCTGAGGGTATAGCATTAAAACTGTGTGCCCAAGTAGGTACTTGTCCCTTCACTTATTTCAGCAAAGTTATGCTGTTTAAAAATACAATTAACTGGGCCCGGCGCGGTAGCGCAGTGGTTAAGATCCTCACCTTGCACGCCCTGGATCCCATATGGTCGCCGGTTCTAATCCCAGCGGCCCCACTTCCCATCCAGCTCCCTGCCTGTGGCCCGGGAAAGCAGTCGAGGACACCCCAAAGCCTTGGGACCCTGCATCCGCATTGGAGACCCGGAAGAGGCTCCTGGCTTCAGATCGGCATAGTGTTGGCCATTGTGCTCACTTGGGGAGTGAATCATTGGACGGAAGACCTTCCTCTCAGTCTCTCTGTATATCCGCCTTTCCGATAAATAAATAAAATAAATCTTAAAAAAAATACAATTAACTGGTTTTACTTTGTCTTACCACATTCTGTCCCCTATTTTAAAAGTAATTTGTATTTGATTTTGTGAAACATTTACACGGTTCTAAGAATCAGAACTGTATGAAGTGTGTACTCATTGATTCCCGTCTATGTATTCTGTCCTGTCCTGGCCATTTTCTTATACAGTGTTCCAGTCCTCTGTATAGCCACCTTAGTTATTTTTTAGGCTAACTTGGATATAGCATAAGTATCATTTTTGTGTCTGCATATTTAAGGTTAAATAATATATAAATGGTTATTTGAATTTACTATTTTTATATTTATTTATTTATTTTACCTTTTATCAGCCAAAACCTATTGATGTTCAAGTCATTACACACCACATGCAGCGATATGCAGTTTGGTTTGGAGGATCGATGCTGGCTTCCACGGTGAGTGTGATGAAACTTATTTCTCAAATTTTGATTTCTTTTGTTTTTAAGACAAAAGAATATCACTTTCTGTAGAACAAAACAAATGCTTTAAATTTAACGAGAAATTGCAAAATGTGTGCACAGTATTTTGAACACTGAAAATCATTTCAGTTTCATGTTTATGTTTTGAACTTGCTAGTTGTTGAATGGACATTTATACCATATTTTAAGTTTATCTGTAGGAAAAATTTTCATAAGTTTGTGGTAGTATTGTCATCAGAAAGAAAGCCTTGTTTTGTTTTTTTGTAGATATTTAAACATATTAAGATAAAATTGTGTTTCATTACATAGTGTGATTCCCTAAATTGAGTCAATGAAATTCTAAAATTATGTCTCCAAATCGAAATTCTGGAGTCCATTAAAAGATATCTAATACCATTGGCATAATAAACATTGGTATTTTGTCGTAGTAAAAGGAGTTTTTGTCTGAATTATTGAATGGTGGAAGGTATTTTTTCTTTTGTTATTTTCATCACCTTTTGTTGTGCCATACAACCAATTTTTTAACTTGGCTCTTTAAGAATGAGGTAAAATAAAGTATGGTGTTCTGCACTCATAGACCTTGAGTAAGTCAGGATGATCTAGAAATGTGTATGGTGTGATAAAGAATAGTTGACCCACATGATAGGCTTATTCTTGTCTTTAGATTATTGCTTTATTAGATTATTAGTAGGTTAGACATTTGACACCCAACAAACTATTGCTAAAAATTTCAGAGTCTCTTTTCAGAAACAGTTTTTTGGGCTGAGGGGAAGAAATGAGTAGATTGCTTCTTTTTAACAAAGATGTATAGTGGACTTTTAAGTTATGGTTGCTAGAATTCCTTGTTTTATTAAAGTACGATTAATGGATTCTTAAATATTTAAAATTTAGATTTAACATTTAAAGCATGTATTTTTAACTATATTGAAACGTTGATTTTTTTTTTTTTTAATTTTTATGAAACTGTTTTTTTGGTTGTTTTTGTTTTCAGCCTGAGTTCTACCAAGTGTGCCACACCAAAAAGGATTATGAAGAAATTGGACCTAGCATTTGTCGCCACAATCCAGTGTTCGGCGTCATGTCATAAGATTGACTTCATAGTGCTTGGGGTTAGGGAGGTGGAGAAGAGAGAATCCTTCTGATGACCTGTTTTGTCTGGATGGCTGATTTTGAGGTTTTAAACCTGACTTGAAATAGTAAGACCAAACATGATTATACAGGAATATTTTAATAAGTGTATCAACATGCACATGTAGAAGAGAGCCAAACATGATTAAGTGTTTTTCTTTAGATTGAATATTTGAATCTTATGTGTAACAAAAAGAAGTGGGTTTTAGTTATTTGTGTGCCCTGATATTTTGTATATTATTGAATTATCCAAGATTTGATGGGATTTATCGGTATGTAGATAGCTCTATAATGCTTGAATTGTACATTTCTAAATGTACAATGCAAGAGCTTGTTTATATTTCATACTTTTTATACTTTGAGGAAAAAAGTCAAAGAAAAATTGTAGTATTTGAGGAAAAACATGACCAAGTAAAGGATAAATTTTAAAAATAACCTCATGAGACTTGAGAAACAAACTCATGGGATTCCAGTTATTACAAATTGCTGCCCTCTCCTCTCCCTTCCCTCCCCAGCAGTGGTTTTCTTTGCAAGTGCTTTTGGAACTACGAAGCTCTATCTTGGACTAACTGATGCCTGCTAGTGCTTTTTGATTACTGCATTCTGTTTCTCACTATGAAAGAAAAGTAAAGACAAGACTGTTGGACCAGTATTGCAGTTCTGTAGTGTCATTTCTTTATACAAGAAAAATCCCATAATAATTTGATGACCAAAATTGGTATATTTAAAGCCTAACACAGTTCTAATAAAGGCACAAACTTCTTTTTAATACTTGTTTCAAGCTCTTTAATCTCTTTATAAGTTAATTAATAAACCTATTTTCTTCAAACTTCTGCAATAGTTCTTTGAATCACAACAGTTGGTTAGCAAGCTGACTTTTTTATGTGCTCTGTACAAAAAATTGTGAACTTTTGCTATGTTGAGTGCATTCATTTTGATAACTGGATCTCCATTTGATATTTTCATTTGTATAACTCATTTACAGTCTGAATTTTTTTTTTGTTTCGTTTTTAGTGCCTGTTCCTGACATATCATGGAAACTTAATTTTCTTTGCATTTTAAAATATCTGGATCATGAAGAAAAAATGATGAAAATAAATTAAAATTGAATTACTTTATCTAATGTTTTCTTTTTACAAAAAGCAGTATAATTCTACGTTGTGTATGTTTTTTGTGTCATTTCTATTGAAATAGGGAGGTTTCACAAAATCTTCTGTACTGTGTATAGTGGAAGATTTCTGGTGAATTTAAAATTTTACCAGTTATTTATAGAAGGATAAAATGGAGGATGTGTTAGCTTTGTAGAATGTAAACAGTAATATCAGTGAACACTTACAGCTGTTATTTATGATAATTACGTGGGTTAGAATGCTGTTATACCATTATAGAACATTAAGGTTTTATTGTTTTTTTATAAAAATAGAATTGAAAAAAAATAAATTTTAGTTTGTACTTAGAGTTAATTTGGCTATTTAACATTTTATTAGTCATTTCTGTCAATATTATCTGTATAGAAGTAAAGACATTTGTATGATAGTAATAACAGTATCAAAGTTTTTTTTTTCTTCATTGGGAAACATTTCGTGAACATTATTTTACAAAACCAGAGAGTACCAAATGTTAAATAATGAAAGTAAATTTCTCTCCCACCCTCTCCTGCTTCATTTTCACATTAATACATACATGATTAGGATTATCTCATGTGTCCTTGTAATTTTCTTTGCACATAGAAATAAATAATGCATCCTTTTTTTAAAGATTGATTTATTTGAAAGTCAGAGGTAGAGAAAGAGGGAGAGACAGAGAGATCTTTCATCTAATGGTTCACTCTGCAAAAGGCCTCAGTGGCTGAGGCTGGGCCAGGCCAAAACCATGAACCAGGAACTTCTTCTGTGTCTCGTACAGGGGTGCAGGAGCCCAGGGACCTCCACCATCCTCTGCCGCTTTTCCAGGCCAATATTGTTGAATCAGGAATAGAACAGCCAGACTCTAATCAGTGTCCATAGGGGATGCTGGCACTGCAGGTATTCAATTGACTTGCTACACCATGGCACTATCCCCCTAAACTGCTATTTTGAAGATCTTCTGGCCTAGAATTGCACTCTTAGGCCGTAAAGGTTTCATTTCCCTTGCACAGTAGAATATTGTTAATGTTGTTCTAAGCACATCCTGTCCACCTAGGATTATTGAGTTTTAAATGAGGAAGTTATGAGAGCAGGCTTACAAGGCCATTTGATTGCAATCCTCGCCATATTTGTACAGAGTTATGCTTTACTATTTTATGTGAAAGCATGAAGGGCATAAATCTTCAAGATTATACATATATGGAGAAAAAAAAAAACACTGATGTCACAAATTCCTGGTCGTCATTTTGCTTTGCTTTTTTTGAGTGGGCAATATAATGAAAGTAATGCTCTTGTCTCCTAATTTCCCTCTTGTAATTATAGATCATTTCTTTATGCAAATTTCACTTGTAGCTTTGTGACAATTCAGTGTCAAGCAGCCTCAACAGGGTACATTGGAAGAGAACCAAACGTAGCCAAGCCCGTGCCTTAAGTTTTAATTGTAGTAGTACTAAGTGATAGCATGGTTCCTTCAACTTTGGACTACAGCTCAGTTTGTTTTCAAGATAAAAGTGTTGTGTTAGATAGAGTAACATAAATTTTTGTAGTTTGTAAGAATGTAACCTTTTCTATAGGGCATTTTTGGTAATAAATTCTGCATTTCCTTTTTAATAAATAGTAGTTTGATTAGTTGGGAAGTGATAATGGGTAAAAATAAAAGAGCTGATTGTTTTCTAACTTGGTGCCTAGTTTTTAAAAAGTAAAAGCAGGCTTTTATACCTTAAACTTCAAACAATATTCTGCGGCATGTATTGCAAGTAATCATTTTTTTCTGATAATAGATAAGGTGATTTAATTATTGAACTAGGAAATTATTTGTATTGTTAAAAACTTGCTTCTATCATCATAGAGGATCTTATGCCTCTTCATATTGTCACTAACAGAGCCGAGTGTTTTGTTGTTCTTCAAGTCCATGGCTCGAACCCACTCGCTGAGGTTTCTGGGTTCACGTCACTGTGCACGAGGACTTCTCGAGAGTCCTCTGAAGTCTGTTAGTGCTTGGTGTCAGTGACTGCTGGGCTTATTCACTAGAGCACATGCACCCAGAATATTGGCATATGCTCAGAGATGAGGCATTTCCCACTCCAATTCGACTCCTAGAACTTACTTCAGTATGATGACAATTGAACATTGGCCAGAGACAGAATTCTTAACCAAGATGTAATGCGCAACTTTCATGGCAAATCCTGAACATAAATAGTTTTGGGTCAGGTACGTATTTACGTTGACTAAATTTTTTAAATCTGCTGGAAGTCTGGAAAATTCTTATACTTCAGTGAATGTTTTCAGTTATTTTGAGATCTTCGTTGTTTAAATGATTGTGTACTGCACATCAGAGATGGAGCATTGTATGATGATAATTTAAATACCCTGAAGTGGCTGTGAGGGCCCAGCCTGGTGGACACTGGGAATCGGAGCTCTGTTTGGGTCTCCCCTGTAGATGGCACGGCCTATGCACTTGGTCCATCTTCCTCTGCTTTTTTCCAGGTGCAGTACCAGACAGGAGACATGGGTTGGAAACAAAGCATCCTGGCTCACACCAGCACTGATAATGGGGTGCCAGCATGCAAGCAGTGGCTTATCCCACTACATCAGAATGTCCATCTCAACTTTTCATTTTATTATGCTCAATTGAAATTTCTCTCATTTTTAAAACAGCCACTGATGTGTAAGATTGTTTAGCATATTTTTAAATTAAAGCTTTATTTAATTTTATTTGAAAGAGATTTTACAGAGAGAAGAAAGAGAGGAATCTTCATCTGCTGGTTCACTCTCCAAATGGCTGCAGTGGCCAGAGCTGAGCCGGTTTAAAGCCTGGAGTTTCTTCCAGGTCTCCCACATGGGTGCAGGGTTCCAAGGATTTAAGCCTCTGCTTTCTCCCAGGCTATAAGCAGCTGGGACATGAACCAGTGCTCTTGTGGGATGTTGGGGCTGCCAGTTAGGGGGCGGGTTAGAGGGTTAGGGGGCGGGTTAGAGGGTTAAAGAGGGTTATGGGGCGGGTTAGAGGGTTAGGGGGCGGGTTAGAGGGTTAAAGAGGGTTACGGGGCAGGTTAGAGGGTGACTGGGCGAGTTAGAGGGTTAAAGAGGGTTAGGGGGCGGGTTAGAGGGTTAGGGGGCGGGTTAGAGGGTTAAAGAGGGTTAGGGGGTGGGTTAGAGGGTTAGGGGGCGGGTTAGAGGGTTAAAGAGGGTTAGGGGGCGGGTTAGAGGGTTAGGGGGCGGGTTAGAGGGTTAAAGAGGGTTAGGGGGTGGGTTAGAGGGTTAAGAGGGTTAGGGGCGGGTTAGAGGGTTAGGGGGCGGGTTAGAGAGTTAGGGGGCGGGTTAGAGGGTTAGGGGGCGGGTTAGAGGGTTAAGAGGGTTAGGGGGCGGGTTAGAGGGTTAGGGGGCGGGTTAGAGGGTTAGGAGGCGGGTTAGAGGGTTAAAGAGGGTTAGGGGGCGGGTTAGAGGGTTAGGGGACGGGTTAGAGTGTTAAAGAGGGTTAAGGGGCGGGTTAGAGGGTTAGTGGGCGGGTTAGAGGGTTAAAGAGGGTTAGGGGGCGGGTTAGAGGGTTAGGGGGCGGGTTAGAGGGTTGGGGGGGTTAGGGTTAGGGGCGGGTTAGAGGGTTAGGGGGCGGGTTAGAGGGTTAGGGGGCGGGTTAGAGGGTTTTGGGCGGGTTAGAGGGTTAGGGCGCGGGTTAGAGGGTTTTGGGCGGGTTAGAGGGTTAGGGGGCGGGTTAGAGGGTTAGGGGGCGGGTCAGAGGGTTAAAGAGGGTTAGGGGGCGGGTTAGAGGGTTAAAGAGGGTTAGGGGGCGGGTTAGAGGGTTAGGGGGCGGGTTAGAGGGTAAGGGGGCGGGTTAGAGGGTTAAAGAGGGTTAGGGGGCGGGTTAGAGTGTTAGGAGGCGGGTTTGAGGGTTAAAGAGGATCAGGGGGTGGGTTAGAGGGTTAGGGGCGGGTTAGAGTGTTAAAGAGGGTTAAGGGGCGGGTTAGAGGGTTAGTGGGCGGGTTAGAGGGTTAAGAGGGTTTTGGGCGGGTTAGAGGGTTAGGGGGCGGGTTAGAGGGTTAGGGGGCGGGTCAGAGGGTTAGGGGGCGTGTTTGAGTGTTAGGGGGCGGTTTAGAGGGTTAGGGGGCGGGTTAGGCGGAGGGTTAGAGGGTTAGGGGGCGGGTTAGAGGGTTAGGGGGCGGGTTAGAGGGTTAGGGGGCGGGTTAGAGGGTTAAAGAGGGTTAGGGGGCGGGTTAGAGGGTTAGGGGGCGGGTTAGAGGGTTAAAGAGGGTTAAGGGGTGGGTTAGAGGGTTAGGGGGCGGGTTAGAGGGTTAGGGGGCGGGTTAGAGGGTTAAAGACGGTTAGGGGGTGGGTTAGAGGGTTAGGGGACGGGTTACAGGGTTAAAGAGGGTTAGGGGGCGGGTTAGAGGGTTAGGGGTCGGATTAGAGTGTTAAAGAGGGTTAGGGGGCGGGTTAGAGTGTTAGGGGGCGGGTTAGAGGGTTAAAGAGTGTTAGGGGGCGGGTTAGAGGTTTATGGGGCGGGTTAGAGGGTTAAAGAGGGTTAGAGGGTTAGGGGGCGGGTTAGAGGGTTAGGGGGCAGGTTAGAGGGTTAGGGGGTTGGGTTAGAGGGTTAGGTGGCGGGTTAGAGGTTCAGGGGGCGGGTTAGAGGGTTAAAGAGGGTTAGGGGGCGGGTTAGAGGTTTATGGGGCGGGTTAGAGGGTTAAAGAGGGTTAGAGGGTTAGGGGGCGGGTTAGAGGGTTAGGGGGCAGGTTAGAGGGTTAGGGGTTGGGTTAGAGGGTTAGGTGGCGGGTTAGAGGTTCAGGGGGCGGGTTAGAGGGTTAAAGAGGGTTAGGGGGCGGGTTAGAGGGTTAGGGGGCGGGTTAGAGGGTTAAAGAGGGTTAGGGGCCAGGTTAGAAGGTTAGGGGGCGGGTTAGAGGGTTAAAGAGGGTTAGGGGTCGTGTTAGAGGGTTAAAGAGTGTTAGGGGGCGGGTTAGAGGGTTAGGGGGCGGGTTAGAGGGTTAGGGGGCGGGTTAGAGGGTTAGGGGGCGAGTTAGAGGGTTAGGGGCGGGTTAGAGTGTTAGGGGCGTGTTTGAGTGTTAGGGGGCGGGTTAGAGGGTTAGGGGGCGGGTTATAGTGTAAGGGGAGGGTTTGAGCGTTAGGGGGCGGGTTAGAGGGTTAAAGAGTGTTAGGGGGCGGGTTAGAGGGTTAGGGGGCGAGTTAGAGGGTTAGGGGACGGGTTAGAGGGTTAGGGGGCGGGTTTGAGTGTTAGGGGGCGGGTTAGAGGGTTAGGGGGCGGGTTAGAGGGTTAGGGCGCGGGTTAGAGGGTTAAAGAGTGTTAGGGGGCGGGTTAGAGGGTTAGGGGGAGGGTTAGAGGGTTAGGGGGCGGGTTAGAGTGTTAGGGGGAGGGTTTGAGCGTTAGGGGGCGGGTTAGAGGGTTAAAGAGGGTTAGGGGGCGGGTTAGAGGGTTAGGGGGCGGGTTAAAGGGTTAGGGGGCTGGTTACAGGGTTAAAGAGGATTAGGGGGCGGGTTAGAGGGTTAGGGGGTGGGTTAGAGAGTTAAAAGGGTTAGGGGGCGGGTTAGAGGGTTAGGGGGCGGGTTAGAGTGTTAAAGAGGGTTAGGGGGCGTGTTAGAGTGTTAAAGAGTGTTAGTGGGAGGGTTAGAGGGTTAGGGCTCGGGTTAGAGGGTTAAAGAGGGTTAGGGGGCGGGTTAGAGGGTTAGGGGGCGGGTTAGCGGGTTAAAGAGGGTTAGGGGGCGGGTTAGAGATTTAGGGGTCGGGTTAGAGGGTTAGGGGGCGGGTTAGAGCGTTAGGGGGCGGGTTAGAGGGTTTTGGGCGGGTTAGAGGGTTAGGGGGTGGTTTAGAGGGTTAGGGCGCGGGTTAGAGGGTTAGGGGGCGGGTTAAAGGGTTATGGGGCGGTTTAGAGGTTTAGGGGGCGGGTTAGAGGGTTAGGGGGCGGGTTAGAGGGTTTTGGGCGGGTTAGAGGGTTAGGGCGAGGGTTAGAGGTTTTACGGGGCAGGTTAGAGGGTTAGGGGGCGGGTTAGAGTGTTAGGGGGCGGGTTAGAGGGTTAGGGGGCGGATTAGAGGGTTAGGGGGCGGGTTAGAGGGTTAAAGAGTGTTAGGGGGAGGGTTAGAGGGTTAGAGGGCGGGTTAGAGGGTTAGGGGGCGGGTTAGATTGTTAGGGGGCGGGTTAGGGTGTTAGGGGGCGCGTTAGAGGGTTAGGGGGCGGGTTAGAGGGTTAGGGGGTGGGTTAGATGGTTAGGGGGCAGGTTAGGGTGTTAGGGGGCGGGTTAGAGGGTTAGTGGGCGGGTTAGAGGGTTAAAGAGGGTAGGGGGCGGGTTAGAGGGTTAGGGGGCGGGTTAGAGGGTTAGGGGGCGGGTTAGAGTGTTAGGCCGCGGGTTAGATGGTTAGGTGGCGGGTTAGAGGGTTAGGGGGCGGGTTAGAGGGTTAGGGGGCGGGTTAGAAGGTTTTGGGCGGTTTAGAGGGTTACGGGGCGGGTTAGAGGGTTTTTGGCGGGTTAGAGGGTTAGGGGTCTGGTTAGAGGTTAGGGGGCGCGTTAGAGGGTTAGGGGACGGGTTAGAGGGTTAGGGGGCGGGTTAGAGGTTCAGGGGGCGGGTTAGAGGGTTAAAGAGGGTTAGGGGGCGGGTTAGAGGTTTATGGGGCGGGTTAGAGGGTTAAAGAGGGTTAGAGTGTTAGGGGGCGGGTTAGAGGGTTAGGGCGCGGGTTAGAGGGTTAAAGAGTGTTAGGGGGCGGGTTAGAGGGTTAGGGGGACGGTTAGAGGGTTAGGGGGCGGGTTAGAGTGTTAGGGGGATGGTTTGAGTGTTAGGGGGCGGGTTAAAGGGTTCAAGAGGGTTAGGGGGCGGGTTAGAGGGTTAGGGGGCGGGTTAAAGGGTTAGGGGGCTGATTACAGGGTTAAAGAGGATTAGGGGGCGGGTTAGAGTGTTAGGGGGCGGGTTAGAGAGTTAAAAGGGTTAGGGGGCGGGTTAGAGGGTTAGGGGGCGGGTTAGAGTGTTAAAGAGGGTTAGGGGGCGTGTTAGAGGGTTAAAGAGTGTTAGTGGGCGGGTTAGAGGGTTAGGGCTCAAGTTAGAGGGTTAAAGAGGGTTAGGGGGCGGGTTAGAGGGTTAGGGGGCGGGTTAGCGGGTTAAAGAGGGTAAGGGGGTGGGTTAGAGATTTAGGGGTCGGGTTAGAGGGTTAGGGGACGGGTTAGAGCGTTAGGGGGCGGGTTAGAGGGTTTTGGGCGGGTTAGAGGGTTAGGGCGAGGGTTAGAGGTTTTACGGGGCAGGTTAGAGGGTTAGGGGGCGGGTTAGAGTGTTAGGGGGCGGGTTAGAGGGTTAGGGGGCGGGTTAGAGGGTTAGAGGGCGGGTTAGAGGGTTAGGGGGCGGGTTAGAGGGTTATGGGCGGGTTAGAGGGTTAGGGGGCGGGTTAGAGGGTAAGGGGGCGGGTTAGAGTGTTAAAGAGGGTTAGGGGGCGGGTTAGAGGGTTAGGAGGCGGGTTAGAGGGTTAAAGAGGGTTAGGGGGCGGGTTAGAGGGTTAGGGGACGGGTTAGAGTGTTAAAGAGGGTTAAGGGGCGGGTTAGAGGGTTAGTGGGCGGATTAGAGGGTTAAAGAGGGTTAGGTGGCGGGTTAGAGGGTTAGGGGGCGGGTTAGAGGGTTGGGGGGGTTAGAGGGTTAGGGGGCGGGTTAGAGGGTTAGGGGGCGGGTTAGAGGGTTAGGGGGCGGGTTAGAGGGTTTTGGGCGGGTTAGAGGGTTAGGGGGCGGGTTAGAGGGTTAGGGGGCGGGTTAGAGGGTTAGGGGGCGGTTCAGAGGGTTAAAGAGGGTTAGGGGGCGGGTTAGAGGGTTAAAGAGGGTTGGGGTGCGGGTTAGAGGGTTAGGGGGCGGGTTAGAGGGTAAGGGGGCGGGTTAGAGGGTTAAAGAGGTTTAGGGGTCTGGGTTAGAGGGTTAGGAGGCGGGTTAGAGGGTTAAAGAGGATTAGGGGGCGGGTTAGAGGGTTAGGGGGCAGGTTAGAGGATTAGGGTGTTGGATTAGAGGGTTAGGTGGCGGGTTAGAGCCTCAGGGGGCGGGTTAGAGGGTTAAAGAGGGTTAGGGGGCGGGTTAGAGGTTTATGGGGCGTGTTAGAGGGTTAAAGAGGGTTAGAGGGTTAGGGGGCGGGTTTAGAGGGTTAGGGGGCAGGTTAGAGGGTTAGGGGGTTGGGTTAGAGGGTTAGGTGGCGGGTTAGAGGTTCAGGGGGCGGGTTAGAGGGTTAAAGAGGGTTAATGGGCGGGTTAGAGGGTTAGGGGGCGGGTTAGAGGGTTAAAGAGGGTTAGGGGGCAGGTTAGAAGGTTAGGGGGCGGGTTAGAGGGTTAAAGAGGGTTAGGGGTCGTGTTAGAGGGTTAAAGAGTGTTAGGGGGCGGGTTAGAGGGTTAGGGGGAGAGTTAGAGGGTTAGGGGGCGGGTTATAGTGTTAGGGGGAGGGTTTGAGCGTTAGGGGGCGGGTTAGAGGGTTAAAGAGGGTTAGGGGGCGGGTTAGAGGGTTAGGGGGCGGGTTAAAGGGTTAGGGGGCTGGTTACAGGGTTAAAGAGGATTAGGGGGCGGGTTAGAGGGTTAGGGGGGGGTTAGAGGTTAAAGGGTTAGGGGGCGGGTTAGAGGGTTAGGGGCGGGTTAGAGTGTTAAAGAGGGTTAGGGGGCGGGTTAGAGTGTTAAAGAGTGTTAGGGGAGGGTTAGAGGTTTAGGGCGGGTTAGAGGGTTAAAGAGGGTTAGGGGGCGGGTTAGAGGGTTAGGGGGCGGGTTAGCGGGTTAAAAGGGTTAGGGGGCGGGTTAGAGGTTAGGGGCGGGTTAGAGGGTTAGGGGGCGGGTTAGAGGGTTAGGGGGCGGGTTAGAGGGTTTGGGGCGGGTTAGAGGGTTAGGGGGTGGTTTAGAGGGTTAGGGCGCGGGTTAGAGGGTTAGGGGGCGGGTTAAAGGGTTATGGGGCGGTTTAGAGGTTTAGGGGGCGGGTTAGAGGGTTAGGGGGCGGGTTAGAGGGTTAAAGAGGGTTAGGGCGGGTTAGAGGTTTAGGGGGCAGGTTAGAGGGTTCAGGGGCGGGTTAGAGTGTTAGGGGGCGGGTTAGAGGGTTAGGGGGCGGGTTAGAGGGTTAGGGGGCGGGTTAGAGTGTTAGGGGGCAGGTTAGGGTGTTAGGGGGCGGGTTAGAGGGTTAGGGGGCGGGTTAGAGGGTTAGGGGGTGGGTTAGAGGTTAGGGGGCCGGTTAGGGTGTTAGGGGGCGGGTTAGAGGGTTAGGGGCGGGTTAGAGGGTTAAAGAGGGTTAGGGGGCGGGTTAGAGGGTTAGGGGGCGGGTTAGAGGGTTAGGGGGCGGGTTAGAGTGTTAGGGGCGGGTTAGAGGGTTAGGGGACGGGTTAGAGGGTTAGGGGGCGGGTTAGAGGGTTAGGGGCGGGTTAGAAGGTTTTGGGCGGTTTAGAAGGTTACGGGGCGGGTTAGAGGGTTTTGGGCGGGTTAGAGGGTTAGGGGGCGGGTTAGAGGTTAGGGGGCGGGTTAGAGGGTTAGGGGCGGGTTAGAGGGTTAGGGGGCGGGTTAGAGGTTAGGGGGCGGGTTAGAGGGTTAAAGAGGGTTAGGGGGCGGGTTAGAGGTTTATGGGGCGGGTTAGAGGGTTAAAGAGGGTTAGAGGGTTAGGGGGCGGGTTAGAGGGTTAGGGGGCGAGTTAGAGGGTTAGGGGCGGGTTAGAGTGTTAGGGGCGTGTTTGAGTGTTAGGGGGCGGGTTAGAGGGTTAGGGGGCGGGTTAGAGGGTTAGGGGGCGGGTTAGAGTGTTAAAGAGTGTTAGGGGGCGGGTTAGAGGGTTAGGGGGCGGGTTAGAGAGTTAAAGAGTGTTAGGGGGCGGGTTAGAGGGTTAGGGGGCGGGTTAGAGGGTTAGAGGGGATGTTAGCGGGTTAGAGGGTTAGGGGGCGGGTTAGAGGGTTAGGGGCGGGTTAGAGGGTTAGGGGGCGGGTTAGAGGGTTAGGGGGCGGGTTAGAGGGTTAGGGGGCGGGTTAGAGTGTTAAAGAGGGTTAGGGGCGGGTTAGAGGGTTAGGGGCGGGTTAGAGGGTTAAGAGGGTTAGGGGCGGGTTAGAGGGTTAGGGGGCGGGTTAGAGGGTTAGGGTTCCGGTTAGAGGGTTAGGGGGCGGGTTAGAGGGTTAGGGGGCGGGTTAGAGGGTTAGGGGCGGGTTAGAGGGTTAAAGAGGGTTAGGGGGCGGGTTAGAGGGTTAGGGGACGGGTTAGAGTGTTAAAGAGGGTTAAGGGGCGGGTTAGAGGGTTAGTGGGCGGATTAGAGGGTTAAAGAGGGTTAGGTGGCGGGTTAGAGGGTTAGGGGGCGGGTTAGAGGGTTAGGGGGCGGGTTAGAGGGTTAGGGGGCGGGTTAGAGGGTTAGGGGGCGGGTTAGAGGGTTAGGGGGCGGGTTAGAGGGTTTTGGGCGGGTTAGAGGGTTAGGGGGCGGGTTAGAGGGTTAGGGGGCGGGTTAGAGGGTTAGGGGCGATAGAGGGTTAAGAGGGTTAGGGGGCGGGTTAGAGGGTTAAAGAGGGTTGGGGGCGGGTTAGAGGGTTAGGGGGCGGGTTAGAGGGTTAGGGGGCGGGTTAGAGGGTTAAAGAGGTTTAGGGGTCGGGTTAGAGGGTTAGGAGGCGGGTTAGAGGGTTAAAGAGGATTAGGGGGCGGGTTAGAGGGTTAGGGGGCGGTTAGAGGTTAGGGTGTGGATTAGAGGGTTAGGGGGCGGGTTAGAGTGTTAGGGGGCGGGTTAGAGGGTTAAAGAGGGTTAGGGGGCGGGTTAGAGGTTTATGGGGCGGGTTAGAGGGTTAAAGAGGGTTAGAGGGTTAGGGGGCGGGTTAGAGGGTTAGGGGGCGGTATAGAGGGTTAGGGGGTGGGTTAGAGGGTTAGGGGGCGGGTTAGAGGTTCAGGGGCGGGTTAGAGGGTTAAAGAGGGTTAGGGCGGGTTAGAGGGTTAGGGGGCGGGTTAGAGGGTTAAAGAGGGTTAGGGGGCAGGTTAGAGGTTAGGGGGCGGGTTAGAGGGTTAAAGAGGGTTAGGGGTCGTGTTAGAGGGTTAAAGAGTGTTAGGGGGCGGGTTAGAGGGTTAGGGGGCGGGTTAGAGGGTTAGGGGGCGGGTTAGAGTGTTAGGGGGCGGGTTAGAGGTTAGGGGGCGGTTAGAGGGTTAAAGAGGGTTAGGGGGCGGGTTAGAGGGTTAGGGGGCGGGTTAGAGGGTTAGGGGGCGGGTTACAGGGTTAAAGAGGATTAGGGGGCGGGTTAGAGGGTTAGGGGGCGGGTTAGAGAGTTAAAAGGGTTAGGGGGCGGGTTAGAGGGTTAGGGGGCGGGTTAGAGTGTTAAAGAGGGTTAGGGGGCGGGTTAGAGGGTTAAAGAGTGTTAGTGGGCGGGTTAGAGGGTTAGGGCTCGGGTTAGAGGGTTAAAGAGGGTTAGGGGGCGGGTTAGAGGGTTAGGGGGCGGGTTAGCGGGTTAAAGAGGGTTAGGGGGCGGGTTAGAGATTTAGGGGTCGGGTTAGAGGGTTAGGGGGCGGGTTAGAGCGTTAGGGGGCGGGTTAGAGGGTTTTGGGCGGGTTAGAGGGTTAGGGGGTGGTTTAGAGGGTTAGGGCGCGGGTTAGAGTGTTAGGGGGCGGGTTAAAGGGTTATGGGGCGGTTTAGAGGTTTAGGGGGCGGGTTAGAGGGTTAGGGGGCGGGTTAGAGGGTTTTGGGCGGGTTAGAGGGTTAGGGCGAGGGTTAGAGGTTTTACGGGGCAGGTTAGAGTGTTAGGGGCGGGTTAGAGTGTTAGGGGGCGGGTTAGAGGGTTAGAGGGCGGGTTAGAGGGTTAGGGGGCGGGTTAGAGGGTTAGGGTGTTAGGGGGCGGATTAGAGGGTTAGGGGGCGGGTTAGAGGGTTAGGGGGTGGGTTAGATGGTTAGGGGGCAGGTTAGGGGTTAGGGGGCGGGTTAGAGGGTTAGGGGGCGGGTTAGAGGGTTAAAGAGGGTAGGGGGCGGGTTAGAGGGTTAGGGGGCGGGTTAGAGGGTTAGGGGGCGGGTTAGAGTGTTAGGCGGCGGGTTAGATTGTTAGGTGGCGGATTAGAGGGTTAGGGGGCGGGTTAGAGGGTTAGGGGCGGGTTAGAAGGTTTTGGGTGGTTTAGATGGTTACGGGGCGGGTTAGAGGGTTTTGGGCGGGTTAGAGGGTTGGGGGCGGGTTAGAGGTTAGGGGGCGGGTTAGAGGGTTAGGGGACGGGTTAGAGGGTTAGGGGGCGGGTTAGAGGTTAGGGGGCGGGTTAGAGGGTTAAAGAGGGTTAGGGGGCGGGTTAGAGGTTTAGGGGCGGGTTAGAGGGTTAAAGAGGGTTAGGGGCGGGTTAGAGGGTTAGGGGGCGAGTTAGAGGGTTAGGGTCGGGTTAGAGTGTTAGGGGCGTGTTTGAGTGTTAGGCGGCCGGTTAGAGGGTTAGGGGGCGGGTTAGAGGGTTAGGGGGCGGGTTAGAGAGTTAAAGAGTGTTAGGGGGCGGGTTAGAGGGTTAGGGGGCGGGTTAGAGTGTTAAAGAGTGTTAGGGGGCGGGTTAGAGGGTTAGGGGGCGGGTTAGAGGGTTAGAGGGCATGTTAGCGGGTTAAAGAGGGCTAGGGGGCGGGTTAGAGGGTTAGTGGGCGGGTTAGAGGGTTAAAGAGGGTAGGGGGCGGGTTAGAGGGTTAGGGGGCGGGTTAGAGGGTTAGGGGGCGGGTTAGAAGGTTTTGGGCGGTTTAGAGGGTTACGGGGCGGGTTAGAGGGTTTTGGGCGGGTTAGAGGGTTAGGGGGCGGGTTAGAGGGTTAGGGGGCGAGTTAGAGGGTTAGGGGACGGGTTAGAGGGTTAGGGGGCGGGTTAGAGTGTTAGGGGGAGGGTTAGAGGGTTAGGGGGCGGGTTAGAGGGTTAGGGGCGGGTTAGAGGGTTAAAGAGTGTTAGGGGGCGGGTTAGAGGGTTAGGGGGCGGGTTAGAGGGTTAGGGGGCGGGTTAGAGGGTTAGGGGGCGGGTTAGAGGGTTAGGGGCGGGTTAGAGGGTTAGGGGGCGGGTTAGAGGGTTAGGGGCCGGGTTAGAGGGTTAGGGGGCGGGTTAGAGGGTTAGGGGGCGGGTTAGAGGGTTAGAGGTTAGGGGCGGGTTAGAGGGTTAGGGTTCGGGTTAGAGGGTTAGGTGGCGTGTTAGAGTGTTAAAGAGGGTTAGGGGCGGGTTAGAGGGTTAGGGGGCGGGTTAGAGGGTTAAAGAGGGTTAGGGCGCGGGTTAGAGGGTTAGGGGGCGGGTTAGAGGGTTAGGGGGCGGGTTAGAGGGTTAAAGAGGTTAGGGGGCGGGTTAGAGGGTTAGGGGACGGGTTAGAGGGTTAAAGAGGGTTAGGGGGCGGGTTAGAGGGTTAGGGGCGGTGAGGTTAGAGGGTTAGGGGCGGGTTAGAGGTTAGGGGGCGGGTTAGAGGGTTAAAGAGTGTTAGGGGGCGGTTAGAGGTTAGGGGCGGGTTAGAGGGTTAAGAGGGTTAGAGGGTTAGGGGGCGGGTTAGAGGGTTAGGGGGCGGTTTAGAGGGTTAGGGGGCGGGTTAGAGGGTTAGGGGCGGGTTAGAGGTTAGGGGGCGGGTTAGAGGGTTAAAGAGGGTTAGGGGGCGGGTTAGAGGGTTAGGGGCGGGTTAGAGGGTTAAGGGGTTAGAGGGTTAGGGGGCGGGTTAGAGTGTTAGGGGGCGGTTAGAGGGTTAGGGGGCGGGTTAGAGGGTTAGGGGGCGGGTTAGAGGGTTAAGGGGCGGGTTAGAGGGTTAAAGAGGGTTAGGGGGCGGGTTAGAGGGTTAGGGGGCGGGTTAGAGGGTTAAAGAGGGTTAGGGGGCGGGTTAGAGGGTTAGGGGGCGGGTTAGAGGGTTAAAGAGGGTTAGGGGCGGGTTAGAGGGTTAGAGGTTAGGGGCGGGTTAGAGGGTTAGGGGCGGGTTAGAGGGTTAGGGGGCGGGTTAGAGGGTTAGGGGCGGGTTAGAGGGTTAGGGGCGGATTAGAGGATTAGGGGCGGTTAGAGTGTTAGGGGGCGGGTTAGAGGGTTAGGGGGCGGGTTAGAGGGTTAGGGGGCGGGTTAGAGGGTTAGGGGCGGGTTAGAGGGTTAGAGGGTTAGGGGGCGGGTTAGAGGGTTAGGGGACGGGTTAGAGGGTTATGGGCGGGTTAGAGGGTTAGGGGGCGGGTTAGAGTGTTAGGGGGCGGGTTAGAGGGTTAGGGGGCGGGTTAGAGGGTTAGAGGCGGGTTAGAGGGTTAAAGAGTGTTAGGGGCGGGTTAGAGGGTTAGGGGGCGGGTTAGAGGGTTAGGGGGCGGGTTAGAGTGTTAGGGGGCGGGTTAGAGGGTTAGGGGGCGGGTTAGAGGGTTAGGGGGCGGGTTAGAGGGTTAGGGGGCGGGTTAGAGGGTTAGGGGGCGGATAGAGGGTTAAAGAGAGTTAGGGGGCAGGTTAGAGGGTTAGGGGGCGGGTTAGAGGTTAAAGGGTTAGGGGGCGGGTTAGAGGGTTAGGGGCGGGTTAGAGGTTAAGAGGGTTAGGGGCGGGTTAGAGGGTTAAAGAGGCTTAGGGCCCGGGTTAGAGGGTTAGGGCGGGTTAGAGGGTTAAAGAGGGTTAGGGGGCGGGTTAGAGGGTTAGGGGGCGGGTTAGAGGGTTAAAGAGGGTTAGGGGCGGGTTAGAGGTTAGGGGCGGGTTAGAGGGTTAGGGGCGGGTTAGAGGTTAGGGGCGGGTTAGAGGGTTTGGGCGGGTTAGAGGGTTAGGGGGGGTTAGAGGGTTAGGGGCGGGTTAGAGGGTTAGGGGGCGGGTTAAGGGTTAGGGGCGGTTAGAGGTTTAGGGGGCGGGTTAGAGGGTTAGGGGGCGGGTTAGAGGGTTTTGGGCGGGTTAGAGGGTTAGGGGGCGGGTTAGAGTTTTTACGGGGCAGGTTAGAGGGTTAGGGGGCGGGTTAGAGTGTTAGGGGCGGGTTAGAGGCTTAGGGGGCGGGTTAGAGGGTTAGAGGCGGGTTAGAGGGTTAAAGAGTGTTAGGGGCGGGTTAGAGGGTTAGAGGGCGGGTTAGAGGGTTAGGGGGCGGGTTAGAGTGTTAGGGGCGGGTTAGGGGTTAGGGGGCGGTTAGAGGGTTAGGGGGCGGGTTAGAGGGTTAGGGGTGGGTTAGAGGTTTAAGGGGCAGGTTAGAGGGTTAGGGGGCGGGTTAGAGGGTTAGGGGCGGGTTAGAGGGTTAAAGAGGGTAGGGGGCGGGTTAGAGGGTTAGGGGGCGGGTTAGAGGGTTAGGGGGCGGGTTAGAGTGTTAGGGGCGGGTTAGAGGGTTAGGGGGCGGGTTAGAGGGTTAGGGGGCGGGTTAGAGGGTGAGAGGCGGGTTAGAGGTTTGGGCGGTTTAGAGGGTTAGGGGCGGGTTAGAGGGTTTGGGGCGGGTTAGAGGGTTGGGGGCGGGTTAGAGGTTAGGGGGCGAGTTAGAGGGTTAGGGGACGGGTTAGAGGGTTAGGGGGCGGGTTAGAGGGTTAGGGGGCGGGTTAGAGGGTTAAAGAGGGTTAGGGGGCGGGTTAGAGGGTTAGGGGCGGGTTAGAGGGTTAAAGAGGGTTAGAGGTTAGGGGCGGGTTAGAGGGTTAGGGGCGGGTTAGAGGGTTAAGAGGTTAGGGGCGGGTTAGAGGGTTAGGGGGCGGGTTAGAGGGTTAGGGGGCGGGTTAGAGGTTAGGGGGTGGTTAGAGGGTTAGGGGCGGGTTAGAGGGTTAAGAGGGTTAGGGGGCGGGTTAGAGGGTTAGGGGGCGGGTTAGAGGGTTAGGGGCGGTTACAGGGTTAAAGAGGTTAGGGGGCGGGTTAGAGGGTTAGGGGCGGGTTAGAGGGTTAAAGAGTGTTAGGGGGCGGGTTAGAGGGTTAGGAGGCGGGTTAGAGTGTTAAAGAGGGTTAGGGGGCGGGTTAGAGGGTTAAGAGTGTTAGGGGCGGGTTAGAGGGTTAGGGGTCAGGTTAGAGGGTTAAAGAGGGTTAGGGGGCGGGTTAGAGGGTTAGGGGGCGGGTTAGAGGGTTAAAGAGGGTAGGGGGGGTTAGAGGTTAGGGGCGGGTTAGAGGGTTAGGGGCGGGTTAGAGGGTTAGGGGGCGGGTTAGAGGGTTTGGGGCGGGTTAGAGGGTTAGGGCGAGGGTTAGAGGTTTTACGGGGCGGTTAGAGGGTTAGGGGCGGGTTAGAGTGTTAGGGGGCGGGTTAGAGGGTTAGGGGGCGGATTAGAGGGTTAGGGGGCGGGTTAGAGGGTTAGGGGGCGGGTTAGAGGGTTAGAGGCGGGTTAGAGGGTTAGGGGGCGGGTTAGAGGGTTAGGGGGAGGTTTCGAGTGTTAAAGAGGGTTAGGGGGCGGGTTAGAGGGTTAGGGGCGGGTTAGAGGGTTAAAGAGGGTTAGGGGGCGGGTTAGAGGGTTAGGGGCGGGTTAGAGTGTTAAAGAGGGTTAAGGGGCGGGTTAGAGGGTTAGTGGGCGGGTTAGAGGGTTAAAGAGGGTTAGGTGGCGGGTTAGAGGGTTTTCGGCGGGTTAGAGGGTTGGGGGGTTAGAGGGTTAGGGGGCGGGTTAGAGGGTTAGGGGGCGGGTTAGAGGGTTAGGGGGCGGGTTAGAGGGTTTGCTGGCGGGTTAGAGGGTTAGGGGGCGGGTTAGAGGGTTAGGGGGCGGGTTAGAGGGTTAGGGGGCGGTTAGAGGGTTAAAGAGGGTTAGGGGGCGGGTTAGAGGGTTAAAGAGGGTTGGGGGCGGGTTAGAGGGTTAGGGGGCGGGTTAGAGGGTTAGGGGGCGGGTTAGAGGGTTAAAGAGGTTAGGGGCGGGTTAGAGGGTTAGGGGGCGGGTTAGAGGGTTAAAGAGGGTTAGGGGGCGGGTTAGAGGGTTAGGGGGCGGGTTAGAGGGTTAGGGGTGGGTTAGAGGGTTAGGGGGCGGGTTAGAGTGTTAGGGGGCGGGTTAGAGGGTTAAAGAGGGTTAGGGGGCGGGTTAGAGGTTATGGGGCGGGTTAGAGGGTTAAGGGGGGTTAGAGGGTTAGGGGGCGGGTTAGAGGGTTAGGGGGCGGTTAGAGGGTTAGGGGGTGGGTTAGAGGGTTAGGGGGCGGGTTAGAGGTTCAGGGGGCGGGTTAGAGGGTTAAAGAGGGTTAGGGGCGGGTTAGAGGGTTAGGGGGCGGGTTAGAGGGTTAAGAGGGTTAGGGGGCGGTTAGAGGTTAGGGGGCGGGTTAGAGGGTTAAAGAGGGTTAGGGGTCGTGTTAGAGGGTTAAAGAGTGTTAGGGGGCGGGTTAGAGGGTTAGGGGGCGGGTTAGAGGGTTAGGGGGCGGGTTAGAGTGTTAGGGGGCGGGTTAGAGGGTTAGGGGGCGGGTTAGAGGGTTAGAGGTTAGGGGGCGGTTAGAGGGTTAGGGGGCGGGTTAGAGGGTTAGGGGGCGGGTTAGAGGGTTAAAGAGTGTTAGGGGGCGGGTTAGAGGGTTAGGGGGCGGGTTAGAGGGTTAAAGAGGGTTAGGGGGCGGGTTAGAGGGTTAGGGGGCGGGTTAGAGTGTTAAGAGGGTTAGGGGGCGGGTTAGAGGGTTAAAGAGCGTTAGGGGGCGGGTTAGAGGGTTAGGGGCGGGTTAGAGGTTTAAAGAGGGTTAGGGGGCGGGTTAGAGGGTTAGGGGGCGGGTTAGAGGGTTAAAGAGGGTTAGGCGGCGGGTTAGAGTGTTACGGCTCGGGTTAGAGGGTTAGGGGGCGGGTTAGAGGGTTAGGGGGCGGGTTAGAGGGTTAGGGGCGGGTTAGAGGGTTAGGGGGGGTTAGAGGGTTAGGGGGCGGGTTAGAGGGTTAGGGGGCGGGTTAGAGGGTTAGGGGCGGGTTAGAGGGTTAGGGGGCGGGTTAGAGGGTTAGGGGGCGGGTTAGAGGGTTAGGGGCGGGTTAGAGGGTTAGGGCGGGTTAGAGGGTTAGGGGCGGGTTAGAGGGTTAGGGGCGGTTAGAGGTTAGGGGCGGGTTAGAGGGTTAGGGGCGGGTTAGAGGGTTAGGGGGCGGGTTAGAGGGTTAGGGGGCGGTTAGAGGGTTAGGGGGCGGTTAGAGGGTTAGGGGCGGGTTAGAGGGTTAGGGGGCGGGTTAGAGGTTAGGGGGCAGGTTAGAGGGTTAGGGGGCGGGTTAGAGGGTTAGGGGGCGGGTTAGAGGGTTAGGGGGCGGGTTAGAGGGTTAGGGGGCGGGTTAGAGGGTTAGGGGGCGGGTTAGAGGGTTAGGGGCGGGTTAGAGGGTTAGGGGCGGGTTAGAGGGTTAGGGGGCGGGTTAGAGGGTTAGGGGCGGGTTAGAGGTTAGGGCGGGTTAGAGGGTTAGGGGCGGGTTAGAGGGTTAAGAGGGTTAGGGGGCGGGTTAGAGGGTTAGGGGCGGGTTAGAGGGTTAGGGAGGGTTAGAGGGTTAGGGGCGGGTTAGAGGGTTAGGGGGCGGGTTAGAGGGTTAAAGAGGGTTAGGGGGCGGGTTAGAGGGTTAGGGGGCGGGTTAGAGGGTTAGGGAGGGTTAGAGGGTTAGGGGGCGGGTTAGAGGGTTAGGGGGCGGTTAGAGGGTTAGGGGCGGGTTAGAGGGTTAGGGGCGGGTTAGAGTGTTAGGGGCGGGTTAGAGGGTTAGGGGCGGGTTAGAGGGTTAGGGGGCGGGTTAGAGAGTTAAAGAGTGTTAGGGGGCGGGTTAGAGGGTTAGGGGGCGGGTTAGAGTGTTAAAGAGTGTTAGGGGGCGGGTTAGAGGGTTAGGGGGCGGGTTAGAGGGTTAGGGGCGTTAGGGTTAAAGAGGGTTAGGGGGCGGGTTAGAGGGTTAGGGGCGGGTTAGAGGGTTAAAGAGGGTTAGGGGGCGTGTTAGAGGGTTAGGGGGCGGGTTAGAGGGTTAGGGGGCGGTTAGAGGTTGGGCGGGTTAGAGGGTTAGGGGCGGGTTAGAGGGTTAGGGGCGGGTTAGAGGGTTAGGGGGCGGGTTAGAGGGTTAGGGGCGGGTTAGAGGGTTAGGGGCGGGTTAGAGGGTTAGGGGCGGGTTAGAGGGTTAGGGGGCGGGTTAGAGGGTTAGGGGCGGGTTAGAGGGTTAGGGGCGGGTTAGAGGGTTAAGAGGTTAGGGGCGGGTTAGAGGGTTAAAGAGGGTTAGGGGCGGGTTAGAGGGTTAGGGGGCGGGTTAGAGGGTTAGGGGGCGGTTAGAGGGTTAAGAGGGTTAGGGGCGGGTTAGAGGGTTAGGGGGCGGGTTAGAGGGTTAGGGGGCGGTTAGAGGGTTAGGGGGCGGGTTAGAGGGTTAGGGGGCGGGTTAGGAGGGTTAGAGGGTTAGGGGGCGGGTTAGAGGGTTAGGGGGCGGGTTAGAGGGTTAGGGGCGGGTTAGAGGGTTAAAGAGGGTTAGGGGGCGGGTTAGAGGGTTAGGGGGCGGGTTAGAGGGTTAAAGAGGGTTAGGGGGCGGGTTAGAGGGTTAGGGGGCGGGTTAGAGGGTTAAAGAGGGTTAGAGGGTTAGGGGGCGGGTTAGAGGGTTAAAGAGGGTTAGGGGGCGGGTTAGAGGGTTAGGGGCGGTTAGAGGTTAAAGAGGGTTAGGGGCGGGTTAGAGGGTTAGGGGCGGGTTAGAGGGTTAAAGAGGGTTAGGGGGCGGGTTAGAGGGTTAGGGGCGGGTTAGAGGGTTAAAGAGGGTTAGAGGGTAGGGGCGGGTTAGAGGGTTAGGGGGCGGTTAGAGGGTTAGGGGGCGGGTTAGAGGGTTAGGGGCGGGTTAGAGTGTTAGGGGGCGGGTTAGAGGGTTAAAGAGGGTTAGGGGCGGGTTAGAGGGTTAGGGGGCGGGTTAGAGGGTTAAAGAGGGTTAGGGGGCGGGTTAGAGGGTTAGGGGGCGGGTTAGAGGGTTAGGGGGTGGGTTAGAGGGTTAGGGGCGGGTTAGAGAGTTAGGGTGCGGGTTAGAGGGTTAAAGAGGGTTAGGGGGCGGGTTAGAGGGTTAGGGGGCGGGTTAGAGGGTTAAAGAGGTTAGGGGGCGGGTTAGAGGGTTAGGGGGCGGGTTAGAGGGTTAAAGAGGGTTAGGGGGCGGGTTAGAGGGTTAGGGGGCGGGTTAGAGGGTTAGGGGGCGGGTTAGAGGGTTAGGGGCGGGTTAGAGGGTTAGGGGGCGGGTTAGAGGGTTAGGGGCGGGTTAGAGGGTTAGGGGCGGGTTAGAGGTTAGGGGCGGGTTAGAGGTTAGGGGGCGGGTTAGAGGGTTAGGGGGCGGGTTAGAGGGTTAGGGGGCGGGTTAGAGGGTTAGGGGGCGGGTTAGAGGGTTAGGGGGCGGTTAGAGGGTTAGGGGACGGGTTAGAGGGTTAGGGGGCGGGTTAGAGTGTTAGGGGGCGGGTTAGAGGGTTAGGGGGCGGGTTAGAGGGTTAGGGGCGGGTTAGAGGGTTAAAGAGTGTTAGGGGGCGGGTTAGAGGGTTAGGGGGCGGGTTAGAGGGTTAGGGGGCGGGTTAGAGTGTTAGGGGGCGGGTTAGAGGGTTAGGGGGCGGGTTAGAGGGTTAGAGGGTTAGGGGCGGGTTAGAGGGTTAGGGGGCGGGTTAGAGGGTTAGGGGGCTGGTTAGAGCGTTAAAGAGGTCTAGGGGGCGGGTTAGAGGGTTAGGGGGCGGGTTAGAGGTTAAGAGGGTTAGGGGGCGGGTTAGAGGGTTAGGGGGCGGGTTAGAGTGTTAAAGAGGGTTAGGGGCGGGTTAGAGGGTTAGGGGGCGGGTTAGAGGGTTAGGGCGGGTTAGAGGGTTAAAGAGGGTTAGGGGGCGGGTTAGAGGGTTAGGGGGCGGGTTAGAGGGTTAAAGAGGGTTAGGGGGCGGGTTAGAGGTTAGGGGCGGGTTAGAGGGTTAGGGGGCGGGTTAGAGGGTTAGGGGGCGGGTTAGAGGGTTAGGGGCGGGTTAGAGGGTTAGGGGGGGTTAGAGGGTTAGGGGCGGGTTAGAGGGTTAGGGGGCGGGTTAGAGGGTTAGGGGCGGGTTAGAGGTTAGGGGGCGGGTTAGAGGGTTAGGGGGCGGGTTAGAGGGTTAGGGGCGGGTTAGAGGGTTAGGGCGGGTTAGAGGTTTAGGGGCGGTTAGAGGGTTAGGGGGGGGGTTAGAGGGTTAGGGTCGGGTTAGAGGGTTAGGGGGCGGTTAGAGGGTTAGGGGGCGGGTTAGAGGGTTAAAGAGGTTAGGGGCGGGTTAGAGGGTTAGGGGCGGGTTAGAGGGTTAGGGCGGGTTAGAGGGTTAGGGGGCGGGTTAGAGGGTTAGGGGGCGGGTTAGAGGGTTAGGGGGCGGGTTAGAGGGTTAGGGGCGGGTTAGAGGGTTAGGGGGCAGGTTAGGGTTAGGGGGCGGGTTAGAGGGTTAGGGGCGGGTTAGAGGGTTAGGGGCGGGTTAGAGGGTTAGGGGCGGGTTAGAGGGTTAGGGGGCGGGTTAGAGGGTTAGGGGCGGGTTAGAGGGTTAGGGGGCGGGTTAGAGGGTTAGGGGGCGGGTTAGAGGGTTAGGGGGCGGGTTAGAGGGTTAGGGGCGGGTTAGAGGGTTAGGGGCGGGTTAGAGGGTTAGGGGCGGGTTAGAGGGTTAGGGGCGGGTTAGAGGTTAGGGGGCGGGTTAGAGGGTTAGGGGCGGGTTAGAGGGTTAGGGGGCGGGTTAGAGGGTTAGGGGGCGGGTTAGAGGGTTAAAGAGGTTAGGGGGCGGGTTAGAGGGTTAGGGGCGGGTTAGAGGGTTAGGGGCGGTTAGAGGGTTAGGGGCGGGTTAGAGGGTTAGGGGGCGGGTTAGAGGGTTAGGGGGCGGGTTAGAGGGTTAGGGGGCGGGTTAGAGGGTTAGGGGGCGGGTTAGAGGGTTAGAGGTTAGGGGGCGGGTTAGAGGGTTAGGGGGCGGGTTAGAGGGTTAGGGGGCGGTTAGAGGGTTAAAGAGGTTAGGGGCGGGTTAGAGGGTTAGGGGGCGGGTTAGAGGTTAAGAGGGTTAGGGGGCGGGTTAGAGGGTTAGGGGCGGGTTAGAGGTTAGAGGGTTAGGGGCGGGTTAGAGGGTTAAAGAGGTTAGGGGCGGGTTAGAGGGTTAGGGGCGGGTTAGAGGGTTAAAGAGGGTTAGGGGGCGGGTTAGAGGGTTAGGGGGCGGGTTAGAGGGTTAAAGAGGGTTAGGGGGCGGGTTAGAGGGTTAGGGGCGGGTTAGAGGGTTAGGGGGCGGGTTAGAGGGTTAGGGGGCGGGTTAGAGGGTTAGGGGCGGGTTAGAGGGTTAGGGGCGGGTTAGAGGTTTAGGGGCGGGTTAGAGGGTTAGGGGGCGGGTTAGAGGGTTAGGGGGCGGGTTAGAGGGTTAGGGGGCGGGTTAGAGGGTTTTGGGCGGGTTAGAGGGTTAGGGGGCGGGTTAGAGGGTTTGGGGCGGGTTAGAGGGTTAGGGGGCGGGTTAGAGGGTTAGGGGGCGGGTTAGAGGGTTAAAGAGGGTTAGGGGGCGGGTTAGAGGGTTAGGGGGCGGGTTAGAGGGTTAAAGAGGGTTAGGGGGCGGGTTAGAGGGTTAGGGGACGGGTTAGAGTGTTAAAGAGGGTTAGGGGCGGGTTAGAGGGTTAGGGGCGGGTTAGAGGGTTAAAGAGGGTTAGGTGGCGGGTTAGAGGGTTAGGGGGCGGGTTAGAGGGTTAGGGGGGGTTAGAGGGTTAGGGGGCGGGTTAGAGGGTTAGGGGGCGGGTTAGAGGGTTAGGGGGCGGGTTAGAGGGTTAGGGGCGGGTTAGAGGGTTAGGGGGCGGGTTAGAGGGTTAGGGGGCGGGTTAGAGGGTTAGGGGGCGGTTAGAGGGTTAAAGAGGGTTAGGGGGCGGGTTAGAGGGTTAAAGAGGGTTAGGGGGCGGGTTAGAGGGTTAGGGGGCGGGTTAGAGGGTTAGGGGCGGGTTAGAGGGTTAAAGAGGGTTAGGGGGCGGGTTAGAGGGTTAGGGGGCGGGTTAGAGGGTTAAAGAGGGTTAGGGGGCGGGTTAGAGGGTTAGGGGCGGGTTAGAGGTTTAGGGAGTAGGTTAGAGGGTTAGGGGGCGGGTTAGAGGGTTAGGGGGCGGGTTAGAGGGTTAAAGAGGGTTAGGGGGCGGGTTAGAGGGTTAGGGGGCGGGTTAGAGGGTTAGGGGGGTTAGAGGGTTAGGGGGCGGGTTAGAGGGTTAGGGGGCGGGTTAGAGGGTTAGGGGGCGGGTTAGAGGGTTAGGGGTCGGGTTAGAGGTTTAGGGGGCGGGTTAGAGGGTTAAAGAGGGTTAGGGGGCGGGTTAGAGGGTTAGGGGGCGGGTTAGAGGGTTAAAGAGGGTTAGGGGGCAGGTTAGAGGGTTAGGGGGCGGGTTAGAGGGTTAAAGAGGTTAGGGGTCGGGTTAGAGGGTTAAAGAGTGTTAGGGGGCGGGTTAGAGGGTTAGGGGGCGGGTTAGAGGGTTAGGGGGCGGGTTAGAGTGTTAGGGGGCGGGTTAGAGGGTTAGGGGGCGGGTTAGAGGGTTAGGGGGCGGGTTAGAGGGTTAGGGGGCGGGTTAGAGGGTTAGGGGGCGGGTTAGAGGGTTAGGGGGCGGGTTAGAGGGTTAGGGGGCGGGTTAGAGGGTTAAAGGGTTAGGGGGCGGGTTAGAGGGTTAGGGGGCGGGTTAGAGGGTTAGGGGGCGGGTTAGAGGGTTAAAGAGGATTAGGGGTCTTGTTAGAGGGTTAGCGGGTGGGTTAGAGGGTTAAAGAGGGTTAGGGGGCGGGTTAGAGGGTTAGGGGGCGGGTTAGAGGGTTAAAGAGGGTTAGGGGGCGGGTTAGAGGGTTAGGGGCGGGTTAGAGGGTTAGGGGGCGGGTTAGAGGGTTAGGGGGCGGGTTAGAGGGTTAGGGGCGGGTTAGAGGGTTAGGGGTCGGGTTAGAGGGTTAGGGGCGGGTTAGAGGGTTAGGGGGCGGGTTAAAGGGTTAAAGGGGCGGGTTAGAGGGTTAGGGGGCGGGTTAGAGGGTTAGGGGGCGGGTTAGAGGGTTAGAGGGCGGGTTAGAGGGTTAGGGGGGGGTTAGAGGTTACAGAGGGTTAGGGGGCGGGTTAGAGGGTTAGGGGGCGGGTTAGAGGGTTAGGGGCGGGTTAGAGGGTTAGGGGGCGGGTTAGAGGGTTAGGGGGCGGGTTAGAGGGTTAGGGGGCGGGTTAGAGGGTTTTGGGCGGGTTAGAGGGTTAGGGGGCGGGTTAGAGGGTTAGGGGGCGGGTTAGAGGGTTAGGGGGCGGGTTAGAGGGTTAGGGGGCGGGTTAGAGGGTTAGGGGGCGGGTTAGAGGGTTAGGGGGCGGGTTAGAGGGTTAGGGGCGGGTTAGAGGGTTAGGGGGCGGGTTAGAGGGTTAGGGGGCGGGTTAGAGGGTTAGGGGCGGGTTAGAGGGTTAGAGGGTTAGGGGGCGGGTTAGAGGGTTAGGGGGCGGGTTAGAGGGTTAGGGGGCGGGTTAGAGGGTTAGGGGGCGGGTTAGAGGGTTAAAGAGGGTTAGGGGCGGGTTAGAGGGTTAGGGGCGGGTTAGAGGGTTAAAGAGGGTTAGGGGGCGGGTTAGAGGGTTAGGGGGCGGGTTAGAGGGTTAGGGGGCGGGTTAGAGGGTTAGGGGGCGGGTTAGAGGGTTAGGGGGCGGTTAGAGGGTTAGGGGCGGGTTAGAGGGTTAGGGGCGGTTAGAGGTTAGGGGGCGGGTTAGAGGGTTAGGGGGCGGGTTAGAGGGTTAGGGGGCGGGTTAGAGGGTTAGGGGGCGGGTTAGAGGGTTAGGGGCGGGTTAGAGGGTTAAAGAGGGTTAGGGGGCGGGTTAGAGGGTTAGGGGGCGGGTTAGAGGGTTAGGGCGTTAGCGGGTTAAGAGGGTTAGGGGCGGGTTAGAGGGTTAGGGGCGGGTTAGAGGGTTAAAGAGGGTAGGGGGCGGGTTAGAGGGTTAGGGGGCGGGTTAGAGGGTTAGGGGGCGGGTTAGAGGGTTAGGGGCGGGTTAGAGGGTTAGGGGCGGGTTAGAGGGTTTTGGGCGGGTTAGAGGGTTAGGGGGCGGGTTAGAGGGTTAGGGGGCGGGTTAGAGGGTTAGGGGGCGGGTTAGAGGGTTAGGGGGCGGGTTAGAGGGTTAGGGGGCGGGTTAGAGGGTTAGGGGGCGGGTTAGAGGGTTAGGGGGCGGGTTAGAGGGTTAGGGGGCGGGTTAGAGGGTTAGGGGGCGGGTTAGAGGGTTAGGGGGCGGGTTAGAGGGTTAGGGGCGGTTAGAGGTTAAGAGGTTAGGGGCGGGTTAGAGGGTTAGGGGGCGGGTTAGAGGGTTAAAGAGGGTTAGGGGCGGGTTAGAGGGTTAGGGGGCGGGTTAGAGGTTAGAGGGTTAGGGGGCGGGTTAGAGGGTTAAAGAGGTTAGGGGGCGGGTTAGAGGGTTAGGGGCGGGTTAGAGGGTTAAAGAGGGTTAGGGGGCGGGTTAAAGGGTTAGGGGCGGGTTAGAGGGTTAGGGGGGGTTAGAGGTTAGGGGGCGGGTTAGAGGGTTAGGGGGCGGGTTAGAGGGTTAGGGGGCGGGTTAGAGGGTTAGGGGCGGGTTAGAGGGTTAGGGGGCGGGTTAGAGGGTTAGGGGCGGGTTAGAGGGTTAGGGGGCGGGTTAGAGGGTTAGGGGGCGGGTTAGAGGGTTAGGGGGCGGGTTAGAGGGTTAGGGGGCGGGTTAGAGGGTTAGGGGCGGGTTAGAGGGTTAAAGAGGGTTAGGGGGCGGGTTAGAGGGTTAGGGGGCGGGTTAGAGGGTTAAAGAGGGTTAGGGGGCGGGTTAGAGGGTTAGGGGCGGGTTAGAGGGTTAGGGGGCAGGTTAGAGGGTTAGGGGGCGGGTTAGAGGGTTAGGGGCGGGTTAGAGGGTTAAGAGGGTTAGGGGGCGGGTTAGAGGGTTAGGGGGCGGGTTAGAGGGTTAGGGGCGGGTTAGAGGGTTAGGGGGCGGGTTAGAGGGTTAGGGGGCGGGTTAGAGGGTTAGGGGGCGGGTTAGAGGGTTAGGGGCCGGGTTAGAGGGTTAGGGGCGGGTTAGAGGGTTAGGGGGCGGGTTAGAGGGTTAGGGGGCGGGTTAGAGGGTTAGGTTGCGGGTTAGAGGGTTAGGGGGCGGGTTAGAGGGTTAGGGGGCGGGTTAGAGGGTTAGGGGCGGGTTAGAGGGTTAGGGGTGGGTTAGAGGGTTAGGGGGCGGGTTAGAGGGTTAGGGGGCGGGTTAGAGGGTTAGGGGGCGGGTTAGAGGGTTAGGGGGCGGGTTAGAGGGTTAGGGGGCGGGTTAGAGGGTTAGGGGGCGGGTTAGAGGGTTAGGGGGCGGGTTAGAGGGATAAGGGGCGGGTTAGAGGGTTAGGGGGCGGGTTAGAGGGTTAGGGGGCGGGTTACAGGGTTTTGCGCGGGTTAGAGGGTTGCGGGTGGGTTAGAGGGTTAGGGGGCGGGTTAGAGGGTTAGGGGCGGGTTAGAGGGTTAGGGGGCAGGTTAGAGGGTTAGGGGGCGGTTAGAGGGTTAGGGGGCGGGTTAGAGGGTTAGGGGGCGGGTTAGAGGGTTAGGGGGCGGGTTAGAGGGTTAGGGGGCGGGTTAGAGGGTTAGGGGGCGGGTTAGAGGGTTAGGGGCGGGTTAGAGGGTTAGGGGGCGGGTTAGAGGGTTAGGGGGCGGGTTAGAGGGTTAGGGGGCGGGTTAGAGGGTTAGGGGGCGGGTTAGAGGGTTAGAGAGGGTTAGGGGGCGGGTTAGAGGGTTAGGGGGCGGGTTAGAGGGTTAGAGGGTTAGGGGGCGGGTTAGAGGGTTAGGGGGCGGGTTAGAGGGTTAGGGGCGGGTTAGAGGGTTAGGGGCGGTTAGAGTGTTAGGGGCGGGTTAGAGGGTTAGGGGGCGGGTTAGAGGGTTAGGGGCGGGTTAGAGGTTAAAGAGGTTAGGGGCGGGTTAGAGGGTTAGAGGCGGGTTAGAGTGTTAAAGAGTGTTAGGGGGCGGGTTAGAGTGTTAGGTGGCGGGTTAGAGGGTTAGGGGGCTGGTTAGAGGGTTAGGGGGCGGGTTAGAGGGTTAGGGGGCGGGTTAGAGGGTTAGGGGGCGGGTTAGAGGGTTAGGGGGCGGGTTAGAGGGTTAGGGGGCGGGTTAGAGGGTTAGGGGGCGGTTAGAGGGTTAGGGGCGGGTTAGAGGGTTAGGGGCGGGTTAGAGGGTTAGGGGGCGGGTTAGAGGGTTAGGGGGCGGGTTAGAGGGTTAGGGGCGGGTTAGAGGGTTAGGGGGCGGGTTAGAGGTTAGGGGGCGGGTTAGAGGGTTAGGGGGCGGGTTAGAGGGTTAGGGGCGGGTTAGAGGGTTAAAGAGGTTAGGGGGCGGGTTAGAGGGTTAGGGGCGGGTTAGAGGGTTAGGGGCGGGTTAGAGGGTTAGGGGCGGGTTAGAGGGTTAGGGGCGGGTTAGAGGGTTAAAGAGGGTTAGGGGGCGGGTTAGAGGGTTAGGGACGGGTTAGAGGGTTAGGGGCGAGGTTAGAGGTTAGGGGCGGGTTAGAGGGTTAGGGGGCGGGTTAGAGGGTTAAAGAGGGTTAGGGGGCGGGTTAGAGGGTTAGGGGACGGGTTAGAGTGTTAAAGAGGGTTAGGGGGCGGGTTAGAGGGTTAGGGGGCGGGTTAGAGGGTTAGGGGGGGGTTAAGAGGGTTAGGGGGCGGGTTAGAGGGTTAGGGGGCGGGTTAGAGGGTTAAAGAGGGTTAGGGGGCAGGTTAGAGGTTTTTGGGCGGGATAGAGGGTTAGGGGGCGGGTTAGAGGGTGAGGGGGCGGGTTAGAGGGTTAGGGGGCGGGTTAGAGGGTTAGGGGGCGGGTTAGAGGGTTAGGGGGCGGGTTAGAGGGTTAGGGGGCGGGTTAGAGGGTTAGGGGGCGGGTTAGAGGGTTAGCGGCGGGTTAGAGGGTTAAAGAGTGTTAGGGGGCGGGTTAGAGGGTTAGGAGGCGGGTTAGAGGTTTAGGGGTCTAGTTAGAGGGTTAGGGGGCGGGTTAGAGGGTTAGGGGGCGGGTTAGAGGGTTAGGGGGCGGGTTAGAGGGTTAAAGAGGGTTAGGGGCGGGTTAGAGGGTTAAAGAGGGTTAGGGGGCGGGTTAGAGGGTTAGGGTCGGGTTAGAGGGTTAAAGAGGGTTAGGGGGCGTGTTAGAGGGTTAGGGGCGGGTTAGAGGGTTAAAGAGGGTTAGGGGCGGGTTAGAGGGTTAGGGGGCGGGTTAGAGGGTTAGGGGGCGGGTTAGAGGGTTAGGGGGCGGGTTAGAGGGTTAGGGGGCGGGTTAGAGGGTTAGGGGCGGGTTAGAGGGTTAGGGCGGTAGAGGTTAGGGGCGGGTTAGAGGGTTAGGGGGCGGGTTAGAGGGTTAGGGGCGGGTTAGAGGTAGGGTTAGGGGGCGGGTTAGAGGGTTAGGGGGCGGGTTAGAGGGTTAGGGGGCGGGTTAGAGGGTTAGGGGCGGGTTAGAGGGTTAAAGAGGTTAGGGGCGGGTTAGAGGGTTAGGGGCGGGTTAGAGGGTTAAAGAGGTTAGGGGCGGGTTAGAGGGTTAGGGGCGGTTAGAGGGTTAGGGGCGGGTTAGAGGGTTAGGGGGCGGGTTAGAGGGTTAGGGGGCGGGTTAGAGGTTAAGAGGTTAGGGGGCGGGTTAGAGGGTTAGTGGGCGGGTTAGAGGGTTAGGGCGGGTTAGAGGGTTAGGGGGCGGGTTAGAGGGTTAGGGGGCGGGTTAGAGGGTTAGGGGGCGGGTTAGAGGGTTAGGGGGCGGGTTAGAGGGTTAGGGGGCGGGTTAGAGGGTTAAGAGGGTTAGGGGCGGGTTAGAGGGTTAGGGGGCGGGTTAGAGGGTTAAAGGAGGGCGGGTTAGAGGGTTAGGGGCGGGTAGAGGGTTAGGGGGCGGGTTAGAGGGTTAGGGGGCGGGTTAGAGGGTTAGGGGGCGGGTTAGAGGGTTAGGGGGCGGGTTAGAGGGTTAGGGGCGGGTTAGAGGGTTAGGGGCGGGTTAGAGGGTTAGGGGGCGGGTTAGAGGGTTAGGGGGCGGGTTAGAGGGTTAGGGGCGGGTTAGAGGGTTAAAGAGTGTTAGGGGGCGGGTTAGAGGGTTAGGGGGCGGGTTAGAGTGTTGAAGAGGATTAGGGGGCGGGTTAGAGGGTTAGGGGGCGGGTTAGAGGGTTAGGGGCAGGGTTAGAGGGTTAGGGGCGGGTTAGAGGGTTAGGGGCGGGTTAGAGGGTTAGGGGGCGGGTTAGAGGGTTAGGGGGCGGGTTAGAGGGTTAGGGGGCGGGTTAGAGGGTTAAAGAGGTTAGGGGGCGGGGTAGAGGGTTAGGGGCGGGTTAGAGGTTAAAGAGGGTTAGGGGCGGGTTAGAGGGTTAGGGGGCGGGTTAGAGGGTTAGGGGGCGGGTTAGAGGGTTAGGGGGCGGGTTAGAGGGTTAGGGGCGGGTTAGAGGGTTAGGGGCGGGTTAGAGTGTTAGGGGCGGGTTAGAGGGTTAGGGGGCGGGTTAGAGGGTTAGGGCGGGTTAGAGGGTTAGGGGGCGGGTTAGAGGGTTAGGGGCGGGTTAGAGGGTTAGGGGGCGGGTTAGAGGGTTAGGGGCGGGTTAGAGGGTTAAAGAGTGTTAGGGGGCGGGTTAGAGGGTTAGGGGGCGGGTTAGAGGGTTAGGGGGCGGGTTAGAGGGTTTTTGGCGGGTTAGAGGGTTAGGGGGCGGGTTAGAGGGTTAAGAGGGTTAGGGGGCGGGTTAGAGGGTTAGGGGGCGGGTTAGAGGGTTAGGGGGCGGGTTAGAGGGTTAGGGGGCGGGTTAGAGGGTTAGGGGCGGGTTAGAGGTTAAAGAGGGTTAGGGGGCGGGTTAGAGGGTTAGGGGGCGGGTTAGAGTGTTAAAGAGGGTTAGGGGGCGGGTTAGAGGGTTAAGGGGCAAGTTAGAGGGTTTGGGGTCGGTTTAGAGGGTTAGGGGGCGGGTTAGAGGGTTAGGGGGCGGGTTAGAGGGTTAAAGAGGGTTAGGGGGCGGTTAGAGGGTTAGGGGGCGGGTTAGAGGGTTAGGGGCGGGTTAGAGGGTTAGGGGGCGGTTAGAGGTTAGGGGCGGGTTAGAGGGTTAGGGGGCGGGTTAGAGGGCTAGGGGCGGTTAGAGGGTTAGGGGCGGGTTAGAGGGTTAGGGGGCGGGTTAGAGGGTTAGGGGGCGGGTTAGAGGGTTAGGGGGCGGGTTAGAGGGTTAAAGACTGTTAGGGGGCGGGTTAGAGGGTTAGGGGGCGGGTTAGAGGGTTAGGGGGCGGGTTAGAGGGTTAGGGGGCGGGTTAGAGGGTTAGGGGCGGGTTAGAGGGTTAGGGGCGGGTTAGAGGTTAGAGGGTTAGGGGGCGGGTTAGAGGGTTAGGGGCGGGTTAGAGGGTTAAAGAGGTTAGGGGGCGGGTTAGAGGGTTAGGGGCGGGTTAGAGTGTTAAAGAGGGTTATTGGCCGGGTTAGAGGGTTAGGGGGCGGGTTAGAGGGTTAAAGAGGGTTAGGGGGCGGGTTAGAGGGTTAGGGGCGGGTTAGAGGGTTAGGGGGGTTAGAGGGTTAGGGGGCGGGTTAGAGGGTTAGGGGGCGGGTTAGAGGGTTAGGGGGCGGGTTAGAGGGTTAGGGGGCGGGTTAGAGGGTTAGGGGCGGTTAGAGGGTTAGGGGGCGGGTTAGAGGGTTAGGGGGCGGGTTAGAGGGTTAGGGGGCGGGTTAGAGGGTTAGGGGGCGGGTTAGAGGGTTAGGGGGCGGGTTAGAGGGTTAGGGGGGGTTAGAGGGTTAGGGGGCGGGTTAGAGGGTTAGGGGGCGGGTTAGAGGGTTAGGGGGCGGGTTAGAGGGTTAAAGAGGGTTAGGGGACGGGTTAGAGGGTTAGGGGCGGGTTAGAGGGTTAAAGAGGGTTAGGGGGCGGGTTAGAGGGTTAGGGGGCGGTTAGAGGTTAGAGAGGGTTAGGGGCGGGTTAGAGGGTTAGGGGCGGTTAGAGGGTTAAAGAGGGTTAGGGGGCGGGTTAGAGGGTTAGGGGCGGGTTAGAGGGTTAGGAGGGTTAGAGGGTTAGGGGCGGGTTAGAGGGTTAGGGGGCGGGTTAGAGGGTTAGGGGGCGGGTTAGAGGGTTAGGGGCGGGTTAGAGGGTTAGGGGGCGGGTTAGAGGGTTAAAGAGGGTTAGGGGGCGGGTTAGAGGGTTAGGGGGCGGGTTAGAGGGTTAAAGAGGGTTAGGGGCGGGTTAGAGGGTTAGGGGGCGGGTTAGAGGGTTAGGGGCGGTTAGAGGGTTAGGGGCGGTTAGAGGGTTAGGGGCGGGTTAGAGGGTTAGGGGCGGGTTAGAGGGTTAGGGGGCGGGTTAGAGGGTTAGGGGGCGAGTTAAAGGGTTAGGGGGCGGGTTAGAGGGTTAAAGAGGGATAGGGGGCGGGTTAGAGTTTTAGGGGGCGGGTTAGAGCGTTAGGGGGCGGATTTGAATGTTAGGGGGCGGGTTAGAGGGTTAGTTGGCGGGTTAGAGGGTTAGAGGCGGGTTAGAGGTTTAGGGGCGGGTTAGAGGGTTAGGGGGCGGGTTAGAGGGTTAGGGGGCGGGTTAGAGGGTTAGGGGGCGGGTTAGAGGGTTAGGGGGCGGGTTAGAGGGTTAGGGGCGGGTTAGAGGGGTAAAGAGGGTTAGGGGGCGGGTTAGAGGGTTAGGGGGCGGGTTAGAGGTTAAGAGGTTAGGGGGCGGGTTAGAGGGTTAGGGGCGGGTTAGAGGTTAGAGGGTTAGGGGGCGGGTTAGAGGGTTAGGGGCGGGTTAGAGGGTTAGGGGGCGGGTTAGAGGGTTAGGGGCGGGTTAGAGGTTAGGGGCGGTTAGAGGGTTAGGGGTGGGTTAGAGGGTTAGGGGGCGGGTTAGAGGGTTAGGGGGCGGGTTAGAGGGTTAGGGGCGGGTTAGAGGGTTAGGGGGCGGGTTAGAGGGTTAGGGGGCGGGTTAGAGGGTTAGGGGGCGGGTTAGAGGGTTAGGGGGCGGGTTAGAGGGTTAAAGAGGGTTAGGGGGCGGGTTAGAGGGTTAGGGGCGGGTTAGAGGGTTAGAGGGTTAGAGGGTTAGGGGCGGGTTAGAGGTTAGGGGGCGGGTTAGAGGGTTAAAGAGGGTTAGGGGGCGGGTTAGAGGGTTAGGGGGCGGGTTAGAGGGTTAGGGGCGGTTAGAGGGTTAAAGAGGTTAGGGGGCGGGTTAGAGGGTTAGGGGCGGTTAGAGTGTTAAAGAGGGTTAGGGGGCGGGTTAGAGGGTTAGGGGCCGGGTTAGAGGGTTAAAGAGGGTTAGGGGGCGGGTTAGAGGGTTAGGGGCGGGTTAGAGGGTTAGGCGCGTGTTACAGGGTTAGGGGGCGGGTTAGAGGGTTAGGGGCGGGTTTGAGGTTAGAGGTTAGGGGCGGGTTAGAGGGTTAAGGGGCGGGTTAGAGGGTTAGGGGCGGTTAGAGGGTTAGGGGGCGGGTTAGAGGGTTAGGGGCGGGTTAGAGGTTTAAAGAGTGTTAGGGGCGGGTTAGAGGGTTAGGGGCGGGTTAGAGGGTTAGGGGGCGGGTTAGAGGGTTAGGGGGCGGGTTAGAGGGTTAGGGGGCGGGTTAGAGGGTTAGGGGGCGGGTTAGAGGGTTAGGGGGCGGGTTAGAGGGTTAGGGGGCGGGTTAGAGGGTTAGGGGGCGGGTTAGAGGGTTAGGGGGCGGGTTAGAGGGTTAGGGGCGGGTTAGAGGGTTAGGGGCGGGTTAGAGGGTTAGGGGCGGGTTAGAGGGTTAAGAGGGTTAGGGGGCGGGTTAGAGGGTTAGGGGGCGGGTTAGAGGGTTAGGGGGCGGGTTAGAGGGTTAGGGGGCGGGTTAGAGGGTTAGGGGGCGGGTTAGAGGGTTAGGGGCGGGTTAGAGGGTTAAAGAGGGTTAGGGGCGGGTTAGAGGGTTAGGGGGCGGGTTAGAGGGTTAGGGGGGGTTAGAGGGTTAGGGGCGGGTTAGAGGGTTAGGGGGCGGGTTAGAGGGTTAGGGGGCGGGTTAGAGGGTTAGGGGGCGGGTTAGAGGGTTAGGGGGCGGGTTAGAGGGTAGGGGGCGGCTTAGAGGGTTAGGGGGCGGGTTAGAGGGTTAAAGAGGATTAGGGGGCGGGTTAGAGGGTTAAGAGGGTTAGGGGCGGATGAGAGGGTTAGGGGGCGGGTTAGAGGGTTAGGGGGCGGGTTAGAGGGTTAAAGGGTTAGGGGCGGGTTAGAGGGTTAGGGGCGGGTTAGAGGTTAAAGAGGGTTAGGGGGCGGGTTAGAGGGTTAGGGGCGGGTTAGAGGGTTAAAGAGGGTTAGGGGCGGGTTAGAGGGTTAGGGGGCGGGTTAGAGGGTTAAAGAGGTTAGGGGCGGGTTAGAGGGTTAGGGGCGGGTTAGAGGTGGGGGTTAGAGGGATAGGAGGCGGGTTAGAGGGTTAGGGGGCGGGTTAGAGGGTTAGGGGGCGGGTTAGAGGGTTAGGGCGCGGGTTAGAGGGTTAGGGGCGGGTTAGAGGTTTGGGCGGGTTAGAGGGTTAGGGGGCGGGTTAGAGGGTTAGGGGGCGGGTTAGAGGGTTAGGGGGCGGTTTAGAAGGTGTTGGGGCGGGTTAGAGGGTTAAGAGGGTTAGGGGGCGGGTTAGAGGGTTAGGGGGCGGGTTAGAGGGTTAGGGGGCGGGTTAGAGGGTTAAAGAGGGTTAGGGGGCGGGTTAGAGGGTTAGGGGCGGGTTAGAGGGTTAAAGAGGGTTAGGGGGCGGGTTAGAGGGTTAGGGGGCGGGTTAGAGGGTTAGGGGGCGGGTTAGAGGGTTAGGGGGCGGGTTAGAGGGTTAGGGGCGGGTTAGAGGGTTAGGGTCGGGTTAGAGGGTTAGGGGGCGGGTTAGAGGGTTAGGGGCGGGTTAGAGGGTTAGGGGGCGGGTTAGAGGGTTAGGGGGCGGGTTAGAGGGTTAGGGGGCGGGTTAGAGGGTTAGGGGCGGGTTAGAGTGTTAGGGGGCGGGTTAGAGGGTTAGGGGCGGGTTAGAGGGTTAGGGGCGGGTTAGAGGGTTAGGGGGCGGGTTAGAGGGTTAGGGGGCGGGTTAGAGGGTTAGGGGGCGGGTTAGAGGGTTAGGGGGCGGGTTAGAGGGTTAGGGGGCGGGTTAGAGGGTTAGGGGGCGGGTTAGAGGATTAAAGAGGTTTAGGGGGTGGGTTAGAGGGTTAGGGGCGGGTTAGAGGGTTAGGGGGCGGGTTAGAGGGTTAGGGGGCGGGTTAGAGGTTAGGGGGCGGGGTAGAGGGTTAGGGGGCGGGTTAGAGGGTTAGGGGGCGGGTTAGAGGGTTAGGGGGCGGGTTAGAGGGTTAGGGGGCGGTTAGAGGGTTAAAGAGGGTTAGGGGGCGGGTTAGAGGGTTAGGGGGCGGGTTAGAGGGTTAGGGGGCGGGTTAGAGGGTTAGGGGGCGGGTTAGAGGTTAAGGGTTAGGGGCGGGTTAGAGGGTTAAAGAGGGTTAGGGTCGGGTTAGAGGGTTAGGGGTCGGGTTAGAGGGTTAAAGAGGGTTAGGGGGCGGGTTAGAGGGTTAGGGGGCGGGTTAGAGGGTTAAAGAGGGTTAGGGGGCGGGTTAGAGGGTTAGGGGCGGGTTAGAGGGTTAGGGGGCGTGTTATAGGTTAGTGGGCGGGTTAGAGGGTTGGCTGCGGGTTAGAGTGTTAGGGTGCGGGTTAGAGTGTAAGGGGGCGGGTTAGACGGTTAGGGGGCGGGTTAGAGGGTTAGGGGCGGTTTAGAGGTTAGGGGGCGGGTTAGAGGGTTAGGGGGCGGGTTAGAGGGTTAGGGGCGGGTTAGAGGGTTAGGGCGGGTTAGAGGGTTAGGGGCGGGTTAGAGGGTTAGGGGGCGGGTTAGAGTGTTAGGGTCGGGTTAGAGGTTAGGGGGCGGTTAGAGGGTTAGGGGGCGGGTTAGAGGGTTAAAGAGGGTTAGGGGCGGGTTAGAGGGTTAGGGGGCGGGTTAGAGGGTTAGGGAGGGTTAGGGGGCGGGTTAGAGGGTTAGGGGGCGGGTTAGAGGGTTAGGGGCGGGTTAGAGGGTTAGGGGCGGGTTAGAGGGTTAGGGGGCGGGTTAGAGGGTTAGGGGGCGGGTTAGAGGGTTAGGGGCGGTTAGAGGGTTAGGGGCGGGTTAGAGGGTTAGGGGGCGGGTTAGAGGGTTAGGGGCGGGTTAGAGGGTTAAGAGGGTTAGGGGGCGGGTTAGAGGGTTAGGGGGCGGGTTAGAGGGTTAAAGAGGGTTGGGGGCAGGTTAGAGGGTTAGGGGGCGGGTTAGAGGGTTAAAGAGGGTTAGGGGGCGGGTTAGAGGGTTAGGGTCGGGTTAGAGTGTTAAAGAGGGTTATGGGACGGGTTAGAGGGTTAGGGGGCGGGTTAGAGGGTTAGGGGCCGGGTTAGAGGGTTAGGGGGCGGGTTAGAGGGTTAGGGGCGGGTTAGAGTGTTAGGGGGCGGGTTAGAGGGTTAGGGGGCGGGTTAGAGGGTTAGGGGGCGGGTTAGAGGGTTAGGGGGCGGGTTAGAGGGTTAGGGGCGGTTAGAGGGTTAGGGGGCGGGTTAGAGGGTTAGGGGGCGGGTTAGAGGGTTAGAGGGTTAGGGGCGGGTTAGAGGGTTAGGGGGCGGGTTAGAGGGTTAGCGGCGGGTTAGAGGGTTAAAGAGGTTAGGGGGCGGGTTAGAGGGTTAGGGGGCGGGTTAGAGGGTTAGAGGGTTAGGGGCGGGTTAGAGGGTTAGGGGGCGGGTTAGAGGGTTAGGGGGCGGGTTAGAGGGTTAAAGAGGGTTAGGGTGCGGGTTAGAGGGTTAGGGGCGGGTTAGAGGGTTAAAGTGGGTTAGGGGGCGGGTTAGAGGGTTAGTGGGCGGTTTAGAGGGTTAGGGGCGGGTTAGAGTGTTAGGGGGCGGGTTAGAGGGTTAAAGAGTGTTAGGGGGCGGGTTAGAGGGTTAGGGAGCGGGTTAGAGGGTTAAAGAGGGTTAGGGGGCGGGTTAGAGGGTTAGGGGCGGGTTAGAGGGTTAGGGGGGGTTAGAGGGTTGGGGGGCGGGTTAGAGGTTAGGGGCGGGTTAGAGGGTTAAAGAGGGTTGGGGGCGGGTTAGAGGGTTAGGGGGCGGGTTAGAGGGTTAAAGAGGGTTAGGGGCCAGGTTAGAAGGTTAGGGGCGGGTTAGAGGGTTAAAGAGGGTTAGGGGTCGGGTTAGAGGGTTAAAGAGTGTTAGGGGCGGGTTAGAGGGTTAGGGGGCGGGTTAGAGGGTTAGGGGGCGGGTTAGAGCGTTAGGGGGCGGATTTGAATGTTAGGGGCGGGTTAGAGGGTTAGGGGGCGGGTTAGAGGGTTAGAGGCGGGTTAGAGGTTTAAAGAGTGTTAGGGGGCGGGTTAGAGGGTTAGGGGGCGGGTTAGAGGGTTAGGGGGCGGTTTAGAGGGTTAGGGGGCGGGTTAGAGGGTTAGGGGGCGGGTTAGAGGGTTAGGGGGCGGGTTAGAGGGTTAAAGAGGTTAGGGGCGGGTTAGAGGGTTAGGGGGCGGGTTAGAGGGTTAGGGTAGGGGCGGGTTAGAGGGTTAGGGGGCGGGTTAGAGGTTTAGGGGGCGGGTTAGAGGGTTAGGGGGCGGGTTAGAGGGTTAGGGGCGGGTTAGAGGGTTAGGGGCGGGTTAGAGGGTTAGGGGGCGGGTTAGAGGGTTAGGGGGCGGGTTAGAGGGTTAGGGGGCGGGTTAGAGGGTTAGGGGGCGGGTTAGAGGGTTAAGAGGGTTAGGGGGCGGGTTAGAGGGTTAGGGGGCGGGTTAGAGGTTAGGGGCGGGTTAGAGGGTTAAAGAGGGTTAGGGGCGGGTTAGAGGGTTAGGGGGCGGGTTAGAGGGTTAGGGGCGGGTTAGAGGGTTAGGGGGCGGGTTAGAGGGTTAGGGGCGGGTTAGAGGGTTAGGGGCGGGTTAGAGGGTTAGGGGGCGGGTTAGAGGGTTAGGGGGCGGGTTAGAGGGTTAGGGGGCGGGTTAGAGGGTTAGGGGGCGGGTTAGAGGGTTAGGGGGCGGGTTAGAGGGTTAGGGGGCGGGTTAGAGGGTTAGGGGGCGGGTTAGAGGGTTAGGGGGCGGGTTAGAGGGTTAGGGGGCGGGTTAGAGGGTTAGGGGCGGGTTAGAGGGTTAAAGAGGGTTAGGGGGCGGGTTAGAGGGTTAGGGGCCGGGTTAGAGGGTTAGGGGGCGGGTTAGAGGTTTAAGGGGCGGGTTAGAGGGTTAGGGGGCGGGTTAGAGGGTTAGAGGTTAGGGGCGGGTTAGAGGGTTAGGGGGCGGGTTAGAGGGTTAGGGGCGGGTTAGAGGGTTAAAGAGGTTAGGGGGCGGGTTAGAGGGTTAGGGGCGGGTTAGAGGGTTAAAGAGGGGGCGGGTTAGAGGGTTAGGGGGCGGGTTAGAGGGTTAAGAGGTTAGGGGCGGGTTAGAGGGTTAAGAGGTAGGGCGGGTTAGAGGGTTAGGGGCGGGTTAGAGGGTTAAAGAGGGTTAGGGGGCGGGTTAGAGGGTTAGGGGGCGGGTTAGAGGGTTAAGAGGTTAGGGGGGGGTTAGAGGGTTAGGGGCGGGTTAGAGGGTTAGGGGGCGGGTTAGAGGGTTAGGGGGCGGGTTAGAGGGTTAGGGGCGGGTTAGAGGGTTAGGGGCGGGTTAGAGGGTTAGGGGGCGGGTTAGAGGGTTAGGGGGCGGTTAGAGGGTTAGAGGGTTAGGGGGCGGGTTAGAGGGTGGGCGGGCGGGTTAGGGGGATAGGGGACGGGTTAGAGGGTTAAAGAGGGTTAGGGGTTGGGTTAGAGGGTTAGGGGGCGGGTTAGAGGGTTAGGGGGCGGTTAGAGGGTTAGGGGGCGGGTTAGAGGGTTAGGGGGCGGGTTAGAGGGTTAGGGGCGGGTTAGAGGGTTAGGGGGCGGGTTAGAGGGTTAGGGGGCGGGTTAGAGGGTTAGGGGGCGGGTTAGAGGGTTAGGGGGCGGGTTAGAGGGTTAGGGGCGGGTTAGAGGGTTAGGGGGCGGTTAGAGGGTTAGGGGGCGGGTTAGAGGGTTAGGGGGCGGGTTAGAGGGTTAGGGGCGGGTTAGAGTGTTAGGGGGCGGGTTAGAGGGTTAGGGGGCGGGTTAGAGGGTTAAAGAGGGTTAGGGGCGGGTTAGAGGGTTAGGGGGCGGGTTAGAGGGTTAAAGAGGGTTAGGGGGCGGGTTAGAGGGTTAAGGGGCGGGTTAGAGTGTTAAAGAGGGTTATTGGCCGGGTTAGAGTGTTAGGGGACGGGTTAGAGAGTTAAAGAGGGTTAGGGGGCCTGTTAGAGGTTTAGGGGGCGGGTTAGAGGATTCGGGGCCGGGTTAGAGGGTTAGGGGTCTAGTTAGAGGGTTAGGGGGCGGGTTAGAGTGTTAGGGGGCGGGTTAGAGGGTTAGGGGACGGGTTAGAGGGTTAGGGGGCGGGTTAGAGGGTTAGGGGGCGGGTTAGAGGGTTAGGGGGCGGGTTAGAGGGTTAGGGGGCGGGTTAGAGGGTTAGGCGGCGGGTTAGAGGGTTAGAGGGTTAGGGGGCGGGTTAGAGGGTTAGGGGGCGGGTTAGAGGGTTAAAGAGGGTTAGGGGGCGGGTTAGAGGGTTAGGGGCGGTTAGAGGTTAAAGAGGGTTAGGGGGCGGGTTAGAGGGTTAGGGGGCGGGTTAGAGGGTTAAAGAGGGTTAGGGGGCGGGTTAGAGGGTTAGGGGGCGGGTTAGAGGGTTAGGTGGCGGGTTAGAGGGTTAGGGGGCGGGTTAGAGGGTTTTGGGTGGGTTAGAGGGTTAGGGGGCGGGTTAGAGGGTTTGGGGCGGGTTAGAGGGTTAGGGGGCGGGTTAGAGGGTTAGGGGGCGGGTTAGAGGGTTAGGGGGCGGGTTAGAGGGTTAGGGGGCGGGTTAGAGGGTTAGGGGGCGGGTTAGAGGGTTAGGGGCGGGTTAGAGGGTTAGGGGCGGGTTAGAGGGTTAAAGAGGGTTAGGGGGCGGGTTAGAGGGTTAGGGGGCGGGTTAGAGGGTTAAAGAGGGTTAGGGGGCGGGTTAGAGGGTTAGGGGGCGGGTTAGAGGGTTAGGGGCTGGTTAGAGGGTTAAAGAGCGTTAGGGGGCGGGTTAGAGGGTTAGGGGCGGGTTAGAGGGTTAAAGAGTGTTAGGGGGCGAGTTAAAGTGTTAGGGGCGGTTAGAGGTTAGAGGGTTAGGGGGCGGGTTAGAGTGTTAGGGGGCGGGTTAGAGGGTTAAAGAGTGTTAGGGGGCGGGTTAGAGGGTTAGGGGGCGGGTTAGAGGGTTAAGGGGGTTAGAGGGTTAGGGGGCGGGTTAGAGGGTTAGGGGGCGGGTTAGAGGGTTAGGGGGGGTTAGAGGGTTAGGGGGCGGGTTAGAGGGTTAGGGGGCGGGTTAGAGGGTTAAAGAGGGTTAGGGGGCGGGTTAGAGGGTTAGGGGGCGGGTTAGAGGGTTAAAGAGGGTTAGAGGGTTAGGGGGCGGGTTAGAGGGTTAGGGGGCGGGTTAGAGGGTTAGGGGGCGGGTTAGAGGGTTAGGGGGCGGGTTAGAGTGTTAGGGGGCGGGTTAGAGGGTTAAAGAGGGTTAGGGGGCGGGTTAGAGGGTTAGGGGGCGGGTTAGAGGGTTAAAGAGGGTTAGGGGCGGGTTAGAGGGTTAGGGGCGGGTTAGAGGGTTAGAGGGTTAGGGGTTAGCGGGTTAGAGGGTTAGGGGGCGGGTTAGAGGGTTGGGGGGCGGGTTAGAGGGTTAGGGGGCGGGTTAGAGGGTTAGGGGGCGGTTAGAGGGTTAGGGGGCGGTTAGAGGGTTAGGGGCGGGTTAGAGGGTTAAAGAGGTTAGGGGCGGGTTAGAGGGTTAGGGGGCGGGTTAGAGGTTAAAGAGGTTAGGGGGCGGGTTAGAGGGTTAGGGGGCGGGTTAGAGGGTTAAAGAGGGTTAGGGGCGGGTTAGAGGGTTAGGGGCGGGTTAGAGGGTTAAAGAGGGTTAGGGGCGGGTTAGAGGGTTAGGGGGCGGGTTAGAGGGTTAGGGGCGGGTTAGAGGGTTAGGGGCGGGTTAGAGGGTTAGGGGGCGGGTTAGAGGGTTAGGGGGCGGGTTAGAGGGTTAGGGGCGTGTTAGAGTGTTAGGGGGCGGGTTAGAGGGTTAGGGGGCGGGTTAGAGGGTTAGGGGGCGGGTTAGAGGGTTAGGGGGCGGGTTAGAGCGTTAGGGTTCCGGTTAGAGGGTTAGGGGGCGGGTTAGAGGGTTAGGGGCGGGTAGGGTTAGAGGGTTAGGGGGCGGGTTAGAGGGTTAGGGGCGGGTTAGAGGGTTAAAGAGGGTTAGGGGGCGGGTTAGAGGGTTAGGGGGCGGGTTAGAGGGTTAAAGAGGGTTAGGGGGCGGGTTAGAGGTTAGGGGGCGGGTTAGAGGGTTAGGGGGCGGGTTAGAGGGTTAGGAGGTTAGGGGGCGGGTTAGAGGGTTAGGGGCGGGTTAGAGGTTAGGGGCGGGTTAGAGGGTTAGGGGGCGGGTTAGAGGGTTAGGGGCGGGTTAGAGGGTTAGGGCGGTTAGAGGGTTAGGGGCGGGTTAGAGGGTTAGGGGGCGGGTTAGAGGGTTAGGGGGCGGGTTAGAGGGTTAGGGGCGGGTTAGAGGGTTAGGGGGCGGGTTAGAGGGTTAGGGGCGGGTTAGAGGGTTAGGGGCGGGTTAGAGGGTTAGGGGGCGGGTTAGAGGGTTAGGGGGCGGGTTAGAGGGTTAGGGGACGGGTTAGAGGGTTAGGGGCGGGTTAGAGGGTTAGGGGCGGTTAGAGGGTTAGGAGCCGGGTTAGAGGGTTAGAGGCGGGTTAGAGGTTTAAAGAGTGTTAGGGGCGGGTTAGAGTGTTAGGGGGCGGTTAGAGGGTTAGGGGGCGGGTTAGAGGGTTAGGGGGGGTTAGAGGGTTAGGGGGCGGGTTAGAGGGTTAGGGGGCGGGTTAGAGGGTTAGGGGGCGGGTTAGAGGGTTAGGGGCGGGTTAGAGGGTTAGGGGCGGGTTAGAGGGTTAGGGGCGGTTAGAGGGTTAGGGGGCGGGTTAGAGGTTAAAGGGTTAGGGGGCGGGTTAGAGGGTTAGGGGGCGGGTTAGAGGGTTAGGGGGCGGGTTAGAGGGTTAAAGAGGTTAGGGGCGGGTTAGAGGGTTAGGGGCGGGTTAGAGGGTTAAAGAGGGTTAGGGGGCGGGTTAGAGGGTTAGGGGGCGGGTTAGAGGGTTAAAGAGGTTAGGGGCGGGTTAGAGGGTTGGGGGGTTAGAGGGTTAGGGGGCGGGTTAGAGGGTTAGGGGGCGGGTTAGAGGGTTTTGGGCGGGTTAGAGGGTTAGGGGGCGGGTTAGAGGGTTTTGGGCGGGTTAGAGGGTTAGGGGGCGGGTTAGAGGGTTAGGGGCGGTTAGAGGTTAGGGGGCGGGTTAGAGGGTTAGGGGGCGGGTTAGAGGGTTAGGGGCGGGTTAGAGGGTTAGGGGCGGGTTAGAGGGTTAGGGGCGGGTTAGAGGGTTAGGGGCGGGTTAGAGGGTTAGGGGCGGGTTAGAGGGTTAGGGGGCGGGTTAGAGGGTTAGGGGGCGGGTTAGAGGGTTAAAGAGGGTTAGGGGGCGGGTTAGAGGGTTAGGGGCGGGTTAGAGGGTTAGGGGGCGGGTTAGAGGGTTAGGGGGCGGGTTAGAGGGTTAGGGGGCGGGTTAGAGGGTTAGGGGCGGGTTAGAGGGTTAGGGGGCGGGTTAGAGGTTAGGGGGCGGGTTAGAGGGTTAGGGGGCGGGTTAGAGGGTTAGGGGGCGGGTTAGAGGGTTAGGGGCGGGTTAGAGGGTTAGGGGGCGGGTTAGAGGGTTAGGGGGCGGGTTAGAGGGTTAAAGAGGGTTAGGGGGCGGGTTAGAGGGTTAGGGGCGGGTTAGAGGGTTAAAGAGCGTTAGGGGGAGGGTTAGAGGGTTAGGGGCGGGTTAGAGGGTTAAAGAGGGTTAGGGGGCGGGTTAGAGGGTTAGGGGCGGGTTAGAGGTTAAAGAGGGTTAGGGGCGGGTTAGAGGGTTAGGGGGCGGGTTAGAGGGTTAGGGGCGGGTTAGAGGGTTAGGGGGCAGGTTAGAGGGTTAGGGGCGGGTTAGAGGGTTAGGGGGCGGGTTAGAGGGTTAGGGGGCGGGTTAGAGGGTTAGGGGGCGGGTTAGAGGGTTAGGGGGCGGGTTAGAGGGTTAGGGGGCGGGTTAGAGGGTTAGGGGGCGGGTTAGAGGGTTAAGAGGGTTAGGGGCGGGTTAGAGGGTTAGGGGGCGGGTTAGAGGGTTAGGGGGCGGGTTAGAGGGTTAAAGAGGGTTAGGGGGCGGGTTAGAGGGTTAGGGGGCGGGTTAGAGGGTTAAAGAGGGTTAGGGGCGGGTTAGAGTGTTAGGGTCGGGTTAGAGGTTAGGGGGCGGTTAGAGGGTTAAAGAGGGTTAGGGGCGGGTTAGAGGGTTAGGGGCGGGTTAGAGGGTTAAAGAGGGTTAGGGGGCGGGTTAGAGTGTTAGGGGGCAGGTTAGAGTGTTAAAGAGGGTTAGGGGCGGGTTAGAGTGTTAGGGGGCGGGTTAGAGGGTTAAAGAGGTTAGGGGGCGGGTTAGAGGGTTAGGGGCGGGTTAGAGGGTTAAGGGGGGTTAGAGGGTTAGGGGGCGGGTTAGAGGGTTAGGGGGCGGGTTAGAGGGTTAGGGGGTTGGGTTAGAGGGTTAGGTGGCGGGTTAGAGGGTTAGGGGGCGGGTTAGAGGGTTAAAGAGGGTTAGGGGGCGGGTTAGAGGGTTAGGGGGCGGGTTAGAGGGTTAAAGAGGGTTAGGGGCGGGTTAGAGGGTTAGGGGGCGGTTAGAGGGTTAAGAGGTTAGGGGCGGATTAGAGGGTTAGGGGGCGGGTTAGAGGGTTAGGGGGCGGGTTAGAGGGTTAGGGGGCGGGTTAGAGGGTTAGGGGCGGGTTAGAGTGTTAGGGGCGGGTTAGAGGGTTAGGGGGCGGGTTAGAGGGTTAGGGGCGGGTTAGAGGGTTAAAGAGGTTAGGGGCGAGTTAGAGGGTTAGGGGCGGGTTAGAGTGTTAGGGGCGGGTTAGAGTGTTAGGGGGCGGGTTAGAGGGTTAGGGGGCGGGTTAGAGGGTTAGGGGCGGGTTAGAGGGTTAGGGGGCGGGTTAGAGGTTAGGGGCGGGTTAGAGGGTTAAAGAGGTTAGGGGCGGTTAGAGGGTTAGGGGCGGGTTAGAGGGTTAGGGGCGGGTTAGAGGGTTAGGGGGCGGGTTAGAGGGTTAGGGGGCGGGTTAGAGGGTTAGGGGGCGGGTTAGAGGGTTAGGGGCGGGTTAGAGGGTTAGGGGGCGGGTTAGAGGGTTAGGGGGCGGGTTAGAGGGTTAGGGGGCGGGTTAGAGGGTTAGGGGCGGGTTAGAGGGTTAGGGGGCCGGTTAGGGGGCGGGTTAGAGGGTTAGGGGGCGGGTTAGAGGGTTAGGGGGCGGGTTAGAGGGTTAAAGAGGTTAGGGGCGGGTTAGAGGGTTAGGGGGCGGGTTAGAGGGTTAGGGGGCGGGTTAGAGGGTTAGGGGGCGGGTTAGAGGGTTAGGGGGCGGGTTAGAGGGTTAGGGGGCGGGTTAGAGGGTTAAAGAGGGTTAGGGGGCGGGTTAGAGGGTTAGGGGGCGGGTTAGAGGGTTTTGGGCGGGTTAGAGGGTTAGGGGGCGGGTTAGAGGGTTAGGGGCGGTTAGAGGGTTAGGGGGCGGGTTAGAGGGTTAGGGGGCGGGTTAGAGGGTTAGGGGCGGGTTAGAGGGTTAGGGGGCGGGTTAGAGGGTTAGGGGGCGGGTTAGAGGGTTAGGGGGCGGGTTAGAGGGTTAGGGGGCGGGTTAGAGGGTTAGGGGGCGGGTTAGAGGGTTAGGGGGCGGGTTAGGGGGTTAGGGGGCGGGTTAGAGGGTTAGGGGGCGGGTTAGAGGTTAGGGGGCGGGTTAGAGGGTTAGGGGGCGGGTTAGAGGGTTAGTTGGCGGGTTAGAGGGTTAGGGGCGGGTTAGAGGGTTAAAGAGGGTTAGGGGGCGGGTTAGAGGGTTAGGGGGCGGGTTAGAGGGTTAGGGGGCGGGTTAGAGGGTTAAAGAGGGTTAGGGGCGGGTTAGAGGGTTAGGGGGCGGGTTAGAGGGTTAGGGGCGGGTTAGAGGGTTAGGGGGCGGGTTAGAGGGTTAGGGGGCGGGTTAGAGGGTTAGGGGCGGGTTAGAGGTTAGGGGGGGTTAGAGGGTTAGGGGGCGGGTTAGAGGGTTAGGGGGCGGGTTAGAGGTTATGGGGCGGTTAGAGGGTTAGGGGGCGGTTTAGAGGGTTAGGGGGCGGGTTAGAGGGTTAGGGGGCGGGTTAAAGGGTTAGGGGCGGTTTAGAGGTTTAGGGGGCGGGTTAGAGGGTTAGGGGGCGGGTTAGAGGGTTGGGCGGTTAGAGGGTTAGGGCGAGGGTTAGAGGTGTTAGGGGCGAGTTAGAGGGTTAGGGGCGGGTTAGAGTGTTAGGGGCGTGTTTGAGTGTTAGGGGGCGGATTAGAGGGTTAGGGGGCGGGTTAGAGGGTTAGAGGGCGGGTTAGAGGGTTAGGGGGCGGGTTAGAGGGTTAGGGGGCGGGTTAGGGTGTTAGGGGGCGCGTTAGAGGGTTAGGGGGCGGGTTAGAGGGTTAGGGGTTGGGTTAGATGGTTAGGGGGCAGGTTAGGGTGTTAGGGGGCGGGTTAGAGGGTTAGGGGCGGGTTAGAGGGTTTTGGGCGGGTTAGAGGGTTACGGGGCGGGTTAGAGGGTAAGGGGGCGGGTTAGAGGGTTAAAGAGGGTTAGGGGGCGGGTTAGAGGGTTAGGAGGCGGGTTAGAGGGTTAAAGAGGGTTAGGGGGCGGGTTAGAGGGTTAGGGGACGGGTTAGAGTGTTAAAGAGGGTTAAGGGGCGGGTTAGAGGGTTAGTGGGCGGATTAGAGGGTTAAAGAGGGTTAGGTGGCGGGTTAGAGGGTTAGGGGGCGGGTTAGAGGGTTGATGGGGTTAGAGGGTTAGGGGGCGGGTTAGAGGGTTAGGGGGCAGGTTAGAGGGTTAGGGGGCGGGTTAGAGGGTTTTGGGCGGGTTAGAGGGTTAGGGGGCGGGTTAGAGGGTTAGGGGGCGGGTTAGAGGGTTAGTCGGAGGGTCAGAGCATTAAAGAGGGTTAGGGGGCGGGTTAGAGGGTTAAAGAGGGTTAGGGGGCGGGTTAGAGGGTTAGGGGGCGGGTTAGAGGGTAAGGGGGCGGGTTAGAGGGTTAAAGAGGGTTAGGGGGCGGGTTAGAGGGTTAGGGGCGGGTTAGAGGGTTAAAGAGGATTAGGGGGCGGGTTAGAGGGTTAGGGGACGGGTTAGAGTGTTAAAGAGGGTTAGGGGCGGGTTAGAGGGTTAGGGGCGGGTTAGAGGGTTAGGGGCGGGTTAGAGGGTTAGGGGGCGGGTTAGAGGTTAGGGGCGGGTTAGAGGGTTAGGGCGGGTTAGAGGGTTAGGGGGCGGGTTAGAGGGTTAGGGGCGGGTTAGAGGGTTAGGGGGCGGGTTAGAGGGTTAGGGGGCGGTTAGAGGGTTAGGGGGCGGGTTAGAGGGTTAGAGGGTTAGGGGGGTTAGAGGGTTAGGGGGCGGGTTAGAGGGTTAGGGGCGGGTTAGAGGGTTAAAGAGGGTTAGGGGGCGGGTTAGAGGGTTAGGGGGCGGGTTAGAGGGTTAAAGAGGGTTAGGGGCGGGTTAGAGGGTTAGGGGGCGGGTTAGAGGTTTGGGGCGTTAGGGTTAAAGAGGGTTAGGGGCGGGTTAGAGGGTTAAGGGGCGGGTTAGAGGGTTAAAGAGGGTTAGGGGGCGGGTTAGAGGGTTAAGGGAAGGGTTAGAGTGTTAAGAGGGTTAGGGGGCGGGTTAGAGGGTTAGGGGGCGGGTTAGAGGGTTAAAGAGTGTTAGGGGGCGGGTTAGAGGGTTAGGGGCGGGTTAGAGGGTTAAAGAGGGTTAGAGGGTTAGGGGCGGGTTAGAGGGTTAGGGGGCGGGTTAGAGGGTTAGGGGGTGGGTTAGAGGGTTAGGGGGCGGGTTAGAGGTTAGGGGGCGGGTTAGAGGGTAAAGAGGGTTAGGGGCGGGTTAAGAGGTTAGGGGTCGGGTTAGAGGGTTAAAGAGGGTTAGAGGGTTAGGGGGCGGGTTAGAGGGTTAGGGTGCGTGTTAGAGGGTTAGGGGGTGGGTTAGAGGGTTAGGGGGCGGTTAGAGGTTAGGGGCGGGTTAGAGGGTTAAAGAGGGTTAGGGGGCGGGTTAGAGGGTTAGGGGGCGGGTTAGAGTGTTAAAGAGGGTTAGGGGGCGGGTTAGAAGGTTAGGGGTGGGTTAGAGGGTTAAAGAGGGTTAGGGGCGGGTTAGAGGGTTAGGGGGCGGGTTAGAGGGTTAGGGGGCGGGTTAGAGGGTTAGGGGGCGGGTTAGAGGGTTAGGGGGCGGGTTAGAGGGTTAGGGGCGGGTTAGAGGGTTAGAGGGTTAGGGGGCGGGTTAGAGGGTTAGGGGGCGGGTTAGAGGTTAAAGAGTGTTAGGGGGCGGGTTAGAGGGTTAGGGGGCGGGTTAGAGTGTTAAAGAGTGTTAGGGGGCGGGTTAGAGGGTTAGGTGGCGGGTTAGAGGGTTAGAGGGCATGTTAGCGGGTTAAAGAGGGCTAGGGGGCGGGTTAGAGGGTTAGTGGGCGGGTTAGAGGGTTAAAGAGGGTAGGGGGCGGGTTAGAGGGTTAGGGGGCGGGTTAGAGGGTTAGGGGGCGGGTTAGAGTGTTAGGCGGCGGGTTAGAGGGTTAGACAGTGTTGGGGGCGGGTTAGAGGGTTAGGGGGCGGGTTAGAGGGTTAGGGGGCGGGTTAGAGGGTTAAAGAGGTTAGGGGCGGGTTAGAGGGTTAGGGGCGGGTTAGAGGGTTAAAGAGGTTAGGGGCGGGTTAGAGGGTTAGGGGCGGGTTAGAGGTTAAAGAGGGTTAGGGGGCGGGTTAGAGGGTTAGGGTGTGGTTAGAGGGTTAAAGAGGATTCGGGGTGTGTTAGAGTTTTAGGGGGCGGGTTAGAGGGTTAGGGGGGGTTAGAGGGTTAGGGGGCGGGTTAGAGGGTTAGGGTGCGGGTTAGAGGGTTAGGGGGCGGGTTAGAGGGTTAGGGGGCGGGTTAGAGGGTTAGGGGGCGGGTTAGAGGGTTAGGGGGCGGGTTAGAGGGTTAGGGGCGGGTTAGAGGGTTAGAGGGTTAGGGGGCGGGTTAGAGGGTTAGGGGGCGGGTTAGAGGGTTAGGGGGCGGGTTAGAGGGTTAGGGGGCGGGTTAGAGGGTTAAAGAGGGTTAGGGGGCGGGTTAGAGGGTTAGGGGCGGGTTAGAGGGTTAAAGAGGGTTAGGGGGCGGGTTAGAGGGTTAGGGGCGGGTTAGAGGGTTAAAGAGGGTTAGGGGGCGGGTTAGAGGGTTAGGGGGTGGTTTAGAGGGTTAGGGGGCGGGTTAGAGGGTTAGGGGGCGGGTTAGAGGGTTAGGGGGCGGGTTAGAGGGTTAGGGGGCGGGTTAGAGGGTTAGGGGGCGGGTTAGAGGGTTAGGGGGCGGGTTAGAGGGTTAGGGGGCGGGTTAGAGGGTTTTGGGCGGGTTAGAGGGTTAGGGCGCGGGTTAGAGGGTTAGGGGCGGGTTAGAGGGTTAGGGGGCGGGTTAGAGGGTTAAAGAGGGTTAGGGGGCGGGTTAGAGGGTTAGGGGGCGGGTTAGAGGGTTAGAGGTTAGGGGGGGGTTAGAGGGTTAGGGGGCGGGTTAGAGGGTTAGGGGCGGGTTAGAGGGTTAGGGGGCGGGTTAGAGGGTTTGGGGCGGGTTAGAGGGTTAGGGGGCGGGTTAGAGGGTTTTGGGCGGGTTAGAGGGTTAGGGGGCGGGTTAGAGGGTTAGGGGGCGGGTTAGAGGGTTAGGGGGCGGGTTAGAGGGTTAGGGGGCGGGTTAGAGGGTTAGGGGGCGGGTTAGAGGGTTAGGGGGCGGGTTAGAGGGTTAGGGGGCGGGTTAGAGGGTTAGGGGGCGGGTTAGAGGGTTAGGGGCGGGTTAGAGGGTTAGGGGGCGGTTAGAGGGTTAGGGGGCGGGTTAGAGGGTTAGAGGGGTTAGAGGGTTAGGGGCGGTTAGAGGGTTAGGGGGCGGTTAGAGGTTAGGGGCGGTTAGAGGGTTAGGGGGCGGGTTAGAGGGTTAGGGGCGGGTTAGAGGGTTAGGGGCGGGTTAGAGGGTTAGGGGGCGGGTTAGAGGGTTAGGGGGCGGGTTAGAGGGTTAGGGGGCGGGTTAGAGGGTTAGGGGGCGGGTTAGAGGGTTAGGGGCGGGTTAGAGGGTTAGGGGGCGGTAGGGTTAGAGGGTTAGGGGGCGGGTTAGAGGGTTAGGGGCGGGTTAGAGGGTTAGGGGGCGGGTTAGAGGGTTAGGGGCGGGTTAGAGGGTTAGGGGGCGGGTTAGAGTGTTAAGGGGCGGGTTAGAAGGTTAGGGGGCGGGTTAGAGGGTTAGGGGGCGGGTTAGAGGGTTAGGGGCGGGTTAGAGGGTTAAAGAGGGTTAGGGGGCGGGTTAGAGGGTTAGGGGGCGGGTTAGAGGGTTAAAGAGGGTTAGGGGCGGGTTAGAGGGTTAGGGGGCGGGTTAGAGGGTTAAAGAGGGTTAGGGGCGGGTTAGAGGGTTAGGGGGCGGGTTAGAGGGTTAGGGGCGGGTTAGAGGGTTAAGAGGGTTAGGGGCGGGTTAGAGGGTTAGGGGGCGGGTTAGAGGGTTAAAGAGGGTTAGGGGGCAGGTTAGAGGTTTTTGGGCGGGATAGAGGGTTAGGGGGCGTGTTAGAGGGTGAGGGGGCGGGTTAGAGGGTTAGGGGCGGGTTAGAGGGTTAGGGGGCGGGTTAGAGGGTTAGGGGGCGGGTTAGAGGGTTAGGGGGCGGGTTAGAGGGTTAGGGGCGGGTTAGAGGGTTAGGGGGCGGGTTAGAGGGTTAGGGGGCGGGTTAGAGGGTTAGGGGGCGGGTTAGAGGGTTAGGGGCGGGTTAGAGGGTTAAGAGGGTTAGGGGCGGGTTAGAGGGTTAGGGGGCGGGTTAGAGGGTTAGGGGGCGGGTTAGAGGGTTAGGGGGCGGGTTAGGGGCGGTTAGAGGGTTAGGGGCGGGTTAGAGGGTTAGGGGGCGGGTTAGAGGGTTAGGGGGCGGGTTAGAGGGTTAGGGGGCGGGTTAGAGGGTTAGGGGGCGGGTTAGAGGTTAGGGGGCGGGTTAGAGGGTTAGGGGGCGGGTTTGAGTGTTAGGTGGCGGGTTAGAGGGTTAGGGGGCGGTTAGGGGGTTAGGGGGCGGGTTAGAGGGTTAGGGGGCGGGTTAGAGGGTTAGAGGCGGGTTAGAGGTTAAGAGGGTTAGGGGGCGGGTTAGAGGGTTAAGGGAAGGGTTAGAGGGTTAAGAGGGTTAGGGGGCGGGTTAGAGGGTTAGGGGGCGGGTTAGAGGGTTAGAGGTTAGGGGCGGGTTAGAGGGTTAGGGGGCGGGTTAGAGGGTTAGGGGCGGGTTAGAGGGTTAGGGGGCGGGTTAGAGGGTTAGGGGGCGGGTTAGAGGGTTAGGGGGCGGGTTAGAGGGTTAGGGGGCGGGTTAGAGGGTTAGGGGGGGGGGGGGGGGGGGGGGGGGGGGGGGTGGGGGGGGGTTTAGAGGGTTAAAGAGGGGTTGGGGGCGGGTTAGAGGGTTAGGAGGGGGGGTGTGGGAGCGGGTTAGAGGGTTAAAAGAGGTTAGGGGGCGGGTTAGAGGGTTAGGGGCGGGTTAGAGTGTTAAAGAGGGTTAGGGGCGGGTTAGAGTGTTAGTGGGGGGGGGGGGGGTTAGAAGGTTAAAGAGGGTTAGGGGGCGGTTAAGAGGGTTAGGGGGCGGGTTAGGGGTTTTGACGGGTTAGAGGGTTAGGGGGCGGGTTAGAGGGTTAGGGGGCGGTTAGAGGGTTAGGGGGCGGTTAGAGGGTTTTGGGCGGGTTAGAGGGTTAGGAGGGGGGGCGGGTTAGAGGGTTAGGGGGGGGCGGGTTAGAGGGTTAGGGGGGGGGTCAGCGCAATTTTGAAAAAAAAAAAAAAAATAAAAATAAAAAAAATGGGGAAAAAAAAAAATAAAAAAGAAGAGGGGTTAGGGGGCGTGGGGGGGGGTTCAGAGGGGTTTAAAAAACAAAAAAAAAAAGGAGGGTTACGGGTGTGGCGGGTTGTTATAAAGGAAAGATAAAGAAAGAGATAGTGGGATAGGTTCGGGCATTAAAAACAAAGATAAAAATCCTTTACACATTTTTCGTGAACTCTTTAACCTCTTTAATTTTTCTTTAACTCTATAACTTTTTCTTTAACTCTTTAACCCTCTTTCCTCTTTAACTTTTTTCTTTAATCTTTATACCTTTTCTTTTTTCTTTATTTCCCTCTTAACTTTTTCTTTAACTCTTTAACCTCTTAACTTCTTTAACTCTTTAACCCTCTTAACTTTTTCTTTAACTCTATAACCCTCTATAACTTTTTCTTTAACTCTTTAAACTTTTTCTTTAACTCTTTAACTCTTATATTTCTTCTAACCCTCTTTAACTTTTTCTTTAACTCTTTAAACCTTATTCTCTTTAACTCTTTAAAACCTTTTACTCTTAACCTTTAACTTTTTCTTTAACTCTTTAACTCTTTCTTAACTAACTTTTCTTAACTCTTTAACTTTTCTTTTAACTTTAACTCTTTTCTTTAACTCTTTAACTTTTTCTTTAACTCTTAAACTTTTTCTTTAACTCTTAATCTTTAAAACTCTTTAACCTCTTTAACACTCTTTAACTTTTCTTAACTTTAACCTCTTTAACTTTTTCTTTAACTCTTTAACCCTCTTTAACTTTTTCTTTAACTCTTTAACTTTTCTTATATAACTCTTTAACCTTTTTCTTTAACTTCTTTAAACCTCTTAACTTTTTATTTAACTCTTTAACTTTTTCTTTAACTCTTTAACCCTCTTTAAACTTTTTCTTTTAACTCCTTTAACTTTTCTTCAACTCTATAACCCTCGTTAATTTTTCTTTAACTCTTTAAATTTTTCTTTAACTCTTTAACCCTCTTTAACTTTTTTCTTTACAACTTTCTCTATAACATTTTTTTTTAAACTTCTTTAACCTCTTTAACTCTTTAACTTTTTCTTTAACTCTTTAAAATTTTTTTAACTCTTTAAACTATCTTTTTACTTTAACCTCTTTAACTTTTTTTCTTTAACTCTTAACTTTTTCTTAACTCTTTAACCTCCTCTTAACTTTCTTCTTTAACTCTTATAACATTTCTTTAAACTCTTTGAACCTCTTTAACTCTTTAACTTTTTTCTTTAACTCTCTTTAACTTTTTCCTTTAACTCTTTAACTCTTTAACTTTTCTCTTTAACTTGTGTCTTAAACTCTTTAACCTAGTGTTATCTGAACTCTTTAACCCTCTTGTAACTGTTTTCTTTAACCTTTAACTTGTATTCTTTAACCTATAACCCGCTTAACCCTCTTTAACTTTTCTTAACGCTTGAACCGCCTGTAACTTATTCTTAACTCCTTTGAAACCCACTTTAAGCTGTATCTGAGAACTCGTGAACCCGTCTATAAAAATCTTCTAATACTTCTCTAACCTCTTGAACGTTTTCTTTAACGCTTTTAAACTTTTTCTTTGCAAACAAAGCACAACAACCTCTTCTTTTTTAAAACTTTTTCGCTACCCGCTTTAACCTGTTTCATTTGAACGCCTTCTAAACTCTTTTTCTATAAATTCTATAAAGAGAGAAATTTTCTTTTAACTCGGTAACCTTTTGCGTGATCTTCCTATCCCTCTATTAACTTTTTTTCTTTAACCCTTTAACTTTTTCGTTAAAACTCTATAACCCTCTATTAACTTTTTCTTTACTCTTTAAACTTATTCTTTTTAATCTCTTTAACGCTTTCCATTTAAGCGTGATACAAGCGGTCAAGGGATCGTGATAGATGTATAAGTGTTTTCGGGTAAAGAGATAAAAGATGGGAAAGGGGGCGGTTAAGTAGGGTTAGGGGCGTGGTTGCGGGTTTAGGGGGGGTCGGGGGTTATAGAGTTTGTTTTGGCGGCTGTGGGGTTAGAATGGAGGTATAGGAGGCGGGTAAAGAGGGTATAATGTGGGGGCGTGGGTTTTAGAGTGGTTTAGGGTCGGGTTAGATGTAAGGGGGGGGGCGGGTTAGATGCGGGTTATTTGGAATAGTTGATTTTAGGGGGTGCTTGGTTAGAGGGTTAGGAGTGGGTGCAGGGGAGGGGTGAAGGGGGAGGGGGGAGGCAAGTTAGAGAGGGATAAAAGAGGGTTAATGTGCGCGTAAGATTTAATGGTACTTGTAAATCTGTATAACCCTTCGTTAACACTTTCTTTAACTCGTGAATAAGGAGCCGAAACGGTGCTTTAACCTTGACTCGGTAACGTGATTTCTTTCAACGCTTTTTAACTGGGTGCGTTATACGCTTTAATGGGTGTTAAAAGCTTGAAAACTGGGTTGTGCGTGTAACTAGATTGAAACTTTTTCGGTAATCTCTGATTTGGGGAGGTGTTGTTGGTAAATGTTTCGGTGAACTATGTGTTAATAAGGTGCGTTAACAGCGGTAAAAAGGGGTCGGGAACGCTTTAACTTTTTCTTTAACGTCGTTTAAACGTTTTCGGGTACTCTGTTACCATCGTTAACTTTTGCGTTAACATTTCTTTAAACCTCTTTAATTTGATATTTTAACTCTTTCACTTTTTGTTTTGTTATCCTGGACCTTGGTGCTAACTCTGTAAAACTCTTAAACTTTTTTCATGTAACTCTTTAACTTTCGTCTTGACTCTTTACCCCCCTCTGTCAACTCCTTTGTCTTTAAACTCTTTAACTTTGCCTTAACTCGTATAACCCTCTTTAACCCTGTTCATTTACACCTCTTTAACCTATGTCTTTAAACCTTTAACCCTTCTTTACTATTCTTTAACGCCTCCACTTTTTCTTTAACCTTTAATTTTTTTAACTCTTACCTTTGCTTTAACTCTGTAACTTTCTCGTGGGAACTCTTGAACTTTGTTTTTCTTTACCTTCTGTTACCTTGGTGGCTTTAAACTCTTGTATTAGTGCTGATATAGTGAATAGGGCCGCGGTAGAGTTATTTAGTTGGCGTGTTAAGAGGGAAATGGTTCTGGGATAAAGACGTTACTGGGTTCTTTTTCAGGAGGGGTACGGGTTCTTAGATTTAAGAGATAAGGGGGCTTTTAATTAGATGGATAAGGTGCGGTTTAGGGGGCGGTGATATTAGGGTTTAGTGTGCGGGCTAGAAGGGTTATTTGGCTGTAAACGTCGTAACGTTAGCGTTAACTCTTTAACACTCTTTAACTGTTTTCGGGTTCGAGTGTTATGTGGTCGGGGTTAGGAGGGTATAAAAAAGAGTGTTAAGGGCTGGTTATACGGGTTTTATATTTTTATGTGGGGCGGGGTTATGATGGTAAGGGGGCGTGATAGAGGGTTCCCGCTTGAGAACGTTGTATGTAACTTCTGTATCGTTGGCTGTGAACGCCAAAAAAGGTGGACTGGTGTAACGCCTCGGTAGACGGTTTTGTCGTTAAACTCTGCTATCGTTTTCTGGTAAGAGGTGTTGTGGTATTAGAGTGCGGTAAAGTCTTGAACTGGTAGGAAAAGACTCTGTAACGTGCTTCTGTAAAATATGTAACGTTTGGCTTTAACCCCTGACAGTTTCTAAAACCTCCTTAAATCAAATAAAACTGTTTCTAAACTCTGTAACTGGTTTTGCTTTGTAACTCTTTTAACTGTTTCTTTAACCCCTCTAAACCCATTGTTCCCTAAACATTAAACTCGTGTTCGGTTACTCGTTAACACTTTTTCTTTAACTCTTGAAATAATTTTGTGCCTTCTAACTAGTAACTTTCTTTTAACCTTCCTCAAGGAAAATCCCCCTTTCCCTTAAACTCTTTAAACTTTTTCTTGAACCTAGAACTAGGTCTGTGTAACGCGTTAAACTTTGGTTCGTCAACTCTGTTAACTTTTGTCTTTTAACATCAGTAACACTCTATAACTGGTATCTTTAACCTCTTAACTCTTGCTTGGAACTCTTTTAAATTTTTCTTTAAAATCTTTAACTCTTTGGCTTGTAATTTAGTAGAACTTGTGGGCTCTAACCCTGTAAACTTTTCTTAAACAATCTATCAATGTTTCCCCGAAACCTGAAAATAGTGTGGCGGGAAAAGTGACCAACTTTGTGCTTGGAGATAACTGAGTGATAGGTTACTGGAACTCTTTACACGGTGAGAGGAAGAATTAATTAACATTTCAGGAACTAGTGAAAGGGGCTAGAGTGAGGTGGTTAAGAGTTGTTCAGAGGTACCGGGGTTATAGGGATTTAGGGGGCGGTAATAAGAGGTTTCGGGGGCGGTGGGATATAGTGGATAAAGAGTGTTAGGGGGCGGGGTTGATGGTTAGAGTGGTCGGTTAGAGAACCGTTAGGGGCGGGTTAGAAGGGTTAGTGGGGCGGGTTAGGGTGTTAGGGTGGGCCGCGTTAGAGGGTTAGGGGGGGGGGTTAAAAGAGTGTTTAAGGGGGCGGGTTAGAAGGGGTGTTTTGGGCGGGTTTAGCAGTTTTAAGGGGGCGGGTTAGAGGGTTTAGGGGGGCGGGTTAGAGGTTAGGGGGCGGGTTAGAGGGGAAAAAGAAGGGTTAAGGGGGGCGGGTAATCGGGTTAAATTCGTGAAGGGTTTGGAAACAGAGAGGGCTAGGGGCCGGGTTTAGAGGGAAAGGGGGCGGGTTTAGAGTGTTAAAGAGGTTTAATAAGGGGGGGAGGGGTGGGTCAGGGGATTATATATGGGATAGGATGGCGGGGGTCTGAGGTCAAAGAGGTATTATAGGTGGGCTGGTTAGAGTTTAGGGGTGAACGTGGGATAGATTGATAACGAGATTTATACCTAGTGTGCGGTTTATTAGTTGAAGTGGGGGGATTACGATCTTTAAAACCTCGTAAAGAGGGCGGTTTAAATACGAATAGGGGGCGGGTTAGGAGGGGTTGGGCGGGGTTAGAGGTTTTAAGCAGTTATAGATTAGGTGGGCGGGTATAGGTGTTAAGGGAGCGGGTTAGAGGGTATTAGGGGGCTGGATAAGAGGGTTAGGGGGCGGGTTTAGAGGGGTTTTGGGGCGGGTTAGAGGGTTAGGGCGCGGGTTAGAGGGTGGGGGGGGGGGGGGGGATTATTGGAGGGTTATAGGGTTAGGGCGTGTTAGAGCGTTAGGTGGGGGGGGAGCGGGTCAGAGGGGGGGTTAGGGGGGCGTGTTTTGAGTGTTTTTAGGGGGCGGTAAGTAGATGTCGTGGAACAACCTTTGGTGCGGATAAGGGGGCTGGAAATCGGGAACGGGGTCTGACACCCCGTCTTTAAAACTTGTTTCTTTAACTCTTTAACTTTTATCTGTAACTGCGTTAAACCTCAGTTAAACGTTTTTTGTTCTTGGATCGATTTTAAGGTGTCTGGAACTCGGTAAACACTGAGGTTACATTGGTGGTGCGTTAAAACGATAGGTTTCGTTTTGTGAAAGAGGTATCGTGTGTCGGAACGCTGTTACCATCGTGACCGGGGTATTTATACTGGAGTCAAAGTTGGTCGGGTAACGAGCAAACTTTTTTACGTGTGATAACTATTTTAAGTTTTTTCTTTTAACTCTGTCTGACTCTTGGTGCGTGTGTTTTAACGCTTTGTTTTTTGTTATTAGGGCGGGATAGATGTGTTAGGGGGTATATTGTTTAGGAGGGATAAGTGTGCTCTGGTTATAGGGTAACCGTGTGCGGGTTTAAACCCAGGTAACTTGGTTCGGAAAAGAGGTATATGGGGCGAAAATAGAGTTATCCTGTTTGGGGGTAACGCTGGAAAGGGGGCGGGATAAACGCTAAAATATGGTTGCCTTTTCAGGTTTAAGGGTTGCGGGGTGGATAGAGGGGTATTCGGGGGCGGGAAAGAAGTTGTTCAATTGTGGGTCGGGAACTCGTTTGAACTTCTCTTGAACTCATAAAACCCTGGCCTTATATCTTTAACTTTGTCGTTAAACGCTATAACTCTTTCGTTAACTCTTTAACTTTCGTCAACTTCTTTATTCGAACGTTGCTTGTGGTTTAACTACTAACCATCTATAACGTTGTCTTTGAAACTCTTTTGTTGTTTTTTTTTGAACTCTTGCTTTAACTCTTTGAACTCTTTTCCTTAACTCTTGAAACTTGTGCTGTAACTTTAGAACCTTTGTTTGCTCTAAATATTATCTTGTGTGGCGTTAAATCGTTAACTGTGTTATTTAACTGCATTAACGTTTGTTCCCTTAAGTTATTTATAACTGTCGGTAACGCTTTAACGTTTCGTGTAAAGCTTTAGAAATTTGCGGTTAGAGGTTACGGGCGATTAAAAAACATTTTAATTAACATTGAATAATATTTTTGATGTTTGTAATTATAAAGAAATATAAAAATATTACAAGTTTTTTAGTTTGGGTGTTTCGATAATAAATAACTTATTTAATAAATAATAAAATTAAATATTAATAAATAATAAAAAAATAATATATTTATTAAAATTTATTAAATAAATTGTATAGGTAGTGTTGGTGTGAATATTGGTGTGGTGTGGTTGAATTAGTAATTTTGTAGGATATATTAGTATTATAAAATTAAATAATACAAAATATATATAAATAATTAAAAAATTAAATATAAATATTTTAATAATTAAAAAAAATAATTTTATATCATATTATTATAATGAA